>NC_092342.1:39510625-40882500 GCF_046630445.1 Rutidosis leptorrhynchoides | reverse complement strand
ATATATATATATATATATATATATATATATATATATATTAACTGTATATCATACAATAAAGTCAATATCAAAGACCTAAAAATTAATAGCAGTAACTGCGAAACATGAAGATAGTAAAGAACAACAATAACTTAATTCTTACACAGGTACCCAACATGAACTAGCAAACAGAATCCTTCCTTTCCATCCTTGTAATATCCATTTACCATCTTCATCAAACACAAAATCTTTATGATACCCAGCTCTCTTACACCTTAATTTCGACACAAGATCTTTATCCAACAGTTTAATCTTAAACCCAGCTCGTGATACTCGCATCTGCCATTGCTTGTACGATTCGGGCCTCTCAACCCGTTCAGCACCTTCACACGCTATCACATTCATAGCCCCACGCCCAAAAAACTCTTTTTCAAAATTCAATCGTTGCTCATTCTCACGCTCAATAGTAGCATCAAGCATATCAAACAAAGCAGAGTAATGAAAAAGCGTTTCCTTGAAACGGGTCACAAAAAATGGAGTACTATAAACTCCATTAACAACTGAATGAACGAAAATATCCGGTTTCATATCACGAATCAATTTCAACACTTTATCTCTTGGACTATTATCAGATACTGTTTCGTCAAGTAAGTTATGAAACCGCATAAGACTGTTCACAGCTAAAAACTCGTTTCTTTCAAGTTTGAAATCTTGAATTTTTATTGTATCCCAATTTTGACTTGCTATGGCATTATATTCGAATTTAACGTTAAACCGTTTACAGTAACTGGCTAACCGTCGACCCGTTTCCTCTAACCTCTCAGACGGGCGAAACCCGGTTAGAGGATACTCTATTCCAGTAATCCTCAACTTTGGTGGCCCACCCGGTACGTCCGAAAGTAGCCTAATAAAAATGGGCCACTGAAACCCGTATGCAATACCAAAATCCACTATATGAATAGTAGACGACTTTATCCCTAAATCGTATATCATTTTATTAGAAAACGACATGGCGATTTTCTTGAACGGGCAAGCTGAAAGATACACTTGATATGCCTGCAACATTTCAGCAGCCGAGCACCGCAAGTCACAGTTGGCTGCATTGAGTTGGGACATGGTTCCAGCCAATCGAGCCTCGATACCTATAACAAATACATGAGATAATCTTTGTATAGCATCACCATTAGAACACGCGTGTTGTCTTATCTGGTTCAGTTGTTCATTTGCAGCCTTTTTATCATTTGCAGCAATTGCTTGTGCACAGCTGATTAACAGAGCGCTAAGATCGATAGCTTTAGTTGTAGGTTTCCCAACAGCCCGGCCCGTTAGCCCGTTTTTCTTTACAGGAGTGGGATTTTCATTACAACAAGATATTGGTGTACCATTAGCATATGGACCGAGAAGTACTTTATCAAACATTTCAGATAATTCTTCTTCTTCTTCAACATAAATTGCAGACTGTTTGCTACTTCTTTCTTCTTCATAGAAATTGTCTTCTGACTGATAATGTTTTCTTACCCTTATCCCATTTGACGGTTTATCATTCTCGACCGTCTCCGTTTTTACTACAACTTTTTGAGGGTCATTTCTTGAATCTTGAGGCAAGTTGTATCGATCCAAATCAATAAAAAGAGGTTTACTAGAAGGTAGGAACCTACTAGCTTCCTCCATTCCTTTATTGAACTGCCTAATCGACTCACTATCAGTATATATATTCCGAGCCACGTTCGTATTTAACACGTCCTCATTGGTAAATGCATACTCTTTACGTTGAGTTTCTATAACTGGAGATAAGGAATCGAAGGTATAAGGACTGGGCCAATCAGGGTGAGTTGAGTTGGCCGAGTTGCTATAACTTGTGCTGGTGTTAGTGGCGCTATACTCACCACCACAACTACCAACAAGGTTATCTTGGTAATTTTCAAGATTAGGGACGGAAATTAAAGGAATTTGAAGATGCGGGTATTGTGCGCCGAGAGCTTCGTACAATGATCGTTCAGTTTCTTGTAATTTCAAAGGGTCAAAAAACAAACTCTGCATCCCTTCAACATTCTCTTCCACTACAATTTGGTCTATGTAATTAAAAACGTAATCATTGAACTCGTCGGGTGAGTCCAAAGTAGGCATATCTGGGGACACACTTGAACTACCAGTACCAGGGTTAACGTTATGGTCCGGTGCAGGGTAAGGGATATCTAAGAAACTGAGATCTAAATGTTCATTATTGAACTTGTACCCATTGAAACCATTGATGGGATCATAATTTTCATTTTGGTGCGACTCCATGAGCATATACCCTTTGATCTCAGTTAAACTACTAATCAAAATTGAACTTTGACAAGCATGAAATTATTCTAACTCTTGAAAAAAGCTACAAACTGACTAACTTTATAAATGTTTCCCACAAATAAAACCTACAAAAGAAAACGATAAATGTCAATAATACAAACATAAGCCCAACAATTATCAAAAGAATAAACAAAAGATACAAGCATAGAAATTCTACTAGGAACAATCCATATTTGCATATTTACAATAACAATTCTTTAACTGATTATTAAGACAAGAGTGCATTTATGCTTGGGCTAATTTGAATATTTGATCTTAACAATTAACATGTACCTAAATGATACTTATTAGACTTGCACAATAGTTAGTTCTGGGAAACCTACTTACAAATAAATAGCATTCTCCCCAATAAAAGCAGACTTACACATAGCATCAACAGTTGGTCCTTTTTAGTTTAGCAAATCAAAAGTTAACCACCAAACTTCAGCAAAAAAAAAAAAGATAACTGAATCATGTATATTTTGCTTAGTTACTTTGCAAAATATGTAAATCTGGTTTGCAGTTTTTTTTATACTAACTAGGTGATTTGAAAGAGGCAAAACGTTTGTTTGTTTGCTTGAACTTGAATGTTTATAGTGTAGTTATTTCTAATAGCTTTGCTATATATATATATGCCTAATAAATCACGCAATCAATCATCACACATACACTCCACTGATTCTCTATATTGTTTTTCCACTACAAACGATCAAAATTTCAGGCATAGATTTACGTCTCTCTATTTAGGCATACTAACATCTTATCTTACTACAGTTAATTTAAATTCTAGCACATCCATCTAAAAATACTTGTATATATATTACTCCATAACATTTAGAATATGGATGGATGTGACCAAATATAATAATAATAATTATACTAATAATACTCTAGAAACTGCAAGCAAAGCATAGCGATCAAAACCCTAGGTTATACACATAACATGAAATCAAGTACCGTAAGATGTAACAACTAGAATTAAAATTCAAAGGTATAGATAATCAGGAAATAAAAGGAGGAGTATGATGGATCACCTTTAAAATTACTCAAGTTAGGGCTTGCAGGAGAAGAAAACAGGGGGAGTAAAGTAAAGCATAGGGAAGGGATGGGGGGGATCAGATGTGTAAAATGAAGAAGGGTGTGGGAAGTGAATGTGGGACCTACTGGACTCCAGCAATGTCAATGGGAATAGACGTTCACCTACAGGTAGGTATGACAATAGCCACCCGATCCGGTGGATATTCGACAAATATTGCATATTCTTATAGAGATATTTTAATTATGTCATTTTATATTTATTTTTGCTATACTATTATTTTGTTTTAATCGCATATTAGAAAATATTATAACATTTTTTTAATATCCATTGGATATTCATTAACCCGCTTAATTCACTGGATATGGATATGGATGGATGACCTGAAACTAAATGGATATGGATATGGATATGGATATGGATGAGCAAAAACTAAATGGATATGGATATTGATACGGCATCATCCGATCCATATCCAATCCATTGTCATCCCTACTTGTATTTTTTATTTAATTATTATATTATACATCATACTAATTCATTATGAATCCCTACCTGTATTTTTTATTTAATTATTATTATATTATACATCATGCTAATTCACATAATGGTCTCCCTCACTTTTAATCACTGTACTACTGTAACATTATAGTAATACACACTATGGTTTCCTGTACCACTGTAGCATTATACTCATCAAGAGTTTTTGTCAAACATAGTTCATGGTCTCATCTACCAGATGCTTGAACAAATAGATTTCTACTCTCGATTTCACCCCTATCACTGTACCTCTACGATGGTTTTCTACTCATTTATGTTTGTTCCGGATGATCTTGGCCGTCGCCTTTGTTTTTTTTCATTCACGTTTCCTTCTCCGATGATTTCTTACCTTTAACGGTTGTTGCGATGGGTTTAAACGTACCTATTTCATTTTCCCTGAACAAACTAAAAGCCCTAACTCTTTATTTGATTTGCCCTAAACACATTGACAGAGCCGATGGAGTCCGATGGTTTGCGATGCGTTTGATTGCTGTTGCCTGAGGTCATCGATGAGTATGGGATTTTAGGGCTTCAATTCTTTTTCCTTCTGTAATCAATTTTTTCCTCTATATTTCGATTGAAGAGACAGATGCTACGGGTACTGTGGTAAAATTTTATGCTTATATACATACATATGTTGTAAGTGTTTATGGTTTACACAACGCTGTTGCTTGATATTCATATATACATATATGCTGCTGTTTGTGGATCCTTTGTGTAACCGGTATTGTTTTTACTATTCTATTTACATGATAATGGTGTGAAAATGACCCAATATATTTTGAGTGTATTGCTATTGAACAAATTGATGTTAGATTGTTTAAATCAATTTTTTATATGTTGTTCAGGTATGTTCCTTTAATTTCTCAACGCAAAATCGATTGTTTCAACATCAGTCTTGAGTAAGCCATGGTTTCAATTACTTATTTTGTTGGATGGTGAAATGTCCCGTTCATATTGATTATAAACGTTCCATATTAATTGATTTCGTTGCGAGGTTTTGACCTCTATATGAGACGTTTTTCAAAAACTGCATTAGTTTTTTAAAACAAACCATAACCTTTATTTTATCGACAAGGTTAAAAAGACACCACTTAGACTATCCAGAAATGATAATCTAACAAATATCACACTTACACACTACCAATACATATTGGTTTACAAATATTAATATGTTACAACAAAATAAATCTCGAATGCAGTTTTAAACAATATAATACAAGCATGCTGACACCAAATCTTGTCCATATAATAGCATGCAACAGCGGAAGCTCTTAATAATCACCTGAGAATAAACATGCTTTAAACGTCAACAAAAAAATGTTGGTGAGTTATAGGTTTAACCTATATATTTATCAAATCGTAATAATAGACCACAAGATTTCATATTTCAATATACATCCCATACATAGAGATAAAAATCATTCATATGGTGAACACCTGGTAACCGACCTTAACAAGATGCATATAGAATATCCCCTATCATTCCGGGACTCCCTTCGGACATGATGAATTCGAAGTACTAAAGCATCCGGTACTTTGGATAAGGCTCGTTGGGCCCAATAGATCTATCTTTAGGATTCGCGTCAATTAGGGTGTCTGTTCCCTAATTCTTAGATTACCAGACTAAAAAGGGACATATTCGGTTTAATAATCCAGCCATAGAATGTAGTTTCATTTACTTGTGTCTATTTTGTAAAACATTTATAAAACTGCATGTATTCTCATCCCAAAATATTAGATTTTAAAAGTGGGACTATAACTCACTTTCACATATTTTTACTTCGTCGGGAAGTAAGACTTGGCCACTGGTCGATTCACGAACCTATAACAAATATGTACATATATATCAAAGTATGTTCAAAAAATATATATACAACATTTTTAATACGTTTTAATGTTTTAAGTTTATTAAGTCAGCTGTCCTCGTTAGTAACCTACAACTAGTTGTCCATAGTTAGATGTACATAAATAAATTGATATATATTATCTTGACTCAATCCACGACTCAGTGTATACACGTCTCAGGCTAGATCACAACTCAAAGTATATATATTTTTGGAATCAACCTCAACCCTGTATAGCTAACTCCAACATTACTGCATATAGAGTGTCTATAGTTGTTCCAAATAATATATATAGATGGGTCGATATGATATGTCAAAGCATTTGCATACGTGTCTATGGTATCCCAAGATTACATAATATATTAGAATACATGTATAATACAATATAAGTTAGCTAGGATATGATTTAGATAGAATTGTTACAATATTTCCCGTAGCTACAACAATAAAAAAATATCCAATCTTGTTTTACCCATAACTTCTTCGTTTTAAATCCGTTTTGAGTGAATCAAATTGCCATGGTTTCATATTGAACTCTATTTTATGAATCTAAACAGAAAAAGTATATGTTTAAAGTCGGAAATATAAGTTACAAGTCATTTTTGTAAGAGGTAGTCATTTCAGTCGAAAGAACGACGTCTAGATGACCATTTTGGAAAACACACTTCCACTTTGAGTTTAACCATGATTTTTGGATATAGTTTCATGTTCATAAGAAAAATAATTTTCTCAGAAGAACAACTTTTAAATCAAATTTTATCATAGTTTTTAATTAACTAACCCAAAACAACCCGCGGTGTTACTACGACGGCGTATATCCGGTTTTTCGGTGTTTTTCGTGTTTTCAGGTTTTAAATCATTAAGTTAGCATATCATATAGATATAGAACATGTGTTTAGTTGATTTTAAAAGTCAAGTTAGAAGGATTAACTTTTGTTTGCGAACAAGTTTAGAATTAACTAAACTATGTTCTAGTGATTACAAGTTTAAACCTTCGAATAAGGTAGTTTTATATATATGAATCGAATGATGTTATGAACATCATTACTACCTCAGGTTTTGTGGATAAACCTACTGGAAATGAGAAAAATAGATCTAGCTTCAAAGGATCCTTGGATGGCTTGAAAGTTCTTGAAGCAAAATCATGACACGAAAACAAGTTCAAGTAAGATTTCCATTCGAAATAAGATTGTTATAGTTATAGAAATTGAATCAAAGTTTGAATATGAGTATTACCTTGTATTAGAAAGATATCTTACTGTAAATAAGAAAGATTTCTTGAGGTTGGATGATCACTTTACAAGATTTAAAGTAAGCTAGCAAACTTGAAAGTATTCTTGATTTTATGAAACTAGAACTTACATATTTCGAATGTGAAGTTTCCGAAAAACACCCCAAACTACGAAACTAGTTCTCCGAATTTTGGAAAAATGTTGATGAAGCAGCAAAAACTGTAAACGATCTTAACAGTCAAAAGTTTGATGATAAAGAATAGTATGGTGGTAAAGCTGAGAAAAAGAGAAAGTTTGGAACTGGAAAACGGATTGAGCAAAGTATGAAAGAGGCTGTGGATAAATCACAAGGACGAAACCTGTCTTCAAAGAATCCAAATGATTCAGTATCTGCTGAAGCCATTAACGAATACCTTGCTTTCGAATCTAAACCCTTGCGGACAATATTCTTCATCATCCTCTGATATTAGAAATTCTAAGATATCATCGTATCTTTCATTATAAATATCCTCCATATTTCTGGAGATAATTTCATAATCATTCTTATCGAAAATCAATTTTCTTTTTACGATATCTGTGTTACACCATAAAAGAAACTATTTTAGTTTCTAAATTCTGAAACTTTCAAGTTTAAAATATAAATGTTTTAAAGTAATGTTGGGAATTGAAGCATGAGTTAATATAATATAATGACACTTGATCAACGTGATTATTTTACAGTAAGTCATGCTGAGTTTCTAATGGAACGTGATAAAGGTTCACATATCATACCCTCATCATGAACCATGTTACATAACTCTTTCATTCTATATAATCTCTAAAAATATCAAGAAAATATTTTCTTAATGATTCGGTCTTTTTCGAGGTATTCTGGTAATTTGACAAGTCAGATTGTACTATTACCATTTCTTTCTTAGAACATTAGTTATGTTCATCTGAAACTTCATACCTACGAATTCTGGACCATTATCCGCTTGACTTAAGGTCGGGAAGAGAAAACGAAAGCATGAAGCTCCGAAATATAATGGAGAATATAAATCCCGATAACAACCCCAAAATTACAAACCGTGTATATCAATGCGTATAGCAATATAAAGACACGGGAGAATGAAAAACACTATAACCCCAAGGTAATAGTAGAAGAAAATATCTTCCTCTGGTGGCAGATGAAAAAGAAGAATGAAGGATACGATAGCCAGGAAAATATCAAGAATCAGAACTGGATTAAGCATTTTCATAATCTATTGGGATGTATGAAATAATAAAGAATATTATAGGAGTGTTGAAAATAAATGAAACGGAAGAGGTCAATTTATAGCAAAATATCGGACGCAGCAATAGAGGCAGATTACGCATTTAATCAAAGAAAATCCTAATTTCCGCAAATTCTGAAAAATCAAATCTTATTTAAATTATGAAGATTTTCTATTCCTTAAAATCCGTAAATCAATCGTTACTACATCAAGAGATAAGACGCATCTCTATTCTCCATTTTACTTGATTACGATAACTTCTCTCATACGCTTCGAGTAATTGGATTATTTTATCCATATTATTCAAACATAGATAAAACTTTATTATCAACTCATATTCGTCATTAAAACATTTTTATTGTTAGCCATGACGACCTCACTCAAATTTCGGGACGAAATTTCTTTAACGGGTAGGTACTGTGATGACCCGAAAATTTCTGACTAAATTTAAACTTAATCTTTGTATGATTAACATTTCTGATACGATAAGCAAAGTCTGTAAAACTGAATCTCAAAATTTTTGAACTACTTTTATATATTTAAATACCCTTCGGTTGTTTTCGACGATTCGCGAATAATTATATGTAAATAGATACATATATACTATAACTTGAAAAGGTAACAATGTATTAATTATTTGATACCGTACATTAAACTTATTGGTTTAAATATCTATTTGAATATATATGATAAGTTGAAATATTTATTATTAAAATTTATTTATAAATAACTTCCAATGTGTATTTAAAAACTGATTTATGCATATCAAATAAAGATATATACATATATATAATTTCAAGTTATTTAGTAAACGATAGTAACATTCATTAGTTAATTCGATTGGTATTTAGATAAGTGAACTAAAACGTTTAAGATGAACAAGTAAATCACTAATTTGCTACAGTATTTTCAAATTGCTACAATACCCAAAATGCTACAGTGTTTTCGAAAATCACTATTTGCTACAGTGATATTGACTTTGCTACATTGAATTACTACAGTAAAAAAATTGACTTTGCTACATTGAATTGCTACAGTAAAAAATTGACTTTACTACAGTAACTTTGCTACAGTGGTATAGTTTATGGATGATTTAAGACTATATTTTGACAAAGGTACGATTCACGAAACGTAAAGTACAAGTTTTCTCAGTATACGATAGGACGTTCGAAAAACCGGAACCGGGACATAAGTCGAGTGACGACGTACGACTTATCGGAACGAAAATTACAAGTCAACTATGCATGTGAATTTAATATAATATATAATTAATTATATAAATTAAATATATAATATTTATAATTAAAAAATATGTCGACAAACTAGAAGTTAAAAGATCATGAGCTGGAAATCCATCCCATGCGATCGCATGGGAAATGGTCTTGGAGGCCATGCGATCGCATGGCAGTCCTGGACAGGCCACACCTATAAAAGCTCGAGATATCTGCTCTGTTTTGATTTAAAAAATTACTCCGTATTATATTTATTATTATTATTATTATTATTATTATTATTATTATTATTATTATTATTATTATTATTAAGATTAATATTATTATTAATCTTATTATTATTAGTAGTATTTGTATTATTATTAGTATTATACATAAAATACTACGACGAGGTCATGAGCGTGTCACTTTCAAAATAGTTTTATGAGCGGGATAAAGCTAAAGAAATTATGGGTTATTGCCAAGGAGGTTATGGGTAATATTCATGGGTATTATTTGCAAGTCAAACCTAGTGTTATCATCTCCGTTACGTCTACGTACTTTTCTACAATATTGAATCTCAATATTGATATGTTGAGATCTACGGTTATTTGGTAATCCGTGTTTCGATCACATTTTGGTGAACGACTTTATATGCTGCTAAGGTGAGTTTCATATGATCCCTTTTACTCTCTACATTTTTGGGCTGAGAATACATGCAAATGTTTTATTAACTGATTTACAATATTTATATGTGTGAGTTTCATTTGCCCCCTTTTTAATAGCTTTTGCAATCTATATTTTTGGGCTGAGAATACATGCACTTTATTTTAAACACAATGGATACAAGTACATACTAAATTCTACACTGAGTTTGAACCGAAAATCCCTTAGCTTTGGTAACTAGTAACTGCCGGTTATAAGAACTGGTGGGCGCGAGTAGTAGTATATGGATCCATAGGGCTTGATATTCCCGTCCGAGCTAGAGCACTAGCCTTTTAACGGACGTATGCTATTTGAGAAGCGTACACGTTGGTTTGCGTGTATTATTAAGATGATTATACAAAGGGTATAAATTATATATACGTTAAGTTTAGTTACCAGGGTGCTCAATTTCGTAGAATATTTTGATAAACGTTTCTGGATTGAACAACTGAAATCTTGTGATCCACCTTTATATACAGATTATGCGCAACATTAAAACTATGAACTCACCAACCTTTGTGTTGACACTTGTTAGCATGTTTATTCTCAGGTTTCCTAGATGTCTTCCGCTGTTTGCTTAGATGTTAAACAAGCTATGTGCATGGAGTCTTACATGACATATTTTTCAAGGAGACGTTCCATTCACCAAATCATCACCATGTATCTTATTTTGACTGCATTGTCAACAGAAATGCTGTTGTAAACTATTATTTATGGTGATTGTCTATATGTAAAAATCATCAGATGTCGAAAACCTTTGATTTAAATATTTATTTATGGTGTGCCTTTTCAAAAGAATGCAATGTTTACAAAACGTATCATATAGAGGTCAAATACCTCGCAATGAAATCAATGAATGACGTGTTCGTCCATATGGATTTGGAGCGATCGTCACACATATGTAGTTCATTGTTAATATACTTAATGATATGTTTACATATCATTTATCATGTTTATATAATGTATCAATATCTTAAAATGATTCATATGTAATTAGTAAGACGTTGTTATAACGATAATCGTTATATATATCGTTTTTCGAGTTTCTTAATTCAATAAACTCATTTTTTTATGTATATCACTCATTGTTGATATAGCTAGTGAGATACTTACTTATCATAATATCATGTTAACTATATATATATATATATATATATATATATATATATATATATATATATATATATATATATATATATATATATATATATATATATATATATATATATATATATATATATGTCATCATATAGTTTTTACAAGTTTTAACGTTCGTGAATCACCGGTCAACTTGGGTGGTCAATTGTCTATACGAAACCTATTTCAATTAATCAAGTCTTAACAAGTTTGATTGCTTAACATGTTGGAAACACTTAATCATGTAAATATCAATTTCATTTAATATATATAAACATGGAAAAGTTCGGGTCACTACAGATGGTATTTTGTTCTAATTGAATTCTTCAAGATTTTTCAAAGGTAGAGTAATATGCTTTTTCCAGTTTGTTGTTAACCCATATGAAGAGTAATCACAGAACAAAAATGTGGGAATTATTTTTTGCACAATTGGGTATCTGCAGAATAGAAAACTAAAAGGTCACGCACTATATAAATCTTATATTTATATATATTTAGCTAAACGAGAAAAGTAAATTTGATAGAAAAATAGTAAAACACAAGAATTTAAGTTACCAAAACTTGATTTACCCCATCAAAATTGTTTCAGATGACATTTATTTTTGTTCATATTTGTGTAGTAAGCAATCATTAATATTACTAGATTTTTTTTAAGTATAGATATCTAATTCTGTTTTATAGATGGTATAATATTTATCGTTTCTATGTTGCATTTATAGGTGCTGAGGAAACTCTTCTCCTGAAACGCGGACGTTTTTGTGTTTAGATAGTTATTAGTTGATTGTTGTGTCAGCTTTACATGGTTCATTTCGTTACACTTCTTAATTGTCTTGCAGCTGCTACTGGCGTTGTTGAACAAATATCTTTTCGCAGTGGTATGTTTTGTTTGCGAATGTTGTATCTTGGCTTTATGTGGTTGATTCTATTACACTTTTTAATTGTCTCGCAGCCGCTGTTGACATCATTGAAGCAAGATCTTACGGAAGTGGTATGGTTTTATTTGTAAATCTTATATTTAGGTTAATGAATGTTACTTGATTTGGTTACACATGTTAATTGTATTACAACTGCTGCTAATACCAATCAACATACATCTGGTGCCACTGGTATGATTTTATTAGTAAATGTTAACTTTTACTTTCAGGTCGTAAATATTTGGAGTTGTAATTTGTTTGCATTTTGTTTAGTAGCTTTATATGTTGTTCAAATATTTTTGTAGAACTTCTGTTACCGAAGGGTGTTGCTACGGACCGATTGCTACAACATTCTAACGTTCCTGGATGCGATGGTCGTTCTTCAGCTTTCGATCAGTCTGCATTTCCTCAACAAAATGGTTTGTCCTTCCTGCTCTTTGTTTTGAAGGTTTTTTAATATATATTATTTTATATGGGATTGTTTAAGTCTTCTTGGTAATAGACGTAAATATGTAATTGGGTGTTTAGAATTGTTTGTTCTCGGTGGTTTTTTTTACCTTACACAAATGTTCATATTTTGAGTATTCTGATTTTTTGTAATCTACTTATTATTTTCAGTTTAGGTCCTCACTTTTTTGGATACCTAAGCTTTATCTAATAAATACTAATGTACATA
This sequence comes from Rutidosis leptorrhynchoides, assembly GCF_046630445.1. Lineage (NCBI taxonomy): Eukaryota > Viridiplantae > Streptophyta > Magnoliopsida > Asterales > Asteraceae > Rutidosis > Rutidosis leptorrhynchoides. The sequence continues at coordinate 40,869,642 of NC_092342.1, read as the reverse complement.
TTAGCAACATAATCCCAGTTTCAAGACTCACTTCGCATAAACAGGGAGTCATTACATCCGCCGCAACGCGGGGCTCTCCGCTAGTTTTAATCTAATGATAAAGTCCTTCTAGAAAGTTTTTTTTTTTTTTTTTTTTTTGGGTGGAACAAAAAGCTTCTTTTGGAAAAGCTTTAGCTAAAAAAAACTATTGAAAATTTGTTGTTGTGTATAATAACAAGAGTAAACAAGTTATTTTTGCACATGTCATTATTGCGATTGGGTAAATTACCCTTTTTTTCTCGCAAAAAAAACCTACCTAGCGATAACCATATTTGGTACCTACTAGTGCGTAAAACTATTGAGTGACGAGCCTTCAGGGATGAGACCTGTAATCGTGTGAATTGCATACTTTGACACCCCTCTGGGTCTCCTGCTTCATTAGGAACTCGGTGGCCACCTGGGCAGCTGGGCTATGCCCAAGTGGTGAGAAAATAACCAATTTCCACTAAAATAATGAAACAACACGTCAATCTCACAATTACTTAAGGGAGACATCGATATGATTTCATTACAAAAATTTCTTTTATTTATTACGGAGTATGATCAATTTATTGACTAAATACGTTCTCTTGTTTTTTTTTTTGAAAAGCAAAATTTCATTAGAAACCAACACGAAATATTACAAGGATGTTGGTGATCCATTGAGCCATGAATCATCCACACGGGCAAATCATACAGACACGAGATGCTGCAGGTAGCAGCCTAACAGAAACATAAAAAGTTACACACTAGACTTGAGTAAATACATACACAAACAACACGAGTGAATACAAAGACAGACAATCACGAAGTATTTAGATAAATGCGTGGGTTAGAAATCCACGTGCACCAATCGAGTTTTCTTCCTCCTGCTCTATTAGATATCCAATCGAACGACCTTATTTGTATCTCGTTTAGAGCTACCGGTGCATTCCAAGTTTTACCTTAGAATACCATGTTGTCCCGGTTACTCCAAATTAGATACGCACAAGACCACTTTAAAGCTTGCCACAATTTTTTTACCATGAAGCGAAGAGGAGTGATTAACACTGTCATTTAGGAGCTCGGTAAAGGAAGTGTTTGAGACATTCCCTAAACCCCGTCATTTATATACATGATCCCAAATATCACGAGCAAGTTTACAATGGAAGAGTGAGTGTTCCACCGACTCCAACTCTTCATCGCACAAAGGACACCGCATGATATGCAAATCAATACATCTTTTATCGAGTTCAATCCTTACGGGCAATCTTTTTTTTAACGCTCGCCAAGTAAAGATTTCTATTTTTTTGGGAACAAGGCTATTTCGAAGAGTGCACTGCTGTGAAGTGAAGGATCGAAGCATATGTTCATCGAGAATGGCAGCTAGCTTTTTAACAGTGAGCTGCCCATTCAAGGATAAGCTCCAGCGCCATGAATCCTTCTCACTGCTATTGACCGAGGCTGTAGATAGGAGTTGACACAGGTTGTTGAGTTCTCCTGACGTTCGACCAAAAGGCTCTCGAGACCAGCACCATTTCATGTCCACAATATCAGACTCGCGGGCAATTCGATCTTTAACAGTCGCTTCTTTCATGACTTCAAGTCTATAGAGCCTAGGAAAAAGAATACAAAGCTTGTCATCTCCAACCCAATGTTCATGCCAAAATGATGTAGTGCCACCGTCACCAATTGATTTGATAAATTCGAAAGGGGATACTCATTTCTTCCATGGATGTACCTGCAAGAATGATATTACGCCACACGCCTAGAGTCGGAGATTGGTTATTACCATTGTCCGATAAAAGGCCACCACACAACCCGTATAAGCTACGAATAACTTTGGTCCAAAGCGAGTCGGTTTCGATTTTAAACCTTCACCACCACTTTCCCAAAAGAGCAAGGTTTTTGTTCTTTAGTGACCCGATATTTAACCCCCCATTCCCAAAGGTATTAATGACATTTTCCCAATTTACCCAAGGTATTTTGAGGCCCGAACCCGACCCACCCCAAAAAAATGATCTCCTCACACTCTCAAGATGTTTAATCACACATGGCGGAGCGCGGAATAACGAGAAATAATACAACGGTAGACTAGTAAGAACCGATTTAAGAAAAACTAATCTTCCACCAATTGACAACGAACGCATTTTCCAACTTGAGAGCCTCGCGTTAAATTTGTCTATTACCGGATTCCAATCTCTAAGTTTATTCATTTTTGACCCAATAGGTAAGCCAAGATACACGAAGGGGAATCTACCGACTTGGCATCCCATGAGATTGGCTACGAAGCTAACTTCCTCGTAATCAACCCCTACGCCGTAAACACAACTTTTTGGAAGTTAACTTTTAAACCCGACGATAACTCGAAGCATTTTAATAGGTTTCTAAGACTAAAAGCATTGGATCTACTGCATTCGCCAAAGAACATGGTGTCATCCGCATATTGAAGATGCGAGACTAATACCTTATCATTCCCGAATTCAATCCCCTTAAAAAGTCTTCTATCTGTTGCCGCTTTAGTAAGGATATTTAACCCCTCCGCTGCTAGGATGTAAAGGAATAGGGAGAGGGGGTCGCCTTGCCTTACTCCCATACCAAGTGAGAATTCACTAGTAGGAGCACCATTAACGAGAATGGAAATAGAGGCCGAATGTAAACAACTCGAAATCCAATTCCTCCATTTAAGTCCGAACCCTATACACCTCATTACATCTAAAAGGAATTTCTAATTGATACTATCAAAGGCCTTTTCGAAATCAACTTTGAAGATTATGCCTTTTTTACGATTAGCTTTAAGGAAGTCAATGGTTTCATTTGCAATTAAGGCACCATCTAGAATAAACCGCCCTTTTAGAAAGGCACTTTGTTCAGGACCCACTAGAGAAGGAATTACTTTTCAGAGTCGATTCGAAAGGATTTTAGCCACTATTTTATAGTAGTTACCAATTAAGCTTATTGGCCGATAGTCTCCCAGCTTCAAAGGATCCACCTTTTTTGGAATGAGTGTCACAAAGGAGGCGTTGCAACCTTTTGAAATCTCCCCACTTTCCCAGAACCAAGCGATAGCCTCTATGAGATCAACTTTGATTATATCCCAAAACTTTTTAAAGAAACCCATATTGAAGCCATCGGGTCCAGGAGCCTTTGTACTCCCACAGTCGTTAATGGCATCATGTATTTCATTTTCAGAGAAAGGCCTTTCAAGATCCTCGGCTTCATCACTGGAAATTGACGGATAATGGAGATCCTCTAGTGACGGTCTCAAAGAATTCGGCTCCTCAAAGATGCCTTTAAAGTGATTAAAGGCTTCTGATTTGATATCATGCGGTTCTTCGTTCCAAACACCATTAATTGTGAGCCCCCGAATGTTGCACATGTTGTTCTTATTACAGATTATCGAATGGAAAAACCTAGTATTTTCATCTCCCTCAACTGTCCATCGAACTCGAGACTTTTGCTTAAGCATTTTCCCTTTAATTCTATCTTTATCTAGCCACTGTTTCCTAGCTTTCTTCCAAAGCTCTAACTCGCTAGCATTTAAAAGGACAGTTTCAGCTTTGATTTCCAGATTATTAGCAGTAGCTTTATGAAGTTCAATTTCGCCATCCAATTGACTAAACTTCTTATTACACCATGATTTCAGCTCTGCTTTATCCCTTTTCAGCTTATTCATAAACCTGCAATCCTTTCGAAAATTTGATCTATACAAGCTGGAGTTACCCGAATCATTCCATACGTCGGTGATAATTTTCTCGATTCCTTCTTCCTCTAACCACACATCGAATACTTTGGTAGGTTTTAGGCCAAATTTGTTTTCCTCATCTTTTAATAAAATAGGACAGTGGTCCGAGCTTGTTCTTTCCAAGGTTACAGCTGAAAGATTTCCCCACAATAAAACAAATTTTTCAGAAATAAGGAAACGGTCAAGCTTACTGAAATTGATACCATCATCACTAATGCGAGTATACACACGCCCACCGATTGGTACATCCGTCAGATTATTGGAAAGAATAAACTATTAAATCTCCGAGCTCGACTATCAACATATACACAATTGAACCTTTCTGAGTCATCTCTAACCTCATTAAAATCTCCACAAAAAACCCAAGCCACATCCTCTTTCTTGATTAGATTGGCCAAGGAATCCCATAACTTTTGCTTTCTTGTATCGTCGTGCGGCCCATAAACATTCACAATGTTAAGTTTGGCACCGTTACTTTTCCAAATACCTCTAACCCCAATGACCCGATCAAAGACTATTACATCAGTAGCCTCGTAGGAGTTGGTGTCCCAAATCAAGAGTTGCCCCCCCCCCCCCCGATTTCCCCAACATCTATTGTTGAATGAAGTTACACTCGTTGGATCCCCAAAGTGATTGGACCCAACTATTAGTTAATTTCGTTTCTTGCAAAGCAACGAAAGTTGGTTTTTCTTTCAGAATTATTTTCTTCATCGGTCCAAACTTACTCTCTACCCCGAACCCAAACCCCTAATGTTGTAAGAAATGATCTTCATAAAGAAAACTAAACAATCAAAAAAAGGAATGGAGTACCTACTGAGCAGAGGGCTTCCTCTGCCATTTCAACCCCAACTGCAAACCATATTCAAACACATCATCGCTGTTAATTGAGCTGTAGGAGCATGCACCTCTTTTATTAACACCATCACTCATTACGCTTGAGCTTGCCTGTTTCGATTTGCCTCATTTCGAATCAGTTTTGTTCTAATTGTGATGACCCGGAAATTTCCTATCAAATTTAAACTTTAATCTTTATATGTTTCCGACACGATAAGCAAAATCTGTAATGTTGAGTCTCGAAAGTTTTGAAATCTATACTCATGTAATCAATTACCCTTTGACTATGCTCGACGATTACAATTAATTGTAAATAGATATGTGTGAATATATATAAATAATAATTAGAAATATAAATTGAAATATTACATGAAGTAATTGTTAGAATTAATAATGTAAAATAAAATAATATATATTATTATTATTTAAGACATATCTATATATAAATAAAGTATATTAAAAATAAATATTGAATGATTGTAATACTCCTTTGATATTCCGATTGATATTAAGCAAGTTAAATACGAACTTATGTAATTTTAAAAATAAAAGGTGATCCGAAAATGAGTTATATAAGTTATAGGCTTATTAAAAGTATATTTAGGATCTAATTATTTAATTTTAACACTTTTTATATTTTACCCATAAATGAGAGGGACAGTTGATGTAATTTTTATTTATTAAATTAATGACTGAATTTTATACCAAAAAGACAAAAATAATTAAAGATAATTAATCTTAAAATTTGGGATTTTTCTGAGATCTTTTTATCCGCCACTGATTAACAACGGTGTACGAAATAATAGTCCGTGAAAACTGTCGGCACATAAAATCAAATTGAGGCTGCTGGGTACTCTGATTATTGCCAATTCATATCTCATTCACCACATGAGTATGATTAAATTATATATTAATTATTATTATTATATTATTATATTATTATTATTATTATTATATAATAAATTGTACACCGAATGATTGAATAAAGACTTAAGATGTGTTTCTCCTTTATCAATTTATCAATTACATATACTGTTTCTTTATTTTATTTTATTTTTCTTTTCTCTCGTCCATGTTATGTTTGCATATACATTTGCATTCAAGGGAAAACACACATACATATCAACAAACACCCTTCTTCTTCCCTTGCTCGTGTCTTTTGAACCCACTTCAAGACCACACTCACCAACCATAACCATCATCCATGATCAATCTGCAACGACAACCAAACCAAACCGAATCATTCACTAGCCGGCTATTTTGTATTCTGTCTAAATCAAACCATGTACTATTATTATATGATCGAACTACTATTGAAATGTCCCGTTCTTATTGATTAAAAACGTTCCATATTAATTGATTTCGTTGCGAGGTTTTGACCTCTATATGAGACGTTTTTCAAAGACTGCATTCATTTTTAAAACAACCCATAACCTTTATTTCATAAATAAAGGTTTAAAAAGCTTTACGTAGATTATCAAATAATGATAATCTAAAATATCCTGTTTACACACGACCATTACATAATGGTTTACAATACAAATATATTACATCGAAATCAGTTTCTTGAATGCAGTTTTTACACAATATCATACAAACATGGACTCCAAATCTTGTCCTTATTTTAGTATGCAACAGCGGAAGCTCTTAATATTCACCTGAGAATAAACATGCTTTAAACGTCAACAAAAATGTTGGTGAGTTATAGGTTTAACCTATATATATCAAATCGTAACAATAGACCACAAGATTTCATATTTCAATACACATCCCATACATAGAGATAAAAATCATTCATATAGTGAACACCTGGTAACCGACATTAACAAGATGCATATATAAGAATATCCCCATCATTCCGGGACACCCTTCGGATATGATATAAATTTCGAAGTACTAAAGCATCCGGTACTTTGGATGGGGTTTGTTAGGCCCAATAGATCTATCTTTAGGATTCGCGTCAATTAGGGTGTCTGTTCCCTAATTCTTAGATTACCAGACTTAATAAAAAGGGGCATATTCGATTCCGATAATTCAACCATAGAATGTAGTTTCACGTACTTGTGTCTATTTTGTAAATCATTTATAAAACCTGCATGTATTCTCATCCCAAAAATATTAGATTTTAAAAGTGGGACTATAACTCACTTTCACAGATTTTTACTTCGTCGGGAAGTAAGACTTGGCCACTGGTTGATTCACGAACCTATAACAATATATACATATATATCAAAGTATGTTCAAAATATATTTACAACACTTTTAATATATTTTGATGTTTTAAGTTTATTGAGTCAGCTGTCCTCGTTAGTAACCTACAACTAGTTGTCCACAGTTAGATGTACAGAAATAAATCCATAAATATTATCTTGAATCAATCCACGACCCAGTGTATACGTATCTCAGTATTGATCACAACTCAAACTATATATATTTTGGAATCAACCTCAACCCTGTATAGCTAACTCCAACATTCACATATAGAGTGTCTATGGTTGTTCCGAAATATATATAGATGTGTCGACATGATAGGTCGAAACATTGTATACGTGTCTATGGTATCTCAAGATTACATAATATACAATACAAGTTGATTAAGTTATGGTTGGAATAGATTTGTTACCAATTTTCACGTAGCTAAAATGAGAAAAATTATCCAATCTTGTTTTACCCATAACTTCTTCATTTTAAATCCGTTTTGAGTGAATCAAATTGCTATGGTTTCATATTGAACTCTATTTTATGAATCTAAACAGAAAAAGTATAGGTTTATAGTCGGAAAAATAAGTTACAAGTCGTTTTTGTAAAGGTAGTCATTTCAGTCGAAAGAACGACGTCTAGATGACCATTTTAGAAAACATACTTCCACTTTGAGTTTAACCATAATTTTTGGATATAGTTTCATGTTCATAATAAAAATCATTTTCTCAGAATAACAACTTTTAAATCAAATTTTATCATAGTTTTTAATTAACTAACCCAAAACAGCCCGCGGTGTTACTACGACGGCGTAAATCCGGTTTTACGGTGTTTTTCGTGTTTCCAGGTTTTAAATCATTAAGTTAGCATATCATATAGATATAGAACATGTGTTTAGTTGATTTTAAAAGTCAAGTTAGAAGGATTAACTTTTGTTTGCGAACAAGTTTAGAATTAACTAAACTATGTTCTAGTGATTACAAATTTAAACCTTCGAATAAGATAGCTTTATATGTATGAATCGAATGATGTTATGAACATCATTACTACCTTAAGTTCCTTGGATAAACCTACTGGAAAAGAGAAAAATGGATCTAGCTTCAATGGATCCTTGGATGGCTCGAAGTTCTTGAAGCAGAATCATGACACGAAAACAAGTTCAAGTAAGATCATCACTTGAAATAAGATTGTTATAGTTATAGAAATTGAACCAAAGTTTGAATATGATTATTACCTTGTATTAGAATGATAACCTACTGTAAGAAACAAAGATTTCTTGAGGTTGGATGATCACCTTACAAGATTGGAAGTGAGCTAGCAAACTTGAAAGTATTCTTGATTTTATGAAACTAGAACTTTTGGAATTTATGAAGAACACTTAGAACTTGAAGATAGAACTTGAGAGAGATCAATTAGATGAAGAAAATTGAAGAATTAAAGTGTTTGTAGGTGTTTTTGGTCGTTGGTGTATGGATTAGATATAAAGGATATGTAATTTTGTTTTCATGTAAATAAGTCATGAATGATTACTCATATTTTTGTAATTTTATGAGATATTTCATGCTAGTTGCCAAATGATGGTTCTCACATGTGTTAAGTGACTCACATGGGCTGCTAAGAGCTGATAATTGGAGTGTATATACTAATAGTATGTACATCTAAAAGCTGTGTATTGTACGAGTACGAATACGGGTGCATACGAGTAGAATTGTTGATGAAACTGAACGAGGATGTAATTGTAAGCATTTTTGTTAAGTAGAAGTATTTTGATAAGTGTCTTGAAGTCTTTCAAAAGTGTATGAATACATATTAAAACACTACATGTATATACATTTTAACTGAGTCGTTAAGTCATCGTTAGTCGTTACATGTAAATGTTGTTTTGAAACCTTTAGGTTAACGATCTTGTTGAATGTTGTTAACCCATTGTTTATTATAACAAATGAGATGTTAAATTATTATATTATCATGATATTATGATATATAATATATCTCAGTATGATGTATATACAGGTAAATGTCGTTACAACGATAATCGTTACATATATGTCTCGTTTCGAAATCATTAAGTTAGTAGTCTTATTTTTACATATGTATTTCATTGTTAATACACTTAATAATATATTTACTTATCATTTAACATAATTAACCAAGTGTATCAATATCTTAATATGATTCATATGTACCTAGTAAGACGTTGTTATAACGATAATCGTTATATATATCGTTTTCGAGTTTCTTAAATTAATAGTCTCATTTTTATGTATATAAATCATTGTTAAAATACCTAATGAGATACATACTTATAATTAAAACATGTTAACTATATATATAACCATATATATGTCATCGTATAGTTTTTACAAGTTTTAATGTTCGTGAATCACCGGTCAACTTGGGTGGTCAATTGTCTATATGAAACATATTTCAATTAATCAAGTCTTAACAAGTTTGATTGCTTAACATGTTGGAAACATTTAATCATGTAAATATCAATCTCAATTAATATATATAAACATGGAAAAGTTCGGGTCACTACAGTACCTGCCCGTTAAATAAATTTCGTCCCGAAATTTTAAGCTGTTGAAGGTGTTGACGAATCTTCTGGAAATAGATGCGGGTATTTCTTCTTCATCTGATCTTCACGCTCCCAGGTGAACTCGGGTCCTCTACGAGCATTCCATCGAACCTTAACAATTGGTATCTTGTTTTGCTTAAGTCTTTTAACCTCACGATCCATTATTTCGACGGGTTCTTCGATGAATTGAAGTTTTTCGTTGATTTGGATTTCATCTAACGGAATAGTGAGATCTTCTTTAGCAAAACATTTCTTCAAATTCGAGACGTGGAAAGTGTTATGTACAGCCGTGAGTTGTTGAGGTAACTCTAGTCGGTAAGCTACTGGTCCGACACGATCAATAATCTTGAATGGTCCAATATACCTTGGATTTAATTTCCCTCGTTTACCAAATCGAACAACGCCTTTCCAAGGTGCAACTTTAAGCATGACCATCTCTCCAATTTCAAATTCTATATCTTTTCTTTTAATGTCAGCGTAGCTCTTTTGTCGACTTTGGGCGGTTTTCAACCGTTGTTGAATTTGGATGATCTTCTCGGTAGTTTCTTGTATAATCTCTGGACCCGTAATCTGTCTATCCCCCACTTCATTCCAACAAATCGGAGACCTACACTTTCTACCATAAAGTGCTTCAAACGGCGCCATCTCAATGCTTGAATGGTAGCTGTTGTTGTAGGAAAATTCTGCTAACGGTAGATGTCGATCCCAACTGTTTCCGAAATCAATAACACATGCTCGTAGCATGTCTTCAAGCGTTTGTATCGTCCTTTCGCTCTGCCCATCAGTTTGTGGATGATAGGCAGTACTCATGTCTAGACGAGTTCCTAATGCTTGCTGTAATGTCTGCCAGAATCTTGAAATAAAGCTGCCATCCCTATCAGAGATAATAGAGATTGGTATTCCATGTCTGGAGATGACTTCCTTCAAATACAGTCGTGCTAACTTCTCCATCTTGTCATCTTCTCTTATTGGCAAGAAGTATGCTGATTTGGTGAGACGGTCAACTATTACCCAAATAGTATCAAAACCACTTGCAGTCCTTGGCAATTTAGTGATGAAATCCATGGTAATGTTTTCCCATTTCCATTCCGGGATTTCGGGTTGTTGAAGTAGACCTGATGGTTTCTGATGCTCAGCTTTGACCTTAGAACACGTCAAACATTCTCCTACGTATTTAGCAACATCGGCTTTCATACCCGGCCACCAAAAATGTTTCTTGAGATCCTTGTACATCTTCCCCGTTCCAGGATGTATTGAGTATCTGGTTTTATGAGCTTCTCTAAGTACCATTTTTCTCATATCTCCAAATTTTGGTACCCAAATCCTTTCAGCCCTATACCGGGTTCCGTCTTCCCGAATATTAAGATGCTTCTCCGATCCTTTGGGTATTTCATCCTTTAAATTTCCCTCTTTTAAAACTCCTTGTTGCGCCTCCTTTATTTGAGTAGTAATGTTATTATGAATCATTATATTTATAGATTTTACTCGAATGGGTTCTCTGTCCTTCCTGCTCAAGGCATCGGCTACCACATTTGCCTTCCCCGGGTGGTAACGAATCTCAAAGTCATAATCATTCAATAATTCAATCCACCTACGCTGCCTCATATTCAGTTGTTTCTGATTAAATATGTGTTGAAGACTTTTGTGGTCGGTATATATAATACTTTTGACCCCATATAAGTAGTGCCTCCAAGTCTTTAATGCAAAAACAACCGCGCCTAATTCCAAATCATGCGTCGTATAATTTTGTTCGTGAATCTTCAATTGTCTAGACGCATAAGCAATCACCTTCGTTCGTTGCATTAATACACAACCGAGACCTTGCTTTGATGCATCACAATAAATCACAAAATCATCATTCCCTTCAGGCAATGACAATATAGGTGCCGTAGTTAGCTTTTTCTTCAATAACTGAAACGCTTTCTCTTGTTCATCATTCCATTCAAATTTCTTCCCTTTATGCGTTAATGCAGTCAAGGGTTTTGCTATTCTGGAAAAGTCTTGGATGAACCTTCTGTAGTAACCAGCTAGTCCTAAAAACTGGCGTATGTGTTTCGGAGTTTTCGGGGTTTCCCACTTTTCAACAGTTTCTATCTTTGCCGGATCCACCTTAATACCTTCTTTGTTCACTATGTGACCGAGGAATTGAACTTCTTCCAACCAAAATGCACACTTTGAAAACTTAGCGTACAATTCTTCCTTCCTCAATACTTCTAACACCTTTCTCAAATGTTCACCGTGTTCTTGGTCATTCTTTGAGTAAATAAGTATGTCATCAATGAAAACAATGACAAACTTGTCAAGGTATGGTCCACACACTCGGTTCATAAGGTCCATGAACATAGCTGGTTCATTAGTTAAACCAAACGGCATGACCATAAACTCGTAATGACCGTAACGTGTTCTGAAAGCAGTCTTTGGAATATCATCTTCTTTCACCCGCATTTGATGATACCCGGAACGTAAGTCAATCTTTGAATAAACAGACGAGCCTTGTAGTTGATCAAATAAGTCATCGATTCTCGGTAGTGGGTAGCGGTTCTTGATGGTAAGTTTGTTCAACTCTCGGTAGTCGATACACAACCTGAATGTACCATCTTTCTTCTTGACAAACAAAACAGGAGCTCCCCAAGGTGATGTGCTTGGTCGAATGAAACCACGCTCTAAAAGTTCTTGTAATTGGCTTTGTAGTTCTTTCATCTCGCTGGGTGCGAGTCTGTAAGGAGCACGAGCTATTGGTGCAGCTCCTAGTACAAGATCTATTTGAAATTCAACGGATCGATGTGGGGGTAATCCCGGTAATTCTTTCGGAAATACATCAGGAAATTCTTTTGCGACGGGAACATCATTGATGCTCTTTTTTTCAGTTTGTACTTTCTCGACGTGTGCTAGAACAGCATAGCAACCTTTTCTTATTAGTTTTTGTGCCTTCAAATTACTAATAAGATGTAGCTTCGTGTTGCCCTTTTCTCCGTACACCATTAAGGGTTTTCCTTTTTCTCGTATAATGCGAATTGCATTTTTGTAACAAACGATCTCTGCTTTCACTTCTTTCAACCAGTCCATACCGATTATCACATCAAAACTCCCTAACTCTACTGGTATCAAATCAATCTTAAATGTTTCGCTAACCAGTTTAATTTCTCGATTCTGACATATATTATCTGCTGAAATTAATTTACCATTTGCTAATTCGAGTAAAAATTTACTATCCAAAGGCGTCAATGGACAACTTAATTTAGCACAAAAATCTCTACTCATATAGCTTCTATCCGCACCCGAATCAAATAAAACGTAAGCAGATTTATTGTCAATAAGAAACGTACCCGTAACAAGCTCCGGGTCTTCCTGTGCCTCTGCCGCATTAATATTGAAAACTCTTCCACGGCCTTGTCCATTCGTGTTCTCCTGGTTCGGGCAATTTCTAATAATGTGGCCCGGTTTTCCACATTTGTAACAAACTACATTGGCATAACTTGCTCCGACACTACTTGCTCCGCCATTACTCGTTCCGACACCATTTGTTCCTTTCGTTCTATTAACCCCTGGTCCGTAGACCTCACACTTCGCCGCGCTATGACCATTTCTTTTACACTTGTTGCAAAATTTGGTGCAGAACCCCGAGTGATTCTTTTCACACCTTTGGCATAGCTGCTTCTGATTGTTGTTGTTGTTGCGGTTATTATTGTTGTTGGGATGATTGTTGTAGTTGCTGCTGTTGTTGTTGTTGTTGTTGTTGGGCCGTTTGTTGTAGTTGCGATTGATGTTGCGATTGTTGGGATAATTGTTGCGATTATTGTTGTAATTGCTGTTGTTGTTGTATTGGTGATTCTTATCACCGTTTTCCTCCCACTTTCTTTTGACTTGCTTCACATTGGCCTCTTCAGCAGTCTGTTCTTTAATTCTTTCTTCAATCTGGTTCACAAGTTTGTGAGCCATTCTACATGCCTGTTGTATGGAGGCGGGCTCGTGTGAACTTATATCTTCTTGGATTCTTTCCGGTAATCCTTTCACAAACGCGTCAATCTTCTCTTCCTCATCTTCGAATGTTCCCGGACACAATAGGCACAATTCTGTGAATCGTCTTTCGTACGTGGTAATATCAAATCCTTGGGTTCGTAACCCTCTAAGTTCTGTCTTGAGCTTATTGACCTCGGTTCTGGGACGGTACTTCTCGTTCATCAAGTGCTTGAATGCTGACCACGGTAGTGCGTACGCATCGTCTTGTCCCACTTGCTCTAGATAGGTATTCCACCATGTTAACGCAGAACCTGTGAAGGTATGCGTAGCGTACTTTACTTTGTCCTCTTCAGTACACTTACTTATGGCAAACACCGATTCGACCTTCTCGGTCCACCGTTTCAATCCGATCGGTCCTTCGGTTCCATCAAATTCCAAAGGTTTGCAGGCAGTGAATTCTTTGTAGGTGCATCCTGCACGATTTCCTGTACTACTAGATCCAAGGTTATTGTTGGTATGTAGCGCAGCCTGTACTGCGGCTATGTTTGAAGCTAGAAAAGTACGGAATTCCTCTTCATTCATATTCACGGTGTGTCGAGTAGTCGGTGCCATTTCCTTCAAAATAGTTAAATAGAACAAGTTAATCATACAGAATATTAAGAGTAGTTAATAGTATTTCGTAGCATAATATGAACTCATTTATAAAAGCTTTTTCTTAATATTAGCGTTTTATAAGTTTAAATTCGGGTAGTACCTACCCGTTAAGTTCATACTTAGTAGCTAATATACAATTCAACTACTACAATTCTATATGAAAAACTGATTATAATAATATTTCGCGTTCAAACTTTTATACAATATTTTACAAACTTACAATACCGCTTATTTTACATAAAGCATGAAATATAGCACACAATAACTTTGATACAAGATAGTTGTGAAGATAATTCTAGCTAGTACACAAGTCGTTCAGCAAAGGCAATAAAGACACGTAATTCATACGTCCAGAAACAAGTCATGCATTCTGGTTTTACTAGGACTACTTCCCATCCTTGGTCTTGTGCAACATAACCGTTATGGCCGTTGATAAGACAGCGTGTTGTAACGTCGTCAAAGGGACGAGGGTTACGTAATGTCCAACAGTCCCGTAATAATCTAAAAACCTCATTTCTTACCCCAATTACCGACTCCGTCACTTGTGGAAACGTTTTGTTTAATAGTTGTAGCCCGATGTTCTTGTTCTCACTTTGGTGAGAAGCGAACATTACTAATCCGTAAGCATAACATGCTTCTTTATGTTGCATGTTAGCCGCTTTTTCTAAATCACGAAGTCCAATATTCGGATATATTGAGTCAAAATAATTTCTTAACCCGTTGCGTAAAATAGCATTTGGGTTCCCCGCAATATATGCGTCAAAGTAAACACATCGTAACTTATGAGTTTCACAATGTGATATCCCCCATCTTTCAAACGAAAGTCTCTTATAAACCAAGACATTCTTGGAACGTTCTTCGAATGTCTTACAAACTGATCTCGCCTTAAATAGTTGTGCCGAGGAATTCTGGCCGACTCTAGACAAGATTTCATCAATCATGTCTCCGGGTAGGTCTCTTAAAATATTGGGTTGTCTATCCATTTTGTGTTTTTAAACTGTAAAATAGACAAGAGTTAGATTCATAAAAAAATACTTATTAATACAAGCAATTTTTTCATATATCATAAAGCATAAGAACACTATATTACATATATTACACCACACGAATACAACTATCTTATTCCGACTCGCTCGTTTCTTCTTCTTCTTCGGTTTTGGTTCGTTTTGCCAAGTTTCTAGGGATATATGATGTTCCCCTAATACGAGCCGTCGTTGTCCACATTGGTTTAGAAAAACCTGGTGGTTTAGAGGTTCCCGGGTCATTGTTACAACTTAAGGACTTCGGGCGTTGACGATACATATAAAGTTCATCGGGGTTGGAATTAGATTTCTCTATTTTTATGCCCTTTCCCTTATTATTTTCTTTTGCCTTTTTAAATTCAGTTGGGGTAATTTCTATAACATCATCGGAATTCTCGTCGGAATCCGATTCATCGGAGAATTGGTAATCCTCCCAATATTTTGCTTCCTTGGCGGAAACACCATTGACCATAATTAACCTTGGTCGGTTGGTTGAGGATTTTCTTTTACTTAACCGTTTTATTATTTCCCCCACCGGTTCTATTTCTTCATCCGGTTCCGATTCTTCTTCCGGTTCCGATTCTTCTTCCGGTTCCGACTCTTCTTCCGGTTCCTCTTCGGGAACTTGTGAATCAGTCCACGAATCATTCCAATTTACATTTGACTCTTCATTATTATTAGGTGAGTCAATGGGACTTGTTCTAGAGGTAGACATCTATCACATAATATCAAACGCGTTAAGAGATTAATATATCACATAATATTCACAAGTTAAAAATATATAGTTTCCAACAAAATTTGTTAAGCAATCATTTTTCAAGTAAACACGGTCGAAGTCCAGACTCACTAATGCATCCTAACAAACTCGATAAGACACACTAATGAAAAATTCTGGTTCTCTAAGACCAACGCTCTGATACCAACTGAAATGTCCCGTTCTTATTGATTAAAAACGTTCCATATTAATTGATTTCGTTGCGAGGTTTTGACCTCTATATGAGACGTTTTTCAAAGACTGCATTCATTTTTAAAACAACCCATAACCTTTATTTCATAAATAAAGGTTTAAAAAGCTTTACGTAGATTATCAAATAATGATAATCTAAAATATCCTGTTTACACACGACCATTACATAATGGTTTACAATACAAATATGTTACATCGAAATCAGTTTCTTGAATGCAGTTTTTACACAATATCATACAAACATGGACTCCAAATCTTGTCCTTATTTTAGTATGCAACAGTGGAAGCTCTTAATATTCACCTGAGAATAAACATGCTTTAAACGTCAACAAAAATGTTGGTGAGTTATAGGTTTAACCTATATATATCAAATCGTAACAATAGACCACAAGATTTCATATTTCAATACACATCCCATACATAGAGATAAAAATCATTCATATAGTGAACACCTGGTAACCGACATTAACAAGATGCATATATAAGAATATCCCCATCATTCCGGGACACCCTTCGGATATGATATAAATTTCGAAGTACTAAAGCATCCGGTACTTTGGATGGGGTTTGTTAGGCCCAATAGATCTATCTTTAGGATTCGCGTCAATTAGGGTGTCTGTTCCCTAATTCTTAGATTACCAGACTTAATAAAAAGGGGCATATTCGATTTCGATAATTCAACCATAGAATGTAGTTTCACGTACTTGTGTCTATTTTGTAAATCATTTATAAAACCTGCATGTATTCTCATCCCAAAAATATTAGATTTTAAAAGTGGGACTATAACTCACTTTCACAGATTTTTACTTCGTCGGGAAGTAAGACTTGGCCACTGGTTGATTCACGAACCTATAACAATATATACATATATATCAAAGTATGTTCAAAATATATTTACAACACTTTTAATATATTTTGATGTTTTAAGTTTATTGAGTCAGCTGTCCTCGTTAGTAACCTACAACTAGTTGTCCACAGTTAGATGTACAGAAATAAATCCATAAATATTATCTTGAATCAATCCACGACCCAGTGTATACGTATCTCAGTATTGATCACAACTCAAACTATATATATTTTGGAATCAACCTCAACCCTGTATAGCTAACTCCAACATTCACATATAGAGTGTCTATGGTTGTTCCGAAATATATATAGATGTGTCGACATGATAGGTCGAAACATTGTATACGTGTCTATGGTATCTCAAGATTACATAATATACAATACAAGTTGATTAAGTTATGGTTGGAATAGATTTGTTACCAATTTTCACGTAGCTAAAATGAGAAAAATTATCCAATCTTGTTTTACCCATAACTTCTTCATTTTAAATCCGTTTTGAGTGAATCAAATTGCTATGGTTTCATATTGAACTCTATTTTATGAATCTAAACAGAAAAAGTATAGGTTTATAGTCGAAAAAATAAGTTACAAGTCGTTTTTGTAAAGGTAGTCATTTCAGTCGAAAGAACGACGTCTAGATGACCATTTTAGAAAACATACTTCCACTTTGAGTTTAACCATAATTTTTGGATATAGTTTCATGTTCATAATAAAAATCATTTTCTCAGAATAACAACTTTTAAATCAAAGTTTATCATAGTTTTTAATTAACTAACCCAAAACAGCCCGCGGTGTTACTACGACGGCGTAAATCCGGTTTTACGGTGTTTTTCGTGTTTCCAGGTTTTAAATCATTAAGTTAGCATATCATATAGATATATAACATGTGTTTAGTTGATTTTAAAAGTCAAGTTAGAAGGATTAACTTTTGTTTGCGAACAAGTTTAGAATTAACTAAACTATGTTCTAGTGATTACAAATTTAAACCTTCGAATAAGATAGCTTTATATGTATGAATCGAATGATGTTATGAACATCATTACTACCTTAAGTTCCTTGGATAAACCTACTGGAAAATAGAAAAATGGATCTAGCTTCAATGGATCCTTGGATGGCTCGAAGTTCTTGAAGCAGAATCATGACACGAAAACAAGTTCAAGTAAGATCATCACTTGAAATAAGATTGTTATAGTTATAGAAATTGAACCAAAGTTTGAATATGATTATTACCTTGTATTAGAATGATAACCTACTGTAAGAAACAAAGATTTCTTGAGGTTGGATGATCACCTTACAAGATTGGAAGTGAGCTAGCAAACTTGAAAGTATTCTTGATTTTATGAAACTAGAACTTTTGGAATTTATGAAGAACACTTAGAACTTGAAGATAGAACTTGAGAGAGATCAATTAGATGAAGAAAATTGAAGAATTAAAGTGTTTTTAGGTGTTTTTGGTCGTTGGTGTATGGATTAGATATAAAGGATATGTAATTTTGTTTTCATGTAAATAAGTCATGAATGATTACTCATATTTTTGTAATTTTATGAGATATTTCATGCTAGTTGCCAAATGATGGTTCCCACATGTGTTAGGTGACTCACATGGGCTGCTAAGAGCTGATAATTGGAGTGTATATACTAATAGTATGTACATCTAAAAGCTGTGTATTGTACGAGTACGAATACGGGTGCATACGAGTAGAATTGTTGATGAAACTGAACGAGGATGTAATTGTAAGCATTTTTGTTAAGTAGAAGTATTTTGATAAGTGTCTTGAAGTCTTTCAAAAGTGTATGAATACATATTAAAACACTACATGTATATACATTTTAACTGAGTCGTTAAGTCATCGTTAGTCGTTACATGTAAATGTTGTTTTGAAACCTTTAGGTTAACGATCTTGTTGAATGTTGTTAACCCATTGTTTATTATAACAAATGAGATGTTAAATTATTATATTATCATGATATTATGATATATAATATATCTCAGTATGATGTATATACAGGTAAATGTCGTTACAACGATAATCGTTACATATATGTCTCGTTTCGAAATCATTAAGTTAGTAGTCTTATTTTTACATATGTATTTCATTGTTAATACACTTAATAATATATTTACTTATCATTTAACATAATTAACCAAGTGTATCAATATCTTAATATGATTCATATGTACCTAGTAAGACGTTGTTATAACGATAATCGTTATATATATCGTTTTCGAGTTTCTTAAATTAATAGTCTCATTTTTATGTATATAACTCATTGTTAAAATACCTAATGAGATACATACTTATAATTAAAACATGTTAACTATATATATAACCATATATATGTCATCGTATAGTTTTTACAAGTTTTAATGTTCGTGAATCACCGGTCAACTTGGGTGGTCAATTGTCTATATGAAACATATTTCAATTAATCAAGTCTTAACAAGTTTGATTGCTTAACATGTTGGAAACATTTAATCATGTAAATATCAATCTCAATTAATATATATAAACATGGAAAAGTTCGGGTCACTACAACTATTGCTATGATGTTTCTACTTCGACTGCTAACTTCCTTTCTGTTTACTCCTGATCAGCTTGCAACAAAATGAAAGCCAACACAAAACAACCCATCAACCATCATCTCATTCTATATATACATGATGATATATATACGTACATCACCCATTGATCACCATACACTTATGTACTACTTCTTCCTGTTTTCCTGCGTGAACCACAAACCTATGATTAACCATCTTTAACCGAACAACCATCGATCACCACCTTCCACTCTTTTTCCCTGACACCATATCACCATCCAACCGAGACCACCATGGAACTACCATCATCACCTCACCTCCATCACCAAACACCACCCAAAAATCATCACCGTAGTCACCGTCGACCTGCAAAACAAATCAAATCCTATTAATACCGCTGCTACACTGCTATATTTTTGTTTGATCGGGAACCACCTAAACCCACCACTACAGTACCATCGCTTTCTTTTCTTTCTATTCCTATTACAGTAATAAAGTAACGATACTTATTTGTTTGGAACCCACACAGACTATTGCACATCGGTTATATTTTTTTTCTTTTCTCCGTCGATAACACCCAACACCGAAGCCCAATTTTAAGTAAATGATGAGATGATCATGTTGATATTCATTTATGTTGTTGACAATAACAATATGAAAACGAAATTGATATATAAATAACGAACGTTGATGATGATGTAATGGGAGGAGACGATAATGACGATGAAACTGTATCATGAAGATGGTGATGAACGTGATAAGTGATGACGATAAGGATGATGTCGATATTGATGATGATAACGGAGGTCGATGTAGAGGATATGATGATTCACGATTAAAGATCAATGAAGATGATTAACAGTATAAATTGTTGATCATGATATTCGTGTAATTTATTTAGATTTCTGTTTCTTTTTCCTGTTTCCGGTACCAGATGGGATAGAGAACATAAAATTCCAATTGTTGGGCTTGGTTTTAGTTATTATTGGACTACTATAGTTCCTTTTTGTTTTGGGCCGAGGTACAAACTCAATTCCTATTTTCAGATTAACTGATTATGATGATAATGGTTATGATTAAATCGGGTTTTAAAATTTAATTGAAGAAGAAGGAGAAACAGAAAACGAGTTATAATAATTAAAATGGGTGTTAATTCAGAAAAGCGTGACAGATCAGATGGTTGGGGATGTTTGGTTTAAGCGAGAGGTCTCGAGTTCGAACCTGGGCAGCGACGTTTAATTGTTTTTAAAACCTGGATGCATTAAGGTAGCCATTTTTATTATAATAATAATAATAATAATAATAATAATAATAATAATAATAATAATAATAATAATAATAATAATTATTAAATATCTATTATGATTAAGATTATTATTATTATGACTGTTAGCATTATAATTATTATTACTAATGTCATATTTATATTTATAAGTATTAAAGACGTTATTAGTATATATTTTTATTTATATATAAGTATTATTAACATTATTATTAATCTTATCATTTAGGTATTATTATTATTATTATGATTACGCTTATTAACGTTATCATTATTTTTAATGAATATTAGTATTAGTATCATTTTTAAACATTAGTATTATTAATCTATTTGTAATTAATATTATTAAACTTTTCATTTAAAAACTGTTATTTTCATTATTATAAGATTTATTAATAAGACTATCATTTATATTATTATTATGAGAATCATTAATATTATTACCATTATTATTTATACTAGTATTATCATTATTATTATTTTAATCACTACTAATATTATTGTAGTATTTCATAATTACTATTCTTAACAAACAAATGAAATATATAGATATATATATATATATATATATATATATATATATATATATATATATATATATATATATATATATATATATATATATATATATATAAAATATTTAATACATACAACATAACAAAATATTTTATTATATAAGAGGAATATATGAAAAATAAATATATATTAGTCATATAAAAATAATATCATTGATAGGTCATATATATAAACTTATTCGATTACGATTATGTGTATTAATATATATATATATACACAAATGATATAGGTTCGTGAATCCGAGGCCAACCCTGGATTGTTCAATATTGTCATATGTATTTTTATTACAAAATACATTAGGTGAGTTTCATTTGCCTTTTTACCCTTTATATTTTTGGGCTGAGAATACATGCGCAATTTTTATAAATGTTTTACGAAATAGACACAAGTAATTGAAACTACATTATATGGGTGAATGATCGAAGCTGAATATGCCTCTTTTGTTTGGTAACCTAAGAATTAGTAAACCGGTCTACTAATTGACGCGAATCCTAAAATAGATCTATTGGGCCTAACGAACCCCATCCAAAGTACCGGATGCTTTAGTACTTCGAATTAGTTTTTATCATGTCCGAAGGATTTCCCGAAATGATAGGGGATATTCTTATACGCATCTTGTTAATGTCGGTTACCAAGTGTACTGTAACGACCCGGAATTTTCCGATCGTTCTATACTTATGAGATTAATATTTACATAAATTAAACCTTACCAACATGATAAGCAATCCAAACTGTTGAGACTTATATTTTTGAAAAGAGTTTTACACAACGTTTGACCGTCCAATTTGACCGATGATATCACGAACTATATAACACACGATAATTATACGATTATGTATATGTACATATCTATACATATTTAACATGATTTAAGGATGGTTTAATATTTCATTGTGAACTAACAACAATGAGTTATAAGTATACTTTGAGACCACTAACTTAAGTTTTCAAAACGATAACTATATGTAACGTTCTTTGACATATATACTTACAATCTATAATGTGTTGTGATTTATGTCACCAATATGATTTAAGTGTAATGGGATTAATTTGTAACCAAAATAATCTTGATAAATATCGAACAAGTTTGGGGAAGTGTGGAGTGCACACTTGTTTGAACTTATCTTGATTATGACGGGGGTTCGGGGGCAGCGCCCCCGATAAGCGGGGTCCAAGGGGTGGCAACCCCTGGCGGGGTCCAAGGGGCAGAGCCAAAAAAATGTCCAAGGGGTGGCAACCCCTGGCGGGGTCCAAGGGGTGGCAACCCCTGGCGGGGTCCAAGGGTCAGCTTGAAATTTTTTTTTTAGGCTAACATTGCTTTATTAAAAATGTCTTAAAATTTTATTTTTGGCCCGGTTGGACCCAAAATAAAAGCCCGATTTTGAGCTTCTTTTGCCATATCATACCCATCATCCATACGTATTTACTATTGGTAAATACACATCAAATCAATATCCTTATCAGCTTTAGATCTACCCTAGATAAGAGGGAATCTTATTTGTAAGCTAGCATACATTATTACTCAAAAATTCAACACAATAATTTGTCCTTGTTCCCTCAACAACCAGACTGTCCTATAAGTATCACCATCACCTTGGTTTTTCATTTCATTCTTACAACCATCTTTCTCTAACCAAACAAAAACACACTCTTAGGAACTCTAAGTGTTCTTCACAATCTCAGCAAATACTCATGAAGAACTAGCTTCATGAACAACCTATAATCATCATAAGAAAGTTTGATCAAGATTATTTTCTATCTTTTCCAGTAGCTTTATCCAAGTAACTTGAGGTAGTAACCTTATTCATAATCTTATTCGATTCATATTTATATAGCTATCTTATTTTGTGTTATAAATTTTTTAACAACAAGAACATAGTTTGAATGATTTCAAACCTGTTCGCAAACTAAATAGATCCTTCTAATTTGATTTTTAAAACACTTCAAAACCTGTAATATATCATATTATGACAAAATCGAATTAATCATATCTTGGCTAATTAACATAATATTTAATATATATTTACTTATGATTTGATTTTATATATTCCAGGACCACCCGTAAACAACACGAGAAGATTAATCATAAGACCTCATGATTGTACGCAACACGTCATCTGACAACAATGTACTTTATGTACGCAACACGTCATTTGACAACATGGTACCATGGGTCGAGATTAATTCTGATCAATACGAATACGATGGGGTCTTTATTTATTTTATTGAGCAACTAATTATGGACCATTAACAACAGACTGCTAACTACGGACTAAGAAAATATTAAAAGTATTATAAGTATATATATATATATATATATATATATATATATATATATATATATATATATATATATATATATGTAACGATTACTTGAAAAGAAAATATGTTGATATATTATATATATGGTTAGGTTCGTGATATCTATCGGAGACCAAGTCGAGTTAAATACCTTCAAGGAAAAGGTGAGTATATAGTCCCACTTTTAAACTCTAAATATTTCGGGATGAGAATACATGCATTTTATGATTTACGTTATGGACACAAGTGATTAAAAATATATATTCTACGTTGAGTTGTACCACTGGCATACTTCCCTGTAACTTGGTAACTATTATTTACATGAGGTATTGTAAACGCGAATCCTGTTGATAGATCTATCGGGCCTGACAACCCCAACCGGACTGGACGACCAGTATTCAACGGTTGCACAGTACTTCGTTTCGGTAACTACACTTGGTACGGTGTAGTAAGATTTCATAATAAAGGGAATATGCGACGTTGATTAAATGTTAAGTATGGTTATCAAGTGCTCAACAACTTAGAATATTTTTATTAAAACGTTTATATATGAAATCTTGTGGTCTATATTTATAACGCTGCCGGAATTAAACCTATATCTCACCAACTTTATGTTGACGTTTTAAGCATGTTTATTCTCAGGTGATAACTAAAAGCTTCCGCTGCAACATGTTGAATTTAAGCAAGATCTTGAGTATGCATATTTGTGTCAAAAATAAAACTGCATATCGGAGGATTTGTAATGTAAAATATGTTGGAGGTCGTATTGTTATTATCACATGTAAAGTTTGTAAGTCTAAGATTATCGCTAAACGATAATCATTATTAAGTTGTTTAAACCTTGTATTTGTAATAAAAGCTATGGTTTGTATTGTAAAAACGAATGCAGTTTTTGAAAAATGTCGCATATAGAGGTCAATACCTCGCGATGAAATCATATGTTATTGTATTCGTCCTTATGGTTAAGGTCGGGTTATGACATGTTCAATCCATATGAATGATTATTTTTGTCTCTATGCATGGGACGTATGTTTATGAGAAATGGAAATGTGAAAATCTTGTGGTCTATTAAAATTATGAAATGATTATTTATGATAAACTAATGAACTCACCAACCTTTTGGTTGACACTTTAAAGCATGTTTATTCTCAGGTATGAAAGAAATCTTCCGCTGTGCATTTGCTCACTTTAAAGATATTACTTGGAGTCATTCATGGCATATTTCAAAAGACGTTGCATTCGAGTCGTTGAGTTCATCAAGATTATTATTAAGTCAATTATAGTTAGATATATTATGAAATGGTATGCATGCCGTCAACTTTCGATGTAATGAACGATTGTCTTTTCAAAAACGAATGCAATGTTTGTAAAATATATCATATAGAGGTCAAGTACCTCGCGATGTAACCAAATGTTGTGAATCATTTATAATCGATATGGACTTCGTCCGGATGGATTAGGACGGGTCTTGACACTGATTGCTTCCATTTGCACACGACGTGCATCTAGACCTAATTGGTTGTGTGGCTGGTTTTGTCTTCCTAGCTGTAGCTTTGAGATTCATCATTCTAGAGGAGGATTTCCACTTGAGAACAGAAGACCAGCAACAATCCTTTTTGCTTTTGTTTTTTCGGATTTTTTTGTGCCCTTTTGAGCTGTCGACTCAATTTTAGATCTTGACTTAATTGATGGCGATGAATTATCCAGTTTACAGTCCTTTGATTTGGTACTTGATGATGCAGGCCTATTGGTATTAGATTTGTTACCCAGTCCAGGCCCATTTACCCTTACTTTGTTAAGATGAATTGGATCAATACCCGAATTAACCTTTTCAGATTGGGCCTGGTTGATATGGCCCAGATTATCATTTGTTGGTTTGTTTGTATTGGGAACAGGAGGACGGTTATCTAGCTCCAAATCCTTACTCGAATTCAAATCGTTGATGTTGCATAATCCAACATTTCCTGCCACCGAATCTGACTCATTATATGGTGCCGTACCTTGGACTTTGATCCCATTATTATTATTATTAGGGTTACTGGATAATGGGGTATCGATATTCTCAGTAACGGCAGCATTAATATCATCCTGGTTAACTTTTTCGAATCCCCAACAGCCTGACTCTTCATCTACAAGTCCTTATCTATTCCAATTCCATTCACTCTCGCCGGAATCTTGAGCAGCGTCACCATCATCTTCATCATTCTTGCCAGAGTTATCACCAATTTGGTCGTCTTTTTTCTTTGTATGATCATCAAGGGGATCAAGGTTAAAGAATTCTTCATCTTCATCAGATAGATCATAGGTATCATCAACAAACTCATCATCAGAATTGGATTTCTCCGAGTTATTCCATTCAGACTTTCCTGATGATTCGAATTTGAACTGAATTTGCCTGCTATAATCCTCTTGGACCCTTACATAGCAAACATTAGTATCATCCAGTATTTTAACCCATTCATCAAAACACTTAGTACTAGATCGAACATGGATGAGAACACTACTAGTATTAAGATTTTGATTACCCTCTTCTATGTTGCAGTTTTCCATCTTTAAGATCTTACCATACCAACCTGCGATAGTCTTGAATGTTTGTTCGTTCCAATGAGTTACCGGAACCCCACTTATGTCAAGCCACAATAACCTTCCAGGAGACCAGTATGCTTTGCTGAGCATTCTGACATTGCTACACAATTTGTGATAATGATTTCCATTGTTGATAATGTAATTTGCAGCAGATGGGGATTCACACACCACCAAAACAGCTAAACCTCCTAATTATTTTAATGAGAAGTTGGTCAACCCTTCAACTTTACAAAGATCTTCAAACTGGAATAATAGTTCCAGGTCTTTTAGTTCACAGATCACGAATTTCCCAACCAAATCACATGTTTGATCTTGAACATGAATCGTTCTCTCTTCATTCTGCAGATTTGAGTGCTCTCCTGGTTTTCTATTTGTATCCATATTAGCACTCCTCATGTTTGAAAGTTTCTCCCTAAGATCTTCTTTCTTTTGCTTTGTAAGTATTTCTCTTAAGTCTTCACAATGGACCCCTGCAACATGACTAAACTGTCTATCATCTCTAAAAGCATTGTTAAAGTGATAACGACCATTGCCCGGTGGTTTTTGGAATTGTTGCTCGAATCCATCCTCCAACCCTCTCTCCTTAGCCCTGAATATTCTAATCGGTGCACCATTAAATTTGATTTTCTCAAGGGCTGTTAACAGTCGATCTGGGCAATTAAAATTCCCAAATCTTGCGAACACAAAACGATTCCCGTTCTTTAATCTTTTCCCCACCATATAGATATCCCGAATTTCTCCGTATGGCTTGAATCTCTTCCACAAATCCGTAACATTCCAACTCTCCGGGAAGTTGAAAAACATGAAAGAAGTCAGTTGGATTCCAAATAGTCTCGTTAATCGATCTTGAAGTCATCCATTGTATCGCTCTTGATTCCAATCAGCTCCGCCGTAACCTGAGTTCCTCTCTCTCCACTCTCTCTCCTCACACTCTCTCTCACTCACCCCATTTTTGGTCAAAATAAATACGTTTCGTTTATCTGTTATTATTTGAATTATGCAAACTCATAGGCCTCCGAACTCTGGCGTTCTTTTCACTGACTTTTGTACCCATGGGAATAATTCTTAGTCGAATGTGTTTTCACTTTGTTGGTGTGTCCAGGTTTTTTGTTGGCTAGGACTCATTTTTTAGATTACTTTTGTATCGATTGTACATATTGACTTTTAAATCTGTAAATAGTGTTAAGTATTTCGATAAGAAAAATTGTTGGCATGTCCAAGTCCAACCATTTAATCATTGAACGTTAAAAAAGAATATCCGAATGTCCTAATAGGTTATAATCAGGGCAGGATTTGGGCCCGTACAACCCGTGCGGGCCCATATCGTATGAGGGCCCATATATTATTGATTTACCCGTTAAATGTTTAATACCCAATAAGTCAACATCCAGCATATAGTCCAAATATCCTATAACAAGTTTTAAATTGAAGAGACTAACTCAACTTAAGCCCACAACCAATCGAACTTTTAAGTTCTTTAATTAACTTTGAATAAATAATTTGTTCTCTTTATTTTATACTAGATCATATATTTACCTCAAAGCGATGTGGAACTATAGTAATCAAAATAAATGTTACATTTAATTTTCTATCAATTTTCAATGTGTTGTCTTTCAAATCTATTAGTATATTTATATATTTATTATTCATTATTAATCTTGTCTTAAAGAAAACAAGTAAAGTGGCTACCCGCGCGTTGCCGCGGTCACTCCTCTGCTACGTACGGAAAAACTATTTGTTATATATATTTTTTTATGTAAATATTTTAACATTAAGGAACTTAACATAAATTAAAAAATAATAATGCGTTTCAACATATAAAACATCTATTATCATTATAAATAAAAGGAACTGTTGTACCAATACTTGTTAAACAATAATTATAACAATAAAAATTACTTGTTAAAAAAACCATTTGAAAAAGTTTTTTTTGCTCCAAAATAATTATAAGAAAAGGTGTCTATGAGGATTGATTAAAAAGACTATTTAAAAAGTTATGTAAAATAACCGAGGCAAACACATCAATTTGGTTTTTTATTTGCAAATTAGTTTTTTTTAACAAACTTGAAAAAAAAAAAATAACAAACTTGAAAACAGAAAAAAAAAAGTAATAACAAATTTGAAAAGACCACAGTGGATGATAATAAAATGTATGAAGGATGGGATAAAATGAATTCTCTAACAGAGAATCGAACCCGTGACCGTTAGGGTATTCACATCGGCATAACCACTGAAGCAGTATAGCATTTGTTATTAAAGTACATTATATATTATTTAACTCGTAAAAAGCGAGTATTAAACATAAAGGGACCAAAGTTTTTTACCCTTGAAAGTGAGTGTTATTACAAAATAGTCCTAATTGAATAGTTGGTTTTGTGAATTTTCTAAATGAATATATATATATATATATATATATATATAATATGTTACTCCATATTAAGCAAAACATCAAATGCAGAAGATATATATTTACTTACATGTAATAACTTATAACATGTGTGGAACTTTTGATTCGATAGATAAAAACTCAAGATCTTAATCAATTGAGAATTAGTTTTCAATAATTGCATCAATTGATTTGAGATTCGATAACCAACAATGCCATTCTAAAACATGATACGTGTTAAATCATCATTCATCTAAGTTGATTTAAACTTTATTCTTTTATAATAAAATACTTCGTATACAAGAGGCCAACTTTGTACATATCGAACATGGCCCATAAATTTAACGAGATGGCCCTGGTTATAATACTGATAAAAACGTAAAGGGCTGATTATTTGTGAAATAAAAATAGTTAAATCCTTCATATGATGTTTAGCTATATGTCCAAACAACACAGTTATAATTATAACAATAACTATATATCACTTAGCAAATCATACGTAACTGGTGTAACATTGACAATAAAAGTCTATTACCTATAATAGATCATGAGTTATGAAAATCGGTTGCAATATATCTATATACTCCATAATTATTTATCTCTACATACTAAAAGCGACGGCCTTTTGTGTCGTTAGCACCCACCCCCACCCAGCGACGGCCTTTTGTGTCGTTAGCACCCACCCCCACCCAAACCCACTCCAAAACGACACCAGCAAAATTTATCACCAACTTTCACCTCACCCCCTCAACAATCCACTTCATACACTTCACAAGCGGTATAAATTGTAAAATCTCAGGGTTTAAACCGAAAAATTAATTTTTTATTTAAATCAAAACAACAACACCCACCACAAACTTAAAAGGACAATATCTTCCTACTCGCCGCGAGTTAAATTCCACCGCTACCACCATTAAACTTTAAATAGTTTTACGAACAAAACGAGACTAACTACGTTCGAAACGGACACTTTTTTCAAAAACGTTAAACACAACGACATCTAAAACGTGTATTAACACATGGGTCGTTTCCCCCTCTATACATACACAACGCCATTTAAATACGAATATGCAGACCGAAAGCCCCCGACGCATCGCGCGGTCCGATCCAGACTAGTTTATATTAATATTAAATATTATTATATGTTGTATTATATATATATATATATATATATATATATATATATATATATATATATATATATATATATATATATATATATATATATATATATATATATATATATATATATATTACATAATATAATAGTTTAATAATTATAATGTAAAAATATTTCTTCTTAATTTATTAAAATAATAGAATAATATATGTCATTGGGAGTGCCAAGTAGTTTAAACAAAAAAGCAAATTGTGTAAGCTGACGAAATCTCGCGATCACAAGTGTGTAATTCGCGACTGCGAAAAGCAAGGCAGAGAACGAGTCAGCTGGAGTTGGTGGGCTCGCGACTGCTAGACCTCAAGTTGCGATCGCGAAAAGCGTGCAGTGACGGGAGTTAGTTATCGACTAATATTCCTTGTTTGTTTCTAATTCGTTGTTCATTTTTTAATTATAAATACCCCGTATGTAACCCATAAGTGATTATAGCAATTACATTAATTGTGTTGGAAAAATTGATAAAAAAATAAGTGTGTTTTCACCAACTTTGAACACTAACAAATATATGATGAATTGATATGTATCAATAAACATTTAGTGGGTTTTGTAGTCTTTGACGGGGGCTTTATAATGAACTAATGTGTGTCCAAAATGGATTAAAGGTGAATGAGATATCGAATCTCAAAGTAACTTGTTAGATGCTAGATCTAGAAGGTTTGACAGTTGTCCCACATCGGAAGTGGGAGCAAACCTAAGGCTTTGATTTCCACTATAAATAAAGGCCTATAGGATTTGTAGAAAAATAGACCAAAAATCATATAAGCATTCTTATATGATTAAAGTTTCCTCTCAGCCGCAACAAGGTTTCCCCGTTCCGGTTACCTTTCTGGCAAGTGTTCAAGTCCGGCAGTACGCTGCTTTGGACAGATGTACCCTGGGAACAGACATCGAATCTATTTAAGGGAATTGTTGTTATGCCCCGTCCAAAACCTCTATGGTACAGATCATCAACAACATGTCCATTACACGGTATAACACTATATGCTATTTTAAAACAAGGTTTTGCATTCATAAAAAGATAATGTTTTTCCAACGACAAATGTTTTACAAAAGTAACGTGCTTCTACAGATAGAAAGCATTAACAATAGTGCGTGACACTTAGGTCATTACAAAGTCATGGTTCGAATACAACATAAGTAGTGAATGCAATATAAAAAGTCCATGATTAAGAGACATCTCTAACAATGCAGAGTACAGCAGATGCATAATCGTCTTAGTTACCTGAGAAATAAAATGCTTTAAAAAGTCAACACGAATGTTGGTGAGCTATAGTTTTATTGTAAACAATAAAATAATGTAGACCACGAGATTTTTGTATTCAAAATAGTATGATAAAGTATATGCTTATCCGTGGGCACTTGGTAACCAACTTAACGTAAGATAATATTAACACCCCCTAAAAGTACACTTGGCGAGTGCGTAAGTTTACGAAGTATTAAACACCCGTTGAATGCTAGTGCGACTAGCCCGAGTGGGGATGTCAAACCCTATGGATCCAAATCTAAGATTCGCGTCTACCGGTTCATAAACCAATAGTTAAACGTTACCGAGCTAAGGGAAAAATTTGTGCCGTTATGTCACCCACACATATATAAAGTTAAAGTACTCGTGTCTAGTATGTAAAACATAAAAAGCGCATGTATTCTTAGTCCCAAACATAGTTAAAGTAAAAAAGGGAGCTATAACTCACAGTGAATGCTCAGTATAGTAAACAGTGCGTAAAAGTAAGCAAGTAAGGTGGTCAATCCAACGAGCCCTCGTCAAGTTGCTAAGTCAGTAATTGTGTCTAGATAAGTTTCGTATGAAGTTTAAAGTAAGTCGAGTGACATCATCATCATCATCAATCATCAAAAGAAAATTCGTTTAACAAAAGTAAAGACTGGTTTAGAGGACTGACTTAGGACAGCCGTTGTGACCTCTATACAAACTCAATTGATGAGTGGTCAGTGGCCAAGGCTCCGTTTGTGAGTCCTTTAACCGCTGCCAAATTTCCAGATCTGAACTCAAAGTTGTCAAGCCGTGGCGACAGTCTGAGCGAGAACAGGTCAGAAATTTCAGCACGTCGTTACAAGGTAGTAGTAAGTTTCTTTTGACCATAACTCCTAAACCGTATATCGAAATTAGGCGAGTCTTAAATGAAAAGTTATCTACACAAACTAAACTTTTTGAAAATCAATTTTCCAGAAATACGAGGTACAGGTTCAGATCCGGATAATGCAGTAGTTTGTGCCCCGGTGGGTTTCTTAACTCATGGTGCTTATCATGGTTCTCATCCTTGATGCATTTAAGTTTCAAGTGTACAACTCTAGATACTTTTGCATCATTTTGGTCAAGATTTAACCATCAACAGACTTATTAACATTAAATGAAAAGAAAACCAACTCTTTAAGAGTTTCATGCTACATGATGAACCAAAGTTACATCCTTAGCATTAAGCATTATTTCTTATCATCTTTATATAAGTTTATGTGCCTTTATCATATGTAGATGATGAAGTCTTGATTTTTATCACCATAAAAAGGTTACAAGTAAATGAGATCTACAACAAAACTTAGATCTTAAGTATTATGAAACCCTAAGCTAGAAAGCTTGAATTCTTACAAGATTAATGAGACCATAAGCTAGAAAGCTTAGATCTAAACAAGATATATGAGACCATAAGCTAGAGAGCTTAGATCTAGTAAAAGTAATGAGATCAAAAGCTAAAAAACTTAGATCTAAACAAAATGGTGAAACCCTAAGCTAGAAAGCTTGGATCTCTAATGTTCTTGTAGATCCTTAAAACATAAAGCTAGATCTACAAGTTTTATGAAGATCATAAACACAAGTTTTGATCTTTTAACAAAAGTAAAATAATTTAAACAAGTAAAGAAAGATTCAAAGCTAGAGAGCTTGAATCCTTCATGTTCTTGCATAATCTTCAAACAAGAGTTTGAAGCAACAAGATGTAAAGAAGATACAAGTTATAAAACTTGATCTTGAAACAATAATGATGACGATGAATTTCGTGGATGATGATGAAGAAAGAAAGAAGAAAATCTTGCAAAACTAGAGAGAAGTTAGAGTGAGAAAATAGAGAGAATAGTGTATGTGCAAAATGAATTAGTGAATGGAGGGGTCTTGTATTTATAGGCAAGTAATCACAAAATAAGACAACAAAATGGTGGTGATGGTGGGGAACACAAAACTGACGGTTTAGAGGGTGGGGAGGGTGGTGGTCTATGGTGGTACAAAAGTGAGGTGGTGATGTTGGGTGGCATGGTGCATGGTGCCAAAATGTGTAAGGGTGGTACAAGCATGCATGTATACACTTTTGTCTTATGTCTTAATGGACTATCTTAAGCTTAATGGGTTCATTAAATTATTAAGATGAGCTTATTAATTAACCCATTAACTAGAGTAGGGTGGGCCCTGGTAATCCTAGTCCAATTAAGATAAGCCCAAGTAATTAACAATTCACTAAACGTAATTAAGCAACCGACAAACTAAGTAATTGTCATTAAGAAATAACAATTAGAATTAAGGTGTCATAATATTCTCATTATGACCTAAGGTTAATGTCACGACCCTACTTTTTCCGTTATCTTTTACCGTTTATTATTTAACTTCTGTTAATTGGTATTCATGCCACGTCATTTCTATGACCTATATTATTATTTTTGTAATAATATATTAATTATTATGTGTTATGT
Source organism: Rutidosis leptorrhynchoides (assembly GCF_046630445.1). Classification (NCBI taxonomy): domain Eukaryota; kingdom Viridiplantae; phylum Streptophyta; class Magnoliopsida; order Asterales; family Asteraceae; genus Rutidosis; species Rutidosis leptorrhynchoides. The sequence continues at coordinate 40,836,297 of NC_092342.1, read as the reverse complement.
GAATAATTGTATTCATATTTTAAATCGTACGTTTCTACGTGTCGTGGATTTCTATCCGGCGAATCTTTTCGGTTTTCAAATCAACGGTCGGGCTTTTGAGATTTTTGAATCCCAATTATTTTAAATATGATATTTTTATGTCATATGAATATATATAGTGTTTATATATTTTATTTGTCGAGTGTGCGTTATCTCTCCGAATATTTAATCGCGTAGCGGTGTTTTCGCGTTTCGGGCTTCGTTCGGGCATTCGGACCACAAGGCTTCTTTCATTTGTCAACTTGGCCCACTAAGGGGTCCACCCCATTCTTAATTCAGCTGAAATTCCCATGAGGGGATTGGTTTAGCCATTTTGTCAAATTAATTATCCTTAATTGCATTTTTAAACTACAAAACCTAGAACCTAATTACATTTCATTATTTTTCTGCTTCTTCTTCTCCTCCCTTGCTCTTTTGGCCGTCGCCTACCTCCACACCCATCATAATCTTCTTCACAAAATTTATGTTAAAGATTTGGGGCTTTTGTTGTTTCCGAATTCTACTCTTCGTGCTCTACGCGATTACATCCTTTGTTCTTCGATTTGGGTATACCTATGAACCCTAATTTTTTAATTCTTATTCATTTCTACTGATTTTTCTACTGATTATGTATGTATTTTGATGTTATTATGATAGTATAACACTTGTCTATTGTTGTATTGATGATTGTATGCGTAGAAATGCTCAATTGTGTATGTTTTCGGTTTGATAAATTTGGACAGCGGACTATTTGTTCATTTTAGTACATTTAACTGATGTTTTTGATAAATTAAAGTGTTTAGATGAGTTCCTCTCATCAATACATTGATTTTAGACTCCGAATTCATGTTATTTTGATTCCCGGAACTTAAGTTATGATTAAAATGGTGTTTTCATGAAATTAAAATGTAAAAACGAATGTGTTCAGGTTTGGTCCGACTTTGTGACCATTTTTGGAGTCTCTAAGGTATACTAGTGTGTTAGGATTGATGATTGGATGAACTTTCATGTTCGGTTCATCGAAATCTGAGCCACAGATCACCCGTCATGACTAGAACTAGTTTTTGATCGGATTAAAGTCCCAAGTTAAATTATGGCTGTTGGTCACGACTTGAGGGATGTTCTTGGGGTGTTCTTGAGTGTACTAATGTGTCGGGTGGTTTGGTTAGGCGAGGATTGGTGTTATGCGAGGTGTATATAAAATAGTTTATATTTTACTAGGAAAAACTATTAAATACGATACAATTTTACACAAGATATTTATTTATTTATAGAATGGATATACTTAAACCTTGCTACAACACTTATAGGCAGTGTACATAATCGTACAGTAGTGTAGTTTTTAGTAAGTCCGGTTCGTTCCACAGGGAAATCTTTAAACAAAGCTCAACGCTATATTAGTTTACTTTTATAAAAATACAAATATATATATAAGTAATATTATTATTATAAAGGGGGGTTTTTACCGTTTAATGACCGGTTTGTCGATTTTAAGACTTTAGTCGCAGTTAAAACCTACTGTAAAATATTAAATAAATACAAGACTTAAATTAAAGCGTAAAGTAAATAACGATAATGAAATTGCGAATAATAAAAGTGCGATAAAATAAAATTACGATAATTAAAAAGTACGATAATTAAAAGTGCGATTAAATAACAATAAATAAAAGTGCGATAATTAGAAGTGCAATTAAATATAAAATAAAGGAAATTAAATATGAAATAAAAGAATTATGCTTATTTAAACTTCCGTAATCATGATGTTTGACGTGTTGATTTTAGTTTTATGCCCATGGGTTAATTGTCCTTTGTCCTGGATTATTTAATATGTCCGTCTGGTTTTTGTCCATAACAGTCCATCAGTCATAAATATAAAGTGCAAGTGTCCTTGTCAAATTATTATTATACCCGAAGTTAAATATTCCAACTAATTGGGGATTCGAATTGTAACAAGGTTTTAATACTTTGTTTAATGAATACACCAGGTTATCAACTGCGTGTAAACCAAGGTTTTACTACTTTGTTAACAATTACACCAATTACCCTTGAATGTAATTTCACCCCTGTTTTAATTATTCTAGTGGCTATTAATCCATTCCCGTGTCCGGTTAAATGAACGATTATTCGTACATATAAATACCCCGCCCATCGTGTCCGATCGAGTGTATATGGTAATTTATAGGGACGCCCAATTGTAAATCTTTATATTAACATTAACAAACTTTCATTTAGTTAAACAAATATAAAGCCCATTAATAGCCCATAGTCTAATTTCCACAAGTGTCGTTCTTTTGTCTAAACCCCAATTATGGTACAAAGCCCAATTACCCAATTTTAGTAATTAGCCCAACATCATGATTACTTCGTTTTAAATAAGCATAATAATAACTTAGCTACGAGACATTAATGTAAAAAGGTTGAACATAACTTACAATGATTAAAAATAGCGTAGCGTTACACGGACAGAATTTCGACTTACACCCTTACAACATTCGCTAACATACCCTTATTATTAGAATTAAAATTAAAATTAAAATATAAATTATATATATATATATAAATTTTACGTATGATAAGAGAAGAAAAAGATGATGGTTTTTGATCAGAATTCGGTTGGCTTTATAGGCAGTTTTCAAATTTGGGGCTCCGCGACTCGCGGTGAATTTTGCCTTCAAACTCCGCGAGTCGCGGAGTTTGAAATTCCAGCTCACATCTTGGAGTCTTTCTCTGCCGACGGTTTTTATTATATATATAATATATATATAATTAATATAATTAATTATATATTATATTATATTTATATACATAGTTAACTTGTAATTTTTAGTCCGTTGCGTAGAGCGTTAAGAGTTGACTCTGGTCCCGGTTCCGGATTTTCGAACGTCCTTGGGTACAATTTTATATTTTGTACTTTGCGTTTTGAATCTTGTACTCTTGTAATTTCGAGACGTTTCTTATCAATAATTGGAACCTTTTTGATTGTCTTTTGTACTTTTGAGCTTTTTGGTCGTTTGCGTCTTCAATTCGTCGAATCTGTCTTTTGTCTTCACTTTTTATTATTTAAACGAATATCACTTGTAAATAGAACAATTGCAACTAAAAGCTTGTCTTTCTTGAGGAATAATGCTATGAAATATATGTTCGTTTTTAGCATTATCAAGGATATATATAAGACTCGCCGAAAACCGACACCCGGGACTCAAGTTATGACCCGGTGAACTTTTAATTAAAACTTATGGTTATAACATCTAACCTATGATATAAATAATGACTTTCATTATTATTAAATTACTTATGATATAAAAGTAATTATTTTAATTTAAGACTTATGATATATATATTTATTATATAATTTATTAATTACATTTTGATTAATTAAACTTTTAATTAAACTTATGATTAATAATACTTTTATTATTAATGGAAAATACTTATGATAAGTATTAAACTTATGTTATGAGGTTTTTATTATAAGAATTATAATAAAGATTAAATAATTATTTAATTATTATGAGGCTTAGTTATTATTTAATTATAATTTAATTATTAAATACTTATGATTTAATAATTATAATTAAATACTTATGACATGATTAATAATTCATTATTAATTAATAATACTTATGATATGATTAAAATTTTATTATTAACTAATAATACTTATGTTATGGTTAATATTTAATTAATTAATTAAATACTTATGTTATATTAATTATATCATTTAAACTTATGTTAACTTTATTAATTCATTTTAATTTAACTAAACTTATGTTATGACATAATTATACATATATAACTTAAAATAACATTATAACTTATATTATTATTATAACTTATACTTTAAAAATTAATGTTGACTATGTTTGACCAAGGTTGACTTTTGAGTTGACTTTTGGTTGACCTTGACTTTCAGTTGACTTCTGTTGACTTTCTAATTAAGGAAACTTTCCTAACTTATAAAATTTCTAAAAATACAAACTTTCTAAATATGAAAACTTCCTAAATATAGAAACTTTCTTAAAATAGAAACTTTCCAAAAATGAAAACCTGCTAAAAATAGAAACTTTCTAAAAATAGAAAGTACGTGTCCTTACGCTGTTCTGATCAAACCAAAGCATACTGAGTGTTGTTCTATGCCTACTTGCAACAAGTACTATAGCTATCATACTAAGACTTGACCTAAGATAGTTATTTATATCGACCTGCTTTATTTATAGGTCGGCGGTTTGCATTTTTGTGTGGTTACTTCATTTTTGTTAAGGTGAGTTATAGTCCCATTTTTATTTTAAATCTTTTTGTTAAGGTGAGTTATAGTCCCATTTTAAATGAATTTTAACATTTTAGTTTGTTTCTTAATTTATGTCCTTTCCGAGGTAACAATAATTTCGGTGTTAAAACCTAGTTTTATCGTTCATAAATATGTATAAACATGATTTTGAATTCATTTAATTGAAAATTTTGAAAAATTTTACTAGAATTGGGTAGTCAGTATATAAGACTAGGGCTGTTCTTTATTATCAGAGAGCACTAGATTCTAATACAACTACTGCTTTACTAGTATTTTTAATGGTAACCAAGTGTATAAAGTAAAAATTTTTAAAATCCGAAAGAATTTAACCCCTTCCCACACTTAAGATCTTGCAATGCCCTCATTTGCAAGAAATCAGTAACAATTTAAATTATTGAGGGTGATTTGTGTGAAAATGATTAAATTTTTACCAAAGTTTCCAAATATATTGGCGTTTGTTTGCTGAATGATAAATGGTGCACGTCATTTGTTTATTCCGTCTTGTTTGTTATTTCACACATATTTTGCATCTTGTCGTCAAAATTACTTGCTTTTGCTGAACTTAATGTCAGTCTTTAAAAACGCGTTGTTTTACCCTGTCTTGTAAGATAAACTACAAACAAATATATACATACTATTTTTTTTTTATTTATAAAACCTTTAACTTATAAAATAAATATTAATTAATTTTAAAAATTTGTTTCTTTTAAGAATGAGGGCGTTTCGGAACGATGTCCTAGTCCGTCCCTCGACAAAATTTTAAAATTTGTCATTTTCAAGCAATTGTTTTAAAAGCTTAGATTTTTGGATTTTTTTAATTTTTTTGGCATACTTTAAATCAATAAGATTAAAAATAATGATAATAAAAGTTCTCGTCCCTCCCTCGGGTAAAGCAATTTCGGTTTAATGACCTAGTCTTCAACTTACGACGAATTATAAAAATCATATTTTTAACTTAATGAGATAAAGTAAATTTTTGTTTTTAAATTCACACAATTTAAATATAAAATTCAAAATTAATATTAAAAATTCACACCAAACTTAAAATTTAAAATGCATAAAATTAAAAAATTCATATTTTAAAAATTAAAAATTCACACCAAACTTAATTTCAAAATTCATATTATAAATTCACACCTAACTTATATTAATTTTTCAAATATTTACAATTTTAAAAATATTGTTTTACAAAGTTTACAATATTAATTTAAGATTTAAATATTAATTTTAAAAACATGGTAAAAATAAAATTAAAAATCTTTTTGGCTTTTTATCCCACTTTAATCAATCAAATATTATCAAAAATATGCGCCACTCTTTTCGGTAAAGTAATTTCGGTTCCAAGACCTAATTTAACTCATGACGAATTTTTGAAATATTTTGGGTTGATTGATTAAAGATATTTATACCTTAAGAATAAACGTTAAATTTCGCAGTGATGTAATAAATTTTTGAATGATATCAATAATTTCGGTCGCCAAACCTAATTTTATTCAATACCAGTTTAATACTTTTTAGCGAACAAATTAGCGTTTATTATCAAAAGGTTAAAAATAAAAAATAAAAATAAAAACTGTACAGACATACCTGTGAAATAGATTTCTTAGTTATATGATCTATCCCATTCATAAGATAGTCGGTTTAATTGATTTTCCATGGCTACATAGGCGTAACCTCGAGCATTCAGTGTCTTTTCTTCTAAACATATGAACGGTCCGTCTCTGCATAAAGTAACAAATTCGGTATTTGAATAGGTTTGATTATTTGAACATTTACCTCCATGTGACCATTTTCCGCATTTGTGACATCGTTCTAGGTGTCGTGCTCTTCTTTTTGCTGCGGATTTTGATTTTCCTTTACCAAATTGTAACTTATTATCTTCGCATCTGGATTTTTTTTTCTAACTCCGTCCATTCTTTCTCTGATTACTGATACTATTTCACTCGGTAGTATGTCATTATTTCTTTTAGTGATCAAAGCGTGTAGCATTAGACCATGGTTTAGTTCACAGGCAGTCTTCATTTTGTAAAAACCTAAAAAAAATAAAAAATTCAGAATGGGGGGAGAAGACTAGTTCTTTAGGGTCTGCTAGGGAAAGACCATTCGGGTTCCATTTTCGAGAACTACACGAAAACAGACAATCTAACTCTAACAGAAATACATATTATCCTTTAAAGACTTGATTCTCCCCACACTTAGTTAGCTGTGGTGTCGAAATTGTGATTAACTTCGTTGTCGACTTCCATCGGACCATGTATGTAATGTTTAACTCTGTGACCATTAACTTTAAATTCAATCCCATTTGAATTTATTAATTCTATCGTTCCGTATGGGAAAAATCTTTTGACTATGAATGGTCCAGACCATCTTGATTTCAATTTTCCAGGAAATAGCTTGAATCGTGAATTGAAAAGAAGAACTCTGTCTCCTTCTTTAAATTCTTTTGAACTTCTGATTCTTTTATCATGCCATTTCTTCGTTCTTTCCTTATAGATTAACGAATTTTCTTATGCTTCATGTCTTAATTCTTCTAATTCATTTAGTTGACTTAACCGTAGACGTCCGGCTTCATGTAAATCAAGATTACATGTTTTCAAAGCCCAAAATACTTTGTGTTCAATTTCTACTGGAAGATGACATGCTTTTCCATAAACAAGTCTAAAAGGTGTGGTTCCAATTGGAGTTTTGTAGGCTGTTCTAAAAGCCCAGAGTGCATCCTCCAATTTAATGGACCATTCCTTCGGATTTGATCCTACGGTTTTCTCTAGAATACGTTTTAAAGCTCGGTTGGTATTTTCAACTTGTCCACTTGTTTGTGGATGATATGCGGTGGAGATTTTATGAGTTACTCCATATCTTTTAAGAACTTTCTCAAGTTGATTATTACAGAAATGAGTACCCCGATCACTTATTAAAGCTTTCGGTGTTCCAAACCTTGCAAAAAGACGTTTTAAAAAGTTGACTACAACTCGTGCATCGTTAGTTGGGAGAGCTTGTGCTTCCGCCCATTTAGATACATAATCAATGGCTACGAGTATATATAGATTATTATGAGATTTTGGAAATGGACCCATAAAGTCAATACCCCAAATGTCAAATACTTCACATACTTGGATGACATTTTGTGGCATTTCATCACGTTGACTTATTTTTCCGGCCCTTTGACATGCATCACAGGATTTGCAAAGAAGGTGTGCGTCTTTGTAAATTGTAGGCCAATAGAATCCAGCTTCATAAACTTTTCTTGCTGTTAGTTGAGGCCCATAATGCCCTCCTGTTGGTCCTGTGTGACAATGGTTTAATATTTTACTAGCTTCATCTCCAAATACACATCGGCGTATTATTCCATCGGGACAACTTTTAAACAAATGTGGATCTTCCCAGAAATAGTGTTTTATATCACTGAAGAATTTCTTTCGTCTTTGGTACGATAATCCGTTTTCAAGGAATCCACAAACTAAGTAGTTTGCATAGTCTGCAAACCATGGGATTTCTTTATAATCTATCTTCAATAGATATTCATCAGGAAAGTTGTCTTGTATGGCTGATTCATTTAGAACTTCTAATTCGGGATTTTCAAGACGAGAAAGATGATCAGCGGCGAGATTTTCTGCTCCTCTTTTATCTCGGATTTCAATATCAAACTCTTGTAAGAGTAAGATCCAACGGATTAATCTTGGTTTAGCATCTTGTTTTGAAAATAGGTATCTAAGAGCAGAATGGTCGGTATAGACCACCGTTTTTGCTAGAACGAGATATGATCGAAATTTGTCAAAAGCAAAGACAATAGCAAGGAGTTCTTTTTCAGTAGTTGTATAGTTCGTTTGTGCTCCTTGTAACGTCTTACTAGCATAATATATAGGTTGAAATCATTTTTCAATCCTTTGTCCTAAAACGGCTCCCATTGCAAAATCACTTGCATCGCACATTAGTTCAAATGGTAGATTCCAATTTGGTGTTGTCATGATCGGTGCATTAGTGAGTTTCTCTTTAAGAATATTAAAAGATTTGATACACTCATCCGAAAAGATGAATGGAGCATCCTTTTCTAGGAGTTTATTCATAGGAGTGGCAATTTTAGAAAAATCTTTTATGAAACGTCGGTAAAAACCGGCATGCCCTAGGAAACTCCTAACTCCTCTAACATTGGTGGGATGTGGAAGTTTAGCAATTACATCTACTTTAGCTCTATCCACTTCAATTCCTTCTTTTGAAATTTTATGTCCAAGAACGATGCCTTCTTTAACCATGAAATGGCATTTCTCCCAATTAAGTACTAGATTTGATTTTTCGCATCTAATTAGCATTCGTTCCAGATTAACTAGACATGATTTAAATGTATCACCGAAGACTGAAAAGTCATCCATGAAAACTTCCATGCATTCTTCTATCATGTCGTGAAAAATCGCCATCATACACCTTTGAAAGGTTGCAGAGGCGTTGCAAAGTCCAAATGGCATGCGTTTGTAAGCAAAAGTACCATAAGGGCACGTGAATGTGGTTTTCTCTTGGTCTTCGGGTGCTATTGGAATTTGAAAATATCCAGAAAATCCATCTAGAAAACAATAGTAACTATTTCCGGCTAATCTTTCCAACATTTGATCTATGAAAGGTAAGGGAAAGTGATCTTTTCTGGTGGCGTCATTTAATTTTCTATAATCAATACATACACGCCATCCTGTTACAGTCCTAGTAGGAATAAGCTCATTTTTCTCATTTGTAATGACAGTCATGCCACCCTTCTTAGGTACGCATTGAACTGGGCTTACCCATGGACTATCAAAAATTGGATATATCAAACCTGCATCTAGCAGTTTAATAATCTTTTTCTTAACTACATCTTGCATATTAGGATTTAGTCTTCGTTGGCGTTGCACATACGTTTTATGACCTTCTTCCATAAGGATTTTATGTGTGCAATACGAAGGACTTATTCCTTTAATATCATGAATCTTCCATGCAATGGCTGGTTTATGAGCTTTCAACACAGAAATGAGTTGTGATTTCTCATTTTCAGTAAGAGAAGACGATATTATTACAGGTAATTCAGATTCACCATGTAAATAAGCATATTCCAAATGGTTTGGAAGTGGCTTTAACTCTAATTTCGGAGGTTCTTCTATCGATGATTTATATCAATATCTGTCTTCTTCTTTTAGCATTTGAATTTCTTCTGTTGTTGGTTCATATCCATTAGCTATAAGTGTAGCTAACATTTCAGCTTCATCAATTGGTTCATTACCTTCTCCTAAAGAACATTCTCCTGTTCCTTGTAATTCTGGAAATTCTTCTAATAATTCTGCATGTGCATCTATAGTTTGAATATAATAACATGTATCATCTGCAGATTGTGGTTGTTGCATTGCTCTATCAACTGAAAAGGTAACACTCTCATCCTCTATACTTAGGGTCAGTTTCTTACCGAACACGTCTATCATTGCTTTAGCCGTGTTTAAGAATGGTCTTCCTAATATGAGAGGAACTTGAGAATCTTCTTCCATGTCCAAAACAACAAAATCTACTGGAAATACTAAAGTACCAACTTTAACTAGCATGTTCTCCATTATCCCTCTAGGATATTTTATTGATCTATCGGCTAGTTGTATGCTTATTCTTGTTGGTTTCAATTCTCCAAGGTCTAGTTTAGTGTATAGTGAATACGGCATTAGATTTATACTAGCACCTAAGTCTGCCAATGCTTCTATTGAACTAAGACTACCCAGAAAACATGGAATTGTGAAACTTCCTGGATCAGATAATTTTTCTGGTATCTTATTCAACAGCACTGCTGAACAATTAGCATTCATAGTAACGGCCGAGAGTTCTTCCATTTTCTTTCTATTTGAGATTAGATCTTTCAAGAATTTAGCATATCTTGGCATTCCTGAAATCACATCAATGAAAGGAAGATTTACATTTATCTGTTTAAACATATCCAAGAATTTGGATTGCTCGGCTTCAAGTTTTTCTTTCTTCATTTTACTCTGGTAAGGAAGTGGTGGTTGGTATGGTTTAACATAAGGTTTATCCTTAACTGTGTTATCTTCATTAACTTTTTCAACTACCGGTTCTTTTTCCTTATCTTGATCAGGTTGTGGTTCTTGTAGAGTAGGAATAGTTTCATCAGAAGTTACAGGTATTTCAGGTGGTTTAAGTGTTGTACCACTTCTTGTGGTAATAGCTTTAGCTGTTTCATTCCGGGGGTTAGCATTTGTATCGCTTGGTAAACTTCCCGGTTTTCTTTCACCTATTAACCTTGCTAGGTTACTCACTTCTTGTTCCAGATTTTGAATAGAAGCTTGTTGATTTCTAAATGCTTGAGCATTTTGTTCATTTGTTTGTTTTTGAGATGTGAAAAACTGCGTTTGAGTTTCAACTAGCTTCGTCATCATATCTTCTAAATTTGGTTTTTTATCATCAGTTTGTTGTGGTGGTTTGTTTTGAAAATTAGGTCTTTGCTGATTGTAAGTATTATTGGATACTTGTTGATTGCTAGGACCTTGTTGGTTGTTGTATGGAATATTTCGGTTATAATTCTGGTTTTGATTGTAAATCGGTCTTGGCGGTTTATAATTATTCTGATAATTATTTCCAGGCCTTTGGTTTATGTATGAAATATTCTCTCTTTGTTCCATTGTTAATTCAATACTGAGACAATCTTTTGTCAAATGTGGTCCTCCACACTGCTCACAACTAATTCGTATTGAGTGAATATCTTTAGTCATCTTTTCCATTCGTCTCTCTACAGCATCTATCTTTGCGGAAATGGAATCTAAGTCATGGCTAGAATCGGCTCTAGCTGCTTTAGATGATCTAATGATATCTTTTTCTTGGTGCCACTCATGTGAGTGGGAAGCAGTGTTATCAATAATTTTGTAAGCATCAGTTTCGGTTTTCTTCATAATCGAACCACCAGCTGCTATATCTATGTCTTTTCTTGTAGTGATGTCGCATCCTCGGTAGAATATTTGTACTATTTGACAGGTGTCTAAACCATGTTGCGGACATCCTCTTAACAACTTTCCATATCTTGTCCACGCCTCATATAGAGTTTCATTTGGTTTCTGTGTGAACGTAACAATTTCTGCTTGAAGTCTTACGGCTTTAGATGCAGGAAAGAATTGTTTAAGAAATTTGTCAACTAAAACGTCCCATGTATCAATCGCCCCTTCAGGTAACGATTCCAACCAATCTTTGGCTTCTCCCTTTAAAGTCCAGGGAAATAACATGAGATATATCTGTTCATCCTCCACTTCTCGGATTTTAAATAGTGTGCAGATCCTATTAAAGGTACGTAGATGTTCATTTGGATCTTCCTTCGGTGCACCACTAAATTGGCATTGATTAGTCACCATGTGTAGAATTTGTCCTTTGATTTCATAATCTGGTGCATTAATGTCTGGATGAGTAATTGCGTGACCTTGGCCAGTGCGTTTAGCTCTCATTCGGTCTTCCATACTTAAAGGTTCCAGATTCTCCATAATTGAATTTGTTGAATCGGTATCACTAGATGATTCTGATTTAATGGTCCGTTCCTCAACAATCTCTGTTTGAATGATTGGTGGTTCCGGAGGAAAGTTTAATGGTTCAGGATCTACGAACCGTTCCTGAATATTTTCCGGATTCTCAATTGTGAGGTCGGGTTCAAAAAATGGATTATCGGAAATTTGAACTGAAGTACTTGGTCGACTGGATGACGATTCTAAAGAAAAATCAACGGCGGTTATATTTGCTAAATGTCTTGATCTAGTTACAGGTGGTGAACGTACAAAAGGTGATGAACGTCTTGCTCGGTGCATTCACTGAATATCCTATTAGTTTTAAAAATAATAAGAAAAACTTATATAAGCTATCCAATTAATAGACTTTTCTGATTTTTGCCCACGTTTCGAATAGCCAAAAGATGCAGCAGAGGGGCAGGATTCGTTTGGTCTCAATATAATTGAGGACTGTTTGGCTCCAATAACCCGGTCCACGTACAAATCCAACTATTACTACGAACCAGAAAAATGTCAACGTCTATTAATTTAACCACTTAGATAATTTTTCTTTTCGTTTAAGAAATATTAGATAAGAAGTAGATAAAATACTATGTCCTATAACTAGAGTGACGAGAAATAAGGAAGAAATAGATTGCGCGTCGAAAAAGGTCGAAAAAGAAAAAAAAATGGTTGAAAAATAAAAGGTGACGGAAAAATAAAAGAAACTTATAAAAACTTAAAAATACTTAACTAACCTAATCTTATTACTACAACTAACTTAAAATTATAATCGCAAATTGAAATTACTAATTGGAATGATAATTGATACATAGTAAAAGGTCTAAAAATATTAAAGCTTACAAGAAAAACTAAATCCCAAATGGAAATAACTTAAAAAGAAACTAAAACTTAAAAAGGCGTCGCAATATTCTAAAGTACCTAAATCTTAGTCTAAAGAAAAAGCACTTAAGGAATTCTACGGCAAAGCCTAAAAATCTAGGAGTAAAAATCACTATAGCAAAAACTAAGTTTAAAATTAATTATGAGCTAAAAATACAAAAGTTATGCTACAACGATTAAAAAGGGACAAAATATAAAAATATATAAAAAGTTGTAAAAAGTACAATTTTTATAAAAATATTATTTTTATATTATTTATTTAATAAAACTACTAATTTTACAATTTAATTAAAACTAATTAATACTAAATACATAAATTAAATAAAAAGTAAAAGTAAAAATAAAACTAATAATAATAATAATAATAATTAGGGTTAAATAATAATTATAATTAATAATAAACCGTAATTAATGCTGAATTAGGGCTTCCTGTTCGCGTGTCAGAGAAGCTCCGCGACTTGCGGTATTTAATGCTTCAAACCCCGCGAGTCGCGGGGTTCAGAAATTCAGTTGACAGATTTAAATATTCGACGCGTTTTTTTCTTTATTTTTTTTTATTTTCTGTTTTCTGTTTTTTTTCTATATATAAAAGATATTTAATAAAACTTATATTTTTATAAATTAAAATAAAAATAAAGAAACTTATAAAACTTAAATATTTAACAAAATCTTAAAAATACTTATATTTTTGTTTTTCTTTTTATATTTTTGAATAATTAAAACGTATTTTTACAAAAACGAATTTTTAATAAAAGTAAACTAAAAAAAATCTTTTTTTTTATATTAGCGTTGCGCTTCCGGCGTTTAAGATAAGATTCCCCGGCAGCGGCGCCAAAAATACTTGGTGTTATGCGAGGTGTATATAAAATAGTTTATATTTTACTAGGAAAAACTATTAAATACGATACAATTTTACACAAGATATTTATTTATTTATAGAATGGATATACTTAAACCTTGCTACAACACTTATAGGCAGTGTACCTAATCGTACAGTAGTGTAGTTTTTAGTAAGTCTGGTTCGTTCCACAGGGAAATCTTTAAACAAAGCTCAACGCTATATTAGTTTACTTTTATAAAAATACAAATATATATATAAGTAATATTATTATTATAAAGGGGGGTTTTTACCGTTTAATGACCGGTTTGTCGATTTTAAGACTTTAGTCGCAGTTAAAACCTAATGTAAAATATTAAATAAATACAAGACTTAAATTAAAGCGTAAAGTAAATAACGATAATGAAATTGCGAATAATAAAAGTGCGATAAAATAAAATTACGATAATTAAAAAGTACGATAATTAAAAGTGCGATTAAATAACAATAAATAAAAGTGCGATAATTAGAAGTGCAATTAAATATAAAATAAAGGAAATTAAATATGAAATAAAAGAATTATGCTTATTTAAACTTCCGTAATCATGATGTTTGACGTGTTGATTTTAGTTTTATGCCCATGGGTTAATTGTCCTTTGTCCTGGATTATTTAATATGTCCGTCTGGTTTTTGTCCATAACAGTCCATCAGTCATAAATATAAAGTGCAAGTGTCCTTGTCAAATTATTATTATACCCGAAGTTAAATATTCCAACTAATTGGGGATTCGAATTGTAACAAGGTTTTAATACTTTGTTTAATGAATACACAGGTTATCAACTGCGTGTAAACCAAGGTTTTACTACTTTGTTAACAATTACACCAATTACCCTTGAATGTAATTTCACCCCTGTTTTAATTATTCTAGTGGCTATTAATCCATTCCCGTGTCCGGTTAAATGAACGATTATTCGTACATATAAATACCCCGCCCATCGTGTCCGATCAAGTGTATATGGTAATTTATAGGGACGCCCAATTGTAAATCTTTATATTAACATTAACAAACTTTCATTTAGTTAAACAAATATAAATCCCATTAATAGCCCATAGTCTAATTTCCACAAGTGTCGTTCTTTTGTCCAAACCCCAATTATGGTACAAAGCCCAATTACCCAATTTTAGTAATTAGCCCAACATCATGATTACTTCGTTTTAAATAAGCATAATAATAACTTAGCTACGAGACATTAATGTAAAAAGGTTGAACATAACTTACAATGATTAAAAATAGCGTAGCGTTACACGGACAGAATTTCGACTTACACCCTTACAACATTCGCTAACATACCCTTATTATTAGAATTAAAATTAAAATTAAAATATAAATTATATATATATATATAAATTTTACGTATGATAAGAGAAGAAAAAGATGATGGTTTTTGATCAGAATTCGGTTGGCTTTATAGGCAGTTTTCAAATTTGGGGCTCCGCGACTCGCGGTGAATTTTGCCTTCAAACTCCGCGAGTCGCGGAGTTTGAAATTCCAGCTCACATCTTGGAGTCTTTCTCTGCCGACGGTTTTTATTATATATATAATATATATATAATTAATATAATTAATTATATATTATATTATATTTATATACATAGTTAACTTGTAATTTTTAGTCCGTTGCGTCGAGCGTTAAGAGTTGACACTGGTCCCGGTTCCGGATTTTCGAACGTCCTTGCGTACAATTTTATATTTTGTACTTTGCGTTTTGAATCTTGTACTCTTGTAATTTCGAGACGTTTCTTATCAATAATTGGAACCTTTTTGATTGTCTTTTGTACTTTTGAGCTTTTTGGTCGTTTGCGTCTTCAATTCGTCGAATCTGTCTTTTGTCTTCACTTTTTATTATTTAAACGAATATCACTTGTAAATAGAACAATTGCAACTAAAAGCTTGTCTTTCTTGAGGAATAATGCTATGAAATATATGTTCGTTTTTAGCATTATCAAGGATATATATAAGACTCGCCGAAAACCGACACCCGGGACTCAAGTTATGACCCGGTGAACTTTTAATTAAAACTTATGGTTATAACATCTAACCTATGATATAAATAATGACTTTCATTATTATTAAATTACTTATGATATAAAAGTAATTATTTTAATTTAAGACTTATGATATATATATTTATTATATAATTTATTAATTACATTTTGATTAATTAAACTTTTAATTAAACTTATGATTAATAATACTTTTATTATTAATGGAAAATACTTATGATAAGTATTAAACTTATGTTATGAGGTTTTTATTATAAGAATTATAATAAAGATTAAATAATTATTTAATTATTATAAGGCTTAGTTATTATTTAATTATAATTTAATTATTAAATACTTATGATTTAATAATTATAATTAAATACTTATGACATGATTAATAATTCATTATTAATTAATAATACTTATGATATGATTAAAATTTTATTATTAACTAATAATACTTATGTTATGGCTAATATTTAATTAATTAATTAAATACTTATGTTATATTAATTATATCATTTAAACTTATGTTAACTTTATTAATTCATTTTAATTTAACTAAACTTATGTTATGACATAATTATACATATATAACTTAAAATAACATTATAACTTATATTATTATTATAACTTATACTTTAAAAATTAATGTTGACTATGTTTGACCAAGGTTGACTTTTGAGTTGACTTTTGGTTGACCTTGACTTTCAGTTGACTTCTGTTGACTTTCTAATTAAGAAAACTTTCCTAACTTATAAACTTTCTAAAAATACAAACTTTCTAAATATGAAAACTTCCTAAATATAGAAACTTTCTTAAAATAGAAACTTTCCAAAAATGAAAACCTGCTAAAAATAGAAACTTTCTAAAAATAGAAAGTACGTGTCCTTACGCTGTTCTGATCAAACCAAAGCATACTGAGTGTTGTTCTATGCCTACTTGCAACAAGTACTATAGCTATCATACTAAGACTTGACCTAAGATAGTTATTTATATCGACCTGCTTTATTTATAGGTCGGCGGTTTGCATTTTTGTGTGGTTACTTCATTTTTGTTAAGGTGAGTTATAGTCCCATTTTTTATTTTAAATCTTTTGGAATGAGAATACATGCAATCTATCTTATATATTGGACACGAGTAGAAATTGGTCTAAATTATTCATTGTGAGTCGAACGAAAATATTCCCTAATCTGGTAATTGTAATCACTGGTTTCTACTGGTGAACGCGAATCCTATGGATAGATCTATCGGGCCTGACAGCCCCATTTCGTGCTAGTCGTGCTAGCAGTTTATAAGCGGAATCTATTAGTACTTTGTTATTTTTGAAGATACACCTGTTCAGTGTATATTATTGTTTGGTAAGGGTATGGAAATGGTTAAGTGATTACCAGGTGGCTCACGGTTAATGGAATAATATTTTTATATGTTTTCGAGCATATAATTTTGTGGTCCAAAATGAGTTTTTATGTTTTCAAACATAAATTTTTATGGTTTAATTTAAATATTGTTTGCAATATTAAACCTATAATTCACTCAACATTTTTTTTGACAGTTTACTCGCATGTTTTATTCTCATGTTCATGATTGATTGCTTCCGCTGTGCTTAGAGAGTCTGCATATTTATGATGGCAGCTTTTGTAAAACATTAACTTGCATTCTATTTTGATACATCAAATTGTTGACTTTGTTTTGGTCAACTTTTGGTTAGGTACTTATGTATGGTTTTTCTAAACTTACATATTTTGGGTAGGTTTCCTATATAGAAAATCATTTTTAAATAAAGAATACAAGGTTATTTATTAAATTCATTTAGAGTTATGATAAAGCTGTGGGACCAAGGTAACGATGGTCGTCAAGTGTACTTGACGGGTCGTTAAAGTTGGTATCAGAGCCTTGGTTGTAGGGAATTAGGCTGAATTGATGTCATTACCCGAGTCAATAGGGTGCATTAGTGAGTCTAGTCTAAAGCCCGACCTATAGCGTACTATTATATGTGGTTATTTGTATCCTATATGTAGGTATATGGTTACCATACATACATCTCTGTTATGTTCTGAATCCGAGAGGAACTCCCATTCCAATTTAAACGTATTCTCCGACTCATGCGAGTTTATCTTTATAAGAACACCTCGGATAGTGAAACCGAGGGATGTCATTCTTGACTTCTGAAATTCTCGACATTTCTATGTCATCTATTACAATTATGTATATAACGTTTGAGTTATATTACACGAGATGTCATTCTTGACTTCTAAATGCTCAGCATTTCAATGTCAGCTATTATGTTTAGGTATATAACATTCTTGTTATACTACGTACCTTTGTGCCGTTGTGCCTTTGTGCTTTGGATTGCGATCCAGAAACGTCATTCTTGACCTTTAAAGATTCTTGATACTTCAAAGACATTTTTGTGTCATCGTTACTCTTATTCATTACTTTTGATGTTTTTGTCTCTTGTGCTATCCTTAGCACATTGTTTAAGAAATCATTTTAGAGAAATTGTGTGGAAATTCGAGGTTGATCGCGTGTTCTGACCTCATGTAGTGCTATTGGAATGGAACTATGAATTAGTATAATATAATGACATCAAGCCAACGTGATTATATTACGGTAATTCATAAAGAAATTCCAATATTGTGACATGAGGGATAGAAAGCGAGTCAAAGAAAAGTTTTACACCACTCATTAAGAAATTCCAATGTTATTACATGAGTAAGGAAAATACTCATTTTCTTATTTGTTGATATACGAGAAACTCGTTTTAACCAAACTACCTATCTAATACTTTATCTTTCATACCTCACTTGTTAGCAACAGCTTCGCACGCGAACAGTGTTGGTCCAAGGACTTATGTCCTGACGATAGTTAAAACGACATTTAATTCATTGGTTTTCATGACCTCGTAACATTTGTTGGTCAATGTCGTATGAGATGATCCGTCCTAATCCATAAGGATGAATACAATAACATATGGTTCCATTACGAGGTATTTGACCTCTATATGATACGTTTTACAAACATTGCATTCGTTTTTAAAAGACAACTTTCATTACAATGATAATTGACAAATATGAATGCCATTTCACAATATCTCCAAACTATAAATGACTTAATCTGTCATTTATTTAATAACAATCTTTATGAACTCGTATGACTCGAATGCAATGTCTTTTGAAATATGCCATGAATGACTCCAAGTAATATCAAATGCACAGTGGAAGATTTCTTTAATACCTGAGAATAAACATGCTTAGAAGTGTCAATCAAAAGGTTGGTGAGTTCATTAGTTTATCATAATCAATTATTTCCATAATTTTAATAGACCGCAAGATTCTCATTTTTCATAAATAACATTACACTCACAAGTGCATAAAAATCATTCATATGGTGAACGCTTGATAACGAACTAACAAGGATGCATATAGAATATCCCCCGCATACTCGCAAGTATGCTATATAACGGCAATCGCAATCACCTTTTTAAATCAAAGTACTAAAGCATACCATTTTCCAGTATGGGGGGTGTTAGTGCCCCTAGATCTACCTTTAGAATTCGCGTCAATTAGGGTGTCTGTTCCCTAATTCTTAGGCTACCAAGCTAAAAGGGGTGATATTCAATTTCGATAATCCAACCATAGAATGTAATTTTTAAGTACTTGTGTCTATTTCGTCAAACATTTATAAACAGCGCATGTATTCTCAGTCCCAAAAATATATATTCCGAAAGCATTTAAAAAGGGAGCAATTGAAACTCACGATACTGTATTGCGTAGCAATAATGCAAATGACGGCACTGAACAAGTGCAGGGTTGACCTCGGATTCACGAACCTATATTAAGTATATATATTTATATGTTGATCAATATCTATCTAATAATTTAGGTCAAGTCGTAGTGTATTGATGATGTAGCGTGAGGGTACGAAATAGTATTATTTTTAATATATTTATTTATTTATTGAGTGGATATACCTAAACCTTGCTACAACACTATAGGCAGTGTACCTAATCGTAGAGTAGTGTAGTTTTTAGTAAGTCCGGTTCGTTCCACAGGGAGCTGGTGATACTTACTATATTTTTAACTATATTTATACAAAATATATATAATTATATAAGTAGTAATATTATTATAAAAGGGGGGTTTTACCGTTTAATGACCGGTTTGTCGATTCTATATTTTAAGCGTAAAGATAAATGACGATAATTAAAGTGCGTAAAATAATGACAATAAATAAAATGACAGTAAATAAAATTGCGAGTAATAAAATGACAGTAAATAAAGATACGATGAGAAATATAATAAATGAATTATGCTTATTTAAACTTCCGTAATCATGATGTTTGACGTGTTGATTTTAATTTATTACCATGGGTTAATTGTCCTTTGTCCTGGTTTATTTGATACGTCTATCTGGTTTTTGTCCATAATAGTCCATCGGTCATAAAAATAAAGTGCGAGTATCCTCGTCAAATTACCCTTATACCCGAAGTCAAATATTCCAACTGATTAAGGATTTAAACTGTGACGCAGTTATCACTTCTGTCAACAATTACACCAGTTATCACTGTATGTAATCCACCCATGTTTTAATTAGTTTATGAATATTAATTCATCCACTTGATCAGAATGAATAATCAATTACCCAACCCAATTGATTAATTAAATGATTATAACAGATTCCATATGAACATCACTAAATAGGACAACCATAATCATTATTAATTATTAGGTTAATTAATTTGAAGATAGGTTCGACAGACTCCAATGAGTTGTCACTCAATTAGACAATACCCCCCATCTATTAATAGTCAATAGTTCAATTTCCACAAGTGTCGGTCTTTTGCCCAAACCTTAATTATGGTCCAAAGTTCAATAACCCCTTCTTAATATTTTAGCCCAACATCACGATTACTTCGGCTCAAATAAGCATAATAATAACTTAGTTACGATACATTAATGTAAAAAGGTTGAACATAACTTACAATGATTAAAAATAGCGTAGCGTTACACGGACAGAATTTCGACTTACACACTCAAACGATCTCTATCATAAATCTTATTATTATCATAATTTAAAATTAAAATTAAGATTATTGTTATATCTTATTAAGTTAACATTATGATAGAGATATAGAATATAGATATTGATAATTGATATTGATAAATAAGAAAAAGATAGAAAAAGGTGTGTTTTTACATTACGATTACAAAGCCTTTTATAGGCGAATTTAGAAATTGAATTTTCACTTATGACCCCTGAACTATGCTCAATTAACAACTTTTTATTATTTAATACTATTCTTATTATGAATTATTTAAATATTATATTTTATTCTTGTGCATAGTTGACTCGTAATTTTTACACCGTTGCGTCGAGCGTTGAGAGTTGACTCTGGTCCCGGTTCCGGATTTTCGAACGTCCTTGCGTACAATTTTATATTTTGTACTTTGCGTTTTGTAACTTGTACTCTTGTCATTTTTAGACGTTCCTCATCAATAATTTGAACCTTTTTGATTGTATCTTGTACTTTTGAGCTTTTTGGACCTTTGTTTCTTCAATTCATCGTTTTCGCCTTTTGTCTTCGCACTTATTTAAAATAAACGAATATTACTTGAAAATGGAACAATTGCAACTAAAATCTTGTCTTTCGTGGGGGATTTTGCTATGAAATATATGTTCCTTTTTAGCCTTATCAATATCCCCACACTTGAGCGTTGCTTGTCCTCAAGCAATACAGTCTTGAAATAATATAATACATCACACGAATCACTTATTTATTCTTCACACTTTGTACATCAGTGATTTTGATAGAGCGGTATAAACAATGATAGTAACGATATGGTTAAAGGTGGGTGTGTCATCCACAGTTGCCTTGGGTTTAGGACAACGACACTTGCAATCAAATAGCCGATTTACTTTCGGTTTCCAAAGCAAAGTGCACATTTGAAAGGCGGTTTACAGTCCCACATGACTATAAAAATTTAGATCCTTTAAGGAAATTGGATCTTTATGAAAACATTTGATCTTTTGAAAATTCAAGCTAGATTTTACCCTAGACAAGTTTTCTGATTTGATCCATCATCGGTGTTGCAAAATATATTTGTGGATCAATATTTTGGCTAAAACTTTTAGGTTCGTGTAATCCACTGCTATCCCGGTATCGGAAAGTACACATCCAGTTTACTTGTTCCGTATATTATCTTTCGGTAAACTACCGTCCGGTTGTAAAGGAAAGCGATGAACAAGAAACTGTTAAGGCAATGTCCCGTGACATGCAGATGATTATGGTCTTTTAACGTGTCGGATGCTAGAACTATCCTTGGTAGGAGCGATAGTAAAGATCATCCTATGATTTTTCGGTCTGGCACAAGGTCCTGTCTCCGACCATGCTATGCAACCACCGTTCTTACGGTTGACACCCGATTTGGTTCAGGTGACCTAATGAATTCCAGGTGAATTCCTAGGATTTTACGTTCAATGGTAATGAACACATTGAAAATGGGTTTTCAGAAAACAAATCGGTTTGTATTTTTGATCAAAATATTTTCTCGTTCAAGCTCGAGTTTAGATATCATTGAATTCCATGAGTTTGAATTCTCAATCTTTAAGGTCAATCTCAAGGATTGAGTAATATCAGTCTTAAAAGCTGATTTTTAATCTTTAAGGAGATTATCCTTTCTGGGGATCTGATTCATTAGTCTTATCAAGCTAATTTGCACGGTGCCTCCCCATTGTACGAGATAAATCCTTCTCATGGTTAGGATAAATCTGACCACTTGGCGACCCTGTTTGATGCTGAGGTCCGTGGATTTCCTGCTGATTTTAGAGATGACTTTTCTAGATTTTTCGTCAACCTACAGCTGGTCTGGACGACAACTTCTTGACCTAAATCAAGAAGCGCGTGTCTTTTTCGAAAGACTTTACTTCCTTTTAATGATGGAATTGATTCATCGTGTAGATCCATCTTTCTTTCAAATATATTACAGTAAACCGGGTAAAACTGATTAGTATCATCCAAAACAAAAGTACCTGCAATAATCTTGTACAAAGATATGTGATAGATAATTTTTAATTGAATAACTTGGTACATTCTCCCCACACTTAGTTTCTTTCTTTGCCTTTTTATTCTCCTTTATTCCATTTTAAATGAATTCAAGCATTTTAGGTTGTTTCTCAATTTATGTCCTTTCCGAGGTAACGATAATTTCGGCATTAACACCTAGTTTTATCGTTCATAAATATGTATAAACATGATTTTGAATTCATTTAGTTAAAAAATTTTAAAATTTTCATAATATTTAGAAAATAAGCCAAGTATAAACCCGAGAGAATTTATAACCCTTCCCCACACTTGAGATCATGCAATGCCCTCATTTGCATGAAATCAGACTATAATTATTAATTCATGAGGGTGATTAGTGTAGAAAAGTGATTAAAAATACCCAGTTTGTAATTACAAAGCTCGTCGAATGATAGATGGCGCGCCTCATCGTTCATTCCTTCATTTATTATATCACATTTGTTGTTTTGCATCTTGTCGTCAAAATCAGTACCTTTTGCTGAACTTAATGTTAGTCTTTGAAAGTGCGTTGTTTTACCCTGTTGTTTACATGATAAAATACGAACATATATACATATTTTTAAAGTTGGGTATATTACCCCACGTTCAAAAATTTATAAAATCCAATATATTTTTTTTTGGCATACTTTAAATCAATAAAATTAAAAATAATGATGAAAAAAATTTTCGCCCCGCCCTCGGGTAAAGTAATTTCGGCTCAACGGCCTAGTCTTCAACTCACGACGAATTTTAGAAATCATTTTTTTTCAACTTAATGAAATAAAGTAAATTTTTGTTTTTAAATTCACACAAAACTTAAAAAGAAAACATATTAATTTCATATAAAACCTAAAAAACAAAAAAAATTCAGAATGGGGGGAGAAAACTAGTTCTTTAGTGTCTGCTAGCGGAAAAGACCAATCGAATTCCATTCTCGGAACTACACGAGAACAGAACAACTAACTCCAAACAGCATTTTCTTTTTAGAATATTTGAATCTCCTCACACTTAGGTAGATGTGGTGTCGAAATTGTGATTGACTTCATCGTCAATTTCTCTTGGACCATAATCAACTTGCATATCTGTGACTTTTGCTTTAAGCCAGTGACCAGCTTTTTCCGTAATATCCACAAATTCAACTAGCTTCGCCTTTTCTTTAGGCGACAGATTGGATACTAACCGGTTATATAACCTAAAGTTTCCCTTACTTTTAGCATCAATAACCCGTTTAAAAAGTTTCTTCATTGAACTGTTAATAACGGGGTTATTTAATTTCGTATCAACTATGGGGTTCTTTATTATCAAGTCATCATTAGGTGTTACTTCATTTTCCCCACACTTAGGCGTTCTATTATTGTTAAGCATTACCGTTGGAGTTGGTAAAACAACATGGTTCTTACCAATCGTTTTTGTCGGTTCAACGGTTTTGGTTTGTGGATATTTAGACTTTCGAATCATAAAGGTGATCGATTTCTCATCATTACTAAGTGTCATTCTACCCTTTCTTACATCAAATAACGCCCCGGTGGACGCTAAGAATGGTCGACCTAAAATTAGAGGAACGTTTGAGTCCTCTTCTATGTCAATGACAATGAATTCGACTAGAAAGGTTAAATTACCTACTTGAACGGGTAGGTTGTCAGCAATTCCAACTGGGTGCTTAATGGTTTGATCAAGGAGTCGAACACTCATATCCGTTGGAGTTAACTCACCTACACCTAATCTCTTATATAATGAAAGAGGCATAACACTCACACTTGAACCTAAATCTGCTAGTGCATCATACATGACACAGTCACTAAGTAGACAAGGAACAATAAATTCACCCGGATCACCTACCCTAGGTGGAGGATTTGGTGGAACTGTCTTCACCGGGTTTACTTCTACTGTTTTTGTTTCTTGCACTTTTTTATTCTTCTTCTTCTTCTTTCCAGAGGTATCACAAACTTTATTACCTATTACTTGCTCATACTCAACTCCTTTTCTTGGAAACGGGATGGGTGGTCTGTATGGTGCCACCACTGGCTTTACATACTCGGGTGGTGGTGGTGGTGGTGTAACTTCTTCATTGTTACTTACATCTAAAACTTTCCCATCTTCTGGTATTGGTTTTTCAGAATTTGTTGATATCATGTTAACATTTTCATTCCGAGGATTTACTTCATTATTACTCGGTAGCTTTCCTTGTTCCCTTTCACTCATCAATCTAACAAGAGTACCTACTTGTTTTTCTAGATTCAAAATGGAAGCTTGTTGAGTTCTAAATGACTGCTCAAACCTCTCATTCGTTTGGGTTTGAGTTTCAATAAATTGTGTTTGAGATTCAACTAGCTTAAATACCACTTCTTCCACATTTGACTTCTTCTCGTCGGTTTGTTGTGGTGGTTTATACAAGCCAGGTCTTTGTTGATTGAAAGTGTTGTTTTGAGTTGGTTGGTTATTCGGACCTTGTTGGTTATACGAGTTATTGTCGGGTCCTTTTGGATTGTAAAGAATGTTTTGATTTCGATTGTAGTTTGGCCTTGGCGGTTGATAATTATTCTGATAACTATTTTCCAGCCTTTGGTTCATGTAGACAACATTCTCACGTTGTTCCATCGTTTGTTCAATGTGACAGTCTTTCATTAAGTGTGGTCCACCGCATTGCTCACAACTGATTCGTATTGCGTGAATATCTTTATTCATCTTTTCCATTCGTCTTTCGAAAGCATCTATTTTTGCGGAAACGGAATCAAAGTCATGGCTAGAATCACACAATTTATTTGATAATGCTAAAAACGAACATATATTTCATAGCATTATTCCTCAAGAAAGACAAGCTTTTAGTTGCAATTGTTCTATTTACAAGTGATATTCGTTTAAATAATAAAAGGTGAAGACAAAAGACAGATTCGACGAATTGAAGACGCAAACGACCAAAAAGCTCAAAAGTACAAAAGACAATCGAAAAGGTTCCAATTATTGATAAGAAACGTCTCGAAATCACAAGAGTACAAGATTCAAAACGCAAAGTACAAAATATAAAATTGTACGCAAGGACGTTCGAAAATCCGGAACCGGGACTAGAGTCAACTCTTAACGCTCGACGCAACGGACTAAAAATTACAAGTTAACTATGAATATAAATATAATATAATATATAATTAATTATATTAATTATATATATATTATATTTATATATATAAAACCGTCGGCAGAGAAACTCCAAGGGTGTGAGCTGTAAATACATCCTCCGCGACTCGCGGAGTTTTAAGGGCATTTTGCCGCGAGTCGCGGAGCCCCAAATTTCACTTCTGGCTATAAAGCAAACCGAATTCTGATCAAATTTCATATCTTATTTCTCAATCTCTCTCTCAATATATACGTAATATATATATAATTTATATTTTAATTTTAATTTTAATTTTAAATCCTAATAATAAGGGTATGTTAGCGAATGTTGTAAGGGTGTAAGTCGAAATTCTGTCCGTGTAACGCTACGCTATTTTTAATCATTGTAAGTTATGTTCAACCTTTTTATATTAATGTCTCGTAGCTAAGTTATTATTATGCTTATTTAAAACGAAGTAATCATGATGTTGGGCTAATTACTAAAATTGGGTAATTGGGCTTTGTACCATAATTGGGGTTTGGACAAAAGAACGACACTTGTGGAAATTAGACTATGGGCTATTAATGGGCTTTATATTTGTTTAACTAAATGAAAGTTTGTTAATGTTAATATAAAGATTTACAATTGGGCGTCCCTATAAACTACCATATACACTCAATCGGACACGATGGGCGGGGTATTTATATGTACGAATAATCGTTCATTTAACCGGACACGGGAATGGATTAATAGCCACTAGAATAATCAAAACAGGGGTGAAATTACATTCAAGGGTAATTGGTGTAATTGTTAACAAAGTAGTAAAACCTTGGTTTACACGCAGTCGATAACCTGGTGTATTCATTAAACAAAGTATTAAAACCTTGTTACAATTCGAATCCCCAATTAGTTGGAATATTTAACTTCGGGTATAATAATAATTTGACAAGGACACTTGCAATTTATATTTATGACTGATGGACTGTTATGGACAAAAACCAGACGGACATATTAAATAATCCAGGACAAAGGACAATTAACCCATGGGCATAAAACTAAAATCAACACGTCAAACATCATGATTACGGAAGTTTAAATAAGCATAATTCTTTTATTTCATATTTAATTTCCTTTATTTTATATTTAATTGCACTTCTAATTATCGCACTTTTATTTATTGTTATTTTATTTTATCGCACTTTTAATTATCGTACTTTTTAATTATCGCAATTTTATTTTCTCGCATTTTTATTATTCGCAATTTCATTATCGTTATTTACTTTACGCTTTAATTTAAGTTTTGTATTTATTTTATATTTTACATTAGGTTTTAACTGCGACTAAAATCTTAAAATCGACAAACCGGTCATTAAACGGTAAAAACCCCCCTTTATAATAATAATATTACTTATATATATGTTTGTATTTTTATAAAAAGAAACTAATATAGCGTTGAGCTTTGTTTAAAGATTTCCCTGTGGAACGAACCGGACTTACTAAAAACTACACTACTGTACGATTAGGTACACTGCCTATAAGTGTTGTAGCAAGGTTTAAGTATATCCATTCTATAAATAAATAAATATCTTGTGTAAAATTGTATCGTATTTAATAGTGTTTTCTGCTAAAATTAATAACTATTTTATATACACCCCGCTGCACATCAAGTATTTTTGGCGCCGCTGCCGGGGAACTATCTTAAAAGCCGGAAGCGCAACGCTAATATAAAAAAAAAAAAAAAGATTTTAGTTACTTTTATTAAAATTCGTTTTTGTAAAAATACGTTTTAATTATTCAAAAATATAAAAAAAAAACAAAAATATTAGTATTTTTAAGATTTTGTTAAATATTTAAGTTTTATAAGTTTCTTTATTTCTATTTTAGTTTATAAAAATATAAGTTTTATTTTAAAATCTTTTATTTATTTAAAAAACAGAAAACAGAAAATAAAAAAAAAATAAAATAAAGAAAAACGCGTAAAAAGTTCAAAGCTGTCAACAGAATTTCTAAACCCCGCGACTCGCGGGGTTTTCTTCTTTAATTGCCGCGACTCGCGGAGATCATCTGACAGGCGACAAGGAAGCCCTAATCGAGCATTAATTACGGATATTATTAATTAATTATTATTAAAACCTAATTATTATTATTATTATTAGTTTTTAGTTTTAGTTTTATTTTTACTTTTTATTTAATTTGTTGTATTTAGTTTTAATTAGTTTTATTAAAATTGTAAAATTAGTAGTTTTATTAAATAAATAATATAAAAAAATAATATTTTTATAAAAATTGTACTTTTTACAACTTTTTGTATATTTTTATATTTTGTACATTTTTAATCGTTGTAGCGTAATAATTGTATTTTTTAGCTCATATTTAATTTTAAACTTAGTTTTTGCTATAGTTATTTTTACTCCTAGATTTTTAGGCTTTGCCGTAGAATTCCTTAAGTGCTTTTTCTTTAGACTAAGATTTAGGTGCTTTAGAATTTTGCGACGCCTTTTTAAGTTTTAGTTTCTTTTTAAGTTATTTCCATTTGGGATTTAGTTTTTCCTGTAAGCTTTAATATTTTTAGACCTTTTACTATGTATCAATTATCATTCCAATTAGTAATTTCAATTTGCGATTATAATTTTAAGTTAGTTGTAGTAATAAGGTTAGGTTAGTAAAGTATTTTTAAGTTTTTATAAGTTTCTTTTATTTTTCCGTCACCTTTTATTTTTCAACCATTTTTTTCTTTTTCGACCTTTTTCGACGAACTCTTTTTCTCTCTTATTTCTCGCCATTCTAGTTTTTAGGACTTAGAATTTTTTTTACTTCTTATCTAAATTTCTTAAAATTACGAAAATTTATTTTGAGTAGTTAAATCGATAGACATCAAAATTTTCTGGTTCGTAGTAATAGTTGGATTTGTACGTGGACCGGGTTATTGGAGCCAAACAGTCCTCAATTATATTGAGACCAAACGAATCCTGCCCCTCTGCTGCATCTTTTGGCTATTCGAAACGTGGGCAAAATCAGAAAAGTCTATTGATTGGATAACTTATTATAATTTTTCTTTCCTTTTAAAAACTAATAGGATATTCAGTGAATGCACCGAGCAAGACGTTCATCACCTTTTGTACGTTCACCACCTGTAACTCGATCAAGACATCGTTTAACAAATATAACCGCCGTTGATTTTTCTTTAGAATCGTCATCCAGTCGACCAAGTACTTCAGTTAAAATTTCCGATAATCCAGTTTTTGAAACAAACCTCACAATTGAGAATCCAGAGAATATTCAAGAACGGTTCGTAGATCCTGAACCACTAAACTTTTCTCCGGAACCACCAATCATTCAAACAGAGATTGTCGAGGAACGAACCATTAAATCAGAATCATCTAGTGATACCGATTCAACAAATTCAATTATGGAGAATCTGGAACCTTTAAGTATGGAAGACCGAATGAGAGCTAAACGCACTGGCCAAGGTCACGCAATTACTCATCCAGACATTAATGCGCCAGATTATGAAATCAAAGGACAAATTCTACACATGGTGACTAATCAATGCCAATTTAGTGGTGCGCCGAAGGAAGATCCGAATGAACATCTACGTACCTTTAATAGGATCTGCACACTATTTAAAATACGAGAAGTGGAGGATGAACAGATATATCTCATGTTATTTCCCTGGACTTTAAAGGGAGAAGCCAAAGATTGGTTGGAATCGTTACCTGAAGGAGCGATTGATACATGGGATGTTTTAGTTGACAAATTTCTTAAACAATTCTTTCCTGCATCTAAAGCCGTAAGACTTCAAGCAGAAATTGTTACGTTCACACAGAAGCCAAATGAAACTCTATATGAGGCGTGGACAAGATATGGAAAGTTGTTAAGAGGATGTCCGCAACATGGTTTAGACACATGTCAAATAGTACAAATATTCTACCGAGGATGCGACATCACTACAAGAAAAGACATAGATATAGCAGCTGGTGGTTCTATTATGAAGAAAACCGAAACTGATGATTACAAAATTATTGATAATACTGCTTCCCACTCGCATGAGTGGCACCAAGAAAAAGATATCATTAGATCATCTAAAGCAGCTAGAGCCGATTCTAGCCATGATTTAGATTCCATTTCGGCAAAGATAGATGCTTTCGAGAGACGAATGGAAAAGATGATTAAGATATTCATGCTATACGAATTAGTTGTGAGCAGTGTGGAGGACCACATTTGAAAAAAGATTGTCTCAGTATTGAATTAACAATGGAACAAAGAGAGAATATTTCATACATAAACCAAAGGCCTGGAAATAATTATCAGAATAATTATCAACCGCCAAGACCGATTTACAATCAAAACCAGAATTATAACCGAAATATTCCATACAACAACCAACAAGGTCCTAGCAATCAACAAGTATCCAATAATACTTACAATCAGCAAAGACCGAATTTTCAAAACAAACCACCACAACAAACCGATGATAAAAAGCCGAATTTAGAAGATATGATGACGAAGCTAGTTGAAACTAAAACGCAGTTTTTCACATCTCAAAAACAAACAAATGAACAAAATGCTCAAGCATTTAGAAATCAACAAGCTTCTATTCAAAATCTGGAACAAGAAGTAAGTAACCTAGCAAGGTTAATAGGTGAAAGAAAACCGGGAAGTCTACCTAGTGATACAAATGCTAACCCCCGGAATGAGACAGCTAAAGCTATTACCACAAGAAGTGGTACAACACTTAAACCACCTGAAATACCTGTAACTTCTGATGAAACTATTCCTACTCCACAAGAACCACAACCTGATCAAGATAAGGAAAAAGAACCGGTAGTTGAAAAGGTTAATGAAGATAACACAGTTAAAGATAAACCTTATGTTAAACCATACCAACCACCACTTCCTTACCCGAGTAAAATGAAGAAAGAAAAACTTGAAGCCGAGCAATCCAAATTTTTGGATATGTTTAAACAAATAAATGTAAACCTTCCTTTCATTGATGTAATTTCAGGAATGCCAAGATATGCTAAATTCTTGAAAGATCTAATCTCAAATAGAAAGAAAATGGAAGAACTCTCGGCTGTTACTATGAATGCTAATTGTTCAGCAGTGCTGTTGAATAAGATACCAGAAAAACTATCTGATCCAGGAAGTTTCACAATTCCATGTTTTCTGGGTAGTCTTAGTTCAATAGAAGCATTGGCAGACTTAGGTGCTAGTATAAATCTAATGCTGTATTCACTATACGCTAAACTAGACCTTGGAGAATTGAAAACAACCAGAATAAGCATACAACTAGCCGATAGATCAATAAAATATCCTAGAGGGATAATGGAGAACATGCTAGTTAAAGTTGGTAATTTAGTATTTCCAGTAGATTTTGTTGTTTTGGACATGGAAGAAGATTCTCAAGTTCCTCTCATATTAGGAAGACCATTCTTAAACACAGCTAAAGCAATGATAGACGTGTTCGGTAAGAAACTGACCCTAAGTATAGAGGATGAGAGTGTTACCTTTTCAGTTGATAGAGCAATGCAACAACCACAATCTGCAGATGATACATGTTATTATATTCAAACTATAGATGCACATGCAGAATTATTAGAAGAATTTCCAGAATTACAAGGAACAGGAGAATGTTCTTTAGGAGAAGGTAATGAACCAATTGATGAAGCTGAAATGTTAGCTACACTTATAGCTAATGGATATGAACCAACAACAGAAGAAATTCAAATGCTAAAAGAAGAAGACAGATATCGATATAAATCATCGATAGAAGAACCTCCGAAATTAGAGTTAAAGCCACTTCCAAACCATTTGGAATACGCTTATTTACATGGTGAATCTGAATTACCTGTAATAATATCGTCTTCTCTTACTGAAAATGAGAAATCACAACTCATTTCTATGTTGAAAGCTCATAAACCAGCCATTGCATGGAAGATTCATGATATTAAAGGAATAAGTCCTTCGTATTGCACACATAAAATCCTTATGGAAGAAGGTCATAAAACGTATGTGCAACGCCAACGAAGATTAAATCCTAATATGCAAGATGTAGTTAAGAAAGAGATTATTAAACTGCTAGATGCAGGTTGATATATCCAATCTCTGATAGTCCATGGGTAAGCCCAGTTCAATGCGTGCCTAAGAAGGGTGGCATGACTGTCATCACAAATGAGAAAAATGAGCTTATTCCTACTAGGACTGTAACAGGATGGCGTGTATGTATTGATTATAGAAAATTAAATGACGCCACCAGAAAAGATCACTTTCCCTTACCTTTCATAGATCAAATGTTGGAAAGATTAGCCGGAAATAGTTACTATTGTTTTCTAGATGGATTTTCCGGATATTTTCAAATTCCAATAGCACCCGAAGATCAAGAGAAAACCACATTCACGTGCCCTTATGGTACTTTTGCTTACAAAAGAATGCCATTTGGACTTTGTAACGCCCCTGCAACCTTTCAAAGGTGTATGATGGCGATTTTTCACGACATGATAGAAGAATGCATGGAAGTATTCATGGATGACTTTTCAGTCTTCGGTGATACATTTAAATCATGTCTAGTTAATCTGGAACGAATGCTAATTAGATGCGAAAAATCAAATCTAGTACTTAATTGGGAGAAATGCCATTTCATGGTTAAAGAAGGCATCGTTCTTGGACATAAAATTTCAAAAGAAGGAATTGAAGTGGATAGAGCTAAAGTAGATGTAATTGCTAAACTTCCACATCCCACAAATGTTAGAGGAGTTAGGAGTTTTCTAGGGCATGCCGGTTTTTACCGACGTTTCATAAAAGATTTTTCTAAAATTGCCACTCCTATGAATAAACTCCTAGAAAAGGATGCGCCATTCATCTTTTCAGATGAATGTATCAAATCTTTTAATATTCTTAAAGAAAAACTCACTAATGCACCGATCATGATAACACCAAATTGGAATCTACCATTCGAACTAATGTGCGATGCAAGTGATTTTGCAATGGGAGCCGTTTTAGGACAAAGGATTGAAAAACGATTTCAACCTATATATTATGCTAGTAAGACGTTACAAGGAGCACAAACGAACTATACAACTACTGAAAAAAAACTCCTTGCTATTGTCTTTGCTTTTGACAAATTTCGATCATATCTCGTTCTAGCAAAAACGGTGGTCTATACCGACCATTCTGCTCTTAGATACCTATTTTCAAAACAAGATGCTAAACCAAGATTAATCCGTTGGATCTTACTCTTACAAGAGTTTGATATTGAAATCCGAGATAAAAAAGGAGCAGAAAATCTCGCCGCTGATCATCTTTCTCGTCTTGAAAATCCCGAATTAGAAGTTCTGAATGAATCGGCCATACAAGACAACTTTCCTGATGAATATCTATTGAAGATAGATTATAAAGAAATCCCATGGTTTGCAGACTATGCAAACTACTTAGTTTGTGGATTCCTTGAAAAAGGATTATCGTACCAAAGACGAAAGAAATTCTTCAGTGATATAAAACACTATTTCTGGGAAGATCCACATCTGTTTAAAAGTTGTCCCGATGGAATAATACACCGATGTGTATTTGGAGATGAAGCTAGTAAAATTTTAAACCATTGTCACACAGGACCAACAGGAGGGCATTATGGGCCTCAACTAACAGCAAGAAAAGTTTATGAAGCTGGATTCTATTGGCCTACAATTTACAAAGACGCACACCTTCTTTGCAAATCCTGTGATGCATGTCAAAGGGCCGGAAAAATAAGTCAACGTGATGAAATGCCACAAAATGTCATCCAAGTATGTGAAGTATTTGACATTTGGGGTATTGACTTTATGGGTCCATTTCCAAAATCTCATAATAATTTATATATACTCGTAGCCATTGATTATGTATCTAAATGGGCGGAAGCACAAGCTCTCCCAACTAACGATGCACGAGTTGTAGTCAACTTTTTAAAACGTCTTTTTGCAAGGTTTGGAACACCGAAAGCTTTAATAAGTGATCGGGGAACTCATTTTTGTAATAATCAACTTGAGAAAGTTCTTAAAAGATATGGAGTAACTCATAAAATCTCCACCGCATATCATCCACAAACAAGTGGACAAGTTGAAAATACCAACCGAGCTTTAAAACGTATTCTAGAGAAAACCGTAGGATCAAATCCGAAGGAATGGTCCATTAAATTGGAGGATGCACTCTGGGCTTTTAGAACAGCCTACAAAATTCCAATTGGAACCACACCTTTTAGACTTGTTTATGGAAAAGCATGTCATCTTCCAGTAGAAATTGAACACAAAGCATTTTGGGCTTTGAAGACATGTAATCTTGATTTACATGAAGCCGGACGTCTACGATTAAGTCAACTAAACGAATTAGAAGAATTAAGACATGAAGCATACGAAAATTCGTTAATCTATAAAGAAAGAACGAAGAAATGGCATGATAAAAGAATCAGAAGTTCAAAAGAATTTAAAGAAGGAGACATCGTTCTTCTTTTCAATTCACAATTCA
The DNA here is from genome assembly GCF_046630445.1 of Rutidosis leptorrhynchoides. Lineage (NCBI taxonomy): Eukaryota > Viridiplantae > Streptophyta > Magnoliopsida > Asterales > Asteraceae > Rutidosis > Rutidosis leptorrhynchoides. Next base: position 40,802,100 of record NC_092342.1, on the reverse strand, counting down.
AGCTATTTCCTGGAAAATTGAAATCAAGATGGTCTGGACCATTCATAGTCAAAAGAGTTTTCCCATACGGAACGATAGAATTAATAAATTCAAATGGGATTGAATTTAAAGTTAATGGTCACAGAGTTAAACATTACATACATGGTCCGATGGAAGTCGACAACGAAGTTAATCACAATTTCGACACCACAGCTAACTAAGTGTGGGGAGAATCAAGTCTTTAAAGGATAATATGTATTTCTGTTAGAGTTAGATTGTCTGTTTTCGTGTAGTTCTCGAAAATGGAACACGTATGGTCTTTCCCTAGCAGACCCTAAAGAACTAGTCTTCTCCCCCCATTCTGAATTTTTATTTTTTTTAGGTTTTTACGAAATGAAGACTGCCTGTGAACTAAACCATGGTCTAATGCTACACGCTTTGATCACTAAAAGAAATAATGACATACTACCGAGTGAATTAGTATCAGTAATCAGAGAAAGAATGGACGGAGTTAGAAAAGGATCCAGATGCGAAGATAATAAGTTACAATTTGGTAAAGGAAAATCAAAATCCGCAGCGAAAAGAAGAGCACGACACCTAGAACGATGTCACAAATGCGGAAAATGGTCACATGGAGGTAAATGTTCAAATAATCAAACCTATTCAAATACCGAATTTGTTACTTTATGCAGAGATGGACCGTTCATATGTTTAGAAGAAAAGACAATGAATGCTCGAGGTTACGCCTATGCAGCCATGGAAAACCAATTAAACCGACTATCTTATGAATATAATAGATCATATAACTAAGAAATCTATTTCACAGGTATGTCTGTACAGTTTTTATTTTTATTTTTATTTTTAACCTTTTGATAATAAACGCTAATTTGTTCGCTAAAAAGTATTAAATTGGTATTAAATAAAATTAGGTTTGGCGACCGAAATTATTGATATCCTTCAAAAATTTATTACATCACTGCGAAATTTAACGTTTATTCTTAAGGTATAAATATCTTTAATCAATCAACCCAAAATATTTCAAAAATTCGTCATGAGTTAAATTAGGTCTTGGAACCGAAATTACTTTACCGAAAAGAGGGGCGAATATTTTTGATAATATTTGATTGATTAAAGTGGGATAAAAAGACAAAAAAGATTTTTAATTTTATTTTTACCATGTTTTTAATCTTAATATTTAAATCTTAAATTAATATTGTAAACTTTATAAAAACAATATATTTAAAATTGTAAATATTTGAAAAATTAATATAAGTTTGATATGAATTTATGAATTTTTAAATTAAGTTTGGTGTGAATTTTTAATTTTTAAAATATGAAATTTTAATTTTATGCATTTCAAATTTTAAGTTTGGTGTGAATTTTTAATTTTTAATTTTTAATTTTGAATTTTATATTTAAGTTGTGTGAATTTAAAAACAAAAATTTACTTTATCTCATTAAGTTAAGAATATGATTTTTAAAATTCGTCGTAAGTTGAAGACTAGGTCTTTGAACCGAAATTGCTTTACCCAAAGGAGGGACGAGAACTTTTATTATCATTATTTTTAATCTTATTGAATTAAAGTATGCCAAAAACATTGAAAAAACCCAAAAAAATCTTAGCTTTTAAAACAATCGCTACAAAAAGACAAATTTTAAAATTTTGTCGAGGGACGGACTAGGACATCGATCCGAAACGACCTCGTCCTAGATAACAAGGGAAACAAAATTTTAAAATTAATTTCTTAATTGTTTTCAAAAGTTAATGATTTTAAAAAAAAAAAAAAAAAAAAAAATACCAAACTCCGCGACTCGCGGAGTTTGCAGTGCCAGGGATTAAATTCTTTCGGATTTTAAAATTTTTATATTAAACACTTGGTTACCATTAAAAATACTAGTAAAGCAGTAGTTGTATTAGAATCTAGTGCTCTCTGATAATAAAGAACAGCCCTAGTCTTATATACTGACTACCCAATTCTAGTAAAAATTTTCAATTAAATGAATTTAAATCATGTTTATACATATTTATGAACGATAAAACTAGGTTTTAACACCGAAATTATTGTTACCTCGGAAAGGACATAAATTGAGAAACAAACTAAAATGTTAAAATTCATTTAAAATGGAATAGAGGACGATAAAAAGAAAAATAAAAAGCCAAGTGTGGGAAAATTTACCAAGTTATTTTAAACATATGCCACATATATTTGTAACAAATAACTGAAAATACTTTTGCTTTGGACTAAACTAAACTGTTTTACCCAATGAAAGAAAAGAAGAGATGGATCTACACGATGAATCAATTCCATCATTAAAAGGAAGTAAAGTCTTCCGAAAAAGACACGCGCTTCTTGATTTAGGTCATGAAGTTGTCGTCCAGACCAGCTGTAGGTTGACGAAAAATCTAGAAAAGTCATCACTAAAATCAGCAGGAAATCCACGGACCTCAGCATTAAACAGGGTCGCCAAGTGGTCAGATTTATCCTAACCATGAGAAGGATTTATCTCGTACAATGGGGGGCACCATGCAAATTAGCTGGATAAGACTAATGAATCAGATCCCCAGAAAGGATAATCTCCTTAAAGATTAAAAATCAGCTTTTAAGACTGATATTACTCAATCCTAGAGATTGACCTTAAAGATTGAGAATTCAAACTCATGGAATTCGATGATATCTAAACTCGAGCTTAAACGAGAAAATATTTTGATCAAAAAAATTACAAACCGATTTGTTTTCTGAAAACCCTATTTTCAATGCGTTCATTACCATTGAACGTAAAATCCTAGGAATTCACCTGGAATTCATTAGGTCACCTGAACTAAATCGGGTGTCAACCGTAAGAACGGTGGTTGCATAGTGGTCAAAGACATGACCTTGTGCCAGACCGAAAAAAAATTTATAAGGGTGAGCTTTACTATTGCTCCTACCAAGGATAGTAATTGCGTCTGACACGTTATAGACCATAATCAAAAGCATGTCACGGGACATTGCCTTAACAGTTGCTTGTTCAACGCTTTCCTTTACAACCGGACGGTAGTTTGCCGAAAGGTAATATACGGAACAAGTAAACTGGACGTGTTGCTTTCCAAATACAAGGTTAGCAAGTGGGTGACACAAAACCGCAAGTTTTGAGCTAAAATTTTCAAATCTGAAACCCACCAAACCCACAAAAATATTTTGCAAACACCGGTAAAGGGTTATTCCGGAAAACTAATCTAGGGTAAAAACTAGATTTCAAAAGATCAAATGTTTTCATAAAGATCCAATTTCCTTAATGGATCTAAATTTTTATAGTCATGTGGGACTGTAAACCATATCGTTACTACCATTGTTTATACCGCCGTATAGAAATCACTGATGTACAAAGTGTGAAGAATAAAGAAGTGATTCTAGTATTTCAAGACGATATTGCTTGAGGACAAGCAACGCTCAAGTGTGGGAATATTTGATAATGCTAAAAACGAACATATATTTCATAGCATTATTCCTCAAGAAAGACAAGCTTTTAGTTGCAATTGTTCTATTTACAAGTGATATTCGTTTAAATAATAAAAGGTGAAGACAAAAGACAGATTCGACGAATTGAAGACGCAAACGACCAAAAAGCTCAAAAGTACAAAAGACAATCGAAAAGGTTCCAATTATTGATAAGAAACGTCTCGAAATCACAAGAGTACAAGATTCAAAACGCAAAGTACAAAATATAAAATTGTACGCAAGGACGTTCGAAAATCCGGAACCGGGACTAGAGTCAACTCTTAACGCTCGACGCAACGGACTAAAAATTACAAGTTAACTATGTATATAAATATAATATAATATATAATTAATTATATTAATTATATATATATTATATTTATATATATAAAACCGTCGGCAGAGAAACTCCAAGGGTGTGAGCTGTAAATACATCCTCCGCGACTCGCGGAGTTTTAAGGGCATTTTGCCGCGAGTCGCGGAGCCCCAAATTTCACTTCTGGCTATAAAGCAAACCGAATTCTGATCAAATTTCATATCTTATTTCTCAATCTCTCTCTCAATATATACGTAATATATATATAATTTATATTTTAATTTTAATTTTAATTTTAAATCCTAATAATAAGGGTATGTTAGCGAATGTTGTAAGGGTGTAAGTCGAAATTCTGTCCGTGTAACGCTACGCTATTTTTAATCATTGTAAGTTATGTTCAACCTTTTTATATTAATGTCTCGTAGCTAAGTTATTATTATGCTTATTTAAAACGAAGTAATCATGATGTTGGGCTAATTACTAAAATTGGGTAATTGGGCTTTGTACCATAATTGGGGTTTGGACAAAAGAACGACACTTGTGGAAATTAGACTATGGGCTATTAATGGGCTTTATATTTGTTTAACTAAATGAAAGTTTGTTAATGTTAATATAAAGATTTACAATTGGGCGTCCCTATAAACTACCATATACACTCAATCGGACACGATGGGCGGGGTATTTATATGTACGAATAATCGTTCATTTAACCGGACACGGGAATGGATTAATAGCCACTAGAATAATCAAAACAGGGGTGAAATTACATTCAAGGGTAATTGGTGTAATTGTTAACAAAGTAGTAAAACCTTGGTTTACACGCAGTCGATAACCTGGTGTATTCATTAAACAAAGTATTAAAACCTTGTTACAATTCGAATCCCCAATTAGTTGGAATATTTAACTTCGGGTATAATAATAATTTGACAAGGACACTTGCAATTTATATTTATGACTGATGGACTGTTATGGACAAAAACCAGACGGACATATTAAATAATCCAGGACAAAGGACAATTAACCCATGGGCATAAAACTAAAATCAACACGTCAAACATCATGATTACGGAAGTTTAAATAAGCATAATTCTTTTATTTCATATTTAATTTCCTTTATTTTATATTTAATTGCACTTCTAATTATCGCACTTTTATTTATTGTTATTTTATTTTATCGCACTTTTAATTATCGTACTTTTTAATTATCGCAATTTTATTTTCTCGCATTTTTATTATTCGCAATTTCATTATCGTTATTTACTTTACGCTTTAATTTAAGTTTTGTATTTATTTTATATTTTACATTAGGTTTTAACTGCGACTAAAATCTTAAAATCGACAAACCGGTCATTAAACGGTAAAAACCCCCCTTTATAATAATAATATTACTTATATATATGTTTGTATTTTTATAAAAAGAAACTAATATAGCGTTGAGCTTTGTTTAAAGATTTCCCTGTGGAACGAACCGGACTTACTAAAAACTACACTACTGTACGATTAGGTACACTGCCTATAAGTGTTGTAGCAAGGTTTAAGTATATCCATTCTATAAATAAATAAATATCTTGTGTAAAATTGTATCGTATTTAATAGTGTTTTCTGCTAAAATTAATAACTATTTTATATACACCCCGCTGCACATCAAGTATTTTTGGCGCCGCTGCCGGGGAACTATCTTAAAAGCCGGAAGCTTTCCTTGTTACTTACATCTAAAACTTTCCCATCTTCTGGTATTGGTTTTTCAGAATTTGTTGATATCATGTTAACATTTTCATTCCGAGGATTTACTTCATTATTACTCGGTAGCTTTCCTTGTTCCCTTTCACTCATCAATCTAACAAGAGTACCTACTTGTTTTTCTAGATTCAAAATGGAAGCTTGTTGAGTTCTAAATGACTGCTCAAACCTCTCATTCGTTTGGGTTTGAGTTTCAATAAATTGTGTTTGAGATTCAACTAGCTTAAATACCACTTCTTCCAGATTTGACTTCTTCTCGTCGGTTTGTTGTGGTGGTTTATACAAGCCAGGTCTTTGTTGATTGAAAGTGTTGTTTTGAGTTGGTTGGTTATTCAGACCTTGTTGGTTATACGAGTTATTGTCGGGTCCTTTTGGATTGTAAAGAATGTTTTGATTTCGATTGTAGTTTGGCCTTGGCGGTTGATAATTATTCTGATAACTATTTTCCAGCCTTTGGTTCATGTAGACAACATTCTCACGTTGTTCCATCGTTTGTTCAATGTGACAGTCTTTCATTAAGTGTGGTCCACCGCATTGCTCACAACTGATTCGTATTGCGTGAATATCTTTATTCATCTTTTCCATTCGTCTTTCGAAAGCATCTATTTTTGCGGAAACGGAATCAAAGTCATGGCTAGAATCGGCTCTAGCCGCTTTAGATGAACGAAAAATATCTTTTTCTTGATGCCACTCATGAGAGTGGGAGGCTGTGTTATCAATAATTTTGTAAGCTTCAGTTGCGGTTTTCTTCATAATGGAACCACCAGCTGTTATGTCGATGTCTTTTCGTGTAGCAACGTTGACACCTTGGTAGAATATTTGTACTATTTGATAAGTGTCTAAACCGTGTTGAGGACATCTTCTCAACAACTTTCCAAATCTTGTCCACGCCTCATATAGAGTTTCATTTGGCTTTTGCGCGAACGTAACAATTTCTCCTTGAAGTCTCACGGCTTTGGATGCCGGAAAGAATTGTTTAAGAAATTTTTCAACTAAAACATCCCATGTGTCAATCGCCCCTTCAGGTAACGATTCTAACCAATCTTTGGCTTCTCCCTTTAAAGTCCAGGGAAACAACATGAGATAGATCTGCTCATCTTCCACTTCTCGGATTTTGAATAGTGTACAAATTCTTTTAAACGTACGAAGGTGTTCGTTAGGATCTTCATTCGGTGCACCACTGAATTGGCATTGGTTAGTTACCATGTGTAGAATTTGTCCTTTGATTTCATAATCTGGCGCATTAACTTCTGGCTTAATAATGGCGTGACCTTGGCCCGTGCGTGTGGCTCTCATTCGATCTTCCATACTTAGAGGTTCCGTTACTTCCATAATTGAATTTGTTGAATACGAATCACTAGAGGATTCTGATTTAATGGTTTGTGGCTCAGGAGGAATAATTAGTGGTTCAGGATCTTGGAATTGTCCTTGAATATGCTCCGGGTTCTTAATTGTGAAGTCGGGTTCAAAAGATGGATTATCGGAAATTTGAGTTGGAGTTCTTGTTCGACTAGATGACGATTCTAAAGAAAAATCAACGGCGACAATATTTGCTAGATGTCTTGATCGAGTTACAGGTGGTGAACGTATGAAAGGTGGTGAACGTTTTGCTCGGTGCATTCACAGAATATCCTATTAGTTATAAAAATAAGAAAAACTTATATAAGTTGTCCAATTAATAGACTTTTCTGATTTTGCCCACGTTTCGAATAGCCAAAAGATGCAGCAGAGGGGCAGGATTCGTTTGGTCTCAATATAATTGAGTACTGTTTGGCTCCAATAACCCGGTCCACGTACAAATCCAACTATTACTACGAACCAGAAAATTTTGATGTCTATCAATTTAACCACTTAAAATAAATTTTCGTAATTTTAAGAAATTTAGAGAAGAAGTAGAAAAAAATCTAAGTCCTAAAAACTAGAATGGCGAGAAATAAGAAAGAAAAAGATTGCGCGTCGAAAAAGGTCGAAAAATAAAAAGGTCGAAAAATAGGCGTCGAAAAATAAAAATAAGAAAGTAGTGCGAAATACGGCGTCGTAAAATTCTAAAGCACCTAAAACTTAATCTAAGGAATAAGCACTTAAGGGATTTTACGGCAAAGCCTAAAAATTCTAGAAGTAAAAATAACTATGGCAAAACTAAACTTAATACTAAAAGTTGCGACTATAGTCTAAAAATCTAAAGGTAATAAAACTAAAAAAAAAAACAATTTTTTTTTATAGACAAAATCTTAAAAAATATATATATTTTTTTAATAATTTTTTTTTTTACGTTTTTTTTTTTACGTTTTTTTTTTTTTTACGTTTTTTTTTTTTTTTTTTTAAGTTTTTTTTTTTTTTTTTTACGTTTTTTTTTTAAAAACGAATTTTTTTTTCTAAAAAAAAAAACGTTTTTTTTTTACAATTTTTTTTTTTTTTTAAAAAAAATGATTTTTTTTTACAAATTAATACTTTTTTTTATAATTATTATTTTTTTTTAAAACTTTTTTTTTAATGCATTTACTATTCATGAATAGTAAATGAAAAGAAATTAATTAATTTACTATTCACATGAAAGCGAAATGATAGAAATTATTAATTACAATTTACATAATATACCCCTGAAGTATTTAATAAATACGACTTTTTAAAACTTTTACGATTCAAAATATATTCTAAAATATTATTATATTATTATATTCTATTTCAATATTATTATATTATTATATTCTATTTCAATATTATTATATTATTATATTTTATTTCAATATTATTATAATTAAAAATATAGCGTTTTAGCGCTCCCCGGCAGCGGCGCCAAAAACTTGATGATGTAGCGTGAGGGTACGAAATAGTATTATTTTTAATATATTTATTTATTTATTGAGTGGATATACCTAAACCTTGCTACAACACTATAGGCAGTGTACCTAATCGTAGAGTAGTGTAGTTTTTAGTAAGTCCGGTTCGTTCCACAGGGAGCTGGTGATACTTACTATATTTTTAACTATATTTATACAAAATATATATAATTATATAAGTAGTAATATTATTATAAAAGGGGGGTTTTACCGTTTAATGACCGGTTTGTCGATTCTATATTTTAAGCGTAAAGATAAATGACGATAATTAAAGTGCGTAAAATAATGACAATAAATAAAATGACAGTAAATAAAATTGCGAGTAATAAAATGACAGTAAATAAAGATACGATGAGAAATATAATAAATGAATTATGCTTATTTAAACTTCCGTAATCATGATGTTTGACGTGTTGATTTTAATTTATTACCATGGGTTAATTGTCCTTTGTCCTGGTTTATTTGATACGTCTATCTGGTTTTTGTCCATAATAGTCCATCGGTCATAAAAATAAAGTGCGAGTATCCTCGTCAAATTACCCTTATACCCGAAGTCAAATATTCCAACTGATTAAGAATTTAAACTGTGACGCAGTTATCACTTCTGTCAACAATTACACCAGTTATCACTGTATGTAATCCACCCCTGTTTTAATTAGTTTATGAATATTAATTCATCCACTTGATCAGAATGAATAATCAATTACCCAACCCAATTGATTAATTAAATGATTATAACAGATTCCATATGAACATCACTAAATAGGACAACCATAATCATTATTAATTATTAGGTTAATTAATTTGAAGATAGGTTCGACAGACTCCAATGAGTTGTCACTCAATTAGACAATACCCCCCATCTATTAATAGTCAATAGTTCAATTTCCACAAGTGTCGGTCTTTTGCCCAAACCTTAATTATGGTCCAAAGTTCAATAACCCCTTCTTAATATTTTAGCCCAACATCACGATTACTTCGGCTCAAATAAGCATAATAATAACTTAGTTACGATACATTAATGTAAAAAGGTTGAACATAACTTACAATGATTAAAAATAGCGTAGCGTTACACGGACAGAATTTCGACTTACACACTCAAACGATCTCTATCATAAATCTTATTATTATCATAATTTAAAATTAAAATTAAGATTATTGTTATATCTTATTAAGTTAACATTATGATAGAGATATAGAATATAGATATTGATAATTGATATTGATAAATAAGAAAAAGATAGAAAAAGGTGTGTTTTTACATTACGATTACAAAGCCTTTTATAGGCGAATTTAGAAATTGAATTTTCACTTATGACCCCTGAACTATGCTCAATTAACAACTTTTTATTATTTAATATTATTCTTATTATGAATTATTTAAATATTATATTTTATTCTTGTGCATAGTTGACTCGTAATTTTTACACCGTTGCGTCGAGCGTTGAGAGTTGACTCTGGTCCCGGTTCCGGATTTTCGAACGTCCTTGCGTACAATTTTATATTTTGTACTTTGCGTTTTGTAACTTGTACTCTTGTCATTTTTAGACGTTCCTCATCAATAATTTGAACCTTTTTGATTGTATCTTGTACTTTTGAGCTTTTTGGACCTTTGTGTCTTCAATTCATCGTTTTCGCCTTTTGTCTTCGCACTTATTTAAAATAAACGAATATTACTTGAAAATGGAACAATTGCAACTAAAATCTTGTCTTTCTTGGGGGATTTTGCTATGAAATATATGTTCCTTTTTAGCCTTATCATGTATCACAATCCTAATGCTCGAGACCGATATGCAAAAGTCAACAAAAGTCAACTTGATCCAAAAATGATTTCTAAAATCTATACATGTTTATTATATAACTTAAATATAGTGGTTTTATATATTTAAATATATTTATCAAATTTTATTAAAGTAAATAATACAAGTCATTTATTAATAAATAAAAATTTATATTAAAATTTGTATATGATAAAAATATACTTTTATATATCTCAAATAATAAAATTTATACAGTTTACTCAATATCATAAAAAAATATATAGTGGTATGTATTATTAATAGAATTATATTATGTGTGGTAAAAATATCTTTGCATCACATATTTATTTGATAAAATAATATTGATAATAATAATAATAAGTAAAAGTTGTATTATTTTGTAATAACAATAATAATTATTATTATTCTAATAATAATAATAATAACAATATTATTTACTAATGATGATATTAATTATAATAAAATGATAATTCTAATCATGATAATTTTAATAATAATGATACTTTTTAATATTAACTGTAATAATATTAATATTTTATATAAATATAATAATTCTATTCAAAATGATAATTTTTAATAATAATAATACTAAAATGATAATAATAATGATATTTTATAATAACAATGATATTTCTATTAAAAATGATAATTTTAATAAAAATGATAGCTTTAATATTAATGATACTTTTAATAATAATAATAATGATAAAAATAATGAAAACGATATTTTATTTAAATCAATATTTTACAATATTTTAATTTCATCATGATACTTATACTCATTATTTTCTAATCGATTTGTTTAATAGCTTTTAGTCCTCTTTTATATCGTGTTCATAATGATACTAATATTAATTTTAATAATAGTGATATTAATAATTATAATTATAATAATACTAATGATAATACTAATAATTATTTTAATGATAATAATAATAATAATAATAATAATAATAATAATAATAATAATAATAATAATAATAATAATAATAATATTAATAATAACCTTAGTGATAATAACGATAGTTTTAATAATAACAATAACAATTTTTAACGATAATACTTATATTAATAACGATAATGATAATAATAATAATTATTATTATTAGATAGTAATAATAACGACGATAGTAATAATAATAATCATTTTAATAATAATACTAATGATAATTCAGTTGACTATATCTTTTAATCCATTCATCGAAAACATACGCTTTCTAATAGAAAAGTTATTAATTTTTCGCCAGCTTTCCAACGATATGCATATCATATACCTCATCTCAGTAGCATATGTATTAAATTCATAATTTATCATAAACTATTTGACGACGAAATTAAGCATACAAGCATGCATAATCATATATACTCGAGCACTAGTCAGAGATACACTATTAATATATAAAAGATAAGATATGAATGCTCACATATCAATATTGTGATTAAATATTGCAGGAAAGTACGTAGACGCAACGGAAATGATAAACACTAGTTTGACCTCACGAGCAATACCCTCGAACAATACCCATAACCTCCATAGCTATAACCCATAATTTCCTTAGCTCTATCCCGCTCGAAAAACGCGTTATAAAATAATGAATTCATGACCTCGTCGTAGTATTTTAGGTGTAATACTAATACTAATAATACTAATATTGATAATAATAAGATTAATAATAATATTAATCTTAATAATATTTATAATAATAATTTAAATAAAATAAATCATATACGGAGTACATATATTAGATAGAGATTGAGAATGGATGAATGAATTCAGCAACCGAGCTCGAGCTTTATAGACCCGAACTGGATCCCCACACTCAGCAATCGTGGAGGTTTTGTGGGCATATAGCCCATGATCGCGGCCTTACCTATTCCAGCTCATCTCCAATTCCCTCATGGGCTACCGACAGTTTTTAATATATATATATATATATATATATATAATTAATTTATATAATTATACATATATTATATTATATTCTCGTGCATAGTTAATTCGTAACTTTTGTTCCGTTGAGTTGTACGTTGACACTCGACTTATGTCCCGGTTCCGGTTTCTCGAACGCATTTTCGTATGCTTAGAAAACTAGTACTTTACGTTTCGTGTAATGTAGTTTTATACATAATAAGACTCAAATCAATGAAAAACTATCTAACTCAAAATGTAACTTATTCATTTGAGTGCTTTGGTCATTTGCTTCTTTAAATCATCGTTTCGCTATATGTATATGTATATATATATATATATATATATATATATATATATATATATATATATATATATATATATATATATATATATATATATATATATATATAATACTATTATTTTGAATCAAAACGTTTTATATCAAGGTTAATATTATATTTTATAATTTTGTAAAATATAAATATATATATTCATTTGGAAATATAAATTTATATGTATTAGAAATATCTATATAATATTTAGTTTTTCAAAACCAATTATATTTCATAGTTTATATAATTTAAAATCATTTTCATAATATAACATAATTTTATATGAATCATTTATGTACTAGCGTTTACTCTGACTTCTCAAATATTCTAATTAACTTATTTAAATATCAATTGAGTCACTAATCGAATACTATTATTGTTTATTAAATAATTTGAAATATATATAAACACGTTTTTAATTACACGTTGCAAGTTATTTATATATTTATATTCAATTAAACCACGGACCGTTATTATTTATAACTTGTCAAAAGGTTTCTAACGTTAAAACCTTTATCTTTATCATAATGACTCAGTAACAATTTTTCAAAAGTGGTTCTAGATATTTATAAAATTATATTCATTTTAAAGAAGACGTGACACTCAAATCGTTTTATATAATTTTCCAAAAATTCTAACAATAAAAGATAATGGTAATAACTTTAATAATCTTAAAGTTTTTATAATATGTTCCTACTTCTCGACATTTATATTATTTATTTTAAATCCTTATATATATTACGAGAAGATTAATATTGTTTCCTTTTATATATTCAAAACATTTTTGTAACAAAGTTCTTTTAGATAGAAAAACATTTTCATATGTTTGAAACTAAATCGAGTAATTATAAATTTGGTTTTCCAAAATCAGTTATATTCCAAATCATCACTTAAAAAGGTTTCATCTATATCGTAAAACGTTTTCAATACTATAAAAACTAAATAATTAACTTATCAAGAGATACGAGACAATCATTGTAAAGAATGCATTGAAAGTTAAGCAGGAATCTCCACTAACTTTTGTCTAGTTCTCGTTAATTGACACTTCTGTTTCTTTCATGTAAATTACTTTACCATTTTTTGAATATTGTTAAAACGAATAGATTTCTCAAATCACAGTGGACCTCACAACAGAGACCTTAATCATATCACAATGTAGCTGATAATTCAATCTTTTGATATTATCTTTTAATTCCGTCATTAAATATGTTAAACATATTTTGAAACAAATTCGTTCATGTAAAGTATTATACATTTAATACTTTGTTAACGTTTTCAAGTTATAATATATATATATATATATATATATATATATATATATATATATATATATATATATATATATATATATATATATATATATATATATATATATATATATATATTCATAACCAATTATATAATGGTTTGTGAATCGTCGGAATCTGGTCAAGGTTAAATGAATACATGAACACAGTTCAAAATGTTTGAGACTTAACTTAACAGACTTTGCTTATCGTGTCGAAATCATATGAAGATTAAGTTTAAATTTGGTCGGAAAATTTCCGGGTCGTCACAACGTATGACGATCCAAGTTCTCCACTCTTCAACTCGTAACTTCTGAAATACGAATACCCTGCTTATCATCATAATTTTTACACATTTATTTAATTGGGCGGTCCTCATGGGATTTATGGACAAATAGAAGTAGTAAGATTTTCTGTCATGTATGCAAATTAAAAAATTATATTTGTACATATAAAAATCAAATGAATAAATTTACCCTTACCTATTTTGGTCAGTACATACTAAATTATTCCTTCAAATTATTTTTAAACCAATCCTTTATTGAGTTGTTTAATTAAGTCAAATTGTTTTACGTAAAATGGTACACGTTGTACATACTTCTAAATTTACTAAGAACTTCATTCCGTTTTTGGGGTTACATCAGGCGTTTAAAGCTTTTTCAAACCTTCTTTGATTGATTAAAATTTTCGCATTACTCTGCAGTGTGTTTGGATCACAATTCTTCTCATCCTCCGTTTAAGAATGAAATTTACCATTAAGTTCAGCGATAAAAACTCTTACGCCACTTTGGATGGCGGTTTTATAAAATTTGTTGGGAAGTCTTTGCGCTCATAAAATTTTCATTCTTTTGGAGTTGACCATTCTTTATAACTCATGATTCGCGTTTCTTTTCATCTGCACATAAATTTAAGAATAAGGATGATTCCTAGATTAACTCGCTCATTGTGAGAGGAAGTTCACTCTCATTGAAAGATCACACCTTTCGTACATCTTCCTTTCGAAAATGTAATGAAGATTACTTTGAAGTCCATGATCCTCGTTATCCCCTTTGAAGAATTACCTTAAATATCTATACCACTGATATGGCTACTCTATATGTTTCTTCCTTCACTGGTTGCGACTATATCTCATTCGTCCTAGTCCGTCCCCTTGAGGAGCTCTTGTTTTGTTTGTAAAGGAGAAAGATGGTTCATTTCGTTTGTGTATTGATTATCGTGAGTTGAGCAAGCTTACTGTTAAAAACCGTTACCCTCTTCCTAGAATTGGTGATCTGTTCGATCAACTTCAAGGTTCGTCTGTTTATTCTAAGATTGATCTCCATTATGGTTATCACCAATTACGCGTTGAATAAACTGTTATTCCGAAAACTACTTTTCGTACCCGTTATGGTCACTACGAATTTCTTGTTATGCCGTTCGGATTTACTAACGCACCTGCTGTGTTCATGGACCTCATGAACCGTGTGTGTAGAGCCTATCTGGACAAATTCGTTATCGTCTTCATCGATGATATTCTTATATATTCCAAGAGTGATGAAGAGCACGAAGAATATTTGAAGTTGGTGCTTGATTTGTTGAGAAAAGGAGAGATGTATGCTAAATTTTCCAAGTGTGCGTTCTGGTTGAAAGAAGTTCAATTCCTTGGGCATGTTGTTAGTAAACAAGGAATTCAAGTTGATCCTGCCAAGATTGAGGAAATTGAGAAGTGGAAAACTCCGAAGACTCCTACTCAGATTCGTCAGTTCCTAGGTTTGGCAGGCTATTATAGAATGTTCATTCAAGATTTTTCACGAGTAGCGAAACCTCTGACTGCTTTGACGCATAAGGGGAAGAAGTATGAGTGGAAGAGTGAACAAGAGTCTGCTTTTCCAAACCCTGAAGAAGAAGTTAACTTCTGCTCCGATATTGTCACTACCTGAGGGTAATGATGATTTTGTTTTTTATTGTGATGCCTCGCGTCAAGGCTTTAGTTGTGTTTTGATGCAACGAAAGAATGTCATCGCTTATGCGTCACGTCAGTTAAAGATTCATGAACAGAATTATACAACCCATGACTTAGGGTTAGGAGCTGTTGTGTTTGCGCTAAAGATTTGAAGACATTATCTATATGGGGTCAAAAGTACAGTGTACACTGATGTCAAAGCTAAGGTATACGAAATAGTTTATATTTTACTAGGAAAAACTATTAAATACGATACAATTTTACACAAGATATTTATTTATTTATAGAATGGATATACTTAAACCTTGCTACAACACTTATAGGCAGTGTACCTAATGGTAAAGTAGTGTAGTTTTTAGTAAGTCCGGTTCGTTCCACAGGGAAATCTTTAAACAAAGCTCAACGCTATATTAGTTTACTTTTATAAAAATACAAACATATATATAAGTAATATTATTATTATAAAAGGGGGGTTTTTACCGTTTAATGACCGGTTTGTCGATTTTAAGACTTTAGTCGCAGTTAAAACCTAATGTAAAATATAAAATAAATACAAGACTTAAATTAAAGCGTAAAGTAAATAACGATAATGAAATTGCGAATAATAAAAGTGCGATAAAATAAACTTGCGATAATTAAAAAGGACGATAATTAAAAGTGCAATTAAATAACAATAAAGGAAATTAAATATGAAATAAAAGAATTATGCTTATTTAAACTTCTGTAATCATGATGTTTGACGTGTTGATTTTAGTTTTATGCCTATGGGTTAATTGTCCTTTGTCCTGGATTATTTAATATGTCCGTCTGGTTTTTGTCCATAACAGTCCATCAGTCATAAATATAAAGTGCAAGTGTCCTCGTCAAATTATTATTATACCCGAAGTTAAATATTCCAACTAATTGGGGATTCGAATTGTAACAAGGTTTTAATACTTTGTTTAATGAATACACCAGGTTATCAACTGCGTGTAAACCAAGGTTTTACTACTTTGTTAGCAATTACACCAATTACCCTTGAATGTAATTTCACCCCTGTTTTAATTATTCTAGTGGCTATTAATCCATTCCCGTGTCCGGTTAAATGAACGATTATTCGTACATATAAATACCCCGCCCATCGTGTCCGATTGAGTGTATATGGTAATTTATAGGGACGCCCAATTGTAAATCTTTATATTAACATTAACAAACTATCATTTAGTTAAACAAATATAAAGCCCATTAATAGCCCATAGTCTAATTTCCATAAGTGTCGTTCTTTTGTCCAAACCCCAATTATGGTACAAAGCCCAATTACCCAATTTTAATAATTAGCCCAACATCATGATTACTTCGTTTTAAATAAGCATAATAATAACTTAGCTACGAGACATTAATGTAAAAAGGTTGAACATAACTTACAATGATTAAAAATAGCGTAGCGTTACACGGACATAATTTCGACTTACACCCTTACAACATTTGCTAACATACCCTTATTATTAGAATTATAATTAAAATTAAAATATAAATTATAAATATAAATATAAATTTTACGTATGAATGAGGAAGAAAAAGATGATATTTGCGATCAGAATTCGGTTGGCTTTATAGGCAGTTTTTCATTTTGGGGCTCCGCGACTCGCGGCCAATTTTGCCTTCAAACTCCGCGAGTCGCGGAGGTTACTTTTACAGCTCAGAGGAGTTTGGCTCTTTGTTTACCGACGGTTTATAATATATATATAATATATATATAATTAATATAATTAATTATATATTATATTATATTTATATACATAGTTAACTTGTAATTTTTAGTCCGTTGCGTCGAGCGTTAAGAGTTGACCCTGGTCCCGGTTCCGGATTTTCGAACGTCCTTGCGTACAATTTTATATTTTGTACTTTGCGTTTTGAATCTTGTACTCTTTTAATTTCGAGACGTTTCTTATCAATAATTGGAACCTCTTTGATTGTCTTTTGTTCTTTTGAGCTTTTTGGTCGTTTGCGTCTTCAATTCGTCGAATCTGTCTTTTGTCTTCACCTTTTATTATTTAAACGAATATCACTTGTAAATAGAACAATTACAACTAAAAGCTTGTCTTTCTTGAGGAATAATGCTATGAAATATATGTTCGTTTTTAGCATTATCAAATATTCCCACACTTGAGCGTTGCTTGTCCTCAAGCAATATCGTCTTGAAATACTAGAATCACTTCTTTATTCTTCACACTTTGTACATCAGTGATTTTCTATACGGCGGTATAAACAATGGTAGTAACGATATGGTTTACAGTCCCACATGACTATAAAAAATTAGATCCATTAAGGAAATTGGATCTTTATGAAAACATTTGATCTTTTGAAAATTAAATCTAGTTTTTACCCTAGATAAGTTTTCCGGGATAACCCTTTACCGGTGTTTGCAAAATATTTTTGTGGGTTTGGTGGGTTTCAGATTTGAAAATTTTAGCTCAAAACTTATGGTTTTGTGTCACCCACTTGCTAACCTTGTATTTGGAAAGCAACACGTCCAGTTTACTTATCCCGTATATTACCTTTCGGTAAACTACCATCCGGTTGTAAAGGAAAGCGTTGAACAAGCAACTGTTAAGGCAATGTCCCCTGACATGCTTTTAATTATGGTCTATAACGTGTCGGACGCAATTACTATCCTTGGTAGGAGCAATAGTAAAGCTCACCCTTATAATTTTTCGGTATGGCACAAGGTCCTGTCTTTGACCACTATGCAACCACCGTTCTTACGGTTGACACCCGATTTAGTTCAGGTGACCTAATGAATTCCAGGTGAATTCCTAGGATTTTACGTTCAATGGTAATGAACGCATTGAAAATAGGGTTTTCAGAAAACAAATCGGTTTGTAATTTTGATCAAAATATTTTCTCGTTCAAGCTCGAGTTTAGATATCATTGAATTCCATGAGTTTGTAATTCTCAATCTTTTAAGGTCAATCTCTAGGATTGAATAATATCAGTCTTAAAAGCTGATTTTTAATCTTTAAGGAGATTATCCTTTCTGGGGATCTGATTCATTAGTCTTATCCAGATAATTTGCATGGTGCCCCCCCATTGTACGAGATAAATCCTTCTCATGGTTAGGATAAATCTGACCACTTGGCGACCCTGTTTTATGCTGAGGTCCGTGGATTTCCAACCGATTTTAGTGATGACTTTTCTAGATTTTTCGTCAACCTACAGCTGGTCTGGACGACAACTTCTTGACCTAAATCAAGAAGCGCGTGTCTTTTTCGGAAGACTTTACTTCCTTTTAATGATGGAATTGATTCATCGTGTAGATCCATCTCTTCTTTTCTTTTATCGGGTAAAACAGTTTAGTTTAGTCCAAAGCAAAAGTATTTTCAGTTATTTGTTACAGAAATATGTGACATATGTTTAAGATAACTTGGTAAATTTTCCCACACTTGGCTTTTATTTTCCTTTTTATCGTCCTCTATTCCATTTTAGATGAATTTTAACATTTTGGTTTGTTTCTCAATTTATGTCCTTTCCGAGGTAACAATAATTTCGGTGTTAAAACCTAGTTTTATCGTTCATAAATATGTATAAACATGATTTCGAGTTCATTTAATTGAAAATTTTGAAAAATTTTACTAGAATTGGGTAGTTAGTATATAAGACTAGGGCTGTTCTTTTTTATCAGAGAGCACTAGATTCTAATACAACTACTGCTTTACTAGTATTTTTAATGGTAACCAAGTGTTTAAGATAAAAATTTTAAAATCCGAAAGAATTTAACCCCTTCCCACACTTAAGATCTTGCAATGCCCTCATTTGCAAGAAATCAGTAACAATTTAAATTATTGAGGGTGATTAGCGTAGAAAAATGATTAAATTTTACCAAAACTTCCAAACATATTGGCGTTTGTTTTGAATGATAAATGGTGCACGTCATTTGTTCATTCCGTCTTGTTGTTATTTCACATATATTTTGCATCTTGTCGTCAAAATTAGTTGCTTTTGCTGAACTTAATGCCAGTCTTTGAAAATGCGTTGTTTTACCCTGTTGTGTACATAAGATAAACTGCAAACATATATACATATTTTTGAAGTTTGGTATATTACCCCACATTCAAAAATTATTAAAATCTAAGAATAAAAGTTAGATAATTATAAAAATGATTACAATATTAACAAATGTATTAAACGTATCAATAATTACAAATTACAAAATAAATAAAACTAAGTATACTAGGGATGATACTGGTACCAATAGGGGTTCCAGGCATAACCATAGGTGCTATAGAATGCTTCGGCAGGGTCATACGTAGGATATAGTGGCTGCATCTCTATAGACCAAGGAGGGAAGATGGGTTTCGGTGTAGGAATATAGTTTCTACCTATATGTTGGCAATGAGCTATGATTTGGTTCTGATGAACTTGCCAATCTTCAAATGCTCTCTGTCTAGCATTTTTGTATTCCTGAGAAGCTATAAACCTTTGCATTTCTTGCATCTCATTCCCCCCTCCTACATTACCTTGCTGTTGGTTTCTCTCCACCTGTGGATGTCTACCATGGTATCGTACTGCGGCGTTATTTCGCCTCTTCAAAACTTTCGCACCATGGTATACATTTAAACCTATAGTATCGCGGGGTTCTGGTTCTTCTACTAATAATCCCCCCCGACTTATATCCACACCGAGATATTCACCAATCAAAGTAATAAAAATACCCCCCCCCCCCCGAACCATAGCTGATAAATAATAACCCACACAATATGGTATACTTACAGCGCTTTGTGGGTCTCGAATACACATATGGTAAAACAAATCCTGTTCATTTACTTTTTCCTTGTTCTTACCCCTTTGTGTAATCGAATTAGCTAAAAACCTATGTATCACTCTTAATTCGGCTCTATCTATATCCAAATAAGAGTAATTTCCCCCTTTGAAACGGTGATGGCTTGTCATTTGACTCCACACACCGTGTGTATCAAAATTTTCATCTATATTTCTACCGTTTAGTATCAATCCTCTACAATCGGCAGACGCTAACTCCTCAGGCGTATATATACGTAAAGCCTGAGCCATGTCCAGTAAAGACATGTGGCTCATCGAACCGCCTAACAAAAATCTAATAAAAGAACGATCGGTTAAACTAGCTACCCGATCATTCAACTCTATACTACATAACAATTCTTCACACCATACTTTATATACAGGTCTACGTATGGTGAATAAACGTACCCAGTCATTAAAAGAAGAATTACCATACCTCTGTACAAGTAATTCCCTAATTGGCCCGGCTAATTCTACAGCTTCTAAGGGTCCCCATTCTATGACCCTTGGTACCTCAACAACCTTAGAATGAAGAGTATGCAAACCCCGTTGATATTTTGGATAATCTATCCAAAGTCTGTCAAATCTCAGGTTCGGGTGCAACTCTTCCAAGTGCATATCGGAAAAGGTCATGACTGGATGAGGTATATCCTGCTTGTAGTAGTTATCCACCTCCTGTTGTTCCAAATTCTCAGCAGGAGCATTGCGGGCTTGGGATGAAGATTCACCCCTTTCATTCTGCAAAACACATCAAACACAATTTTTGTGCATCCAAATATGCATTAGTGTCAGCAAAATCATCAATCAAAATAATTACAATGACATTATCAATTTATATCAAACTTAAGCTCATTTTCATATTTTCATCAAATCTACACTTTTTCAAATAAGCATATACGAAATTGTTCGCCAAGTTCATAAGCATTTAACTCAAATAACATGTCAAAATAATCATTACTAGCAATTAAACAAGTCTCAAATGGCATTATCTTTCAAAAATCAAGTTCATGAATTTTAGACTTGAAAAAGTCCACTTTAATTCTCAAAATCATGTTTAGGCTCAAAGTTTGGATCATTTAACTACCTAGACATGTTACACTACTTAATTTAGCAACAATTCATGACAAAAATCGGCCATAACCTGTTTATATCAAAAAGCCCCAAATTTGCTCAAGAACACAAACCCTAGATTATTCAAAATTTGAAGTTTAAGGCTTCTAATCATGTTAAACAGCATCAATCTAGGTTATAGAAGCATAATACATAAACAATTTAAGCATAATTACACTAAAAAGCATCAAAATCAAATTGGGGAAAAAAATTGCTCAAGAACACCAAATTTCGGATTAAATGGTGTTTAGGTGTAGAAATTTACCTTTTTTCTTGAGTAATTCTTAGATAGCATCCTTCTCAACATGATTTTAGCAAAAGATTTGGTGATTAACGGTTAAAAATTGTGATTTTGGGGTGTATTTTTCGGGTTTTTCGTGGGTTATTTCGCAGTATTTTGCTGTTGTTTGAGTTGTGTGGTGCACTGATATGTTTTTTTACGTTTTATTTTTTTCTGTAAATTGGTCCCTCCGCGAGTCGCGGGGATTAACCCTCCAAACTCCGCGAGTCGCGGAGTTTGATATATATATATTTTTTTTTTTTTTTATAATCAATAACTTATAAAACAATTAAGTACTTAATTTTAAAATTTTGTTTCCCTCGTTATTTAGGACGAGGTCGTTTCGGATCGATGTCCTAGTCCGTCCCTCGACAAAATTTTAAAATTTGTCTTTTTGTAGCGATTGTTTTAAAAGCTAAGATTTTTGGGGTTTTTTAATGTTTTTGGCATACTTTAATTCAATAACATTAAAAATAATGATAATAAAAGTTCTCGTCCCTTCCTCGGGTAAAGCAATTTCGGTTCAAAGACCTAGTCTTCAACTTACGACGAATTTTAAAAATCATATTCTTAACTTAATGAGATAAAGTAAATTTTTGTTTTTAAATTCACACAACTTAAATATAAAATTCAAAATTAATATTAAAAATTCACACCAAACTTAAAATTTGAAATGCATAAAATTAAAAATTTATATTAAAAAAAATTCACACCAAACTTAATTTAAAAATTCATATTATAAATTCACACCAAACTTATATTAATTTTTCAAATATTTACAATTTTAAATATATTGTTTTTACAAAGTTTACAATATTAATTTAAGATTTAAATATTAATTTTAAAAACATGGTAAAAATAAAATTAAAAATCTTTTTGTCTTTTTATCCCACTTTAATTGATCAAATATTATCAAAAATATGCGCCCCTCTTTTCGGTAAAGTAATTTCGGTTCCAAGACCTAATTTAACTCATGACGAATTTTTGAAATATTTTGGGTTGATTGATTAAAGATATTTATACCTTAAGAATAAACGTTAAATTTCGCAGTGATGTAATAAATTTTTGAATGATATCAATAATTTCGGTCGCCAAACCTAATTTTATTCAATACCAATTTAATACTTTTTAGCGAACAAATTAGCGTTTATTATCAAAAGGTTAAAAATAAAAATAAAAATAAAAACTGTACAGACATACCTGTGAAATAGATTTCTTAGTTATATGATCTATCCCATTCATAAGATAGTCGGTTTAATTGGTTTTCCATGGCTACATAGGCGTAACCTCGAGCATTCAGTGTCTTTTCTTCTAAACACATGAACGGTCCGTCTCTGCATAAAGTAACAAATTCGGTATTTGAATAGGTTTGATTATTTGAACATTTACCTCCATGTGACCATTTTCCGCATTTGTGACATCTTTCTAGGTGTCGTGCTCTTCTTTTCGCTGCGGATTTTGATTTTCCTTTACCAAATTGTAACTTATTATCTTAGCATCTGGATTCTTTTCTAACTCCGTCCATTCTTTCTCTGATTACTGATACTAATTCACTCGGTAGTATGTCATTATTTCTTTTAGTGATCAAAGCGTGTAGCATTAGACCATGGTTTAGTTCACAGGCAGTCTTCATTTCGTAAAAACCTAAAAAAAATAAAAATTCAGAATGGGGGGAGAAGACTAGTTCTTTAGGGTCTGCTAGGGAAAGACCATTCGGGTTCCATTTTCGAGAACTATACGAAAACAGACAATCTAACTCTAACAGAAATACATATTATCCTTTAAAGACTTGATTCTCCCCACACTTAGTTAGCTGTGGTGTCGAAATTGTGATTAACTTCGTTGTCGACTTCCATCGGACCATGTATGTAATGTTTAACTCTGTGACCATTAACTTTAAATTCAATCCCATTTGAATTTATTAATTCTATCGTTCCGTATGGGAAAACTCTTTTGACTATGAATGGTCCAGACCATCTTGATTTCAATTTTCCAGGAAATAGCTTGAATCATGAATTGAAAAGAAGAACTCTGTCTCCTTCTTTAAATTCTTTTGAACTTCTGATTCTTTTATCATGCCATTTCTTCGTTCTTTCTTTATAGATTAACGAATTTTCGTATGCTTCATGTCTTAATTCTTCTAATTCGTTTAGTTGACTTAATCGTAGACGTCCGGCTTCATGTAAATCAAGATTACATGTCTTCAAAGCCCAAAATGCTTTGTGTTCAATTTCTACTGGAAGATGACATGCTTTTCCATAAACAAGTCTAAAAGGTGTGGTTCCAATTAGAGTTTTGTAGGCTGTTCTAAAAGCCCAGAGTGCATCCTCCAATTTAATGGACCATTCCTTCGGATTTGATCCTACGGTTTTCTCTAGAATACGTTTTAAAGCTCGGTTGGTATTTTCAACTTGTCCACTTGTTTGTGGATGATATGCGGTGGAGATTTTATGAGTTACTCCATATCTTTTAAGAACTTTCTCAAGTTGATTATTACAGAAATGAGTACCCCGATCACTTATTAAAGCTTTCGGTGTTCCAAACCTTGCAAAAAGACGTTTTAAAAAGTTGACTACAACTCGTGCATCGTTAGTTGGGAGAGCTTGTGCTTCCGCCCATTTAGATACATAATCAATGGCTACGAGTATATATAGATTATTATGAGATTTTGGAAATGGACCCATAAAGTCAATACCCCAAATGTCAAATACTTCACATACTTGGATGACATTTTGTAGCATTTCATCACGTTGACTTATTTTTCCGGCCCTTTGACATGCATCACAGGATTTGCAAAGAAGGTGTGCGTCTTTGTAAATTGTAGGCCAATAGAATCCAGCATCATAAACTTTTCTTGCTGTTAGTTGAGGCCCATAATGCCCTCCTGTTGGTCCTGTGTGACAATGGTTTAAAATTTTACTAGCTTCATCTCCAAATACACATCGGCGTATTATTCCATCGGGACAACTTTTAAACAAATGTGGATCTTCCCAGAAATAGTGTTTTATATCACTGAAGAATTTCTTTCGTTTTTGGTACGATAATCCTTTTTCAAGGAATCCACAAACTAAGTAGTTTGCATAGTCTGCAAACCATGGAATTTCTTTATAATCTATCTTCAATCGATATTCATCAGGAAAGTTGTCTTGTATGGCCGATTCATTTAGAACTTCTAATTCAGGATTTTCAAGACGAGAAAGATGATCAGCGGCGAGATTTTCTGCTCCTCTTTTATCTCGGATTTCAATATCAAACTCTTGTAAGAGTAAGATCCAACGGATTAATCTTGGTTTAGCATCTTGTTTTTGAAAATAGGTATCTAAGAGCAGAATGGTCGGTATAGACCACCGTTTTTGCTAGAACGAGATATGATCGAAATTTGTCAAAAGCAAAGACAATAGCAAGGAGTTCTTTTTCAGTAGTTGTATAGTTCTTTTGTGCTCCTTGTAACGTCTTACTAGCATAATATATAGGTTGAAATCGTTTTTCAATCCTTTGTCCTAAAACGGCTCCCATTGCAAAATCACTTGCATCGCACATTAGTTCAAATGGTAGATTCCAATTTGGTGTTATCATGATCGGTGCATTAGTGAGTTTCTCTTTAAGAATATTAAAAGATTTGATACACTCATCTGAAAAGATGAATGGCGCATCCTTTTCTAGGAGTTTATTCATAGGAGTGGCAATTTTAGAAAAATCTTTTATGAAACGTCGGTAAAAACCGGCATGCCCTAGAAAACTCCTAACTCCTCTAACATTGGTGGGATGTGGAAGTTTAGCAATTACATCTACTTTAGCTCTATCCACTTCAATTCCTTCTTTTGAAATTTTATGTCCAAGAATGATGCCTTCTTTAACCATGAAATGGCATTTCTCCCAATTAAGTACTAGATTTGATTTTTCGCATCTAATTAGCATTCGTTCCAGATTAACTAGACATGATTTAAATGTATCACCGAAGACTGAAAAGTCATCCATGAAAACTTCCATGCATTCTTCTATCATGTCGTGAAAAATCGCCATCATACACATTTGAAAGGTTGCAGGGGCGTTACAAAGTCCAAATGGCATGCGTTTGTAAGTAAAAGTACCATAAGGGCACGTGAATGTGGTTTTCTCTTGGTCTTCGGGTGCTATTGGAATTTGAAAATATCCGGAAAATCCATCTAGAAAACAATAGTAACTATTTCCGGCTAATCTTTCCAACATTTGATCAATGAAAGGTAAGGGAAAGTGATCTTTTCTGGTGGCGTCATTTAATTTTCTATAATCAATACATACACGCCATCCTGTTACAGTCCTAGTAGGAATAAGCTCATTTTTCTCATTTGTAATGACAGTCATGCCACCCTTCTTAGGTACGCATTGAACTGGGCTTACCCATGGACTATCAGAGATTGGATAAATTAAACCTGCATCTAACAGTTTAATAATCTCTTTCTTAACTACATCTTGCATATTAGGATTTAGTCTTCGTTGCCGTTGCACATACGTTTTATGACCTTCTTCCATAGGGATTTTATGTGTGCAATACGAAGGACTTATTCCTTTAATATCATGAATCTTCCATGCAATGGCTGGTTTATGAGCTTTCAACACAGAAATGAGTTGTGATTTCTCATTTTCAGTAAGAGAAGACGATATTATTACAGGTAATTCAGATTCACCGTGTAAATAAGCGTATTCCAAATGGTTTGGAAGTGGCTTTAACTCTAATTTCGGAGGTTCTTCTATCGATGATTTATATCGATATCTGTCTTCTTCTTTTAGCATTTGAATTTCTTCTGTTGTTGGTTCATATCCATTAGCTATAAGTGTAGCTAACATTTCAGCTTCATCAATTGGTTCATTACCTTCTCCTAAAGAACATTCTCCTGTTCCTTGTAATTCTGGAAATTCTTCTAATAATTCTGCATGTGCATCTATAGTTTGAATATAATAACATGTATCATCTGCAGATTGTGGTTGTTGCATTGCTCTATCAACTGAAAAGGTAACACTCTCATCCTCTATACTTAGGGTCAGTTTCTTACCGAACACGTCTATCATTGCTTTAGCCGTGTTTAAGAATGGTCTTCCTAATATGAGAGGAACTTGAGAATCTTCTTCCATGTCCAAAACAACAAAATCTACTGGAAATACTAAAGTACCAACTTTAACTAGCATGTTCTCCATTATCCCTCTAGGATATTTTATTGATCTATCGGCTAGTTGTATGCTTATTCTGGTTGGTTTCAATTCTCCAAGGTCTAGTTTAGTGTATAGTGAATACGGCATTAAATTTATACTAGCACCTAAGTCTGCCAATGCTTCTATTGAACTAAGACTACCCAGAAAACATGGAATTGTGAAACTTCCTGGATCAGATAATTTTTCTGGTATCTTATTCAACAGCACTGCTGAACAATTAGCATTCATAGTAACAGCCGAGAGTTCTTCCATTTTTTTTCTATTTGAGATTAGATCTTTCAAGAATTTAGCATATCTTGGCATTCCTGAAATCACATCAATGAAAGGAAGATTTACATTTATCTGTTTAAACATATCCAAGAATTTGGATTGCTCGGCTTCAAGTTTCTCTTTCTTCATTTTACTCGGGTAAGGAAGTGGTGGTTGGTATGGTTTAATGTAAGGTTTATCCTTAACTGTGTTATCTTCATTAACCTTTTCAACTACCGGTTCTTTTTCCTTATCTTGATCAGGTTTTGGTTCTTGTGGAGTAGGAATGGCTTCATCAGAAGTTACAGGTATTTCAGGTGGTTTAAGTGTTGTACCACTTCTTGTGGTAATGGCTTTAGCTGTTTCATTTCAGGGGTTAGTATTTGTATCACTAGGTAGACTTCCCGGTTTTCTTTCACCTATTAACCTTGCTAGGTTACTTACTTCCTGTTCCAGATTTTGAATAGAAGCTTGTTGATTTCTAAATGCTTGAGCATTTTGTTCATTGGTTTGTTTTTGAGATGTGAAAAACTGCGTTTGAGTTTCAACTAGCTTCGTCATCATATCTTCTAAATTCGGCTTTTTATCATCGGTTTGTTGTGGTGGTTTGTTTTGAAAATTAGGTCTTTGCTGATTATAAGTATTATTGGATACTTGTTGATTGCTAGGACCTTGTTGGTTGTTGTATGGAATATTTCGGTTATAATTCTGGTTTTGATTGTAAATCGATCTTGGCGGTTGATAATTATTCTGATAATTATTTCCAGGCCTTTGGTTTATGTATGAAATATTCTCTCTTTGTTCCATTGTTAATTCAATACTGAGACAATCTTTTGTCAAATGTGGTCCTCCACACTGCTCACAACTAATTCGTATTGAGTGAATATCTTTAGTCATCTTTTCCATTCGTCTCTCCACAGCATCTATCTTTGCGGAAATGGAATCTAAGTCATGGCTAGAATCGGCTCTAGCTGCTTTAGATGATCTAACGATGTCTTTTTCTTGGTGCCACTCATGTGAGTGGGAAGCAGTGTTATCAATAATTTTGTAAGCATCAGTTTTGGTTTTCTTCATAATAGAACCACCAGCTGCTATATCTATGTCATTTCTTGTAGTGATGTCGCATCCTTGGTAGAATATTTGTACTATTTGACAGGTGTCTAAACCATGTTGCGGACATCCTCTTAACAACTTTCCATATCTAGTCCATGCCTCATATAGAGTTTCATTTGGCTTCTGTGTGAACGTAACAATTTCTGCTTGAAGTCTTACGGCTTTAGATGCAGGAAAGAATTGTTTAAGAAATTTGTCAACTAAAACATCCCATGTATCAATCGCCCCTTCAGGTAACGATTCCAACCAATCTTTGGCTTCTCCCGTTAAAGTCCAGGGAAATAACATGAGATATATCTGTTCATCCTCCACTTCTCGGATTTTAAATAGTGTGCAGATCCTATTAAAGGTACGTAGATGTTCATTTGGATCTTCCTTCGGCGCACCACTAAATTGGCATTGATTAGTCACCATGTGTAGAATTTGTCCTTTGATTTCATAATCTGGCGCATTAATGTCTGGATGAGTAATTGCGTGACCTTGGCCAGTGCGTTTAGCTCTCATTCGGTCTTCCATACTTAGAGGTTCTAGATTTTCCATAATTGAATTTGTTGAATCGGAATCACTAGAGGATTCTGATTTAATGGTTCGTTCCTCAACAATCTCTGTTTGAATGATTGGTGGTTCCGGGGGAAAGTTTAGTGGTTCAGGATCTACGAACCATTCCTGAATATTCTCCGGATTCTCAATTGTGAGGTCGGGTTCAAAAAATGGATTATCGGAAATTTGAACTGAAGTACTTGGTCGACTGGATGACGATTCTAAAGAAAAATCAACGGCGGTTATATTTGCTAAATGTCTTGATCTAGTTACAGGTGGTGAACGTACAAAAGGTGATGAACGTCTTGCTCGGTGCATTCACTGAATATCCTATTAGTTTTTAAAAGGAAAGAAAAATTATAATAAGTTATCCAATTTATAGACTTTTCTAATTTTGCCCACGTTTCGAATAGCCAAAAGATGCAGCAGAGGGGCAGGATTCGTTTGGTCTCAATATAATTGAGGACTGTTTGGCTCCAATAACCCGGTCCACGTACAAATCCAACTATTACTACGAACCAGAAAATTTTGATGTCTATTAATTTAACCACTTAAAATAAATTTTCGTAATTTTAAGAAATTTAGATAAGAAGTATTTTAAAAATCTATGTCCTAAAACTAGAATAGCGAGAAATAAGAAAGAAAAAGAGTTCGTCGAAAAAGGTCGAAAAAGAAAAATGATTGAAAAATAAAAGGTGACGAAAAAAATAAAAGAAACTTATAAAACTTAAAAATACTTGACTAACCTAACCTTATTACTACAACTAACTTAAAATTATAATCGCAAATTGAAATTACTAATTGGAATGATAATTGATACATAGTAAAAGGTCGTCTAAAAATATTAAAGCTTACAGGAAAAACTATATCCCAAATGGAAATAACTTAAAAAGAAACTATAACTTAAAAAGGCGTCGCAAAATTCTAAAGTACCTAAATCTTAGTCTAAAGAAAAAGCACTTAAGGAATTCTACGGCAAAGCCTAAAAATCTAGGAGTAAAAATGACTATAGCAAAAACTAAGTTTAAAACTAAATATGAGCTAAAAATACAAAAGTTATGCTACAACGATTAAAAAGGGACAAAATATAAAAATATACAAAAAGTTGTAAAAAGTACAATTTTTATAAAAATATTATTTTTATATTATTTATTTAATAAAACTACTAATTTTACAATTTAATTAAACTAATTAATACTAAATACATAAATTAAATAAAAAGTAAAAGTTATTATAATAATAATAATTAGTTAGGGTTATAATAATAATAATTAATAATTAACCGTAATTAATGCTGAATTAGGGCTTCTGTCGGCGTGTCAGGTTATCTCCGCGAGTTGCGGTAATTTATAAAGAAAACCCCGCGAGTCGCGGGGTTCAGAAATTCAGATGACAGCTTATTAAATTCGACGCGTTTTTCTTTATTTATTTTTTTTTTTATTTTCTGTTTTCTGTTTTTAAATAAATAAAAGATATTTAAATAAAACTTATATTTTTATAAACTAAAATAAAAATAAAGAAACTTATAAAACTTAAATATTTAACAAAATCTTAAAAATACTTATATTTTTGTTTTTCTTTTTATATTTTTGAATAATTAAAACGTATTTTTACAAAAACGAATTTTAATAAAAGTTAACTAAAAATCTTTTTTTTTTTTTATATATTAGCGTTGCGCTTCCGGCGTTTAAGAGTGTCCCCGGCAGCGGCGCCAAAAATACTTGATGTCAAAGCTAAGGTATACGAAATAGTTTATATTTTACTAGGAAAAACTATTAAATACGATACAATTTTACACAAGATATTTATTTATTTATAGAATGGATATACTTAAACCTTGCTACAACACTTATAGGCAGTGTACCTAATCGTAAAGTAGTGTAGTTTTTAGTAAGTCCGGTTCGTTCCACAGGGAAATCTTTAAACAAAGCTCAACGCTATATTAGTTTACTTTTATAAAAATACAAACATATATATATAAGTAATATTATTATTATAAAAGGGAGGTTTTTACCGTTTAATGACCGGTTTGTCGATTTTAAGACTTTAGTCGCAGTTAAAACCTAATGTAAAATATAAAATAAATACAAGACTTAAATTAAAGCGTAAAGTAAATAACGATAATGAAATTGCGAATAATAAAAGTGCGATAAAATAAACTTGCGATAATTAAAAAGGACGATAATTAAAAGTGCAATTAAATAATAATAAAGGAAATTAAATATGAAATAAAAGAATTATGCTTATTTAAACTTCCGTAATCATGATGTTTGACGTGTTGATTTTAGTTTTATGCCTATGGGTTAATTGTCCTTTATCATGGATTATTTAATATGTCCGTCTGGTTTTTGTCCATAACAGTCCATCAGTCATAAATATAAAGTGCGAGTGTCCTCGTCAAATTATTATTATACCCGAAGTTAAATATTCCAACTAATTGGGGATTCGAATTGTAACAAGGTTTTAATACTTTGTTTAATGAATACACCAGGTTATCAACTGCGTGTAAACTAAGGTTTTACTACTTTGTTAGCAATTACACCAATTACCCTTGAATGTAATTTCACCCCTGTTTTAATTATTCTAGTGGCTATTAATCCATTCCCGTGTCCGGTTAAATGAACGATTATTCGTACATATAAATACCCCGCCCATCGTGTCCGATTGAGTGTATATGGTAATTTATAGGGACGCCCAATTGTAAATCTTTATATTAACATTAACAAACTATCATTTAGTTAAACAAATATAAAGCCCATTAATAGCCCATAGTCTAATTTCCACAAGTGTCGTTCTTTTGTCCAAACCCCAATTATGGTACAAAGCCCAATTACCCAATTTTAGTAATTAGCCCAACATCATGATTACTTCGTTTTAAATAAGCATAATAATAACTTAGCTACGAGACATTAATGTAAAAAGGTTGAACATAACTTACAATGATTAAAAATAGCGTAGCGTTACACGGACAGAATTTCGACTTACACCCTTACAACATTTGCTAACATACCCTTATTATTAGAATTATAATTAAAATTAAAATATAAATTATAAATATAAATATAAATTTTACGTATGAATGAGGAAGAAAAAGATGATATTTGCGATCAGAATTCGGTTGGCTTTATAGGCAGTTTTTCATTTTGGGGCTCCGCGACTCGCGGCCAATTTTGCCTTCAAACTCCGCGAGTCGCGGAGGTTACTTTTACAGCTCAGAGGAGTTTGGCTCTTTGTTTACCGACGGTTTATAACATATATATAATATATATATAATTAATATAATTAATTATATATTATATTATATTTATATACATAGTTAACTTGTAATTTTTAGTCCGTTGCGTCGAGCGTTAAGAGTTGACTCTGGTCCCGGTTCCGGATTTTCGAACGTCCTTGCGTACAATTTTATATTTTGTACTTTGCGTTTTGAATCTTGTACTCTTGTAATTTCGAGACGTTTCTTATCAATAATTGGAACCTCTTTGATTGTCTTTTGTTCTTTTGAGCTTTTTGGTTGTTTGCGTCTTCAATTCGTCGAATCTGTCTTTTGTCTTCACCTTTTATTATTTAAACGAATATCACTTGTAAATAGAACAATTGCAACTAAAAGCTTGTCTTTCTTGAGGAATAATGCTATGAAATATATGTTCATTTTTAGCATTATCATACACTAATCACAAAAGTCTTTAACATATCTTTGATCAAAGACAGTGGAATATGAGGTAGCGAAGATGGGTTAAATTGTTGAACGATTATGATTGCGAACTCCTTTAGCCATTTCGGGAAAAAGCCAATGTCGTGGCTGATGCTTTGAGTTGAAAAGAGAGAGTTGAACCTCGTACGTTTAGAGCCTTGAATATGAAAATTCGAGATAACCTCGCTAGGCAAATTCTTGAGGCACAACAAGAAGCCTTGAAGGAGGAAAATTTCGTAACAGGAAGGTCAGAGGCTTGAGTAAATAGTTTGAGGTACTAATCGATGGTACTCGGTATTTTGCGGGAGGTCTTCGGGTTCTACAGTTTGGTGATCTGCGATAACTTTTTTTGGATGAGGCTCATAAGTCTAGGTACTCTATTCATCCTAGTTCAGGAAAGATGTGTCATGAACTTAAGGAGCTGTATTGGTGGCCTAATTTGAAAGCTGATATGGCTACGTATGTGGCTAAGTGTTTGACCTGTGCTAAGGTTAAAGCTGAACATCAGAAACTGTCTGGACTTTTGGTGTAACCTGAGATCCCCGAGTGGAAGTGAGAAGGTATTACTAAGGATTTTATTACGAAACTACCGAGAGCTGTGGGTGGATATGATACCATTTAGGTTATTGTTGACCGACTCACAAAGTCAGCTCATTTCTTGCCGATTAAGGAAACAGATTCGATGGAGAAGCTTACTCGTTTGTACTTGAAGGAAATTGTTTCAAGACATGGTGTTCCTGTATCTATTATTTCAGACCGAGACAGTCGATTTACATCGAGGTTTTGGCAATTCTTACTGGAAGCTTTGGGGATAAAATTGGATATGAGCACTGCTTATCATCTACAATCGGATGGCTAAAGTGAAAGGACCATTCAAACGTTAGAAGACATGTTGCGAGCGTGCGTCATTGATTTTGGTAATGGTTGGGATAGATATTTTCCACTGGCTGAATTTTCTTATAATAACAGCTATCATGCAAGTATTAAAGCTATTCCGTTTGAAGCTCTGTATGGTAGAAAGTGTAGGTCTTCTATCTGTTGGAATGAGGTTAGGGATGCTTAACTCACAGGCCCAGAGATTATTCATGAGACTACCGAGAAGATTGTACAGATTAAAGAAAGGTTGAGAACCATCACGAGTCAGCAAAAGAGTTACGCCGATATTAGAAGGAAAGATATAGAATTTCAAGTTGGTGACCTTAGAAAGGAGTGGTACGATTTGGTAAGAAGGTAAAGTTGAATCCTCGTTTTGTTGGATCGTTTGAGATTACCGAGAGAGTTGGACCCGTGGCTTATCGTTTGAAATTGCCACAAGAGCTTAGCACTGTTCATGACGTTTTTCATGTATCGAATTTGAAGAAGTGTTTGGCCGAGGCCGATGAAACCATTCCTTTTGATGAACTTCATGTTGATAAACAACTCCATTTTATTGAGGGACCTGTTGAAATTATGGATCGAGAGGTTAAGACACTCAAGCAGAGTAGGATTTCTATCGTCCGAGTTAGATGGAATGCCTGACGCGGACCCGAGTTCACTTGGGAATGTGAAGATCAGATGAGGCAGAAGTACCCGCATTTATTCTCAGATGTCGAGTCAACCCCTGCACCTGCCTAAATTTCGGGACGAAATTTCCGTAATGGGAAGGTACTGTCATGACCCTACTTTTTTTGTTATCTTTTACCATTTATTATTTAACGTCCGTTAATTGGTATTCGTGCCATGTTATTTCTATGACCTATATTATTATGTTTGTAATAATATATTAATTATTTTGTGTTATGTGAATAATTGTATTCATATTTTAAATCGTACGTTTCTACGTGTCGTGGATTTCTATCCGGCGTATCTTTTCGGTTTTCAAATCAACGGTCAGGCTTTTGAGATTTTTGAATCCCAATTATTTTAAATATGATATTTTTATGTCATATGAATATATATAGTGTTTATATATTTTATTTGTCGCGTGTGCGTTATCTCTCCGAATATTTAATCGCGTAGCGGTATTTTCGCGTTTCGGGCTTCGTTCGGGCGTTTGGACCACAAGGCTTCTTTCATTTGTCAACTTGGCCCACTAAGGGGCCCACCCCATGCTTAATTCAGCCAAAATTCCCATGGGGGATTGGTTTAGCCATTTTGTCAAATTAATTATCCTTAATTGCATTTTTAAACTACAAAACCTAGAACATAATTACATTTCATTATTTTTCCAGTTGTTCTTCTCCTCCCTTGCTTTTTTGGCCATCACCTACCTCCACACCCATCATCATCTTCTTCACAAAATTTATGTTAAAGATTTGGGGCTTTTGTTGTTTCCGAATTCTACTCTTCGTGCTCTACGCGATTACATCCTTTGTTCTTCGATTTGGGTATACCTATGAACCCTAATTTTTTAATTCTTATTCATTTCTACTAATTATGAATGTATTTTGATGTTATTATGATAGTATAGCACTTGTGTATTGTTGTATTGATGATTGTATGCGTAGAAATGCTCAATTGTGTATGTTTACGGTTTGATAAATTTGGACAGCGGACTATTTGTTCATTTTAGTACATTTAACTGATGTTTTTGATAAATTAAAGTGTTTAGATGAGTTCCTCTCATCAAGACATTGATTTTAGACTCCGGATTCATGTTATTTTGATTCTCGGAACTTAAGTTATGACTAAAATGGTGTTTTCATGAAATTAAAATGTAAAAACGAATGTGTTCAGGTTTTGTCTGACTTTGTGACCATTTTTGGAGTCTCTAAGGTGTACTAGTGCATTATGATTGATGATTGGATGAACTTTCATGTTCGGTTCATCGAAATATGAGCCACGGATCACCCGTCATGACTAGAACTAGTTTTTGATCGGATTAAAGTCCCAAGTTGAATTATGGCTATTGATCATGACTTGGGGGCTGTTCTTGGGGTGTTCTTGAGTGTACTAATGTGTCGGGTGGTTTGGTTAGGCGAGGATATATATAAGACTCGCCAAAAACCGACACCCGGGACTCAAGTTATGATGACCCGATGAACTTTTAATTAAAACTTATAGTTATAACATCTAACCTATGATATAAATAATGAATTTCATTATTATTAAATTACTTATGATATAAAAGTAATTATTTTAATTTAAGACTTATGATATATATTTATTATATCATTTATTAATTACATTTTTTTTAATTAAACTTATGATTAATAATACTTTTATTATTAATGGAAAATACTTATGATAAGTATTAAACTTATGTTATGAGGTTATTATTATAAGACTTATAATAAATATTAAATAATTATTTAATTATTATAAGGCTTAGTTATTATTTAATTATAATTTAATTATTAAATACTTATGATTTAATAATTATAATTAAATACTTATGATATGATTAATAATTCATTATTAATTAATAATACTTATTATATGATTAAAAATTTATTATTAACTAATAATACTTATGTTATGACTAATATTTAATTAATTAATTAAATACTTATGTTATATTAATTATATCATTTAAATTTATGTTAACTTTATTAATTCAATTTAATTTAACTAAACTTATGTTATGACATAATTATACATATATAGCTTTAAATAACATTATAACTTATATTATTATTATAACTTATACTTTAAAAATTAAGTTTGACTATGTTTGACCAAGGTCGACTTTTGAGTTGACTTTCGATTGACTAGTTGACTTTTGTTGACTTTCTAATTAAGGAAACTTTCCTAACTTATAAACTTTCTAAAAATACAAACTTTCTAAATATGAAAACTTCCTAAATATAGAAACTTTCCTAACATAGAAACTTTTCAAAAATGAAAACCTGCTAAAAATAGAAATTTTCTAAAAATAGAAAGTACGTGTCCTTACGCTGTCCTGATCAAACCGAAGCATACTGAGTGTTGTTCTATGCCTACTTGCAACAAGTACTATAGCTATCATACTAAGACTTGACCTAAGATAGTTATTTATATCGACCTGCTTTATTTATAGGGTCAACGTTGTGATCATTCTTGATCACTTAATTCATTTGCAGTTCTCATTTTTGTGTGGTTACTTCATTTTCGTTAAGGTGAGTTATAGTCCTATTTTTCTATTTTAAATCTTTTGGGATGAGAATACATGCAATTTATCTTATATATTGGACACAAGTGGAAATTGGTTTAAATTATTCATTGTAAGTCGAACGAAAATATTCCCTAATCTGGTAATTGTAATCACTGGTTTCTACTAGTGAATGCGAATCCTATGGATAGATCTATCGAGCCTGACAGCCCCATTTCGTGCTCGTCACACTAGCAGTTTATAAGTAGAATGTATTAGTACTTCGTTATTTTTGAAGATACACCTGTTCAGTGTATATTATTGTTTTTGGTAAGGGTATGGAAATGGTTAAGTGATTACCAGGTGGCTCACGGGTTAATGGAATAATATTTTTATATGTTTTCGAGCATATAATTTTGTGGTCCAAAATGAGTATGTTTTCAAATATAAATTTTTATGGTTTAATTTAAATATTGTTTGCAATATTAAACCTATAATTCACTCAACATTTTTGTTGACAGTTTACTCGCATGTTTTATTCTCAGGTTCATGATTGATTGCTTCCGCTGTGCTTAGTGAGTCTGCATATTTATGATGGCAGCTTTTGTAAAACATTAACTTGCATTCTATTTTTTACATCAACTTGTTGACTTTGTTTTGGTCAACTTTTGGTTAGGTGCTTATGTATGGTTTTTCTAAACTTACATATTTTGGGTAGGTTTCCTTTATAGGAAATCATTTTTAAATAAAGAATGCAAGGTTATTTATTAAATTCATTTAGAGTTATGATAAAGCTGTGGGACCAAGGTAATGACGGTCGTCAAGTGTACTTGACGGGTCGTTAAAGTTAACATGTACCAAGTACGTAGCTCGTTCTAAACGACTAGCGACACTAACCGTCGTAAAAGCATTCAAGGATCAAGTTAAGTAATTAATCACTTAATGACACGTTGTAAAGTATTGACGAAAGTAATTAGTATGGATAATGACTCCAGAATATTATCTAGCTCAGTACGCATGTATACTCAAATTCGGGAAAGTATAAGTATAAATATAAGTCGAAAAAGTCGGGTCGCTACAATTGTGTTAAACACAAGTCCGGTTCAACCTTCAAATCGGTTAGATCGTTCTATCTTTTCGTTCTTATTATGATTATTTATTATACATATTTCTTATATGATTATTATGTTTGCGATAATATGTATAATTGTTTCAGTTTCCTGTATATTTTACCTACAAACTTAAACAGATTCGTGTTCCGCGAAACCGATTAATCATATGCATGATAAACAAGTCATTATACGACTGATTTTTTTTTAATTCTAATCATGATGATCGTCATTAGTGTATTAATATGTGGCTAGATACAGAATGTTATTTAATTTGGTGTTTATATATACGTATGTCAGTATGACTTCGTGATTGTTTCGTATCATATATAAGCATATGTAATAAACCGGATCGATTAACATGTGATACATATATATGTTTTTATTTATTCTGTTTGCATGTTATATAGTCAAAACAAAATTGTTTGCTGCTGTATGCAAATTTATATGTATAACTTGATGTATGTAATCTCATATATAAGAGCCCTGGGTGTGGTGACGCGTCAGTTCAGTGTTAGTTCAGTGTCTTGCTAATGACTGGACGCTGACTGGACTAACACTGAAAACTGACATTGGTGAAAAAACAGGGGAATTGGGAAGAATGCCAGTTCAGTGTCTTGGAAATAGAAAATATTGTATGTTAATTATTTTCTAAAATTAATTTAATTATTTGAATAAACAATATTAACACAAAATAAACTTCATTAATAATAAAAAAAGTTACATAATTAAAAATTAAACTACAAAATAAAAATACAATGCATAATAAAGACGTTATTTGTAACTCGAATAGCCCAAAGATGTTCGACCAATTTCACTCTTTCCCCTCATCCTCCGCCTCCTCTTCCTCCTCCTGAGCTCGAATAGCCCAAACATGTTTGACTAAATCGCCTCGTAAACGTTCATGCACCTCTCGATCATGTAATTCCTTCGTCCTGGCTTTATACTCTTCACATCTATCGTACCAAGTAGTTTGCATGTTCTGAACCGGTTTATACACCCAATTATTCTCAGAAATGTTGAACCCATTATCTTCAACTATCATGTTATACATTATGATACATGCATACATAATTCTTTGAATAGCCTTCAAAGAATAAGCCCTTGCAGGTTGTTGTAGTATATGCCAACGTCCTTGTAAAATACCAAAAGTCCTCTCAACATCCTTTCTTGCCTTAGATTGTTTGCGTGAAAAGTATTTACTCTTGGGATTTGCTGCACTCGAATACGCTTTAACAAACGATGCCCATTGAGGGTAAATCCCATCCGCTAAATAATAACCCCTTTTGTACTCCACACCATTAATAGCATAAGGGATGTCTGGGAAATTATCATTAAGCATCGATTCGAACAAAGGACTGGTATTTAACACATTTATGTCATTGTTTGACCCAACAACCCCAAAATAAGCATGCCATATCCAATTATCATACGAGGCAACGGCTTCAAGCATAATAGTTGGATGACTATGATCTCCTCGCTTAAATTGGCCTTTCCATGCAACCGGACATTTTCCCCAAACCCAATGCATACAATCTACACTACCTAGCATGCCGGGAAAGTCATGATTTTCCTCATGAACCTCGTATAAACGTTCCATGTCCTCACGAGTAGGCTCCCGCATATAATCATTTGAATATAAAACAGTAATACATTTCGTAAAATTCTGTAAACTTTCACGAGCTACACGTTCCAACATTTGTAAATACTCGCCTGACGCATCGGGTGCATAACCGTATGTCAACAGACGAAGTGCCGCCGTTATTTTTAAATGTGTACTAATGCCTAACTCGCCACGGAAATCAGGTCTAACATGAAACCATTCAAAATATTTAGGTAAATGATTTGCAGAAAAATTTAATATACCTTCCATAATTTGGATGAATACACGTCTCCTCATTTGAAATCGACGTTTGAACTCCACTTCGCTATACTTCAGACGTTCATCAAAATAGTCTCTTATGAGGCGATCATGTGCTTCATGGTGATCACGTCTGATATAGCGTCGCGTTAAATGAACATTAGAACTATCCCCCTCATCACTTTGATCGCCCTCTAACATTTCTAGTGCAAGCATAGTATACTCATCGTCGAAAGATGAATAAGCCATTGTATTTTATAAACTATTTTTTTGATTGTATAAAAAATGAGAGAAGTGAGGTTTGTGTGAGTGTATAGATTGTGATTTGTGTGCGTATATATAGAGGTTTAATATGTTATTTTAAGAAAAAAACCCGAAGTCTAACGGCTAAATTTTTGAAACGGGTCCCACAAAACCATCAACAAACCAAAGTCTTGCACCCGACGTCGGGCTGGTCGACGCTGCACCGACGCCGGGCTGGTGTGGTGCGACCGTCAGTTAGGCCGAAATCGGATTCCGACGCCGGGAATCACCCCTCCACACCGGATGCTCTAATGGTCTATGTGTTCCAATATATTTTATGCTATATATATTTATGCTATTTGTATAATCGATACATACTCTATTAAGTTTAGAGTTATCTTGATTTGGAATATATTGGAATTATGAAATATCCTCATCAGAATAGATAGTGGACGTTTTATATATTATATATATTCTTTGTATTTAACTTAATATATGGTTAAAATGATTCTAGAATTTACGTTACATAACTAATAGACGTTCTGCAACCCTCCACCCATTTAGTCAATTCACCGTATTAAAGATGCTTATAATCTCATACCTAAAAATTATCTCCCGCATTTACTTAATTTCCAAATTAATTTTGCACCAAACTAGGAATGGACTAGGAATGGACTAGATTTCGATTTAAATGTTATAATATGAGTTAATATAAACTATTTATACCAAGTATTTATGTATGATCGATATATCTTGATAAACTGTTATGTGTGAAGGACTTGTGAAGCTAAATTTTTGCTTTAAACATGTGCACGTTTTTAAACTTTTTATCTTGTGATTACTTGGTACATGATATTGAATATTAGATATGTTTAATATGCTGAGTACATAGAAAGGAAGTTCACAGGTGTGAACTTTAAGCGTTGATAATAAAAGATGTTCTTTTATTAGATCACACTGAACCTTGTGAGGTTCTTGACCAAACCTTGCGAGATTCTTGTCCGAACCTTGCTAGGTTCTTGACCGAACCTTGCGAGGTTCTTGACCGAACCTTGCAAGATTCTTGATTAGAACCGCTTTCCAAGTTACTGAAGGGGGAAGTGATGCTCAAATTGTGAGCTCGGTTCAGGTTTGAAATCATTCAGATTACTTGTGCGCAAGTTGATCATTCTATAACGTGTATTCGAACAGTCTTCGGACCGTTTCCAGACTGATTTCGAACTGTTTCAAGACAGTATTAGACACTGGTTATAGACTGTCTTCGGGACAGTATTCGGACAGTTTTAGACTGTTATTAAATCGGATTTAAACTTGTTTGTTTAACAGTTGGGCTTAAACATTTTTGGTTTAACTGGTTTTGTTGAAACAGTTTAGTTTAATCATTTAGTATAAACCTTTTGGTTTTAACATGTTTGGTTTACATGTTTATGTTTAAACCTGCTTGGTTTAACTGTAGGGTTGAAACATGTTCGGTTTACCCCTTTGAGTTGAAACGCTTTTAAGGTGATACCTGTTTGGTTACCCGTTTGAGTATAAACTTGTTTGGTTTGCTTGTTTGGGTCGAAACATATTTGGTTTCCCGGTTGGGTTTAAACCTATTTGGTTTACTTGTTTAGGTTGAACCTGCTCGGTTTACCTATTTGGTTGAAACCTGATTGGTTTAACCTAGTTGAGTTGAAACATGTTTGGTTTAACTCAGTTTGTTCACGGTAAAATTAAACTTTTATTTGGGTTGAAAACCTAAATTAATTTAGTTCACGTGGTATTTGCTAACTGAAATTTTTCTGTTTTACTAAAACAGTTTATTTTAGTTATATTTCAGAGTGATGATCCTGAAAAAATATACTTCTGGATAGGAACTCACATTGAATAATGTGTTGTATGTTCCTGAAATTTGTAAGGTATCTGGTGTCCGGATGGTTGTTGAACAAATTTCGCAAGTTTGAATTTTTTTTAAAAAAATTTGGAATATATGTTCAAAAGGTCATGTTGACCAAGAGTGAATGTATATCTAAAAGGGTTATGCCCTATACATCTGAAAACTTGTGTTGATGTCAAACTAACGAGATCATCTTTCTTATTGATTGAACAAGAAAACTTGGTTTGATCCACACTAATCTGTGTGATTTAAGATCCTTTCCAACGAGGAATGAAAACAAATACTTTATTACGTTTATTGATGATAGAAGAAGTATTGTTATATTTACTTGTTGAAAAGTAAAGATGAAGCAATAGATATGTTTATTCCTTATAAAATTGAAGTTGAAATCAACTTGAACAGAAAATCAAGGTCGTTCATAGTGATAGAGGTGGTGAATATGTTGAACTTTTGCTGAATTCACTGCACCTTACTCACGTCAATCGAATGATACTATTGAACGAGAATATGTTGAACTTTTGCTGAATTCACTGCACCTTACTCACGTCAATCGAATGATACTATTGAACGAAATAATAGTACCTTGAAAGACATGATGATTTCCATGTTGGTGTGTTCTGGTGTAAATCAGAACATGTGGGGGATGTCATTCTATAGGACAATTATCTTTTAAAGAAGATACCTCAGAAGAATAGGGATGAAACCCCATATGAGTTATGGTGAAAATAGAAACCATACTATGAATACCTCAAAGTGTGGGGGTGCCTAATAAAAGTAGATGTTCCACTACCTACGGCACACAAGATAGGATCACAGACTATGGACTGCATATTTATCGGATATGTTGAACACAGTAGTGCTTATCGCTTCCTTGTGCAAAATCCAAGATTTTGGATATACACAAAGCTTCGATAATAGAATTGAGAAACATTTCGTTCTTTGAAAAATGTATTTCCATACATTACAAATGATCGTGAAAGATCGCCTAGGATAGACGAGAAGGTGTTCAAGATGAGACACCTAATGAGCTAATTAAACATGAACTAGTATAATTAAAGAAGCTTCCTCGATAAATGACATACACATTATGCTTATAGAGGAACTAATACTGAATGTATGAAAAGATATACATGATATTTTAAACCCTCTTAGATGGTATATTTAAGGCGGTGTTTAAGTATGTGACGTCGATTTTGTCATGATACAAGGGATATGGTATGATATTTCTTGTGAGAAAAGGTACGAAGAATATGAATGATGAGTCTTTTATTCTAATGCTTTGGACGTACAGTCTATGGAGTACTAGACTGGGACTTGTTAGTGATGATCATCTGCAGAGATCAATTAACAACTAATATTCACTGTGTTGAATTTATGCAAAGACAAAATCACTTTCATTCAGTAATAGAAGCATTTAGTATATTGTGAAACCAGATTTGTAATCATCATTGATGATGTGTATTATTCCATTTTATGTGGAATATGATTTTGAAGATAATTATAAATATAAAGATGACATTCTTTATTATATTATTATCTTGAGATTTGAATTACCTAATCATAATTCATATGTGGAAATAACATTTGAGTGCGATAACCTAGTTAAGTTTTTTAAATTCGACGTCTCTAGGTTAAACCTAGAATATGACTAAGAATTACTCAAATGTATTTAAATATGGATCACAAAAGATGTAAATCTTATGTGTGGGCATTTGAACGCTTCATTGATTAGAATTATATTAGCTATATATGAACACAGTAGCTTTATAAGGATAAGTGGTAACCCTAGTTGGTTGTATAA
This sequence comes from Rutidosis leptorrhynchoides, assembly GCF_046630445.1. Lineage (NCBI taxonomy): Eukaryota > Viridiplantae > Streptophyta > Magnoliopsida > Asterales > Asteraceae > Rutidosis > Rutidosis leptorrhynchoides. The sequence goes on along the minus strand of NC_092342.1, from coordinate 40,758,579 downwards.
AATGAACACGGTAGCTTGAAAATGTGGAGGTGTCTTGCATTTTGATAGCAAAAACATGATACATGATAATGCGTTCTAATGTATCTAATGAGTTGTACTCGATTCGACTTAACATATGTTGTAAGCAAGCTGAGTAGATACAAGAGTGATCTTAGTACATCTCATTGGAATTGTATGATTCCAGAGCGACAAGTGGATATGTATTCACACTTGGAAGTGTGGCTATTTCGTGGAAATCGTGTAAACAAATGATTATTGCTAGACCCACGATGGAATCATAATTCATCGCTTTAGATAAAGCTGGTGAAGAGGTATAATGGCTACGTCAATCCGTTAAAAATATACCAAGATGGCCTAAACTGGTATCGGCCATAAGTATACATTGTGATAGCCAATCGATAATTGGTAGAGCTCATATCACAATGTGTAATGGTATGAATAAAAATATGAGACGTAGACATAATAAAGTACGACAACTAATCTCTAAACGAATTATCATTATTGACTATGTGAAGTCAAAGGATAATATTGCGGATCTACTGACAAAAGGATTAAGCAGAGAGTTAGTGTATGAGTCGTGCGTGGGAATGGGACTGAAGCCCCTGAAAGGCTAAGTTTATATGAAGGAAAACCTAACTCAGTTGACTGGAGATCCCAAGATCTGAGTTCAATAGGACAACCTACTGGTATGAATTGGCGACGGTCACTGTGGGGGAGATAATTACTAAACTAGCAACCCCTACACTTTTAAAAGGAATTTACTAATTAAGAGTAAACTTCCTAGTCCATTCTTAAAAGTGACATGTAAGAGGATAAGCCCATGGCTTTTAATGATTCAACTGAATTAACCATGCGTATCACCTATGTGAGAGAGAAGTGGGGTCGCTTCGAAGGGTATTGTTGGGGCACAATACTTGATAAGCTCTCGCAGAACCAGGCTAATGTTCATGACTAAAACGAACATACTATGAGGACTTGAAGTTGTCAGGAAGAGTCTTGTGTGAAGCGTATTGTCGCCTACACAAACAGAAGACGAGTTTAAAGACATCGTCGTCTACTCAGATCCAGTAGACTAAGTGCGTTTTCACAAGCGAAAGTTCAAAGGGTAACACCTACTTATTGTATGCAAGATTCAACCTCTATCAAAATGCAAGACACCTCCACATTTTCAAGCTACTGTGTTCATTTTACACAACCAACTAGGGTTACCACTTATCCTTATAAAGCTTCCCCCACATGTCTTGCAACTTAATATCATAATCATGTATATCTAATATGATTCTAATCAATGAAGCGTTCAAATGCCCACACATAAGATTTACATCTTTTGTGATCCATATTTAAATACATTTGAGCAATTCTTAGTATATTCTAGGTTTGACCTAGAGACATCGAATTTAGAAAACTTAACAAAGTTCTCGCACTCAAATTATATTTTCACATCTGAATTCTGATTAGATAATTCAAATCTCAAGATAATAATAATATAATAAAGATTAACATATTTATATAATAATTATCTTCAATATCATAATCCCACATAAATGGAATAATTCATATCATCAGTGATGTTTACAAATCTGGTTCACAATATACCAAATGCTTTTATTACTGAATGAAAGCGATTTTTTCTTTAAATAAATTCAACATAATGAAATATTAGTTGTTAATTGATCTCTGCAGATGATCATCATTAACAAGTCAAAGTCTAGTACTCCATAGACATTATGTCCAAAGCTTTAGAATAAAAGACGCATCATTCATATTCTCCATAGCCTTTCTCATAAGGAATGTCATAGCTTATCCCTTGTATAATGACAAAATCGACTTGATATATATAAATAGCATCTTAAATATACCATTTAAGAGGGTTTCAAATATCATGTATATCTTTTATACATTCAGTCTTAATTCCTCTATAAGCATAATGTGTATGCCATTTATCGAGGAAGTTCCTTTAATTATACTAATTCCTATTGAACTAGCTCATTAGGTGTCTCATCTTGAACACTTTCTCGCCTATTCTAGACGAACTTCACGTTGATCTGTTATGTATGGAAATACATTTTCAAAGAATGAAAATTTTCTCAATTCTATTATCGAATCTTTGTCTATATCCAAAATCTTGGATGCATGCACAAGGAAGCGATAAGGACAATAGTGTTCAGCACATCCGATAAATATGCAGTTAACAGTCTTTGATCATATCTTTTATACTTAGATAGTGAAACAACTACCTTTGCTAGGCACCCCCACACTTTGAGGTAATCATAGGATGGATTTCTATTCCACCATATTTCGTATAGGGTTTCATCCCTTTTCTTTTGGGGTATCTTATTTAAAAGATAGTTTGGTGATAGGATGACATTCCCCCACATTTAATGGCTTACACCAGAACTTACCAACATGGCATTCACCATATCTTTCAAGGTTATATTCTTTCGTTCAATAGTCTCGTTCGCTTGGGGTGAGTAAGGTGTAGTGAATTCATGAAGAAAAATAAAACAACAAAAGGTGCGACATATTCACCACCTCTATCACTACTAACAACCTTAATTTTCCGTTCAAGTTCATTCTCAACTTCGTTTTTATAAGAAATAAAGCTCCTCAATTGCTTCATCTTTACTTTGCAACAAGCAAACATAATAATACTTCATGCTATCATCGATAAACATAATGAAGTACTTGTTACCATTACTCATTGGAATTGATTTCAAATCACACACATCGGTGTGGACCATAGAAAGGGTTCCGATTATTCGTTCAACCGAAGATGATCTCGTTAATTTGGGTTCAACACAAGTTTCACATTTATAGGGCATAACTCTTATAAACATACATTCACTATTGGTCAATGATAATGCTAAAAACGAACATATATTTCATAGCATTATTCCTCAAGAAAGACAAGCTTTTAGTTGCAATTGTCCTATTTACAAGTAATATTCGTTTAAATAATAAAAGGTGAAGACAAAAGACAGATTCGACGAATTGAAGACGCAAACGACCAAAAAGCTCAAAAGTACAAAATACAATCAAAGAGGTTCCAATTATTGATAAGAAACGTCTCGAAATTTCAAGAGTACAAGATTCAAAACGCAAAGTACAAGATATTAAATTGTACGCAAGGACGTTCGAAAATCCGGAACCAGGAGCAGAGTCAACTCTCAACGCTCGACGCAATGGACTAAAAATTACAAGTCAACTATGCACATGAATATAATATAATATATAATTAATTCTTAAAATTAATATATATATTATATTATATATAAACCGTCGGCAAATTAAAAGACAAAATGGTGTGAGCTGGTTTTACGAACTCCGCGACTTGCGGAGTTTGAAGTAGAAAAATTCCGCGACTCGCGGAGCCCCAATTTCAAAAACTGCCTATAAAAGCAAACGCAGTTTGATCGTAAAAAATCATCATATAATCTATCTCTCTCTCAATATACGTAAATATATATATATATAATTTATATTTTAATTTTCATTTTCATTTTAAATCCTAATAATAAGGGTATGTTAGCGAATGTTGTAAGGGTGTAAGTCGAAATTCTGTCCGTGTAACGCTACGCTATTTTTAATTATTGTAAGTTATGTTTATATTATTTTCATTAATGTCTTATAGCTAAGTTATTATTATGCTTATTTAATACCGAAGTAATCATGATGTTGGGCTAAAAATATAAAAATTGGGTAATTGGGCTTTGTACCATAATTGGGGTTTGGATAAAAGAACGACACTTGTGGAAATTAGACTATGGGCTATTAATGGGTTTTATATTAACTAAACAATACCTTGTTAATTTAATATACAAACTTATAATTCGACGTATTTATATATAACCACATACGCTTGACTGGGTACGGTGGGCGGGATATCTATAAATACCAATAATTATTCATTTTACCGGACACGGAACTGGATTAATTGTAGTGACCCGAACTTTTCCATGTTTATATATATTAATTGAGATTGATATTTACATGATTAAATGTTTCCAACATGTTAAGCAATCAAACTTGTTAAGACTTGATTAATTGAAATATGTTTCATATAGACAATTGACCACCCAAGTTGACCGGTGATTCACGAACGTTAAAACTTGTAAAAACTATATGATGACATATATATGGATATATATATAGTTAACATGATACTATGATAAGTAAACATATCATTAAGTATATTTACAATGAACTACATATGTAAAAACAAGACTACTAACTTAATGATTTTTAAACGAGACATATATGTAACGATTATCGTTGTAAAGACATTTAATGTATATATATCATATTAAGAGATATTCATACATGATAATATCATGATAATATAATAATTTAAAATCTCATTTGATATTATAAACATTGGGTTAACAACATTTAACAAGATCGTTAACCTAAAGGTTTCAAAACAACACTTACATATAACGACTAACGATGACTTAACGACTCAGTTAAAATGTATATACATGTAGTGTTTTAATATGTATTTATACACTTTTGAAAGACTTCAATACACTTATCAAAATACTTCTACTTAACAAAAATGCTTACAATTACATCCTCGTTCAGTTTCATCAACAATTCTACTCGTATGCACCCGTATTCATACTCGTACAATACACAGCTTTTAGATGTATGTACTATTGGTATATACACTCCAATGATCAGCTCTTAGCAGCCCATGTGAGTCACCTAACACATGTGGGAACCATCATTTGGCAACTAGCAAGAAATATCTCATAAAATTACAAAAATATGAGTAATCATTCATGACTTATTTACATGAAAACAAAATTACATATCCTTTATATCTAATCCATACACCAACGACCAAAAACACCTACAAACACTTTCATTCTTAATTTTCTTCATCTAATTGATCTCTCTCAAGTTCTATCTTCAAGTTCTATCTTCAAGTTCTAAGTGTTCTTCATATATTCTACAAGTTCTAGTTACATAAAATCAAGAATACTTTCAAGTTTGCTAGCTCACTTCCAATCTTGTAAGGTGATCATCCAACCTCAAGAAATCTTTGTTTCTTACAGTAGGTTATCATTCTAATACAAGGTAATAATCATATTCAAACTTTGGTTCAATTTCTATAACTATAACAATCTTATTTCAAGTGATGATCTTACTTGAACTTGTTTTCGTGTCATGATTCTGCTTCAAGAACTTCGAGCCATCCAAGGATCCGTTGAAGCTAGATCCATTTTTCTCTTTTCCAGTAGGTTTATCCAAGGAACTTAAGGTAGTAATGATGTTCATAACATCATTCGATTCATACATATAAAGCTATCTTATTCGAAGGTTTAAACTTGTAATCACTAGAACATAGTTTAGTTAATTCTAAACTTGTTCGCAAATAAAAGTTAATCCTTCTAACTTGACTTATAAAATCAACTAAACACATGTTCTATATCTATATGATATGCTAACTTAATGATTTAAAACCTGGAAACACGAAAAACACCGTAAAACCAGATTTACGCCGTCGTAGTAGCACCGCGGGCTGTTTTGGGTTAGTTAATTAAAAACTATGATAAACTTTGATTTAAAAGTTGTTATTCTGAGAAAATGATTTTTATTATGAACATGAAACTATATCCAAAAATTATGGTTAAACTCAAAGTGGAAGTATGTTTTCTAAAATGGTCATCTAGACGTCGTTCTTTCGACTGAAATGACTACCTTTACAAAAACGACTTGTAACTTATTTTTCCGACTATAAACCTATACTTTTTCTGTTTAGATTCATAAAATAGAGTTCAATATGAAACCATAGCAATTTGATTCACTCAAAACAGATTTAAAATGAAGAAGTTATGGGTAAAACAAGATTGGATAATTTTTCTCATTTTAGCTACGTGAAAATTGGTAACAAATCTATTCCAACCATAACTTAATCAACTTGTATTGTATATTATGTAATCTTGAGATACCATAGACACGTATACAATGTTTCGACCTATCATGTCGACACATCTATATATATTTCGGAACAACCATAGACACTCTATATGTGAATGTTGGAGTTAGCTATACAGGGTTGAGGTTGATTCCAAAAAATATATAGTTTGAGTTGTGATCAATACTGAGATACGTATACACTGGGTTGTGGATTGATTCAAGATAATATTTATCGATTTATTTCTGTACATCTAACTGTGGACAACTAGTTGTAGGTTACTAACGAGGACAGCTGACTTAATAAACTTAAAACATCAAAATATATTAAAAGTGTTGTAAATATATTTTGAACATACTTTGATATATATGTATATATTGTTATAGGTTCGTGAATCAACCAGTGGCCAAGTCTTACTTCCCGACGAAGTAAAAATCTGTGAAAGTGAGTTATAGTCCCACTTTTAAAATCTAATATTTTTGGGATGAGAATACATGCAGGTTTTATAAATGATTTACAAAATAGACACAAGTACGTGAAACTACATTCTATGGTTGAATTATCGAAATCGAATATGCCCCTTTTTATTAAGTCTGGTAATCTAAGAATTAGGGAACAGACACCCTAATTGACGCGAATCCTAAAGATAGATCTATTGGGCCTAACAAACCCCATCCAAAGTACCGGATGCTTTAGTACTTCGAAATTTATATCATATCCGAAGGGTGTCCCGAAATGATGGGGATATTCTTATATATGCATCTTGTTAATGTCGGTTACCAGGTGTTCACCATATGAATGATTTTTATCTCTATGTATGGGATGTGTATTGAAATATGAAATCTTGTGGTCTATTATTATGATTTGATATATATAGGTTAAACCTATAACTCACCAACATTTTTGTTGACGTTTAAAGCATGTTTATTCTCAGGTGAATATTAAGAGCTTCCGCTGTTGCATACTAAAATAAGGACAAGATTTGGAGTCCATGTTTGTATGATATTGTGTAAAAACTGCATTCAAGAAACTGATTTCGATGTAACATATTTGTATTGTAAACCATTATGTAATGGTCGTGTGTAAACAGGATATTTTAGATTATCATTATTTGATAATCTACGTAAAGCTTTTTAAACCTTTATTTATGAAATAAAGGTTATGGTTTGTTTTAAAAGTGAATGCAGTCTTTGAAAAATGTCTCATATAGAGGTCAAAACCTCGCAACGAAATCAATTAATATGGAACGTTTTTAATCAATAAGAACGGGACATTTCAGTTGGTATCCGAGCGTTGGTCTTAGAGAACCAGAATTTTGCATTAGTGTGTCTTATTGAGTTTGTTAGGATGCATTAGTGAGTCTGGACTTCGACCGTGTTTACTTGAAAAATGATTGCTTAATAAATTTTGTTGGAAACTATATATTTTTAACATGTGAATATTATGTGATATATTAATCTCTTAACGCGTTTGATATTATGTGATAGATGTCTACCTCTAGAACAAGTCCCATTGACTCACCTAATAATAATGAAGAGTCAAATGTAAATTGGAATGATTCGTGGACTGATTCACAAGTTCCCGAAGAAGAACCGGAAGAAGAGTCGGAACCGGAAGAAGAATCGGAACCGGAAGAAGAATCGGAACCGGATGAAGAAATAGAACCGGTGGGGGAAATAATAAAACGGTTAAGTAAAAGAAAATCCTCAACCAACCGACCAAGGTTAATTATGGTCAATGGTGTTCCCGCCAAGGAAGCAAAATATTGGGAGGATTACCAATTCTCCGATGAATCGGATTCCGACGAGAATTCCGATGGTGTTATAGAAATTACCCCAACTGAATTTAAAAAGGCAAAAGAAAATAATAAGGGAAAGGGCATAAAAATAGAGAAATCTAATTCCAACCCCGATGAACTTTATATGTATCGTCAACCCCCGAAGTCCTTAAGTTGTAACAATGACCCGGGAACCTCTAAACCACCAGGTTTTTCTAAACCAATGTGGATCACGACGGCTCGTATTAGGGGAACATCATATATCCCTAGAAACTTGGCAAAACGAACCAAAACCGAAGAAGAAGAAACAAGCGAGTCGGAATAAGATAGTTGTATTCGTGTGGTGAAATATATGTAATATAGTGTGCTTATGCTTTATGATATATGTAAAAATTGCTTGTATTAATAAGTATATTTTTTTTTATGAATCTAACTCTTGTCTATTTTACAGTATAAAAACACAAAATGGATAGACAACCCAATATTTTAAGAGACCTACCCGGAGACATGATTGATGAAATCTTGTCTAGAGTCGGCCAGAATTCCTCGGCACAACTATTTAAGGCGAGATCAGTTTGTAAGACATTCGAAGAACGTTCCAAGAATGTCTTGGTTTATAAGAGACTTTCGTTTGAAAGATGGGGGATATCACATTGGGAAACCCATAAGTTACGATGTGTTTACTTTGACGCATATATTGCGGGGAACCCAAATGCTATTTTACGCAACGGGTTAAGAAATTATTTTGACTCAATATATCCGAATATTGGACTTCGTGATTTAGAAAAAGCGGCTAACATGCAACATAAAGAAGCATGTTATGCTTACGGATTAGTAATGTTCGCTTCTCACCAAAGGGAGAACAAGAACATCGGGCTACAACTATTAAACAAAACGTTTCCACAAGTGACGGAGTCGGTAATTGGGGAAATGGCACCGACTACTCGACATACCGTGAATATGAATGAAGAGGAATTCCGTACTTTTCTAGCTTCAAACATAGCCGCAGTACAGGCTGCGCTACATACCAACAATAACCTTGGATCTAGCAGTACAGGAAATCGTGTAGGATGCACCTACAAAGAATTCACTGCCTGCAAACCTTTGGAATTTGATGGAACCGAAGGACCGATCGGATTGAAACGGTGGACCGAGAAGGTCGAATCGGTGTTTGCCATAAGTAAGTGTACTGAAGAGGACAAAGTGAAGTACGCTACGCATACCTTCACAGGTTCTGCGTTAACATGGTGGAATACCTATCTAGAGCAAGTGGGACAAGACGATGCGTACGCACTACCGTGGTCAGCATTCAAGCACTTGATGAACGAGAAGTACCGTCCGAGAACCGAGGTCAATAAGCTCAAAACAGAACTTAGAGGGTTACGAACCCAAGGATTTGATATTACCACGTACGAAAGACGATTCACAGAATTGTGCCTATTGTGTCCGGGAGCATTCGAAGATGAGGAAGAGAAGATCGACGCATTTGTGAAAGGATTACCGGAAAGAATCCAAGAAGATATAAGTTCACACGAGCCCGCCTCCATACAACAGGCATGTAGAATGGCTCACAAACTCGTGAACCAGATTGAAGAAAGAATTAAAGAACAGACTGCTGAAGAGGCCAATGTGAAGCAAGTCAAAAGAAAGTGGGAGGAAAACGGTGATAAGAATCACCAATACAACAACAACAGCAATTACAACAATAATCGCAACAATTATCCCAACAATCGCAACATCAATCGCTACTACAACAAACGGCCCAACAACAACAACAATAATAACAACAGCAACTACAACAATCATCCCAACAACAATAATAACCGCAACAACAACAATCAGAAGCAGCTATGCCAAAGGTGTGAAAAGAATCACTCGGGGTTCTGCACCAAATTTTGCAACAAGTGTAAAAGAAATGGTCATAGCGCGGCGAAGTGTGAGGTCTACGGACCAGGGGTTAATAGAACGAAAGGAACAAATGGTGCCGGAACGAGTAATGGCGGAGCAAGTAGTGTCGGAGCAAGTTATGCCAATGTAGTTTGTTATAAATGTGGAAAACCGGGCCACATTATTAGAAATTGCCCGAACCAGGAGAACACGAATGGACAAGGCCGTGGAAGAGTTTTCAATATTAATGCGGCAGAGGCACAGGAAGACCCAGAGCTTGTTACGGGTACGTTTCTTATTGACAATAAATCTGCTTACGTTTTATTTGATTCGGGTGCGGATAGAAGCTATATGAGTAGAGATTTTTGTGCTAAATTAAGTTGTCCATTGACGCCTTTGGATAGTAAATTTTTACTCGAATTAGCAAATGGTAAATTAATTTCAGCAGATAATATATGTCGGAATCGAGAAATTAAACTGGTTAGCGAAACATTTAAGATTGATTTGATACCAGTAGAGTTAGGGAGTTTTGATGTGATAATTGGTATGGACTGGTTGAAAGAAGTGAAAGCGGAGATCGTTTGTTACAAAAATGCAATTCGCATTATACGAGAAAAAGGAAAACCCTTAATGGTGTACGGAGAAAAGGGCAACACGAAGCTACATCTTATTAGTAATTTGAAGGCACAAAAACTAATAAGAAAAGGTTGCTATGCTGTTCTAGCACACGTCGAGAAAGTACAAACTGAAGAAAAGAGCATCAATGATGTTCCCGTCGCAAAAGAATTTCCTGATGTATTTCCGAAAGAATTACCGGGATTACCCCCACATCGATCCGTTGAATTTCAAATAGATCTTGTACCAGGAGCTGCACCAATAGCTCGTGCTCCTTACAGACTCGCACCCAGCGAGATGAAAGAACTACAAAGCCAATTACAAGAACTTTTAGAGCGTGGTTTCATTCGACCAAGCACATCACCGTGGGGAGCTCCTGTTTTGTTTGTCAAGAAGAAAGATGGTACATTCAGGTTGTGTATCGACTACCGAGAGTTGAACAAACTTACCATCAAGAACCGCTACCCACTACCGAGAATCGACGACTTATTTGATCAACTACAAGGCTCGTCTATTTATTCAAAGATTGGCTTACGTTCCGGGTATCATCAAATGCGGGTGAAAGAAGATGATATTCCAAAGACTGCTTTCAGAACACGTTACGGTCATTACGAGTTTATGGTCATGCCGTTTGGTTTAACTAATGCACCAGCTGTGTTCATGGACCTTATGAACCGAGTGTGTGGACCATACCTTGACAAGTTTGTCATTGTTTTCATTGATGACATACTTATTTACTCAAAGAATGACCAAGAACACGGTGAACATTTGAGAAAGGTGTTAGAAGTATTGAGGAAGGAAGAATTGTACGCTAAGTTTCCAAAGTGTGCATTTTGGTTGGAAGAAGTTCAATTCCTTGGTCACATAGTGAACAAAGAAGGTATTAAGGTGGATCCGGCAAAGATAGAAACTGTTGAAAAGTGGGAAACCCCGAAAACTCCGAAACACATACGCCAATTTTTAGGACTAGCTGGTTACTACAGAAGGTTCATCCAAGACTTTTCCAGAATAGCAAAACCCTTGACTGCATTAACGCATAAAGGGAAGAAATTTGAATGGAATGATGAACAAGAGAAAGCGTTTCAGTTATTGAAGAAAAAGCTAACTACGGCACCTATATTGTCATTGCCTGAAGGGAATGATGATTTTGTGATTTATTGTGACGCATCAAAGCAAGGTCTCGGTTGTGTATTAATGCAACGAACGAAGGTGATTGCTTATGCGTCTAGACAATTGAAGATTCACGAACAAAATTATACGATGCATGATTTGGAATTAGGCGCAGTTGTTTTTGCATTAAAGACTTGGAGGCACTACTTATATGGGGTCAAAAGTATTATATATACCGACCACAAAAGTCTTCAACACATATTTAATCAGAAACAACTGAATATGAGGCAGCGTAGGTGGATTGAATTGTTGAATGATTACGACTTTGAGATTCGTTACCACCCGGGGAAGGCAAATGTGGTAGCCGATGCCTTGAGCAGGAAGGACAGAGAACCCATTCGAGTAAAATCTATGAATATAATGATTCATAATAACCTTACTACTCAAATAAAGGAGGCGCAACAAGGAGTTTTAAAAGAGGGAAATTTAAAGGATGAAATACCCAAAGGATCGGAGAAGCATCTTAATATTCAGGAAGACGGAACCCGGTATAGGGCTGAAAGGATTTGGGTACCAAAATTTGGAGATATGAGAGAAATGGTACTTAGAGAAGCTCATAAAACCAGATACTCAATACATCCTGGAACGGGGAAGATGTACAAGGATCTCAAGAAACATTTTTGGTGGCCGGGTATGAAAGCCGATGTTGCTAAATACGTAGGAGAATGTTTGACGTGTTCTAAGGTCAAAGCTGAGCATCAGAAACCATCAGGTCTACTTCAACAACCCGAAATCCCGGAATGGAAATGGGAAAACATTACCATGGATTTCATCACTAAATTACCAAGGACTGCAAGTGGTTTTGATACTATTTGGGTAATAGTTGATCGTCTCACCAAATCAGCACACTTCCTGCCAATAAGAGAAGATGACAAGATGGAGAAGTTAGCACGACTGTATTTGAAGGAAGTCGTCTCCAGACATGGAATACCAATCTCTATTATCTCTGATAGGGATGGTAGATTTATTTCAAGATTCTGGCAGACATTACAGCAAGCATTAGGAACTCGTCTAGACATGAGTACTGCCTATCATCCACAAACTGATGGGCAGAGCGAAAGGACGATACAAACGCTTGAAGACATGCTACGAGCATGTGTTATTGATTTCGGAAACAGTTGGGATCGACATCTACCGTTAGCAGAATTTTCCTACAACAACAGCTACCATTCAAGCATTGAGATGGCTCCGTTTGAAGCACTTTATGGTAGAAAGTGCAGGTCTCCGATTTGTTGGAGTGAAGTGGGGGATAGACAGATTACGGGTCCGGAGATTATACAAGAAACTACCGAGAAGATCATCCAAATTCAACAACGGTTGAAAACCGCCCAAAGTCGACAAAAGAGCTACGCTGACATTAAAAGAAAAGATATAGAATTTGAAATTGGAGAGATGGTCATGCTTAAAGTTGCACCTTGGAAAGGCGTTGTTCGATTTGGTAAACGAGGGAAATTAAATCCAAGGTATATTGGACCATTCAAGATTATTGATCGTGTCGGACCAGTAGCTTACCGACTAGAGTTACCTCAACAACTCGCGGCTGTACATAACACTTTCCACGTCTCGAATTTGAAGAAATGTTTTGCTAAAGAAGATCTCACTATTCCGTTAGATGAAATCCAAATCAACGAAAAACTTCAATTCATCGAAGAACCCGTCGAAATAATGGATCGTGAGGTTAAAAGACTTAAGCAAAACAAGATACCAATTGTTAAGGTTCGATGGAATGCTCGTAGAGGACCCGAGTTCACCTGGGAGCGTGAAGATCAGATGAAGAAGAAATACCCGCATCTATTTCCAGAAGATTCGTCAACACCTTCAACAGCTTAAAATTTCGGGACGAAATTTATTTAACGGGTAGGTACTGTAGTGACCCGAACTTTTCCATGTTTATATATATTAATTGAGATTGATATTTACATGATTAAATGTTTCCAACATGTTAAGCAATCAAACTTGTTAAGACTTGATTAATTGAAATATGTTTCATATAGACAATTGACCACCCAAGTTGACCGGTGATTCACGAACGTTAAAACTTGTAAAAACTATATGATGACATATATATGGATATATATATATAGTTAACATGATACTATGATAAGTAAACATATCATTAAGTATATTTACAATGAACTACATATGTAAAAACAAGACTACTAACTTAATGATTTTTAAACGAGACATATATGTAACGATTATCGTTGTAAAGACATTTAATGTATATATATCATATTAAGAGATATTCATACATGATAATATCATGATAATATAATAATTTAAAATCTCATTTGATATTATAAACATTGGGTTAACAACATTTAACAAGATCGTTAACCTAAAGGTTTCAAAACAACACTTACATATAACGACTAACGATGACTTAACGACTCAGTTAAAATGTATATACATGTAGTGTTTTAATATGTATTTATACACTTTTGAAAGACTTCAATACACTTATCAAAATACTTCTACTTAACAAAAATGCTTACAATTACATCCTCGTTCAGTTTCATCAACAATTCTACTCGTATGCACCCGTATTCGTACTCGTACAATACACAGCTTTTAGATGTATGTACTATTGGTATATACACTCCAATGATCAGCTCTTAGCAGCCCATGTGAGTCACCTAACACATATGGGAACCATCATTTGGCAACTAGCAAGAAATATCTCATAAAATTACAAAAATATGAGTAATCATTCATGACTTATTTACATGAAAACAAAATTACATATCCTTTATATCTAATCCATACACCAACGACCAAAAACACCTACAAACACTTTCATTCTTAATTTTCTTCATCTAATTGATCTCTCTCAAGTTCTATCTTCAAGTTCTAAGTGTTCTTCATATATTCTACAAGTTCTAGTTACATAAAATCAAGAATACTTTCAAGTTTGCTAGCTCACTTCCAATCTTGTAAGGTGATCATCCAACCTCAAGAAATCTTTGTTTCTTACAGTAGGTTATCATTCTAATACAAGGTAATAATCATATTCAAACTTTGGTTCAATTTCTATAACTATAACAATCTTATTTCAAGTGATGATCTTACTTGAACTTGTTTTCGTGTCATGATTCTGCTTCAAGAACTTCGAGCCATCCAAGGATCCGTTGAAGCTAGATCCATTTTTCTCTTTTCCAGTAGGTTTATCCAAGGAACTTAAGGTAGTAATGATGTTCATAACATCATTCGATTCATACATATAAAGCTATCTTATTCGAAGGTTTAAACTTGTAATCACTAGAACATAGTTTAGTTAATTCTAAACTTGTTCGCAAATAAAAGTTAATCCTTCTAACTTGACTTATAAAATCAACTAAACACATGTTCTATATCTATATGATATGCTAACTTAATGATTTAAAACCTGGAAACACGAAAAACACCGTAAAACCAGATTTACGCCGTCGTAGTAACACCGCGGGCTGTTTTGGGTTAGTTAATTAAAAACTATGATAAACTTTGATTTAAAAGTTGTTATTCTGAGAAAATGATTTTTATTATGAACATGAAACTATATCCAAAAATTATGGTTAAACTCAAAGTGGAAGTATGTTTTCTAAAATGGTCATCTAGACGTCGTTCTTTCGACTGAAATGACTACCTTTACAAAAACGACTTGTAACTTATTTTTCCGACTATAAACCTATACTTTTTCTGTTTAGATTCATAAAATAGAGTTCAATATGAAACCATAGCAATTTGATTCACTCAAAACAGATTTAAAATGAAGAAGTTATGGGTAAAACAAGATTGGATAATTTTTCTCATTTTAGCTACGTGAAAATTGGTAACAAATCTATTCCAACCATAACTTAATCAACTTGTATTGTATATTATGTAATCTTGAGATACCATAGACACGTATACAATATTTCGACCTATCATGTCGACACATCTATATATATTTCGGAACAACCATAGACACTCTATATGTGAATGTTGGAGTTAGCTATACAGGGTTGAGGTTGATTCCAAAATATATATAGTTTGAGTTGTGATCAATACTGAGATACGTATACACTGGGTCGTGGATTGATTCAAGATAATATTTATCGATTTATTTCTGTACATCTAACTGTGGACAACTAGTTGTAGGTTACTAACGAGGACAGCTGACTTAATAAACTTAAAACATCAAAATATATTAAAAGTGTTGTAAATATATTTTGAACATACTTTGATATATATGTATATATTGTTATAGGTTCGTGAATCAACCAGTGGCCAAGTCTTACTTCCCGACGAAGTAAAAATCTGTGAAAGTGAGTTATAGTCCCACTTTTAAAATCTAATATTTTTGGGATGAGAATACATGCAGGTTTTATAAATGATTTACAAAATAGACACAAGTACGTGAAACTACATTCTATGGTTGAATTATCGAAATCGAATATGCCCCTTTTTATTAAGTCTGGTAATCTAAGAATTAGGGAACAGACACCCTAATTGACGCGAATCCTAAAGATAGATCTATTGGGCCTAACAAACCCCATCCAAAGTACCGGATGCTTTAGTACTTCGAAATTTATATCATATCCGAAGGGTGTCCCGGAATGATGGGGATATTCTTATATATGCATCTTGTTAATGTCGGTTACCAGGTGTTCACCATATGAATGATTTTTATCTCTATGTATGGGATGTGTATTGAAATATGAAATCTTGTGGTCTATTATTATGATTTGATATATATAGGTTAAACCTATAACTCACCAACATTTTTGTTGACGTTTAAAGCATGTTTATTCTCAGGTGAATATTAAGAGCTTCCGCTGTTGCATACTAAAATAAGGACAAGATTTAGAGTCCATGTTTGTATGATATTGTGTAAAAACTGCATTCAAGAAACTGATTTCGATGTAACATATTTGTATTGTAAACCATTATGTAATGGTCGTGTGTAAACAGGATATTTTAGATTATCATTATTTGATAATCTACGTAAAGCTTTTTAAACCTTTATTTATGAAATAAAAGTTATGGTTTGTTTTAAAAATGAATGCAGTCTTTGAAAAACGTCTCATATAGAGGTCAAAACCTCGCAACGAAATCAATTAATATGGAACGTTTTTAATCAATAAGAACGGGACATTTCATTAATAGTTAATAGACTTGTTGAAACAGGGGTGAATTACATTCAAGGGTAATTGGCGTAATTGTTAACAAAGTAGTACAACCTTGGTTTACACGCAGTCGATAACCTGGTGTATTCATTAAATAAAGTATTAAAACCTTGTTACAATTCGAATCCCCAATTAGTTGGAATATTTGACTTCGGTAATAAGAATAATTTGACGAAGGCTTTCGCTCTTTATATTTATGACTGATGGACTATTATGGACAAATCCGTATGGACATATTAAATAATCCAGGACAAAGAACAATTAATCCATGGGCATAAAACTAAAATCAACACGTCAAACATCATGATTACGGAAGTTTAAATAAGTATAATTCTTTTATTTCATATTTAATTTCCTTTATTTTATATTTAATTGCATTTCTAATTATCGCATTTTTATTTATTGTTATTGTATTTAATTGCACTTTTAATTATCGTACTTTTTAATTATCGCAATTTCCTTATCATTATTTACTTTACGTTTTAAATTAAGTTATATTTATTTTTATTATTTTACATTAGGTTTTAACTGCGACTAAAGTTTTTAAAATCGACAAACCGGTCATTAAACGGTAAAAACCCCCCTTTATAATAATAATATTACTTATATATATTTGTATTTTTATAAATTAAAACTAATATAGCGTTAAGCTTTGTCTAAAAGATTCCCTGTGGAACGAACCGGACTTACTAAAAACTACACTACTGTACGATTAGGTACACTGCCTATAAGTGTTGTAGCAAGGTTTAAGTATATCCATTCTATAAATAAATAAATATCTTGTGTAAAATTGTATCATATTTAATAGTATTTCCTAGTAAAATATAAGCTATTTCCATTTAAAAACTAATAGGATATTCAGTGAATGCACCGAGCAAGACGTTCACCACCTTTTGTACGTTCACCACCTGTAACCAGATCAAGACATCTAGCAAATATTACCGCCGTTGATTTTTCTTTAGAATCGTCATCCAGTCGACCAAGTACTCCAATTCAAATTTCTGATAATCCATTTTTTGAACTCGACCTCACAATTGAGAATCCGGAGAATATTCAGGGACGATTCGTAGATCCTGAACCATTAATTTTTCCTCCGGAACCACCAATCATTCAAACAGAGATTGTTGAGGAACGAACCATTAAATCATAATCCTCTAGTGATTCAGATTCAACAAATTCAATTATGGAAAATCTGGAACCTTTAAGTATGGAAGACCGAATGCGAGCTAAACGCACTGGCCAAGGTCACGCAATTACTCATCCAGACATTAATGCGCCAGATTATGAAATCAAAGGACAAATTCTACATATGGTGACTAATCAATGCCAATTTAGTGGTGCGCCGAAGGAAGATCCAAATGAACATCTTCGTACCTTTAATAGGATCTGCACACTATTTAAAATAAGAGAAGTTGAGGATGAACAGATATATCTCATGTTATTTCCCTGGACTTTAAAGGGAGAAGCCAAAGATTGGTTGGAATCTTTACCTGAAGGGGCAATTGATACATGGGACGTTTTAGTTGAAAATTTTCTTAAACAATTCTTTCCAGCATCTAAAGCCGTAAGACTTCAAGGAGAAATTGTTACGTTCACACAGAAACCGAATGAAACTCTATATGAGGCGTGGACTAGATTTGGAAAGTTATTAAGAGGATGTCCGCAACATGGTTTAGACACCTGTCAAATAGTACAAATATTTTACCAAGGATGCGACATCACTACAAGAAAAGACATAGATATAGCAGCTGGTGGTTCTATTATGAAGAAAACCGAAACTGATGCTTATAAAATTATTGATAACACTGCTTCCCACTCACATGAGTGGCACCAAGAAAAAGATATCGTTAGATCATCTAAAGCAGCTAGAGCCGATTCTAGCCATGACTTAGATTCCATTTCAGCAAAGATAGATGCTATCGAGAGACGAATGGAAAAGATGACTAAAGATATCCACTCAATACGAATTAGTTGTGAGCAGTGTGGAGGACCACATTTGACAAAAGATTGTCTCAGTATTGAACTAATAATGGAACAAAGAGAGAATATTTCATACATAAACTAAAGGCCTGGAAATAATTATCAGAATAATTATCAACCGCCAAGACCGATTTACAATCAAAACCAGAATTATAACCGAAATGTTCCATACAACAACCAACAAGGTCCTAGCAATCAACAAGTATCCAATAATACTTACAATCAGCAAAGACCTAATTTTCAAAACAAACCACCACAACCCGATGATAAAAAGTCGAATTTAGAAGATATGATGACGAAGCTAGTTGAAACTCAAACGCAGTTTTTCACATCTCAGAAACAAACCAATGAACAAAATGCTCAAGCATTTAGAAATCAACAAGCTTCTATTCAAAACTTGGAACAAGAAGTAAGTAACCTAGCAAGGTTAATAGGTGAAAGAAAACCGGGAAGTTTACCTAGTGATACAAATGCAAACCCCCGGAATGAAACAGCTAAAGCCATTACCACAAGAAGTGGTAAAACACTTAAACCACCTGAAATAACTGTAACTTCTAATGAAGCTATTCCTACTCCACAAGAACTACAACCTGAACAAGATAAGGAAAAAGAACCGGTAGTTGAAAAGGTTAATGAAGATAACACATTTAAGGATAAACCTTATGTTAAACCATACCAACCACCACTTCCTTACCCGAGTAAAATGAAAAAAGAGAAACTTGAAGCCGAGCAATCCAAATTCTTGGATATGTTTAAACAGATAAATGTAAATCTTCCTTTCATTGATGTGATTTCAGGAATGCCTAGATATGCTAAATTCTTGAAAGATCTAATCACAAATAGAAAGAAAATGGAAGAACTCTCGGCAGTTACTATGAATGCTAATTGTTCTGTAGTGTTGTTGAATAAGATACCAGAAAAACTATCTGATCCAGGAAGTTTCACAATTCCATGTTTTCTGGGTAGTCTTAGTTCAATAGAAGCATTGGCAAACTTAGGTGCTAGTATAAATTTAATGCCGTATTCACTATACGCTAAACTAGACCTTGGAGAATTGAAACCAATAAGAATAAGCATACAACTAGCCGATAGATCAATAAAATATCCTAGAGGGATAATGGAGAACATGCTAGTTAAAGTTGGTACTTTAGTATTTCCAGTAGATTTTGTTGTTCTGGACATGGAAGAAGATTCTCAAGTTCCTCTCATATTAGGAAGGCCATTCTTAAACACGGCTAAAGCAATGATAGACGTGTTTGGTAAGAAACTGACCATAAGTATAGAGGACGAGAGTGTTACCTTTTCAGTTGATAGAGCAATGCAACAACCGCAATCTGCAGATGATACATGTTATTATATTCAAACTATAGAATCACATGCAGAATTGTTAGAAGAATTTCCAGAATTACAAGGAACAGGAGAATGTTCTTTAGGAGAAGGAACTGAACCAATTGATGAAACTGAAATGTTAGCTACACTAATTGCTAATGGATATGAACCAACAACAGAAGAAATTCAAATGCTAAAAGAAGAAGACAGATATCGATATAAATCATCGATAGAAGAACCTCCGACATTAGAGTTAAAGCCACTTCCAAACCATTTGGAATACGCTTATTTACATGGTAAATCTGAATTACCTGTAATAATATCATCTTCTCTTACTGAAAATGAGAAATCACAACTCATTTCTGTGTTGAAAGCTCATAAACCAGCCATTGCATAGAAGATTCATGATATTAAAGGAATAAGTCCTTCGTATTGCACACATAAAATCCTTATGGAAGAAGGTCATAAAACGTATGTGCAACGTCAATGAAGACTAAATCCTAATATGCAAGATGTAGTTAAGAAAGAAATTATTAAACTGCTTGATGCAGGTTTAATTTATCCAATCTCTGATAGTCCATGGGTAAGCCCAGTTCAATGCGTGCCTAAGAAGGGTGGCATGACTGTCATTACAAATGAGAAAAATGAGCTTATTCCTACTATGACTGTAACAGGATGGCGTGTATGTATTAATTATAGAAAATTAAATGACGCCACCAGAAAAGATCACTTTCCCATACCTTTCATTGATCAAATGTTGGAAAGATTAGCCAGAAATAGTTACTATTGTTTTCTTGATGGATTTTCCGGATATTTTCAAATTCCAATAGCACCCGAAGACCAAGAGAAAACCACATTCACGTGCCCTTATGGTACTTTTGCTTACAAACGCATGCCATTTGGACTTTGCAATGCCCCTGCAACCTTTCAAAGGTGCATGATGGCGATTTTTCACGACATGATAGAAGAATGCATGGAAGTTTTCATGGATGACTTTTCAGTCTTCGGTGATACATTTGAATCATGTCTAGTTAATCTGGAACGAATGCTTATTAGATGCGAACAATCAAATCTAGTACTTAATTGGGAGAAATGCCATTTCATGGTTAAAGAAGGCATCGTTCTTGGACATAAAATTTCAGAGGAAGGAATTGAAGTGGATAGAGCTAAAGTAGATGTAATTGCTAAACTTCTACATCCCACCAATGTTAGAGGAGTTAGGAGTTTTCTAGGGCATGCCGGTTTTTACCGACGTTTCATAAAAGATTTTTCTAAAATTTCCACTCCTATGAATAAACTCCTAGAAAAGGATACTCCATTCATCTTTTCAGATGAGTGTATCAAATCTTTTAATATTCTTAAAGAGAAACTCACTAATGCGCCGATCATGATAACACCAAATTGGAATCTACCATTCGAACTAATGTGCGATGCAAGTGATTTTGCAATGGGAGCCATTTTAGGACAAAGGATTGAAAAATGATTTCAACCTATATATTATGCTAGTAAGACATTACAAGGAGCACAAACAAATTATACAACTACTGAAAAAGAACTCCTTGCTATTGTCTTTGCTTTTGACAAATTTCGATCATATCTCGTTCTAGCTAAAACGGTGGTCTATACTGACCATTCTGCTCTTAGATACCTATTTTCGAAACAAGATGCCAAACCAAGATTAATCCGTTGGATCTTACTCTTACAAGAGTTCGATATTGAAATCCGAGATAAAAGAGGAGCAGAAAATCTCGCCGCTGATCATCTTTCTCGTCTTGAAAATCCCGAATTAGAAGTTCTAAATGAATCGGCCATACAAGACAACTTTCCTGATGAATATCTATTGAAGATAGATTATAATGAAATTCCATGGTTTGCAGACTATGCAAACTACTTAGTATGTGGATTCCTTGAAAAAGGATTATCGTACCAAAAACGAAAGAAATTCTTTAGTGATATAAAACACTATTTCTGGGAAGATCCACATCTGTTTAAAAGTTGTCCCGATGGAATAATACGCCGATGTGTATTCGGAGATGAAGCTAGTAAAATTTTAAACCATTGTCACACAGGACCAACAGGAGGGCATTATGGGCCTCAACTAACATCAAGAAAAGTTTATGATGCTGGATTCTATTGGCCTACAATTTACAAAGACGCACACCTTCTTTGCAAATCCTGTGATGCTTGTCAAAGGGTCGAAAAAATAAGTCAACGTGATGAAATGCCACAAAATGTCATTCAAGTATGTGAAGTATTTGACATTTGGGGTATTGATTTTATGGGTCCATTTCCAAAATATCATAATAATTTATACATTCTCGTAGCCATTGATTATGTATCTAAATAGGCGGAAGCACAAGCTCTCCCAACTAATGATGCACGAGTTGTAGTCAACTTTTTAAAACATCTTTTTGCAAGGTTTGGAACACCGAAAGCTTTAATAAGTGATCGGGGTACTCATTTCTGTAATAATCAACTTGAGAAAGTTCTTAAAAGATATGGAGTAACTCATAAAATCTCCACCGCATATCATCCACAAACAAGTGGACAAGTTGAAAATACCAACCGAGCTTTAAAACGTATTCTAGAGAAAACCGTAGGATCAAATCCGAAGGAATGGTCCATTAAATTGGAGGATGCACTCTGGGCTTTTAGAACAGCCTACAAAACTCCAATTGGAACCACACCTTTTAAACTCGTTTACAGAAAAGCATGTCATCTTCCAGTAGAAATTGAACACAAAGCATTTTGGGCTTTGAAGACATGTAATCTTGATTTACATGAAGCTGGACGTCTACAGTTAAGTCAATTAAACGAATTAGAAGAATTAAGACATTAAGCATACGAAAATTCGTTAATCTATAAGGAAAGAACGAAGAAATGGCATGATAAAAGAATTCAAAGAAGGAGACATAGTTCTTCTTTTCAATTCACGATTCAAGCTATTTCCTGGAAAATTGAAATCAAGATGGTCTGGACCATTCATAGTCAAAAGAGTTTTCCCATACGGAACAGTAGAATTAATAAATTCAAATGGGATTGAATTTAAAGTTAATGGTCACAGAGTTAAACATTACATACATGGTCCGATGGAAGTTGACAATGAAGTTAATCATAATTTCACCACCCAAGAAAACCTTCAAAGTGAAAACATAAATATGTTATCAACAACATATGGAAAATCAAAATTGGAATATAGGGAGAAGTCAAATTTGAGTGATGAAGAAGAATTCTTATACAAACCTCCCATTCCAAGAAACGAAGAAAAATGTGAACAACAGGTTCAAATAGAAGTGAAAGAAGCAAGAAAAGAACACCCGAAAAAGGTTTACAAACCAACTCGACTTACTAAAGCAGGAGATCCGGGTGAATTTATCATTTCTTGCTTGCTTAATGATGGTGCTGTATATAATGGACTCGCAGATTTAGGAGCAAGTGCAAATATTATGCCTCTTTCCTTATACAAAATATTAGGCATGGGTAAATTAAAACCAACCAAAATAGGTGTTCAATCATTTGATCAAACCATTAAACACCCGGTTGGAATAGCAAATAATTTACTTGTTAACGTGGGAAGTTTGACATTTGTTGCAAACTTCATAGTGATTAATATGGAGGAAAACCTTGATATTCCTCTAATTCTAGGTCGCCCATTTTTAGCAACCATCGAGGCATTCATTGATGTAAGAGAAGGTAGAATGACACTTAGGGATGGTGATACATCGATCACCTTTGTGAACCGAAAGTTTAGATCTCCACCAACCAAAACTGTTATACCAATAAAAACGCATAAGTGTGGGGAAGATGAAAAACACTTAATGATGACCCAATCACAAAGAATGCCGTTGATGATACGAAATTAGATGAACCCATTTTTAACAGTTCAACGAAGAAACTTTATAAACGGATTCACGATGCTAAGATTAAGGGAAACTTTAAGTTATGTAACCGATTAGTATCTAATTTATCGCCAAAAGAAAAGGCGATGTTAGTTGAATTTGTGAAAGTTACGGAGGAAATCAACAAATGGATTGAAGTAAAAGTCAAAGATATACAAGTTGTTGATGATTCAATTGAAAATAATGTTAATCACAATTTCAACTAAGTATAGGGAGGTTTATGTATTTCTGTTAGAGTTAGATTTTCTGTTTTCGTGTAGTTCTCGAAAATGGAACCCGAATGGTCTTTCCCTAGCAGACCCTAAAGAACTAGTCTTCCCCCCCCCATTCTGAATTTTTATTTTTTTTAGGTTTTTACGAAATGAAGACTTCCTGTGAACTAAACCATGGTCTAATGCTACACGCTTTGATCACTAAACGTAATAATGACACACTTCCGAGTGAAATAGTATCATTAATCAGAGGTAAATTGGACGGAGTAAGAAAAGAATCCAGATGCGAAGATAATAAGTTACAATTTGGTAAAGGAAAATCAAAATCCGCAGCGAAAAGAAGAGCACGACACCTTGAAAAATGTCACAAATGCGAAAAATGGTCACACGAAGGTAAATGTTCAAATAATCAAACCTATTCAAATACCGAATTTGTTACTTTATGCAGAGATGGACCGTTCATATGTTTAGAAGAAAAAACATTGAATGCTCGAGGTTACGCCTATGTAGCCATGGAAAATCAATTAGTCCGACTATCTTATGAGTGGGCTAGAGCATATCACTAAGAAATATATTTCATAAGTAAGTCTGTATAGTTTTTATTTTTATTTTTATTTTTAACCTTTTGATAATAAACGCTAATTTGTTCGCTATAAAGTATTAAATTGGTATTCAATAAAATTAGGTCTTGCGACCGAAATGATTGATATCATACAAAAATTTATTACATCACTGTGAAATTTAACGTTTATTCTTAAGGTATAAATATCTTTAATCAATCAACCCAAAATATTTCAAAAATTCGTCATGAATTAAATTAGGTCATGGAACCGAAATTACTTTACCGAAAAGAGGGGCGCATATTTTTGATAATATTTGATTGATTAAAGTGGGATAAAAGCCAAAAAGATTTTTAATTTTATTTTTACCATATTTTTAAAATTAATATATATTTAAAATTGTAAATATTTGAAAAAATTAATATTTTTAATATAAGTTTGTATGTATAAAAAAAAAATTTAATTTAAGTTTGGTGTGAATTTTTAATATTAATTTTGAATTTTATGCATTTTAATTTAAGTTTGGTGTGATTTTTTTTTTATTTTTAAAATATGAATTTTTAATTTTATGCATTTTTAATTTAAGTTTGGTGTGAATTTAAAAATAAAAATTTACTTTATTTCAATAAGTTAAAAATATGATTTTTAAAATTCGTCGTGAGTTGAAGACTAGGTCGTTGAACCGAAATTGCTCTACCCAAGGGAGGGACGAGCACTTTTATTATCATTATTTTTAATCTTATTGAATTAAAGTATGCCAAAAACATTAAAAAACCCAAAAATCTTAGCTTTTAAAACAATCGCTACAAAAATACAAATTTTAAAATTTTGTCGAGGGACGGACTAGGACATCGATCCGAAATGACCTCGTCCTAAATAACAAAGGAAACAAAATTTTAAAATTAATTACTTAATTGTTTTATAAGTTAAAGATTTTTATTAAAAAATATATATATATAAACACCGCGACTCGCGGAGTTTGAAAGAGAAAAACACCGCAAGTCGCGGAGGATAAAAAATCCAGAAAAAATAAAAACACTGGAACATATCAGTTTACACACAAACACCACAAAACTGCGAAAATACACCCGAAAAACACACACAAATTCGCAATTTTTCACCATTTTTCATCAAATCTTTCACAAAATCATGTTGAGAAGGATGCTATCAAGGAATTACTCAAGGAAAACGGTAAATTTCTACACCTAAACACCATTTAAACAGAAAATTAGTGTTCTTGAGCCATTTTATACCCAATTCAATTTTGATGCTTTTTAGTGTAATTATGCTTAAATTGTTTATGTATTATGCTTGTATAACCTAGATTGATGCTATTTAATATGATTAGAAGCCTTAAACTTCAAATTTTGAGTAATCTAGGGTTTGTGTTCTTGAGCAATTTGGGGCTTTTTGATATAAACAGGTTATGGCCGATTTTTGTCATGAATTGTTACTAAATTAAATAGTGTAACATGTTTAGGTAGTTAAATGATCCAAAATTTGAGCCTAAACATGGTTTTTGAGAATTAAAGTGGACTTTTTCAAGTCTAAAATTCATGAACTTGATTTTTAAGAGATAATGTCATTTGAAACTTGTTTAATTGCTAATAATGATTATTTTGACATGTTATATGAGTTGAATGCTTATGAACTAGGCGAACATTTTCGTATATGCTTATTTGAAAAAGTGTAGATTTGATAAAAATATGAAAATGAGCATAAGTTTGATATAAATTGAACATGTCATTGTAATTATTTTGATTGATGATTTTGCTGACACTAATGCATATTTGGATGCACAAAAATTATGTTTGATGTGTTTTGCAGACTGAAAGGGGTGAATCTTCATCCCAAGCTCGCAATGCTCCTCCTGAGAATGCAGAACAACAGGATGTTGATAACCATTACAAACAAGATATACCTCATCCAGTTATGACATTTTCAGATATGCACGTGGAAAATTTGCACCCGAACTTGAGATTAGACAGACGTTGGATAGATTATCCAAAATATCAAAGGGGCTTGCATACTCTTCATTCTAAAGTTGTTGAAGTACCTAGGGTAATAGAATGGGGACCATTAGAAGCTGTAGAATTGGCCGAGCCAATTAGAGAATTACTTACACAGAGGTATGGTAATTCTACTTTTAATGATTGGGTACGATTATTCAACATGCGTAGACCTGTATATAAAGTATGGTGTGAAGAATTATTGTGTAGTATAGAAATAAATGATCGGGTAGCTAGTTTAACCGATCGATCTTTTATTAGATTTTTGTTAGGAGGTTCGATGCGCCACATGTCTCTACTAGACATGGCTCAGGCCTTACGTATATATACGCCTGAGGAGCTAGCATCTGCCGATTGTCGAGGGTTGATACTAAATGGTAGAAAAATTGATGAAAATTTTGATACGCATGGTGTATGGAGTCAAATGACTAGCCATCACCGATTTAAAGGGGGAAATTACTCTTATTTGGATATAGATAGAGCTGAATTAAGAGTAATTCACAGGTTTTTAGCCAATTCGATTACACAACGAGGTAAGAATAAGGAAAAGGTAAATGAACAGGATTTGTTTTACCACATGTGTATTCGAGACCCACAAAGCGCTGTAAGTATACCTTATTGTGTGGGTTATTATTTATCAGCTATGGTTAAGGGGATGAGACCGCACAGTATAATAGGAGGTGGTATATTTATTACATTAATTGCTGAGTATCTCAATGTGGATATAAGTCGGGGGGAATTATTAATCGAAGAACCAGAACCCCGCGATACAATTGGTTTAAATGTATATCATGGTGCTAAGGTTTTGAAGAGGCGAAATAACGCCGCAGTACAATACCATGGAAGACATCCACATGTTGAGAGAAATCAACAGCCAGGTAATGTGGGAGGGGGAAATGAAATGACAGAAATGCAAAGGTTTATAGCTTCACAAGAGTATAAAAATGCTAGACATCGAGCATTTGAAGATTGGCAAGTTCATCAAAACCAAATCATAGCTCATTGCCAACATGTAGGTAGAAACTATATTCCTACTCCAACGCCCATATTTCCTCCCTGGTCTATAGAGATGCAACCACCGTATCCTACTTATAACCCAGCTGAAGCATTTTATAACACATACGGTTATGCATGGAACCCCTACTGGTATCAGTAACAACCCTAGTTTATTTAGTTTTATTTATTTTATTTTTGTAATATTACTACATTATACACTTATGTTGATATTGTAATAGTTTTTTTTTTATATAATTTTCTAACTTTTATTATTAGATTTTAATAATTTTTGAATGTGGGGTATTATACCAAACTTCAAAAATATGTATATATGTTTGCAGTTTATCTTATGAACACTACATGGTAAAACAACGCATTTTCAAAGACTGGCATTAAGTTCAGCAAAAGCAACTAATTTTGACGACAAGATGCAAAATATATGTGAAATAACAACAAGACGGAATGAACAAATGATGTGCACCATTTATCATTCAACACAAACAACAATATGTTTGGAAACTTTGGTAAAATTTAATCATTTTTCTACGCTAATCACCCTCAATAATTTAAATTGTTACTGATTTCTTGCAAATGAGGGCATTGCAAGATCTTAAGTGTGGGAAGGGGTTAAATTCTTTCGGATTTTAAAATTTTTTTATTTATACACTTGGTTATCATTAGAAATACTAGTAAAGCTTTAGTTGTATTAGAATCTAGTGCTCTCTGATAAAAAAGAACAGCCCTAGTCTTATATACTGACTACCCAATTCTAGTAAAAATTTTCAAAATTTTCAATTAAATGAACTCAAAATTATGTTTATACATATTTATGAACAATAAAACTAGTTGTTAACACTTAAATTATTGTTACCTCGGAAAGGACATAAATTGAGAAACAAACTAAAATGTTAAAATTCATTTAAAATGGAATAGAGGACAATAAAAAAGAAAATAAAAGCCAAATGTGGAAAAAATTACCAAGTTATTTTAAACATATGTCACATATTTTTAAAGATACAATATACTTTTGCTTTGGACTAAACTAAACCGTTTTACCCGATTTACTGTAAGAAAGATGGATCTACACGATGAATCAATTCCATCATTTAAAATGAAGTAAAGTCTTCCGAAATAGAAACGCACTTCTTGATTTAGGTCATGAAGTTGTCGTCCAGACCAGCTGTAGGTTGACGAAAAATCTAGAAAAGTCATCTCTAAAATCAGCAGGAAATCCACGGACCTCAGCATCAAACAGGGTCGCCAAGTGGTCAGACTTATCCTAACCATGAGAGGATTTGTCTTGTAAAATGGGAAGGACGCCGTGCAAATTAGCTGGATAAGACTAATGAATCAGATCCCCAGAAAGGATAATCTCCTTAAAGATTAAAAATCAGCATTTAAGACAGATATTACTCAATCCTTGAGATTGACCTTAAAGATTGAGAATTACAAACTCATGAAGTTCAATGATATCTAAACTCGAGCTTGAACGAGAAAATATTTTGATCAAAATTACAAACCGATTTGTTTTCTGAAAATCCATTTTTAATGCGTTCATTACCATTGAACGTAAAATCCTAGGAATTCACCTGGAATTCATTAGGTCACCTGAACCAAATCGGGTGTCAACCGTAAGAACGGTGGTTGAATAGCATGGTCGGAGACAGGACCTTGTGCCAGACCGAAAAAATTATAGGATGATCTTACTATTGCTCCTACAAAGGATAGTAATAGCATCCGACACGTTTTTGGACCATAATCAAATGCATGTCATTAGACATTGCCTTAACAGTTTCTTGTTCATCGCTTTCTTTTACAACCAGACGGTAGTTTGCCGAAAGGTAATATACGGGACAAGTAAACTGGACGTGTTGCTTTCCTAATACAAGGTTACAAGTGGGTAACACAAAACCACAAGTGTTGAGCTAAAATTTTCAAATCTGAAACCCACACAACCCACAAAAATATTTTGCAAACACCGGTGAAGGGTTATTCCGGAAAACTTATCTAGGGTAAAAACTAGATTGAATTTTCGAAAAGATCAAATGTTTTCATAAAGATCCAATTTCCTTAAAGGATCTAAATTTTATAGTCATGTGGGACTGTAAACCACATCGTTACTACCATTGTTTATACCGCCGTAAAGAAATCACTGATGTACAAAGTGTGAAGAATAAAGAAGTGATTCTAGTATTTCAAGACTATATTGCTTGAGGACAAGCAACGCTCAAGTGTGAGAATATTTGATAATGCTAAAAATGAACATATATTTCATAGCATTATTCCTCAAGAAAGACAAGCTTTTAGTTGCAATTGTCCTATTTACAAGTAATATTCGTTTAAATAATAAAAGGTGAAGACAAAAGACAGATTCGACGAATTGAAGACGCAAACGACCAAAAAGCTCAAAAGTACAAAATACAATCAAAGAGGTTCCAATTATTGATAAGAAACGTCTCGAAATTACAAGAGTACAAGATTCAAAACGCAAAGTACAAGATATTAAATTGTACGCAAGGACGTTCGAAAATCCGGAACCAGGACCAGAGTCAACTCTCAACGCTCGACGCAATGGACTAAAAATTACAAGTCAACTATGCACATGAATATAATATAATATATAGTTAATTCTTAAAATTAATATATATATATATATATATATATATATATATATATATATATATATATATATATATTATATTATATATAAACCGTCGGCAAATTAAAAGACAAAATGGTGTGAGCTGGTTTTACGAACTCCGTGACTTGAGGAGTTTGAAGAAGAAAAATCTCGCGACTCGCGGAGCCCCAATTTCAAAAACTGCCTATAAAAGCAAACGCAGTTTGATCGTAAAAAATCATCATATAATCTATCTCTCTCTCAATATACGTAAATATATATATATATATATATATATATATATATATATATATATATATATATATATATATATATATATATATATATATATATATATATATATATATATATATATATATATATATATATATATATATAAAATTTATATTTTAATTTTAATTTTAAATCCTAATAATAAGGGTATGTTAGCGAATGTTGTAAGGGTGTAAGTCGAAATTCTGTCCGTGTAACGCTACGCTATTTTTAATCATTGTAAGTTATGTTTATATTATTTTCATTAATGTCTCATAGCTAAGTTATTATTATGCTTATTTAATACTGAAGTAATCATGATGTTGGGCTAAAAATATAAAAATTGGGTAATTGGGCTTTGTACCATAATTGGGGTTTGGATAAAAGAACGACACTTGTGGAAATTAGACTATGGGCTATTAATGGGTTTTATATTAACTAAACAATACCTTGTTAATTTAATATACAAACTTATAATTCGACGTATTTATATATAACCACGTACGCTTGACTGGGTACGGTGGGCGGGATATCTATAAATACCAATAATTATTCATTTTACCGGACACGGAACTGGATTAATAGTTAATAGACTTGTTGAAACAGAGGTGAATTACATTCAAGGGTAATTGGTGTAATTGTTAACAAAGTAGTAAAACCTTGATTTACACGCAGTCGATAACCTGATGTATTCATTAAACAAAGTATTAAAACCTTGTTACAATTCGAATCCCTAATTAGTTGGAATATTTGACTTCGGGAATAAGAATAATTTGACGAAGGCTTTCGCTCTTTATATTTATAACTGATGGACTATTATGGACAAATCCATATGGACATATTAAATAATCCAGGACAAAGAACAATTAACCCATGGGCATAAAACTAAAATCAACACGTCAAACATCATGATTACGGAAGTTTAAATAAGCATAATTCTTTTATTTCATATTTAATTTCCTTTATTTTATATTTAATTGCATTTCTAATTATCGCATTTTTATTTATTGTTATTGTATTTAATTGCACTTTTAATTATCGTACTTTTTAATTATCGCAATTTCCTTATCATTATTTACTTTACGTTTTAAATTAAGTTATATTTATTTTTATTATTTTACATTAGGTTTTAACTGCGACTAAAGTTTTTAAAATCGACAAACCGGTCATTAAATGGTAAAAACCCCCCTTTATAATAATAATATTACTTATATATATTTGTATTTTTATAAATTAAAACTAATATAGCGTTAAGCTTTGTCTAAAAGATTCTCTGTGGAACGAACCGGACTTACTAAAAATTACACTACTGTACGATTAGGTACACAGCCTATAAGTGTTGTAGCAAGGTTTAAGTATATCCATTCTATAAATAAATAAATATCTTGTATAAAATTGTATCATATTTAATAGTATTTTCTAGTAAAATATAAGCTATTTCATATACACCTCGCATAACTATCAGTCAACATGACCTTTTGAACATACATTCCATTTTTCTTTTCTAACGCCAAACTTGTTCAACAACCACCCGGACATATGATGCTTACAAATCTCAGGAACATACAACACATTATTCAATGTGAGTTCCTATTTAGAAGTCAATTTTTCCAGGATCATCACTCTGAAATATAAACTAAAATAAACTGTTTTAGCAAAACAAAAAATTTCAATCATCAAATACCACGTGAACTAAATTAATTTGGGTTTCAACCCAAATACAAGGTTTCATTTTACCATGAACAAACTGAGTTAAACCAAACATGTTTCAACTCAACTGGGTTAAACCAATCAGGTTTCAACCAAATAGGTAAACCGAGCAGGTTCAACCTAAACAAGTAAACCAAATGTAGCGACCCGACCAAATCATGTTTGACGGCGCCGACTACTTAGGTCCCGTTACGTGGTCATAAGTCTTTATCATGACGTTTGACCCAAAATATGTCGCATTTATTTCATAAGTAAAAGGATGTTTCAAGTTTACAAATGTAGTTCAAAAGACTAGTTACATTACAATGTTTAACGTACGAATGAAACCTATGCGACACAATTTAAAGTAGCCAAAAGACGCTCCAACTATGCATGTATACTCGACATCCAAGCAAGTATCAAAAGTAATGAGCGGAAGCATGTATCACACAGATGTTCAAGGACCTGAGAAAAACATAGAAATCTGTCAACGAAAACGTTGGTGAAATCATATGTTTAAGTAAGTAAGTACAAGTGAACCACAAGATTTGCAACAATGAGATAATAGTAATACATTCCAAAAGTTTGTTTCACGAGCACCCAATTATCAATGCTTAACATTCCTTCCATAGAACCCCATCACAATAGTGTTAGAACATACACTGTTTCTCGAAAATACATTTCATTCGTAAACGGTAGCGAACCGTTTGAATGAGGGTTTGTCAAACCCATATGGCCATATAACATAAGTTCTCGCTTACACCCGGCAAGTGTAACTAATGATAATCGAATTGAGGATTTTTGTTCAAACTCGTATGTAGAATGTTTGTTTTCCTATACTTGTGTTCACTTAGTAAAAAGAAACGTTTATGTTTTCTCATCCCAAATGTAAGTGCAAAAGAGTAAAAGTGGGACTATGATCTCACCTTGAGTGCACGTACGAAAAGTACTTCACAAAATAACGTGTGCGAAGGATAGTGCTAGTCTTGACCTAAACAAATAGGTCGTATCAATAACGGTAAACACGATAGGTCAAAGATGTTCAATTAGTCCTATGGCTCGTTACGACTCGATTATGTAGCATGTGAAATCAAATTGTCAAGTTTCATGCAAGATACAAGTATAGAAACAAGTTAGGAAGGTTGCATAATCATTTGGTTAAGTTTGACAAAAAGTCAAACTTTGGTCGGTCAAAGTCAACGAAAAAGTCAACACGTTCGGGTCGGGTCCCGAACTATTTTTCTGAGGTTATTAATCATGTATGAGCATGTTAGAACAAGTTACATGTGAATCGGATGTGCGTAGCATAGCAAACATTATTCAAAAATCGACAAAGTTGGACAGACCACTTTGGCGCGCCGCGCGGGTATATGGCGTGCCGCGCCATTACCTGTGCAGAGAATTCTGGCAGTTTTTAAGTTTTATGCACGAACCTAACTTCAACCAATCACCATTTATAACTCGCAAACAACCAAAGTATGTATCTTATATCATCGGAAAGGTATTTTGACAAGGAAAACAACTAAACACATTTCATCCATCACATTTACTTTTACAACAACCAAAATCACATTCAAAGCTCCTCATTAAATGCACTCAAGTTCATAAATGAAATTCGATGATTCGGCAACCAATTTACATGAATGATATGCCGTTTCGAAGGTGATCAAGCATACAATACAACCTAACACTTACAAATAACATTTCATGTCATTCAAAGTATCAAAAGTTCATTTCAAGTTCATCAAACCCTAACCCAAATCCACCAAAACCAATAATCAAGTTTATGAAGTTTTCTAAAACAAATTACACATCAAATTGAAGCTAGTGCTACTAGTAACACATTTAATACTTGCACTTTACCATAACAACAACATTTAAGCAACCAAATTACCAAATCAAACACACCAAAGTTTATGTTCATGCTAGTTACTTCAAATAACGAAGTCGAACATATAAATCATATATTCATGTTAGAATTGAGCCATAGACACTAATTAACAACTTTATAAGTTAAAAACATCAAGAACACAAAATCTATTGATTTTAGAAAGTTACCCAAACTTGATGAAATCGGTATGGAATCGAAGAGGAAGATGAGAGGATTCCGAATATGCAATTTGTTTAGATGGATGCTTGCTCGATTTGATTTGGATGATGAATCCTTGAAGTGGTGTTTGAGAGATTTGGTGAAAGTATTAGAGAAAAATGGAAAAAGAAAAGGAAATAAATGAATGGATGAGAGTGAAGGGTTGACTAGTTGACCTAGTCACCTCTTTGCTCTCTTGGCAACAATGGTCCCTCTAGTTCGGTTGCGGGTGCGTGAATTACCTAAACGAGATATTTTAAAACGCGTATTAACGAGGGATGTCATAATCATATAACGGACTTTAAATAGTTAAACGGAAAAGTAAACGGAAAAAGGCGGGATGTTACACCAAATAGGTTTAAACCCAACCGGGTAAACCAAATAGGTTTTAACTCAAACAAGTAAAGCAAATAGGTTTAAACTCAAACGAGTAAACAAGCAGGTATCACCTTAAAACTGTTTCAACTCAAACGGGTAAACCGAACAGGTTTCAACCCTACAGTTAAACCAAGCAGGTTTAACCACAAACATGTAAACCAAACATGTTAAAACCAAAAGGTTTATACTAAACGATTGAACTAAACCGTTTCAACAAAACCGGTTAAACCAAACATGTTCTAGCCCAACTATTAAACAAAAAAGTTTAAATCCGGTTTAATAACAGTCTAAAAACTCTCTGAATACTGTCCCGAAGACAGTCTATAACCATTGTCGAATATTGTCCGGAAACATATCGAAATACCGTTCGAAATCAGTCCAGAAACGGTCCGAAGACTTTTCGAATACACGGTATAGAACGATCGACTTGCCCACAGGTAATCTGAATGATTCCAAACCTGAACCGCTCATATTTTGAGCATAATGTTCCCCTTCAGCAACTTGGGAAGCGGTTCAACCAAGAACCTCGCAAGGTTCAGTCAAGAAACTCGCAAGGTTCAATCAAGAGCCTCACAAGGTTCAGCCATGAACCTCGCAAGGTTCAATCATGAACCTCGCAAGGTTCAACGTGGTTGGATAAAAGAACATCTTTTACCACCAACGTTTAAAGTTCACACATGTGAACGTTTCTAATTTTCCAGCCAAAGTAAGAACCGCATTTGAAAGTAGTGCAACAATCGAGCTACTAACAATACCAGGAGCATATCAATGCCATTTATATAGTACGCAGTATAAACAACCATAAACACCAAATTCATATTATTAAGATCATATTAATAATAATATAGATAATAATAGAAATTTCAGCTATAAAGAGTAGCAAGGGAGCAAAACAATTATATCATAATCTGTCCAGCAAACGTGTTATCGTAGAAGCTGCTTATAACAGTTGTAAACAACAATGCGATTTTACAACAATTACCATATGTGTATTATAATATGATAAACATATTATATACCACGAATCAATTGGATTTATTTAAATGGAGTATATAGCACGAATTTTATAAACTGAATAAAAGTGGTTTATATCTCAAATAAAATTAACAAGTCAGTTTGTCATAGACAAAAACTTTTGACCAAACATCCCAATTTAATTAATTTAGGTTAAACCAACTCAGTTCATAACATATTAATTTCATCATAATAATACAAACAAGACAATTCAGTTTACATGTACTAATAACATAGTGAACAAATAGAAGTATAGAACCTTGTAAGTTCATTTTGTAATCTCGATGAACAATTATAATCGGTTACCATTTTTCCAACAATAAATAACAAATAGAATGTTCAGCAAGAGAGTAATCATGGCAATTTAAAACAATAGATACATCTCATGTAGTCACAACATAAATCCAGTTTATAATCAAAATAATCAAATCATATATGTTTACCAATTTATAATACAAGTAGACTGATTATAAATGCATACACCTAACCATATATAATTAGTGTAAACCTATTTTCTTATAACGATCAGATTATATGCATATATATAGAACGAGATATATTATAATCAGCAGAATATCACACCATACCAGGCTATTTATACGCATAACCAATAACGATTTAATACGTTCAAAACAGACCAGCCCATTTTATTAAAACAGTCATAAAAGTAGACGAAAACATGAAGTAGTACAAGGTACGACAATACATCAGTTAACATAATATATCAAGATTTATTCTCAGTTTCGTTTCGAAGCAAAATCTGTTTAAGTTTGTAGGAAATATTGTATACGAAACTGAAATAACTAAACAAGTAATCACAAAAGTAATAATCAAATTACTAACAAATAATCAAATAGAAAAGGTTAAAAACGATCTAACCGATATTAGGTTGAACCGGGCTTGTGTTTGACACAATTCCCTTAAACAGATTCTTCGTCTGTTCCCAGGGTACACCGGTCCGAAGCAGCGTACTGACGGACTTGAACACTTGCCTGAAAAAGTTGTCTATATTGTTCTTCATAAGCTACACACTTTGCTTGTCCAAAAAGATGAACACTATACTTACAAAAGCTTATGTAAAGTTGTATATTTGTATATGTTTTTCATGAGCCATTTTTTCTACAACTTCAACTAGAGACTACATCGCTTGTTATATGTCATGGGAGAAAACAAAAGGATGGTGACTTAATGACAATAAAATGTCATTATTATTGACAAGTTAAAGATATTAAGAGTCACAATAATTACGACCTTCAAACTTACTCTTTAACATCAATTTTAATTCACACATCAAAACTTATTTTCCAACATGTTTTAAGGCTATCACCGCCTTTTTCTGGTGGTTAGTATGGTTGCTTTAATTTGTATTCTAAAATTAGCGGGGACGTATTTGAGTGACTGTATTCTCATCTTTGCGAAGGGTTTTCTTTCTCTTGAACCTCATTTTCCATTTATAGGTTGGCTTCAGATTTATCATTTTCAAGTGATGTCGCATCCTCCGGGTTATCGTCTTGCGTTTGCCTGAGATTGATTAATTTCCGCCCTCTTCTTTGTGCCGTTGTTTTCATTATGGACGCCACCTCTTTATCGAGTCGGTTATCGTGGTATTTTTTTGGTTTACTTTTCTGTTTGCTACTAGTTGTTTTTAAAGGTTTTTTTGGCATCCATTTGCCAATTTTAAATCCAGGCGATGACATTATAGCAATGGACAGGTTCACTGAATCAGTTTGGTCTTTGAGGATTTACAAAGGGCTTGTGATTGTGACTTTTGGGTTCTTAAATGTAGTTTGGTCGACTCTTTGTTCGGCATTGGTTGTAGTTTGCGATACTTGTTGTTTAGTTGCTATCGATTTTTAGTTATTTGTTGGTCTTTGAATTGAAGGCGTTTGGGTGTTGGTTTAGATTTTGGTAGATTGTATGGAAATTTCAATTATAGTCACGTCAGTATTTCTGTCTTGCTGGGCTATATTTGTATTTTTGCAATGTGAAAGTTGTATTTGAGTATAGTTAGATGCATCAAACAGATCGTAAGACTTATCAATCAGACCGGTCGGGTTTAAGTCATTATCGTAACTCAAAGAAATATATTTTGAATCCGCATTCATGGTTAAGTGGTTAGAGGTTCAAACTAATAAGGCTTACCTATTAGGAGGGTAGAGGCCAGAGATTCGATCCCTGTTTCCTAAGAAGTCTTTAAGGAGCTTTTACCGACCCATATTCGAGATTCAGGTCCGATCCGTCTGGCGTTCGGGATGGTTTGAGGTTCGGATTTCTGTAATACGGTTTGAATTTCCTAATTGAAAGCACGTACGTGCATGATAAATGATCGCGAATGTGGCTAATATTTCTCTAGGTGATTCCGATAATTACCTTAATTTTTTTTAAATATAAAAAAACTATATTTAATGATTTTTTTTTTTTTTTTTTTTTTAGTATCTGCAAACCCAAGTCCAAACACCCCGAAAGTTAGTTGCCGTCTATAGCCCTATCGGATAGCCGAATCATCTAGTCTAGTTATTCAAAATACGGCAGCTTGATCTAACATTATCCCACTCACTCACGATTCAATCTCAACTTAATTTAATAATCATCATCTGGATCACAAATCATTAACCCTAGTAGTACATCATTATTCCCAATCAGAATTCTTTCATCATCTGAATCTGATATCCAACCAAAGTCAATCCTTTGTTCTAACTGATTTTGTTGTTCGTTGTTTAATCTAAAACCTAAGTTTTAATCGTAAGTATGAAAAAATCTGCAAAATTGAATCTTCAGCAAAAACAACAACCTCATGTATCTCCTTTTAAGTTCGCCAAATTGCTTGATCCAGATGCTTCTTGGGATAAGGTAGTCCCTTTCTCCTTTTTTTTATTTTTATTTGTTTATGAATTGATATGTTGCATTATTGAATTGAATTGAATTGATTCATTGTTGTTGGTTGCTTATTGTACTACTGTCAGATTTAAAATTTTCTGCCTTATTAACCTTACATTTAATTTGATTTAATTACAAAAAAAATTGAACATAAAAAAGAGTGACATTGTTACCAACTGCATTGATGTGAGTGATAACTTGTTTTTCAACTCTTGATTAAAAAAGAGTGAAATTAAGTAAATGATGGAGTATTTTTTAGATCTTAGATATTAAACTGTTGTTTTGCAACATCAAACGTATCCTTAGGTAAAAAAAATTTGAACAGGTAGGTTGGTCCATCATTAATATGGGCTTATTAATAAGAATATGGCCATATGGGTTTGAGTATGGGTTTTTAGTACATAATTCGTTTTCTTATTCACCACGTAGCAAAAAGGGTATTCATCATCTTTGAAGATTGATTTTCAAATAAGTGAGTGTTGATTGAGAGTTTCTTTTTCAGTTATCTATTTCAGTTGTGTGGCAATTATATTACGAGAATTACAAAAGATTAATTTTTGTAACTCAAAATTGGTTTGTGAGATGTCACAAAATTGCTTCTTTTTCGTTCTAACATGATTATAGATTTTTAGCTTATAATGATCTTTTCTTTTTTCATTTTACTGCAGGACCAATTAGGGGATGTACTTCATTGGATTCGGCAAATAGTGGCCCTTGTATGTGGGTTACTATGGGGTGCAGTTCCTTTGGTTGGGGGTATCTGGCTTGTTACGTAAGTTCATTAGTTTTGCACCATTTATAAATTATTGGTCAAGTAATGTAGTACGCTTTCAATAACATATGTGACAACCCCATATTTGGCTAGACACGTAGTTTAATAGATGACAAATTGCCAAGAAAGTATTTTTTTCCCCTTAAATATATTTGAATGTTTATCAAACGTTTACAGCATTTGTTAACTAGGACAACATAACTGATGGCCCATAGTATAGTGTTAACGTTATGGATACAATTATACAAATGTGTAACTCTGCAAATTATAATTTTGAAGCATTATCAAAAAAGAAACGTTGTAAAAAACGCCAATATTCTTTTTGCATGTCTAAAAACAGACACCGAGCTTGAAAACAAACTACTAATTTCTTCCCATACGAACTCCCCTCAACCAATATTACTAACATTTGCAAATTAATGGCTTAGCCTCTTATGTATGCCTTGTTGATTTTCTAGTATTTTTTATGTCTAAATGCAGAGTACCCTTTTTGATTGGTTTCAGATTTATGCTTCTTTCTTCGGGTATCGTTTATGGTTATTATGCAATCATACTCAAGGTTGATGAAGAAGAATTTGGTGGTCATGGTGCTCTTCTCCAAGAGGGTCTTTTCGCTTCAATAACACTATTTCTGGTAAATTCATTGATCCAATTATTTGCCATCACATGTTTAGAATGCATTTTATCTGTTTTGCTCATTTTTTTTCTTCATAATTCTCATTCCTTTCTTACAGTTGGCTTGGACTCTAGTATACAGCTTGGCACACTTCTAATACGTCTGGGTTCTCAGAATCTGGATAATCCGGAGTTTGGTTTAAGAGAATATGAAGTTTTTCTTTTTCGTTATTGAACTTCAGAATTTGTTTTTCTTTAAGTTTGTAATATAGGTGAATTGAATGAAGTAGTCACCATTTCATGAAAGACTGCATTGTTTTATTAATCAAACTCCACTGAGCTTCCCTTGTGATATTATCAGCATGGTCTTTTTCTTCCTGTACTTTTGTAATATTTTTTTTTTATCAACTTATTGTTTGTATACTTTGAGGCGGTTTCAGCCACTTGTCCATTTTTTTTTTTTCTTTTTCAACAAAAAAAATAAAAAAATTAGTTTTTGATGATATTTCCACTTTCATTTTTATCAGTTCACTCATGTCTATGCATTAATAGTTTGTATTTTGTACCATACAATTAAAGGATGTATCAGTTAAAAGTGGATTTATCAAAATAAAGTGAAAATATCATCATCTTTTTATGTTTGACCCATCAATGACAAAACTCTGAATCCATGTATCCCAAATAAGTGTGCAAAATTCATAGCCTTAAATAGATTTTGTTTTGCATTTTGTTGTGTCACTACATTTCTTCCAACATGCCTGGTATATAGATATTGTGTACGGTAAAAGATAAAAGTCGATTAAGGTGAAATCAATACAAGAAAACGGCCCAGCTAACACACCACTGTTAAAAGTCATGGATATTGTATTATTGATATCGATGTGAGAAACACTATCAGAACAATCAGTTTTAACTTGGCTTTGAAACAATCATATGTGCATATTATCAACTATTATTCTTTGATATCCGAACAACTAGGTACGAGTACACAATCTGTTTCATATTTTGAAGCTTCTTTGGTTATCATATTAGCTGTGACCTCAAACAAAAGAGATTTAAGATCATCTTACAAGTTAACACAAAAAATCCAATTTGCTTGCAACATATAATCAAGTGCCGAAATTTACCAATAATCTCCACATGAGCAACTACCATTTTTAAAGTGATGAAACCGACTACGATCTCTGATCACAATTTCCCTTTCAAAACTATCAGAAACAACCTTCATCACAGCATGACAATCACCACAAATCCTCAAATTCTTAACCACCCGTATAACCGTCCCTTTATCCGTAGAAATAAGCCCGAATGCCACAGCCATTTTTTCACTATGATACAACAAAACCTTATCTTTTTCTTCATCTTCAACATCAAAAAACACCTCATTCCTATTTCCAACATGTCCCACCATCCTCAAACGACTCGATATCTCATCGATCATTTCATAAATCTCATTCACCCTAGGATGAATCTTTTCTTCCGCCCCAAACTCATGTATCTCACCATCAACCTCAATCGAACTACACCCGCGCAATTTACCGACCCCTTTTCGTCTCATTAACTCTCGCGTTTTCGCCACGTCATCCCATCTTCCCGCATTCGCATATATGTTCGACATCATGGTTAGATAACCACCATCTTCATGATCAAGCTCATTCAAATGTTTAATAGCAA
Source organism: Rutidosis leptorrhynchoides (assembly GCF_046630445.1). Classification (NCBI taxonomy): domain Eukaryota; kingdom Viridiplantae; phylum Streptophyta; class Magnoliopsida; order Asterales; family Asteraceae; genus Rutidosis; species Rutidosis leptorrhynchoides. The sequence continues at coordinate 40,717,080 of NC_092342.1, read as the reverse complement.
TTTCAGCTAACTCAACGTTTTTATGTAGCTTACACGCGCCAAGTAACGCACCCCATACGCCTATATGTGGCTCAATCGGCATAGTTTCAATAAGCTTATAAGCTTCATCTAACAAACCCGCCCGCCCAAAAAGGTCAACCATACAACCATAATGCTCTAGTCGTGGTACTAAACCAAGTTCTGTATTCATACTATCAAACAATTCTCGTCCTTCATTCACAAAACCTGCATGCACACAAGCACATAGAACACCAAGAATAGTGATTTCGTTTGGAACAATAGATTCCCGTTTCATTCGGTTGAAAAACTGTAAAGTCAACCTACTTTGACCATTCATCGAGAACCCCATAATCATAGCGTTCCAAGCAACAACATCAGGGTTTTGTAACCGATCAAACACATATTCAGCACTTTTTAAGTCTCCACATTTCGAATACATATCAACCAAAGCGGTCCCTACCACTACATTTGAACCAAGATTGTTCCTATCGATATACGAATGTAACCATCTCCCTGTATCTAAAGCTCCAACTTGAGCACAAGCAGACAAAAGGCTAACCAATGTTATTTCATTCGGATACACGTGTTCGATCTGCATTTGGTGAAAATGAACCATGGCTTCTTTAATTCGCTTATCCCTAACCAACCCACCAATCAATGTGTTCCAAGATACCAAGTCTTTCACGGGCATATCATTAAAAAACTTCATCATAATGTCTACTTCGACTTGCCTGGCATAACTACCTAAAACTGTATTGTACATCAACAAATCCTTAAAAGGAGCTAAATCGAAAAGCTCTCGTGCATTCAGTAAATCACCAGCTTTGACATACTGAAAGATCATAATATTCCAAACCACAAGGTCTTTACCAGGCATTCGATCAAACACCTTACGGGCGTCCTTCAAATTCTCACATTTATTCACACAAGAAGACAACAAAACAGTCCAAGCAACCTTGTCTTTCATTGGCATTTCATCAAAAACACGTCGAGCTGCATTAGTATCACCAAATACACCATAGAATTCAATCAAACTAGTACCGACGAAAGTATCTAACTCAAGCCCAACTTTGAACAGCAACCCATGTATGCATATTCCTTTAATATGTTCCATCAATTCGTTACAAGCCCGTATCACAAACGGGTAAGTAAAACAATCCGGACCAATAGGTTCAATCCGCATGCGATCAAATAGTTCGATTGCATGTTTTGGTTCATGGTTCTGTTGATATCCTCTGATCATGGTGTTCCAGACGAATGAATTTGGGTCAGGCATTTCATCGAACAGTTGGGCTGCGTAGGACATGATACCAAGATTTGCACAGCACGTGACAAAGTTTCCAATTGCAAAACTGCTCCGGTGAAGACCAGTTCGGAGAAGTATGACGTGTAAGGATTTTAAATGTTTGATGCATTTGATTGAGTGTGGTTTTTTTAAGACAGATAAAGCAAGCTGCTTTTGTTGAGATTCTAGTTCTGTCATAGCTCCGCGAACACCCGTCCATTGAATCTTAAAGTTTTGAACCGTTGGCGGGATCAAGGGTATTATAGTAATTAATGATAGTTTATAATTGTTTTGTAGATAAAAGTAAGAGTAAATTATACAAATGGTCCTTGTACTTTACACATTATTACAACGCTAGTCCCTAGTTCTTAAAATTATGGCGCTAGTCCCTGTGGTTTTTAAAAACCTCTCAGCTGGTCCAAATGGTAACGTATGTTGGACGTTAAAACATTCCATGTGATTTGCAGACAATGGGCATAATCATCATTTTACAAATTTGGTGTGTATCCTATCGTCATGTACAAACATGGCCATTAATAATTTAACTTGTCATCTACAGTGGCGGAGCCGCATAGTGGCTAGTGGGTGCAAGTGACACCACTCACTAGCCTAATAACCCTTAAGCCCAACACAAATTTTTAGTTAAATATTTGGTTTTTATATAAAGTGACCCCATAGATTTTAACTCATGACCCCTTAAATTTCAATAACTCATATCCAACGGCCCAAGCAGTTTTGTTAAAGCCCAATTATATGAGCTGTTATTGGGTCAATCACCAAAATACCCATTTTTTTGGCCTTTTCTGAGCTGGAACCCCCCTTTTTTTTTTTTTTTTTGAGAATTTGCCCGCGCAAGGCGCAAGTATCTTTAGACCTTGCGACCTTGCGGCTTGCGACCTTGCGGCTTGCGCCTTTGCGTGTAAACGCAAGGCGCAAGGATAAGGACTTGCGTCCTTGCGTCCTTGCGCCTTGCGTCTTATCAGAATGGATTTTTCCTGATTTCTGGATAAGATTTTTTTGGATTCTTTGTACCTTTACGGATAAGATTATGTACCTGTCTATTTAATGAGGCTAGAACTCCAGATTAATCATTTTATTTCACTTCATTTTCAAAAAGATCAAGTCATTAGAGCATCGTTAAGGTACCAACTTTTATCTATTTTTTCACTAATTTGTGTCTTAATGAGCTGTAGTAATGATGAAGCATTTGTTGTTCATGTATGTTGTGGGGGTAATTTTGAATTTGTTAACAACATACCTATGTATCTGCCTCTTGACTGTTTTAGAACCAGATTAAAACTACCACTTGCTCCACAAAAACCAATAAATCGAAGAGTATTGTTAAGGAAAATTCTCAAAAAAATTGAATTGCCACCTAATGCACCTGTTTCGCTAAGATATATTGATAATAATCATATTTTTGATATTACTGATGATCATGAAGATTTTTTTGAGTTTTTAAAACACGCTGTCACAAACGAGCCTATTGATATTTATGTTGTCGACAAAGTTAGAATGCTTCAACCCGGACAAAATTCACAAACACACCAGCCCCAACAAAATCCACAAACACACCATCTCCAACAAAACCTCCGGATTCTCGAGTCTCAACCAAACAAACAAACTCACCATCTACAATCAAGCATGAAGGGCCAAGTGTCAAGCAATAGAGATGTTACGTGGCAGTAGTGATGACTCATTTAGAATGCTTCCCATTTACCTTCATAACCTTAAGATCCACAACCCGGGGACCATCACCAATTTGGTTACCGATAAAGAAAATAAATTTGTGATGTGTTACATGTCCATTGGAGTAGTTGTAAGTAAATATATATTAGCAAAAACCACCTTTTAATATGTACACCATACGCAAAGGCGCAAGGGTCACCTTGCGCCAACGAATACGCAAGGACGCAATAAAAACCTTGCGCCTGGCATTAAAGACGCAAGGACGCAAGGCTTTCCTTGCGCTTCGTGGGCGCAAGACAGAAGAGTGTTCCTTGCGCCTTGCGTATGGTGTATGAGGTCTTTATTAATAATATTTGATTTACTGTGAAAATTTCATGCAGATTCGATCATTTGTGCAACATGTCCGCCCGATAATCATCGTCGATGCTGCACATTTAAAGGGTGGGTACCTGGGTACTAATTTAGTTGCTGTTGCGATGGATGGCAATAATGGAATTTTGCCATTGGCTTATGGAATTGGCGAAGGCGAGACAAACAGTGTTTGGTCATGGTTTTTTGGTAACCTAAGAGATCATTTAATGAGTTATGGTATGGTTGATCGTATGTCAGAGATTACTTTTATTTCTGATCGTGCTGCTTCAATAGCACACGACATTGCAAACGTGTTTCCGGAAGCGTTTCACGCTCATTGTGCACGTCATTTATTCATGAACATCAAAACTAAATTCAACAAGATGAAATTCTTCGACTGGCACTTTTAGAAAATGGTTAAGGCGTACCGTGCGTCGGATTTTCATGATCATCTAGATGTATTTCGAAGGAGATTGAAAGCGTCTTATAAAGTTCTATGTGAGGATGGTATCAATAGATGGTCCAGAAGTCAATCTACTCATATTAGGTATTCATACCTTACAAGCAACAGTGTAGAGTCTATAAACTCTCTATCAAGACATGCTCGTAAACTACCCGTTTGCATGTTGTTCGAATTTTTTCATTGTTCAATACAGGATTCGTATTTCAAACATCGCAACAAATCAGTTAGTCTTACTTCACCGGTTACTCCATATGTTGAACGTAAGCTAGCTAAGAGGGCGGACAAATCAAGAAGATGGCGAGCATTTCCATCGACAAATGATCTAATAGAGGTACATGATGGACGAAAAAATGGGTTGGTTAATCTACAAGATAGAACTTGTTCATGTGGTCAATGGCAATTATCAGGCATACCCTGCGGTCATGTGATTGCATCAGCACGACACTTCGGAGTGGAGGATATTAGTTGTTATGTATCACATTGGTTCAGCACTCAAACATACATAAATACGTATTCCGAACACATTCTTCCTCTCCCCCATCGGTCTGAATGGTCTGATCCGGGTCCCGGGATTTTGCAACTTGTACACCCCTCAGTTCTAAAGAAAAGACAACCTGGACGTCCTAAAGGTAACAAACGCATTCCTTCAAAAGGTGAAGAAACTTCAAAAAAAGTAAGAACTTGTAGTCGTTGCAAAGAACCAGGTCATTCTCGATCAACATGCCCAGCTGCTTATGACCGAACAGGTGAATCAACTTCTCAACGGGCAAGAAACACAACCTCAAAGGCGAAAGAGACAGTCGAACCATCTCAAGCTTATCAATCTCAGTTTTATCCAACGTACAATTTAGGTAGTAATTAGTTCCTAGAATACGTTTATTTTCAGGAACAAATTAAGGTGTGATGTCTTCCATTGTTGTAATATTTTTTAATTAGTATTTTGTTGATTCTCAGTCATTGATGCCTTTAGTTGAGGTATAACATTCAGCATATTCTTCATCGTCAACTTCGCCTCAACATATCCCTGAAACAGACAGTTTTTCAGAAAAAAAATACAGGCGCAAGGACGCAAGTCGCACCTTGCGTCTCGTTTATCACACAGGCGCAAGGACGCAAGACGTGCCTTGCGCCAGCTACTACGGACAAACGCAAGGACGCAAGACTTTCCTTGCGCCTATACCAGATTCTAGTTTTAAGCCCTAAAACAATCGTGTTCCAGTTTTTATAAAATGTTAGCTTCCAAATACTGTAACTTTAACAAATCTAGCAACACTATAAGTGAGTTTTGCATCACCAAGCTCGTTGAAGCATTTCATCGAACACTTGGTGTGCAACAAAAATTATATATCATTTTCGACATAGAAATGGAGTAATCGAACGGAGATAGTTGAAAGGAAACACTTACCTGTTCTTGTGACATCTTGATCACGTTTTTTGTCGGTTTTTTTTCTCTTCCTTTTTCTCAATCGTGGTGGTGATGGTGATGCTAATGGAGGCGGTGATGGTAATGGTGGTGAGATGTACTGATGGCGGTGGTGCTGGCGATGGTGGTGGTGGTGGTGGTGATGTGGTGAGTCTCAGAAGAAAGGTCGCAATGGTAGACGGGTCGCAAGGGGGTCGCAAGTGCAAGGTTCTTTGTAATCGCCGTCGGTCGCAAAGTGGTCGCAAGAGCTGAGTGTCGGGGTGTGTGTGTGTATGTGGTGTCTGATTTCTATATTTGACCTAATTTTTTAACACAAGGACGCAAGGGCGCAAGGCGCAAGGACGCAAGTCGCAAGGTTGCAAGGTCTCTTGCGCCTTGCGCGGACATTTTGTCAAGGTTTTTTTTTTTTTGGGTACCAGCTCAGAAAAGTCAAAAAAATGGGTATTTTGGTGATTGACCCGCTGTTATTTCCCTTGAGTAATATGGAGTAGGTAATTAAGTAGGCATAAATTAATAGATGACTTATTTATTTATTATTATTACATACGCCTCAAATTAATTAATGTTTATTGTAAAATCTCATAGTTATATGCTCGGCAACTATATTTTATATCTAATTACGAATTATTTGATATATATCTCAAATTAAGCACTTCAAAACTTCACAACTATATTCAATAGTATTAAATTAGATCATGTGTATTTAGATGCAAAACACATAAGAAAGGTTTATATATATGAAAAAAGTAAAAACTACCATCCGATGAGAGAAGAACCGTCAAGTGCAAATATTTATGACAAATCTGATATGCGAAACCAATGAATGATGAATGAAAGATGAATTTGTGAATAATTGTCTTCTTAATCGCATAGAAAAAAAATCGTATGGGACAATTGTGTTAGAAGATAAATTGAATTTTTTGCACTTGGAGTTAATCATAGTTTGTCAATTAAATTTTCATAACTCGGTATATTCTAGTTTTATTATGTGACACCACTCATTCAAATTCCTGACTTCACCACTGGTCATCTAACTGTACCAACATGTACCTGAAAGTGGCCATTCAACTTGTCATTCAAAATTCACGTAAAAAAACAAGTTGTCAATGTCAAAGCCCGCACCTTAACAAATGAGCTTGTGAATGGCACTCCGAAGTTGTTAATGTCAAAGCATGCACCGAAATTTTGCCAAACATGAAATTACAACCGAACAAATCTGCCAAACATTTGTCAAACATGAAATCTGCCAAATTGCTAAACAACACCAGTTTGTACAACTTAATGCCTAAAATATTTAATTCTTGAGAAAAAATTACAGTAAACAAGACTATTACAAACAAAGAAATTCACGAACTAATCCTAAGTCTTCTATTTTCATCTTCTTTAACTTTAACCTTGGTATCAAGCTTGTGAATTTGCTTCTGCGTTTCATGTGGAGAAATTTGTGCGACTGAAATGGGATTGACCTGCTGTAAATGGTAAAAATAGTTAAATGAAATGCGATTGTTGTTGTTGAAAGGATTATGGTTCATGTATCTGATAGCTTATGTTACTATATACATTTCGATTTAATTGGCTAAATAATGGTTGATTTGAAAAAGCCCTAATCTTTAAGAATCCTAATTCACTGATATTGCAGGGAAAAGAAATCGAGCCCTAATTCTAAATGTATCTTTGAAACGATTGGCAAAGATATATATGTGGTTTATACTACGGCTGAAAATATACATGGAAGGAAACCGTATCTTTTACATGTATTGGATATGAAGGTATTTCATATGCCCGAGAGACATATTAAATTAACGTGGCTAATATGTTTTGATCCAAGTCGGGTCATACCCAATAACAAGCTTACCGACACCTTAATTGTATTTTGATCTTAACGATTGGTTCGTTGATTAAATACGCGACACTTGAACTTTAAGAAAAATGGTTTTCTTAAATATTACTTGATGTGTATATATATATATATATAAATTATGGAATAATTTATATAATATGGATTTAATTATTTATAGGTTAAATAATTAATTATGTTATGTTGCATTTTATAAATTGGTTTTATAAAATAAAGTATACATAACAAATGGTATGGAATTTTATTAGTTTTATAAATAATGTAACATAATTTATAAAATGCAAGTTTGTAAAATTTGTTTTATAAAATTTAATTTTACTAAACAAATTTATAAAATATGTCAAGTATTATTTTATAAAATGATGGGAGTGGCCTTGGAATTGGATGTAGCATGCTAAAGATTCCATCTTGGTCAAATACAATTCCCATTCCATATACATGCATGCTCCTTGACCAAAGATAGAGACACATAACATTACACATCAAAACAACTTGAAAATTCTGCTCAAAAAGAGAGCTGTTGGCCGTGGCCTTTGAGGGTGCCAAAGGGATTCATTTTCAAGTTTTTCAAGCTCATTTCAAGTGTAAAGTAAATCCTAACCAAAAGCTAGGGTGTTGGTGCACAAGTTTGGGGTATAACAACTTGAGGTTTCATTGTTTTGGAGCTCCATTCATCATCATCATCTTCATCACTTATCAACAAGCTTGGAGTAGGTATAATCTCTTATCTTGCTTGTAGTTTGTAAGCATGTTTCACAACTTGATCCTAATTGGGATTTAACTTTAAATTGGTTAAAGTCATAACATGTTCTAATGGTAATTACATGCTTCCGCTTTTTAATTGATTGATAAATGGTTTTATGTATAATGGAACTTGTTAAATCCCAACAATGGTATCTAGAGCCGAAGTTGTTGAAATATGCTTCGAGATGGTTTTTGAACTCACCATAACTTTGCATTTTATGTACATGCATGATAATAAAATGCAAAAATTATTGGTTTTGGGTGGTTTGATGTCTTGGCCGAATTTGGAAGCTCCAAAAATTGGGTTTGGTTCCTCCATTTTGGTCATTTTGTTGTATGTTGAAGTTCACAATCAAGCCTTGGCCTTTTGTTTGAATGGTTGCATGTGTGGTTGAATTAATTCATTCATTTGGTATGTAATATTAATTCATTCATGTGGTTGTAATATTCATGTAATTTGGTGTGTAATAATTGTTCCTTTTGTTATGTAATTTATTTTATATTTGGTATGTAAAATAGATTAGGTTGTATTTTCATTTTCTAGACAAAATGTATTAGGATATATTTTGTAAAATGATGAAGATGATGAAGACTTGAAGAACACATGAAGAAGCATTTGGATGCAAGATTAAGTGGGAGGTTAAAACCTCCTACTTTGTGTTATAACCCCTTTACCGGTGGCATTTGTTTTCGGCTAAACAAATGTCTACCAAAAATGGCTTGATTGTGAACATATGATTTTGCATGCATGGTTGTTTTGTATGATTATGTGGATTGTATGTTTGTATGCTACAAGTTAATCACACAAGTTAACAACAAACTAAAATGGCAATTTAAATTGGTTAAAATTGACATTATTAACGACATGCAAAACGTCAATTTAAATGGTTTAATTAAAAACGGCTAAAAGGACATTAATAATCGGTTATTAAGAACATGATAAGGATCATACATATAAAATGGTTTATATCAAAGTAATAAAATTGGCTTTATTACATAACATGAAAATGGATTTTCAAATAAACCGTACACTAAATGCATGTTGGTGTATGGTGCAAAAGTTTTCTCAAACTAGAATTAATGAAAACTTAAAATCCCTTATTAACAAGGCAAACAAGTTAAACGCCATCCTTTTTGTGGAAACACTTAGACGTATTAGGAAACTCTTGATGGGATAAAGGTCACCTAACCGTCATGAGCGAACTAATATGAATAAGGTACACTTCGCATACATGTGGGATAAAGGTCACCTAACCACTTGTATGTTAAGTCTACATGTTTACACAAGTAGGACGACTTGATTTGGGAATCATGAACTTAGGGTCACCGAAGCATGATGAACAAATAGGCGTTGATGGAATAAATATGCCATGCAAAAGGATTGCATGATCCCATAACTTAGAAGTTGCAAAAGGATTGCAATTGTCATATAATGACTACCTAGCTAAATCAAATAACGGGATAAAGGTCACCTAACCGAAATTTGATTTACCGTTGGATTCTAATATTTAATAAGTCAATTAAAATTTAAAAGGGTATTGAATGTTAAATTAAAATCGATACTTAAACGAACTTTGTTAATTTTGTAGATGGCCGCCAATAATAACAACAACATTCCAAACGCACCACTTAACCTTAACCACCTATCATTAAGGTCTCTCTTAGAGAAAGACAAACTCAACCATACCAACTTTATGGATTGGTTCAGCAATCTTCGGATTGTCCTCAAACAAGAGGATAAAATGTATGTGCTTGAGGACCCCATTCCCGATCAACCGGATGAGAATGATGTGGAGGCAATGGCCTCTTACGATAAGTATTGCCACGACTCCCTTCAAGTCTCATGCTTAATGCTTGGGACTATGATACCCGAACTCCAAAAGGATTTCGAGCACCATAGTGCATACGACATGATAACGCAATTGAAGGAGATGTTCCTCCAACAAGCACGTGTCGAGCGCTTCGAAACGGTTCGGGCGCTACATGCTTGTCGTATGGACGATACCCAATCGGTTTCATCTTATGTACTTAAGATGAAAAGCCTTATTGATCGTGCTAACCGTCTTAACTTGAACATATCAAATGAGTTAGCCACCGATCTTATCCTTAACTCCCTATCAAAAAGGTTTGATCAATTTGTAATTAACTACAATATGAATGGGATGGATAAGAGCATAGGTGAGCTTCACGGTATGCTTAGAACGGCGGAAACTAGCATGGGTAAAAGGGCTTTACCCGTGTTAGCAATCGATCAAGGTGGGTCCAAAAGTAAGACCTCTAAGCCAAAGGTGGCTAAGAGAAAAGGACCCGCCCATCAAGGCAAAGGGAAGGGGAAGATGGTTACCTCAACCATCAACAAGGCTAAGAAACAAAAGGTAGCCGAGAAGGCAAACCCCAAGGAAGATCCATGTTTCGGTTGCGGTGAAATGGGTCATTGGAAACGAAACTGTCCGATCTATCTTAAGGAGTTGAAGGAGAAGAGGGATGCAGGGCAAACCTCAGGTAATATATATATGGTATATATAGAGCTTAGTATTACTTCTTCTAATACATGGGTATTAGACACTGGATGTGGAACTCACATTTGCAATTCATTGCAGGGGTTCAAAAGAAGTAGCAAGCAAACGGGAACATCAAGTCTCTACATGGGTAATGGAGCCAAAGTGCAAGTGAAGGCTCAAGGAGACTTTGTGTTAAAACTTCCAAGTGGCTTGGAACTTATTTTGAAAGATGTTTTGTATGCACCCGATTTATGTCGAAACATTATTTCCATTTCCCGTTTGAAACAATGTGGTTTTAATCTTAATTTTGTTAATGACGATATCCATATTTATTTAGATAATGTATTCTATTTCAAGGCTTCACCTTCAAATGGAATTTATGAATTGGTTCATGATGACACATCATCTAGTAGCTCAATGTACCATACAAGCACCAAGAAACTCAAAAGGGATTTGAGTGATTCCTACTTATGGCATTGTCGCCTTGGTCACATAAACAAGAACCGAATACATACACTTCAAAAGAATGGACTTTTGAAATCAAATGAAATGGATTCGTTTGAAGTATGTGAATCTTGTTTACAAGGCAAGATGACTAAAGCACCTTTCAAAGGGACCCATGAAAGGGCTAAAGATTTATTGGGATTAATACATTCGGATGTATGTGGACCCTTTAAACCCATGACTAGGAATGGTGAAAGATACTTTGTTACTTTCATTGATGACTTTAGTCGTTTCGGATATGTCTACTTATTAAGACATAAGGACGAAACGTTTGAAGCATTCAAAGAATATCAAAACGAAGTACAAAATCAACTCAATAGGACAATTAAGGTACTTCGTACCGATAGAGGAGGTGAATACCTAAGCGATGCCTTCCAAGATCATCTTAGGAGTTGTGGGATTATCTCACAACTTACTCCACCCGGAACACCCCAACTTAATGGAGTTTCCGAAAGGAGGAACCGAACCCTAATGGATATGGTTCGATCTATGATGGCAAGAAGCTCGTTGCCTCTATCATTTTGGGGTTATTGTCTAAGCTCCGCGGCTCGTATTTTAAATATGGCCCCAACCAAGAAAGTGGAACGAACTCCTCACGAGATGTGGTTTGGTAAACCTCCATCTCTATCATACTTAAAGGTATGGGGATGTGAAGCTTATCCTAAGCGTTACGTCCCTAATAAGTTGAATGCTCGATCCACGAAGTGTATCTTCATAGGATATCCCAAGGATGATATGGGATACTATTTCTATGATCCATCCGAGCAGAATGTATTTGTTGCTCGGAAGGCGGAATTCCTTGAAACTAAGTTCCTAATGGAAGGAAAAAGTGAAAGGAAGATAGATCTTGAAGAGGTTCAAGATCAAGTAGATGATACACAATTGGTTGACACTAGCACTCAACATGAAAATGTTGATAGTGATCAAATGGATGATCAAAATACACAAGGCATTCGTAGATCTGGTAGGATTAGCAATCCTCCTGAGAGATATGGGTTTCTCATAGATGGTTGCTATACGGTTGATTTGGATGAACCAACAAACTACCAAGATGCTTTATCAAGGATTGATAAAGATAAATGGCAGGAAGCCATGAACGCTGAGATGCAATCCATGTATGAAAATCAAGTGTGGGAACTTGTTGAGCAACCTCCTAGCTCTAAGCTAGTTGATTGCAAATGGCTTTTCAAAATGAAAACCGACATACATGGAAACTTGGATACATATAAAGCCAGACTTGTTGCAAAAGGTTTCACTCAAACTCAAGGGGTTGATTATGATGAAACTTTCTCGCCTGTGGCAATGCTAAAGTCTATTAGGATATTATTTGCCATTGCTGCTCACTACGACTATGAAATATGGCAAATGGATGTCAAAACCGCTTTCCTAAATGGATATCTTATGGAAGATGTCTATATGGTCCAGCCTGAAGGTTTTGTTGATCCAAAATATCCTAAAAGTGTATGCAAGTTAAAGAAGTCAATCTACGGATTGAAACAAGCATCTAGAATGTGGAATCATCGTTTTAATGAGGAAGCCGAGAAATTTGGCTTCATTAAAAATGGTGATGAAGCTTGTGTATATAAGAAAGCTAGTGGGAGCACTATCATGTTCCTTGTACTATATGTGGATGATATATTATTATTTGGGAATGATATTACCACAATGCAAGGAGTCAAAACTTGGCTGAAGAGTTGCTTCTCCATTAAGGATCTTGGAGATGCACAATACATATTGGGGATAGGGATCTATAGGAATAGATCCAAGAGATTGATAGGTTTAAGTCAAAGTACATACATTGATAAAATCTTGAAAAGGTTCAAGATGGAAAACTCTAAGAGAGGTTTGGTACCTATTCAAAAAGGAACCGTTCTCAGTTCATCTCAGTGTCCTACCACGAAAGATGAACAAGAGAGAATGAAGAAAGTCCCATACGCATCTGCTATTGGGTCTATCATGTATGCAATGATATGTACTAGACCGGATGTGTCATGCGCTCTAAGCTTGACAAGTAGATACCAGAATAACCCAGGAAATAGTCATTGGATTGCTGTTAAAAGCATATTGAAATACCTTAGGAGGACTAAGGATATGTTTCTAATATATGGGTCTGGTGAGGAGGAACTCGCTGTAAAAGGTTACGTGGATGCGAGTTTCCAAACTGATCGAGATGACTCTCGATCACAATCCGGTTATGTCTTCATGTTAAATGGTGGTGCGGTCTCTTGGAAGAGTTCGAAACAGGAGGTTGTTGCGTTATCCACTACAGAGTCGGAGTACATTGCCGCCTCACTGGCAGCTCAGGAAGCTGCATGGATGAAGAAATTCATCGACGACTTAGGAGTGGTCCCTTCCATTCAGGACCCTCTTGAGATCTTTTGTGACAACGAGGGTGCGATTGCTCAAATCAAGGAACCTCGTGCTCATCAAAAGACTCGTCACATTGAGCGGAGATTCAACTACATCAGGGATGAGGTTGAAAAGGGAAAGATATGTATTCACAAAGTTCACACAGATCAAAATGTTGCGGATCCACTCACGAAGCTTTTACATGGGCGAAAGCATGAGGGACATGTTTGTGCATTAGGGCTTCGGTATTCTAGTGATTGGAATTGATCTATTTTATGTATTGTATTGGAACGAATTAGTTCAAACTCATTAATATAATTATGGTATTAATTTATTTATGAGTCATGTTCCAATTTTGCATATTTTATCCAAGAATAAACTATTATTCTAAATTCCGTAGTTGATCACATTTGTGGGAACAAGTGTGAGGTCTAGACTATTATGAACTTGGATTGGTTAGCATTCAAATGGTGAATGTGGGGCAAGGTTGCGACCAAGGTTCATAGATATTTGTGGGAAACAAATATTGGAAGACCCGCTCTCAAGAATTACTGTATAGAGCCTTTGTGGTTGATCACATGTAATCTTGAGTAAAGGCGAATATCATTGTATCCTCTGACCTGAGATACATATTGGGTTCGGATATTCACCAAGTATTGTGCCTTGATTCTTTCCTTCGCTATTCTGAAATATGGTAGTACATAAGGAAGAAATCAGGTATATTACAAAGTGTATATCTAGGACGTATGTAGTCAAGATGGAATTTGTCCCTCTTATTCGTTGAGAGTCAGATGTCTAAGGCCTGAAAAGTTAAATCTATAAGAGAGTGATCACTCTGTATCTCCTGGATTTAACATGACATCTAGGACGAAAGGAAATAATGAAAGATTCACCTAATCATATTCGAGATGGGAACTCGAAAGGGATGATGTTATTGAATGGCACAAAGTCATAACATATTAGGGGTGATGGACGGTGTGTTAGGCTGTATCCATCACTTGCATTAATTTCTTATGTTTCTCGTGCAAGTGGGAGATTGAAGGTATTTCATATGCCCGAGAGACATATTAAATTAACGTGGCTAATATGTTTTGATCCAAGTCGGGTCATACCCAATAACAAGCTTACCGACACCTTAATTGTATTTTGATCTTAACGATTGGTTCGTTGATTAAATACGCGACACTTGAACTTTAAGAAAAATGGTTTTCTTAAATATTACTTGATGTGTATATATATATATATATAAATTATGGAATAATTTATATAATATGGATTTAATTATTTATAGGTTAAATAATTAATTATGTTATGTTGCATTTTATAAATTGGTTTTATAAAATAAAGTATACATAACAAATGGTATGGAATTTTATTAGTTTTATAAATAATGTAACATAATTTATAAAATGCAAGTTTGTAAAATTTGTTTTATAAAATTTAATTTTACTAAACAAATTTATAAAATATGTCAAGTATTATTTTATAAAATGATGGGAGTGGCCTTGGAATTGGATGTAGCATGCTAAAGATTCCATCTTGGTCAAATACAATTCCCATTCCATATACATGCATGCTCCTTGACCAAAGATAGAGACACATAACATTACACATCAAAACAACTTGAAAATTCTGCTCAAAAAGAGAGCTGTTGGCCGTGGCCTTTGAGGGTGCCAAAGGGATTCATTTTCAAGTTTTTCAAGCTCATTTCAAGTGTAAAGTAAATCCTAACCAAAAGCTAGGGTGTTGGTGCACAAGTTTGGGGTATAACAACTTGAGGTTTCATTGTTTTGGAGCTCCATTCATCATCATCATCTTCATCACTTATCAACAAGCTTGGAGTAGGTATAATCTCTTATCTTGCTTGTAGTTTGTAAGCATGTTTCACAACTTGATCCTAATTGGGATTTAACTTTAAATTGGTTAAAGTCATAACATGTTCTAATGGTAATTACATGCTTCCGCTTTTTAATTGATTGATAAATGGTTTTATGTATAATGGAACTTGTTAAATCCCAACAGGATATACACTAAATTTGTTAACCCATCGTGTGTAAAGCACATGGAATGTTTTAACGTCCAAAGGTAACAGATGTCACCATTTGGACCAGCTGCGAGTTTTTTTAAAAATCACAGGATCTTCCTCTCAACAGTGCTTCTCGAGGCTCCACTCTCTCACCTGAATAAGTAAGGCCCCGTTAGCCTGGACGACGATGAGGATAAAGAGTAAGGATTGAAGCTCTCCATAATAATTAAGAACTAGAGACTAGCGGTGTAATAATGTATAAAGCACAAGGAGCATTTGTATAATTACCAATATAACTATTAGACAAAATCTTATAAATAGTACTATTCGCTTTTTCAATTTTCACAAACTTAACCCCTTTACTTTTATTAAAATACAAATCGCACCCCCACTTTATACTATTCGTTTTTTCAATTTTCACAAACTTAACCCCTTTACTTTTATTAAGATACAAATCGAACCCCACAAACTTAACCCCTTTACTTTTATTAAAACACAAATCGAACCCCACAAACTTAACCCCTTTACTTTTATTAAAATACAAATCGAACCCCCACTTTATACATATATTCTAAATTATTATTAATCTCATCACTAACACCAAAAATACTAAATAATAACACCCACCACGCTTTACTGACTTGTACACTGCGCTCAAACAGTAGGACTCACATAGGACACTACTGTGCTAATTCTTTTTTCTCCAACGATAAAAGACGCAACTTTCGTAAAAGGAATAACCCTTCAATGCTACCAAAAGATGTCCAAAAACATTCTTTTTTACAAAATAGATCAACTAACTTTTTTTTTAAAAAATAAAACCCGAACGCTAAAAGAAGCAACTTTCACAAAAGGAACAACTCTTCAATGTTAGATGTCGAAAAAAATTCTTTTTTACAAAATAGATCAAGACTTTTTTTTTAACTCGCATTCAAAACGGAGCCCCCGGCGCAAAGCGAGGGCTCCACAACTAGTTTACTCTAAAAGTAAAATAAGTGTATTTACACAAAGTTATAGTCATAATAATCATTATCTCTCTAAACACATTATTATTGACATACTTAAAAGCCACAACGATAATTCAAACCTCTAATTCGAGGATTAGTGAGGATTGTGTTGGAAAACCGTACTTTTACCAATTTCAGATTAACGTAGCAAATAGTTAAAATAATAATTTTTTATTATTTTATAAAAACATTTACAAGATTATATATATTCATATATTTAATGAAACATGCACACGATTAATTTATCCCAATGATCCAATTACACCATAATAATTGTCATGAATATAAAACAAAAAAGGAGTTAACGATATACCTTTCTTGGAGAAATTGATGAGACGGAGAGAAACTTACGATCAAAAGTATGACCGTCTCTTAGGATAGTCCACACTACACTTCAAACAACGTCAATTGATGCTAGTCCAAACCCAAGTAATAATTAATCAACCTTTGATTAATATTATGAATCCAAAATGATACTCCGTATGAAACAATGTTATTTTTTCTTACTTCCTCTCTTTTCAATTCTCTCGTACATATATATAATATGAAGTAAAGTAAAGAGTATCAATCAATTTGGATCACGGATATATTTTCCTTTTTGAAAGTCGTATTTATGATTTACGCGTTTTAATTTCTTTTGTAATTTTCTTTTTCAAAGTCGTATTTCTCAAATACTTTAGGGGTATATTATGTAACTTATAATTAATAATTTCTATCATGTCGCTTTCATGTGAATAGTAAATTAATTAATTTCGTTTCATTTACTATTCATATGAATAGTAAATGAATTAATTTCGATTTTGTAACAACTCAAACCAAACCACGACAATTCCCGTTAAATTTTACAACAAAAAAAAAATTTCTGGTGCAGTTCAATTGCGCGGCGCGCCAGGTGGGTGCGCGGCGCGCCAAACCACCTGGACAGCCCGCTGTCCCCGGAAGTCAATTTAACGAAAATGTTCGACTAGTTCCCGACATTTTTAGCCAAAACGCTTTCAACCATGAATTCATATATATAAAACTAGCATGTTTAATTAATAAAATTAAGTTTACGGAGTGGGTCCGACATCGACCCATATTACCACCTTAAGTACCAAAAATACAATTTTCGACCTTAAGATTTTAATACAAAACAAAGCCGAGCATGGCGATCGGGAATACACTACCCAATCCTAAACAATCCAAAAGCAAGTCACTAAAGCAACTATGCAAGTCTTCTAGTCCTCGCGCTTACCCGAGCCACCATCCGCATGCAATCTATAAAAAGAGTCAACAACGAGAGGGTAAGCTAATGCTTAGTGAATGATAATATACTACATACATATATATGTATAAAATGAATACGCCACACAAAACAAATACCGCATACCGAAGCATCCAAGTATAAAGCATCTACACTAAGCATACCGTACGATCTAAGCAACGAGCTAAAGATACAATACAAAAGATAGTCCACCAACGACAAAGTAAACATCGCCAAATAACTACACCCGGAGGGTTAGCTACAACACAACAACACATTAATATAATACAATAATAATAATACACAAGGTTAACCCCTTAACCTCAATCACACGAACATTGGCCGAACAACCCGAGCCTTGTGAATTCGCACAACCCGAAATTCACTTCTCAACCTTAAGATGACCGAACAACCCGAGTCATCGTGAATCCGCACTACCCGAGATCCACTACCTCATTAAGGTGACCGAACAACCCGAGTCACCATGAATCCGCACTACCCGAGATTCATTTCTCATTACTAAAGCCCACGGTCACGGGATTATAAAATCCACCACATCGGGGTCATCCACAACACAACCATATCAACCCTTCGCCATTAGGGTTATAACAACCAAATCACAACCATATCAACCCTTCGCCATTAGGGTTATAACAACCAAATCACAACCATGTGTGATAATGTGCACACAAAATGTGCACCTCGCCAAAGATGGTCAACCAAAACGCACAACCGTGCCAATTGGACTTATACACAAGTCCATCAAGTCCACCTATATGTGAAGTGAGCTCTATAACCGAGAATCACTTCACCCGACCCGCACCCATCCTACACATACATATGCACATAGGATATTATCACTCACCTTGAAGTCTTGAAGAAAGCTTCCAAGTAATCCGCAACTCGTCAATGGAAAGTACCTATTCCATTATCACAAATATCACAACACAATTAGGATGGATTTACAAACCACCCAATTCGACCCTTAGTGCAATTTCGACCCAAATGCACTTCCAAGCACAAACCGTATCCGAACTAACCACTAATCACTAACACAAGTGAGAATGGTCATAATATGCTAAATAAACCCGAACTCAAGTGTTAAACACGTGTCATACCCATTTTGACACTTAAACCCTAATTTTGACCCATAAAGGTCAAAATCTCATCCTTTACAAGTTTGACACCAAAACACATTTAACTCGGTTTAATACTTCAACTTAATCCATTTTAAGTTTATAAACCTCATTAATTCGCCAATCGGGTCATAATTACCACCAAAACCTAATTTGACCCAAAGTCACAATTAGTCACCCAAATTACCCTAGATGGGTTCCAATACTTCCATAATCACTAATCCAAGTGATTAAACTCCAAACCAAAGCCTAATCAAGGCCAAAACGTCATCCAACCCAAAACCCGCCAAGTGACAAGAATAACTAGTCACCATAAACCCATTTCATCACCTAAGTGGGTTACTCAACAAATTAACTCAAAACCCTAAATTGAATATCAAGTTAAACAAATGAAATTCGGAGTTTGAGCTTACCAATACCACCACAACGTAGCTAAGAACGAGGAGAACAACTTTAAAACCCGAGACTTTGAACGATTCGAGCTTCTTTCTCACCAAAACCTTCAATCTCTCTCTAAGCCTCTCTCTCTAAGAATGGATGAAGATGATGAGTGGATGTGAATGGGATCCAAAACTGATCCAAACTAGCTCATAAGCCTCACAAATCCGGCCCCATGTGATTTTACCCTTTTACCCCTCATTAAAGCAATTAAAAATAAAGAGGGTTCTGTCAGCAGCAATCGACGCGGCGCGCCCCAACCCTGCGCGGCGCGCAACACAGCTGAACCAGATTCCTTTGCATATTAATTCCATATAAATATTAAACGAAGCCCGATCTCATATGTCTTTTATAAACAAGTATACAAAATAAATATTCGGGTCTTACAACTCTCCCCCACTTAAACTCGATCACGTCCTCGTGATCCTCATCACTTGACCAAACGGACTCCACTCTACGGTCCTCAACATAAGTCCAATCCGACTTTCCTAAGCAATTTTTCCCAACGAATCGCCTTCCACAACTAAATCGTCACCCGCGATTTATCAAATCCACAATCCGAGCACTAACACCATGCTCATTCCCTAACACTGGGAAAAACCCAACCAATCTCATACCGAGATATTAATTCCTTAGTGTACTATTACCGAGTACAACGCTAAAAGCAACCAAGTCTCAACCTAAAGTCAACAATCCGAAACGATGAAGACCGAACCAAACGAATCCTTGCGGATAACACTAATCACTAGACATCCTTTGTAGTGCGCTATACGACCAATACGCCACTACTGTAACATCATAATCCAACGGTTAGAAACCGATAGCGTCCAAAACGACTATGGCAACGCTAAACCCGAAGGTGTACAAAATCAACTCTCGCCACACCCGTGACAACATGTGAGCGAAACACGGCTATCGCATCACTAATCACACAACATGGTCCTCACGACCCCAGTACCGGCGTATAAAACAACCAATAGATCAAACCACATGGTCCTCATGACCCCACCATCGGTGTATAAAACAACCGATAGATCACAACTCAACATGGCCGAAACAACCCGAGCCAAAACACATATGGAGAATGGTCGAAACAACCCGAACCTTAGTGAATTCGCACAACCCGAAATCCACCAACCCAATCCATATATCTCACAACAGAATGACCGCACAACCAGAGTCATCGTGAATACGCGCAAACCGATATTCACTACCACTGCCACATAGTGTAACCGAGGATAGCCGTACAACCCGAGCCTTAGTGAATCCGAACTACCCGACATTCACTACCTCAAACTATGAGCCCAACCAACAGGGACAATCGTACTACCCGAAATATTGTGAATACGAACAACCCGATATTCACGTCCCACAACACAACTCTCTTGATGAAGTCAGCGGACCCCGAAGGTCATGCTCCACCAATCTCAATACCGGATGAAGTCAGCGGACCCGAAGATCGTGCTTCACCGATCTCAACACCACGCTCATGACGAAGTCAGCGGACCCTAAAGATCATGCTCCATCAATCACGTACTCCCATGATGAAGTCAGCGGACCCTAAAGATCATGCTCCATCAATCAACCATACCATAATGAAGTCAGCGGACCCGAAGATCATGCTTCATTAATCGTCAATCCCATGATGAAGTCAGCGGACTCCGAAAGTCATGCTTCATCAATCACATACCATAATCGAGCAAGAACCACCTATATCAAGCATAGGTACCGAACAAGAATTCTCCAAAAGAGAACCCGACACACACCTTCCTTAACCGAAGGATTTCACCTTGCTCACCAAACACGTCCATTATCTCTCAACGAGATTTACCACATTACCACCTCGGTGGTAATTCCAATCCAAACCATAAGTACAATTTATCCGAAATCGTACCCTACCACAAATCGACCAAAACTAGGTCTCGACAAAAATTTCCGGATCTACCAAAAGCATCATCCGAAATATCACACTAAAACTTCCTCGTGCGGGAGTGCGACTCCCCCACTTGGAACCACGTTCCTATCTCACAACTCGTACAACCGTACAATGCTACCAAAGGTAGACTTTACCGACGATTGGGTACATACGACCCATCACTACACCTTGCTCCAACCTTGAGCATACAAAGGATTTCAATCAATCCTTAAACACTTCGAACGAAAAGTGTAGCACGATTACACAAACCATACCCTCGCAATTATCCAATTGCTTTAGTTTGTGAAGTTTCACTTAGTCACTCATGTACCTAAGGGTTTCTCCCGGGACCCTAAGTACAATGTAACCACAACACAATCGGAGTCGACACCACGCTAGTAGGTATAAAAGAGG
Organism: Rutidosis leptorrhynchoides; assembly: GCF_046630445.1. Classification (NCBI taxonomy): domain Eukaryota; kingdom Viridiplantae; phylum Streptophyta; class Magnoliopsida; order Asterales; family Asteraceae; genus Rutidosis; species Rutidosis leptorrhynchoides. The sequence continues at coordinate 40,695,734 of NC_092342.1, read as the reverse complement.
CACCTAATGTCGCGTCATAAAGACTCCATTACCAACATACGTCAAGATTTTAAACACTCGATCTCAAAGGTTCCAATCACCCGACGAACCCCATGGTTCATCACTTCAACACAGAAGCGAACACGCGCTTAACAATCGAACACCAAATCCATTTCCGTGGCTTGGTAGTAACATTTCCCAAATACTAAGGAATGCTTGGTTGCACCAAGTCTTACGCCCTTCGTCCCAAAAATCAAACATCGTCACAGGGTACTTCCATTAGGAACGTCACCCTTAACAATAACATGCACAACACAATGCATCTAACAAATCCGAACCTAAACGCCACATAAATAAATATTCAAAAGACATATTTATTAAAACGAAACGTACCTCAACGTCTCCTTGCGGCATTCGCCGCCGCCAACTCGGGACAATCCGGCTTGCGATGTCCCTCTTTATGAAAATAGTAGCACATTCCGTCATCACTTCTCGGCATTGTGCATTCCCTCAACTTGTGACCCCTAACGCCACAATTGAAACACCTAGGCGCACGAGAATCCACCGCGCCCTTTACCACATTACTCGTACTCGCACTCGGACCCTTAGTCCTCTTACTCGGAGCACCATAAGAAATAACCCTTCTCTCACTTGAAGGTTCGGCCTTTTTCGATCGCGTATAAGACTCGAAACCTCTAGCCACCGCAAATAACTCCGCAAACGACTTCGCGTAACCCCGGCTAATTTTGCTTTTCAAGTCATCGCTCAAAGTTCGATAGAAATCCTCCATCAACAAACGATCGTTCCCCAAATATTCCGGGCAAAAACGAGCCTTCGACATAAAAGTCGTCTTTAAAGTATTCAAGTCCATAGAACCCTGTTGCAAATTTCGCAACTCACAACGCAATTCTGATAAATCGGCTGAAGTTCGGAACTCCTCGAAGAATTCCTCCTTAAATTCGTCCCATGATAATGCCATAAACGTCTCACCACCGACAAGATCAATCTTGCCATCCAACCAATCCTTCGCCCTACCTCGCAACAAACTAGTAGCGAGTCTCGTCTTTTTCTCGGGTGGGCATTCCATAGTACGAAAACACCCTTCGACATCTGAAACCCAAGTCGTACTCACCAAAGGATCCGGTTTCCCATCATACATAGGGGGTTTAGTCCTCATGAAGCTCTTAAGACAACGCTCCATTTCACCCCTATTTTGGAATTCGAAATACTTCCCATCCATTTCTTCTCGAAACGCCCTCATTTGCTCCGCAACGGCGGCTGTAACTCTAGCGTTAAATTCCGTGTCGTTCGTCTCGGTCTCGTTTCGCGTCGTCATTCTTAAGAATGCAAAACGATTAGTCCACGCACGTATAAAACGACACGCACAACACCCTCCCATCTTGCTAAACACTCGTCGTACATCACTTGTTAGACACGATTTGCACCCGTAATAAGGTCTGCAAGTTCTTATTACGCACGCACGCCGCATCGACTCATTAGTACAACGACCGCCTCGCTCGATGCTATAAACAAACACAAACAAAATTCTACGCGATAGAAGCACACGCGAGAATTACACCACAACACAAATAATATATTAATAATATCCGCATTACTAATATAAACGTTAGTCGACCTATAAACAAGGCACTAACTAAACCCGTTCCTGACCCGTAATCCTACAAGTCCCGCAACAAATTACGCGCACACAAAAGTCTAAGTCTAGGCACCTATCTCAAGTCACCTAAATCCCTTAGACCATGCTCTGATACCACTTGTAACAACCCAAACCAAACCACGACAATTCCCGTTAAATTTTACAACAAAAAAAAATTTTCTGGTGCAGTTCAATTGCGCGGCGCGCCAGGTGGGTGCGCGGCGCGCCAAACCACCTGGACAGCCCGCAGTCCCCGGAAGTCAATTTAACAAAAATGTTCGACTAGTTCCCGACATTTTTAGCCAAAACGCTTTCAACCATGAATTCATATATATAAAACTAGCACGTTTAATTAATAAAATTAAGTTTACGGAGTGGGTCCGACATCGACCCATATTACCACCTTAAGTACCAAAAATACAATTTTCGACCTTAAGATTTTAATACAAAACAAAGCCGAGCATGGCGATCGGGAATACACTACCCAATCCTAAACAATCTAAAAGCAAGTCACTAAAGCAACTATGCAAGTCTTCTAGTCCTCGCGCTTACCCGAGCCACCATCCGCATGCAATCTATAAAAAGAGTCAACAACGAGAGGGTAAGCTAATGCTTAGTGAATGATAATATACTACATACATATATATGTATAAAATGAATACGCCACACAAAACAAATACCGCATACCGAAGCATCCAAGTATAAAGCATCTACACTAAGCATACCGTACGATCTAAGCAACGAGCTAAAGATACAACACAAAAGATAGTCCACCAACGACAAAGTAAACATCGCCAAATAGCTACACCCGGAGGGTTAGCTACAACACATTAATATAATACAATAATAATAATACACAAGGATAACCCCTTAACCTCAATCACACGAACATTGGCCGAACAACCCGAGCCTTGTGAATTCGCACAACCCGAAATTCACTTCTCAACCTTAAGATGACCGAACAACCCGAGTCATCGTGAATCCGCACTACCCGAGATCCACTACCTCATTAAGGTGACCGAACAACCCGAGTCACCATGAATCCGCACTACCCGAGATTCATTTCTCATTACTAAAGCCCACGGTCACGGGATTATAAAATCCACCACATCGGGGTCATCCACAACACAACCATATCAACCCTTCGCCATTAGGGTTATAACAACCAAATCACAACCATATCAACCCTTCGCCATTAGGGTTATAACAACCAAATCACAACCATGTGTGATAATGTGCACACAAAATGTGCACCTCGCCAAAGATGGTCAACCAAAACGCACAACCGTGCCAATTGGACTTATACACAAGTCCATCAAGTCCACCTATATGTGAAGTGAGCTCTATAACCGAGAATCACTTCACCCGACCCGCACCCATCCTACACATACATATGCACATAGGATATTATCACTCACCTTGTCTTGAAGAAAGCTTCCAAGTAATCCGCAACTCGTCAATGGAAAGTACCTATTCCATTATCACAAATATCACAACACAATTAGGATGGATTTACAAACCACCCAATTCGACCCTTAGTGCAATTTCGACCCAAATGCACTTCCAAGCACAAACCGTATCCGAACTAACCACTAATCACTAACACAAGTGAGAATGGTCATAATATGCTAAATAAACCCGAACTCAAGTGTTAAACACGTGTCATACCCATTTTGACACTTAAACCCTAATTTTGACCCATAAAGGTCAAAATCTCATCCTTTACAAGTTTGACACCAAAACACATTTAACTCGGTTTAATACTTCAACTTAATCCATTTTAAGTTTATAAACCTCATTAATTCGCCAATCGGGTCATAATTACCACCAAAACCTAATTTGACCCAAAGTCACAATTAGTCACCCAAATTACCCTAGATGGGTTCCAATACTTCCATAATCACTAATTCAAGTGATTAAACTCCAAACCAAATCCTAATCAAGGCCAAAACATCATCCAACCCAAAACCCGCCAAGTGACAAGAATAACTAGTCACCATAAACCCATTTCATCACCTAAGTGGGTTACTCAACAAATTAACTCAAAACCCTAAATTGAATATCAAGTTAAACAAATGAAATTCGGAGTTTGAGCTTACCAATACCACCACAACGTAGCTAGGAACGAGGAGAACAACTTTAAAACCCGAGACTTTGAACGATTCGAGCTTCTTCCTCACCAAAACCTTCAATCTCTCTCTAAGCCTCTCTCTCTCTCTCTCTCTAAGAATGGATGAAGATGATGAGTGGATGTGAATGGGATCCAAAACTGATCCAAACTAGCTCATAAGCCTCACAAATCCGGCCCCATGTGATTTTACCCTTTTACCCCTCATTAAAGCAATTAAAAATAAAGAGGGTTCTGTCAGCAGCAATCGGCGCGGCGCGCCCCAACCCTGCGCGGCGCGCAACACAGCTGAACCAGATTCCTTTGCATATTAATTCCATATAAATATTAAACGAAGCCCGATCTCATATGTCTTTTATAAACAAGTATACAAAATAAATATTCGGGTCTTACAGATTTACTATTTTGTTACTTGAGTAATATATATACATCATATATATATTTTATTTGACTTCTCGATGTATATGTGTGTGACCCCGAAGGCTCAAATGAAGTTGGCCATATAGTTATATGTTGTACCTTGCACATTAATCCTACAGACTCCCACTTGTGCATGACACAACACCAAGTAACTATACAAACAATGGTAAGCGTCTAGCAACACGTCATTGTCCCCAAATTCATGTGAGGGTAGTTTCTCGAAACTTTTTATGGTAAGTTTTGAATGTCATTCGTCCTTTTGTTTCAGATACTTTAGTTAAACTTGAGATATGGATCATCGGTCATTCTCATTTGTTTAACAATTTTGTTTCTCGATCTTAGAACTGAATTAGATCACCAAATTAATTAAGTATCATCTTAATTACATCTAGGTGCGGCCACACAAATATCTTATTCATTCATCGAGGAGCTCAAAAAGTATCTAACTCCAAACATTTTAGAGGAACAAATCCTATATTGCATACCCGTGTCTATCACGAGCTTTACATTATACCCAATAATGGCCTTTATAACAGCCTTATTCAGGACAACATTTAACCATATCAAATTACAATGTTCCACACATCAAAACTGGCGTGCATCTCAAGTCTAAGGACATAAAAACATAATCACTAAAAGATTCACTACTGACTACAATCCATGTAGTGACATCTCATGGTTGGGTCATTTCAATATTCATCATCAATGAATACATATGAATTTTGGTCTCAATAAGTTAACTATTCATCATCAATGAATATAATCAAAAATTCATATTAATCTTAATTCATGTTATTCCCATAACATAACCGATTATGGAGATTTTAAATAATCAACAATTATTCATGGATTAAACATGCTAATATAGAACACAGTGATATAAATGAAACTGATCATACCAACTATATATCAATTCATTAAGATAAAACTGCTTAATGTTCCAAAAATATCCAAATACTAAATTACAAATTAAAAAGATCGGCAGCATAACGAAGTCCAATACTACTAGCATGATCATCATGCTTGTTGTGTGTCATGGGCTTCGTGAATGGGTCAGTCACATTATCATCTGTATGAACCTTAAGAATACTAATATCATTCCTCTCAACGACTTCTTGAATGTAGTCAAACTTTCGAAGAATGTGTCTGCTACCTTTACGTACATGTGATTCTTTCGCAAGTATAATAGCACTTGAATTATCACAGTACATTTCCATAGGGGATTCAATGCTGGGAACTACTTCGAGTTCAGCAATAAACTTCCTAATCCAGACAGCTTCTGAGGCAGCAATGTATTCTGCTTCCGTTGTAGATTGTGCGACTGTGCTCTGCTTTGAGCTTCTCCAATCAACTGCCCCGCCATTCATGATAAAGACATACCCTGACTGGGATCGAGAATCATCTCGATCAGTTTGGAAACTAGCATCTGTATAACATCTAATACTCAACTCTTCTTCCAAACCACCGTAAACCAAGAACATGTCTTTAGTTCTCCACAAATATTTAAGAATGCTCTTAACAGCAATCTAATATTCTTCACCTAGATTCTGTTGATAACGACTCGTCAAACTCAAAGCTAACGAGACATCAGGTCTAGTACATAACATGGCATACATAATGGATCCTATAGCCGAAGCATACGGAATACATTTCATTCGTCTTATCTCATCAGGTGTGATAGGACTTTGAGACTTGCTCAAGGTTATGCCCTTTTGCATAGGCAATGCTCAGCGCTTGGAGTTTTGCATGTTATATCTTCGTAAGATTTTGTCAATGTATGTACTTTGACTCAAACCAATAAGCCTTTTGGATCTATTTCTATAGATCCTGATTCCTAGAATATACTTAGCTTCTCCAAGATCTTTCATGGCAAAACATTTTCCAAGCCAAGATTTGACATCTTGCAAAGTTGGAATGTCATTTCCAATAAGTAGTATGTCATCAACATACAAGATCAAGAAGACAACTTTGCTCCAACTAGCTCTAATGTAAACACAGGGCTCATCTTGGTTTTGAGAAAAACCAAAGTCTTTGATTTTCTGATCAAACTTAAGATTCCAGCTCCTGGTGTAACGACCCTGGATTTTTTCAACTTATATTAATAATATTTATTATTAATACTTGCGCTTTAATAAATGTATGCTTATACATTTTACTTTTCACCGTAGTAGACTTTCCATGTCCCAACTCGTCTTTTCGACACGTGCTTTTCACGAATAATATTTCGAATATTATTTACGTTCATAATTAATTATTATTAATTATTTCTAATTAACTAATGTAAGTAGTTAATTACTTGGGCTTTTTACTAATTTGTTGCTTACTTATACTTGGGCTTATATTATTGGACTTGGAAGCCCACCCTACATTACTTAATGGACTACTAGTAAGCCCACTATTATGCTAATGATTCTTTAAGCTTAAACAAGATTAACTAAGTTAAATGAGGAGACAAAAATGTTCAAGCATGCAAGCACCAACTTTCCACGCATTTAACTTATTACTCTTCCTAGCATTCACCATCCTCCCACACTTGAAAGATGAGTTTTGACTTCCCCTTTTGGCCATCAAGGCCGACGGTTCTAGCAAGGGAGGAGTGAGCTCCATTTTTTTTTGTGCTACTTATTTGCTAGTTTCTACTTCATTTCACACACAAAACATACTTACACTTTATTTTTCTCAACTTTCTGTCTAAATTGTTAGTGAAAAACTTTATTTTTCTTCTTCTTTCTTCCTTTGAAGTCGACTAGTATCATCATCAAATTACTAGTTTGTTGTTTGTTGTTAAAGATCAATCTTTCTAGCTTGTATCTTCATGTAATTTTGCTTCTTCCATCCTTTGTTTGATGAGAAGTCAAGAACAAGAATCTAAGCTTGTTAGCTTATGGTTCTACACTTGAAGTATTATAAAGATCTAAAGCTCATAAGCTTTAAGATCTCACTTGTGTTCATGTTTTTGTAAACTTAAGGTTTATTGTCTTAAGATCCAAAGCTTTGGCTTGAATCTTCTTAAGTATGAAACAAACATGAACTTGTTACTTGTACTTAGTTTATTTCTTCATCTTTTCTTTCTTTTAAATTCATGATTTATATATGTTGGTTAAGTATTACTAGTTAAACTTGATCTCATTTTTCTTGAAACTAAATTTAAACTTTGTAAGTTCAAGTACATGGAAGTTAAACTTTCTAGTTATAACTTCATACACTTATGTTGGATCTAAGTTTTTATAGCTTATGGTCTTCCAATTTTGTTTAAAACAAAAGCTTATAAGCTTATATACATTTTACAAGATAAAAATCTAAGTTTCATAACTTATGGTTTTATTAAAGTAAAGATCCAAGTTCCATAACTTAGGGTTTAACTTAAGAACACTAGATCTAGACTTTTTAGTCTAGGATCTTCAAGATCTAACTAAGATCTAAGTTCTATAACTTAAGACCTTGTTTATTTAGTTTACATTCAAGTTTATAGCTTAATATTACTATTAGAACTCATGTATGTGTCGGATCTAAGATCTTGATGTAACTTTGGTTCATCAACCTTCTTACAACCCTTAAATAAGTTGTGCTATTTATCTTAGACATACACTAGTGTTATGATGGTCAAAACTTGGTTAATATGAGGCAAACACATCAACGAGTTGTACACTTGAAGCTACAAGCATCAAGGATGAGAACCGTAAGGAACATCAAGCACCAAGAACCCACCAGAGCACATTGCTTACTGTTTTTGAGGTCTGATCAGTCACCTGGGCTACTGTAAAAGTTGATTTCCAGATTGTTCGGTTCGAGTAGATGACTTTTTGTTTAGGACTCGTCTTAATCCGATTTACGGTTTAGGATTTATAGCCTTCCGAAAGTCACTACACCTTTGTAACGTTGTGCTAAACTTTCTAACCTACTCGCAGTTAAACCGTCGCCACGGTCAAACGAAGACGAGTTTGGTTGTGAAAATTGGTCAGTGGTTGGAGGACTCACATACGGAGCCGTAACTACTGGCTACACGTCTTTTTGATTTGTATAGAGGTCGTAACAGCTGAACGAAGTTAGCCTTTGTTTCGATCTCTATTCTTGATTGAAAACTTACTTTACTTTTTACTTATGTTATTGATGATGATGATACTTAAGACCTAATTTACATACTTTTAAACCTTTGGGAACGATTTACTGACTTAGTAACTTTTGACTTAGGTTGAGGACCTTTCGGACCAACTACTTGCTTACTTATCTCGTACCGACTTTACTACTTTTCACTGTGAGTTATAGCATCCCTTTTACTTTAACTATTTTGGGAACTGAGATTACATGCGCTTTTTTCGTTTTACATACTAGGCACGAGTACTTAAACTTTATATATGTGTGGGTTATACAACGGCATAAACTTTCCCCTTAGCTCGGTAACGTTTAGTCATTGGTCTTTGAACCGGTGAACGCGAATCTTAGATATGGATCCATAGGGTTTGACATCCCCACTCGGGCTAGTCGCGCTAGTATTTAACGGGTGTTTAATACTTCGTAAACTTACGCACTCGCCAAGTATACTTTTAGGGGGTGATATTACGTTAAGTTAGTTACCAAGTGCCCACGGTTGAACATATACAATACTGTTTTGAAACACTGAAATCTCGTAGCCTACCTTACATTACTGTTATACTTAAACTATAGCTCACCAACATTCGTGTTGACGTTTTTAAGCATGTTTTCTCAGGTGCTTAGAGGTTTGATGCTTCTGCTGTAGTAGTCTTGCTGTGTAGACTCCCGCTGCTTTTGTTAGAGATGTCTCTGCATGAAACGTTTACCTTGCATTCACAACTATGTTACTTTTGAAACAATGAATTTGTAATGACCATTGGGTCTCGTACTTATGTTAATTGCTTCTATTCGTAAAAGCCTAATTTCGTTTGTAAAACTTATGATGTTGGTTATGACGTCACCCTTTCTTATGAATGCAAACTTATTTCAAATCAGCATATAGTGTTTGACCTTGTAATGATCCTGTTGTTGATGATCCGTACACGTTAATTTTGTACGGGGCGTCACATTTGGTATCAGAGCATTGGTTGTAGGGAATTAGGTTGCATTAGTGAGTCTAGACCGGACCAAGTAGGATTCACTAATAGGACTAATCTACAACTTGCTAGTTTACTTGTTTCTGCGGAACTTGCTGCATGCTGCTGCTTACTTTTATTGCTATATGTCATATACTGCTACTTGTTTTCACTACTTCATGATACTATCTGCGTTCGATTGCATGATACTTCTGTAGGATTTGTCATTATTGCCATGCTACTTACTGCTATAGATGATCTAGACTGTCGTAGTTACTTTGCCTAATACGTGCTTGCTATATGACTTACTGACATGGAAAAAGTTATTTTTCCTTGTTCAGATGTCGGATATCCTGCCCATCATCATTTACTTGGACAGCGACTCAGATTCACCTGCCGCCTCGCCTGCTACTGCTGCCGACTCACAGATCCCGTCATCGCTACCCTCCAGTGACTCTGGCGATTCGTCCTCTGGAGACAGTAGCCACGCACCTGACCTGATGATCATCTCAGACGGAGACTAGGAGCCAGAGGAGATTCCATCTCCACCTAGCCTAGGACTCCCGGAGCCACAGCACCATTCCGGTGGTGCTGTGATTCCTGGGGAAAATGGGGACGGTCCTTTCCTTAATGAGCGGGGACATTGGATCAGACGCCTAACCGATGGACGTATCGTGCCGATCCCGCCTAGCAGATATCAACTGATGACCACCGGTCGAGCAGATCCACCCTCAGATGATTCAGACGACTCATCATCCGATGACTTCAGCGAGGAGGATTCCGACGAGGACCCTGAGGAGACGCCCATGCAGCCGCCCTCTACCCCGCCGAAGAAGCGGTATTGTTTCGATCATACTGTTATTCCAGGGGTTAACAGAGGTAGACCATTAGTGGATGCACGCAGACAGTTGGTTAGGGTTACCGCCCGTAAGCGGGTTGTGCCTTACCCTGCCGATCCATTCGTGCGTAAGGCTTCCCGTTACGCACCGTCTACTTCTGGTACTGGACCGTCTGCACTACCAGCTCCACCAGCATCATCTGCACCACCAGCTCCGCATGTACCATCTGCACTGCCTACCCCACCAGCATCCCCCGTTGTCGAGGAACTGGCGAGGGAAGTGCATATCCTCCGTGCTCGGGTAACTGAGCTCGAGGACCAGGTGTCCCACATGATGGACATCCTTTACCCACCGTCACCCTAGGGCTATTGTATTAGATTTCTTTATGTAATCCCATTTGTAGTTTCATGTTTTACTCATGTATTGTACGAACCGTATGTGGATGTATGCAACTTTCTTATTAATGAATGGAATGTAGTGTTGTTTAATTTCTGTACGGTGTTCTATTTACGTTACTATATGATGATTTTGTGGTATCTGCATCTAGTTGCATTACTTAATTAACATGCGATGTGTTGATTCCATGTTGGTTACCATATATCGTATTACTATTTATTGAATGCTGGATTTTGATTTAAGTTGAAATTTCTGTTTTGAAGATCAATGGCAAATGGAAGATCAATGCCGACAGCAGCACAGATTGAGGAGATGATAACTGAACGAGTAGCCGTAGCAATTGCGAAAGTCAACCCCCAAGCTTCACCGGTTAACCAGCACAATCATAACGGGTGTACCTATAAGGAATTTCAAAGCTGCAAGCCCCACAATTTCAGTGGTACTGAGGGGCCAGTTGGACTGACGAGATGGTTTGAGAAATTGGAAGCTGTGTTCCGTGTGAGCAACTGCTCAGAAATGAACAAGACTAAGTATGCCTCCTGTACACTGTCGGACGGCGCTTTAACCTGGTGGAACACACTTGCTCAGGCTAAGGGTATTGATGAGGCTTATGCTACACCGTGGGAGGAATTTAAGGGGGATATGATCGAGGAGTACTGCCTCAGAACAGAGATTCAGAAAATGGAAGCTGAGTTTTGGGAGTTGAAGGTTGTGGGAAACGATCTTGATGGTTATAACCGTAGGTACCTGGAATTAGCTCTGATGTGCCCCATGATGGTTACCCCGGAATTTAAGTGAATGGAACGGTATTTGTGGAGACTTCCCAAGTCCATTCAGGGAAATGTCACCTCTTCAAAACCAGCTGATGTCCCGGAAGCTATGCGCATGGCGCACACCCTGATGAACCAAATTACCAGCAAAGAACCAGAAAAGGGGAAATCCGAATCGGGAGCTAGTAATGAGAAACGTAAGTGGGACAGCAACAAGGGAAGGGTCTTTGATCAAAACCCAGCTAAGAGGCATGAAAGTTTCAAGGGAAACAACGATGAGAGGAACCCCAACCCGAACCCTAGCTCGAACCCTAACTACAAGGGTAGTCTCCCGCAGTGCAAGAGATGCTACAAGCATCATACCGGGTACTGCAACGTGATATGTGAAAAGTGTAAAAGGACTGGGCATATTGGCAAAGACTGCAAGATCACCACCCCAACTGTGAAGACAAACCCTACTGGGCCAAGGAAGTGCTATGAGTGTGGACAACAGGGCCACTTCAAGAATTAATGTCCCAATAAGAGAAAGGACGGCGGGCCAGCGCGTGGAAGAGCTTTCAACGTAAACGCAAGGGATGCCCATGAGAACCCCGACTTGCTTACAGGTATATTCACTATCAACAATCTATTAGCTTCTGTCCTATTTGATACTGGTGCCGATAGGAGTTATGTATGTAGACACTTTTGCTCTAAGATAGATTGGTCGTTAGTTCCTTTAAAGGAGAGTATGCTTGTTGAGGTAGCCAATGGAAAACTTGAGAAAGTTGACCAAATTAGCCGAGGAGGTATTATCAACATAGCTGGTGTGGATTTCGAGATTGACTTGATACCCATCAAATTGGGAAGTTTTGATGTGATTGTCGGTATGGACTGGTTGACCAAGGTAAGGGCCGACATCATCTTTGGAGATAAAGCTATTCGTATACCACACGGAGATGGTGCGCCACTGATTATTTACGGAGAGAGATGTATCTCAAAGCTGAACCTCATTAGTTGCATGAAAGCATAAAAGATCATGAAGAAAGGACGTCTTGCTGTTTTAGCACATGTGAAAACATTAGAAACCGAGGTTAAGAGCATGGATGATGTACGAATTGTGAACGAGTTTCTCGATGTCTTCCCAGAAGAATTGCCTGGATTACCGCCATCAAGAGCAGTAGAGTTTCAGATCGATTTAGTGCCAGGAGCTGCACCTGTAGCTCGCGCACCTTATCGACTCGCACCTTCCGAAATGTAAGAGTTGCAGAGCCAACTACAAGAACTGCTGGACCGTGGATTTATCCTGTAGTGACCCGAACTTTTCCATGTTTATATATATTAATTGAGATTGATATTTACTTGATTAAATATTTCCAACATGTTAAGCAATCAAACTTGTTAAGACTTGATTAATTGAAATAGGTTTCATATAGACAATTGACCACCCAAGTTGACCGGTGATTCACGAACGTTAAAACTTGTAAAAACTATACGATGACATATATATGGTTATATATATAGTTAAAATGATTTTATTATAAGTATGTATCTCAATAGGTATTTTAACAATGAGTTATATACATAAAAATGAGACTATTAATTTAAGAAACTCGAAAACGATATATATAACGATTATCGTTATAACAACGTCTTACTAGGTACATATGAATCATATTAAGATATTGATACACTTGGTTAATTATGTTAAATGATAAGTAAATATATTATTAAGTGTATTAACAATGAAATACATATGTAAAAATAAGACTACTAACTTAATGATTTCGAAACGAGACATATATGTAACGATTATCGTTGTAACGACATTTAACTGTATATACATCATACTAAGATATATTATATATCATAATATCATGATAATATAACAATTTAACATCTAATTTTTTATAATAAACAATGGGTTAACAACATTCAACAAGATCGTTAACCTAAAGGTTTCAAAACAACATTTACATGTAACGACTAACGATGACTTAACGACTCAGTTAAAATGTATATACATGTAGTGTTTTAATATGTATTCATACACTTTTTAAAGACTTCAAGACACTTATTAAAATACTTCTACTTAACAAAAATGCTTACAATTACATCCTCGTTCAGTTTCATCAACAATTCTACTCGTATGCACCCGTATTCGTACTCGTACAATACACAGCTTTTAGATGTATGTACTATTGGTATATACACTCCAATGATCAGCTCTTAGCAGCCCATATGAGTCACCTAACACATGTGGGAACCATCATTTGGCAACTAGCATGAAATATCTCATAAAATTACAAAAATATGAGTAATCATTCATGACTTATTTACATGAAAACAAAATTACATATCCTTTATATCTAATCCATACACCAACGAACAAAAACACTTACAAACACTTTCATTCTTCAATTTTCTTCATCTAATTGATCTCTCTCAAGTTCTATCTTCAAGTTCTAAGTGTTCTTCATATATTCTACAAGTTCTAGTTACATAAAATCAAGAATACTTTCAAGTTTGCTAGCTCACTTCCAATCTTGTAAGGTGATCATCCAACCTCAAGAAATCTTTGTTTCTTGCAGTAGGTTATCATTCTAATACAAGGTAATAATCATATTCAAACTTTGGTTCAATTTCTATAACTATAACAATCTTATTTCAAGTGATGATCTTACTTGAACTTGTTTTCGTGTCATGATTCTGCTTCAAGAACTTCGAGCCATCCAAGGATCCGTTGAAGCTAGATCCATTTTTCTTTTTTACAGTAGGTTTATCCAAGGAACTTAAGGTAGTAATGATGTTCATAACATCATTTGATTTATACATATAAAGCTATCTTATTCGAAGGTTTAAACTTGTAATCACTAGAACATAGTTTAGTTAATTCTAAACTTGTTCGCAAACAAAAGTTAATCCTTCTAACTTGACTTTTAAAATCAACTAAACACATGTTCTATATCTATATGATATGCTAACTTAATGATTTAAAACCTGGAAACACGAAAAACACCGTAAAACCGGATTTACGCCGTCGTAGTAACACCGCGGGCTGTTTTGGGTTAGTTAATTAAAAACTATGATAAACTTTGATTTAAAAGTTGTTATTCTGAGAAGATGATTTTTATTATGAACATGAAACTATATCCAAAAATTATGGTTAAACTCAAAGTGGAAGTATGTTTTCTAAAATGGTCATCTAGACGTCGTTCTTTCGACTGAAATGACTACCTTTACAAAAACGACTTGTAACTTATCTTTTCGACTATAAACCTATATTTTTTCTGTTTTGATTCATAAAATAGAGTTCAATATGAAACCATAGCAATTGGATTCACTCAAAACGGATTTAAAATGAAGAAGTTATGGGTAAAACAAGATTGGATAATTTTTCTCATTTTAGCTACGTGAAAATTGGTAACAAATCTATTCCAACCATAACTTAATCAACTTGTATTGTATATTATGTAATCTTGAGATACCATAGACACGTATACAATGTTTCGACCTATCATGTCGACACATCTATATATATTTCGGAACAACCATAGACACTCTATATGTGAATGTTGGAGTTAGCTATACAGGGTTGAGGTTGATTCCAAAATATATATAGTTTGAGTTGTGATCAATACTGAGATACGTATACACTGGGTCGTGGATTGATTCAAGATAATATTTATCGATTTATTTCTGTACATCTAATTGTGGACAACTAGTTGTAGGTTACTAACGAGGACAGCTGACTTAATAAACTTAAAACATCAAAATATATTAAAAGTGTTGTAAATATATTTTGAACATACTTTGATATATATGTATATATTGTTATAGGTTCGTGAATCAACCAGTGGCCAAGTCTTACTTCCCGACGAAGTAAAAATCTGTGAAAGTGAGTTATAGTCCCACTTTTAAAATCTAATATTTTTGGGATGAGAATACATGCAGGTTTTATAAATGATTTACAAAATAGACACAAGTACGTGAAACTACATTCTATGGTTGAATTATCGAAATCGAATATGCCCCTTTTTATTAAGTCTGGTAATCTAAGAATTAGGGAACAGACACCCTAATTGACGCGAATCCTAAAGATAGATCTATTGGGCCTAACAAACCCCATCCAAAGTACCGGATGCTTTAGTACTTCGAAATTTATATCATATCCGAAGGGTGTCCCGGAATGATGGGGATATTCTTATATATGCATCTTGTTAATGTCGGTTACCAGGTGTTCACCATATGAATGATTTTTATCTCTATGTATGGGGTGTGTATTGAAATATGAAATCTTGTGGTCTATCATTATGATTTGATATATATAGGTTAAACCTATAACTCACCAACATTTTTTGTTGACGTTTTAAGCATGTTTATTCTCAGGTGATTATTAAGAGCTTCCGCTGTCGCATACTTAAATAAGGACGAGATTTGGAGTCCATGCTTGTATGATATTGTGTAAAAACTGCATTCAAGAAACTTATTTTGTTGTAACATATTTGTATTGTAAACCATTATGTAATGGTCGTGTGTAAACAAGATATTTTAGATTATCATTATTTGATAATCTACGTAAAGCTTTTTAAACCTTTATTGATGAAATAAAGGTTATGGTTTGTTTTAAAATGAATGCAGTCTTTGAAAAACGTCTCATATAGAGGTCAAAACCTCGCAACGAAATCAATTAATATGGAACGTTTTTAATCAATAAGAACGGGACATTTCAGTTGGTATCCGAGCGTTGGTCTTAGAGAACCAGAAAATTTGCATTAGTGTGTCTTATCGAGTTTGTTAGGATGCATTAGTGAGTCTGGACTTCGACCGTGTTTTCTTTAAAAATGATTGCTTAACATTTTTGTTGGAAACTATATATTTTTAACATATGAATATTATGTGATATATTAATCTCTTAACGTGTTTGACATTATGTGATAGATGTCTACCTCTAGAACAAGTCCCATTGACTCACCTAATAATAATGAAGAGTCAAATGTAAATTGGAATGATTCGTGGACTGATTCACAAGTTCCCGAAGAGGAACCGGAAGAAGAGTCGGAACCGGAAGAAGAATCGGAACCGGAAGAAGAATCGGAACCGGATGAAGAAATAGAACCGGTGGGGGAAATAATAAAACGGTTAAGTAAAAGAAAATCCTCAATCAACCGACCAAGGTTAATTATGGTCAATGGTGTTTCCGCCAAGGAAGCAAAATATTGGGAGGATTACCAATTCTCCGATGAATCGGATTCCGACGAGAATTTCGATGATGTTATAGAAATTACCCCAACTGAATTTAAAAAGGCAAAAGAAAATAATAAGGGAAAGGGCATAAAAATAGAGAAATCTAATTCCAACCCCGATGAACTTTATATGTATCGTCAACCCCCGAAGTCCTTAAGTTGTAACAATGACCCGGGAACCTCTAAACCACCAGGTTTTTCTAAACCAATGTGGATAACGACGGCTCGTATTAGGGGAACATCATATATCCCTAGAAACTTGGCAAAACGAACCAAAACCGAAGAAGAAGAAACAAGCGAGTCGGAATAAGATAGTTGTATTCGTGTGGTGTAATATATGTAATATAGTGTGCTTATGCTTTATGATATATGTAAAAATTGCTTGTATTAATAAGTATTTTTTTTTATGAATCTAACTCTTGTCTATTTTACAGTATAAAAACACAAAATGGATAGACAACCCAATATTTTAAGAGACCTACCCGGAGACATGATTGATGAAATCTTGTCTAGAGTCGGTCAGAATTCTTCGGCACAACTATTTAAGGCGAGATCAGTTTGTAAGACATTCGAAGAACGTTCCAAGAATGCCTTAGTTTATAAAAGGCTTTCGTTCGAAAGATGGGGGATATCACATTGGGAAACCCATAAGTTACGATGTGTTTACTTTGACGCATATATTGCGGGGAACCCAAATGCTATTTTACGCAACGGGTTAAGAAATTATTTTGACTCAATATATCCGAATATTGGACTTCGTGATTTAGAAAAAGCGGCTAACATGCAACATAAAGAAGCATGTTATGCTTACGGATTAGTAATGTTTGCTTCTCACCAAAGTGAGAACAAGAACATCGGGCTACAACTATTAAACAAAACGTTTCCACAAGTGACGGAGTTGGTAATTGGGGTAAGAAATGGGGTTTTTAGATTATTACGGGACTGTTGGACATTACGTAACCCTCGTCCCTTTGACGACGTTACAACAAGCTGTCTTATCAACGGCCATAACGGTTATGTTCCACAAGACCAAGGATGGGAAGTAATCCTAGTAAAACCAGAATGCATGACTTGTTTCTGGACGTATGAATTACGTGTCTTTATTGCCTTTGCTGAACGACTTGTGTACTAGCTAGAATTATCTTCACAACCATCTTGTATCAAAGTTATTGTGTGCTATATTTCATGCTTTATGTAAAATAAGCGGTATTGTAAGTTTGTAAAATATTGTATAAAAGTTTGAACGCGAAATATTATTATAATCAGTTTTTCATATAGAATTGTAGTAGTTGAATTGTATATTAGCTACTAAGTATGAACTTAACGGGTAGGTACTACCCGAATTTAAACTTATAAAACGCTAATATGAAGAAAAAGCTTTTATAAATGAGTTCATATTATGCTACGAAATACTATTAACTACTCTTAATATTCTGTATGATTAACTTGTTCCATTTGACTATTTTGAAGGAAATGGCACCGACTACTCGACACACCGTGAATATGAATGAAGAGGAATTCCGTACTTTTCTAGCTTCAAACATAGCCGCAGTACAGGCTGCGCTACATACCAACAATAACCTTGGATCTAGCAGTACAGGAAATCGTGTAGGATGCACCTACAAAGAATTCACTGCCTGCAAACCTTTGGAATTTGATGGAACCGAAGGACCGATCGGATTGAAACGGTGGACCGAGAAGGTCGAATCGGTGTTTGCCATAAGTAAGTGTACTGAAGAGGATAAAGTGAAGTACGCTACGCATACCTTCACAGGTTCTGCGTTAACATGGTGGAATACCTATCTAGAGCAAGTGGGACAAGACAATGCGTACGTACTACCGTGGTCAGCATTCAAGCACTTGATGAACGAGAAGTACCGTCCCAGAACCGAGGTCAATAAGCTCAAGACAGAACTTAGAGGGTTACGAACCCAAGGATTTGATATTACCACGTACGAAAGACGATTCACAGAATTGTGCCTATTGTGTCCGGGAGCATTCGAAGATGAGGAAGAGAAAATCGACGCGTTTGTGAAAGGATTACCGGAAAGAATCCAAGAAGATATAAGTTCACACGAGCCCTCCTCCATACAACAGGCATGTAGAATGGCTCACAAACTAGTGAACCAGATTGAAGAAAGAATTAAAGAACAGACTGCTGAAGAGGCCAATGTCAAGCAAGTCAAAAGAAAGTGGGAGGAAAACGGTGATAAGAATCACCAATACAACAACAACAGCAATTACAACAATAATCGCAACAATTATCCCAACAATTGCAACATCAATCGCAACTATAACAAACAGTCCAACAACAACAACAACAACAACAGCAGCAACTACAACAATCATCCTAATAACAATAATAACCGCAACAACAACAACAACCAGAAGCAGCTATGCCAAAGGTGTGAAAAGAATCACTCGGGGTTCTGCACCAAATTTTGCAACAAGTGTAAAAGAAATGGTCATAGCGCGGCGAAGTGTGAGGTCTATGGACCAGGGGTTAATAGAACGAAAGGAACAAATGGTGTCGGAACGAGTAATGGCGGAGCAAGTAGTGTCGGAGCAATTTATGCCAATGTAGTTTGTTATAAATGTGGAAAACCGGGCCACATTATTAGAAATTGCCCGAACCAGGAGAACACGAATGGACAAGGCCGCGGAAGAGTTTTCAATATTAATGCGGCAGAGGCACAGGAAGACCCGGAGCTTGTTACGTGTACGTTTCTTATTGACAATAAATCTGCTTACGTTTTATCTGATTCGGGTGCGGATAGAAGCTATATGAGTAGAGATTTTTGTGCTAAATTAAGTTGTCCATTGACGCCTTTGGATAGTAAATTTTTACTCGAATTAGCAAATGGTAAATTAATTTCAGCAGATAATATATGTCGGAATCGAGAAATTAAACTGGTTAGCGAAACATTTAAGATTGATTTGATACCAGTAGAGTTAGGGAGTTTTGATGTGATAATCGATATGGACTGGTTGAAAGAAGTGAAAGCAGAGATCGTCTGTTACAAAAATGCAATTCGCATTATACGAGAAAAAGGAAAACCCTTAATGGTGTACGGAGAAAAGGGCAACACGAAGCTACATCTTATTAGTAATTTGAAGGCACAAAAACTAATAAGAAAAGGTTGCTATGCTGTTCTAGCACACGTCGAGAAAGTACAAACTGAAGAAAAGAGCATCAATGATGTTCCCATTGCAAAAGAATTTCCCGATGTATTTCTGAAAGAATTACCGGGATTACCCCCACATCGATCTGTTGAATTTCAAATAGATCTTGTACCAGGAGCTGCACCAATAGCTCGTGCTCCTTACAGACTCGCACCTAGCGAGATGAAAGAACTGCAAAGCCAATTACAAGAACTTTTAGAGCGTGGTTTCATTCGACCAAGCACATCACCGTGGGGAGCTCCTGTTTTGTTTGTCAAGAAGAAAGATGGTACATTCAGGTTGTGTATCGACTACCGAGAGTTGAACAAACTTACCATCAAGAACCGCTACCCACTACCGAGAATCGACGACTTATTTGATCAACTACAAGGCTCGTCTGTTTATTCAAAGATTGACTTACGTTCCGGGTATCATCAAATGCGGGTGAAAGAAGATGATATTCCAAAGACTGCTTTCAGAACACGTTACGGTCATTACGAGTTTATGGTCATGCCGTTTGGTTTAACTAATGCACCAGCTGTGTTCATGGACCTTATGAACCGAGTGTGTGGACCATACCTTGACAAGTTTGT
This sequence comes from Rutidosis leptorrhynchoides, assembly GCF_046630445.1. Taxonomy (NCBI): domain Eukaryota; kingdom Viridiplantae; phylum Streptophyta; class Magnoliopsida; order Asterales; family Asteraceae; genus Rutidosis; species Rutidosis leptorrhynchoides. Next base: position 40,675,520 of record NC_092342.1, on the reverse strand, counting down.
CATTGTTTTCATTGATGACATACTTATTTACTCAAAGAATGACCAAGAACACGGTGAACATTTGAGAAAGGTGTTAGAAGTATTGAGGAAGGAAGAATTGTACGCTAAGTTTTCAAAGTGTGCATTTTGGTTGGAAGAAGTTCAATTCCTCGGTCACATAGTGAATAAAGAAGGTATTAAGGTGGATCCGGCAAAGATAGAAACTGTTGAAAAGTGGGAAACCCCAAAAACTCCAAAACACATACGCCAGTTTTTAGGACTAGCTGGTTACTACAGAAGGTTCATCCAAGACTTTTCCAGAATAGCAAAACCCTTGACTGCATTAACGCATAAAGGGAAGAAATTTGAATGGAATGATGAACAAGAGAAAGCGTTTCAGTTATTGAAGAAAAAGCTAACTACGGCACCTATATTGTCATTGCCTGAAGGGAATGATGATTTTGTGATTTATTGTGACGCATCAAAGCAAGGTCTCGGTTGTGTATTAATGCAACGAACGAAGGTGATTGCTTATGCGTCTAGACAATTAAAGATTCACGAACAAAATTATACGACGCATGATTTGGAATTAGGCGCGGTTGGTTTTGCATTAAAGACTTGGAGGCACTACTTATATGGGGTCAAAAGTATTATATATACCAACCACAAAATTCTTCAACACATATTTAATCAGAAACAACTGAATATGAGGCAGCGTAGGTGGATTGAATTGTTGAATAATTACGACTTTGAGATTCGTTACCACCCGGGGAAGGCAAATGTGGTAGCCGATGCCTTGAGCAGGAAGGACAGAGAACCCATTCGAGTAAAATCTATGAATATAATGATTCATAATAACCTTACTACTCAAATAAAGGAGGCGCAACAAGGAGTTTTAAAAGAGGGAAATTTAAAGGATGAAATACCCAAGGGATCGGAAAAGCATCTTAATATTCGGGAAGACGGAACCCGGTATAGGGCTGAAAGGATTTGGGTACCAAAATTTGGAGATATGAGAGAAATGGTACTTAGAGAAGCTCATAAAACCAGATACTCAATACATCCTGGAACGGGGAAGATGTACAAGGATCTCAAGAAACATTTTTGGTGGCCGGGTATGAAAGCCGATGTTGCTAAATATGTAGGAGAATGTTTGACGTGTTCTAAGGTCAAAGCTGAGCATCAGAAACCATCAGGTCTACTTCAACAACCCGAAATCCCAGAATGGAAATGGGAAAACATTACCATGGATTTCATCACTAAATTGCCAAGGACTGCAAGTGGTTTTGATACTATTTAGGTAATAGTTGATCGTCTCACCAAATCAGCACACTTCCTGCCAATAAGAGAAGATGACAAGATGGAGAAGTTAGCACGACTGTATTTGAAGGAAGTCGTCTCCAGACATGGAATACCAATCTCTATTATCTCTGATAGGGATGGCAGATTTATTTCAAGATTCTGGCAGACATTACAGCAAGCATTAGGAACTCGTCTAGACATGAGTACTGCCTATCATCCACAAACTGATGGGCAGAGCGAAAGGACGATACAAACGCTTGAAGACATGCTACGAGCATGTGTTATTGATTTCGGAAACAGTTGGGATCGACATCTACCGTTAGCAGAATTTTCCTACAACAACAGCTACCATTCAAGCATTGAGATGGCGCCATTTAAAGCACTTTATGGTAGAAAGTGCAGGTCTCCGATTTGTTGGAGTGAAGTGGGGGATAGACAGATTACGGGTCCGGAGATTATACAAGAAACTACCGAGAAGATCATCCAAATTCAACAACGGTTGAAAACCGCCCAAAGTCGACAAAAGAGCTACGCTGACATTAAAAGAAAAGATATAGAATTTGAAATTGGAGAGATGGTCATGCTTAAAGTTGCACCTTGGAAAGGCGTTGTTCGATTTGGTAAACGAGGAAATTAAATCCAAGGTATATTGGACCATTCAAGATTATTGATCGTGTCGGACCAGTAGCTTACCGACTTGAGTTACCTCAACAACTCGCGGCTGTACATAACACTTTCCACGTCTCGAATTTGAAGAAATGTTTTGCTAAAGAAGATCTCACTATTCCGTTAGATGAAATCCAAATCAACGAAAAACTCCAATTCATCGAAGAACCCGTCGAAATAATGGATCGTGAGGTTAAAAGACTTAAGCAAAATAAGATACCAATTGTTAAGGTTCGATGGAATGCTCATAGAGGACCCGAGTTCACCTGGGAGCGTGAAGATCAGATGAAGAAGAAATACCCACATCTATTTCCAGAAGATTCGTCAACACCTTCAACAGCTTAAAATTTCGGGACGAAATTTATTTAACGGGTAGGTACTGTAGTGACCCGAACTTTTCCATGTTTATATATATTAATTGAGATTGATATTTACATGATTAAATATTTCCAACATGTTAAGCAATCAAACTTGTTAAGACTTGATTAATTGAAATAGGTTTCATATAGACAATTGACCACCCAAGTTGACCGGTGATTCACGAACGTTAAAACTTGTAAAAACTATACGATGACATATATATGGTTATATATATAGTTAACATGATTTTATTATAAGTATGTATCTCAATAGGTATTTTAACAATGAGTTATATACATAAAAATGAGACTATTAATTTAAGAAACTCGAAAACGATATATATAACGATTATCGTTATAACAACGTCTTACTAGGTACATATGAATCATATTAAGATATTGATACACTTGGTTAATTATGTTAAATGATAAGTAAATATATTATTAAGTGTATTAACAATGAAATACATATGTAAAAATAAGACTACTAACTTAATGATTTCGAAACGAGACATATATGTAACGATTATCGTTGTAACAACATTTAACTGTATATACATCATACTAAGATATATTATATATCATAATATCATGATAATATAACAATTTAACATCTAATTTGTTATAATAAACAATGGGTTAACAACATTCAACAAGATCGTTAACCTAAAGGTTTCAAAACAACATTTACATGTAACGACTAACGATGACTTAACGACTCAGTTAAAATGTATATACATGTAGTGTTTTAATATGTATTCATACACTTTTGAAAGACTTCAAGACACTTATTAAAATACTTCTACTTAACAAAAATGCTTACAATTACATCCTCGTTCAGTTTCATCAACAATTCTACTCGTATGCACCCGTATTCGTACTCGTACAATACACAGCTTTTAGATGTATGTACTATTGGTATATGCACTCCAATTGTCAGCTCTTAGCAGCCCATATGAGTCACCTAACACATGTGGGAACCATCATTTGGCAACTAGCATGAAATATCTCATAAAATTACAAAAATATGAGTAATCATTCATGACTTATTTACATGAAAACAAAATTACATATCCTTTATATCTAATCCATACACCAACGAACAAAAACACTTACAAACACTTTCATTCTTCAATTTTATTCATCTAATTGATCTCTCTCAAGTTCTATCTTCAAGTTCTAAGTGTTCTTCATATATTCTACAAGTTCTAGTTACATAAAATCAAGAATACTTTCAAGTTTGCTAGCTCACTTCCAATCTTGTAAGGTGATCATCCAACCTCAAGAAATCTTTATTTCTTACAGTAGGTTATCATTCTAATACAAGGTAATAATCATATTCAAACTTTGGTTCAATTTCTATAACTATAACAATCTTATTTCAAGTGATGATCTTACTTGAACTTGTTTTCGTGTCATGATTCTGCTTCAAGAACTTCGAGCCATCCAAGGATCCGTTAAAGCTAGATCCATTTTTTTTTCCAGTAGGTTTATCCAAGGAACTTAAGGTAGTAATGATGTTCATAACATCATTTGATTCATACATATAAAGCTATCTTATTCGAAGGTTTAAACTTGTAATCACTAGAACATAGTTTAGTTAATTCTAAACTTGTTCGCAAACAAAAGTTAATCCTTCTAACTTGACTTTTAAAATCAACTAAACACATGTTCTATATCTATATGATATGCTAACTTAATGATTTAAAACCTGGAAACACGAAAAACACCGTAAAACCGGATTTACGCCGTCGTAGTAACACCGCGGGCTGTTTTGGGTTAGTTAATTAAAAACTATGATAAACTTTGATTTAAAAGTTGTTATTCTGAGAAGATGATTTTTATTATGAACATGAAACTATATCCAAAAATTATGGTTAAACTCAAAGTGGAAGTATGTTTTCTAAAATGGTCATCTAGACGTCGTTCTTTCGACTGAAATGACTACCTTTACAAAAACGACTTGTAACTTATCTTTCCGACTATAAACCTATACTTTTTATGTTTAGATTCATAAAATAGAGTTCAATATGAAACCATAGCAATTGGATTCACTCAAAACGGATTTAAAATGAAGAAGTTATGGGTAAAACAAGATTGGATAATTTTTCTCATTTTAGCTACGTGAAAATTGGTAACAAATCTATTCCAACCATAACTTAATCAACTTGTATTGTATATTATGTAATCTTGAGATACCATAGACACGTATACAATGTTTCGACCTATCATGTCGACACATCTATATATATTTCGGAACAACCATAGACACTCTATATGTGAATGTTGGAGTTAGCTATACAGGGTTGAGGTTGATTCCAAAATATATATAGTTTGAGTTGTGATCAATACTGAGATACGTATACACTGGGTCGTGGATTGATTCAAGATAATATTTATCGATTTATTTCTGTACATCTAATTGTGGACAACTAGTTGTAGGTTACTAACGAGGACAGCTGACTTAATAAACTTAAAACATCAAAATATATTAAAAGTGTTGTAAATATATTTTGAACATACTTTGATATATATGTATATATTGTTATAGGTTCGTGAATTAACCAGTGGCCAAGTCTTACTTCCCGACGAAGTAAAAATCTGTGAAAGTGAGTTATAGTCCCACTTTTAAAATCTAATATTTTTGGGATGAGAATACATGCAGGTTTTATAAATGATTTACAAAATAGACACAAGTACGTGAAACTACATTCTATGGTTGAATTATCGAAATCGAATATGCCCCTTTTTATTAAGTCTGGTAATCTAAGAATTAGGGAACAGACACCCTAATTGACGCGAATCCTAAAGATAGATCTATTGGGCCTAACAAACCCCATCCAAAGTACCGGATGCTTTAGTACTTCGAAATTTATATCATATCCGAAGGGTGTCCCGGAATGATGGGGATATTCTTATATATGCATCTTGTTAATGTCGGTTACCAGGTGTTCACCATATGAATGATTTTTATCTCTATGTATGGGGTGTGTATTGAAATATGAAATCTTGTGGTCTATCATTATGATTTGATATATATAGGTTAAACCTATAACTCACCAACATTTTTTGTTGACGTTTTAAGCATGTTTATTCTCAGGTGATTATTAAGAGCTTCCGCTGTCGCATACTTAAATAAGGACGAGATTTGGAGTCCATGCTTGTATGATATTGTGTAAAAACTGCATTCAAGAAACTTATTTTGTTGTAACATATTTGTATTGTAAACCATTATGTAATGGTCGTGTGTAAACAAGATATTTTAGATTATCATTATTTGATAATCTACGTAAAGCTTTTTAAACCTTTATTGATGAAATAAAGGTTATGGTTTGTTTTAAAATGAATGCAGTCTTTGAAAAACGTCTCATATAGAGGTCAAAACCTCGCAACGAAATTAATTAATATGGAACGTTTTTAATCAATAAGAACGGGACATTTCATATCCAAACAAGTTCTTCGCCTTGGGGTGCACCTGTTTTATTTGTGAAGAAGAAGGACGGATCTTTTCGCATGTGTATCGATTATCGTGAGCTGAACAAGTTGACGATCAAGAATCGGTATCCCCTTCCTGAATTGACGATCTTTTTGACCAGCTGCAAGGATCAAGCATTTACTCTAAGATCGATTTGCGATTAGGTTATCACCAGTTGAGGGTGAAGGAGAGTGATGTGATGAAAACTGCGTTCAGAACCCGTTATGGTCATTATGAGTTTCTCGTGATGCCATTCGGTTTAACCAACGCACCTGCCGTGTTTATGAATCTCATGAATCGTGTATGCAAGCCATACCTGGATAAGTTCGTTATCGTCTTCATAGATGATATCCTCATCTACTCCAAAAGCGAAGAAGAACATGAGCAACATCTTCGACTAGTGTTGGAACTCTTGAGACAAGAGCAACTTTATGCCAAATTCTCCAAGTGTGAGTTTTGGTTGAAGGAAGTCCAATTCCTGGGTCATATTGTGAGCGATCAAGGTATCAAAGTTGATCCCAAAAAGATCGAGGCTATCAGCAAGTAGGAAACCCCCACTACTCCGACTCATATCCGCCAATTTTTAGGTCTCGCCGGTTACTACCGAAGATTTATTGAAGGTTTCTCTCTGATTGTGCGTCCTTTAACCGCGCTGAATCACAAAGGGAAGAAGTTCGTTTGGGAAACCGAACAAGAAACATCATTTCAAACCTTGAAGCAGAAGTTAACCACCGCGCCTATCTTATCACTTCCTGAAGGCAGTGACGACTTCGTTGTGTATTGTGATGCCTCGAAAAATGGTTTTGGTTGCGTATTGATGCAAAGAATGAAGGTCGTTGCTTATGATTCTCGTCAACTGAAGATTCACGAGCGGAACTACACTACTCACGATCTCGAACTTGGAGCCGTTGTCTTTGCGCTCAAATTGTGAAGACACTATCTTTATGGAACTAAAAGTACTATCTTCACCGACCACAAAAGCCTCCAACACATATTCGATCAGAAACAACTGAACATGAGACATCGATGATGGATCGAGAAGCTGAACGACTATGATTGTGAACTTCATTACCATCCTGGCAAGGCAAATGTTGTAGCCGACGCTTTGAGCCGAAATCAGAGGATGACACCTCTTCGTGTTCGGTCACTGAACATCACTATTCATTCGAATCTCAATAGCCAAATCCGAGTAGCCTAAGATGAGGCTCTCAAGGAGGAGAATATTTCTCATGAACACTTGAACATTCTCGTCTCTCGATTCGAGGTTAAGGAGACTGGACTCCGATACTTCGCCGGAAGAATTTGGGTGCCTAGTTATGGGGATTTGCAAAGCCTCATTCTAGACGAAGCCCATAAGTTAAGATATTCGATTCATCCAGGAGTCGGTAAAATGTACCACGATCTCAAGGAGCAATATTGGTGGCCAAATCTTAAGAAGGACGTTGCCACGTACGTTGGGAAGTGTTTGACTTGCTCGAAGGTTAAGGCCGAACATCAAAGGCCATCTGGGTTACTTCAGCAATCGAAAATCCTGCAATAGAAGTGGGAAAGGATAACGATGGACTTCATCACGAAACTACCAAAGACGGTGGGCGGATACGATACCATCTGGGTTATCATTGACAGTCTTACCAAATCTGCACACTTCTTAGCCATGAAGGAAACGGATACGATGGAAAAACTCGCTCAACTATACATAAAGGAAATTGTATCTCGTCATGGTGTGCCCTTATCAATTATTTCAGACCGAGATGCCCGTTTTGCTTCTAGATTTTGGCGTTCTTTCAAGAAGCCTTGGGGACCCGTCTCGACATGAGTACTGCGTATCACCTACAGAATGATGGACAAAGCGAACGCACGATTCAGACTTTGGAGGACATGTTGCGTTCTTGTGTTATTGATTTCGGAAAGGCTTGGGAAAGGCATTTGCCGCTAGCCGAATTCTCTTACAACAACAGTTATCATTCGAGTATTAATGCAGCACCTTTTGAAGTGTTGTATGGCCGCAAATGCCGTTCTCCTATTTATTGGGTCGAAGTAGGCGAAAAATAAATCACCGGACTCGAGTTAGTCCATGAAACAACCGAGAAGATTGTCCAAATTCAAGCGAGACTCAAGACGGCCCGTGATCGCCAAAAGAGTTATGCCGACCTTAAACATAAAGACTTTGAATTCAACATGGGTGACCGTGTAATATTGAAGGTCGCACCTTGGAAAGGTGTGATCCGTTTTGGAAAATGTGGGAAGCTAAACCCGTGATACATTGGTCCTTTAGAAATCTTGGAGCGTGTTGGACCCGTTGCTTACCGTCTGGATCTTCCGACTCAATTGAGCTCAGTTCATCCTACCTTCCACGTATTGAATTTGAAGAAGTGTCTTGCTGAACCAGAACTTGTCATACCATTGGAAGAACTTACGATTGATGACAAACTCCACTTCGTGGAAGAACCTGTCGAAATTATGGACCGTGAGGTCAAAACTTTGAAACGCAACAAGATTCTGATCGTCCGAGTTTGATGGAATGCCAAACGAGGACCTGAGTTTACCTGGGAACGAGAGGATCAAATAAAGCAGAAGTATCCTCACCTTTTCCCAACTCCTCCATCTACCTCAGCTTAAAATTTCGGGACGAAATTTTCTTTAACAGGTGGGTAATGTAACGACCCTGGATTTTCCAACTTATATTAATAATATTTATTATTAATACTTGCGCTTTAATAAATGTATGCTTATACATTTTACTTGTCACCGTAGTAGACTTTCCAAGTCCCGACTCGTCTTTTCGACACGTGCTTTTCACGAATAATATTTCGAATATTATTTACGTTCATAATTAATTATTATTAATTATTTCTAATTAACTAATGTAAGTAGTTAATTACTTGGGATTTTTACTAATTTGTTGCTTACTTATACTTGGGCTTATATTATTGGACTTGGAAGCTCCCCTACATTACTTAATGGACTACTAGTAAGCCCACTATTATGCTAATGATTCTTTAAGCTTAAACAAGATTAACTAAGTTAAATGAGGAGACAAAAATGTTCAAGCATGCAAACACCAAATTTCCATGCATTTAACTTATTACTCTTCCTAGCATTCACCATCCTCCCACACTTGAAAGATGAGTTTTGACTTCCCCTTTTGGCCATCAAGGCTGACGGTTCTAGCAAGGGAGGAGTGAGCTCCATTTTCTTTTTTTTTGTGCTACTTATTTGCTAGTTTCTACTTCATTTCACACACAAAACATACTTACACTTTATTTCTCTCAACTTTCTCTCTAAATTGTAAGTGAAAAACTTTATTTTTCTTCTTCTTTCTTCCTTTGAAGTCGACTAGTATCATCATCAAATTACAGTTTGTTGTTTGTTGTTAAAGATCAAGCTTTCTAGCTTGTATCTTCATGTAATCTTGCTTCTTCCATCCTTTGTTTGATGAGAAGTCAAGAACAAGAATCTAAGCTTGTTAGCTTATGGTTCTACACTTGAAGTATTATAAAGATCTAAAGCTCATAAGCTTTAAGATTTCACTTGTGTTCATGTTTTGTAAACTTAAGGTTTATTGTCTTAAGATCCAAAGCTTTGGCTTGAATCTTCTTAAGTATGAAACAAACATGAACTTGTTACTTTTACTTAGTTTATTTCTTCATCTTTTCTTTCTTTTAAATTCGTGATTTATATATGTTGGTCAAGTATTACTAGTTAAACTTGATCTCATTTTTCTTGAAACTAAAGTTAAACTTTGTAAGTTCAAGAACATGGAAGTTAAACTTTCTAATTATAACTTCATACACTTATGTTGGATCTAAGTTTCTATAGCTTATGGTCTTCCAATTTTGTTTAAAACAAAAGCTTATAAGCTTATATACATTTTACAAGATAAAAATCTAAGTTTCATAACTTATGGTTTTATTAAAGTAAAGATCCAAGTTCCATAACTTAGGATTTAACTTAAGAACACTAGATCTAGCTAAGATCTAAGTTCTACAACTTAAGACCTTGTTTATTTAGTTTACATTCAAGTTTATAGCTTAATATTACTATTAGAACTCATGTATGTGTCGGATCTAAGATCTTGATGTAACTTTGGTTCATAAACCTTCTTACAACCCTTAAATGAGTTGTGCTATTTATCTTAGACATACACTAGTGTTATGATGGTCAAAACTTGGTTAAGATGAGGCAAACAGATTAATGAGTTGTACACTTGAAGCTACAAGCATCAAGGATGAGAACCGTGATGAATATCAAGCACCAAGAACCCACTGGAGCACATTGCTTACTGTTTTGAGGTCTGATCAGTCACCTGGGATACTGGAAAAGTTGATTTCCATATTTTTCGGTTCGAGTAGATGACTTTTCGTTTAGGACTCGTCTTAATCCAATTTACTGTTTAGGATTTATAGCCTTCCGAAAGTCACTACACCTTTGTAACGTTGTGCTGAACTTTCTAACCTACTCGCACTTAAACCATTGCCACAGTCAAACGAAGACGAGTTTGGTTCTGAAAATTGGTCAATGGTTGGAGGACTCACATACAGAGCCATAGCCACTGACTACACGTCTTTTTGATTTGTATAGAGGTCGTAGCAGCTGAACGAAGTCAGCCTTTGTTTCGATCTCTATTCTTGATTGAAAACTTACTTTACTTTTTACTTATGTTGTTGATAATGATGTTACTTAAGACCTAATTTATATAATTTTAAACCTTTGGGAACCATTTATTGACTTAGTAACTTTTGATTTAGGTTGAGGACCTTTCGGACCAACTACTTGCTTACTTATCTCGTACCGACTTTACTACTTTTCACTGTAAGTTATAGCATCCCTTTTACTTTAACTATTTTGGGAACTGAGATTACATGCACTTTTTACGTTTTACATACTAGGCACGAGTACTTAAACTTTATATATGTGTGGGTTATACAACGGCATAAACTTTCCCCTTAGCTCGGTAACGTTTAGTCATTGGTCTTTGAACCGGTGAACGCGAATCTTAGATATGGATCCATAGGGTTTGACATCCCCACTCGGGCTAGTTGCGCTAGCATTTAACGGGTGTTTAATACTTCATAAACTTACGCACTCGCCAAGTGTACTTTTAGGGGGTGATATTACGTTAAGTTAGTTACCAAGTGCCCACGGTTGAACATATACTTTTCATACTGTTTTGAAACACTGAAATCTAGTGGCCTACCTTACATTAATGTTATACTTAAACTATAGCTCACCAACATTTGTGTTGACGTTTTTAAGCTTATTTTCTCAGGTGCTTAGAGGTTTGATGCTTCCGCTGTAGTAGTCTTGCTGTGTAGACTCCCACTGCTTTTGTTAGAGATGTCTCTGCATGAAACGTTTATCTTGCATTCACAACTATGTTACTTTTGAAACAATGAATTTGTAATGATCATTGGGTCTCGTACTTATGTTAATTGCTTCTATTCGTAGAAGCCTACTTTCGTTTGTAAAACTTATGACGTTGGTTATGACGTCACCCTTTCTTATGAATGCAAACTTATTTTAAAACAGCATATAGTGTTTGACCTTGTAATGATCCTGTTATTGATAATCCGTACACGTTAATTTTGTACGGGGCGTCACACCTGGATGCTTGCTTTAATCCATAAATGGATTTTAGAAGTTTGCATACTTTAGTAGGATGTTTAGGATTCACAAACCCTTCCGGCTGAACCATATATACGTCCTCGCTTAGGTCGCCATTTAGGAAAGCGGTTTTGACATCCATTTGCCATATTTCATAATCATGAAAAGCTGCTATGGCAATAAGTATCCTAATTGATATAATGCTCGCGACTGGTGAAAAAGTTTCCTCATAATCAATTCCTTGAGTTTGAGTATAACCTTTTGCCACCAACCGAGCCTTAAAAGTATTTACATTATTGTCCATTACAGCCTTCTTCTTAAAGACCCATTTACACCCCACTGTCTTGCAATTGGGTGGACGATCAATCAAGTCCCATACTTGATTATCTTTCATGGACTGCATCTCTGCCTTCATAGCATCTCCCCATTTGTCAGATTGTCTAACGACCTGTTCTAATCCATCTGGATGATTACATTTGGTTACATCGCGAGGTACTTGACCTCTATATGATACATTTTACAAACATTGCATTCGTTTTTAAAAGACAAACTTTTATTACATCGAAAGTTGACGGCATGTGTAGTGACCCGAACTTTTCCATGTTTATATATATTAATTGAGATTGATATTTACATGATTAAATGTTTCCAACATGTTAAGCAATCAAACTTGTTAAGACTTGATTAATTGAAATATGTTTCATATAGACAATTGACCACCCAATTTGATCGGTGATTCACGAACGTTAAAACTTGTAAAAACTATATGATGACATATATATGGATATATATATATATATATAGTTAACATGATACTATGATAAGAAAACATATCATAAAGTATATTAACAATGAACTACATATGTAAAAACAAGACTACTAACTTAATGATTTTTAAACGAGACATATATGTAACGATTATCGTTGTAAAGACATTTAATGTATATATATCATATTAAGAGATATTCATACATGATAATATCATGATAATATAATAATTTAAAATCTCATTTGATATTATAAACATTGGGTTAACAACATTTAACAAGATCGTTAACCTAAAGGTTTCAAAACAACACTTACATGTAACGACTAACGATGACTTAACGACTCAGTTAAAATGTATATACATGTAGTGTTTTAATATGTATTTATACACTTTTGAAAGACTTCAATACACTTATCAAAATACTTCTACTTAACAAAAATGCTTACAATTACATCCTCGTTCAGTTTCATCAACAATTCTACTCGTATGCACCCGTATTCGTACTCGTACAATACACAGCTTTTAGATGTATGTACTATTGGTATATACACTCCAATGATCAGCTCTTAGCAGCCCATGTGAGTCACCTAACACATGTGGGAACCATCATTTGGCAACTAGCATGAAATATCTCATAAAATTACAAAAATATGAGTAATCATTCATGACTTATTTACATGAAAACAAAATTACATATCCTTTATATCTAATCCATACACCAACGACCAAAAACACCTACAAACACTTTCATTCTTCAATTTTCTTCATCTAATTGATCTCTCTCAAGTTCTATCTTCAAGTTCTAAGTGTTCTTCATAAATTCCAAAAGTTCTAGTTTCATAAAATCAAGAATACTTTCAAGTTTGCTAGCTCACTTTCAATCTTGTAAGGTGATCATCCAACCTCAAGAAATCTTTGTTTCTTACAGTAGGTTATCATTCTAATACAAGGTAATAATCATATTCAAACTTTGGTTCAATTTCTATAACTATAACAATCTTATTTCAAGTGATGATCTTACTTGAACTTGTTTTCGTGTCATGATTCTGCTTCAAGAACTTCGAGCCATCCAAGGATCCATTGAAGCTAGATCCATTTTTCTCTTTTCCAGTAGGTTTATCCAAGGAAATTAAGGTAGTAATGATGTTCATAACATCATTCGATTCATACATATAAAGCTATCTTATTCGAAGGTTTAAACTTGTAATCACTAGAACATAGTTTAGTTAATTCTAAACTTGTTCGCAAACAAAAGTTAATCCTTCTAACTTGACTTTTAAAATCAACTAAACACATGTTCTATATCTATATGATATGCTAACTTAATGATTTAAAACCTGGAAACACGAAAAACACCGTAAAACCGGATTTACGCCGTCGTAGTAACACCGCGGGCTGTTTTGGGTTAGTTAATTAAAAACTATGATAAACTTTGATTTAAAAGTTGTTATTCTGAGAAAATGATTTTTATTATGAACATGAAACTATATCCAAAAATTATGGTTAAACTCAAAGTGGAAGTATGTTTTCTAAAATGGTCATCTAGACGTCGTTCTTTCGACTGAAATGACTACCTTTACAAAAACGACTTGTAACTTATTTTTTCGACTATAAACCTATACTTTTTCTGTTTAGATTCATAAAATAGAGTTCAATATGAAACCATAGAAATTTGATTCACTCAAAACGGATTTAAAATGAAGAAGTTATGGGTAAAACAAGATTGGATAATTTTTCTCATTTTAGCTACGTGAAAATTGGTAACAAATCTATTCCAACCATAACTTAATCAACTTGTATTGTATATTATGTAATCTTGAGATACCATAGACACGTATACAATGTTTCGACCTATCATGTCGACACATCTATATATATTTCGGAACAACCATAGACACTCTATATGTGAATGTTGGAGTTAGCTATACAGGGTTGAGGTTGATTCCAAAATATATATAGTTTGAGTTGTGATCAATACTGAGATACGTATACACTGGGTCGTGGATTGATTCAAGATAATATTTATCGATTTATTTCTGTACATCTAACTGTGGACAACTAGTTATAGGTTACTAACGAGGACAGCTGACTTAATAAACTTAAAACATCAAAATATATTAAAAGTGTTGTAAATATATTTTGAACATACTTTGATATATATATATGTATATATTGTTATAGGTTCGTGAATCAACCAGTGGCCAAGTCTTACTTCCCGACGAAGTAAAAATCTGTGAAAGTGAGTTATAGTCCCACTTTTAAAATCTAATATTTTTGGGAAGAGAATACATGCAGGTTTTATAAATGATTTACAAAATAGACACAAGTACGTGAAACTACATTCTATGGTTGAATTATCGAAATCGAATATGCCCCTTTTTATTAAGTCTGGTAATCTAAGAATTAGGGAACAGACACCCTAATTGACGCGAATCCTAAAGATAGATCTATCGGGCCCAACAAGCCCCATCCAAAGTACCGGATGCTTTAGTACTTCGAAATTTATATCATATCCGAAGGGTGTCCCGGAATGATGGGGATATTCTTATATATGCATCTTGTTAATGTCGGTTACCAGGTGTTCACCATATGAATAATTTTTATCTCTATGTATGGGATGTGTATTGAAATATGAAATCTTGTGGTCTATTATTATGATTTGATATATATATAGGTTAAACCTATAACTCACCAACATTTTTGTTGACGTTTTAAGCATGTTTATTCTCAGGTGATTATTAAGAGCTTCCGCTGTCGCATACTTAAATAAGGACGAGATTTGGAGTCCATGCTTGTATGATATTGTGTAAAAACTGCATTCAAGAAACTTATTTTGTTGTAACATATTTGTATTGTAAACCATTATGTAATGGTCGTGTGTAAACAGGATATTTTAGATTATCATTATTTGATAATCTACGTAAAGTTTTTTTTTAAACCTTTATTGATGAAATAAAGGTTATGGTTTGTTTTAAAATGAATGCAGTCTTTGAAAAACGTCTCATATAGAGGTCAAAACCTCGCAACGAAATCAATTAATATGGAACGTTTTTAATCAATAAGAACGGGACATTTCAGTTGGTATCAGAGCGTTGGTCTTAGAGAACCAGAAAATTTGCATTAGTGTGTCTTATCGAGTTTGTTAGGATGCATTAGTGAGTCTGGACTTCGACCGTGTTTTCTTTAAAAATGATTGCTTAACATTTTTGTTGGAAACTATATATTTTTAACATATGAATATTATGTGATATATTAATCTCTTAACGTGTTTGATATTATGTGATAGATGTCTACCTCTAGAACAAGTCCCATTGACTCACCTAATAATAATGAAGAGTCAAATGTAAATTGGAATGATTTGTGGACTGATTCACAAGTTCCCGAAGAGGAACCGGAAGAAGAGTCGGAACCGGAAGAAGAATCGGAACCGGAAGAAGAATCGGAACCGGATGAAGAAATAGAACCGGTGGGGGAAATAATAAAACGGTTAAGTAAAAGAAAATCCTCAACCAACCGACCAAAGTTAATTATGGTCAATGGTGTTTCCGCCAAGGAAGCAAAATATTGGGAGGATTACCAATTCTCCGATGAATCGGATTCCGACGAGAATTCGGATGATGTTATAGAAATTACCCCAACTGAATTTAAAAAGGCAAAAGAAAATAATAAGGGAAAGGGCATAAAAATAGAGAAATCTAATTCCAACCCCGATGAACTTTATATGTATCGTCAACCCCCGAAGTCCTTAAGTTGTAACAATGACCCGGGAACCTCTAAACCACCAGGTTTTTCTAAACCAATGTGGACAATGACGGCTCGTATTAGGGGAACATCATATATCCCTAGAAACTTGGCAAAACGAACCAAAACCGAAGAAGAAGAAACGAGCGAGTCGGAATAAGATAGTTGTATTCGTGTGGTGTAATATATGTAATATAGTGTTCTTATGCTTTATGATATATGTAAAAATTGCTTGTATTAATAAGTATTTTTTTATGAATCTAACTCTTGTCTATTTTACAGTTTAAAAACACAAAATGGATAGACAACCCAATATTTTAAGAGACCTACCCGGAGACATGATTGATGAAATCTTGTCTAGAGTCGGCCAGAATTCTTCGGCACAACTATTTAAGGCGAGATCAGTTTGTAAGACATTCGAAGAACGTTCCAAGAATGTCTTGGTTTATAAGAGACTTTCGTTTGAAAGATGGGGGATATCACATTGGGAAACCCATAAGTTACGATGTGTTTACTTTGACGCATATATTGCGGGGAACCCAAATGCTATTTTACGCAACGGGTTAAGAAATTATTTTGACTCAATATATCCGAATATTGGACTTCGTGATTTAGAAAAAGCGGCTAACATGCAACATAAAGAAGCATGTTATGCTTACGGATTAGTAATGTTCGCTTCTCACCAAAGTGAGAACAAGAACATCGGGCTACAACTATTAAACAAAACGTTTCCACAAGTGACGGAGTCGGTAATTGGGGTAAGAAATGAGGTTTTTAGATTATTACGGGACTGTTGGACATTACGTAACCCTCGTCCCTTTGATGACGTTACAACACGCTGTCTTATCAACGGACATAACGGTTATGTTGCACAAGACCAAGGATGGGAAGTAGTCCTAGTAAAACCAGAATGCATGACTTGTTTCTGGACGTATGAATTACGTGTCTTTATTGCCTTTGCTGAACGACTTGTGTACTAGCTAGAATTATCTTCACAACTATCTTGTATCAAAATTATTGTGTGCTATATTTCATGCTTTATGTAAAATAAGCGGTATTGTAAGTTTGTAAAATATTGTATAAAAGTTTGAACGCGAAATATTATTATAATCAGTTTTTCATATAGAATTGTAGTAGTTGAATTGTATATTAGCTACTAAGTATGAACTTAACGGGTAGGTACTACCCGAATTTAAACTTATAAAACGCTAATATGAAGAAAAAGCTTTTATAAATGAGTTCATATTATGCTACGAAATACTATTAACTACTCTTAATATTCTGTATGATTAACTTGTTCCATTTGACTATTTTTAAGGAAATGGCACCGACTACTCGACACACCGTGAATATGAATGAAGAGGAATTCCGTACTTTTCTAGCTTCAAACATAGCCGCAGTACAGGCTGCGCTACATACCAACAATAACCTTGGATCTAGCAGTACAGGAAATCGTGTAGGATGCACCTACAAAGAATTCACTGCCTGCAAACCTTTGGAATTTGATGGAACCGAAGGACCGATCGGATTGAAACGGTGGACCGAGAAGGTTGAATCGGTGTTTGCCATAAGTAAGTGTACTGAAGAGGACAAAGTGAAGTACGCTACGCATACCTTCACAGGTTCTGCGTTAACATGGTGGAATACCTATCTAGAGCAAGTGGGACAAGACGATGCGTACGCACTACCGTGGTCAGCATTCAAGCACTTGATGAACGAGAAGTACCGTCCCAGAACCGAGGTCAATAAGCTCAAGACAGAACTTAGAGGGTTACGAACCCAAGGATTTGATATTACCACGTACGAAAGACGATTCACAGAATTGTGCCTATTGTGTCCGGGAGCATTCGAAGATGAGGAAGAGAAGATCGACGCGTTTGTGAAAGGATTACCGGAAAGAATCCAAGAAGATATAAGTTCACACGAGCCCGCCTCCATACAACAGGCATGTAGAATGGCTCACAAACTAGTGAACCAGATTGAAGAAAGAATTAAAGAACAGACTGCTGAAGAGGCCAATGTGAAGCAAGTCAAAAGAAAGTGGGAGGAAAACGGTGATAAGAATCACCAATACAACAACAACAGCAATTACAACAATAATCGCAACAATTATCCCAACAATCGCAACATCAATCACAACTACAACAAACGGCCCAACAACAACAACAACAACAACAACAGCAACTACAACAATCATCCCAACAACAATAATAACCGCAACAACAACAACAATCAGAAGCAACTATGCCAAAGGTGTGAAAAGAATCACTCGGGGTTCTGCACCAAATTTTGCAACAAGTGTAAAAGAAATGGTCATAGCGCGGCAAAGTGTGAGGTCTACGGACCAGGGGTTAATAGAACGAAAGGAACAAATGGTGTCGGAACGAGTAATGGCGGAGCAAGTAGTGTCGGAGCAAGTTATGCCAATGTAGTTTGTTATAAATGTGGAAAACCAGGCCACATTATTAGAAATTGCCCGAACCAGGAGAACACGAATGGACAAGGCCGTGGAAGAGTTTTCAATATTAATGCGGTAGAGGCACAGGAAGACCCGGAGCTTGTTACGGGTACGTTTCTTATTGACAATAAATCTGCTTACGTTTTATTTGATTCGGGTGCGGATAGAAGCTATATGAGTAGAGATTTTTGTGCTAAATTAAGTTGTCCATTGATGCCTTTGGATAGTAAATTTTTACTCGAATTAGCAAATGGTAAATTAATTTCAGCAGATAATATATGTCGGAATCGAGAAATTAAACTGGTTAGCGAAACATTTAAGATTGATTTGATACCAGTAGAGTTAGGGAGTTTTGATGTGATAATCGGTATGGACTGGTTGAAAGAAGTGAAAGCGGAGATCGTTTGTTACAAAAATGCAATTCGCATTATACGAGAAAAAGGAAAACCCTTAATGGTGTACGGAGAAAAGGGCAACACGAAGCTACATCTTATTAGTAATTTGAAGGCACAAAAACTAATAAGAAAAGGTTGCTATGCTGTTCTAGCACACGTCGAGAAAGTACAAACTGAAGAAAAGAGCATCAATGATGTTCCCATTGCAAAAGAATTTCCCGATGTATTTCCGAAAGAATTACCGGGATTACCCCCACATCGATCCGTTGAATTTCAAATAGATCTTGTACCAGGAGCTGCACCAATAGCTCGTGCTCCTTACAGACTCGCACCCAGCGAGATGAAAGAATTGCAAAGCCAATTACAAGAACTTTTAGAGCGTGGTTTCATTCGACCAAGCACATCACTGTGGGGAGCTCCTGTTTTGTTTGTCAAGAAGAAAGATGGTACATTCAGGTTGTGTATCGACTACCGAGAGTTGAACAAACTTACCATCAAGAACCGCTACCCACTACCGAGAATCGACGACTTATTTGATCAACTACAAGGCTCGTCTGTTTATTCAAAGATTGACTTACGTTCCGGGTATCATCAAATGCGGGTGAAAGAAGATGATATTCCAAAGACTGCTTTCAGAACACGTTACGGTCATTACGAGTTTATGGTCATGCCATTTGGTTTAACTAATGCACCAGCTGTGTTCATGGACCTTATGAACCGAGTGTGTGGACCATACCTTGACAAGTTTGTCATTGTTTTCATTGATGACATACTTATTTACTCAAAGAATGACCAAGAGCACGGTGAACATTTGAGAAAGGTGTTAGAAGTATTGAGGAAGGAAGAATTGTACGCTAAGTTTTCAAAGTGTGCATTTTGGTTGGAAGAAGTTCAATTCCTCGGTCACATAGTGAACAAAGAAGGTATTAAGGTGGATCCGGCAAAGATAGAAACTGTTGAAAAGTGGGAAACCCCGAAAACTCCGAAACACATACGCCAGTTTTTAGGACTAGCTGGTTACTACAGAAGGTTCATCCAAGACTTTTCCAGAATAGCAAAACCCTTGACTGCATTAACGCATAAAGGGAAGAAATTTGAATGGAATGATGAACAAGAGAAAGCGTTTCAGTTATTGAAGAAAAAGCTAACTACGGCACCTATATTGTCATTGCCTGAAGGGAATGATGATTTTGTAATTTATTGTGACGCATCAAAGCAAGGTCTCGGTTGTGTATTAATGCAACGAACGAAGGTGATTGCTTATGCGTCTAGACAATTGAAGATTCACGAACAAAATTATACGACGCATGATTTGGAATTAGGCGCGGTTGTTTTTGCATTAAAGACTTGGAGGCACTACTTATATGGGGTCAAAAGTATTATATATACCGACCACAAAAGTCTTCAACACATATTTAATCAGAAACAACTGAATATGAGGCAGCGTAGGTGGATTGAATTATTGAATGATTACGATTTTGAGATTCGTTACCACCCGGGGAAGGCAAATGTGGTAGCCGATGCCTTGAGCAGGAAGGATAGAGAACCCATTCGAGTAAAATCTATGAATATAATGATTCATAATAACATTACTACTCAAATAAAGGAGGCGCAACAAGGAGTTTTAAAAGAGGGAAATTTAAAGGATGAAATACCCAAAGGATCGGAGAAGCATCTTAATATTCGGGAAGACGGAACCCGGTATAGGGCTGAAAGGATTTGGGTACCAAAATTTGGAGATATGAGAGAAATGGTACTTAGAGAAGCTCATAAAACCAGATACTCAATACATCCTGGAACGGGAAAGATGTACAAGGATCTCAAGAAACATTTTTGGTGGCCGGGTATGAAAGCCGATGTTGCTAAATACGTAGGAGAATGTTTGACGTGTTCTAAGGTCAAAGCTGAGCATCAGAAACCATCAGGTCTACTTCAACAACCCGAAATCCCGGAATGGAAATGGGAAAACATTACCATGGATTTCATCACTAAATTGCCAAGGACTGCAAGTGGTTTTGATACTATTTGGGTAATAGTTGATCGTCTCACCAAATCAGCACACTTCCTACCAATAAGAGAAGATGACAAGATGGAGAAGTTAGCACGACTGTATTTGAAGGAAGTCGTCTCCAGACATGGAATACCAATCTCTATTATCTCTGATAGGGATGGCAGATTTATTTCAAGATTCTGGCAGACATTACAGCAAGCATTAGGAACTCGTCTAGACATGAGTACTGCCTATCATCCACAAACTGATGGGCAGAGCGAAAGGACGATACAAACGCTTGAAGACATGCTACGAGCATGTGTTATTGATTTCGGAAACAGTTGGGATCGACATCTACCGTTAGCAGAATTTTCCTACAACAACAGCTACCATTCAAGCATTGAGATGGCGCCGTTTGAAGCACTTTATGGTAGAAAGTGCAGGTCTCCGATTTGTTGGAGTGAAGTGGGGGATAGACATATTACGGGTCCGGAGATTATACAAGAAACTACCGAGAAGATCATCCAAATTCAACAACGGTTGAAAACCGCCCAAAGTCGACAAAAGAGCTACGCTGACATTAAAAGAAAAGATATAGAATTTGAAATTGGAGAGATGGTCATGCTTAAAGTTGCACCTTGGAAAGGCGTTGTTCGATTTGGTAAACGAGGGAAATTAAATCCAAGGTATATTGGACCATTCAAGATTATTGATCGTGTCGGACCAGTAGCTTACCGACTAGAGTTACCTCAACAACTCGCGGCTGTACATAACACTTTCCACGTCTCGAATTTAAAGAAATGTTTTGCTAAAGAAGATCTCACTATTCCGTTAGATGAAATCAAAATCAACGAAAAACTTCAATTCATCGAAGAACCCGTCGAAATAATGGATCGTGAGGTTAAAAGACTTAAGCAAAACAAGATACCAATTGTTAAGGTTTGATGGAATGCTCGTAGAGGACCCGAGTTCACCTGGGAGCGTGAAGATCAGATGAAGAAGAAATACCCGCATCTATTTCCAGAAGATTCGTCAACACCTTCAACAGCTTAAAATTTCGGGACGAAATTTATTTAACGGGTAGGTACTGTAGTGACCCGAACTTTTCCATGTTTATATATATTAATTGAGATTGATATTTACATGATTAAATGTTTCCAACATGTTAAGCAATCAAACTTGTTAAGACTTGATTAATTGAAATATGTTTCATATAGACAATTGACCACCCAATTTGATCGGTGATTCACGAACGTTAAAACTTGTAAAAACTATATGATGACATATATATGGATATATATATATATATAGTTAACATGATACTATGATAAGAAAACATATCATAAAGTATATTAACAATGAACTACATATGTAAAAACAAGACTACTAACTTAATGATTTTTAAACGAGACATATATGTAACGATTATCGTTGTAAAGACATTTAATGTATATATATCATATTAAGAGATATTCATACATGATAATATCATGATAATATAATAATTTAAAATCTCATTTGATATTATAAACATTGGGTTAACAACATTTAACAAGATCGTTAACCTAAAGGTTTCAAAACAACACTTACATGTAACGACTAACGATGACTTAACGACTCAGTTAAAATGTATATACATGTAGTGTTTTAATATGTATTTATACACTTTTGAAAGACTTCAATACACTTATCAAAATACTTCTACTTAACAAAAATGCTTACAATTACATCCTCGTTCAGTTTCATCAACAATTCTACTCGTATGCACCCGTATTCGTACTCGTACAATACACAGCTTTTAGATGTATGTACTATTGGTATATACACTCCAATGATCAGCTCTTAGCAGCCCATGTGAGTCACCTAACACATGTGGGAACCATCATTTGGCAACTAGCATGAAATATCTCATAAAATTACAAAAATATGAGTAATCATTCATGACTTATTTACATGAAAACAAAATTACATATCCTTTATATCTAATCCATACACCAACGACCAAAAACACCTACAAACACTTTCATTCTTCAATTTTCTTCATCTAATTGATCTCTCTCAAGTTCTATCTTCAAGTTCTAAGTGTTCTTCATAAATTCCAAAAGTTCTAGTTTCATAAAATCAAGAATACTTTCAAGTTTGCTAGCTCACTTTCAATCTTGTAAGGTGATCATCCAACCTCAAGAAATCTTTGTTTCTTACAGTAGGTTATCATTCTAATACAAGGTAATAATCATATTCAAACTTTGGTTCAATTTCTATAACTATAACAATCTTATTTCAAGTGATGATCTTACTTGAACTTGTTTTCGTGTCATGATTCTGCTTCAAGAACTTCGAGCCATCCAAGGATCCATTGAAGCTAGATCCATTTTTCTCTTTTCCAGTAGGTTTATCCAAGGAAATTAAGGTAGTAATGATGTTCATAACATCATTCGATTCATACATATAAAGCTATCTTATTCGAAGGTTTAAACTTGTAATCACTAGAACATAGTTTAGTTAATTCTAAACTTGTTCGCAAACAAAAGTTAATCCTTCTAACTTGACTTTTAAAATCAACTAAACACATGTTCTATATCTATATGATATGCTAACTTAATGATTTAAAACCTGGAAACACGAAAAACACCGTAAAACCGGATTTACGCCGTCGTAGTAACACCGCGGGCTGTTTTGGGTTAGTTAATTAAAAACTATGATAAACTTTGATTTAAAAGTTGTTATTCTGAGAAAATGATTTTTATTATGAACATGAAACTATATCCAAAAATTATGGTTAAACTCAAAGTGGAAGTATGTTTTCTAAAATGGTCATCTAGACGTCGTTCTTTCGACTGAAATGACTACCTTTACAAAAACGACTTGTAACTTATTTTTTCGACTATAAACCTATACTTTTTCTGTTTAGATTCATAAAATAGAGTTCAATATGAAACCATAGAAATTTGATTCACTCAAAACGGATTTAAAATGAAGAAGTTATGGGTAAAACAAGATTGGATAATTTTTCTCATTTTAGCTACGTGAAAATTGGTAACAAATCTATTCCAACCATAACTTAATCAACTTGTATTGTATATTATGTAATCTTGAGATACCATAGACACGTATACAATGTTTCGACCTATCATGTCGACACATCTATATATATTTCGGAACAACCATAGACACTCTATATGTGAATGTTGGAGTTAGCTATACAGGGTTGAGGTTGATTCCAAAATATATATAGTTTGAGTTGTGATCAATACTGAGATACGTATACACTGGGTCGTGGATTGATTCAAGATAATATTTATCGATTTATTTCTGTACATCTAACTGTGGACAACTAGTTATAGGTTACTAACGAGGACAGCTGACTTAATAAACTTAAAACATCAAAATATATTAAAAGTGTTGTAAATATATTTTGAACATACTTTGATATATATATATGTATATATTGTTATAGGTTCGTGAATCAACCAGTGGCCAAGTCTTACTTCCCGACGAAGTAAAAATCTGTGAAAGTGAGTTATAGTCCCACTTTTAAAATCTAATATTTTTGGGAAGAGAATACATGCAGGTTTTATAAATGATTTACAAAATAGACACAAGTACGTGAAACTACATTCTATGGTTGAATTATCGAAATCGAATATGCCCCTTTTTATTAAGTCTGGTAATCTAAGAATTAGGGAACAGACACCCTAATTGACGCGAATCCTAAAGATAGATCTATCGGGCCCAACAAGCCCCATCCAAAGTACCGGATGCTTTAGTACTTCGAAATTTATATCATATCCGAAGGGTGTCCCGGAATGATGGGGATATTCTTATATATGCATCTTGTTAATGTCGGTTACCAGGTGTTCACCATATGAATAATTTTTATCTCTATGTATGGGATGTGTATTGAAATATGAAATCTTGTGGTCTATTATTATGATTTGATATATATATAGGTTAAACCTATAACTCACCAACATTTTTGTTGACGTTTTAAGCATGTTTATTCTCAGGTGATTATTAAGAGCTTCCGCTGTCGCATACTTAAATAAGGACGAGATTTGGAGTCCATGCTTGTATGATATTGTGTAAAAACTGCATTCAAGAAACTTATTTTGTTGTAACATATTTGTATTGTAAACCATTATGTAATGGTCGTGTGTAAATATGATATTTTAGATTATCATTATTTGATAATCTACGTAAAGTTTTTTTTTAAACCTTTATTGATGAAATAAAGGTTATGGTTTGTTTTAAAATGAATGCAGTCTTTGAAAAACGTCTCATATAGAGGTCAAAACCTCGCAACGAAATCAATTAATATGGAACGTTTTTAATCAATAAGAACGGGACATTTCAGCATGCATACCATTTCATAATATATCCAACTATAATTGACTTAATAATAATCTTGATGAACTCGACGACTCGAATGCAACGTCTTTTGAAATATGTCATGAATGACTCCAAGTAATATCTCTAATATGAGCAAATGCACAGCGGAAGATTTCTTTCATACCTGAGAATAAACATGCTTTCAAGTGTCAACCAAAAGGTTGGTGAGTTCATTAGTTTATCATAAACAATCATTTCCATTATTTTAATAGACCACAAAATTTCCATTTTTTCATAAACATGCATCTCATATCAGGCATTTCGCAAACTGCATAGAGATAAAAATCATTCATATGGTGAACACCTGGTAACCGACATTAACAAAATGCATATAGAATATCCCCATCATTCCGGGATACCCATCGGACATGATAAAATCGAAGTACTAAAGCATTCCAAATTCTAGAATGGGGGTTGTTAGTTCCCGTAGATCTACCTTTAGAATTCGCGTCAATTAGGGGCCAGTTCCCTAATTCTTAGGCTACCAAGCTAAAAGGGGCATATTCGATTTCGGTCATTCAACCATAGAATGTAGTTTCAATTACTTGTGTCTATTTCGTCAAACATTTATAAAAGCATCGCATGTATTCTCAGTCCCAAAAATATATATTGCAAAAGCATTTAAAAAGGGAGCAAATGAAACTCACTATACTGTATTTTGTAGTAAAAATATATATGACGTTATTGAACAATGCAGGGTTGGCCTCGGATTCACGAACCTATATCATTTGTATTTTTATTAATATACATAGTTGTAATCGAATATATATATATATATATATATATATATATATATATATATATATATATATATATATATATATATATATATATATATATATTTATTAATTATATTCTTTTTTTATTAAATATATATATATATATATATATATATATATATATATATATATATATATATATATATATATATATATATATATATATATATATATATATATATATATATATATGTTTCATATATTCATTTTGTATATATGTATTTATGTATATATATCAATATTTTTATCCATAATTGCATATCTCTTATTTTTATATATTTTTATTTATAGATTATAATTAATCTTATTAATAAATGTAAATACAGTAATAATACTCTTTTAAAAAAAATAGTAATACAAATATAATGATAATAATAATATTATTACTAATGATATTGATAATAATTATTATGAATTTTATAACAATAATATTATTATTAACCATAATACTAGTTATACTAATATTAATAATAACAATAATACTAATAACAATAATAATATATCAATTTATATATATCAACTTTCCTATTTATAGATTATATCTTGACTTTTTATAATGTATCTTATACTGATTGTAATAATGATAATAAAAATATTAATATTATTAATGATACTAATAATATTATTAGTTATAATAATATTTATTTTATTGGTAATAATATTAGCAATAATAATACTATAATACTTTATACTTATCAAATTTCATATATATTAAGATTTATTATATTAATAATACATATATTAATATTAATATTAGCATTAATGAAAGTAATGATCTCAATATAACATTATACTTTAACTTATAAATACATATAATATACTAACCTTATATTTCATACTTATTTTATAAAATAACATATTTGAATATTTATATGTGTTACAATGTACATATAATATTAATCATGCATAGTAATCATATATATTTAAATATATTTTTTTATTTAAATTATACTTAATTATTTTGTATCTTATTTTACATATTTAATTCAAATGTTTAACTTAATTTTTAATCATCATATATACTTACATCCCTATATGTATACATATTTATTTACAAACAATTGTTCGTGAATCGTCGGAAAATGTCAATGGTCAAATGATTTCATATAAACAGTTCAAAATTTTTGAGACTTCATCATTACAGACTTTGCTTATCGTGTTGAAACTATATAAGAATTAAGTTTAAATTTGATCGGAAATTTTCGGGTCGTCACAGTACCTACCCGTTAAAGAAATTTCGTCCCGAAATTTGATTGGGATGGTCATGGCTGACAATAAGAATATTATTATGACGAATATGAACTGATAAATAGAGTTTTATTACTGTTGAGTAATATGGATAAGATAATTCGATTACTCGAAGAGTACGAGTGAAGCTATCACTAAATAGTGAAATGAGATAGATAAGTTTCATCATAACTTTTCACTAGTCATGGTTGAATTCCGGAATTCAAGGGATTTAAAGGAAATCTAGTAATAAGATTTGGTTCTTCGGTAATTAAGGAAATTAAGATCTTCTTTGGTTAAATACAATAATCTGTTTCGATTGCTGTGTTGGATATTTCACTATAAATCCACCCTCTTCATTTCCTTTATATTTTGGAGTTCCATTCTTTTGTTTTCTCTTCCTGACTTTAAGTCAAGTGGATGATGGTCCAGAATTCGTAGGTATGAAATTTCGAATGAACATGACTAACGTTCTAAGAGAGAGATTGTAATAACACGATCTTGATTGATTAAATTATCAGAATTCAAGAGAAAAGGTAGAACTATCAGAAAGGTATGTTTTTGATATGTTTGGAAATTAGGTAGAATGTAAGAGTCGTGTAACATGGTACATGATGATGTTATGGTCTGTGAATCATCACGTTCCATTAGAAACTCAGCATGACTTACTGTAATATAATCACGTTGATCAAGTGTCATTATATTATACTAACTCATGCTTCAGTTCCCAACACTACTTCAAAAAACATTCATATTTTAAATTCGAAGGTTTACAGAATATAGAAACTAAAACAGTTTCCTTTTATGATATAACACAGATAGCGCGGAGAGATAATTAATATCGGACGAGAATATTTATGAAGATATCTTCAGAAATATTGAGGATATTTACAATGAAAGATACGATAATATCTTAGAATTTTAGAATCAAAGTGTGACGAAGAAATTCATTCACAATGAGTTAGAATGATTAAGGAGCAAGGTAATCGCCAAAGATTTCATTTGTTTATGTACAAGTTTAGTCCTTGTGATTTATTCAGAGTCTCCTTCATGGTTTGTTAAATTCTTTATTATCAAACTTTTGACTGTTAAGGCAGTCTCCAGTTTTCACTGCTTTATCAGCTTTTTCAAAACTAAGAAAACTGATTCATAGGCTAAAGCGCTTTTCGAAAATTCAGAATTGAAGTTCGTAAATCCAGGAGATAGAAGTTATATATATATATATATATATATATATATATATATATATATATATATATATATATATATATATATATATATATATATAATTATTGTCGTAGAATCGCTGAGAAATTCGAGATTATCAATTGATGCCTCCCGGTATTTGGTACAGTAATTATCGTTACAAGATGCCGATGAGTTCATGATAAGTCTTTAATAGATAAATATAGTGATTTATCAAAGAGATTTAAGCCAAGGAGCAGCGTGGTTGCTGGTACGTTTGCTGGTAATAACAATGCCTAAGGAGCTAGCACAAATATGTGTTAAACGTTTACTCAGGTTCCGAGTGTTTTCAGGTGCATAACTATATGCATCAATCTTTTCTTCCATAGATGAAGTGTGGTTGGTTCATTCTCTCGATTGAGGTGTTTTCAAGAATCATGAAAGGTTTGAATGCAGATTGTAATCGTCAAGATACAAATGGGTTTTAAGATGAAATCAAGTGGCAAACTTGAAAATTGTTTAGTTTCATATGTTATAATCAATATTTTACTTCATTTTAATTGTCCAATGTTGGTAGTCCACAGTTAGTAATTCAATAATTCATATACATTATAATATATAATATTCGAATTAATTAATACGTATCGTGACCCATTGTATACATGTCTCAGACTCGATCACAACTCAAAGTATATATATTATTGTAGAATCAACCTCAACCCTGTATAGCTAACTCGATCATTACTGCATATAGAGTGTCTATGGTTATTCCAAATAATATATATAGATGCGTCGATATGATATGTCAAAACATTGTATACATGTCCCGATATTTAAAATGCGTAAATAACAGTATTTAAATGACGATAAATAAAGTGCGTAAAATAAATAACAGAAATTAAATGACGATAAATAAATTGCAAAAATTAAAATTGCGATAATTAAATTGCGATAAATAAATGTAATAAGGAATTAATCAGTTAGCTAGGAACAGTTAGCTAGGAACAGTTAGCGTGGATTCTTATCAAAATTCTTCTCATAGTTAAATTGTTTGTTTCTAACAAATTTTATTTTTGTCTAATGTTTTCTTCATTATGCCACTTGTTGGATTCTGATAGGTCAAAATCCAAATATGAAATTGAATGAAAATGGTTATTCTGCGGTGGACAGATACGTATATCTGTGGGTGTAAGTAGGATAGTAAATGACTGTTGAATCAGATTCGAAGAATGTACAGTGTAACTTATCAATGTGAAATCTAAATATTTCTCGGGTATTACCTACCCGTTAAAATATTTACACCATTAATCGTTTGTACAAAAGAATTTTTAATTACAATCTTTATGAAAATATACTTACATATATATTCTCTTCAGATGTAATCATGGATTTAATGAGTCAATATGATATTAAACTCATTTAATTTACTGTTAGAACAAGAATATATAATCTCTAGAACATTATAGATTACATAATCGTCATGTCGTACGAAGATAAATGATGTAGAATGTCATGTAGAATGATGATTATGCTCGAGGTACAGATTGTGATGTTGAGGCGTGTGTTGTTGTGGTTTGTGTTGTTGCTGGTGGTACTGTTGATGATGTTGATGTTGCTGAAGCTGGTACATTTTGTACCATATTTTCCAAGGCTACAACTCGGGCGCGAAGCTCATTGACTTTATTAATCCGGGATGATTGTCGGTAGGAACGAGAGAATGAATAAGGTTTAGAATCTGACTTGTGATATAGTTGTGGCGAGATACTCCAAAAATGAGAGAGAAAATGGTATTACGAATAGGTTTGCCGATAAGTGCTT
Source organism: Rutidosis leptorrhynchoides (assembly GCF_046630445.1). Taxonomy (NCBI): domain Eukaryota; kingdom Viridiplantae; phylum Streptophyta; class Magnoliopsida; order Asterales; family Asteraceae; genus Rutidosis; species Rutidosis leptorrhynchoides. Next base: position 40,645,384 of record NC_092342.1, on the reverse strand, counting down.
CAGGTTCTTCGCCAAGAGGTGATTTCGGTTGATGGAAAGGATCACCTTCTTCTTGTCTCCATTGATTAAGTCAACTACGAACCCATTAGATGAATTGGGGATGGCTGATTGGTTGAATTCATTTCGGTTACACTGCTTTAGAAGCTCGAGTAGAAATCCATATTGGAATAGTTGTCAGAATCCGAAGGATTTGAACTAGTGGCGAGTTCCATTTCGTAAGATTAAGTAAAGGATTTTTCGATAAGAAATGATTTCCGGCTATCAGATGGTATTCTAATTACATAGAATATCTATATATAGAACAAAAGATTTTATAGATTACGGAGGAATTTACGGAATATATCAGGCGAAGTTTGCAGTAACAGATACGCTAAGATATGAATTTTGTCTATACACTATTCATGCAATCAATGCAGTAAAATGTGTCTAGACTAAGAATGACAAGCCAGTGATTCCCTAAGAATGATAAGCAGGTAATTTTTGACACAAAATGATAAGCAAAACTTTTGACATGCAGACACGGTCGAAGTCCAGACTCACTAATGCATCTAAACAACTATCAGTTAGACACACTAATGCAAGACCTGGTTCGCTAAGACCACCGCTCTGATACTAACTCTAACGACCCATCCTAATCCATCTGGACGAATACATTACATTTGGTTACATCGCGAGGTACTTGACCTCTATATGATACATTTTACAAACATTGCATTCGTTTTTAAAAGATAAACTTTCATTACATCAAAAGTTGACGGCTTGCATACCATTTCATAATATATCCAACTATAATTGACTTAATAATAATCTTGATGAACTCGACGACTCGAATGCAACGTCTTTTGAAATATGTCATGAATGACTCCAAGTAATATCTCTAATATGAGTAAATGCACAGCGGAAGATTTCTTTCATACCTGAGAATAAACATGCTTTCAAGTGTCAACCAAAAGGTTGGTGAGTTCATTAGTTTATCATAAACAATCATTTCCATTATTTTAATAGACCACAAGATTTTTATTTTTTCATAAACATCCATCTCATATCAGGCATTTCGAAAACTGCATAGAGATAAAAATCATTCATATGGTGAACACCTGGTAACCGACATTAACAAGATGCATATAGAATATCCCCATCATTCCAGGACACCCATCGAACATGATAAAATCGAAGTACTAAAGCATTCCAAATTCCAGAATTGGGGTTGTTAGTTCCTGTAGATCTAACTTTAGGATTCGCGTCAATTAGGGGCCAGTTTCCTAATTCTTAGGCTACCAAGCTAAAAGGGGCATATTCAATTTCGATCATTCAACTATAGAATGTAGTTTCAATTACTTGTGTCTATTTCGTCAAACATTTATAAAAGCAGCGCATGTATTCTTAGTCCCAAAAATATATATTGCAAAAGCATTTAAAAAGGGAGCAAATGAAACTCACTATACTGTATTTTGTAGTAAAAATACATATGACGATATTGAACAATGCAGGGTTGTCCTCGGATTCACGAACCTATATCATTTGTATTTTTATTTATATACATAGTTGTAATCGAATAAATAAATATATATATATATATATATATATATATATATATATATATATATATATATATATATATATATATATATATATATATATATGTTTCATATATTCATTTTGTATATATGTATTTATGTATATATATATCAATATTTTTATCCATAATTGCATATCTCTTATTTTTATATATTTTTATTTATAGATTATAATTAATCTTATTAATAAATGTAAATACAGTAATAATACTCTTTTAAAAAAAAATAGTAATACAAATATAATGATAATAACAATATTATTACTAATGATATTGATAATAATTATTATGAATTTTATAACAATAATATTATTATTAACCATAATACTAGTTATACTAATATTAATAATAACAATAATACTAATAACAATAATAATATATCAATTTATATATATCAACTTTCCTATTTATAGATTATATCTTGATTTTTATAATGTATCTTATACTGATTGTAATAATGATAATAAAAATATTAATATTATTAATGGTACTAATAATATTATTAGTTATAATAATATTTATTTTATTGGTAATAATATTAGCAATAATAATACTATAATAATTTATACTTATCAAATTTCATATATATTAAGATTTATAATATTAATAATACATATATTAATATTAATATTAGCATTAATGAAAGTAATGATCTCAATATAACATTATACTTTAACTTATACATACATATAATATACTAACCTTATATTTCATACTTATTTTATAAAATAACATATTTGAATATTTATATGTGTTACAATGTACATATAATATTAATCATGCATAGTAATCATATATATTTAAATATATTTTTTTATTTAAATTATACCTAATTATTTTGTATCTTATTTTACATATTTAATTCAAATGTTTAACTTAATTTTTAATCATCATATATACTTACATCCCTATATGTATACATATTTATTTACAAACAATTGTTCGTGAATCGTCGGGAAATGTCAATGGTCAAATGATTTCATATAAACAGTTCAAAATTTTTGAGACTTCATCATTACAGACTTTGCTTATCGTGTTGAAACTATATAAGAATTAAGTTTAAATTTGATCGGAAATTTTCGGATCGTCACAGTACCTACCCGTTAAAGAAATTTCGTCCCGAAATTTGATTGGGATGGTCATGGCTGACAATAAGAATATTATTATGACGAATATGAACTGATAAATAGAGTTTTATTACTGTTGAGTAATATGGATAAGATAATTCAATTACTCGAAGAGTACGAGTGAAGCTATCACTAAATAGTGAAATGAGATAGATAAGTTTCATCATAACTTTTCACTAGCCATGGTTGAATTCCGGAATTCAAGGGATTTAAAGGAAATCTAGTAATAAGATTTGGTTCTTCGGTAATTAAGGAAATTAAGATCTTCTTTGGTTAAATACAATAATCTGTTTCGATTGCTGTGTCGGATATTTCACTATAAATCCACCCTCTTCATTTCCTTTATATTTTGGAGTTCCATTCTTTTGTTTTCTCTTCCCGACTTTAAGTCAAGTGGATGATGGTCCAGAATTTGTAGGTATGAAATTTCTAATGAACATGACTAACGTTCTAAGAGAGAGATTGTAATAGCACGATCTTGTTTGATTAAATTATCAGAATTCAAGAGAAAAGGTAGAACTATCAGAAAGATATGTTTTTGATATGTTTGAAAATTAGGTAGAATGTAAGAGTCGTGTAACATGGTACATGATGACGTTATGGTCTGTGAATCATCATGTTCCATTAGAAACTAAGCATGACTTAATGTAATATAATCACGTTGATCAAGTGTCATTATATTATACTAACTCATGCTTCAGTTCCCAACATTACTTCAAAAAACATTCATATTTTAAATTTGAAGGTTTACAGAATATAGAAACTAAAATAGTTTCCTTTTATGATATAACACAGATAGCGCGGAGAGATAATTAATATCGGACGAGAATATTTATGAATTATTTGATTAGGACTGAATTTTACAAGCAGGAGCCTTTTAACACTGTTGCTTTTTGGGGTAGATTGACTGGTGGTGAAATTTTTCATGCAGGAAGAGTAAGTTATGAGAAAATTAAATTACCATTCGATCGGTTGTTGCAAAGGTTGGTGGCTTGTACTTTTAATGAGCGGGTAGATGGGAATGAGAAACCAAATAATAAGGATTTGTGGTACATGGATCAAATCAAGAGGGGGAAGCATACTGACATTGTTGGTTCTATCACTACTTACTTGAGCAATGTGTAAGCGATACGGCTCTGAGAAAGAAGCTTTTGGGTTGCCATTATATTACTATGTTTGCGAGAAAGTTGAATGTGGATTTGAGCAGGTTGCATACGACAGATCAGAGTATGCCAGTTTTTGGTTCGATGTTCTATACTAATGGGAATATTTTGATGCACGGTTTTGAAAATCGTTTGGTTATGTATCGGGAACCTGTGGGTTCTGGTGCGGCAGGTACTAGTGCAGCTGGGGCTGCAGGTGGTTCTTCATCGGGACCTAGCGCGGGAGCTGGACCATCAGCTAGTACACATTTCGAAGGTTCTTGGTACCCGAGTCAGGAAGGTTGGGACAGTCTGATTAACAGTGTGAACAGAATGGGATTAGACTACGGTGATGTTGCAGGTCAGGTAGAGAATCATGTGTATCAGTATAATATGGATCAGGCTGATAATGCGGAGTTTCATCGTGACATTCGTAGGCATACCGAGGCGGTGGAAAGGCATAATGACGAGGTTAGTCGACACAATGCTCAGATGTGGGAGAGTCAGCAACGAACGGAGGAGCTCGCAATAGCTAATCATTATGATACAGGGATGATTGCATATGGTGTCGATTGGCAGCGCCATAATTCGCGTTTGTATTTTTCTAACCCGGAGCAGTATTATGGTACGACGAGTTAGGAGTCAGTTTATTATTATGATCAGAACCGTCCTGAGCATCCTCCGCGTTATAGAGAGACAGAGGCTATGAGGGACGCACATTTGAGGTTCCAGCAGGAGTATCCGGGCGAGCATCTGAACAGGAGCGGTTTGGGAACCTATGGATGGCCGTTTGATGATTACCAGGGTTGAGGGCCTGCGTGCCTGTTGATCATGTTGTATTTGTTTGCAAACATTTTATTTGGTTCTGTACTTTGATAACTATTTACTTTAATTATGTACTGTGGATTTATTCGGGGACAAGGCGTTTCGGCATCGGGTGGTGCCACCTTGTCCTGTTTATGTAGTTCGTTTGTTTTTCTTTTCTTAAGTTTGTTGGTGAAACGATTTTTCAAGTCTGGCATTAAGTTCAGCAAAACTACATGATTGATGATATTAGTGTGATGATCGGGAATGGACAATGTTCTTATGCTGGCAGTCAGTTCAGCACCATCTGTCACTGGCATTCCGCGATCAGTGGTTAAGCTCGATAAGTTTTTATATTTTCTTTCTCACATAATGTAGTGACCCGAACTTTTCCATATTTATATATATTAATTGAAATTGATATTTACATGATTAAATGTTTCCAACATGTTAAGCAATCAAACTTGTTAAGACTTGATTAATTGAAATAGGTTTCATATAGACAATTGACCACCCAAGTTGACCGGTGATTCACGAACGTTAAAACTTGTAAAAACTATATGATGACATATATATGGTTATATATATAGTTAACATGATATTATGATATGTAAACATATCATTAAGTATATTAACAATGAACTACATATGTAAAAACAAGACTACTAACTTAATGATTTTGAAACGAGACATATATGTAACGATTATCGTTGTAACAACATTTAATGTATATATATCATATTAAGAGATATTCGTACATCATAATATCATGATAATATAATAATTTAAAATCTCTTTTGATATTATAAACATTGGGTTAACAACATTTAACAAGATCGTTAACCTAAAGGTTTCAAAACAACATTTACATGTAACGACTAACGATGACTTAACGACTCAGTTAAAATGTATATACATGTAGTGTTTTAATATGTATTCATACACTTTTTAAAGACTTCAAGACACTTATCAAAATACTTCTACTTAACAAAAATGCTTACAATTACATCCTCATTCAGTTTCATCAACAATTCTACTCGTATGCACCCGTATTTGTACTCGTACAATACACAGCTTTTAGATGTATGTACTATTGGTATATACACTCCAATGATCAGCTCTTAGCAGCCCATGTGAGTCACCTAACACATGTGGGAACCATCATTTGGCAACTAGCATGAAATATCTCATAAAATTACAAAAATATGAGTAATCATTCATGACTTATTTACATGAAAACAAAATTACATATCCTTTATATCTAATCCATACACCAACGACCAAAAACACCTAAAAACACTTTAATTCTTCAATTTTCTTCATCTAATTGATCTCTCTCAAGTTCTATCTTCAAGTTCTAAGTGTTCTTCATATATTTTACAAGTTCTAGTTACATAAAATCAAGAATACTTTCAAGTTTGCTAGCTCACTTCCAATCTTGTAAGGTGATCATCCAACCTCAAGAAATCTTTGTTTCTTACAGTAGGTTATCATTCTAATACAAGGTAATAATCATATTCAAACTTTGGTTCAATTTCTATAACTATAACAATCTTATTTCAAGTGATGATCTTACTTGAACTTGTTTTCGTGTCATGATTCTGCTTCAAGAACTTCGAGCCATCCAAGGATCCGTTGAAGCTAGATCCATTTTTCTCTTTTCTAGTAGGTTTATCCAAGGAACTTAAGGTAGTAATGATGTTCATAACATCATTTGATTCATACATATAAAGCTATCTTATTCGAAGGTTTAAACTCGTAATCACTAGAACATAGTTTAGTTAATTCTAAACTTGTTCGCAAACAAAAGTTAATACTTCTAACTTGACTTTGAAAATTAACTACACACATGTTCTATATCTATATGATATGATAACTTAATGATTTAAAACCTGGAAACACGAAAAACACCGTAAAACCGGATTTACGCCGTCGTAGTAACACCGCGGGCTGTTTTGGGTTAGTTAATTAAAAACTATGATAAACTTTGATTTAAAAGTTGTTATTCTGAGAAAATGATTTTTATTATGAACATGAAACTATATCCAAAAATTATGGTTAAACTCAAAGTGGAAGTATGTTTTCTAAAATGGTCATCTAGACGTCGTTCTTTCGACTGAAATGACTACCTTTACAAAAACGACTTGTAACTTATTTCTCCGACTATAAACCTATACTTTTATGTTTAGATTCATAAAATAGAGTTCAATATGAAACCATAGCAATTTGATTCACTCAAAACAGATTTAAAATGAAGAAGTTATGGGTAAAACAAGATTGGATAATTTTTCTCATTTTAGCTACGTGAAAATTGGTAACAAATCTATTCCAACCATAACTTAATCAACTTGTATTGTATATTATGTAATCTTGAGATACCATAGACACGTATACAGTGTTTCGACCTATCATGTCGACACATCTATATATATTTCGGAACAACCATAGACACTCTATATGTGAATGTTGGAGTTAGCTATACAGGGTTGAGGTTGATTCCAAAATATATATAGTTTGAGTTGTGATCAATACTGAGATACGTATACACTGGGTCGTGGATTGATTCAAGATAATATTTATCGATTTATTTCTGTACATCTAACTGTGGACAACTAGTTGTAGGTTACTAACGAGGACAGCTGACTTAATAAACTTAAAACATCAAAATATATTAAAAGTGTTGTAAATATATTTTAAACATACTTTGATATATATGTATATATTGTTATAGGTTCGTGAATCAACCAGTGGTCAAGTCTTACTTCCCGACGAAGTAAAAATCTGTGAAAGTGAGTTATAGTCCCACTTTTAAAATCTAATATTTTTGGGATGAGAATACATGCAGGTTTTATAAAAGATTTACAAAATAGACACAAGTACGTGAAACTACATTCTATGGTTGAATTATCGAAATCGAATATGCCCCTTTTTATTAAGTCTGGTAATCTAAGAATTTGGGAACAGACACCCTAATTGACGCGAATCCTAAAGATAGATCTATTGGGCTTAACAAACCCCATCCAAAGTACCGGATGCTTTAGTACTTCGAAATTTATATCATATCCGAAGGGTGTCCCGGAATGATGGGGATATTCTTATATATGCATCTTGTTAATGTCGGTTACCAGGTGTTCACCATATGAATGATTTTTATCTCTATATATGGGATGTGTATTGAAATATGAAATCTTGTGGTCTATTATTATGATTTGATATATATAGGTTAAACCTATAACTCACCAACATTTTTGTTGACGTTTTAAGCATGTTTATTCTCAGGTGATTATTAAGAGCTTCCGCTGTCGCATACTTAAATAAGGACGAGATTTGGAGTCCATGCTTGTATGATATTGTGTAAAAACTGCATTCAAGAAACTTATTTTGTTGTAACATATTTGTATTGTAAACCATTATGTAATGGTCGTGTGTAAACAGGATATTTTAGATTATCATTATTTGATAATCTACATAAAGCTTTTTAAACCTTTATTGATGAAATAAAGGTTATGGTTTGTTTTAAAATGAATGCAGTCTTTGAAAAACGTCTCATATAGAGGTCAAAACCTCGCAACGAAATCAATTAATATGGAACGTTTTTAATCAATAAGAACGGGACATTTCAGTTGGTATCCGAGCGTTGGTCTTAGAGAACCAGAAAATTTGCATTAGTGTGTCTTATCGAGTTTGTTAGGATGCATTAGTGATTCTGGACTTCGACCGTGTTTTCTTTAAAAATGATTGCTTAACATTTTTGTTGGAAACTATATATTTTTAACATATGAATATTATGTGATATATTAATCTCTTAACGTGTTTGATATTATGTGATAGATGTCTACCTCTAGAACAAGTCCCATTGACTCACCTAATAATAATGAAGAGTCAAATGTAAATTGGAATGATTCGTGGACTGATTCACAAGTTCCCGAAGAGGAACCGGAAGAAGAGTCGGAACCGGAAGAAGAATCGGAACCGGAAGAAGAATCAGAACCGGAAGAAGAATCGGAACCGGTGGGGGAAATAATAAAACGGTTAAGTAAAAGAGAATCCTCAACCAACCGACCAAGGTTAATTATGGTCAATGGTGTTTCCGCCAAGGAAGCAAAATATTGGGAGGATTACCAATTCTCCGATGAATCGGATTCCGACGAGAATTCCAATGATGTTATAGAAATTACCCCAACTGAATTTAAAAAGGCAAAAGAAAATAATAAGGGAAAGGGCATAAAAATAGAGAAATCTAATTCCAACCCCGATGAACTTTATATGTATCGTCAATCCCCGAAGTCCTTAAGTTGTAACAATGACCCGGGAACCTCTAAACCACCAGGTTTTTCTAAACCGTTGTGGAAAACGACAGTTAGTATTAGGGGAACATCATATATCCCTAGAAACTTGGCAAAACGAACCAAAACCGAAGAAGAAGAAACGAGCGAGTCGGAATAAGATAGTTGTATTCGTGTGGTGTAATATATGTGTAACGACCCGACCAAAACCGTTATTGACGGCGCCGTTAACTTAGGTCCCGTTGCGTGGTCGTAGTCCCTATATGAGACTCGTTTGACCAAAATTATGTCGCATTCATTTGAAAGGTACAAGACTTGCAAGTTTAGTTTACAAAACCGTTCGACAACAAGTCTAAGTTTACAAAAGTCATAAAGTATAAATGAAATAACTTGCGACATAATTAGTTTAAAAAACACAGTTGCTATAAATAGCGTAAGTATGTAAACAAAAGTTTGAATCCAAAAGTGCTATCCCTAGCGTATGCATGCATGGTTGACTCCAATCAAGTAATCAAAGAGTGCGGAAGCGTGTAACAAATAGCCATGTGAAAACCTGAGAAAACATAGAAGAATCTGTCAACGCAAAAACGTTGGTGAAATCATAGGTTTGAGTAAGTGAGTAAAAGTAAAGTAAGTCGAACCACAAGATTTGCAAAGTTGAAATAATAGTAGTACATTCTAAAAGTTAATATTCACGAGCACCCAATTATCAAAGCTTAACGTTCCGTCCGTTGAATACCCCATCAATTAGTGCTAGAACAACACTGTTCCCGAAAATATATTTCATTCGTAAACGGTAGCGAACCGTTTGAATGAGGGTTTGTCAAACCCATATGGCCATATAACATAAGTTCTCGCTTACACCATCTGATGTAACTAATGATAATCGGATTGAGGATTTTCGTTCTAAACTCGTATGTAGAATGTTTGTTTTCCCGTTCTTGTGTTCACTTAGTTCAAAAGGATCGTTTATGTTTTCTCATCCCAAAAATAAGTTCAAAAGAGTAAAAAGTGGGACTATGATCTCACCTCGAGTGCACGAGTATAAAAGTACTTCACAAAGTAACGTATGCATGAAAGTTGCTTAGCCTTGACCTAAACAAGTAAGTTATATCAATTAACCGGTTACGACACAAGGTCGGGTGAAATGTGTTCAATTAGTCCTATGGCTCGTTACGACTCGAATAGTATAGCATGTGAATCACGTTGTCAAGTTTCATGCAAGAATCAAGTATAAAAGCATGTTAGAACGATTGTAATAAAGTTTGAGTTGACATTTCAAAACCTTACCATTAGAAAGGAAATCTTATTACGTTTCCAATGATATTTGATTCATCGAAAACGGAGTTACGGTCAAAAAGTTATGGCCAAAACAAGTTTGCTGAAGTTCGGATGAAACAGGCAATTGTCACGGCGCGACAAATTGCTCCGCGGCGCGACAAATGCCTATGTTGAAGGTCAGAAAGCTTGAAAAACATGTTCTAAAATCACCCTTTGGGCCACGGCGCGACAAATTGCTCCGCGGCGCGACAATGGCCGTGGCCTGGTACCAGGTCAGTTTCAAATGTTCAAGTCTTGGTCAAAACTTCAAACAACCATAAAACGCAAACCGTAAACAACTAGAAGACGTATCTTATACCGTTGGAAAGCTCTTTTGACAAGGAACACAACTAATCACTTATCATCAAACAAAAACAACATTTTCCATAACCGATTTCTCGTCAAGTGATCGTTTAAAAGTCCATTTTCAAAGTTTCAAGTTCATCAATTGCATTTTAAGTTTCGGGAATCCAATTCACACATATGATATGCCGTTTTGAAGGTAATGAAGCATACATTACTACTAAACACTAACAATTAACATTCCATGGCATTTAAACATCCAAATGTTCATGTCAAGAACTATCAAACCCTAGTCAAACATCACAAAATCATTAATCGGGTTTTTTGAAGTTTTCTTAATCAACCTACACATCCAAACGAAGCTAGTGATACTAGTAACACAATTAAAACATGCACTTTAACAATCTAACAACATTAACTCATCCAAAATCAAGGATTAAGCAAACCCATTTCAAATGTTCAAACTAGTTACTCAAAACAACGAATCGAGCAAACAAAACATATATTCATGTTATACACGAGCCATAGACACTAACTAACACCATTTCAAGTCAAAAACACGAATTTATAGAAATCTAGAGTTTTTAGAAAGTTACCCAAACGAGATGAAGTTGGTATCAAATTGTAGAGGATGAAGAGAGGATTCCAAATACGTAATTTGTTTTGAAGTTTGCTTCCCGATCCGGATTTAGATGATGATTTATGTTTGTGTTCTTGAGAGAAAAAAAGAAAGAAAGAAGGAAAAAGAAATGGATGAATGAGGGGTGGAGGTGGTGAGTGGTTGACTAGTCAACTACTAGCCACCTCTTTGGTCAAGTGGCGGAACTAGTCCCTCAAGTTTCAGAGCGGGTGCGGGAATTAACCAAACGAATATTTTTAAAACGCAAGTTAACGAGAGACGTTATAATTAAATGACGGAATTATTGTGAACGTTAGTCAACGGAAACTACGAATTTAAATAACGAAAGGTATTATTTAAAAGAAAAAGACGGTGTTAAAAATAAATTTAACGGAAAAAGGCGGGATGTTACATTATCCACACCTCAAAAGAAATTTCGTCCCGAAATTTAGTTGGAAGTAGTAGTCGTTGTTTCTTCCTCGAGATCTTGCGTTGTCGGTTCTACGAATAAGTGAAGGTACTCCCTTGGGTATTTCAACGAACTTTGACAGTCGGGATTTCACGTCGTCTTAGAGTTTGGGTTCACGATTCATGGTTTCGACCGGCCCTCCTAGGAATGAAGTTTATCGTCGATAGTGAGTTCATCAAAGAAGATAACAAGTTCTCGTTTCGCAAAACACGTCTTTGAGTTGATACATCGAACGTAGGATAAACGGAGACCCAAAATGAGTCGGAAAAGTCTAAACGGCTAGCGACGGGTCCAAAACACCCCAAGAATTTAAAGGATCAAAATATCGCGGATTTAGCTTCCTACGTGTTCCCGAAACGGATTGCACCTTTCCAAGGTGCGACTCCTAACGTGACGCGGTTTTCCCACGTGGAATTTGAAATGTTTACGTCTAACATCGGCGTAGCTCTTGGTGATTACGAGTCGCGTAGGGTTTTACCTGAATATGAATAAATTTTCTCGGTTGCTCATGAATAAACTCGGCCCCGGTGAATTGATCATCGTTTACTTTGTTCGACAAAAGAGAATGACGTTTCCGGTCACGTGTGGTTTCAAAAGGAGTGACGTTAAAACTCGAATGAAAATCATTGTAGTACGAGGATTCGGTTAAAGGAAAATACTTTTCTCAAGTAAATTTGAAGTTGGTAATACAAATTCGTATTATGGTTTTCAAGACTTAAATCGTATGTTTGTTCAGTCCGTCGGGTTGTGGATGGTACGCAGTACTCATGTCTAAATGCGGTCCCGAGGCTTTTTGTAAGGTACTCCAAAATCTAGAAGTGAAACGAGGATCTCGATCCGAAACGGGGTATATTTCCCTAAGGCATATTGAACACGTTTGCTAGGAATTGAAAACGTTAGCTAGGACAAGTTTCTCAAGAAAATTCGCGTCGCGGAAGATTCGTCGGTTTCCAAAAACGTTCGTCGGAACTATTCACCCTCGAGGTGAATACTAGTATAACGTGGCGAGTCTCCCTCCATTGAGAATTTAAAATGAAAGATTTCCTGAACCAGAATTACGAGTATAAGGCGAGAGAAGTTTCCGCCTCGATGCGAGCATAACGAGTAAATTGTAGTTAGTCAACAAGACTGCGCGAGGACGAGCTAGTACACCCGTGTGACATACGGTTGAAGTCGAATGGAATCGGTAATTCATTCGGAAGCATAAATATAATTTGTCAATAATTGAAGGTGTATCCCCGGTATGGTTGTTATAAATATTCTCGGAGTTTTCGGATGTCCAAACCTGAAAAGATGAAGTCATGTACATGGCACATGGGGGTGTTTAGGTTGATCGAGTCTAACCACTATCACGTGTCACTAGAACTTTGGTATGTCTTACCGTAATATAACCACGTTGATCGAGTGTCGTTATATTACGCTAACTCATACCTCCATTCCCACATCACTCTATAGATTCAAGTTCGTGTCATCGCGAAAATCTAAAATGAACAAAATGTAACGACGTCTCAAACGTGACTCGTATTAAATCGAAATAATTTCTGCAAATCTAAGGAAGCGTTTCCCCGTGGGAAGTGTATAAATGATTGTTCACGTCAAATCGGTTCGATTCAAACAATATTGTATTTAGGTATGAAAAGAGTAACGAGTCATGATAACAAGTAATACGCAACCGTAGCGATAAATGTTGATGACGATACTCACCTAGAGTAGTGATGGTAGTAACACCAAAAAGTAGATAGTAAGAAACACCAGTGGGAAACCGATAGTAAGTTGAAACGGTGGCAAATAACAATCCGGAAGACAGAGTTCCCGAACAAGTGTGACTAATGAAGTCGTCGTCTTCCATACGTGTATGAATCATGAATTTACGTGTGTTACCAAAAAGTGGCGGAATACGAGTTCGTATGATGAAGGTTGGGTACCATTAAAAAGTTTGCCTAAGAATGATTCAAGTATAATGCACAAGTAGTCAAGTAAGTGCTATCTATAGCAAATGTATGTCAGAATGCAATGGCTAACTATCCGGTTGTAGTCTAGACTCACTAATGCGTCCTAACGACTCTGTTGGACACACTAATGCATCCTAGTTCTCTACAAACCTGGCTCTGATACCACTTGTAACGACCTGACCAAAACCGTTATTGACGGCGCCGTTAACTTAGGTCCCGTTGCGTGGTCGTAGTCCCTATATGAGACTCGTTTGACCAAAATTATGTCGCATTCATTTGAAAGGTACAAGACTTGCAAGTTTAGTTTACAAAACCGTTCGACAACAAGTCTAAGTTTACAAAAGTCATAAAGTATAAATGAAATAACTTGCGACATAATTAGTTTAAAAAACACAGTTGCTATAAATAGCGTAAGTATGTAAACAAAAGTTTGAATCCAAAAGTGCTATCCCTAGCGTATGCATGCATGGTTGACTCCAATCAAGTAATCAAAGAGTGCGGAAGCGTGTAACAAATAGCCATGTGAAAACCTGAGAAAACATAGAAGAATCTGTCAACGCAAAAACGTTGGTGAAATCATAGGTTTGAGTAAGTGAGTAAAAGTAAAGTAAGTCGAACCACAAGATTTGCAAAGTTGAAATAATAGTAGTACATTCTAAAAGTTAATATTCACGAGCACCCAATTATCAAAGCTTAACGTTCCGTCCGTTGAATACCCCATCAATTAGTGCTAGAACAACACTGTTCCCGAAAATATATTTCATTCGTAAACGGTAGCGAACCGTTTGAATGAGGGTTTGTCAAACCCATATGGCCATATAACATAAGTTCTCGCTTACACCATCTGATGTAACTAATGATAATCGGATTGAGGATTTTCGTTCTAAACTCGTATGTAGAATGTTTGTTTTCCCGTTCTTGTGTTCACTTAGTTCAAAAGGATCGTTTATGTTTTCTCATCCCAAAAATAAGTTCAAAAGAGTAAAAAGTGGGACTATGATCTCACCTCGAGTGCACGAGTATAAAAGTACTTCACAAAGTAACGTATGCATGAAAGTTGCTTAGCCTTGACCTAAACAAGTAAGTTATATCAATTAACCGGTTACGACACAAGGTCGGGTGAAATGTGTTCAATTAGTCCTATGGCTCGTTACGACTCGAATAGTATAGCATGTGAATCACGTTGTCAAGTTTCATGCAAGAATCAAGTATAAAAGCATGTTAGAACGATTGTAATAAAGTTTGAGTTGACATTTCAAAGCCTTACCATTAGAAAGGAAATATTATTACGTTTCCAACGATATTTGATTCATCGAAAACGGAGTTACGGTCAAAAAGTTATGGCCAAAACAAGTTTGCTGAAGTTCGGATGAAACAGGCAATTGTCACGGCGCGACAAATTGCTCCGCGGCGCGACAAATGCCTATGTTGAAGGTCAGAAAGCTTGAAAAACATGTTCTAAAATCACCCTTTGGGCCACGGCGCGACAAATTGCTCCGCGGCGCGACAATGGCCGTGGCCTGGTACCAGGTCAGTTTCAAATGTTCAAGTCTTGGTCAAAACTTCAAACAACCATAAAACGCAAACCGTAAACAACTAGAAGACGTATCTTATACCGTTGGAAAGCTCTTTTGACAAGGAACACAACTAAGCACTTATCATCAAACAAAAACAACATTTTCCATAACCGATTTCTCGTCAAGTGATCGTTTAAAAGTCCATTTTCAAAGTTTCAAGTTCATCAATTGCATTTTAAGTTTCGGGAATCCAATTCACACATATGATATGCCGTTTTGAAGGTAATGAAGCATACATTACTACTAAACACTAACAATTAACATTCCATGGCATTTAAACATCCAAATGTTCATGTCAAGAACTATCAAACCCTAGTCAAACATCACAAAATCATTAATCGGGTTTTTTGAAGTTTTCTTAATCAACCTACACATCCAAACGAAGCTAGTGATACTAGTAACACAATTAAAACATGCACTTTAACAATCTAACAACATTAACTCATCCAAAATCAAGGATTAAGCAAACCCATTTCAAATGTTCAAACTAGTTACTCAAAACAACGAATCGAGCAAACAAAACATATATTCATGTTATACACGAGCCATAGACACTAACTAACACCATTTCAAGTCAAAAACACGAATTTATAGAAATCTAGAGTTTTTAGAAAGTTACCCAAACGAGATGAAGTTGGTATCAAATTGTAGAGGATGAAGAGAGGATTCCAAATACGTAATTTGTTTTGAAGTTTGCTTCCCGATCCGGATTTAGATGATGATTTATGTTTGTGTTCTTGAGAGAAAAAAAGAAAGAAAGAAGGAAAAAGAAATGGATGAATGAGGGGTGGAGGTGGTGAGTGGTTGACTAGTCAACTACTAGCCACCTCTTTGGTCAAGTGGCGGAACTAGTCCCTCAAGTTTCAGAGCGGGTGCGGGAATTAACCAAACGAATATTTTTAAAACGCAAGTTAACGAGAGATGTTATAATTAAATGACGGAATTATTGTGAACGTTAGTCAACGGAAACTACGAATTTAAATAACGAAAGGTATTATTTAAAAGAAAAAGACGGTGTTAAAAATAAATTTAACGGAAAAAGGCGGGATGTTACAATATGTAATATAGTGTTCTTATGCTTTATGATATATGTAAAAATTGCTTGTATTAATAAGTATTTTTTTTATGAATCTAACTCTTGTCTATTTTACAGTTTAAAAACACAAAATGGATAGACAACCCAATATTTTAAGAGACCTACCCGGAGACATGATTGATGAAATCTTGTCTAGAGTCGGCCAGAATTCCTCGGCACAACTATTTAAGGCGAGATCAGTTTGTAAGACATTCGAAGAACGTTCCAAGAATGTCTTGGTTTATAAGAGACTTTCGTTTGAAAGATGGGGGATATCACATTGGGAAACCCATAAGTTACGATGTGTTTACTTTGACGCATATATTGCGGGGAACCCAAATGCTATTTTACGCAACGGGTTAAGAAATTATTTTGACTCAATATATCCGAATATTGGACTTCGTGATTTAGAAAAAGCGGCTAACATGCAACATAAAGAAGCATGTTATGCTTACGGATTAGTAATGTTCGCTTCTCACCAAAGTGAGAACAAGAACATCGGGCTACAACTATTAAACAAAATGTTTCCACAAGTGACGGAGTCGGTAATTGGGGTAAGAAATGAGGTTTTTAGATTATTGCGGGACTGTTGGACATTACGTAACCCTCGTCCCTTTGACGACGTTACAACACGCTGTCTTATCAACGGCCATAACGGTTATGTTCCACAAGACCAAGGATGGGAAGTAGTCCTAGTAAAACCAGAATGCATGACTTGTTTCTGGACGTATGAATTACGTGTCTTTATTGCCTTTGCTGAACGACTTGTGTACTAGCTAGAATTATCTTCACAACCATCTTGTATCAAATTTATTGTGTGCTATATTTCATGCTATATGTAAAATAAGCGGTATTGTAAGTTTGTAAAATATTGTGTAAAAGTTTGAACGCGAAATATTATTATAATCAGTTTTTCATATAGAATTGTAGTAGTTGAATTGTATATTAGCTACTAAGTATGAACTTAACGGGTAGGTACTACCCGAATTTAAACTTATAAAACGCTAATATGAAGAAAAAGCTTTTATAAATGAGTTCATATTATGCTACGAAATACTATTAACTACTCTTAATATTCTGTATGATTAACTTGTTCCATTTAACTATTTTGAAGGAAATGGCACCGACTACTCGACACACCGTGAATATGAATGAAGAGGAATTCCGTACTTTTCTAGCTTCAAACATAGCCGCAGTACAGGCTGCGCTACATACCAACAATAACCTTGGATCTAGCAGTACAGGAAATCGTGTAGGATGCACCTACAAAGAATTCACTGCCTGCAAACCTTTGGAATTCGATGGAACCGAAGGACCGATCGGATTGAAACGGTGGACCGAGAAGGTCGAATCGGTGTTTGCCATAAGTAAGTGTACTGAAGAGGATAAAGTGAAGTACGCTACGCATACCTTCACAGGTTCTGCGTTAACATGGTGGAATACCTATCTAGAGCAAGTGGGACAAGACGATGCGTACGCACTACCGTGGTCAGCATTCAAGCACTTGATGAACGAGAAGTACCGTCCCAGAACCGAGGTCAATAAGCTCAAGACAGAACTTAGAGGGTTACGAACCCAAGGATTTGATATTACCACGTACGAAAGACGATTCACAGAATTGTGCCTATTGTGTCCGGGAGCATTCGAAGATGAGGAAGAGAAGATCGACGCATTTGTGAAAGGATTACCGGAAAGAATTCAAGAAGATATAAGTTCACACGAGCCCGCCTCTATACAACAGGCATGTAGAATGGCTCACAAACTCGTGAACCAAATTGAAGAAAGAATTAAAGAACAGACTGCTGAAGAGGCCAATGTGAAGCAAGTCAAAAGAAAGTGGGAGGAAAACGGTGATAAGAATCACCAATACAACAACAACAGCAATTACAACAATAATCGCAACAATTATCCCAACAATCGCAACATCAATCGCAACTACAACAAACGGCCCAACAACAACAACAACAACAACAACAACAACAACAACAACAGCAATAGCAACTACAACAATCATCCCAACAACAATAATAACCGCAACAATAACAACAATCAGAAGCAGCTATGCCAAAGGTGTGAAAAGTATCACTCGGGGTTCTGCACCAAATTTTGCAACAAGTGTAAAAGAAATGTTCATAGCGCGGCGAAGTGTGAGGTCTACGGACCAGGGGTTAATAGAACGAAAGGAACAAATGGTGTCGGAATGAGTAATGGCGGAGCAAGTAGTGTCGGAGCAAGTTATGCCAATGTAGTTTGTTATAAATGTGGAAAACTGGGCCACATTATTAGAAATTGCCCGAACCAGGAGAACACGAATGGACAAGGCCGCGGAAGAGTTTTCAATATTAATGCGGCAGAGGCACAGGAAGACCCGGAGCTTGTTACGGGTACGTTTCTTATTGACAATAAATCTGCTTACATTTTATTTGATTCGGGTGCGGATAGAAGCTATACGAGTAGAGATTTTTGTGCTAAATTAAGTTGTCCATTGACGCCTTTGGATAGTAAATTTATACTCGAATTAGCAAATGGTAAATTAATTTCAGCAGATAATATATGTCGGAATCGAGAAATTAAACTGGTTAGCGAAACATTTAAGATTGATTTGATACCAGTAGAGTTAGGGAGTTTTGATGTGATAATCGGTATGGACTGGTTGAAAGAAGTGAAAGCAGAGATCGTTTGTTACAAAAATGCAATTCGCATTATACGAGAAAAAGGAAAACCCTTAATGGTGTACGGAGAAAAGGGCAACACGAAGCTACATCTTATTAGTAATTTGAAGGCACAAAAACTAATAAGAAAAGGTTGCTATGCTGTTCTAGCACACGTCGAGAAAGTACAAACTGAAGAAAAGAGCATCAATGATGTTCCCATTGCAAAAGAATTTCCCGATGTATTTCCGAAAGAATTACCGGGATTACCCCCACATCGATCCGTTGAATTTCAAATAGATCTTGTACCAGGAGCTGCACCAATAGCTCGTGCTCCTTACAGACTCGCACCCAGCGAGATGAAAGAACTGCAAAGCCAATTACAAGAACTTTTAGAGCGTGGTTTCATTCGACCAAGCACATCACCGTGGGGAGCTCCTGTTTTGTTTGTCAAGAAGAAAGATGGTACATTCAGGTTGTGTATCGACTACCGAGAGTTGAACAAACTTACCATCAAGAACCGCTACCCACTACCGAGAATCGACGACTTATTTGATCAACTACAAGGCTCGTCTGTTTATTCAAAGATTGACTTACGTTCCGGGTATCATCAAATGCGGGTGAAAGAAGATGATATTCCAAAGACTGCTTTCAGAACACGTTACGGTCATTACGAGTTTATGGTCATGCCGTTTGGTTTAACTAATGCACCAGCTGTGTTCATGGACCTTATGAACCGAGTGTGTGGACCATACCTTGACAAGTTTGTCATTGTTTTCATTGATGACATACTTATTTACTCAAAGAATGACCAAGAACACGGTGAACATTTGAGAAAGGTGTTAGAAGTATTGAGGAAGGAAGAATTGTATGCTAAGTTTTCAAAGTGTGCATTTTGGTTGGAAGAAGTTCAATTCCTCGGTCACATAGTGAACAAAGAAGGTATTAAGGTGGATCCGGCAAAGATAGAAATTGTTGAAAAGTGGGAAACCCCGAAAACTCTGAAACACATACGCCAGTTTTTAGGACTAGCTGGTTACTACAGAAGGTTCATCCAAGACTTTTCCAGAATAGCAAAACCCTTGACTGCATTAACGCATAAAGGGAAGAAATTTGAATGGAAGGATGAACAAGAGAAAGCGTTTCAGTTATTGAAGAAAAAGCTAACTACGGCACCTATATTGTCATTGCCTGAAGGGAATGATGATTTTGTGATTTATTGTGACGCATCAAAGCAAGGTCTCGGTTGTGTATTAATGCAATGAACGAAGGTGATTGCTTATGCCTCTAGACAATTGAAGATTCACGAGCAAAATTATACGACGCATGATTTGGAATTAGGCGCGGTTGTTTTTGCATTAAAGACTTGGAGGCACTACTTATATGGGGTCAAAAGTATTATATATACCGACCACAAAAGTCTTCAACACATATTTAATCAAAAACAACTGAATATGAGGCAGCGTAGGTGGATTGAATTGTTGAATGATTACGACTTTGAGATTCGTTACCACCCAGGGAAGGCAAATGTGGTAGCCGATGCCTTGAGCAGGAAGGACAGAGAACCCATTCGAGTAAAATCTATGAATATAATGATTCATAATAACCTTACTACTCAAATAAAGGAGGCGCAACAAGGAGTTTTAAAAGAGGGAAATTTAAAGGATGAAATACCCAAAGGATCGGAGAAGCATCTTAATATTCGGGAAGACGGAACCCGGTATAGGGCTGAAAGGATTTGGGTACCAAAATTTGGAGATATGAGAGAAATGGTACTTAGAGAAGCTCATAAAACCAGATACTCAATACATCCTGGAACGGGGAAGATGTACAAGGATCTCAAGAAACATTTTTGGTGGCCGGGTATGAAAGCCGATGTTGCTAAATACGTAGGAGAATGTTTGACGTGTTCTAAGGTCAAAGCTGAGCATCAGAAACCATCAGGTCTACTTCAACAACCCGAAATCCCAGAATGGAAATGGGAAAATATTACCATGGATTTTATCACTAAATTGCCAAGGACTGCAAGTGGTTTTGATACTATTTGGGTAATAGTTGATCGTCTCACTAAATCAGCACACTTCCTGCCAATACGAGAAGATGACAAGATGGAGAAGTTAGCACGACTGTATTTGAAGGAAGTCGTCTCCAGACATGGAATACCAATCTCTATTATCTCTGATAGGGATGGCAGATTTATTTCAAGATTCTGGCAGACATTACAGCAAGCATTAGGAACTCGTCTAGACATGAGTACTGCCTATCATCCACAAACTGATGGGCAGAGCGAAAGGATGATACAAACGCTTGAAGACATGCTACGAGCATGTGTTATTGATTTCGGAAACAGTTGGGATCGACATCTACCGTTAGCAGAATTTTCCTACAACAACAGCTACCATTCAAGCATTGAGATGGCGCCGTTTGAAGCACTTTATGGTAGAAAGTGCAGGTCTCCGATTTGTTGGAGTGAAGTGGGGGATAGACAGATTACGGGTCCGGAGATTATACATGAAATTACCGAGAAGATCATCCAAATTCAACAACGGTTGAAAACCGCCCAAAGTCGACAAAAGAGCTACGCTGACATTAAAAGAAAAGATATAGAATTTGAAATTGGAGAGATGGTCATGCTTAAAGTTGCACCTTGGAAAGGCGTTGTTCGATTTGGTAAACGAGGGAAATTAAATCCAAGGTATATTGGACCATTCAAGATTATTGATCGTATCGGACCAGTAGCTTACCGACTTGAGTTACCTCAACAACTCGAGGCTGTACATAACACTTTCCACGTCTCGAATTTGAAGAAATGTTTTGCTAAAGAAGATCTCACTATTCCGTTAGATGAAATCCAAATCAACGAAAAACTTCAATTCATCGAAGAACCCGTCGAAATAATGGATCGTGAGGTTAAAAGACTTAAGCAAAACAAGATACCAATTGTTAAGGTTCGATGGAATGCTCGTAGAGGACCCGAGTTCACCTGGGAGCGTGAAGATCAGATGAAGAAGAAATACCCGCATCTATTTCCAGAAGATTCGTCAACACCTTCAACAGCTTAAAATTTCGGGACGAAATTTATTTAACGGGTAGGTACTGTAGTGACCTGAACTTTTCCATGTTTATATATATTAATTGAGATTGATATTTACATGATTAAATGTTTCCAACATGTTAAGCAATCAAACTTGTTAAGACTTGATTAATTGAAATAGGTTTCATATAGACAATTGACCACCCAAGTTGACCGGTGATTCACGAACGTTAAAACTTGTAAAAACTATATGATGACATATATATGGTTATATATATAGTTAACATGATATTATGATATGTAAACATATCATTAAGTATATTAACAATGAACTACATATGTAAAAACAAGACTACTAACTTAATGATTTTGAAACGAGACATATATGTAACGATTATCGTTGTAACAACATTTAATGTATATATATATCATATTAAGAGATATTCGTACATCATAATATCATGATAATATAATAATTTAAAATCTCTTTTGATATTATAAACATTGGGTTAACAACATTTAACAAGATCGTTAACCTAAAGGTTTCAAAACAACATTTACATGTAACGACTAACGATGACTTAACGACTCAGTTAAAATGTATATACATGTAGTGTTTTAATATGTATTCATACACTTTTGAAAGACTTCAAGACACTTATCAAAATACTTCTACTTAACAAAAATGCTTACAATTACATCCTCGTTCAGTTTCATCAACAATTCTACTCGTATGCACCCGTATTCGTACTCGTACAATACACAGCTTTTAGATGTATGTACTATTGGTATATACACTCCAATGATCAGCTCTTAGCAGCCCATGTGAGTCACCTAACACATGTGGGAACCATCATTTGGCAACTAGCATGAAATATCTCATAAAATTACAAAAATATGAGTAATCATTCATGACTTATTTACATGAAAATAAAATTACATATCCTTTATATCTAATCCATACACCAACGACCAAAAACACCTACAAACACTTTAATTCTTCAATTTTATTCATCTAATTGATCTCTCTCAAGTTCTATCTTCAAGTTCTAAGTGTTCTTCATATATTTTACAAGTTCTAGTTACATAAAATCAAGAATACTTTCAAGTTTGCTAGCTCACTTCCAATCTTGTAAGGTGATCATCCAACCTCAAGAAATCTTTGTTTCTTACAGTAGGTTATCATTCTAATACAAGGTAATAATCATATTCAAACTTTGGTTCAATTTCTATAACTATAACAATCTTATTTCAAGTGATGATCTTAC
Organism: Rutidosis leptorrhynchoides; assembly: GCF_046630445.1. Lineage (NCBI taxonomy): Eukaryota > Viridiplantae > Streptophyta > Magnoliopsida > Asterales > Asteraceae > Rutidosis > Rutidosis leptorrhynchoides. The sequence continues at coordinate 40,622,181 of NC_092342.1, read as the reverse complement.
TTGAACTTGTTTTCGTGTCATGATTCTGCTTCAAGAACTTCAAGCCATCCAAGGATCCGTTGAAGCTAGATCCATTTTTCTCTTTTCCAGTAGGTTTATCCAAGGAACTTAAGGTAGTAATGATGTTCATAACATCATTCGATTCATACATATAAAGCTATCTTATTCGAAGGTTTAAACTCGTAATCACTAGAACATAGTTTAGTTAATTCTAAACTTGTTCGCAAACAAAAGTTAATCCTTCTAACTTGACTTTGAAAATTAACTACACACATGTTCTATATCTATATGATATGCTAACTTAATGATTTAAAACCTGGAAACACGAAAAACACCGTAAAACCGGATTTACGCCGTCGTAGTAACACCGCGGGCTGTTTTGGGTTAGTTAATTAAAAACTATGATAAACTTTGATTTAAAAGTTGTTATTCTGAGAAAATGATTTTTATTATGAACATGAAACTATATCCAAAAATTATGGTTAAACTCAAAGTGGAAGTATGTTTTCTAAAATGGTCATCTAGACGTCGTTCTTTCGACTGAAATGACTACCTTTACAAAAACGACTTGTAACTTATTTCTCCGACTATAAACCTATACTTTTCTGTTTAGATTCATAAAATAGAGTTCAATATGAAACCATAGCAATTTGATTCACTCAAAACGGATTTAAAATGAAGAAGTTATGGGTAAAACAAGATTGGATAATTTTTCTCATTTTAGCTACGTGAAAATTGGTAACAAATCTATTCCAACCATAACTTAATCAACTTGTATTGTATATTATGTAATCTTGAGATACCATAGACACGTATACAATGTTTCGACCTATCATGTCGACACATCTATATATATTTCGGAACAACCATAGACACTCTATATGTGAATGTTGGAGTTAGCTATACAGGATTGAGGTTGATTCCAAAATATATATAGTTTGAGTTGTGATCAATACTAAGATACGTATACACTGGGTCGTGGATTGATTCAAGATAATATTTATCGATTTATTTCTGTACATCCAACTGTGGACAACTAGTTGTAGGTTACTAACGAGGACAGCTGACTTAATAAACTTAAAACATCAAAATATATTAAAAGTGTTGTAAATATATTTTAAACATACTTTGATATATATGTATATATTGTTATAGGTTCGTGAATCAACCGGTGGTCAAGTCTTACTTCCCGACGAAGTAAAAATCTGTGAAAGTGAGTTATAGTCCCACTTTTAAAATCTAATATTTCTGGGATGAGAATACATGCAGGTTTTATAAAAGATTTACAAAATAGACACAAGTACGTGAAACTACATTCTATGGTTGAATTATCGAAATCGAATATGCCCCTTTTTATTAAGTCTGGTAATCTAAGAATTTGGGAACAGACACCCTAATTGACGCGAATCCTAAAGATAGATCTATTGGGCTTAACAAACCCCATCCAAAGTACCGGATGCTTTAGTACTTCGAAATTTATATCATATCCGAAGGGTGTCCCGGAATGATGGGGATATTCTTATATATGCATCTTGTTAATGTCGGTTACCAGGTGTTCACCATATGAATGATTTTTATCTCTATATATGGGATGTGTATTGAAATATGAAATCTTGTGGTCTATTATTATGATTTGATATATATAGGTTAAACCTATAACTCACCAACATTTTTGTTGACGTTTTAAGCATGTTTATTCTCAGGTGATTATTAAGAGCTTCCGCTGTCGCATACTTAAATAAGGAAGAGATTTGGAGTCCATGCTTGTATGATATTGTGTAAAAACTGCATTCAAGAAACTTATTTTGTTGTAACATATTTGTATTGTAAACCATTATGTAATGGTCGTGTGTAAACAGGATATTTTAGATTATCATTATTTGATAATCTACGTAAAGCTTTTTAAACCTTTATTGATGAAATAAAGGTTATGGTTTGTTTTAAAATGAATGCAGTCTTTGAAAAACGTCTCATATAGAGGTCAAAACCTCGCAACGAAATCAATTAATATGGAACGTTTTTAATCAATAAGAACGGGACATTTCACATAACCCTTTTGATTTTTATCTATTTTTGATCTCAAGTGATGGGGACATTACTTGATCTCAAGTGTGGGGTGGGGGATGTAAAATCTCTCGGGTTGGTTGTTAATGGAATCATCATCATAGTAGTTTTAATCTAAAAAAGTCTTGACGTTCACGGGTTTTTGGTCGTTAAAAAAAATAGAAAAATTAGTTTAAAATATAAAAAATAGAAAAAACAATTGAAAATTCGGCCAAAACCTTTGTTATGAAAATTGGTTTTGATTTGGCTTGGTATTTTATGGCATATTTCGTGATTTCAAAGAAGCCAAAATTGTTCCACATGTTCATTTTCTTGGACATGAAATCCTACGAGTTCGGGGAACTCAATAGTAGGTCACCTGTACCAAAACGGGTGTAAACCGTGAGAGAGCAGTGATTGCATAGCGTGATTGTGACCGAATCACGTGCCAGATCAAAAACTTTAGGTTACTTGGTATAGCAGACTTCTGAAACTATACCATTTTATTATTACATCATCTAATGGTGTGATACTGTGGGAAGAGGAGCCTTGAGCTTCACCAATGTTGTCCTTTTTAGGAACAATAGCTACGTGCTTGTGTTTGCTTAGACAACACAACCCATAGCCAAAAGCTATGGCACCCAAAGGTTTTTAGGATTTAAACCGAGTGTTAATTGAAATAGATTGGCATTCCCGAGTGAGTCAGATCCACTCATTAAGGAAGTAAAGTCTTCCGACCGTTTCACTTGGTACGTATACCTCTTAAGCTGTACCATTTCATTACCCATCATTTCACGATGAGGTACTGTTAAAGGTGAAAGTCTTGAACTTTCAAAACATGTTCATTATTTTGAATGTGAAATCCTACATGAACATTAAAATTCATACGTAGGTCATTTGCACCAAGGCGAGTGTCAACCGTATGAACGGTGATAGTAGCGTGTGGTCGAAACTGGACCATGCGCTAGATCAAAAACTTTCACAGGGCGATCCTCATTGTTTCTCCTAACAAGGACAATGTTGCACCCGACCACTTTATTTAACCACACAGGATGTATCCATTCCATCCTAAAGGGAGTCAAGTCTCCTGAATGACACACTTGCTGATTTGTTTCAGAAGTTGTAGTCCAGACCAGTTGTAGGGTGACGAAAAATCTTGAAAAGTCATTGCTAAAATCGACTGGAAATCTACCAGGCCTCAACGTCAAACAGGGAAACTGGTAGTCAAAGCTTATCTCAATGAGGGAGATTTGCTAGCCAAATGGGAAGCACACCATGATACACAAAATGTCAGTGATTGATCAGATTCCCAGTGGATGACCTCCGGAAAGGTAAGATATCAGCTTTTAAGCCTGATAAATTTCAATCTTTATGGTTGACTTAACGGGTTAGATAATTACCTCATGATTATCGATGATATCTGGACGTAATGTGTATCCTCCTAAGCACATTATTTTCTTACCGACATCTCACGATGTTAGGTACTGTGGGAGGCATTGGTTTAACCAATCGCGGGGTAGCCCTTATGGTTCGTATGGTTCTTTGGTTCGAGGGTTTTACCTTCTCGGCTCATGGTTTCCACTTGTATCACGTTTCATATATTTGAAGACATTATCATGTTCGAGATTCTCTACATTTATTTGGATTACATATTTAGTGCACGTTGTTCGAGTTATTATTATTGTGCCGATACTTTATTTGGGGATGTTGATGATTTCAGGATTACAAGTGGAAGCCACATGGTTAATTTGTTCTCTTTAAACCGTAGCCACGCTAGTTTCTCTTTTGGTTCATGTTCGTTGGTTCTACTTACACTTATGAAGACGTTATCATTTAGTAGAAGATTATTTTCGAGTCGACTTTGCTTGAGGACAAGCAAGACTCTAGTGTGGAGTGATTTGATATTGCGCATTTCTCATATGTTTATCATGGCAATATCCGTCATTTTTAGTCCGTTTGGATACGGTTTTGGTTATTATTTGCGATTATTTAGAAGATTATGATTTGAGAGTCGAGAAGTGTTAATTGATTGATTTATGGCGCGTTTATAGCAGTTTCTATGTTACTGGGTGAATTTGGTTGTGATCAAAGCTTGTGATATGTAAAAAAGAGTGAAGAATTGCTGAAATCAGGAGTGCGCGCCTCGCGGGGGAATGCTCACCGCGCATTTGTACTTCGAATCAGATCAGGGATTTAATAACTTTGTTCAGCGAGTTTTGTATAGTAGTGCGCACTGCGCACAATTATGCACACTGTGCATTTAAGGTCGGCCAGATTTTAAGTGCAATAAATAAGGTGCAGTTTTTTATTCCAAAGGTAATCTTTTCACAGCCGATTTTGGGAGCTCTTAGGGCGATTTTTGGGCACTTTTGGGGAATTCCAAGGTTACTCTAACGCTCTAATCATTCCGCTATCAAGGATCAATTCAAGCACTAATCAAGATTCATCGTGTTAAGTTGATTCTACTTATCAAACAATGTTTTCTTTATTAATTGTTTCTTTGATTTCTATTGTTGCCATGGTTATTGGCTAAGTTATTTAATGTTTGTCTAGACTTATAAACCTTTGTCTAGCCTAATTATTTTGTATCTTATTTTACATATTTAATTCAAATGTTTAACTTAATCTTTAATCATCATATATACTTACATCCCTATATGTATACATATTTATTTACAAACAATTGTTCGTGAATCGTCGGAAAATGTCAATGGTCAAATGATTTCATACAAACAGTTCAAAATTTTTGAGACTTCATCATTACAGACTTTGCTTACCATGTTGAAACTATATAAGAATTAAGTTTAAATTTGATCGAAAATTTCTGGGTCATCACAGATTGTGGATCTGACATGGCTTCACCATAGCTAGAGGGTTCCAGAGATAAATTATATACTAGATTTTACACATCAAGTTTTTGGTGCCACTGCCGGGGACAGTTGTGTCAAAAATTAAGATTGTTATCTAATTGTTCTTAGTTTAGTTTTAGTTATAGTTTATTATTTCTTTTCATTTATTCTCAGTTGAATCAGTGCGTTTAATCAGTTGTTAGTTTTGATTTCGAAGAATACAGGTAGTGCATGCCACATACGCGTTCTTCTAATTCTTCGATTCTTCAACCGTTTGACGAACCCGAAAGAGAGTTATTCAGAGCATAAGTCAAGAGCAACAGCCTACAGTGGATTCATCTTCTTCTTCGAGTGCTAATATAATTAATTTGGGTAGTAGTTCTGAGACTGTGGTGCCCGATACACCACCTGAAATCAGAGAAGAAGAAGAATCTTACGTTTCATTTGATCTTTTCGAGACTGAAGAGATGGTTGAACAACTAGAACAACCAAATCATCCTCAGACTATGGCAGAGAAGTTGAAGGCCACCCGAGCTGGCCAAGGCAATTCGATTACTCAACCGAACATCACTCAGCCTTTTCAAATTACAGGTCCGATTCTGAGTTTGATTTCTTCTGATTGCCTATTTCATGGCAAGGATAGTGAGGATGCTAACGAGCATCTTCATATTTTCAATGATGTTTGCAACTTGTTCAAGCTGCATGAAGTTACCGATACTTCGATCAAGACAAGGCTTTTTCCCTGGACTCTTAAGGGAGAAGCTAAGAGATGGTTAGATAAGAAGCCAGAGGGAGCAATTACCTCTTGGGAAGTTTTGGTGGATAAGTTCTTAGCAAAGTTTTTCCCTGTGTCTCGAGCTGCTAGACTTCAAGCAGATATTTCACAATTCAGACAAAAGAGCAGTGAGATATTGTTTGATGCTTGGGACCGTTATTCTAATATGTTATGCTCGTGTCCACAACACGGGTTGAATGATTTACAAAAGGTCCATATTCTCTATAAGGGGTGTTGTAACAACCCAACTTTTTCCGTTACTTTAGTTAACTGTCCGTTAGTTAGTTAATGGAACTTACGTGAATTTTTTTTTTGTATTTAAAGAAATTAAATGCGTACTTGATCCTTAGTGGATTACTTGAATTAATATGTTATATTAATTAGTGAACTCAATTCGGTTGACGAATTAAACTAGAAACGATACGATTAAAGTTAATCGCCTAGAAAACTTTTCAGTTAACGGAACTCAGAAAAATGATAGAATAATTATTGTTAATAATTATTGAACTTATGAAAGAAATTTAATTTATTATTTACTTAATGAATTAAACACAGTGCTTTTGTTTCAACGACTAGTTAACGTGTCAGAGATTCGGTACGGTTAATGGCACTTGAAACGAACCACGCGCGAACGAACTTTTACACAAAACGAGCCCGAGACCCGAGCCCGAGGCCACGTGGACATGACCTCATACCTCATCATCCTTGGCCCCATGAGTAGCCAATGCATGTTGACTATTAGTTTAGGCCCATGTTTGTTGACTAATTAGTTTAGGCCCATGTTTGTTGACTTTTGATTTTTAGGCACTAAGTAACTAGTTAGATAATTCTCTATACAATTTTAATCATTCATTCCATCCTATCTATGAGAAAATGCAGCTCATTCCTCCTCCCTCTCTTCTTCTTCACATCAAACACACACACATACACACAAATCAACCATCAAACTTGCTTGTTTGCTCTTACTCGTTTGATCAATCTTGCTCCGATCGTCGTTCTCTACGCGCTAGTATAAACAATTTTGTGATCAAAGGTATAATTAGCTGAACCCTAATCTTTAAAATCAGATTTTTATTAAGGTTTCATAAATTAGGTTGTCTATTGCTCAAGTCTTGATGTTTGTTGATTGTTTAATGCGTTAGATCACTCGTTTTGTTTATTTGTTGCGAAAACCGAATTGTATATTGCATGATCAGTGAATTTTGATTTTCCTAATGCATGATATTATATGATAATTAGGTTCCTTACGAAAAACTATTAATTTTAGGCTTTGGATTCGCTTGATTTCGTTTCCGGATGATCAAGTTATGATCAATTGAAATTAACGTTGTGTTTTTGTGATTGATCAGAAATTCTGGGTTTGATAGACCATGAATTGGATTGTGAAATTAATACCATTGGATAGGTAATTTAAAAACACTCAGGTTACACTAGGATATCATGTTGTTTGCTTATGTATAACTTGAGATATGCTTGATTTAGTGAAAAAGTGGATTTATACAGCACTTGCATGAAAATAGCCTTGTATGATAAAATGTGTTAACTTCTGAAAATAGCCTTGTTTAAGACATATTTATTGACCAACCTAAATACATATACTGTAACATCCCGCCTTTTTCCGTCAATTTTTCGTTTAACTATTTAAGTTCCGTTATATGTTTATAACACATCTCGTTAATACGCGTTTTAAATTATCATGTTTAGGTAATTTAACGCACCCGCAACCGAACTCGAGGGACTGGTTTCGCCAAAACACCAAAGTGGTGACTAGCTTTTGACTAAGTCAACCACCTCCCCACCATTATCCATTCATTTCTCTTTTTCTAAAATACTTCCATATTTTTCTCTAATTTCATCAAAAGGAAATCATCATCCAAATTCGTTCAAGAAGGATTCAATCAAAACAAATTACATATTTGAACTCCTCGTGATCTCCTCTTCGATTCCATACCGATTTCATCAATTTTGGGTAACTTTCTAAAATCACTAATTTTATGTGTTCTTGAGATTTTTGAGTTATAAAGTTGTTAATTAGTGTCTATGGCTCAAGTCTAGTATGATTATGTGATTTGTATGCTTGTTCTTGCAATTTTGATGTAACTAGTTCATTATGAAAGAACACTTGCATAATCTTGAGTTTTAGGTGTTCATATGTTGTTTGATGATGAAAGTTCATGTTTTAATTGTGTTCCTAACATCACTAGCTTCAAATTGGTATGTAGGTTGACATAGATTAGTTTCATAATCATGATTGTTGAATTTGTGATTTTGGGTTAGGGTTTGATAGAAGTAAATTGAATCTTGATGCATTAAATGCTTGATAATGTTAATTGTAAGTGTTAGGTTGTGTTGTATGCTTAATTACCTTCGAAACGGCATATCGTTCATGTAATTTGGTTGCCAAATCATTAAATTGCATTTATGACTTGTATACATTGAATGAGGAACATTAATTGCGGTTTTTGGTTGTTGTAAGTGGAAGTTTGATTGATGATATGTGTTTAGTTGTTTTACTCGTCAAAATACCTTTCCAACGATGTATGATAGGCGTTATAAGTGTTTGCGGGTCAAGAGTTGTGTTAGAAAAGGTTTTGGTCCGTGCACACTTTGAAAAACTGACCAGAATTCTCTGCCCAGGTAGTGGCGCGGCGCGCCCCATCCCCGCGCGGCGCGCAGAATCACCTGGCCAGATTCTGACCTCTTGGTCCCATTTCACGTGAAATGTTTGACTAGCTACCGACCTCCGATTCACATGAAACTTGTTTTAATATACTTGTATATGAATAATTAGCATGGAAAAATAGTCCGGGACCTGACCCGAACATGTTGACTTTTTCGTTGACTTTGACCCGACCAAGTTTGACTTTTTGTCAAACTTAACCAATTAATTATGCAATCTTTCTAACATGCTGTTATACTTGTGTCTTGCATGAAACTTGATGATTTGATTCACATGCTATATTAATCGAGTCGTATTGAGCCATAGGACTAATTGAACATCTTTGACCCTTCGTGACTATCGTTATTGATACAACCTATTTGTTTAGGTCAAGACTAGCATTGTTCTTTGCACACGATACTTGTCGAAGTACTTTTTGGTTCGTACATACAAGGTGAGATCATAGTCCCACTTTTACTCTTTTTGAACTTACTTTTGGGATGAGAAAACATAAACGTTCTTTTAAACTACTACGTGAACACAAGTACAGGGAAAACAAACATTCTACATACGAGTTTGAACACAAATCCTCAATTCGATTATCATTAGTTACATCAGATGGTGTAAGCGAGAACTTATGTTATATGGCCATATGGGTTTGACAAACCCTCACTTCGGACGGTTCGCTACCGTCTACGGGTGAAATATATTTTCGGGAAACAGTGTATGTTCTAACACTATTATTACGGGGTTCAACGGACGGAATGTTAAGCTTTGATAATTGAGTGCTCGTGAATATTAACTTTTAGAATGTACTACGACTCTATCGATGTTGCAAATCTTGTGGTTCAACTTACTTTTACTCACTTACTTATTTAAACCTATGATTTCACCAACGTTTTCGTTGACAGATTCTCTATGTTTTTCTCAGGTCCTTGAACTTAGGTGATACATGCTTCCGCTCATACTTTTTGATACTTGCATTGGATGTCGAGTATACTTGCATACGTGGAGCGTCTTTTTGACTACTTTTAATTGTGTCGCACGTGTTTCATACAAACTTTAAACATTGTTATGTACTTGTTATGGAAACTACTTTTGTAAACTTTGAAACATCCTTATTTATGAAATGAATGCGACATATTTTTCGGTCAAACTTTGTTATAAAGACTTACGACCATGTAATGGAACCATACGTAGATGACGCCATCATTTGACGATTTTTCGGGGTCGTTACAAGTGGTATCAGAGCCTTGGTTGTAGGGATTTAGAGTTCATTAGTGTCAACCCTGAGTCATAGGGTACATTGGTGAGTCTAGACTACAACCGGCATATAGACTTGACATAGGAATTACTTGACTACTTGTGCATTTATACTCGAACTCTCTTACTCATATCTACTCTTATTCTATCTTAATCTCGCGTTGTATAATTAAATTGGCACGCCACCTTGACTATATGAAGTAATGTCGCATGCACATATGAGTTAGGGTAATATAATTTCCGGGATTATATTATGGTGACACATATGAACATTCCGACATTATGACATAAAGAATTTAAGGCGGGTCAAGGATAATTTTCTCTCTATCTTCATTCCATATCACGGTTAGTATTATTTAGAATACTAACCAACGGTATTCTTTTGTTTTGAAGGAACAATGCCTCCTCGCCGTGTACGACGCAATGAAACTCCCGAACAAGCCTTACAACGCATGATAGCCACCGCCGTGGATGCGGCCATGGCCGGTCACTCGTCTAACAACAACAATAACAACAACCGCAACAACAATAACCAAGGAGCCGGTAACTCTAGCGAAGGGTGCTCCTACAAAGCTTTCATGGGGTGCAAACCTCACACTTATGATGGAACCGGGGGACCGATTGTGCTTACTCGTTGGTTTGAACAAACGGAAGCCGTCTTTAGTATAAGCGTATGTCGAGACCAAGATAAGGTCAAATACTCCACCCACACTTTCTCCGGTGTTGCTCTAACTTGGTGGAACACCTATGTTCAATCGGTGGGGACCGATGAAGCTCACGCCCTTTCTTGGGCCGATTTGAAGGAAAAGATGATTGTTGAATACTTTCCACGTGAAAAAACCCGAAAGCTCGAGCAAGAGCTAAGAGCTTTGAAGGCGGTCTGGAACGATCTTAAGGCTTACAATCTACGCTTCGCCGAACTATCTTTGATGTGTCCTAGTCTCGTTAACCCCGAATCTCAAAGGATTGAGCTCTACATGCACGGTCTTCCAAAAAGCATCAAACAAGGGGTGATGTCATCCAAACCCGCTACTCATCAAGCCGCTATGAACATGGCCCGCCAATTAATCGAAACGGTTGACGAAATCGTAGTGCCGGCTCCTAAGGCCGAGGACAAGTCGGGTGGCAACAAAAGGAAATGGGAAGCCACTCCATCAACCAACTACAACAACAACACCTTCACCAAAAAGCCTTTCAACAACGACGGCAAGAAGGGTTATGTCGGAAACTTACCTTTTTGCAACAAATGCCACAAGCATCATCACGGCGAATGTAACAAGCTAGTTTGTCACAGTTGCCAAGGTGTTGGTCATAGGGCCAACAATTGCACAAGCGCCGCCCCCGTTGCTCGAAAGGGGCCCAATCCTCCAAAAACGGTCACTTGTTACGAATGTGGCCAAACGGGCCATTATAAGAATGAATGCCTGAAAAAGAAAGCCAACCCCAACAACCGAGGCCGAGCCTTTAACATCAACACCGAGGAAGCCCGAGATGACAATGAACTAGTCACGGGTACGTTTCTTCTCAACAACTCTTATGTTACTTGCTTATTCGATTCGGGTGCCGATAAATGTTTTGTGTCTAAGACTTTGGCTCCTACCCTTTGCACTCCACCACACCCTTTAGATACTACTTATTCCATCGAAGTGGCCGACGGAAAACTCTTAAGTGCCGACACATATTACCGGGGGTGTACTTTGAATATTTTGGGTAAGGAATTTGAAATTGACTTGATACCCATGGAATTAGGGAGTTTTGATGTAATAATCGGTATGAATTGGATGGTCAAAAATAAATCTCACATTCTTTGCGATCTTCACCCAATCCGAATTCCTATCGAGAATGGTGAACCATTGATTGTCTATGGCGACAAAAATTGCACCGGACTCAATCTCGTTTCGTGCCTTAAAGTTCGAAAGCTACTTCGCAAGGGTTGTTTCGTGATTCTTGCTCACGTTAAGAAAGTCGAGGCTGACGAAAAGTGCATCGAAGATGTGCCAATTGTTAGTGACTTTTCCGATGTATTTCCCGACGAATTACCGGGTCTTCCACCTCATCGACCGGTTGAATTTCAAATCGATCTTATTTCAGGAGCCGCACCCGTAGCGCGTGCACTGTATAGACTCGCTCCATCCGAATTACAAGAATTGCAAAGTCAAATCCAAGAGCTACTTGACCGTGGTTTCATTCAACCTAGCCATTCACCATGGGCGCTCCGATTTTGTTCGTCAAGAAGAAAGACGGATCCCTACGAATGTGCATTGATTATCGTGAACTAAACAAATTGACGGTTAAGAACCGATATCCCCTTCCTCGCATCGATGATCTCTTTGATCAACTACAAGGTTCTCGTGTATATTCAAAAATCGATCTCCGTTCGGGTTATCATCAACTAAGGGTTAAGGGGGAAGATGTCTCCAAAACCGCTTTCTGGACTCGTTATGGTAGTTATGAATTCCTTGTCATGCCTTTCGGTCTCACTAACGCACCGGCGGTGTTCATGGATCTCATGAACCGCGTGTGCAAACCTTACCTCGACAAATTCGTTATCGTGTTCATCGATGATATTTTGGTCTATTCTAAAAGCGAAGAGGAACACAGAGAACATCTCCGACTCGTGCTTGAACTCTTGAGAAAAGAACAACTCTATGCCAAGTTCTCCAAGTGTGAATTTTGGTTGAAAGAAGTTCAATTCCTCGGTCATATTGTAAGTGATCAAGGCATTAAAGTCGATCCCGCGAAAATCGAAGCCATTAGTAAATGGGAGGCTCCTACTACTCCTACTCAAATTCGTCAATTCTTGGGTCTCACCGGATACTATCGTAAATTCATCAAGGACTTTTCCTTAATCGCTCGCCCTTTAACCGCGTTAACTCACAAGGACCGAAAGTTCATTTGGTCATCCGAACAAGAAACCGCTTTTCAAATCTTGAAAACTAAGCTAACCACCGCTCCTATCTTATCACTTCCCGAAGGCAATGATGATTTTGTGGTATATTGTGATGCCTCGAAAAACGGTTATGGATGCGTATTAATGCAACGAAAGAAAGTCATTGCTTATGCCTCTCGACAACTCAAAGTCCACGAACGAAACTACACGACACATGATCTTGAACTCGGTGCCGTCATCTTTGCACTTAAGTTATGGAGACATCATCTTCTTGGTACCAAAAGTACCATCTTTACCGATCACAAAAGTCTCCAACATATCTTCGATCAAAAGCAACTAAACATGAGACAACGAAGGTGGATTGAGACCTTGAACGATTATAATTGCGAGCTTCGTTACCACCCCGGGAAGGCAAATGTAGTGGCCGATGCCTTAAGTCGAAAGGAAAGAGCGGTGCCTCTTCGTGTCCGAGCTTTGAATATCACCATCCACTCCAACCTTAATAGCCAAATTCGGGTAGCCCAAGATGAAGCTCTTAAGGACAACAACATCGCACGCAAACTTTTAAACATTCTCGTCTCCCGATTCGAAGTTAAGGAGACCGGACTTCGATATTACGCCGGAAAAATTTGGGTGCCTAGATATGGCGATCTACGAAACCTCATCCTAGACGAAGCCCACAAATCGCGATACTCGATTCATCCCGGCGCCAATAAGATGTACCATGACCTTAAAGAACAATATTGGTGGCCGAACGTCAAAAAGGAGGTTGCTAGATACGTCGCCAATTGTTTGACTTGCGCTAAAGTCAAAGCCGAACACCAAAGACCGTCCGAGTTACTTCAACAACCCGAGATCCCGCAATGGAAGTGGGAAAGGATCACGATGGATTTTATCACCAAACTACCGAAAACGTCGGGCGGTTATGATACAATTTGGGTCATTGTTGACCGTCTCACCAAATCCGCGCACTTTCTCACCATGAAAGAAACCGACAAAATGGAGAAACTTGCACGACTTTACATTAAAGAGATTGTAGCCCGACACGGAGTACCGTTATTGATTATCTCCGACCGAGATGGTCGTTTCGTTTCTAGATTTTGGCGTACGTTACAAGAAGCGTTGGGAACGCGTTTGGACATGAGCACCGCATATCATCCCCAAACCGATGGGCAAAGTGAACGTACAATACAAACCTTAGAGGATATGTTACGAGCCTGCGTTGTTGATTTTGGAAAAGCTTGAGACAATCACTTACCTCTCGCCGAATTCTCTTACAACAATAGTTATCACGCGAGTATTAAGGCCGCACCTTTTGAAGCGTTATATGGTCGAAAATGTCGCTCTCCTCTTTGTTGGGCCGAAGTGGGTGACGTGCAAATTTCCTGGCCCGAACTCATTCACGAAACAACCGAAAAGATTCTTCAAATTCGAGATAGGCTTCGGACGGCCCGGAGTCGTCAAAAATGCTATACCGACAAAAGACGCAAAGACCTCGAATTTCAAGTCGGTGACCGCGTCATGTTAAAAGTCGCACCTTGGAAAGGTGTCATCCGTTTTGGGAAACGTGGGAAATTAAATCTGCGGTATGTTGGTCCTTTCGAAATCTTAGAGCGTGTTGGAACCGTTGCTTATCGTTTAAACCTTCCGCCTCAACTAAGCTCCGTCCATCCTACTTTTCATGTATCTAACTTGAAGAAGTGTCTCGCCGAGCCCGATATCGTCGTCCCTCTCGAGGAACTTACTATTAATGACAAACTCCATTTTGTGAAGGAACCGGTTGAAATTGTGGACTACGTCGAGAAGGAATTAAAACAAAGCCGGATCCCGATTGTTAAGGTCCGATGGAACGCCAAAAGAGGACCCGAGTTTACTTGGGAAAGGGAAGATCAAATGCGAAAGAAACACCCTCATCTATTCCCGGTTCCGGAAACGTCAGATTCTGAGGAAGAAACTACGATTACTACGCCTGCTTAAATTTTGGGACGAAATTTCTTTTAAGGTGTAGGTAATGTAACATCCCGCCTTTTTCCGTCAATTTTCCGTTTAACTATTTAAGTTCCGTTATATGTTTATAACACATCTCGTTAATACGCGTTTTAAATTATCATGTTTAGGTAATTTAACGCACCCGCAACCGAACTCGAGGGACTGGTTTCGCCAAAACACCAAAGTGGTGACTAGCTTTTGACTAAGTCAACCACCTCCCCACCATTATCCATTCATTTCTCTTTTTCTAAAATACTTCCATATTTTTCTCTAATTTCATCAAAAGGAAATCATCATCCAAATTCGTTCAAGAAGGATTCAATCAAAACAAATTACATATTTGAACTCCTCGTGATCTCCTCTTCGATTCCATACCGATTTCATCAATTTTGGGTAACTTTCTAAAATCACTAATTTTATGTGTTCTTGAGATTTTTGAGTTATAAAGTTGTTAATTAGTGTCTATGGCTCAAGTCTAGTATGATTATGTGATTTGTATGCTTGTTCTTGCAATTTTGATGTAACTAGTTCATTATGAAAGAACACTTGCATAATCTTGAGTTTTAGGTGTTCATATGTTGTTTGATGATGAAAGTTCATGTTTTAATTGTGTTCCTAACATCACTAGCTTCAAATTGGTATGTAGGTTGACATGGATTAGTTTCATAATCATGATTGTTGAATTTGTGATTTTGGGTTAGGGTTTGATAGAAGTAAATTGAATCTTGATGCATTAAATGCTTGATAATGTTAATTGTAAGTGTTAGGTTGTGTTGTATGCTTAATTACCTTCGAAACGGCATATCGTTCATGTAATTTGGTTGCCAAATCATTAAATTGCATTTATGACTTGTATACATTAAATGAGGAACATTAATTGCAGTTTTTGGTTGTTGCAAGTGGAAGTTTGATTGATGATATGTGTTTAGTTGTTTTACTCGTCAAAATACCTTTCCAACGATGTATGATAGGCGTTATAAGTGTTTGCGGGTCAAGAGTTGTGTTAGAAAAGGTTTTGGTCCGTGCACCCTTTGAAAAACTGACCAGAATTCTCTGCCCAGGTAGTGGCGCGGCGCGCCCCATCCCCGCGCGGCGCGCAGAATCACCTGGCCAGATTCTGACCTCTTGGTCCCATTTCACGTGAAATGTTTGACTAGCTACCGACCTCCGATTCACATGAAACTTGTTTTAATATACTTGTATATGAATAATTAGCATGGAAAAATAGTCCGGGACCCGACCCGAACATGTTGACTTTTTCGTTGACTTTGACCCGACCAAGTTTGACTTTTTGTCAAACTTAACCAATTAATTATGCAATCTTTCTAACATGCTGTTATACTTGTGTCTTGCATGAAACTTGATGATTTGATTCACATGCTATATTAATCGAGTCGTATTGAGCCATAGGACTAATTGAACATCTTTGACCCTTCGTGACTATCGTTATTGATACAACCTATTTGTTTAGGTCAAGACTAGCATTGTTCTTTGCACACGTTACTTGTCGAAGTACTTTTTGGTTCGTGCATACAAGGTGAGATCATAGTCCCACTTTTACTCTTTTTGAACTTACTTTTGGGATGAGAAAACATAAACGTTCTTTTAAACTACGTGAACACAAGTACAGGGAAAACAAACATTCTACATACGAGTTTGAACACAAATCCTCAATTCGATTATCATTAGTTACATCAGATGGTGTAAGCGAGAACTTATGTTATATGGCCATATGGGTTTGACAAACCCTCACTTCGGACGGTTCGCTACCGTCTACGGGTGAAATATATTTTCGGGAAACAGTGTATGTTCTAACACTATTATTACGGGGTTCAACGGACGGAATGTTAAGCTTTGATAATTGAGTGCTCGTGAATATTAACTTTTAGAATGTACTACGACTCTATCGATGTTGCAAATCTTGTGGTTCAACTTACTTTTACTCACTTACTTATTTAAACCTATGATTTCACCAACGTTTTCGTTGACAGATTCTCTATGTTTTTCTCAGGTCCTTGAACTTAGGTGATACATGCTTCCGCTCATACTTTTTGATACTTGCATTGGATGTCGAGTATACTTGCATACGTGGAGCGTCTTTTTGACTACTTTTAATTGTGTCGCACGTGTTTCATACAAACTTTAAACATTGTTATGTACTTGTTATGGAAACTACTTTTGTAAACTTTGAAACATCCTTATTTATGAAATGAATGCGACATATTTTTCGGTCAAACTTTGTTATAAAGACTTACGACCATGTAATGGGACCATACGTAGATGACGCCGTCATTTGACGATTTGTCGGGGTCGTTACATATACTTAGGTTGCATTACTCGGCTATAAACCGTACAAGTAAATTGTCCACTTTTCAATCCGAGCTTTATTCAAAGGTGAGTCTACAGTCCCGCTTTTTACATGTTTTCAGGGATGAGAATACACGCTGTTATACTTATATTATCAAATGCTTTTTGTAGTGACACGAGTACTATATCTGCATATTGAGTTTGTACACAAAGCCTCTAGCTTGAATACTTTAAATACCATCGGTGTAGGCACAATTTAGATGGACGGATCTGTTAGGTTGACAACCTCGCCCGCTATAAAAACTGTGGTGCATTTATTTTGAACATAATACATTCGTACAAGTGTATAACATTTTTATGAGGTAAAGGCGGGTATAGTGGATTCTATACTCGGGTCATTGCTAGTATTCAGGTGCTCATAGATTATGCAAACGTTTCGCAACTTGGAGTTGTACTTGTAAAATCTCGTGGTTAAGCAACTTAAACTATTTTCTGATAACTGTTTTTCAGATACTATACAATGTCATTTAAAACTGTGGTTTACGAACAAATGAGATAAAACTTGACATGGTATTGTCTACGAATATTTGAAACTTGACATGGTATTGTCTACGAATATTTGAAACTTGACATGGTATTGTCTACAAATGATTGAAACTTGACATTGTAGTGTCAACAAACTTTTGAAATGGGACACGAAGTTGTCTACAAACTTTTAATATTGAACCTTGGTGGTCTTCCACTAATAACCGTTTTCGAAATGTATTTTTAAAACATACTGTATTGTTTACTTAAAACCTGTAGATTCACTCAACATTATTGTTGATCCTGTTTTTGCGTGTTTTATTCTCAGGTATTAATTGCTTCCGCTGTAGAATATTGCTGTTACGTAGAAGTCAAGCCAAGCACTGGGACCAGAGTTAACATTCCGTTAAAGGGATTTTTGATTGGGTGTTAAAGATGGTATCAGAGCTGGTTTAACCTTAGCTGTAAAAGTAGTTATCGTTACGCGATCCGGCTGTCATATCGGGCACCTGAACGGACTATGCTTTTTGGCGGGTTAATCGTAGAGGGGGTTCTCACAGTGTTACCTGTGACGAAGCATTGGCTCTTACCCCTTGCGATCCCTTTGGAGGAGGGTTGGCTGGCTTGGCAGAGATGTGGGCTGTAAAATTAGTGTCTGAGGTACGCTCAGTGGTCACCCTGTCCGCAGGAAAGGCACTGGGTGGGTATTTACCCCATCTTTAATGGTATTAAAGATGGTATCAGAGCTTTGGCTATAGGGAACTAGGATACATTAGTGTGTCTAATCGTAGGGCGCATTAGTGAAGTCTAGTCTATAGCCGTGTGTCTTGGATGACTTTTATACACCATACATGCACTATTTGCTTCACAATACGACATGTAGGGCTACACATTACATCACGTACATATACACCCTATACCCATATGATATGGACTTGAACTAAACGTTATACTACGAATCACATACGTACACGCGACACGAGATTTAACTAAATTAAGTTGATTACGCCATCTTGAACTTATGGAGTTATGTCGAATGGAAATATGAGATAGCGTAATGTAATGACCGGGATTACATTACGGTAACTCATATAGAAGTTCCAACATCGCAAAATAAGGAATTGGGAGCGAGTCAAGTAGGTTACTTGGATAAATACCGTTTAGAACATAAACCGTTTAATTTCAAATATGAGTAGAAATTTACACCGTACGATTTGATTGTTATTATAACCTATAAGGAGCGTGCAATCACCTCACAATTCGTCAATACCCGACACTGTCCGTCACCCCTGATTTCTACTTGGCACTACGAAGACACTGACTGGACATACCCATCATCTTATACCAATACTCCTTGATATTTATCGTTGGTTACTACTACTCAACGCCGCCTCTCACCACTAGTCGCGACCGATCACTACTTCTCACTGCTTATCATTTTTGATCCACCGACATCTTACTGCAATTATTGTACCAAATACATATAGGCTAATCCTGTCGCTATCATACTTATTATATTAGATTTTGTCTGATATATTTCCTAAATTTCCTCCATAAATTACGGAAATCTTTTTGCTATATACACGTATTCAAGGAGACAAACATAGCATCCAACACTCAATTCATATCAAACCCTATTCTAAACACATAATATGGATTTCTCATCTGATTCCTCGAGCTCCATGGACAGCGTAACCGGAACGAACGAACCTATTAGCCATCATCTTTTCTGGATGAATTGGGGGTGGGTTCGTAGTCGACTTAATCAATGGAGGCGAGAAGAAGGCGATCCCTTCCACCAACCGAATTCACCTCTTGGTGAAGAACCTGAAGCACTTACCGGTGAATCAATCCGGAACACCATTTTCACCCTCATTTCCAGGATATCCCGCCACGAATATCTAATATCCAGAATTCTAGATCTTATTCATCCACTTGTCAGAACCGCCAATCATCCCGGAATAGTAGAAGAAGTCAACGAGCTTCGCACTCGAGTAGTGGCTCTGGAAAATATGGTGCGAAATCTAAGAGCATCAGCAGCACCAGCAGCATAACCAGCACCACCAGTACCATCAACATCACCACCAACAGCATCAGCTTCACCAACAACAACATCCGCATCCCACACCTCAACATCACACTCGGTACTTCGGATATCAACATCATACGCCCCATAGATACCAAGGAATATTAGTAATTGTGAGTCAAGATGTATTGACTAATTCTTCCTGAAAAAATAAATTATATATGTATATGTAACGACCCGGAAATTTCCGACCAAATTTAAACCCTAATCTCTATATGTTTCAGACACGATAAGCAAAAACCCCATTTTTGAGTCTAGAAAGTTTGAAATCTATATTCGGATAATCCGTTACGCTTTGACCATGTCTGACGATTCACGAACCAATGTTGTAAATAAATATATTGATTAAAAGTAATAAGATATAATTTAAATAATAAAATCAAATATGTATATATATATAAACTGTTATATTATTATTATCACCAATATTATTATAATTAGAATTTGTATTATTGTTAGATATTATTATGGTTACTAGAAAATGATAAAATTTATTACCATCAATAATTTTATTTATTTACGATTTTATCTGTATCCGTTAATATTATTACTTATTAGTATAAATATATGAGTATTAGAATTATTGTTAATTTTAATAAATTTATTATTAACGTTTATTAATTATAAATTACAAATGGATAAATACAAAAGTTGTTATATTTCGCTTTCTGATTGACTGTTACATATTGTCCTTGATTCTAATGGACTAAATTTTCTGATACAAGCCAAAATATATGGAATGTCACGATCCTTCTTTTTATTTTTTTTTATATATCTGTCCTTGGAGGATAAAAGGCTGTCGATTAAATTGCTGCACATCAAGATCACAGCCAGTTGTAAATAAGGCCACTTAATCCTATATAATCGACTCTCAAACACAAAAGTCTTTCACAGCCTTGAATTAAATGAAATAAATCTGTAAAAATAAAAAAAATAAAAACAACACCAATTAGCAGAAGCTGAAACAACCCTGTTCGTGACCTCCTTGCATTCAAAAGAACCACAATTCACGAATCCATTTTTTTTTCTGTTTCTTTCCTTGCGAACCCAAGCAATACCCATAATCACCATCGTGATTATTGTTTTCTTTCTTCTTTCTGTAGCCCGCAACCGAGACCCAAATCCACTTATGGTGCCATTGTATTGCTGTCACTGTATCTGTCGAAGATAAACATTCAAGACCACCTTATTTTTTTTGTTACAGCTTCACCGTACCACCATACACTTCTTGCTACTTGGCTTATCACTTCCATCGAGCTATGACATCACAAACCCAAAACCATCAAACATCTCGCAGCCTTACTATTCTGTTACAATAACCGAAGTCATCACCCATTTAGCAACCACCTATGATAATCATCTTCACCACTCAAAAACCCTAACAAACCGCCACTCCTTATATTTTTTTTTTCTTCCACCTGTCGTGATTGATGAAACGGGAGTATTGATGATTAGATGAGTAAGGATGATGAGAGTAACTAGATAATATGATAGTGATGATATTGATTGATTAAACCAAAGACCCATCGTGATTAGCTCCCTGATTGTTTCTCCTTTTTCCTATTCGGTATCCTTTCTTTTTCCCTTTACAGTTCACCTCAAACCCTACATATACCGATCGTTTATATGCTGTGATTGGGCCGTATTTATTAGATGAACTTGTGAGGTAATTTGGGCCGTGAATTTGTGTGCATTATTGGGCCAGGTTATGATGAAACGGGATATATAGACATAAGCCGTGGGTTAAACAGAAATGAAAGGGTAGCAGACTGGTTAGGCATGAGTTGGTTTAAGCGTGAGGTCTCAGGTTCGAGCCCGGGCTTTGGCACATATTTTCTTTTTAGAAAGCCTTTCAGGTAGTTATGATTCATACTCTTATTATTATTATTCTTATCATTAATATTAATTATTATTATTATTATTGTTATTATTATTAATTATTATGTTATAAAAGGAAATATAAATTAAGAAATACTAAGATGAAAGTGATTTTGGTTATGATTACGCTTAATGATATAATTAAAATATTAAGTATTAAGAACGATGTTATTATTATATAAACGTGATAAAAATGGATAAGTTATAATCATAAAACCTAATCGTTTGTATTAAATTTTATTACTTAGTATTATTATAATAATTAATTTACAAACAAGGGATTTACATAAAAATATAATTATTACATAACAACTATATTAATATTACATACTATTTGATTTTTTTAAAATAAAATGTTATTAGTTATTATTATTAACTAAATTACATATAAGATATAAATATATTTTTATACAATGTGATATATAAATATTAATTATATATTTAAAATAGATATAATTAATATATTTATTAAGATAACATATAAATATAATCAAGTATATTAATATTAATACATAAACCTGTTTGAATATTATTATATGTGTTAATATATATTAATGATATAGGTTCGTGAATCCGAGGCCAACCTTATACGTGTTTAGTGATGTTATATGTATTTTTACTACAAAATACATTAGGTGAGTATATAGTCCCACTTTTAAACTCTAAATATTTCGGGATGAGAATACATGTATTTTATGTTTTACGATATGGACACAAGTAACTGAAAAATATATTCTACGTTGAGTTGTACCACTGGCATACTTCCCTGTAGCTTGGTAACTACTATTTACAGCGGTATTGTAAACGCGAATCCTGTTGATAGATCTATCGGGCCTGACAACCCCAACCGGACTGGACGACCAGTATTCAACGGTTGCACAGTACTTCGTTTCGTGACTACACTTGGTACAGTGTAGTAAGATTTCATAATAAAGGGAATATGCGACGTGATTAAATGTTAAGTATGGTTACCAAGTGCTCAACCACTTAGAATATTTTTATTAAATGTTTATATATGAAATCTTGTGGTCCATTGTTATAACGCTGCTAGCATCAAACCTATATATCTCACCAACTTTATGTTGACTTTTTAAAGCATGTTATTCTCAGGTACGAATTAAGTCTTCCGCTGTGCAATAGCTCATATTAAGGACCTTACTTGGAGTCGATCATCGCAATGGGACCAACTGTTGAAGATTCCGTCCGGGAGGATTAGTTCGGGTCTTTACAGTTGGTATCAGAGCCTTGGTCTTAGTGAACCAGGTCTCCCATTAGTGTGTCTAACTGGTGGTTGTTAGGATACATTAGTGAGTCTGGACTTTGACCGTGTCTGCATGTCAAAAAGTTTTGCTTATCATTTCTAGTCGGAAATCATCTACTTATCATCCTTAGGGAATTGCCTGCTTACCATTCTTAAGTCTAGACATGCCTTACTGTCTTTATTGCATAGATAGTGTATAGACAAATTTATATCTTAGCGTATCTATTACGATAGACTTTGCTTAATATCTTCCGTAAATTTCTCCGTAATTTAAGGGATCCTGGTACTATATATATCTATGCATATTATGCATTGAGAATACCATCCAACTATTATTTGCTGTCACTAAGCTTTTCATACCAAAAATCTTTTCTGTGATCGTGTACGATGGCCTCTACGAATCGACCAAGTTCTTCTGACTCCGAAGATAGCGTGACGGGAGCGCACCAACCGATCAACTATCGTGATTTCTTTAGAAATTGGGGATGGGTTCGCGAAATACTTACCCTATGGAGAAATGAAGAAGGTACTCCATATCACGAGCCGAACTTACCACCTAACGTCGGAGTGCTCGACCCGCTCACCGGCGAACCTGTTCGCAACACTGTTTATACCCTTTTTGCAAGAATTTTTCGTCTTGAGGCTACCATTAACGGAACTAGAGAAGATATTCGACCTTTACCTCACACTGATAACCAACCAGGGTTAGTAGAAGAAGTTAAAGAACTCCGAGTTCGAGTGTTAACTTTATAGAGAGCACGGTACACAATTTGCAAGCACCAGCAGTATCACCAACACCAGTAACATCACCAGCTTCAGCACCAACGGTACCAGTACCACCAATAACCCAAGTTTCAACAATCCATGCCTCACCATCTCATTCTGCACCTCGAGTATAATCATCGTTCTACGAATCATTCTACATCGATTATCTTAGCTCGACATGGCGATTATGTAATTTCTAAAGTTTTAGAGATTATGTAATCTAGTATTAATGGTAAATCAAATGAGTTTAATATCTTATTGACTCATTAAAATCCATGATTACATCTGAAGAAAATATATATGCAAATATATATTTTCATAAAGATTGTAATCAAAATTCTTTTGTACAAACTGTTAATGGTGAAAATATTTTAATGGGTAGGTAATACCCGAGGAATATTTAGATTTCACATTAATCAGCTACACGGTACATTCTTCGACTCTGATTCAACAGTCAGTCACTATCCTACTTGTATCCATAGATATACGTATCCGTTCACCACAGAATTCATTTTCGTTCAATTTCATATTTGGATTTTGACCTATCAGAATCCAACTAAGTGGCATAATGAAGAAAACATTGGACAAAATAAAATTTGTTAGAAACAAACGAATTAACTAATTGAAATTTTGTTAAGAATCCACGCTAACTGTTCCAGCTAACTGTTCCTAGCTAACTGATTACATTTTATTTATCGCAATTTAATTATCGCAATTTTATTTATCGTCATTTAATTCCTGTTATTTATTTTTACGCACTTTAAATAACGGAACACGTATACAAGGTTTCGACCTATCATATCGACCCATCTATATATATATTTCGGAACAACCATAGACACTCTATATGTGAATGTTGGAGTTGGCTATACAGGGTTGAGGTTGATTCCAAAATATATATATACTTTGAGTTGTGATCGACACCGAGACCGGTACACGGGTCACGATACGTATTAGTTAATTCAAATATTATATATTTAATTTATATATGAATATATTGGATCATTGTACAATCGGACTATTGGACTGCTAACTTTGGACAATTAAAATGAATTAAAATATTGATTATAACATATGAAACTAAACTAATCTTCAAGTTTGCCACTTGATTTCATCCTAAACCTCATTTGTATCTCGACGATTACAATCCGCGTACAAACCTATCAGGATTCTTGAAAATACCTCAATCGAGAAGTTGAACCGACCGCACTTCATCTACAGAAGAAAAGATCTATACACAAAAAAAAAAAAAAAAAAAAAAAAAAAACTCTTGAACCCAAAGTCATAGTTTAACACGTACCGCGACGAATTCTTTAGCATTTATTAGCAAAAACAACCTTACGATTCCTTTTCAAAGTAGCCAATTTTGTCACAGCTTCAGCAGAACAACTTCGACCTTTCATTCGAATAAGTCTTATTATAACTTTGATATATACGATTGGTTTTCCTCATCGTTACCGGGGAACCTTTCATACTCCGCCATGTTATCATCAGCATTTAATCATCTAAAAACACAATTCGCCCAAAAACACCTCGGATTGATAATCGACGATTCAGATATAACTGCATTAAATGCAGAGGAAACAGTAAAATTTTAGATGGCCTAAATGGCCAAAAGTTTGATGATAAATAAGGGAATATTAGGAACGCTCGATAGAAAATTTAGTGCTGAAAAATGGATTGAGTTAACCGTGAAGGAAACAAAGAACAAATACAAGGACTGAACCTGCTTTCAAAGAATTCAAATGATTCAGTACCTGCTGAAACCGTTAGTAAGAACCCTACCCCTTATTCTAAACCTTCTCAAATGATATTCTTCATCATCATTTTATCTTAGATATTATAAGATATCTTCAAATCTTCCGTTATACATAATCTCCATATTTCTATAGATATTTTCACAACTATTCTTATCTGAGATCATTTATCCCTTCGTAAAATCTGCGTTACAAAGAAACTGTGTTAGTTTCTAAATTCTGAAACCTTCGAGTTTAAAATAGGAATGTTCTGAAGCAGTGTTGGGAATTGATGCATGAATTATTATAATATAATGAAACTTGATCAACTTCATTATGTTACAGTAAGTTATGTTGAGTTTCTAATGGAATGTGATGATTCACAGTACCATCATCATATACCATGTTACACGGCTCTTACATTCTATTCAATTTCGAAACATATTAAGAACAAATCATCTTAATAGTTCTATTTTTCTGGATATTCTGGTAATTTGACAAATCAAAATCGTGCCATTACCACTTCTTTCTAAGAACATTAGCTATGTTCATTTCAAAATTCATACCTACGAATTCTAAACCATTACTCGCGTGACTCGAAGTCGGGAAGAGAAAATGAAAGCAGAAGGCCCTGAAAAATAACGAAGAATACAAAGCCCGATAACGACCCCGAAATTTCAAACCGTGTATATCGTTGCATATAGAAATATAAAGACACAGGAGGATTAGAAACACTATAAACACAAGAGTATAGTAGAAGTGGATAGATTCTTCAGGCGATAGATGAAATAGAAGAATGAAAGATATGGAAGTTAAAAGTATAACAAGAATCAGAACGAGATGGAGCATATTGGCGAATGTTTTAAAGTAGGAATTAAGTAGAAAGAGTAGAAGATGTAGGATATGGAGATAAGGAAACGAATGAGGTAGATTTATAGTGAAATATCCGACCAAGAAATCGAAACAGATTTGCTGCGTTAAATCAACGGAGATTCTGTTTCCTAAATCGTCGAAGAACAAAATCTTATTACGTAAGATTTTCTTTAAATCCCATAAATTCCGAAAATTGATTTCAATCACGTTATCGGTTAAAACAATTCCATATTTACTCATTTCACTCTTTTGTGATAGCTTCACTTGTGCGATTCACATGATCGAATCGTTTTATCCATATCTTCCAATAATGATAAAACTCTATTATTACCTCATATTTGTCATGAAAACATTCATATTGTTATTTATGACAACCTCTACCAAATTTCGAGGACGAAATTTTTTTAACGGGTGGGTACTGTAACGACCCGGAAATTTCCGACCAAATTTAAACCCTAATCTCTATATGTTTCAGACACGATAAGCAAAAACCCCATTTTTGAGTCTAGAAAGTTTGAAATCTATATTCGGATAATCCGTTACGCTTTGACCATGTCTGACGATTCACGAACCAATGTTGTAAATAAATATATTGATTAAAAGTAATAAGATATAATTTAAATAATAAAATCAAATATGTATATATATATAAACTGTTATATTATTATTATCACCAATATTATTATAATTAGAATTTGTATTATTGTTAGATATTATTATGGTTACTAGAAAATGATAAAATTTATTACCATCAATAATTTTATTTATTTACGATTTTATCTGTATCCGTTAATATTATTACTTATTAGTATAAATATATGAGTATTAGAATTATTGTTAATTTTAATAAATTTATTATTAACGTTTATTAATTATAAATTACAAATGGATAAATACAAAAGTTGTTATATTTCGCTTTCTGATTGACTGTTACATATTGTCCTTGATTCTAATGGACTAAATTTTCTGATACAAGCCAAAATATATGGAATGTCACGATCCTTCTTTTTATTTTTTTTTATATATCTGTCCTTGGAGGATAAAAGGCTGTCGATTAAATTGCTGCACATCAAGATCACAGCCAGTTGTAAATAAGGCCACTTAATCCTATATAATCGACTCTCAAACACAAAAGTCTTTTACAGCCTTGAATTAAATGAAATAAATCTGTAAAAATAAAAAAAATAAAAACAACACCAATTAACAGAAGCTGAAACAACCCTGTTCGTGACCTCCTTGCATTCAAAAGAACCACAATTCACGAATCCATTTTTTTTTCTGTTTCTTTCCTTGCGAACCCAAGCAATACCCATAATCACCATCGTGATTATTGTTTTCTTTCTTCTTTCTGTAGCCCGCAACCGAGACCCAAATCCACTTATGGTGCCATTGTATTGCTGTCACTGTATCTGTCGAAGATAAACATTCAAGACCACCTTATTTTTTTTGTTACAGCTTCACCGTACCACCATACACTTCTTGCTACTTGGCTTATCACTTCCATCGAGCTATGACATCACAAACCCAAAACCATCAAACATCTCGCAGCCTTACTATTCTGTTACAATAACCGAAGTCATCACCCATTTAGCAACCACCTATGATAATCATCTTCACCACTCAAAAACCCTAACAAACCGCCACTCCTTATATTTTTTTTTTCTTCCACCTGTCGTGATTGATGAAACGGGAGTATTGATGATTAGATGAGTAAGGATGATGAGAGTAACTAGATAATATGATAGTGATGATATTGATTGATTAAACCAAAGACCCATCGTGATTAGCTCCCTGATTGTTTCTCCTTTTTCCTATTCGGTATCCTTTCTTTTTCCCTTTACAGTTCACCTCAAACCCTACATATACCGATCGTTTATATGCTGTGATTGGGCCGTATTTATTAGATGAACTTGTGAGGTAATTTGGGCCGTGAATTTGTGTGCATTATTGGGCCAGGTTATGATGAAACGGGATATATAGACATAAGCCGTGGGTTAAACAGAAATGAAAGGGTAGCAGACTGGTTAGGCATGAGTTGGTTTAAGCGTGAGGTCTCAGGTTCGAGCCCGGGCTTTGGCACATATTTTCTTTTTAGAAAGCCTTTCAGGTAGTTATGATTCATACTCTTATTATTATTATTCTTATCATTAATATTAATTATTATTATTATTATTGTTATTATTATTAATTATTATGTTATAAAAGGAAATATAAATTAAGAAATACTAAGATGAAAGTGATTTTGGTTATGATTACGCTTAATGATATAATTAAAATATTAAGTATTAAGAACGATGTTATTATTATATAAACGTGATAAAAATGGATAAGTTATAATCATAAAACCTAATCGTTTGTATTAAATTTTATTACTTAGTATTATTATAATAATTAATTTACAAACAAGGGATTTACATAAAAATATAATTATTACATAACAACTATATTAATATTACATACTATTTGATTTTTTTAAAATAAAATGTTATTAGTTATTATTATTAACTAAATTACATATAAGATATAAATATATTTTTATACAATGTGATATATAAATATTAATTATATATTTAAAATAGATATAATTAATATATTTATTAAGATAACATATAAATATAATCAAGTATATTAATATTAATACATAAACCTGTTTGAATATTATTATATGTGTTAATATATATTAATGATATAGGTTCGTGAATCCGAGGCCAACCTTATACGTGTTTAGTGATGTTATATGTATTTTTACTACAAAATACATTAGGTGAGTATATAGTCCCACTTTTAAACTCTAAATATTTCGGGATGAGAATACATGTATTTTATGTTTTACGATATGGACACAAGTAACTGAAAAATATATTCTACGTTGAGTTGTACCACTGGCATACTTCCCTGTAGCTTGGTAACTACTATTTACAGCGGTATTGTAAACGCGAATCCTGTTGATAGATCTATCGGGCCTGACAACCCCAACCGGACTGGACGACCAGTATTCAACGGTTGCACAGTACTTCGTTTCGTGACTACACTTGGTACAGTGTAGTAAGATTTCATAATAAAGGGAATATGCGACGTGATTAAATGTTAAGTATGGTTACCAAGTGCTCAACCACTTAGAATATTTTTATTAAATGTTTATATATGAAATCTTGTGGTCCATTGTTATAACGCTGCTAGCATCAAACCTATATATCTCACCAACTTTATGTTGACTTTTTAAAGCATGTTATTCTCAGGTACGAATTAAGTCTTCCGCTGTGCAATAGCTCATATTAAGGACCTTACTTGGAGTCGATCATCGCAATGGGACCAACTGTTGAAGATTCTGTCCGGGAGGATTAGTTCGGGTCTTTACAGTATACTTCATATATATATATATATATATATATATATATATATATATATATATATATATATATATATATATATATATATATATATATATGGTTTGGAACAATAATAAATCTTTTCGTACTAAACTATTACGTGTGAATCTTAACTAGTATGTACTACTTGGTTAAATCATATCACTAATATGCTATGATGTACATCCTTCATTAATGACTTAACAATCATTAATCACTGCTTCAGCACAATAAACTCCATTTCATAATAAACTAAGTGTATTATTCAAATACATGTTTGATTTTTCACTTCTATTTTCGATGTACTCGAAACTTTCTAGAAAACATTATTCGTGCCTTGTAAATTTCACAAGAACTTCACGAGCATCAATATCATATACCGAGGTATATCAATAAACAATGAACGATGAAGTATTGATTCATAACTTCATTAGCGAAATATTTCGCGACAATTATGAAATCTCTAAGGTATTAGAGA
The DNA here is from genome assembly GCF_046630445.1 of Rutidosis leptorrhynchoides. NCBI lineage: Eukaryota > Viridiplantae > Streptophyta > Magnoliopsida > Asterales > Asteraceae > Rutidosis > Rutidosis leptorrhynchoides. Next base: position 40,592,436 of record NC_092342.1, on the reverse strand, counting down.
TTATCTTCAACCGTAAATCAAATGAGTTTAATATTATATTAACTCATTAAATCCATGATTACATCTGAAGAATATATACGAATATATATCTTCATAAAGATTGTAATTAAAAACTCTTCTGTACAAACTGTAAATTGTAAAAAAAATTAACGGGTAGGTAAAACCCGAGAAATATTTATATCTCACATTAATATGTTACATTATACATTCTTCAAATTCTGATTCAATAATCAGTAACTATACTAATTACACTCACAAGATATGTGTATCCGTTCACTAAAGAACAACAACTACATATTCTGATTTTGACGTATCGGAATCTAAGTAAAGCTTTAGCAAATGTTACCTTCCTAAAGATCACTACATTCATGAATTATATTCATTTGTATTCTATGATGAATTATCACATCAAACCATCAAAATTATCATTCATTACTTTTGAAATCAACAACGCCTATTCGTCAACCATTAGATCCGTTAACGATTACAATCAGCGTTTAATCATCTAAAAATAAAATCTCTTGAAACCATCTCGGATTGATAACTAACGATTCAGATTCATTAACCTTGAGGATGCTGACGAAGCAGCAAAAGCTATAGATGGTCTTAATGGCCAAAAGTTTGATGATAAAGAATAACGTATTGAAATAGCTCAGATTTGGAACCGAAAAACGGATTGAGCTAACTATGAAGGAGACCAAGGACAAATACAAGGACCAAACCATATATTCAAAGAATCCAGGTAATTCTGGATTCGATGACATCTTTAGAGAATATCTTGCTCCGAAGTCATGCTGAATTTCTAATGGAAGATGATGATTCACAGACCTTACAATCATCATGAACCATGTTACATAACTCTTTCATTCTATTTAACTTCTAAACATATCAAGGAAATATATTCTTGATGATTCGGTCTTTTTCGGATATTCTGGTAATTTGACAAATCAAATCGTGCTATTACCTTTCCTTTCTACTTTCTATATTATGATCATTCGAAACTCCATACCTACGAATTCTGGACCATTACTTGCATGATTTAAAGTCGAGAAGAGAAAACAAGGTGAAAACGAATACTATGACGATGAACAGTGAATGTTTCTGCATCATCATCGGCTATTGATCCATATTATTTGACCATGTATAGAAGAACAAGTTGAAGGTCTTCTTGGATAAAAAGCACGAGTCTTCGAAAAAGAGGTCAGAATATAAAAGACAACAAACATGGAAGATCATAAACCATTTATATCAATAAGTATTGAAAAACAGAGGAGTGGTAGAATTAAAAATACTGTCACCCCTAGAGCATTATAGAAGAATAGAGATTCTTCTGGTGGTAGACTAAAAAGAAGAATGACTGTATACACAGTCAAAATAGCAACGAAAATCAAGAGCGGATGAAGCATCTTCATAAAATTTTCGAAAATAGAATCTTGAAAGTATGAAGATTGAGGTTGAGAAAATAAGGCCGCAGAGATGATTAATTTATATCAGAACTTTTTACCATAGCAACTTGTCAGCCGATTAAGATAATCGTATTAAATCAAAAAGAAAAGGATTCTAATTTCCTTAATTACTGGGATTCAAATCTCACAGATTTCAAACGATTATATTCAAATCCCTTGAATTTAGGAGAATCAATAGTGATTACATCGAAAAGTCAAGGCGGACAACTATTACTTCAATACATCCATTAGTGACATATTCAGTCGTATTTTTACACGTAACCGAATCATTTCATTCATATTCTTGATGATAAGAAATTCTATACACTTAACTGGTATTCATTACGAAACCGAACGGACCTTAGAAATCCATCCGTATAGAGATCTCGAAAGATTATTTAATCTTATCATATTATTTGACGAAACACTCGTATATGACCAAATTCTTTTATTAAAAGAATCTATGAAGGCTTACGTCTGGAAAGACAAACTATTAAAGCCAAGTATAAACTTTATTTGCAAACTTCGTTATAGAATTCAAGCTCACGTTGAAACGTGGATTTCTAATGATACGAAAATATTTTATTTTCATCAATAACTGCCATCATCCAAATTTCGGGACGAAATTTCAATAACGGTGAGGTAATATAACAACCCAACTTTTTCCGTTACTTTAGTTAACTGTCCGTTAGTTAGTTAATGGAGCTCAAGTCTTGATGTTTGTTGATTGTTTAATGCGTTAGATCACTCGTTTTGTTTATTTGTTGCGAAAACTGAATTGTATATTGCATGATCAGTGAATTTTGATTTTCCTAATGCATGATATTATATGATAATTAGGTTCCTTAAGAAAAACTATTAATTTTAGGCTTTGGATTCGCTTGATTTCGTTTCCGGATGATCAAGTTATGATCAATTGAAATTAACGTTGTGTTTTTGTGATTGATCAGAAATTCTGGGTTTGATATACCATGAATTGGATTGTGAAATTAATACCATTGGATAGGTAATTTAAAAATACTCAGGTTACACTAGGATATCATGTTGTTTGCTTATGTATAACTTGAGATATGCTTGATTTAGTGAATAAGTGGATTTATACAGCACTTGCATGAAAATAGCCTTGTATGATAAAATGTGTTAACTTCTGGATTTAAAGCTTTGCATATTCGAAATTTACACAAAAAGTACTTCATCTTTCATGTAGATATCATAGGCTAATTGTATCTATATCTTCGGGTAATCGCGTGCGAATGTGACTAGCGAAACTAGAATCGAATCTGTAAATTGCTCTCTGTTTTATACTCTGTTGATTGTGTTTATTGAATGAACATGTAAGCTTCTGGAATATGAATTTTAACATGATATGTGACTTATTGTTAGTTTATGTAAATCTCTGAAACCTTATGCATTGGGCACAATAGAGCCATACTTTATGTAAATTCTGATTTGAGCTAAAAAACTGAATGTTCAATTTGCATGAATAAACTGTACAAATTGGTTAAACCAAAATTGCTCGATTTTTGATATGTGTTAGTATAGCTTGTCCTTGAACCATGGCCACTAGTCTTGTATCAATTGCATGTCCCTAACTCCGGTTATAGCCAAAACGAAATCAGTGCGCGGTCAGAAACTGACTTGGCAAACCATAAATGTATCCCTTCTGATTCCTGACTTTTAATTATCGTATGAGACCCTGGCCAGACTTTTTGGAATTGATTTTGAGTATACTTATGATCTGGAGTTTTCCATGTTTGCATAAATTTTGTACTATGAGATAATATGCTAAGTTTGCTACATGTACATGAACTTTGTGCACAACGATAAACTGAAATTGTGAAATTGACCATGTATGACATAAAACGTGTTGTTTGACTTAGGTTTGACATGTTGACCAACATTTGACATGAACCTACTGATGTTGACTTTGGTTGACTACTTTGACCAAGTTTGACTTTCGGTTTGACTTCGGTTGACTTTGTTTGACTTGCATGAATTAGTTGATTGTATGTTGACTTCTACTTTGAAACGCGTCGATTCGAGCAATAAAACAACTTATACTATGAAACCACACTTTTTTAAGACATATTTATTGACCAACCTAAATACATATACTTAGGTTGCATTACTCGGCTATAAACCGTACAAGTAAATTGTCCACTTTTCAATCCGAGCTTTATTCAAAGGTGAGTCTACAGTCCCGCTTTTTACATATTTTCAGGGATGAGAATACACGCTGTTATACTTATATTATCAAATGCTTTTTGTATTGACACGAGTACTATATCTGCATATTGAGTTTGTACACAAAGCCTCTAGCTTGAATACTTTAAATACCATCGGTGTAGGCACAATTTAGATGGACGGATCCGTTAGGTTGACAACCTCACCCGCTATAAAAACTGTGGTGCATTTATTTTGAACATAATACATTCGTACAAGTGTATAACATTTTTATGAGGTAAAGGCGGGTATAGTGGATTCTATACTCGGGTCATTACTAGTATTCAGGTGCTCATAGATTATGCAAACGTTTCGCAACTTGGAGTTGTACTTGTAAAATCTCGTGGTCAAGCAACTTAAACTATTTTCTGATAACTGTTTTTCAGATAATATACAACGTCATTTAAAACTGTGGTTTACGAACAAATGAGATAAAACTTGACACTGTATTATCTACGGATATTTGAAACTTGACATCGTATTGTCTACGAATATTTGAAACTTGACATGGTATTGTCTACAAATGATTGAAACTTGACATGGTAGTGTCAACAAACTTTTGAAATGGGATATGAAGTTGTCTACAAACTTTTAACATTGAACCTTGGTGGTCTTCCACTAATAACCGTTTTCGAAATGTACTTTTTAAAACATACTGTATTGTTTACTTAAAACCTGTAAATTCACTCAACATTATTGTTGATCCTGTTTTTGCGTGTTTTATTCTCAGGTATTAATTGCTTCCGCTGTAGAATATTGCTGTTACGTAGAAGTCAAGCCAAGCACTGGGACCAGAGTTAACATTCCGTTAAAGGGATTTTTGACGGGGTGTTAAAGGTGTGACATACCAACTCATCAGAGTATTGATCAAGCAACAGGTGGTACTTTAATGGATAAGACTGAAGAAGAGGCACTAGAGATTATTGAAAAGCAAGCTGCCTACACTCACGAATGGCATCAAGATCATGAGTCAACTCGCTCAGCGTCAGTTAAGAGAACCGAAACCACTGGTGCTTATGATGATTATGGGTCTATTAATGCTAAGTTATATAAATTTGGTAGGCATTTGGAGAAGTTGGAGAAGGACATGCATGGTATTAAGGTTGGTTGTGAGTTTTGCAGGGGATTACACTTAGGAAAAGATTGTGATGCAGGTTTGACTACGAACCAAAAAGAAGAGATTGCTTATATTAGTCAACAGAACAACAATCAGTTTTAGGGACGTGCTCAGTTTAATAGGAATTTCAACAATCCCTATAATCCTCAAGGTAATCAAGGTTCGAGGTTCCAGCCAGGATCTAGTGGAGGATATCAACAGCAAGCTCCCGGGTATTTTCAAAAGCCCCAAGCCGAAGAGAAAAAGTCCAACCTTGAAGCTATGATCGAAAAGCTTGTGATGTCTCAAACTCAGCTTGTTACTACTGTTACTCAAAACAATGAGACGAATGATCAAATGTTTCGAAATCAACAAGCGGCTATTCAGAATCTGGAGAAACAAATTGGTCAACTTGCAAATCAGAGTAATGAGAGGAAACCGGGAGAGTTACCGAGCAAAACAGATAATAACCCGAAGAATGGGCACGTTAATGCAATCACTACCCGAAGTGGTTTAGCATATGATTCGCCGCGGAAGCCAGATGAGTATGATTTGCGAGTGCCGTTGGTTAAGGATGGTGAGCCAGTTGTTGTTAGTGAACCGGAGGGGGAAAAGGAGCCGGAAGAGGTGATTGAGAAGGTTTTAAGGGTACCGGAAACCGTTGTTACGAAACCGGTAGTTAAAGAGTATCAACCACCACTCCCATTCCTGAGGAAGCAGAGATTGGAGAAGCTGGAGGCAGAAAAGTCCAAGTTCATGGACTTGATTAAAAAAGTTAACATAAATTTGCCTTTTATTGATGTGATTTCAGGTATGCCCAAGTATGCAAGGTTTCTTAAGGACTTGCTAACTAATAGGAAGAAGCTGGAGAACGTGTCTTCAGTCAGGTTGAATACCGCATGCTCAGCGGTAGTTGCAAACAAGCTTCCCGAGAAGCTTGAGGATCCTGGGAGTTTCACCATCCCTTGTTTACTGGGTAATTTGGAGTGTATGAGAGCGTTGGCAGATTTGGGGGCTAGCATTTATTTAATGCCTTATTCTATTTATTTAAAGCTAGACCCCGAGGAGTTGAAACTCACGCGTATGGCTATTCAGCTAGCTGACCGCTCTATTAAATTCCCTCGTGGAATTATTGAGAATATGCTAGTTAAGACCGGGTCGTTGGTTTTCCCGGCCGATTTCGTGGTTTTCGATATGGAAGTGGATGAAAGGATTTCACTGATTTTGGGTCGGCCATTTTTAAATACGGCTAGATGTATCATTGATGTTTATGGCCAACAGTTGACCCTTAGGATAGATTATTTGCATGCAACTTTCTCAATTGACCATGCTTTAAAATACCCTGCCTACACTGATGATACATGTTATTTTCTTAACACTGTGAATGTCCAGTATGAGTTTTTGCAGGAATTCCCAGAGTTACAGGGTTTAGGAGAATGTTCATTGGTTGAAATTAATGAAGAGTTGCTGGTTGAGGAGGTGGATATTTTAACCGCCTTGATGGAAAACGGCTATGAACCGAATGAGGAGGAGTTCAAAGAACTTGAACGTGATGTGGATTACCGGAGCAAGTCTTCAATTGAAAAACCTCCCGAGTTAGAATTGAAGCCACTTCCAGATCATTTGGAATACGCTTATTTGCAGGAGGAATCTAAGCTCCCTGTAATTATTTCTTTTTCTCTTACTACAGGTTAGAAAACTGAACTTGTGACCATGCTAAAGGCCCATAAACCGGCCATTGCGTAGAAAATTCATGACATCAAGGGTATTAGTCCCTCTTATTACACCCACAAAATTCTAATGGAGGATAACTCCAAACCTGTGGTGCAATATCAAAGGAGGTTGAACCCGCACATGCAAGATGTCGTGAAGAAAGAAATCATTAAGCTCCTCGATGCAGGTCTGATTTACCCGATTTCTGACAGTCCATGGATTAGCCCGGTATACTGTGTACCTAAGAAGGGTGGTATGACTGTTACCGCCAATGATAAAAACGAGTTAATTTCCACTCAGACTGTCACGGGGTGGCGTGTTTGTATTGACTATCGTAAGTTGAACGACGCCACACGCAAAGACCACTTCCCGTTACCTTTCATGGATCAAATGCTAGAGAGGTTGGCGGGAAACAGCTTTTATTGTTTTCTTGATGGTTTTTCGGGCTATTTTCAAATTCCTATCTCGCCCGAGAACCAAGAGAAAACCACTTTCACGTGTCCGTATGGCACATTCTCATACCGTCGCATGCCCTTTGGCCTTTGTAACACTCCGGCCACTTTTCTAAGGTGCACGATGGCCATATTCCATGATATGATAGAAGATTGCATGGAGGTGTTCATGGATGACTTTTCGGTTTTCGGTGACACTTTCGATTCATGCCTTCTTAATTTAGAGAAAATGTTGGTAAGGTGTGAGAAATCTAAACTCGTGCTCAATTGGGAAAAGTGACATTTCATGGTACAAGGGGGCATAGTCTCGGGCACAAGATTTCTAGGAACGGTATTGAGGTGGATCTCGCAAAGGTAACGGCTATTAAGAACCTTCCACCTCCCACCGATGTTAAGGGTGTTCGGAGTTTTCTCGGGCACGTCGGTTTTTACCGGCGGTTCATCAAGGATTTTTCCAAAATTGCGAACCCGATGAATAAACTCCTCGAAAAGGACACACCGTGGAATTTCTCCGAAGAGTGCCAAAAGGCATTCGAACTTCTTAAGGAGAAACTGATCAATGCACCCATCATAATTGCTCCGAATTTGTCCCTTCCATTCGAGCTTATGTGTGATGCATTCGACTTTGCTGTTGGCTCTGTTTTGGGCCAAAGGGTTGAGAAACATTTCCGACCCATTTATTATGCAAGCAAGACCTTGCAAGGAGCGCAATTGAATTATACTACCACTGAAAAGGAGCTCCCAGCGGTGGTCTTTTCGTTTGATAAGTTCCGGTCCTACTTAGTCTTATCTAACACTATAGTCTTTACGGACCATTCTGCTCTAAAGTACCTTTTCGCTAAACCGGATGCTAAACCTCGACTGATTAGATGGATCTTGCTTTTGCAAGAATTCGATGTTGAGATCCGGGATAAAAAGGGTGCCGAGAACTTAGTGGCCGATCACCTTTTGTGACGACCCGGAAATTTCCGACTAAATTTAAACTTAATCTTTATATGTTTCAGACACGATAAGCAAAGTCTGTAATGTTGAAATCTCAAAAACTTTGAAAACTATATTCATGTGTTCAATTAACCTTTAACCATTCCCGACGATTCACGAACAACTAATTGTAAATAGATATATGTGTGTATATATATAAATAAGTAATAATTGGAAGTACAAATTTGAAATATTAAAAGTTGTTGTGATTAAAATTAATTAGGTAAAATAAAATAAAAATAAGATATTATAATAATTAAGTATTTAAAATACAACTATATATAAATAAAACTATGAGAATATATATATTTTATGATTTCAAATCTAGTTGGTAAACGACAGTAACACTCAAATACCATTCGATAGATATTGAACAAGTTAAAAATGAACTCTTATGATTTTAAAATAAATGGTGATCCGAAAATGGGTATTATAAATAATAGGCTTAGTAAAAATGTATTTAGGAGCTATTTATTAAATTTTATAACTTTTTATATTTTACATGGGGTTGGGAGTGAATAATTAATTAATTTTTATTTAATAGTTAATGACCAAATTTTATACCATAATGACCTAAATAAATAATGATACTTAATTTAAAATTTTGAAATTTTTCCGAAGACTTTTATCCACCACTAATTTCAAATAGTGTACGATACACGGTCCATGAAAAACCGTCGGCACAATATAACAAAAGATAGGCGGCTCACTGTGATTGCATGTTTCTTATTAACTCCTAATGCATATTACTTTTACTATTATATTCTTCCACTAATCTTTTTCTAATTATTTCTAAAGAACGCCAACTCATCCATAATTGATAGGTAATAATCATGTGAATACAACTCACTCTTCCATAAATAAATAAATAAAAAAAAAACAAACTCTTTTCTTTAAAACCACTTTCCAATTCTGAGAACACTTCTCTTCATTCACCAAACTAATTACAACTATCTTTATATCATATCATTACTTGTTTATCTATATATCTTTATATATCCATGGATACTGAAGCTTGTGTATCCGATCATTATTGATGTTTCTGTTTTCGGTTTATAATCGGTTACCCACAACACAACCACCAAGAACCACCTTTCGTTGGTAACCTTTGAATCAAACCATTTCTTAATGTTTCTGCTTATCTATTTGTGATCAACCATCACCCATGCTCGATCCTTCCGTTTGATCTACACCCGACACCATCCTCCAGCAACCGCAAAACTACCATCCTCCATTCTCACCCCATCATCTCAAACCTACTTCACCTTCAAACTCAAACCTCACCACCACATGATCACTGCTACTCGACACCCGTAGTACACCACAACTAATAACCGAATAATATTGTAAAAATAATTAGTATCCTGTATCTTTTATATTTAGCAACTGTATTATACTTTAACTAGAACTCTAGACTTGTCTGGTCAATAAGATTTATATATTGTATATATACCCCATGGTGGAAGAATAAGAAACCCATGATTAATATTCCACCATTTACAACCATCGTAAATCATCACCCAAACCCATTTGTGCTGCTGCAACTGCTCGACTTCAAGCTTTTTGCTACTGTTTTATTTTTATCCTTTTATGCACGATCTAAACCTCAAACAAGCAACCCATCTTTCTGCAGCCTTCACGTTTCTATTTCTTTTAAACGAAGATGGGTGATAATGATGTGATGTTGATGACATTGATTATGATAAAGAAAATGTTATAGGTTGATGATAGAGAAACAATGCTCACTGTGTTGATGAAGATGATAGAATAGGATAAGTTGTTGATGAGGTGATTAAAAAATATTGTAAGTAATAAAGAGTGGGAAACATGTAGACCCCCATATTTTTTTTGTTTCCAGTTTTGATCGAATCTACTCAAACAAATGAACAGTATATTTTATTTGTCCATTAGGATGGGCCGTTAATGGTTTAATTTGATGGGATTGGATTAGTGGACCGGTTCTTAATTAGTTGGGCTCTAGAGGTAACTTGGGCCGAATTGCAAACCCATCGGATTCTTTTTCTTCTACTTATGCGACACACATATACAATATTTAGGTGACGAGTACAAATGATGGTGAAGATGAGATGATAATGATTATGATCATGGTTCGTTAATGATTAGAATAGGATGATGATGAGAAGGTGATACGAAAGTGATGATATTCGATGAGGAAGAAGGAAAACGAAAATGATGATGCCCGATGGTTTTGATGATGGTTAAATTAGGAAAAATGAAAACAGAAGAACACTGAATAAAACGATTTGGTCCGTGATTAAAACAGAAAAGTTATAGCGGAGCAATGGTTAGTAGTGTGTTAGGGGAATGAGAGGTCATGGGTTCAAGCCCAGCCTGAGACATTTTTTTAGGAAAATCTTTTTAAGGTAGTTCATTTATTATTATTATTATTATTATTATTATTATTATTATTATTATTATTATTATTATTATTATTATTATTATTATTATTGTTATTGTTATTATTATTATTATTAATATAAATATAAATATTATACTTATCATTATTATTATTAAAATGAGCATTAGGATTATCATTACTATTAATATTATTATTAATATTATTATTAAGTATTACCACTAAATTATCATTTTCAAAATTATTATTATTAACAAAAGTATTTTATTAAAAATTATCATTTTTAGAATTATTATTATTATTATCAGTATTATTATTATTACTATTAGTCTTAACAATATTTTTATTATTATTTTTAACATTATTATTATTATTATCAATATTTTAGTATTATTATAACTATTATTTAAAAACAAATAAGATTATACAAAAATAAACCTAATACATATGATATAACTATATTAATATTTTAATGAAACATAGGAGTTCTAAAATGATATCACTAAATAAGTACATATATAAATTTGTTCGATTACCATTAGTTGTGTTAATATATATATAAATGATATAGGTTCGTGAATTCGAGACCAACCCTACACTTGTTCAATGCCGTCATATGTATTTTTACTACAAAATACAGTATGGTGAGTTCATTTGATTCCCTTTTACTCTTTACATTTTTGGGACTGAGAATACATGCGCTACTTTTACAACTGCTTTATTAAATGCTTTTGAAATACATTTTGAACTGCAAATACATGAAATGCTTTTATAAATGTTTGACGAGATAGACACAAGCAAAACATTCCTCGAATGAATTATGTGGACGTAATAATTGCCACCATTGAATTATGTGGACGTGATAATTGCCACAATTGATATAAATAGTTTTCCCCTGATTATTATTACTTGGTAACCTAAGAATTAGGGAACATCACTAATTTTGAGAATTAGTGCACGCCTAATTGACACGAATCCTAAAGGTAGCTACCAGGTTTGACACCCCCACCCAGAATGTTCATTAGACGGAAGGGCTAGTAGGCGTGATGTTTAGTACTTCGAAGTTTATATGATTATTATACAGACGAGATGTTCTGTTTTGGGGATATTATTATGCGCATTATATGTTAAGGTCGGTTACCAAGCCAAGCTATGAAAGAAATGAAAAGTGAATGTTATGTATCGAGAGAATGATTTTATACACAGGTTATGTGTATGTTATTTTTGTGCACGAGATATGTGTACAGTTACTAAGATTTATGAAATATGATTTCGTACACGAGAAAGGTGTACTGTATTTAAAAGTTATCGCATGTACATTACAGGTGGGTATAGGATTCGGGCCCATTTGTACCATGCAGCATTTAAATCTTGTGGTCTATCAAAATGATGAATTTTATTGTTTTATAATAAACCTATGAACTCACCAAACTTTTGGTTGACACTTGAAAGCATGTTTATTCTCTGGTATAAAAGAAATCTTCCGCTGTGCATTAGCTCATTTTAAGGATATTATTTGGAGTCATTCATGACATATTTCAAAAGACGTTGCATTCGAGTCGTTGAGTTCATCAAGATTATTACTAAGTCAATTATAGTTGGATATATTATAAAATGGTATGCATGCCGTCAACTGTCAAAGTAATGAAAGTTTGTCTTTTAAAAACGAATGCAATGTTTGTAAAATGTATCATATAGAGGTCAAGTACCTCACGATGAAATCAATTGTAATGTATTCGTCCAGATGGATTAGGACAGGTCATGAAAGTTGGTATTAGAGCGGTGGTCTTAGCGAACCAGATCTTGCATTATTGTATCTAACTGATAGTTGTTTAGATGCATTAGTGGGTCTGGACTTCGACCGAGTCTGCATGTCAAAAGTTTTGCTTATCATTTAGTGTCGAAAATTATTTGCTTATCATCCTTAAAGTCTAGACACGTCTTACTGCCTCTATTGCATAGACAGTGTATAGATAAATTCATATCTTAGCGTATCTGTTATTGTTACCTTTGCCTGACAGCTTCCGTAGATTCTTCTGTAACTTATGGGATTTTAGTATTATATATGCATATGTAAATTATGTATTGTAGAGTACTAATCTACATCCTATAATCTATTTCTTTTCGAAAATCCTTCATCTGATTGCACGAGATGAATCCCTCAACTAGTTCGAGTCCCTCAGGTCCCGATAGCTATTCCGATAGTTATTCCGACAGCTATTCCGACATGGACAATCACCTAAGCTTCGAAAGCAGTGTAAATGAAATGAATCAACCAAACTAGTCATCATCTATTCTGGATGAATTGGGACTGGGTTCGTAGCCTACTTAGTCATTGGAGACAAGAAGAAGGCGATCCCTTTCATCCACCATATTGTCCACTTGGCGAAGAATCTGAAGCACTTACCGGCGAACCTGCTCGTAATACCATTTTCACACTCATTTCCAGAATATCTCACCACGATTATATTCTATCTAAAATTCTAAACCTTATTCATCTGCTCGTTCCGACCGACAATCATCCCGGAGTAATACAAGAAGTTAACAAACTTCGCGCTCTAGTAATCAATTTGGAGAATATGATGCAAAACGTACCAGCTTCAGCAACATCACCGGCAACAACAGTACCACCAACAACACAAGTTTCAACATCACATGCCCCAATATTTCATTCTATACCTCGAGCATAATCATCGTTCTACGAATCATTCTACATCATTTATCTTCGTTCGACATGGCGATTATGTAATCTCTAATATTTTAGAGATTATATACTCTTGTTCTAACGGTAAACCAAATGAGATTAATATTATATTAACTCATTAAATCCATGATTACATCTAAAGAAAATATATATGTATATATATTTTGATAAGGATTGTAATTAAAAATTCTTTTGTACACACTGTTAATGGTGAAAATATTTTAACGGGTAGGTAATACCCGAGATTTAGATTTCACATTAATAAGTTACACTGTACATTCTTCAAATCTGATTTAACATTCATTTACTATCCTACTTACATCTACAAAGATACGAATCCGGTCATTGCAGAATAACCATTTTCATTCAATTTCATATTTGGATTTTGACTTCTCAGAATCCAACAAGTGGCATAATGAAGAAAACATTGGACAAAATAAAATTTGTTAGAAACAAACAAATTAACTATGAAAAATTTTGTTAAGAATCCACGCTAACTGTTCCTAGCAAACTGTTCCTAGCTAACTGATTACATTTTATTTATCGCAATTTATATTCTCGCAATTTTATTTATCGTCATTTAATTTCTGTTATTTATTTTACGCACTTTATTTATCATCATTTAAATACTGGTATTTACGTATTTTAAATATCGGGACACGTATACAAGGTTTTGACATATCATATCGACGCATCTATATATATTATTTGGAATAACCATAGACACTCTATATGCAGTAATGCTGGAGTTAGTTATACAGGGTTAAGGTTGATTCTACAATAATATATATACTTTAAGTTGTGATCGAGTCTGAGACATGTACACGGGTCACGATACGTATTAATTAATTCGAATATTATATATTAAACTATATATGAATTATTGGACTGTTAACTATGGACTATCGATTGTGGACTAATAACATTGGAAAATTAAAATGAATTAAAATATTGGTTATAACATATGAAACTAAACAATTCTTCAAGTCTGCCACTTGATTTCATTTTAAACCTCATTTGTATCTTGACGATTCCAATCTGCGTTCAAACATTTCATAATTCTTGAAAACACTTCAATCGAGAGGATGAACCAACCGCACTTCATCTATGGAAGAAAAGATTGATGCATATAGTTATGCACCTGAAAATACTCGGAACCTGAGTGAATGTTTAAAACGTATCTGTGCTAACCCTTTGGGAGTTGTTATTACCAAAAATAACTTTGCAATCCCTTTTCAAATTAACCAATTTTGTCACAGCTCCAACAAGTCAACTTCGACTTTCATTCGAAACAACCTTATTATAACCTTGATATATATGCGTGTTTTTTTTATTGTTATCGGAGAACCTATTATATTCCACCATATTACCATCAGCGTTTAATCATCTAAAAACACAATTCTCTTGAAACCCCTCGGTTTGATAACCAATGATCCAGATTCGTTAACTTTGAAAATGCTGACGAAGCAGCATGTAGTAAATGGTCTTAATGGCCAAAAGTGATGATAAAAGAATGAAGTGTTGGGAACACTCGATAAAAAAATTTGGTTCTGAAAAATGGATTGAGCAAACCATGAAGGAGACCAAGGACAAATACAAGGATCATACCCTATATTTAAAGAATCCAGGTAATTCTGTATTCAATGAAGTCTTCAGCGTATATCGTGCCCCGAAGTCATGTTAAAATCTTGCTGAAAATTTTTCTTCATAAACCTTCGAACTTAGAAAATCCCAAAAATATCATCATAAATATCTTCGATATTTCTGAAGAAATTTTCATAAATATTTTCATCCAAAATTATCTATCTCCTCGTGCTATCTATGTTATATCATAAAAGAAACTATTTTAGTTTCTATCCTTCTATAAATTTGAGTTTAAATTATGAATGATCGCTGGAGAAGTGTTGGGAATTGAAGCATGAGTTAGTATAATATAATGACGCTTGGCCAACGTGATTATATTACATTAAGTCATGCTGAGTTTCTAATGGAACGTGATAAAGGATCACAGATCATACCTTTATCATGAACCATGTTACATAACTCTTTCATTCTACTTAACCTCCAAACATATCAAGAAAATATATATTCTTGATAGTTCTATCCTCAGGGATTCTGATAATTTGACAAATCAAATCGTGCTAATACATTCCTTTCTGCTTAGAATACTATAACCATTCGAAACTCTATACTTACGAATTCTGAAACATTACTCGCTTTACTAGAGATCGAGAAGAGAATAATTAGGCAAAGAGCTCCGAAACATAAGGGAAGATATAAAACTCGACAACAACACTGCAATCACAAACCATGTACATTAATACGAATATCAATATAAAGACACAGGAGTATGATAAATACAATTACCCCAAGAGCGAAGTAGAAGTAAACAGATTCCTCTGGTGGGAGTTGGAATAGAAGAATGATTGTTGCGATTGTCAGAATGAGGTTAAGAACCAGAGTTGTATTAATCATATTCACAATCATTGAAGGTATGGATCGAGAAAGAAAGTATTAGAGTGGTGAAAATAATGGAACGGGAGAAGTTCATTTATAGTGAAAATACCAGACAAAGCAATCGAGACAGATAATCGCATTTAATTATAGAGATCTTAATTTCTATAAATCCCGAAGAATCAAATCTTATAGATTTCCAAGATTTTCTTTAAATCCCTTGAATTTCGGAATTCAAACGTGATCACGTCAAAAGTAAGACGAATCTTAAATTCCTCATTTCACTCTTTTGTGACAGCTTCACTCGTACGCTTCACATAATCGAATCGTTTTATTTATATTAATCCATAATGATAAAACTCTATTTATCAACTCATATTCATCATGAAAACATTTTTTATTGTTAGCCATGACGACCTCACTCAAATTTCGGGACGAAATTTCTTTAACGGGTAGGTACTGTGACGACCCAGAAATTTCCGACTAAATTTAAACTTAATCTTTATATGTTTCCGACACGATAAGCAAAGTCTGTAATGTTGAAATCTCAAAAACTTTGAAAACTATGTTCATATGTTCAATTAACCTTTGACCATTCCCGACGATTCACGAACAACTAATTGTAAATAGATATGTGTGTGTATGTATATAAATAAGTAATAATTGGAAGTACAAATTTGAAATATTAAAAGTTGTTGTGATTAAAATTAATTAGGTAAAATAAAATAAAAATAAGATATTATAATAATTAAGTATTTAAAACACAACTATATATAAATAAAAGTATGAGAATATATATATTTTATGATTTCAAATCTAGTTGGTAAACGACAGTAACACTCAAATACCATTCGATAGATATTAAACAAGCTAAAAATGAACTCTTATGATTTTAAAATAAATGGTGATCCGAAAATGGGTTTTATAAATTATAGGCTTAGTAAAAATGTATTTAGGAGCTATTTAATAAATTTTATAACTTTTTATATTTTACATGGGGTTGGGAGTGAATAATTAATGTAATTTTTATTTAATAGTTAATGACCAAATTTTATACCATAATGACCTAAATAAATAATGATACTTAATTTAAAATTTTGAAATTTTTCCGAAGACTTTTATCCGCCACTAATTTCAAATAGTGCACGATACACGGTCCATGAAAAACCGTCGGCACAATATAACAAAAGATAGGCGGCTCACTGTGATTGCACGTTTCTTATTATCTCCTGATGCATATTACTTTTACTATTATATTCTTCCACTTATCTTTTTCTAATTATTTCTAAAGAACGCCAACTCATCCATAATTGATAGGTAATAATCATGTGAATACAATTCACTCTTCCATAAAAAAAAAAAAAAAAAAAAAAAAAAACTCTTTTCTTTAAAACCACTTTCCAATTCTGAGAACACTTCTCTTAATTCACCAAACTAATTACAACTATCTTTATATCATATCATTACTTGTTTTTCCATATATCTTTATATATCCATGTATACTGAAGCTTGTGTATCCGATCATTGTTGATGTTTCTGTTTTCAGTTTATAATCGGTTACCCACAACAAAACCACCAAGAACCACCTTTCGTTGGTAACCTTTGAATCAAACCATTTCTTAATGTTTCTGCTTATCTATTTGTGATCAACCATCACCCATGCTTGATCCTTCCGTTTGATCAACACCCGACAGCATCCTCCACCAACCGCAAAACTACCATCCTCCATTCTCACCCCATCATCTCAAACCCACTTCACCTTCAAACTCAAACCTCACCACCACATGATCACTGCTACTCGACACCCGTAGTACACCACAACTAATAACCAAATTATATTGTAAAAATAATTAGTATCATGTATCTTTTATATTTGGCAACTGTATTATACTTTAACTAGAACTCTAGACTTGCATGGTCAATAGGATTTATATATTGTATATATACCCCATGGTGGAAGAATAAGAAACCCACGATTAATATTCCACCATTTACAACCATCGTAAATCATCACCCAAACCCATATGTGATGCTGCAACTGCTCGACTTCAAGTTTTCTGCTACTGTTTTATTTTTATCCTTTTATGCACGATCTAAACCTCAAACAAGCAACCCATCTTTCTGCAGCCTTCACGTTTCTGTTTCTTTTAAACGAAGATGGGTGATAATGATGTGATGTTGATGACATTGATTATGATTAAGAATATGTTATAGGTTGATGATAGAGAAACAATGCTCACTGTGTTAATGAAGATGATAGAATAGGATAAGTTGTTGATGAGGTGATT
Source organism: Rutidosis leptorrhynchoides (assembly GCF_046630445.1). Lineage (NCBI taxonomy): Eukaryota > Viridiplantae > Streptophyta > Magnoliopsida > Asterales > Asteraceae > Rutidosis > Rutidosis leptorrhynchoides. The sequence goes on along the minus strand of NC_092342.1, from coordinate 40,574,703 downwards.
AAAAAATATTGTAAGTAATAAAGAGTGGGAAGCATGTAGACCCCCATATTTTTTTTGTTTTCAGTTTTGATCGAATCTACTCAAACAACTGAACCGTATTATTTATTTGGCCTTTAGGATGGGCCGTTAATGGTTTAATTTGATGGGATTGGATTAGTGGACCGGTTCTTAATTAGTTGGGCTCTAGAGGTAACTTGGGCCGAATTGCAAACCCATCGGGTTTTTTTCTTCTACTTATGCGACACACATATACAATATTTAGGTGACGAGTACAAATGATGGTGAAGATGAGATGATAATGATTATGATCATGGTTCGTTAATGATTAGAATAGGATGATGATGAGAAGGTGATGCAAAAGTGATGATATTCGATGAGGAAGAAGGAAAACGAAAATGATGATGCCCGATGGTTTTGATGATGGTTAAATTAGGAAAAATGAAAACAGGAGAACACTGAATAAAACGATTTGGTCCGTGATTAAAACAGAAAAGTTGTAGCGAAGCAATGGTTAGTAGTGTGTTAGGGGAACGAGAGGTCGTGGGTTCAAGCCTAGCCTGAGACATTTTTTTAGGAAAAGCTTTTTAAGGTAGTTCATTTATTATTATTATTATTATTATTATTATTATTATTGTTGTTGTTATTGTTGTTATTATTATTATTAATATAAATATTATACTTATCATTATTATTATTAAAATGAGCATTAGGATTATCATTACTATTAATATTATTATTAATATTATTATTAAGTATTACCATTAAATTATCATTTTCAAAATTATTATTATTAAGAAAAGTATTTTATTAAAAATTATCATTTTTAGAATTATCATTATTATTATCAGTATTATTATTATTACTATTAGTCTTAACAATATTTTTATTATTATTTTTAACATTATTATTATTATTATTATTATTATTATCAATATTTTAGTATTATTATAACTATTATTTAAAAACAAATAAGATTATACAAAAATAAACCTAATACATATGATATAACTATATTAATATTTTAATGAAACATAGGAGTTCTAAAATGATATCACTAAATAAGTACATATATAAATTTGTTCGATTACCATTAGATGTGTTAATATATATATATATATATATATATATATATATATATATATATATATATATATATATATATATATATATATATATATATAAATGATATAGGTTCGTGAATCCGAGACCAACCCTACACTTGTTCAATGTCGTCATATGTATTTTTACTACAAAATACAGTATGGTGAGTTCATTTGATTCCCTTTTACTCTTTACATTTTTGGGACTGAGAATACATGCGCTACTTTTACAACTGCTTTATTAAATGCTTTTGAAATACATTTTGAACTGCGAATACATGAAATGCTTTTATAAATGTTTGACGAGATAGACACAAGCAAAACATTCCTCGAATGAATTATGTGGACGTGATAATTGCCACCATTGAATTATGTGGACGTGATAATTGCCACAATTGATATGAATATTTTTCCCCTGATTATTATTGCTTGGTAACCTAAGAATTAGGGAACATCACTAATTTTGAGAATTAGTGCACGCCTAATTTACGCGAATCCTAAAGGTAGCTACCAGGTTTAACACCCCCACCCAGAATGTTCACTAGACGGAAGGGCTAGTGGGCATGGTGTTTAGTACTTCGAAGTTTATATGATTATTATACAGACGAGATGTTCTGTTTTGGGGATATTATTATGCGCATTATATGTTAAGGTCGGTTACCAAGCCAAGCTATGAAAGAAATGAAAAGTGAATGTTATGTATCGAGAGAATGATTTTATACACAGGTTATGTGTATGTTATTTTTGTGCACGAGATATGTGTACGGTTACTAAGATTTATGAAAGATGATTTCGTACACTAGAAAGGTGTACTGTATTTAAAAGTTATCGCATGTACATTACAGGTGGGTATAGGATTCGGGCCCATTTGTACCATGCAGCATTTAAATCTTGTAGTCTATCAAAATGATGAATTTTATTGTTTTATGATAAACCTATGAACTCATCAACCTTTTGGTTGACACTTGAAAGCATGTTTATTCTCAGGTATAAAGAAATCTTCCACTGTGCATTAGCTCATTTTAAGGATATTACTTGGAGTCATTCATGACATATTTCAAAAGACGTTGCATTCGAGTCGTTGAGTTCATCAAGATTATTACTAAGTCAATTATAGTTGGATATATTATGAAATGGTATGCATGCCGTCAACTGTCGATGTAATGAAAGTTTGTCTTTTAAAAACGAATGCAATGTTTGTAAAATGTATCCTATAGAGGTCAAGTACCTCGCGATGAAATCAATTGTAATGTATTCGTCCAGATAGATTAGGACGGGTCATGAAACCTTTCACTTCTTGACAATCCCTCCCGTGAGGTTCTCGATGAGACTACTATTCATGATGATTTTCCCGATGAATATCTCATGAAGGTGGAGGAGTGTGAAGATTCTTGGTTCGTTGATTTTGCTAATTACTTGGTTGGGGGTTCTTAGAAAAAGGTTGGTCAAATCATAAACGTAAGAAATTCTTTAGTTACCTTAAGTATTATTTTTGGGAGGACCCTTACCTTTTTAGGCGGTGTTCCAATGGAATGATCCGCCGATGTGTTTCCGGAGAAGAACACGAGCGCATTCTTGTCCAATGTCATCATGGACCGACGGGTGGGCACTATGGTCCCCAAGTTACGGGGTGAAAAGTATTTGAGGCCGGTTTTTATTTGCCTACTATCTTCAAGGATGCCCACCGAATATGTCAATCGTGCGATGCTTGTCAACGGGCGGGCCAAATCACCTAACGAGATGAGATGCCTCAAAATGTCATCCAAGTTTGCGAGGTTTTCGATATTTGGGGGATTGACTTCATGGGCCCGTTCCCGAAATCCAATAATAAGCTCTACATTCTTGTTGCCATCGATTATGTTTCAAAATGGGTCGAAGTGCAAGCTTTGCCCACTAATGATGCACGGGTTGTAGTTTCGTTCCTTAAACAACTCTTTTCTCGGTTTGGTGCCCCAAAAGCTTTAATTAATGATTGCGGAACTCACTTTTGTAATGCCCAACTTGAAAAGGTGTTGAAACGATATGGGGTGACCCATAAAGTTTCAACATCCTACCATCCTCAAACAAATGGGCAAGTCAAAAACACCAACTGAGCTTTAAAGGGGATTCTTGAAAAGACAATTGGTTCTAATCCTAAGGAGTGGTCGTTCAAACTTGATGATGCCTTATGGGCATTTAGAACGGCATACAAAACGCCAACCGGAACCACTCCTTTTCGTTTACTTTATGGTAAAGCGTGTCATCTCCCGGTGGAGATAGAACACAAAGCTTTTTGGGCTCTCAAAATGAGCAATCTTGATCTTAAGGAGGCAGGTCGCCTTCGTTTGAGCCAATTGAATGAGTTAGAGGAATTGAGGCTCGATGCTTATGAAAATTCGTTGATTATTAAGGAAAGGACAAAGAAGTGGCACGATTTTCATTTAAAAGATCCTAAGGAATTTAAGGAGGGGGATCGTGTGCTTCTTTTCAATTCACGTTTTCGTTTGTTTCTCGGAAAGTTAAAGTCTAAGTGGTCGGGACCCTTTATGGTTCGTAAGGTTTATTCCCATGGGGCGGTTGATTTGGTTAATTCAAAGGGGGAAGAGTTTAAGGTTAACGGTCATCGGATTAAATATTATGTCGATGGACCGCAAGAGGTGGACGATGAGATCAAACTCATCTTTACCTCTAACGACGCGTGAAAATCGTGGTTCTAATTGTTTGTTGTAGAGTTTGTATACTTTTTGCTTTTGTTTTGTATATTTAATGCTTGAAACAGGTGCAATATGATCAACGTTAATGTTTTGGTTCTTAAGGATGTGAGTTGGAGGATAAATTTTCATTTGATGTGAAAAAGTAAGCAAAATTCATGCTTGAACAGCTGCGTGTCGCGCAAATCCACGCGCACCGCGCACTTGTAAAGAAAAACAGCTGGGAGTTTTTTTTTGTTGGATTTCTGACTTGGGTTCACGATATAAAGCACGCCGTGCATCACTACGCGCACCGCGTAAAACACACACGCACAAACGCGCTCCGCGCAGAAACACGCACCGTGCATTTCAGTTGTACAGACCCGTCGCTATTTTAATTGACTCAAACTCAATTTATTTTAACCCGAACTTAAACAGGTCCAGTAGACTTTTAGGGGTTTCTAATATTATTTTATGCCAATTTACCTCCACTCAAACACACACAAACATATACAATCACATCCTAAAGCTAGGGTTTCTTCAATTTTCAAACTTTTTGTGATTTTCTCTCCAATTACTTGTGAATCATGCCTCCTAGGGTCCGTTTCTCTTACTCTTACACTTAATTTTATCTCTATTTGTGTTAGTTATGTTTTAATTGATGATTAGTTGAAGTTCAAGTGTGGGGTTAACCCTAATTCGTTTAATGCTTAATGATTCACATGATTAGAGTTAATAATGCCTAATATGCTTTGTTTGTATGATGTTTACATTTGATTAGTGCATATTATTGATACTAGGGTTTGCTATGAGATTAAATCCGAATATGAAGTTTTTAATTTGGGGTTTTGTGTGTTAGATGGTTAATGGAGGTAGTTCATGATATTGTGGGGTAATTTGGGCGGGTCAAGTGTGAAGCTACTTGGTTTTTGATGTTTTGAGTTGGATTGCCAATAGAGTTGATAATTTTTGGGTATGTTGAGTATGATAGGACTTTTTCATGTGTTGTAGGGGATTTCAAAGGTGATTTTGAGTTGGTTAAAATTTTATGTTCATGAATGGTTAAGCCTAGTTTGTTTGGAAATTAAATTTTGTTTATATGTAAGCTTTTCATGAAATATGAAATATTATTGATTATGTGGTTTTAGTTGATTGTGTTTGTCATGAAAAATAGTGTTAATTTTAAAACATGGACTTATGTGATGTTTAATTGGAAAAAGGAGAATTAAACAATAAGAGGATGTTGCGAGTTTAAATTTAGCTAACACTAACTTTTGAGTTTTTGTGGTTGTTTTGTGGTTAAAATTGTGAATGCAGGGTCAAGCAAAGCGTACTAGAACTACACCAAGTGCTTCAGCAGAAGCACAAGCACCGCAAGAGGATCTGAGGGATTGGATTGAGTACGTCAGGAATGAGTATCTGACTGAGTTTGCAAGGATAAATGATCGGGTTATTGGGCTAGCTTAGTACTTTGATTGGAGCTTTCTTGAGGAAGCTCAAGTTTGTCGAGAGTTTGATTCTATGCTAATGTTGTCTTATAACAACACGATTCTCCGCCCATGGGAGAGGGTGTTTTCGCTTCATGATGATATTTATCCGCTGTTATGCAAGGAGTTTTTCTCTTCTTTGGTGGTTACTAATACCCGGGATCCGAATGAGCGTAATTTTATGCGATTTCGTTTGGGTGGTCAAAATCAAGCGATGAGTCGGTCTCAAATTGCTCGAGCTTTAGATTTGTATCCGGAATTGGATAATATCTGACTTCCGAATTATTTGATTAGGACTGAATTTTACAAGCAGGAGCCTTTTAACACTGTTGCATTTGGGATAGATTGACTGGAGGTGAAAATTTTCATGCAGGAAGAGTAAGCTATGAGAAAATTAAATTACCATTCGATCGGTTGTTGCAAAGATTGGTGGCTTGTACTTTTAATGCGCGGGTAAATGGGAATGAGAAACCAAATAATAAGGATTTGTGGTACATGGATCAAATCAAGAGGGGGAAGCATACTGACATTGTTGGTTCTATCGCTACTTACTTGAGCAAATGTGCAAGCGATACGGCTCCGGGAAAGAAGCTTTTGGGTTGCCATTATATTACTATGTTTGCGAGAAAGTTGAATGTGGATTTGAGCAGGTTGCGTACGACAGATCAGAGTATGCCAGTTTTTAGTTCGATGTTCTATACTAATGGGAAGATTTTGATGCACGGTTTTGAAAATCGTTTGATTATGTATTGGGAACCTGCGGGTTCTGGTGCGGCAGGTACGAGTGCAGCTGGGGCTGCAGGTGGTTCTTCATCGGGACTTAGCGCGGAAGCTGGTCCATCAGCTAGTACACATTTTGAAGGTTCTTGGTACCCGAGTCAGGAAGGTTGGGACAGTCTGATTAACATTGTGAACAGAATGGGATTAGACTACGGCGATGTTGCAGGTCAGGTAGAGAATAATGTGTATCAGTATACTATGGATCAGGCTGATAATGCGGAGTTTCATCGTGACATTCGTAGGCATACCGAGGCGGTGGAAAGGCATAATGACGAGGTAAGTCGACACAATGCTCAGATGTGGGAGAGTCAGCAGCGAACGGAGGAGCTCGCAAGAGCTAATCATTATGATACAGGGATGATTGCATATGGTGTCGATTGGCAGCACCATAATTCGCGTTTGTATTTTTCTAACCCGGAGCAGTATTATGGTACGGCGAGTCAGGAGTCAGTTTATTATTATGATCAGAACCGTCCTGAGCATCCTCCGCATTATAGAGAGACAGAGGTTATGAGGTATGCACAGTGGAAGTTCCAGCAGGAGTATCCGGGCGGGCGTCCGAACAGGAGCGATTCGGGAACCTATGGATGGCCGTTTGATGATTACCAGGGTTGAGGGCCTGCGTGCCTGTTGAGCATGTTGTATTTGTTTGCAAACATTTTATTTGGTTTTGTACTTTGATAACTATTTACTTTAATTATGTACTGTGGATTTATTTGGGGACAAGGCGTTTCGGCATCGGGTGGTGCCACCTTGTCCTGTTTATGTAGTTCGTTTGTTTTTCTTTTCTTAGGTTTGTTGGTGAAACGATTTTTCAAGTCTGGCATTAAGTTCAGCAAAACTACATGATTGATGATATTGGTGTGATGATCGGGAATGGACGATGTTCTTATGCTGGCAGTCAGTTCAGCGTCATCTGTCACTGGCATTCCGCGATCAGTGGTTAAGCTCAATAAGTTTTTATATTTTCTTTCTCACATAACCCTTTCGATTTTAATCTATTTTTGATCTCAAGTGATGGGGACATTACTTGATCTCAAGTGTGGGGTGGGGGATGTAAAATCTCTCGGGTTGGTTGTTAATGGAATCATCATCATAGTAGTTTTAATCTAAAAAAGACTTGACGTTCACGGGTTTTTGGTCGTTAAAAAAAATAGAAAAATTAGTTTAAAAATATAAAAAAATAGAAAAAACAATTGAAAATTCGGCCAAAACCTTTGTTATGAAAATTGGTTTTGATTTGGCTTGGTATTTTATGGCATATTTCGTGATTTCAAAGAAGTCAAAATTGTTCCACATGTTCATTTTCTTGGACATGAAATCCTACGAGTTCGGGGAACTCAATAGTAGGTCACCTGTACCAAAACAGGTGTAAACCGTGAGAGAGCGGTGATTGCATAGCGTGATTGTGACCGAATCACGTGCCAGATCAAAAACTTTTGGTTACTTGGTATAGCAGACTTCCGAAACTATACCATTTTATTATTACATCATCTAATGGTGTGATACTGTGGGAAGAGGAGCCTTGAGCTTCACCAGTGTTGTCCTTTTTAGGAACAATAGCTACGTGCTTGTGTTTGCTTATACAACACAACACATAGCCAAAAGCTATGGCACCTAAAGGTTTTTGGGATTTAAACCCAGTGTCAATTGAAATAGATTGGCATTCCTGAGTGAGTCAGATCCATTCATTAAGGAAGTAAAGTCTTCTGACCGTTTCACTTGGTACGTATACCTCTTAAGCTGTACCATTTCATTACCCATCATTTCACGATGAGGTACTGTTAGAGGTGAAAGTCTTGAACTTTCAAAACATGTTCATTATTTTGAATGTGAAATCCTACATGAATATTAAAATTCATACGTAGGTCATTTGCACCAAGGCGAGTGTCAACAGTATGAACAGTGATAGTAGCGTGTGGTCGAAACCGGACCATGCGCTAGATCGAAAACTTTGACAGGGCGATCCTCATTGTTTCTCCTAACAAGGACAATGTTGCACCCGACCACTTTATTTAACCACACAGGATGTATCCATTCCATCCTAAAGGGAGTCAAGTCTCCCGAACGACACACTTGCTGATTTGTTTCAGAAGTTGTAGTCCAGACCAGTTGTAGGGTGATGAAAAATCTTGAAAAGTCATTGCTAAAATCGACTGGAAATCTACCAGGCCTCAACGTCAAACAGGGAAACTGGTAGTCAAAGCTTATCTTAATGAGGGAGATTTGCTAGCCAAATGGGAAGTGCACCATGATACACAAAATGTCAGTGATTGATCAGATTCCTAGTGGATAACCTCGGAAAAGGTAAGATATCAGCTTTTAAGCCTGATAAATTTCAATCTTTATGGTTGACTTAACGGGTTAGATAATTACCTCATGATTATCGATGATATCTGGACGTAATATGTATCCTCCTAAGCACATTATTTTCTTACCGACATCTCACGATGTTAGGTACTGTGGGAGGCATTGGCTTGACCAATCGCGGGGTAGCCCGTATGGCTCATATGGTTCTTTGGTTCGAGGGTTTCACCTTCTCGGCTCATGGTTTCCACTTGTATCACATTTCATATATTTGAAGACATTATCATGTTCGAGATTCTCTACATTTATTTGGATTACATATTTAGTGCACGTTGTTCGAGTTATTATTATTGTGCCGATACTTTATTTGGGGATGTTGGAGATTTCGGGATTACAAGTGGAAGCCACATGGTAAATTTGTTCTCTTTAAACCGTACCCACGCTAGTTTCTCTTTTGGTTCATGTTCGTTGGTTCTACTTACACTTATGAAGACGTTATCATTTAGTAGAAGATTATTTTCGAGTCGACTTTGCTTGAGGACAAGCAAGACTCTAGTGTGGGGTGATTTGATATTGCGCATTTCTCATATGTTTATCATGGCAATATCCGTCATTTTTAGTCCGTTTGGATACGGTTTTGGTTATTATTTGCGATTATTTGGAAGATTATGATTTAAGAGTCGAGAAGTGTTATTTGATTGATTTATGGTGTTTACGGTGCGTTTATAGCAGTTTCTATGTTACTGGGTGAATTTGGTTGTGATCAAATCTTGTGATATGTAAAAAAGAGTGAAGAATTGCTGAAATCAGGAGTGCGCGCCGCGCGGGGGAATGCGCACCGCGCATTTGTACTTCGAGTCAGATCAGGGATTTAATAACTTTGTTCAGCGAGTTTTGTATAGTAGTGCGCGCCGCACACAATTATGCGCACCGTGCGTTTAAGGTCGGCCAGATTTTAAGTGCTATAAATAAGGTGCAGTTTTTTATTCCAAAGGTAATCTTTTCACAGCGTATTTTGGGAGCTCTTAGGGCGATTTTTGGGCACTTTTGGGGAATTCCAAGGTTACTCTAACGCTCTAATCATTCCGCTATCGAGGATCACTTCAAGCACTAATCAAGATTCATCGTGTTAGGTTGATTCTACTTATCAAACAATGTTTTCTTTATTAATTGTTTCTTTGATTTCTATTGTTGCCATGGTTATTGGCTAAGTTATTTAATGTTTGTCTAAACTTATAAACCTTTGTATTGGATGCTACTTATCAGTTATTCTTTTAATTAATGATGATTTGATGTTTGAATTAAAGAACGATTCTTATTAAAGCTAGACTTTTCGATTCAATTGGTTGTGTATTTATTTGATAGGACGAGAGTTTATTAATTTAATACATAAATTTACAATTGGTTTGTCTTAATTGATTGTTTGCTTACTCGGAGACGAGAGTAAATTGGATTCAAAAGGCTAGACGAAATAGGGGTGAATTATACGCAACGAGAGTTGGTGTGATTGTGATTCGAGTCTTCATCTCAGTTGAGATATTTAGTCACAATTAGGAGGTCTTAGGCTACGGGGAATTCTGTGTCATGTAATCTTAACTGAAGTGTTTGCGCTGGAGAATTCCAGGTGAACCGACTAGATAATTCACATTAGTTAGATAATAATTGGGGCTTAATCTAAATGCATCCAATACTAGGTGTAAAAGGTCTAGACAAACATTCGTTCTCCTATTTGATTTCAGCTATCTTATTTTTACTTGTCTGTTTGCTTTAAAGCTATAAACTTAAAAACACAAAAATATTGTCTTTTACTTTTAATCAATCTTTGATTTGGCTAATCTTTAAATATCCACAAAACAAATTATCTCGTACTTTCGATTTTCATAGATTAACTTAGTTTATTTTATTAGTTGCAATCTTAATTCTCACGTTTAAACTGTCCTTGGAACGATTTCGGAATTACCAACTTTAAGCTATTTCACGATCGGGTACACTGCCCGTTAGTGTGTAGTAATCTTTAAAACCGGCATTTTTCAGAGATAAATTATATACTAGATTCTACACATCATAATAATATTTATTTTATTGGTAATAATATTAGCAATAATAATACTATAATAATTTATACTTATCAAATTTCATATATATTAAGATTTATAATATTAATAATACATATATTAATATTAATATTAGCATTAATGAAAGTAATGATCTCAATATAACATTATACTTTAACTTATAAATACATATAATATACTAACCTTATATTTCATACTTATTTTATAAAATAACATATTTGAATATTTATATGTGTTACAATGTACATATATATTAATCATGCATAGTAGTCATATATATTTAAATATATATTTTTATTTAAATTATACCTAATTATTTTGTATCTTATTTTACATATTTAATTCAAATGTTTAACTTAATCTTTAATCATCATATATACTTACATCCCTATATGTATACATATTTATTTACAAACAATTGTTCGTGAATCGTCGGGAAATGTCAATGGTCAAATGATTTCATATAAACAATTCAAAATTTTTGAGACTTCATCATTACAGACTTTGCTTATCGTGTTGAAACTATATAAGAATTAAGTTTAAATTTGATCGGAAATTTCTGGGTCGTCACAGATTGTGGATCTGACATGGCTTCACCATAGCTAGAGGGTTCATCATAATCCCCTAGATGAGGCTCATTTGAATTAATCAGAAGATTTAACCTCTCAGGTTGATGAAGAGTTCTACTAGATCTACGAAGTATAGGTGCAACACGTTCTGGCTCACCAACATTGTGTTCAGCTTCAACGTGTGGTTGGCTAGTGCCTTCAGAAGGTATGTTACTTTGTGATTCTTGAATTTCTTCAAGATCTACTTTACTCCCACTGACTTCTTGTAAGAGAAGATCTCTTTCAAAGAATTCAGCAAACTGAGCAGTAAACACTTTATTTTCAGCTTGGTAGTAAAAGTAGTAACCCATTGTTTCCTTTGGGTATCCCACAAAGTAACATTTGATACCTCTGGGTTCTAACTTGTTTGAAGTGTCACGTTTCACATACGCTTCACAACCCCAGACTTTCAAATAAGACAACTTAGGACTCTTTCCATGCCATAATTCATATGGTGTCTTTTCTACCTTCTTGGTTGGAACCATATTGAGTATGCGTGCAGCAGACTCTAATGCATAACCCCAAAAAGACATCGTTAGAGTAGTTAGACTCATCATAGATTGAACCATATCAAGTAAAGTTCGATTCCTCCGCTCCGACACACCATTGTGTTGTGGTGTGTAAGGTGGAGTGAACTGTGAGACAATCACACGATTCTTCAAGTGGTCAAAAAATTCTTGACTCATATATTCCCCTCCCCGATCAGAGCGAAGGGCTTTAATGGTCTTTCTAAGTTGATTCTCTACTTCATTTTGGAAGATTTTGAATGTTTCAAAAACTTCATGTTTATGTTTCAGCAAGTAAACATAACCATATCTACTATAATCATCAGTAAATGTAACGAAGTATGATTCACCATTTCTAGACATAGTTCTAAAAGGGTCACATACATCAGTATGTATTAGTCCTAAAAGATCTTTAGCTCTTTCACCTAAACCGGAGAAAGGAACCTTTGTCATCTTTCCACATAAACATGACTCGCATACATCAAATGACTCAGAGCCAGTTGATTCCAAAATCCCATCAGATTGGAGTTTTGAAATGCGTTGTTGATTTATATGACCAAGACGACAATGCCATAGATAGGTCTTGTTCAAGTCTTGCTTGAATCGTTTGGCAGTACAGGTATATACAGAATTATTATTTGAAATCACACCATGCATATAAATTTCAAAAATATCATCACGTGGAATAGCATTAAAATAAAATACATTATTCTTAGAAACTGAAATACCAAAGTGCGTAAATGTAAGTTCAAAACCAACATCTTTCAAAAGAGAAACTGAAATTACATTGCTCGTAATACTAGGAGCATAATGACATTGTTTCAACAAAACAATAAGACCACTAGGTAGAGTAAGCTCATAGGTGCCAATAGCTTCAACAGCAGCTTGAGCCCCATTGCCCACTCTTAAGTCTAGTGTGTCTTTCTTCAGTCTCTTACTTCTTTTCATTCCCTGCATATTGTTACAGATGTGAGTACCACAACCAGTATCAAAAATCCAGGAATCACTAGAAAAATTATATAACTGTATATGAAATATACCTGATTTACTGGTCTGGCTAGCTTTGCCTTTTCTCAACTCAGATAAGTAGGAAGGAAAATTCCTCCTCCAGTGGCCAACTTTTTCACAGTGGAAACATTCGGCGTCTTTCGCTGGGTTTTCTTTCTTGGGAGGTGGTGGAATTTTCTTCTTAGCAATTGACTTGCCTTTTCCTTTTCCCCAAGTTTTCGGATTATTCTTTTTCACCTTACCATCCCTAATCATCAGGACACCTGGATTGAGAACCTTATATGGAATATCCTGTTCAGCAGTTTTGAGCATCGAGTGCACCTCTGCCAGAGATTTCTCCCAACCTTGCATATTGTAATTCATTACAAATTAGTGATACGATTTTGGTAGTGAAACCAAAATCGTGTTCACAGCTAAGTTAGGCGGCAAGGTAGTTTCAAGTTTTTCCAATCAGTCAATGTAGCTTTTCATTTTCAAGACATGAGAGCTCACTGATTGACCCTCCTCCATTTTACATGTTTGAAGAAGCTTATAAGTTTCATATAACTCTTGACTAGCCTGTTTCTGAAACATATTTTTCAGCTCAGTCATCATATCATATGCTGTACGATCTTTCATTTCCTTTTGGAGGTCAGAAGTCATACTAGCAAGCATGATTAAAGCTATCTTCTCTTGCTCATCAAACAACTTCTGATAAGCATTCTTTTAAGCAGCAGTAGCTGTCTCAGGAGGAGCTTCGGGTAAGGGTTCTTCAATTTTGTTCAACTTTCCTTCATATTTGAGAACAATTCTCAGGTTGCGGTACCAATCGGGGAAGTTTGAACCATTAAGTTTCTCCTTCTCCAACAAAGAACGGAAGGTGTTTTGGTTTACGTTTTGATTGTTTGACATCTACAAAAGAACAAAGTTTAATTTTAGTATTTTCGATATAATACTTTAATAAATTAATTACCCAAGTTTTAATATATTTAAAAACAATTAATTTACGAAAGCCTAAGATCCACATAGAGGTTCCATAACTACATCTGTTGATCAGCTAGCAGTTATAGAGTCTACTGGTAGGTAGCGAGTACCAATTGCATCACAGGTGCAACTCTTAGATCTTTATGGGACCTTGAGATATGTGTAGTCTAATAAACCACTATTATCTATTGGCATGTTTTTCCCATCCTTGCCTCGAACTCAGGTCTCACCGCGAATACGATAAGTCGTCCAATTTGGAAACAGTGGAAATTCAGCCTAGTCTCACTCGTAGCTGAAAATCCACCTCGTGGCTATAATTCGATTAGGTCTCACCGTAATCAAAAAAATAACAAGGAGTGTTTGCAAGCTCATTGGATGGCATGACTTAAATTTGACGGGTATTTTTGTTTTTTAAAAAAAGTTTGTGTTAACGAATAATGCATGCACACAAGATTCGCTACACTATTTGTTAAAAATCATTTTAACCAGTTTTATATATGTCAATTGTGTTTATGCGTCTAGTTTGTTATTTTATTTTATATATAAAAGTAACAACTACTACATTCCTTCACATCTATACCTGCACATCTAGACCGGTTTAGAAAGTTAAAGGTCTAAATAGCATGTTCCGCCAAAAAAAAATAATAGAGCAACCGGTCTTAATGTTTCAACACTTCTACTTATCTACTTATTATGTATATAACTTGCGCTAAAAAAATTATGGATAACCATTCTTAATAATAAACACGTTTACATTGTATAACCGGATTATATATGAGAAGACTAAGATTATTATTAACCGGTCTAGTTATTATGAACCGGTCTAGATAAGAAGAATCAGTCATGTACAACGGATAATTAACTCCACAAAGACTCGCTCCTTTTTTTAGCTCATATATACGGTATAAATATTAGCAGCAAATAACTGATTGTATCACTTTCAAATTACAAACAAATACTCCGTAGTTATTTATGCTATCACCTTATTTCTATTTCTATCGCTTTCATATTACAGCTAGAAAGTTCTTTATGATTTCTATCAACAAGAAATTAAAGAAGGTACATCCTTTTTAACTTGATTTAGCTATTTAAATTTCATTTTGTATATATACAAAAACATTGTGTCTAATGAATATTTTATATTTTGTATGATCGCTAGGGCATATAAATCGCATACAAGGGAACACACTAGTAGGTTGAAGAATTCAATAAAATATACACGATGGGTGAAAACAAGGTATTTTTCTAAAACATTCTAGCTATATATATATAGTTCTTGATAGCAGGCAATGGTCTAGGTACTCATGCCTGGTTTAGTTGCCTTGTAATACTTTTTTCTTCATTCATTATATGTACACGATAATAGCACTATGTGCAACTGCCAACTTAGCCAATTCTTTCCTTAGAGATAAATGTAGCTACCTGAAAAACATGTAAACATATGGATCGATTTGTTAGACTATTCACAATCAAATAAGAAACGTTTGCCTCCTAGATTACATGTAATCTACGAATTGCAGAACAAAAAAGGAAACTAAATAGTAGTAGTAGCAGATGTTTGTACCTACACTAGATGATGTTGTTAACTAAATATCATCAGTAGGTAATATGGCAAAAAAAAATAACATGAATTTACATGACCATCCACAACTATCAGTCAACAAATCCCATAAAATCCAAAAATTTTAAGTGGCAAATTTAGATATTAAATTTAAGGGTAGAACCACTGGCTTTAAAATGACCTCATCGTGCTCGTCAGGGGCGTGCCTTGTGGAGAGCCATCATAGTTCTATTGTGCCACTTTCTTATCCACCGACAACAAACAATTTAATGGTTAGCCACGCGTTGCACGGCGGTGAGCTAGCTTTCTGTTACAAAGCAGTCGGAAGAGAAATTTTATGTGGTTAAAAATCTCACATGTGGTGTTATAAGCACGTATATTCTAGGTAACTTGGTATATTGGTACGATGAAAAAAAAAAAAAAACAACAACTCGCAAATACTTCACTTCTTCTGAGTATGGCAAGATAGCAAAATTTTTAATTACACTATCATACAATATTCCTAAACACAATTTTAACGTCACACAATTTAGTAGTATACAATAAAGTCACAAATGTAGTCCCCTTTCATATGAATACGTCAACATAAATAACTTAATCTCTACACATATGCTTTATATGCACCGGTAGTTATTATCAACGTTGTGAACCTATAACCTAAATACCTTAATCTCTACACATAGGCTTTATAAGTACCGGTAGTTATTATCTAGTTATTATCAACGTTGCAAACCTGTATAGAGTATTAACTTTATTTGGATGTATATACACACTGTAACATATAAGGTTGCTAGTCAAACATCATTAATAAACAGTTAACTATTGCCTTTAGCATGGTGAATGACAATATGAATCATACATTAAAAAGACTGTTTACACACAAAATATGAGCTAAATAAAATATCAATTAGGTAATTAACCATTATAACATTCTTAAAATATATGTTACTGTCAACTTTAAACAAATGTAAAAAATTATACCTTCATATTAGCAGAAGTCGATACTGAATTGGTTGCGCAATGAATACCTTCTATATTTGAAATATAGAGTACTTCAACAAACCCAAAGACCAGTAAATAAAATGTACCATTATTGACAGCTGCAACATTGGTCATCAACTGTTACCATAAGTACCATACATGAAATAGAAATCAGAAAATAGCAACCATAAGAAAATATAAGTCATCCGCAATAAGTACAACCATTAAATAAATTACCGTAAAGAAGATAAAACAGCAAATGCAAACTTGAAGTACAAACCCCCAAAATGTCTGCTGCTGTTTTTAAATACACTATCTGCATATGGTATACAGGAAGTCACACTATAAGAAACGTTAGGTGCACGAAAGGAAAATAGTGTTTCAAACCGATTAATGACACATGGGCCATATAAAGTAATACAAACTAACTATGTAGCTTCAAGTGTCTAAAATTTGTAAATAGCCACTTTTGAGTATAACTTGACTGTTATTGAATTCATCATAAGATGACTAACAAAGATGGCCAAGACGTTGTTACTTTCAAAAA
Source organism: Rutidosis leptorrhynchoides (assembly GCF_046630445.1). Classification (NCBI taxonomy): domain Eukaryota; kingdom Viridiplantae; phylum Streptophyta; class Magnoliopsida; order Asterales; family Asteraceae; genus Rutidosis; species Rutidosis leptorrhynchoides. The sequence continues at coordinate 40,558,111 of NC_092342.1, read as the reverse complement.
AACTGTGGTTGAGACAACTTTTGAATTAGCAAAAAATTCATGGACACCTCCTTGCAAACCATCGTTGACATTTTAAACGTTGGTGGTGAAAGATTCAACAAAACCCCAAAATAGTCCTCCTATGTTTTTAAGTAACTGCACCAAAACATCAACAAAATGTTAACTCTTTCTAAAACCCGGTATGCATAAATATGTATGCAACTGATCAAACAATAGATACCTTAAACTCTTTAAGCGGTTTTCATTGTTCGTCGGGCATGTACCATGACACATCTAACACCTGTAAGTTTAAAACTTTTCAACAGTTGATAGGGGAAGATTAAACCATGATATATATACTACTTAATAAAACGAACTTGTGAATCTGTGAATCATTTTAGTTCATTAAAAGAGTAAAGACACAAATACCCCCACAAAACAATGACTACAAAGTTCAGAAAACTGACTTGAACACCATAGGAAACAACGATGGTTATACCGTTAGTCAAGATATTAATATTTCATACAACACAGTTACAGCTTGACGCTTAGATGGCGTACCAACAATAAGTTCTCCTTTTTTATTAAAAGCCACAACTGATGGTGTTGTTCGTGACCCTTCAGAATTCTCAATAACCGTTGCAGTCTACATACAACAAAAAAATAAAAATAAAATAAAAAATAAATAAATAAACAAGTTTTTAATCATATACTATCAAAATTACAAACTACCTTTAAAAATAAGTAATCACCTAAGATAACCAACAAGATACAGACTCTCAAGTGTCACTGCTGTACTGCAATCGCTGCTATCTACTGTTTTCATACAGCACTTACTCGTACAGAGTGCAAAAACTTACATTAATAGCTAACGTACATAATTAAAAGCTAACTTACAGCAATGAATAATGATTTCACTTTGGGATATCAATTATCAGTTTTGAAAGCGATTTTGGATGACAGAAAGGACGGTTCTATGAATAAAAAAGAAAAAAGATAATATAGGCGGTGAATTTTTGGGAGGCCTAATACACTATATATTTTACTAACCCTTTGATTATTATGAAATTATACTGATAACCTAAAAGTCAGGGGAGGCCGTTGCCCTCTTTTGTCTCAATTAAACTCCGCCTCTGAAAAAGGGGTAACACAGTGCAGAATACACTTACAAATACAACAGTACAATTGTAAGTTAATCGGCGTTGTAATAACAAATATGCAGTAACCAAGCAAGTATAAATCAAATAAAAAGAGTTCAGAACACACAAACCTGAGTAAAAATCTTTATCTTGCGAGATAATCCAGATGTTATGTTGCCGATTCGGAAACCCTAAAGTGAAATAGATGGTTATCTTGCTTTCATTATCTATTGCATGAGATATTAATTAGATCATATATACAATTTGAAACAGCCCTAAAATTGATAAGAGTAGCTGGAGGTAGGAGATAAAAAAGAGGGAAACTAAAGTAATGGCGGGCTAATTAGAGGGTAATGGCGGGTTATTAATTTATTTTTATAAAAACAATAACGTATTATTATTATTATTATTATTATTATTATTATTATTATTATTATTATTATTATTATTATTATTATTATTATTATTATTATTATTATTATTATATTTATAATAAAACAAAAGAGGATAAAAAAATTCGCGCTTCGTTGAGGATTGGTTTTGATCGATTAACAGTTGGTTTTGATCGATGAACAGTCGATTAATTATACGGTAAACGAAAACAGTTAACGGTTGATTAATTGAATGTTTAAAAAATAAAAAAAATAAAAAAAGTGAAAATTGAACGGGAAAAAAACGATTGACGAATGATTAAATTAACGTTTAAGAAACGGTAGGTTAAAAAAATGTTTAACGGTTAGTTAGTTGAACGTTTAAAAAATAAATGAATAACTAACTGAAGATGAAATATATAATTAGATTTTATTTTCCTCTTCATGCTTATTGAAATCGTAATATAATTAATTTGTGTTTTCTTGTTCATGGTTATTCGATAACCATTTTTTAAAATATAGATTGATCGGGACAGATGGATGTACAACATAAGACGTGTTAGCAAAGAATACATGGAAAAATTGTCATATTTCATTCAAGTTGCCGAGGATGATCGTATGAACAGACATAAGACCATAATTCACTGTCCTTGTAGAAAATGTAGAAATGGCCAGTGATTCTACTATAATCAGAAATCATTTATTAGTAAACGGTTTTACGAGAGGATATACTTGCTGGTCTTTTCACGGTGAATCGTTGGTTGATAGTAACCTACGGGTTCCATATTGCAATGATACCAATGATGATGTCAATGATTATGTTGATGATGATGTTAATGTTATTTGAGTTTCAAAAAAAATATTTAACTTTAAACTCATTAGAGTTTAACTTTTTAAAATCATCAATTTTAACCTTTGAAACTCGTTACTAGTTTTATTTGATGTTTTCATCAAAAACATTTAGCATATATTATAATCAACAATTAAATATAAATGCATAAAAATAAAAACACAACCATACCATGCATCACACACACATAGCCTAGCCCAAAAATCCTATGCTTGATCCCATGAGCCGACATGGGATCAAGAGGTCAAACTAAGGGTAATATCGTAGCTCCCACTTGATTAAAGAATCAAGTGAAAACTTGACAAACGCCATCGTTGTCAGCTTGACCTGTTCGCCATCTTCTAAGCCAAAAGCATGTTGTATTTTATCTTCAATCTTCAACTTGTTACATTTATTTAAATTTGAAAATACAACTAAACTAGTACTTTTACAAATTGAAATAAACTTAAATAAAATACTATGAAATGAAAAATAAATATAATACAACTTTGGCTTCAAAATGGCCTTTCTAATAATACAAATAATCAACATGACATAATATTGCCGTAATCAACAATCACAACAATCATACACAGGTCGGGGCATTATGAGCTATGTGTGCAATCAGAATTTTAATAACTACATTATTAAAACTTAAATATGGCTTGTCCATGGTTACAATGCATGTTTATAACCATGGAATAAAATAATCAACAATTATAATAAATATTCAAGCCATAACAAATAAATTCAAAATTTATAACAGTGATTTTTTTTTTCCAGATCTTATTCGTGCGTCATGAGGTAATTAACAAAGTTGACTTTCAAAACCATAAAGGTTTTGACTGTTACCAATTCACCACAAAGCTAAATCTAAAGAAAATCACGCGACAATTAAGATGGTGTAAAAGCGGCTCGGATACCATTGTTGGAAAACCGTGTGTACTTTAACCAATTTCAGATTAACGTAGCGGATAGTTAAAATAATAATCTTTTATTATTTTATAAAACATTTACAAGATTATATATATTCATATATTTAATGAAACTTGCACACGATTAATTTATCCCAATGATTCAATTACACCATAATAATTGTCATGAATATAAAACAAAAGAGGAGTTAACGATATACCTTTCTTGGAATACTTACGATCAAAAGTATGACCGTCTCTTAGGATAGTCCACACTACACTTCAAATAACGTCAATGGATGCTAGTCCAAACCCAAGTAATAATTAATCAACCTTTGATTAATATTATGAATCCAAAATGATACTCCGTATGAAACAATGTTATTTTTTCTTACTTCCTCTCTTTTCAATTCTCTCGTCCATATATATAATATGAAGTAAAGTAAAGAGTATCAATCAATTTGGATCACGGATATATTTTCCTTTTTGAAAGTCGTATTTATGATTTACGCGTTTTAACTTCTTTTGTAATTTTCTTTTTCAAAGTCGTATTTCTCAAATACTTTAGGGGTATATTATGTAACTTATAATTAATAATTTCTATCGCTTTCATGTGAATAGTAAATTAATTAATTTGGTTTCATTTATTATTCATATGAATAGTAAATGAATTAATTTTGATTTACTATTTTGTTACTTGAGTAATATATATACATCATATATATATATATATTTTATTTGACTTCTCGGTGTATATGTGTGTGACCCCGAAGGCTCAAATGAGGTCGGCCATATAGTTATATGTTGTACCTTGCACATTAATCCTACAGATTGAACCTAGGTCTCCCTTGAAGACTTCGAAGAACTATTCCACTCAACCACCCCTTTGGGGTTAAAATCTAGCAATGTGCAAAACATTTAATGTTTCAAAAGTTACTTTTACACTTTTTTTTTCTTTACAAAACAACATACGGAGTATTCAACTGCGAAAGTTTATCGGTTCACTTTTCATTTTTTTCGATTCTCGTTTCCAAAAGATCACCAAAAGTTGAGTATTTTCTTTTATCCTTACATGTTTTGCACGTTGTTAAACTTAAAATGGTTTTTAGCGGACGTCATTTACAAAGACTATTACTATAAACTTTGAGTATGTGGATGATCGGTTTCAAAAGGTAAAAACGATCATGTAAAGTACAAGAATCGTCAATATAATTTACTCGTTTTGTAATTATTACTGTTCATCATTTTTTAAACGGCAAAACTTCAAATTGTAGCTAGTGCATAAGTGCGGATTGAACATGAAACATTTAATCAATAGTCCACTCCTAAGTTTAAGGATAAATTTATTTTAATTAGATGTATAATGTATAATATATAATCGGTTATCTCATACAGAGTAATTTTTATTTTTTTTTGCTAACCATTTCAAAATATGTTGTTAGTAATGTATAAACTTAACATTTTAGTAATATGTCAAGAAATCAACAAGTTATGGTTAGGGAATTTTGTTTTCTGCACCAAACATGTAAATAAGGAACGAAATTTATATAATGAATAGATAATAATGTGAACCGTTCATACGAATTTATCTAAATTTAATAAAGTTTCAAACATGCATAATTGTCAACTCATCATTCATCTCTTTTCCCTTAATTACACACATACAAATGAAATTATCCATACATACATATACCTAACTAATAATTACAAATATACAAAGCTCAAAAGTAGTTATATACCGTTAGCCTCCAACACCCCCCAATAAACCCACCGGAATTTCCCGCCCAATCCTTCAACCAACATTCTTATCTTTTCCAAAAGACATAGATAAAGAACATCAATAACACAATCAAAAACACCACCCCCTGAATTTCTTAAAAACCAACTAATGTCATGGTACGGACATCCGCCAAGGATTCACCTGAAATCGAAATCAATGTCCATAGTACCCCTCCACCGGCTGGTTATCCGTCATCTACATCTAATCAAAACCAAACCGAAGAATGGTTCCCGTGGTTGGTTCCCATCATTTTCATTGTCAACGTCGCATTATTCATACTATCAATGCATATCAATAACTGCCCAGCCCATTCGAGAACTTGTATTGGTGTGAATATCCTTCGACGTTTTGCATTCGAAAATATCCATGAAAACCCCCTTCTTGGACCTTCAGCATCAACGTACGATTTCTTTCCTTCAATTTAATATTCTCTACTGCATTTAATTCATGTTTGCGATCGTAAAATTTATGACCGACTGCATCATATTCGAACATCAAAAAGTTATGTTAAAACTCTGTTTAATTTCAACTTAATGACAAAATACTATAATGATTTTTTTTGCTATTCGGACACTTAACACATAAAACAAACAATAATCTATTACAAATGACTTGTTCAGGAATCATATATCCAAAAGTAATATATTTATTTCCCAGCCTTTTTTCTGATATATTAATCATCTAATAAAAAATTTCCCTTGCTAATGTTTGACCTTAGGTTGTTAAAAATGGGAGCATTGGATTCGAATAAGGTGATTCAAGAAGGACAACATTGGCGAATATTTACGTGCATGTGGTTACATGCCGGTGTCTTCCATATTTTCGCGAATATGTTAAGTCTTCTAGGCGTTGGAATTCGCCTCGAGCAAGAGTTTGGATTCGGTGAGTAAGCTTACACATTTCGATTTCAAAATGGTTGTTTTCAAATTATCCATTTTTCATTTGATTTTTGTTTCTATAGTAAGAATCGGATTGCTTTATGTCATATCCGGTATCGGTGGTAGCTTGTTGTCATCGTTATTTATTCGTAAAACGATCTCTGTTGGCGCATCGGGAGCCCTATTCGGTTTACTTGGAGCAATGCTTTCCGAATTACTTACGAATTGGACTATTTACACCAACAAGGTATGTATGATTACTAACTCATAAGTACCGTAACATGACTAAATATCTAAACTATCACCACCCCATCAGTAACTTATAATTAAACACTGCCTATCATTAACATCTAACATCTAAATTGTACATGTACATCTAATATATTCTAGCATTTTGCATATAGTTGGCAGCGATAACAACGCTCATTCTCATGATCATCATAAACCTAATGGTCGGAATCCTCCCACACGTGGACAACTTCGCGCACATAGGAGGATTCGTCACAGGGTTCTTCCTCGGATTTATCCTATTGGCTCGACGACAGTTCGATTGGATTGTTCCTCCTGGTTATTACGGACACCCGATGAAACCTGAATACAAGTTGTACCAGTACATTTTCCTTGTTCTCTCCGTTATAGCTCTATTTGTGGTGTAAGTCTTGATCTAATTAATCTTATATTCTTTTTGCATTATGAACACGAGATATTGAGTTTTCATTCAATTGGGATTTGCAGGTTTACAATCGGATTTGTGTTCCTTTTCCGAAAAGTTGATGGAAACGATTACTGTTCTTGGTGTCATTATCTAAGTTGCGTTCCGACACCTCTATGGAGTTGTGATCCTCAATGCAACGTAAGTTAACTGCGAAGAATTGTTTGAATAATGACGTGTTTGCGCTTTAAACTATTTTAAGTCGGAGACTAGTCGGGTCCGACTAGTCAAACGTAGCAACTTTGACTTTGACTATATTTGACTTACATTGACCTACTTTGGCTAATTTTGACCGAATAAATTCTATTTTGAACTAATAAATTTGACTATGACAGACTAAATTGGATTTAACAACTTTGACCGAATACATTATACATCGACCAAGTTGAGACTAGTCGGACTTTTTCAAAATCCCGACTAGTCGAGGCCTAGTCAACCTAGTCGTGGGACTTTTTATAATCACATTAACCGCTAATATTACATGAGTAATGGGATTTTGTATAAAAACAATATTGTGAAGTAGAACGATATTATGTGGTTCGGCATTGACCAATTTGTTGACTTTCACGTGGTTTTTTCAGTCGCTGCGATTAGGCAATCAGCTAAACTTGACATGTTTGAACAATGGAAAATCGAAGTTGTATATGCTACCAGATGGTCACGATGTTGCTACGATACAAGAACTTTGTTCATTGCTTTGCATTTAATAATACTATACTAACTTCTATAAGCAACTGTTGATTAGTTTATAGGTACTTCGTGTGCATAACAGAGTATAATAAGATGTAGAACGGTAAAATTTATGTTCATGTTTTTTTAACGCTACCTATTAAGTGAAAATTTCTTGAGTTTGAACACATAAATAGGATGACAAAAGACTAGCAATGCTAATAACAAGTCAATAGTTTGAACAATGTTATATTAATGAGGAAATAAATCCCATAGCACTGCGTGGTGGCTTTGATCGGTTAATCGAAGAAGGTGATTTTGATTGGTTAATGATCGATTAATCGAACTTAATAAAAATTAAGGAATGAAAAAAGGAAGAGAAAAAATTTATAAAGGAAAGAATAAAAAAAGTAAAGAAAAAACAATGAAAAAAATCAAGTGAACCGAATCAGAACGGGTTGACCCAAGTACTGTTTATAACTCACCATATATATTATATAATAGTTAAGTAATAGTAATAGTAATAATAATAATAATAATAATAATAATAATAATAATAATAATAATAATAATAGTACATGTGAAAAGAAATTGCATATTGTTATAATTCAGTAGGCTTATAACTACCTTTAGTGGTTTGATTCTTGATTAAGAATACTAATAATGAAGTGTAAGAACAAAGATGATAATGGAGAGAAAGAAGTATAATACTTGTTGTAAGTATATTAGAATGGGGTGTTTATCTTGTACATATTGATGCATATTTATACTACAAAGAGTGTTACATATTTGACTTTTGTGAATTATATAAAATTGTTAGCCACCATTTCTTGACTTCTACTTCAATAATTGATGTATTATAACACTCCCCCTTGGATGACAATTTTATTAGAGAGCAACTAGTACTGCCTCGTTAAAAACCTTGCTAAAGAAAACCCAGTGGGAAAAAACTTTAGCTAAGGGAAAAAGAGTGCAGCATAGAGTTGACTCCCCCTCAAGTAGACATAGCTGAGTTGTTACATCTTTTGAACAAGCCTCATGCCAATATTGTGAACGTGTGTTCTGAAAATAGCAGTTGAGAGTGCTTTGGTGAAAAGATCGGCAGAGTTTTTGTTGGATTGTACATATCTCATTTCAATCTGGTTGTCCTTAATGAGACCTTGAGTGTATGAGAAGAATCTAGGGGGTATGTGTTTTGTTCGGTCACTTTTGATATACCCTTCTTTCATCTGTGCTATGCAAGCTGCATTATCTTCATAGATAGTTGTTGGACTTTTATCGCGTTCTAGTCCAAAAACATTTTCGAGTAGTTTCATATAATGCAATCACTTCGTCATGATTTGATGATGTTGCAACAAGTGTTTGTTTTAAGAACGCCATGATTTTGTGGTACCTCCATTTAGGAATACATATCAAGTTTGAGATTTATCTTTATGAGGATTTGTTGAATGACCTGCATATACATAATCAACCAAATCTTGTTTCGAAGCGTTAGAATAAAATAATTTTAAATTAGCAGTTCCTCAAGGGTATCAAAATATCGGTTTGATCCCATTTCAATGTCTTTTTGTAGGGGTTGAATTGAACCTTGTCAACAAATTAACTGCAAAGAAATGTCAAGCCTTGTACAATTTATAAAATACATAATAACCCCAATTGCACTAAGATATGGAACTTTTGATCTGTAAAGATCTTCATGATCTTCACGGGGATAAAATAGATCAGTGTCAATATTGAGTGATATATCAACCAATGGTTTTGTCTTTAAAAATGTTTTAAAATCTTTTCGATATAGTTTGTTTGATGTACAAGTAAACCATTAGGCATATGCTCAATCTGCAAACCAAGGCAATACTTGGTTTTTCCGAGACCTTTCATTTCAAATTCTTTCTTTAGAAGTTGAATGGTTTCATGGATCTCTTTATTTGTACCTATGATGTTAAGATCATCGACATAAACAGTTTACAATCACATATCCGGACATTGTTTTCTTAATAAGAACACATGTGCAAATAAGATTATTTTTATACCCGTTTTCTTATCAAGTAATCACTTAATCAGTTATACTACTGTATCAACCCATATAAAAATCTTTGTGCTTTAATGGAATACATTTCCTTGTGTTTTTAGATGCTTCTGATACCTTAAACCCTTTAGGTATCTTCATATATATATATACACATATATATATATTACTATCAAATGATCCATATAGATAAGCAGTCACAACATCCATGAGATGCATTTCTAAATTTTTAGAAACTGCGAGGCTGATTAAGTATCTAAAAGTAATTGCATCCATAACAAGAGAATAAGTTTCCTCATAAACAATTCCTGGTCTTTGAGAAAAATCTTGAGTTACAAGTATAGCTTTACCTTGTAACTTCATTGTTCTCATTTCCTTTTCGGGTAAAAATTCATTTGTGTCCCATACGTTTCACATCTTTAAAGTGAAAATGATTTATCCGAAAACTTTTCTTTTATTGAGCAATTCTAATTCAGCTCTTATATAGTCATGTCTATTTTGACATTCAATGACAGATTTTGGTTCCAGCTCATCATCTTTATTCATGATGTCATTGTATGAAAAATTCTCATCAACATTTTTCATTCCATTTCGATTCCATATTAATGCATAATTTATTGCAATTTATGTATTTACATTTATCAATATCCTCTGCAGAAGGAATATTAATTTGTGGTTCTTCTTGAACACTTTCTTTTACCTCATTATCAGCTGATTTTTCTTTTCGAGGATTTTTTTATCTTTGGAACCAATTGGTCTCCCACGTTTCAGGCGTGGCAAAGACTCATGAGTGACATTTTCGGCTTCTAGAATTTCAATTCTAACTGAAGCATTTACTGCTGGTATATATGATTTATTCACTTCTTTTTGTATCTGTAAATGCATCAGGTAGTTTATTTGCAAGTTCTTGCATATGCATTATTTTTTTAACTTTCTTTTCGCATTCTTTTGTGCTAGTTCTATATACCTTAATTGATGTTCACATCATGAAGCATCTTTTTCTTTATTTTTCATTTCTCCCCCTAATATAGGGAATGTTTCATTAAAGTGACAATCAGCAAAACGTGCTGTAAAAACATCACCCGTTATAGGTTCAATATATCTTATAATTGAAGATGTTTCATATTTAATATATATATATCCCCATCCTCCTTTGAGGACCCATTTTAGTGCGTTGTGGTTGTGCAACTAGAACATACACTGCACAATCAAATGTTCTAATGGTGGGAAATATTTGGCTCTCGGCCAAAATCAAGTTGTAGGGGAGAATATTTATGAGTTGCACTTTGTCTAATGTGAAATAATATCGCAGCATGTAAATTTGCATGTCCTCATATATATCATCTTGAATTCTTTCAAAAAAAACATTGGTGATTCTTTCTCAATGTATTTTTCATTAATCACCATATGTGCTTTTCATTAATCACCATATGTGCTTTTCATTAATCACCATATGTGCTTTTTCATTAATCACTATATGTGCTTTTTCATTAATCACCGTATGTGCTTTTCATTAATCACCATATGTGCTTTTTCATTAATCACCATATGTGCTTTTCATCATATATCCTTTTCACCATATGCGCTTTTAATCATATGCGCTTTTAATCATATGCGCTGCGCTTTTCATCATATGCGCTTTTTACAATATATCATTTTAATCATATGTGCTGCGCTTTTCATCATATGCGTTATGGTCTAAAATTATTTATTTATGAGTGATACATAACAAGCTAGGCATCTTAGAAAATTCAAACCATTCAAGTCTCAAGGTAGCTCAGGGTTTATTTAATCAAGATTTTTCAACAGATTCACTCTCGCTTTCTTTTCTTTTGGGACTTATTTGTAGAGCTAAATAAGATGTTTATGTATTCAAGAAATAGTTTCGCACAAAGAATTCAAATGATTCCAAACTTTAATTGCGCTCACAATTTGAGTATCATCTTCCCTTTCATTTAACTTGGGAAGCGGTTCAGCCAAGAACCTCGCAAGGTTCGGTCAAGAACCTCGCAAGGTTCGGTCAAGAACCTCGCAAGGTTCAGCGTGGTCAGCTAAAAGAACATCTTTTACTGCCACCGCATGAAATTTACACCAGTAAACTTCTCAGGTTTCTCAGTATGAGAAAGAGCCACATTCGACAGTGGTAGTACTGTCGAATAAGAGGTCATGATTGGCTAACCAAAGTTATATATATACAACACATATAACCAGCAAAAGCATAAACAAGTAATTAATCTTTTTGAGGTTGTTTATAAACAAAAGTTATATATGTACACCACATAGACTACGTGTTCAACATCAATATCAATTAGATATTATATGTAATAAGCAAGTATTTACTGTCCACAATAAATTAATACCGAGTAACATATCAAAGCATTCATTCATCAGTATTAATTATGCAACTAATATTCGCAAACATTAGTAAGTTTTACAACAAAGTCATCCGTTATAATTGACCAAATACCACATAATTAATTGGTTATATTCAGATTCACATTGTGTAACAAATTGCAATCAATCAAGCAAAGTAACATTTCAATACCTGTGCCATCTAAATAGAATAATTCAAACCATACACTTCAATCAGTTTAATTCTTTTGTAATTTACTTGAGAAGTACACGTAGAACATGTACATAATTCAAGTAGTACACGTATAGCAGAACTAAAATATGAAATTTTATCGTTCTATTTATAAGCGTAAGAATCATAACGACAAGTTTAATAATTTCCTTTTCAATGCTTTATTTTCTACTCAAAGCAGTTTCGTATTCAACGAAGAAAAAAAAATATCAAACGAGAGAAAAAAAAACACCTCGAGTGATACATGATTTTAATCGTGTTACCTTACATATGGCTATGCGGTGACACCGGGAATCGATCTCGTTCCTGTCTTAACACACTATGGTTAAACACTTAAACGAATAAAAATCGTTAATGGCGTTACCTGCAATTTATTCGCCGGTGTTGTCGATTGTTACAGCCGCTAGAAAAGAATGATGATGATCATCAACAAAGGTCATCCAATCTTATGTTCACGGGTCTTCCAAAGAAAAGACGGCAAGCTCGATTTGAAACAAAACCAAACATATGAAATTAATCTAGGATCGTAACCAACGATCTTCGACGATATATACATAAAAGAGTGAAACAGATTAATACACGAATTTGTATATACGAAATTGTTAATTGAAGTTGAATTTATTATAATCATCAAACAAGCAATTTTATTTGCAAGCAAAATTAATAACAAAGTAAACATGTTTATAACCACCGAAACATCATGGCAAATTAAAATCAATTTAATAAACCGGTGCATTAATAGTATTTTATAAGTGTAATACATGCTAAGGATATGGTCTCCAATTAAGATTAGGATTCTTGCGTATATTTTGTATAAGTTTGAATGCATATCTTTGTATTTATACACGATTAAAATACTAATACTAATATGTATTCTAATAGACCATAATAACATATATGGCAGAGTTATATCAACATAAATATTTTAGGCATACAAGATTTATATCACAGGTAAGCTACATCAATTACGGAATACTCTGTATATAACATACGATCTGTATTATGAGTTTAAATAGCAATAAAATTATTCATATTAGATCAAAAGCAGTTTATATCAAATATTAGTTTCGTATAAGAATCTGTTTAAGTTTGTAGGAAAATTGTATACGAAACTGAAACACTTATATATATTATCACAAACGTAATAATCATATTGCTAATAAATAATCAAACTAAGAGAAAGTTGAAACGATCTAACCAATATTAGGTTGAACCGGGCTTGTGTTTGACACAATTCCCTTAAACAGATTATGCGTCTGTTCTCAGGGTACACCGGTCCGAAACAGCGTACTGCCGGACTTGAACACTTGCCTTGATTAGTGACTCGTGCTTACTTAGATAAACCTTGATTATACGGAGCACTTCGTGCTGATAACGTGTTATAATTCAGTAGGCTTATAACTACCTTTAGTGGTTTGATTCTTGATTAAGAATACTAATAATGAAGTGTAAGAACAAAGATGATAATGGAGAGAAAGAAGTATAATACTTGTTGTAAGTATATTAGAATGGGGTGTTTATCTTGTACATATTGATGCATATTTATACTACAAAGAGTGTTACATATTTGACTTTTGTGAATTATATAAAATTGTTAGCCACCATTTCTTGACTTCTACTTCAATAATTGATGTATTATAACACATATAATTTGTTGTTTTGTTGTTGCAATCAAATAAAAATTTGAAATCGTTAGGTAATTTTAAAGTAACTTTTCAAAGTCTTGATATTTTGGTTATATAGGTGTGTGGAGCCAAATCGGTAGCAAATTCTTTATTGCCACTGTTTTGTTTTTGTTTAACTGTGAGGTTGACAGATGTATAGATTAAATCTCCATCAAAATACTTTAGACCGTAATTAATTGTGCCAAGTGCCAACTGACGTATTTGTTGGAGAAGTGACAAAAAAAACTATCCTACTTTATCATCTACGCACCTCCTCACAAGATATTCATACATCTCATTTCTCCGACCGGTAAAAAACTCCTACCACTACCTTTGTCATTACCTCCACCTCCGCTATCCAACTCCGCCATCCACCTTCACCATTGCCTTCACCTTCACCATAAATTCGGCTACCGTTAACCACCTACCTTATTTTTCAGATCTACACCGATATTCCAAAATTTTATGAAACACCGTACACAACACTACATTAGGAACACAATTCTGACCAACCCCTTCAAATTTCGTCCAATCCCGACAACCACACCGCCGCCGCCACGCGCTGAAACACGCCGCTAATATACATAGCTGGAGAGTTACCATTTGACCGGAAATACTTGTTTTTCCGTCGCATTTGAACTCACCTTCCATCCCGCTCATCTTCTTGGTGAATTCGGACCAAACGGTTCACTAACTACAACAATCCTACACTGACAGAATCTTCGACGACCAAACTTTCTTACATCATCGTCCTTCTTTCCCGTAAACCACCACTACTGGTACTTTTGGTAGATGGTGGCGGTGGCAGGAAGCTGATTGTGGTGGAGTGTTTGTGGTGGTGGTCGAAGCTATGCTACTCATGGTGGCGGTGGCAGGTGGCAGGTGGTTGGTGTGGTAGAAGGTAGTGTTTGTGGCAAATGCAGTTTGTGTTAAGTGTTGAAAGTAACAAATTCGAAAATGCCCTTGTGAGATAAATAGATGAAAATGCTCCCGTGAATAGTAAAAAGGTCATGCCAATTAGTATTTTTTTTGAAAGGCGAGTAGGATATATTAAAATATAAAAAATTACACGCACCGGAACTAGCAAGAAGCTAGAACCAAAAACACGCGACTACACCCAAAGACATCACCCAACTATAAACTCACAACAATTAGAGACTCGAAGCAATAATAAACACACTAATACAAGAACACGAAGAAACCGCACACCACGACTAGAGAGCAATCTATGTTTCCGACTCCGAAGACTCACATGAGGAAGAACGACATGAGCAACAGGCATACTCATCGTCGTCTTCAAACGCATCTTTCATCACATTATCAATGAAAAGTCTTTCATGCCATCGAAAGTTTTCCCGGCGTCGGCAACGCTTCATACTACTCCTTCCCCACACATGATTAATGAAATGACTTTTAATCAGGAGGGGGGCTTTCCTTCCTTTGATACGAAAACGAGCAACAGCGGTAGATGATGGACAATCAATAACCTCATTCGAGTCGACGAAATTCCTGTCATTTAAACTGGAATCACCCGAAACCTTTTCAATCACATTTGGAACATGGTCCGGCCCAATTGAAAATTTGCAGTCCACCTTAGGTTCATTAATTTGAATTGGCCCATTACCCAAATTTTGTTCAGGCCCAGCTTTACTTTGAATTTGCCTTGGGGAATCAAACAAATCACACGTGCCATTGGAGTCTGCAGCTGTATTGGAACTCGCAACTTCCTCCCTCGAACCAAGATCTTCACCGGCCAACGGAGAATCGACCGGCGTAAAATCCGGTGAAGAGTCAGACCCCGGAAACCCATCGGACGAAATTGGAATAAACTCCCCATCTTCAAAATTGTCGTCCACACGTGCTGACCTATCTCCATCATCATCTTGATTGATGGCCACTTCATCGCAGAAAACACAGTTCGTACCCACCTCATTATCTATCATACTCGAATCCTTGTCAGGCACCGATTGAGATACATCCTTATCCCCACACTCGACGAATTCAGATCACCCTCACTGGTCTTCATCGAGGCATCTCCACAGTCCTTTATCGAAGATTTATTAACCTCGATCAACGTCCACGATACTCGATCCTTGTTGAAGCTAAAAACAAGGTTGTGATTATTCACCGACTCAGGTAGGTTAAACTCGTAACTTATACCTCCAACCTTAATTTCAATTTGATTATTGGCAGGGAATTGAAAGCTATTGGGTTCGAGATTGTCAAAAGAAACTGCAATGTTTTTGTCCCCCCGTTTAGATGGATTAGACTGACCTCGGTACCAATGAGCCGGAGGAAAGTCATCGAACCCATCAAAGTTCGGGATGGGACCATGATTGCCGTTAGCAGGGATAGCAGCAACCTTCTTTTCACGACTTCTGTCAGTAAGAGGTTCTACACCTGTCGAATTCTTCTCCAAAGCCTTATAGGCTCGAATCCATCTACCATTTATTTGAATGGAATTCAAGACCTTGGTAAACGACTCGATCTCGGTAATACCTTCAAAACGAACATAACCAAAATGTTGACCACTCGACAGTCTCTTCCGTGCAAAATACACATTATTAAGAGTACCGTAATTCTCGAAAACTCTCCGATAATCAACACGAGTCCATGAGTCCGGGAAATTGAAGATAAAAAACGAAGTTACACGATTATCACACGACGTTGAAAAGCCATTGGGCTTCGACATATCGGTCATACCATCGTCGGCCAGGGCCTGGCCGGAGAAGATGAAGAAGACAGTATGGAATCAGTTATTCAAGCGATTGCAATGTAGGTCGAAAAAATGAGTGTTATTATTAATAGCAAAAATGAAGCAGATATTCTAATAGAAAGCTCCAAAAGCGATTTGTAGTTGAGAATGAATTGAATGGAAAAAAGGAAAGAAATTACTCGGTGGTGAAGAACAGTTAACGACGGTGATGGATCTAAAAGGAAATAAATTCAAATTAAAGTGGTGGTGGATGGGGTTACATTGGGAATCGAGTTGAGAGCATTTGGGAGGTGAGAGAGTTTTCTACGAGATAGTATTTATATATATAATGATTTCTAAACACATATATGACTTCAACCAACGAATTTAAGCTTTTCAATACAAAAAAGGAACATGAGAGCCTCTCTGGGTTCAAAGAGAAATGGAAAATACGATTGAATGAAAGACAAGAAACCCTAAAACCTAAAACGGATACATATACATGAGCGTATTATAAATATTACTGTACAATATAAACCACTCAGTCTTCAATTGTTCAATACCAGTCCCCTTAAATCTTTAGAATTACAACCAACATAAATATACACATAACTGTATCAAAATAACAAAATGACCCCCTTACCATAACTTACCAATACTAAGGATAATTCAAGGTTAACTAACTAAGCAAGATATAATCCAGAAATCTTGAACACCAATTGTTTTATGCACCATATGATTTTCATAAATCCCCCCCTCAAATTAGAAACATATTAAAAAGAGTAAGTTTAACACATAAGACAGAATGTTGAACAAAACTTAAAGTTTTTGTAAAAATGTCAACTACATTATCAGTCGAAGCAACTTTATCAACACGAGTCACTTTATTAATTAACTTTTCTCTAACATAGTACAAATCTACCTCAAGATAATCTGTTCTTTCACGATATACATGATTAGCAATAAGAGTGTATGACTTATTATCACACAACAATTTAGCTGAACTCAGACCACTTATACCCAAATCCTCCATAATTTTTAACAACCACATTCTTCACTAAGTCACCGCTGCTAAAGCTCTATACTCAACATTAGTGGATGACCTTGAAACCGTTGCTTGTTTCTTGCTTTCCAAAAAACAAGATTGTTTCCAATGTGAATACCAAAACCTGTAATAGACTTTGTGTAACTCATGGCCTTGCCCAATCCGAGTCAACATAAGCTATTACATTCATAGAACAAAAACTTAGTAAACAATAAACCTTTACATGGAGCACCTTTCAAATATCTCAGCAATGTCAATGCAATCTTCAAATGAGAAGTTAAAAGAGAATGCATAAACTGAGATAACATTGTACAACATATGATATATTTGGCCTTGTTAACGCCCAATATACTAATTTTCCTATTAACTTCTAGTACTCTGTTATGTTAGCTAACAGGAGTATCATCTACATGGTTATTCATAGATTTAGAAATAACTACATTTGTTTCTAACTAAGTACTTACATATTTACAACCTAATAAGTCAAAGTCATACAACAATTTAAGGCAATACTTCCTCTGAGACAAGCACAAACATTTATCAGAATTTAATACTTGAATTCCCAGAAAAACTATAACATGCCAAGATGTTTGATCATAACTTAATGTCAAGAAATTGTTTAACATTTTGAATATCCTTTAAATTGTTACCTGTAACTATTATATCATATACATACACAAAGACTCAGGTTTAACAAATAAGGAGTAGTCATTAAGACTTTGAGTAAACCCAAACTCAAGCAACAAAGCAGTTAATTTATCATTGCATTTTTCGGGTGCTTGTTTTAAACCATACAATGACTTAACCTATTTATACACCTTATTATCATTTTTTTATCCAAATAACCTTCGGCTGGAACCATATACACATCCTCTTCAAGATTCAAGATCTCTATACAAGAAAGCATTATTAACATATAATTAGTATAAATTATTAATCCTATATACGAATAGCCATCTAAATTTTGGTCGTTTACTCCACAAACTCCTCAAAAACGACATCTCCTTTCTTACTTTAAATACCAAACTCCATTCCAAATCACCATTCTCCCCATTTTCTTCCACCATCACAACACTAGAACCTTCTGGCGATTTCTACCACCACCAACCATCGTCGTCTTCGCCGCCAATCATCATCGCCGTCGCCACCAACCATCTTCTCCACCACCACCGCTGTGTCACCATCGGTGTACTGTCACCAGCCGTCGTATTGTCGAACTAAAAAGGTTAGCGTTTTCTCCGCCGTCACCATCTCCGGGAAACCGTCCCCGTCACAACCACCATCATTGTCTCCACCGTCGTGATGCTTTTTTGGTTAAGGTTAGCGAATAATTGTAAAAAATGGAGTTTCCAAAATTCCCGATGACAACGATCGACGAATTAGTTGATATTTCTGCTTCAAAATGAAAACCCTAGAGGTAAACATCATATTTCTGTTTTCTATTTATGGATTCTTTGTGGATGCACATATATTTTATTTTTTAATTTTTTTTATCTTAATGCTGGAAAGGAACATAAACAGCATCAAAATGAAATTAAACCCTATATGTATAGGTCAAGTTATAACTTTTTTTTATGTTAATATTGATTAGATTATTGTTAAACACTGGATGGAGATCTATCATGCAGTTGCTAGGTTGCTTATTTTCAGCTCAAGGATCTTGAAGTAATTTACTGATTAAAATACCATTAACATGCATTATTTTGATTTATTTTGTTTATTAGTCAGGTGTTTTTTTAGGTGGAATTAGAGGTCATTTAATATTAGATGAATATTTATTTAATGATTTCAGGGCATCTAATGATGAGGCCAATAAAATGAGATAAGCTTTTATTTGAGTTAATCCATAAATGCATCTACATTTACTTATGGCAGCCAAACCCTAAAAACAATTTCGTTTTCGATTTCACCTTCATTCCTAATCTTAGATATTGATTATTTGTGAATTAATTTCCAAACCTGTATAGTAGTTGTCATGCATCATCACTATTTTTGAATTTTATATCGGTTTTGTGTTTATTTTTTGTATCTTTATCACTTTATGGGCACAAGTATTAAAATTTAGTTATGGTGTAATTTCTAGGTTTGGAAGTTTTTGAAACTGTTAGAAATTCTAGGTACAATTGTCTAAAACAAGTTATCTACATTGATTTTTTTTTTTTTTCTTCAAGATTTTGTGCCTAGAGTCTTGGTGCTGAATTTTGTCAATTGAAAGCTAATTATTTCCATCTTAAATTACTTTTAATACTACTGAATTAAACATATGACTATAGTTTCAATTTCAATTCTCAGGATGACATAGGTGATGACGCAGCTGATGACTTCCTGATCTGAAGCTGAAAGAGAGGTTGATTTGTATCTATTGATCGATAGGCAAAATCAGGTAAGATTAAAATAGTATGACTTATCGCTTTTGTATATATGTTTCTTTTTATAACTTCAATTGCAGTACAGAGGAATGCACTATTTTAACAAACTAAAAAAAAAAAGCTATACGATGAGTTTAGCTACCTCTATATCAAATTTTTAAGATTTTAAAGGTGAAATTTGTATGTTGCAGGTATTCAGTATGGTTTTTATGTAATCGTTTACCGAATTACGCTTTATGTTTGAATTAACAAAGTAGACCAAAACTGGAAAATCTAATGATGTATTGTGATATGAAAACAGCAGCTGCCTATAGTCAAATCACATTCAACTACGGAGATCGAATATACCGGTTGACAAAGTGGATATCAAATCAGGTGGGGCCAGTAATAGAACCGGAAAAGAATGAAGAGAAACAAGAAATAAAAACATAACAGAGAAAAGGAAAAAATTACAAAAGATAAGAAATAATCACCTTACGTTTCTTTACTTCATGTTCCTATATATAACTATATAACTTAATTGTTAGTCTATGAATCGATAAAGTTTTTTCAAACAACTTTTCTTTTTCAATATGGTAAAATCGGTCAGACTCAAAGCAGGTCATGGTGTGAGCATATAGTTATGTTGTATTATTTTACATCAGTAGAAATTGAATGTGAAGTTATATGATTTTAGACTAATATCCAGGTCATGCTATATACACTAATATCCAGGTTCATTTTTTTGTCACATAGTAATAATCACGCAACATGATTCTCTTCTTCGAATGTAACTCGGCTGCATTTTCTACCATAGACTTCCTGCCATGCGAAGAAGAGCCATTAGCAGCAGGTAGTTTTCGCTTTGCTTTTTTTGTTAAGTTCAATGGTGTTACTTAAAATAGATTTTTGTATGCAATAAGTTGGCTTGATACTTAATGTTCATAACTATTTTTTTACAAAACATAGCATATCGTATAAAGCCAGCATGTATGTAAAGAAAAACAAGGAATGAAAAGATCCAATATAAAAAAAAAATAAAAAAAAAATTTGTAACAGTTAACTTCTGTGTTGTTAGTTTCTACTTCCGACCATTCATAGTTTATTCAAATGCTTGTTTAACACTTCAGTGATGTTCACAATTATGGTGTGTAGTTTCTAAAGTTAATGAAGTGGCTGCTATATCTATCGTGGACAATTCATCGATGTCTGCAACTTCTAATTGTGTAGGTAAGTTTACAATTTTTGTTTTATAACTACACTTTAATTTTGTCATTTAATTTTGATATTGAAGGACTTCGTTTTGTTGTGTTATCCGGTGTTTCAGATGCTGGGATGATACATTTCGATTCCAATTCTTTACATCATTATTTGTCGCTCGATAATGTTTTTTTCTATATTTTTCTTCAATGGTAATATTTTATCTTATATTGTCCGTTTGTTCATATATGTTCTACACTTTAGGTTGCAGCAAACGTTGCTGTATTAGCAGGTATATAACTTAAATTCTTTGTGGATTCAAACGATTGGCGCCGACTGAATCATTTTTCTTTTTCGGTTTAATTATGGGTTTTTTAATCTGTATGGATTACGCCAGCATCATTTGCAAAATGCTTAGTTCCATTTAGCGTCCTAGAATATGATATAATGATTAATGATAGTTTTCCCATAACTTCAATGTTTGGACATGTTTTGAGCAGGTTATTGAGGTAGTTTGGGCTGTTTAAATTGCCGATTTACTGCAGATCAGCACCTGCAGTAACAGCAGAGATCTCCTGTGCAGCTCATTTTTTGGGCAGAAATAACCATCGTCTTTGAAAAACTATAGTAAATCAACCGTAACTCCAATTAAAGTGTATTTTATATCATTAGAAAGCTTAATGAGTCGGCTTTAACTAGAATTTTATTTCAAGACTTAATTCGGAATTTAAGTCTGTCAAATAGATGAAACCGTTCAGACTATCAAAGCTGAAAGCTTAAGTGTAGGTCGTAATTGGTATCTACGTTGTTTTCTGCAAATTAGATGGGTTGGAACAAATGGTTAGATGGTTTAGAAAAGCATTTTTAATCTATTCATTTTAACTTAACTTTGTAAATTTTGTTATACAGTTGGCATCGATCAGCTAAGGATTCACTCACGGTTCTTACATTCAAATGCTACCAGTCACAAGTGTGCTTTGGGAGTTAAGTGTTAATTGTCACTAATATTTGTTATTAAGTTTGGTTGACTTTGACCTTTTTTATAAGGTTTCAAATGCCAAAACCATTTTTGGGATACTAATGTTTCTTTCCTATGTACTAAGTATGCAAAGGCTATGTCTATATGCTTACCTATTTTGTACATCTATTCAGATTATATAACAAACATATTCATTTTGTGTAAAACACGAGTATCGCATAACGCACATCCAACGGCAACCGTCGCAATGCGCGGTCTGACATTTTACTAGTTTTAACTATTTTGAACAAGAATAATCAAACATCTTATAGTTACTAACTTAACAAATAGAGAGAAGGTTTCATCATAATTAATACATTCTCTTTGACTATAGCCTTTAGCTACTAACCTAGCCTTAAATCCTTTCGTCTCAGTATTTGATTTGTACTTAACCTTATAAACCCATTTCAGCCTATGGGTTTTCTATCTTTAGAGAGATCAGTGATAATCTAGGTTTTGTTCCTATTTAAGTCTTATATTTCTACGTTCATAACATCAATTCAATTTTATAATAGGGCCTTGGTTCAGAAATTTTATACAAACTAGACACAAACAAAGATTTGGTGGAGTTAACTTGAAATAGTTTATTAATTTTGTTTTATACCATATCTTACTTTTCGAGTCACAACATAATCTATACCATGTAACTTTATGATTTTTGGTTAATTTATTATTATATCAATTGAGAAATGCTTTTCATTTACTGTTCAAACTAGCTTAAGACCCGCGAATTCGCGGGTTTCTGTGATTCCCCGTACAAAACCATTGTGTACGATTCGTCATCAACAGGATCTTTACACGGTCAAATACTATATGTTGTTTGAAAACCAGTTTTGCATTCATAAAAAGATAGCGTGACACAAAGGTCGTTACAAAGTCATTATTTGAAAATAACATAAACTACGAATGCAAAAGAAAAGTTCCATGATTGAAACATCTCCACGTTATGCAACGGAATTCTAGCACAGCAGGTTCTTAACAGCAAGTTTAAACACCAAGACAACAATTCTAAACAGCGAAAGCAACAAACCTCTAAGCACCTGAGAAAACATGCTTAAAAACGTCAACAATAATGTTGGTGACCTATAGTTTAAGTTGTAATAGTAATGTAAGGTAGACCACGAGATTTCAGTGTTCCAAAACAGTATGAAAAGTATATGTTTAACCGTGGGCACTTGGTATCTAACTTAACGTTTATAACCCCCTAAAAGTACACTTGGCGAGTGCGTATGTTTACGAAGTATTAAACACCCGTTAAATGCTAGCGCGACTAGCCCGAGTGGGGATGACAAACCCTATGGATCCTGTGATGACCCGGGAATTTCCGACCAAATTTAAACTTGATCTTTATATGATTCCGACACGATAAGCAAATTCTGTAATTTTAAGTCTCGAATATTTTGGAACTATGTTCATATTCAATTACCCTTTGACTATGCCCGTCGATTCATGAACAATTGTGTTTAAATAAATATGTATATGTATATATAAATATAAACAAAAGTATATATATATATATATATATATATATATATATATATATAATGAATTGAAATAATACAATTTAATCATTAGAATTAAAAATATAAAATAATATATAGAATAAATAAATTACTATAAATATATATAGGTGTGTATATATATATATATATATATATATATATATATATATATATATATATATATATATATATATATATATATATATATATATGAACATGATTTCTATAATTGGTGACTATAGTTATATTGTAATATATATAAAAATGTGTAAGTATTAAATATAAAAGATATGTTAAAATTTACATAATTAATAAATTATAATATTAATACATTAAAAGTAAATACAAGATAAGAATATAGTTGTTGTAGTAATATAATTATCACTTTCATTATTATTATTAATGTTAATATTAATATTTGTATTATTAATATTATATAATACATAGATATAAAAATTGAAATATAAAACTTGTTATATGTTAAACCTTAATTGTATTATAGTTAGATATTATTAAAGACACTATTATTTTTTTTATTCATTTATAAAATTATTATCATTTTTATGATTTTTTATCATTATTACTTATTATTATTATTGATATTATTGATATTATTATTATTATTATTATTATTATTATTATTATTATTATTATTATTATTATTATATTTATTAATTATTAATATTAAATAAAATAAAAAAGAAAAGTCATGAGCTAGTACCATTCAGTTACCCATATCCCTCAAAACTGTATTTGATTTTTGTAATTGTCGGATGTTGTTACAAGTCATTCTCAATCACAATTCAAAACAAAAATCTTGTGCTATATAATGTCTCTTGCATCCAGTGAATGAATGAACCTGAGAAAAAAATCACTAAATAAGCTCGACACTCTGTACATTCATCTTTTTAACCATATTTTGATTTCGAATGAATTTTCAAAATATAATAATGCAGTCTTGTTAGGAATCGTCTATCTAAACTATCTGTAAGTTTTCAATCTTCAATTCTTTCTATCAATTTCTAATTTGAGAGTCAAAGTTTTGGTTTTCAAAGTCAACTAAGTGTTCTTGAATTAAATTCGAGTTTGTTTTGATATCTCCAGTTAATTTGATGATCCATAAAGTTTATAGGAATGATTTGCAACACAATTCATGTTGTAATCATAACCTATAACACTCTTAATCTAAAAATCAATTTTTGAGTTCTTGAGTTCTTCACAGTGATATACACTAACGAGAATTCGAAACAAATTTCAAAAACTAGAAATGTAGAGTTGTTAGGAATCATTTACTTAAACTTCTTGTAAAATCTCAAGTTCCAATTCTTAATAACGAAATCGAATTTGCGAGTCAAAGTTATTTTGTCAAAAGTCAAAGAAAGTGTTCATCGCAAAATTCATAATCGTGTTGAAGTTTCCAGTTAAATTGATGATTTAAATAGATTTTAGGAATGATTTGAAACATATTTCATGTTGTAAAGATTATCCAAAACGAACTCAAAATTGAAAACACAATTTTTTTTTCTTCTTGGCTACTAGCAAGCAGTAGGATTTTTTTTTTCTCATTTTTTTTTATATCATGAACACATTTTTTTTTTGTTTTGTTTCATGTTGTTTACAAGTCATAAATGAAAACTCGTTCGATTGTTGTTGAGGTTTTGCCCCCGTTTGATTTAAAACTTGGTGAAGAAGATGATGAACATGGCTAAATGAAATACTAGATATATAGTTTGGGTTGCCTTATAAATCAGATAAACAAGACAGAGGGAATGGTTAAGTGTGTTTGCGGGTGAGCGGGAGGTCTCTAGTTCAAACCCGGTTCAGGGCATATTTTTTTAGAAAGGCTTTGGAAGGTAGATTTCATTACCAAAATTATTATTATTATTAGTATTGTGATTATTATTATTATGGTTATTTTTAGAACACTTATTATTACTAATACAAGTATTATTATAAAGACTATAATTTATTATTATAATTATGATTATGATTATTATTATTATGAGAATGATAAAAATTATTATTATTTTCATTAATATTAGTACTTGTAACATTTTATAATGGTTAGTGTTATTATTATCATCCACATAGGTATTATTATTAGTATTATTTTTTACTAAAACTATCATTATTATTGATATCAGTATTATCTATGTCATTATTATTAAAATAATTACGATTATGAAAAATAAAAGTTTTAAAGACGTTATTAAAATTATAAACATAAAAATAAAGATTTTATATATAAATATATATTTAATACACATAACTTAACTATACTAATATATCTATATATATATAATGAAAATATATATAATGAACCTATTAGTCTACTATATATATAAATTACATCACTATTAATAATATAAATAAATATATTTGTTCGATTACAAGTATATGTCTTAATAGATATATGAATGATATAGGTTCGTGAATCCGAGGCCAACCCTACATTGTTCAATGTCGTCATATGTATTTTTACTACAAAATACATTATTGTGAGTTTCATTAATCCCTTTTTAAATGCTTTTGCAATATATATTTTTGGAAATGAGAATACATGCGCAGTTTTTATAACTGTTTTACGAAATAGACACAAGTAATTGAAACTACATTATATGGTTGAATGATCGAAATCGAATATGCCCCTTTTTATTAAGTCTGGTAATCTAAGAATTAGAGAACAGACACCCTAATTGACGCGAACTCTAAAGATAGATCTATCGGGCCCAACAAGCCCCATCCAAAGTACCGGATGCTTTAGTACTTCGAAATTTATATCATGTCCGAAGGAGGATCCCGGAATGATGGGGATATTCTTATATGCATATTGTGAATGTCGGTTACCAGGTGTTCAATCTATATGAATGATATTTTTGTCTCTATGCATGGGACGTATGATTATGAGAAATGGAAGTATGAAATGTTGTGGTCTATTAAAATTATGAAATGATTATTTATGTTAAACTAATGAACTCACCAACCTTTTGGTTGACACTTTAAAGCATGTTTATTCTCAGGTACGAAAGAAATCTTCCGCTGTGCATTTGCTCATCTTAGAGATATTACTTGGAGTCATTCATGACATATTTCAAAAGACGTTGCATTCGAGTCGTTGAGTTCATTAAGATTATTATTAAGTCTATTATAGTAAGATATATTACGAAATGGTATGCATGTTGTCAACTTTCGATGTAATGAAAGATTGTCTTTTCAAAAACGAATGCAATGTTTGTAAAATGTATCATATAGAGGTCAAATTCCTCGCGATGTAATCAACTGTTGTGAATCATTTATAATCGATATGGATTTCGTCCGGATGGATTAGGACGGGTCGCTTCAGTTGGTATCAGAGCGGTGGTCTTAGCGAACCAGGTCTTGCATTAGTGAGTCTAACTGATAGTCGTTAGGATGCATTAGTGAGTCTGGACTTCGACCGTGTCTGCATGTCAAAAGTTTTGCTTATCATTTTTTGTCGGAAATCATCTATTTATCATCCTTAGGAAATTACCTGCTTATCATTCTTAGTCTAGACACATCTTACTGCAATGATTGCATGAATAGTGTATAGACAAAATTCGTATCTTAGCGTATCTGCTAATTCATATCTTAGCATATCTTGTACTGTAGACTTTATCTGACAACTTCCGTAGATTCCTCCGTAACATATGGGATTTTAGTATTGTATATGCATATGTGAATTATGTATTGCAGGGTACTAATCTACATCCTATAATCTGTTTCTTATCGAAAATACTTCATCTGATCGTACGAGATGAATCCCTCAACCAGTTCGAGTCCCTCAGACTTCGATAACTAATCCGTTAGTTATTCCGACAGCTATTCCGACATGGATGTTCACCTAAGCTCCGGAGGCAACGTCACCAGAATGAATCAACCAATCAATCAACCCCAATTCATCTGATGGGTTCGTAGTTGACTTAACCGATGGAGACGAGAGGAAGGCGATCCTTTCCACCCACCAACCGAATTTACCTCTTGGCAGTGAACCTGAAGCACTTACCGGCGAACCAGTCTGAAACACCATTTTCACACCCATTTCCCGAATATCTCACCACGATTGTATTATATCTAAAATTCTAAACCTTATTCATCCGCTCGTACCGACCGACAATCATCCCGGAATAATAGAAGAAGTCAACGAACTTCGCGCTCGAGTAATCAATCTGGAGAATATGGTGCAAAAATTACCAACTTCAACAACATCACCGACACCAATAGTACCATCAATAACAACACCAGTACCATCAACAACCCATGCCTCGACGTCTCATTCTATACCTTGAGTACAATTATCGTTCTACGTATCGTTCTACATCATTTATCTTCGTTCGACATGGCGATTATGTAATCTCTAATGTTTTAGAGATTATATATTCTTGTTCCAACGGTAAATCTAATGAGTTTAATATCATATTGACTCATTAAATCCATGATTTCATCTGAAGAAAATATATATGTATATATATTTTCATAAAGATTGTAATTAAAAATTCTTGTGTACAAACTGTTAATGGTGAAAATATTTTAATGGGTAGGTAATACCCGAGGAATATTTAGATTTCACATTAATAAGTTACACTGTACATTCTTCGAATCTAATTCAACAATCGTTTACTATCCTACTTACGTCCACCGATATACAAATCCGTTCACCACAGAATAACCATATTCATCCAATTTCATATTTGGATTTTGATTTATCAAAAATCAAGTGGCATAATGAAGGAAACATTTGACAAAATAAAATTTGTTAGAAACAAACAAATTAACTATGAGAAATTTTGTTAAGAATCCACGCTAACTGTTCCTAACTAATTGTTCTCAGCTAACTGATTACACTTTATTTATCGTAATTTAATTATCGCAATTTACATTCTCGCAATTTTATTTATCGTCATTTAATTTCTGTTATTTACTTTACGCACTTTATTTATCGTCATTTAATTTCTGTTATTTACTTTACGCACTTTATTTATCGTCATTTAATTTCTGTTATTTATTTTACGCACTTTAAATATCGGGACACGTATACAAGGTTTTGACATATCATATCGACGCATCTATATATATTATTTGGAGTAACCATAGACACTCTATATGCAGTAATGCGGGAGTTAGCTATACAGGGTTGAGGTTGATTCTACAATAATATATATAGTTTGAGTTGTGATCGAGTCTGAGACGAATACGGGTCACGATACGTATTAATTAATTCGAATATTACATATTAATCTATATATGAATTATTGAATTGCTAACTGTGGACTATCAACTGTGGACTACCAACATTGGACAATTAAAATGAATTAAAATATTGACTATAACATATGAAACTAAACAATTCTTCAAGTTGCCACTTAATTTCATCTTAAACTTCATTTGTATCTTGACAATTCCAATCTGCGTTCAAACCTTTCATGATTTTTGAAAATACCTCAATCGAGAGGATGAACCAACCGCACTTCATCTACGGAAGAAAAGATTGATGCATATAGTTATGCACCTGAAAACACTCGGAACCCGAGTAAATGTTTAAAACGTATCTGTACTAGCTTCTTTGGCGTTGTTATTACAGAAAATAACTTTACAATCACTTTCCAAAATAGCCAAATTTGTCATAGCTCCAACAAGTCAACTTCGACTTTTCGTTCTAAACAACCTTATTATAACCTTGATATATATGCGTACTCTTTTATTGTTACCGGGGAACCTTTTATATTCCATCATATTACCAGCAGACGTACCAGCAACCTCGTTGCTCCTTGCTTAAATCTCTCCGACAAATCACTATATTTATCTATTGAAGTCTCATCATGTACTCATCCGCATCCTGTAACAAGAATTGCCATACCAATTACCGGGAATCAGCAAATCTGTATTTTGAGTCTCGCAACGTTTCCACATCAACAGTTATATGTATCCATATAACATTTATCTCTTAGAACTATGATCTTCCATTCTGAAATTCTGAAAAGCACCCAGTCTGTGAATTAATGCTCTGAATTTTGAAAAGTTGAATGAAGCAACAAAAACTGTGGATGATTTTAACAGTCAAAAGTTTGATAAAAAAAAGATACGTTGGAAAAGCTCAAAAGGAAGTTTGGTACTGAAAAACGAATTGAGCAAACCATGAAGGAGACTCTGAGCAAATCACAAGGACTAAACTTGTACATAAAGAACCCTGATGATTCTGTTTCTGATGAAGTCTTTAGCGAATATCTTGCTCCTTATTTATTCTAAATCCTTGCGAAAGGATTTTCTTCATCAACATTCGATCTCAGAAATTCTGGAAATATCATCATAAATATCTTCGATGTTTCCGAGAATATTTTCATAACAATTCTTATCTGAAATCATTAATCTCTTCGTGCTATCAGTGTTACATCATATAGAAACTGTTAGTTTCTATATTCTGTAAACTTTCGAGCTTAAAATATGAATGTTATTGAAGTAATGTTGGGAACTGATGCATGAGTTAGTATAATATAATGACACTTGATCAACGTGATTATATTACAGTAAGTCATGCTGAGTTTCTAATGGAACGTGATGATTCACAGATCATAACGTCATCATGTGCCATGTTACACGACTTTGACATTTTATCTGATATATAAACATATCAAGAACATATTTTCTTGATAGTTCTATCTTTCCCGGATATTCTGGTAATTTGACGAATCAAGATCGTGCCATTACCATTCCTTTATTAGAACATTAACAATGTTCATTATGGAAATTATATCTGCGAATTCTGGACCATTACAAGAGATGCCTAACTGCAAGAAGAAGAAACGAAGGGACAAAGCTCCGAAATAGAAATTGGAGTATAAATCGCAGCAAATAGGAGGGAGTATTAACTGTGGATGACAATGATTATAGGAAACAGAAATAGGGACATTGAAAAATAAGGGGAGATACAAAGCCCGATAACAACGTATAAATTACAAACCGTGGATATTAATAGGAATAGCAATATAAAGACACGGTAAAATTAAAAATAGTATCACCCCAAGGTTATATTAAAAGTAAATAGATTTTTCTGGTGGAAGATTGACAAGAAGGATACATAAAAGATAATTAGAAATATATCATGGATTAGAAATGGATTAAGCATTTTCACAATCTTATGGATGTAAGAACTAAGAAAGAAAGTATAGGAATGGTAAGAATAATGGAACGAAAGAGCTTAATTTATAATGGAATTATCAGACAGAGTAATTGAGACAGATCACCGTATTTAATTATAGAGATCTTAATTTCCTTATTCGCCGAAGAATCAAATCTTTTAGATTTCGAAGATTTTCTTTAATCCCTTGAATTCCGGAATTCAACCAAGACAACGTCAAAAGCTAAGACGCACCTTAATTTCTAAATTCAAATGTGATCAAGTCAAATATTATGACGAATCTCTATTTCTCTATTTCAATCTTTTGTGACAGCTTCACTGTTACGCTTCACACAATCGAATCATTTTACCTATGTTAATCGATAATGATAAAACTCTATTTATCAACTCATATTTGTCATGAAAACATTCTTATTGTTAGATTTCTTTAACGGGTAGGTACTGTGATGACCCGGGAATTTCCGACCAAATTTAAACTTGATCTTTATATGATTCTGACACGATAAGCAAATTCTTTAATGTTAAGTCTCGAATATTTTGGAACTATGTTCATATTCAATTACCCTTTGACTATGCCCGTCGATTCATGAACAATTGTGTGTAAATAAATATGTATATATATATATATATATATGTATATATAAATATAAACAAAAGTATATATATATATATATATATATATATATATATATATATATATATAATGAATTGAAATAATACGATTTAATCATTAGAATTAAAAATATAAAATAATATATAGAATAAATAAATTACTATAAATATATATAGGTGTATATATATATATATACATATATATACATATATATATATATATACATATATATATATATATATACATATATATACACACATATATACATATATATATATATATATACATATATATACACACACACACACACACACACACACACACACACACATATATATATATATATATATATATATATATATATATATATATATATATATATATATATATATATATATATATGAACATGATTTCTATAATTGGTGACTATAGTTATATTGTAATATATATAAAAATGTATAAGTATTAAATATAAAAGATATGTTAAAATTTACATAATTAATAAATTATAATATTAATACATTAAAAGTAAATACAAGATAAGAATATAGTTGTTGTAGTAATATAATTATCACTTTCATTATTATTATTAATGTTAATATTAATATTTGTATTATTAATATTATATAATACATAGATATAAAAATTGAAATATAAAACTTGTTATATGTTAAACCTTAATTGTATTATAATTAGATATTATTAAAGACACTATTTTTTTTATTCATTTATAAAATTATTATCATTTTTATGATTTTTTATCATTATTACTTATTATTATTATTATTGATATTATTATTATTATTATTATTATTATTATTATTATTATTATTATTATTATTATATTTATTAATTATTAATATTAAATAAAATAAAAAAGAAAAGTCATGAGCTAGTACCATTCAGTTACCCATATCCCTCAAAACTGTATTTGATTTTTGTAATTGTCGGATGTTGTTACAAGTCATTCTCAATCACAATTCAAAACAAAAATCTTGTGCTATATAATGTCTCTTGCATCCAGTGAATGAATGAACCTGAGAAAAAAAATCACTAAATAAGCTCGACACTCTGTACATTCATCTTTTTAACCATATTTTGATTTCAAATGAATTTTCAAAATGTAATAATGCAGTCTTGTTAGGAATCGTCTATCTAAACTATCTGTAAGTTTTCAATCTTCAATTCTTTCTATCAATTTCTAATTTGAGAGTCAAAGTTTTGGTTTTCAAAGTCAACTAAGTGTTCTTGAATTAAATTCGAGTTTGTTTTGATATCTCCAGTTAATTTGATGATCCATAAAGTTTATAGGAATGATTTGCAACACAATTCATGTTGTAATCATAACCTATAACACTCTTAATCTAAAAATCAATTTTTGAGTTCTTGAGTTCTTCACAGTGATATACACTAACGAGAATTCGAAACAAATTTCAAAAACTAGAAATGTAGAGTTGTTAGGAATCATTTACTTAAACTTCTTGTAAAATCTCAAGTTCCAATTCTTAATAACGAAATCGAATTTGCGAGTCAAAGTTATTTTGTCAAAAGTCAAAGAAAGTGTTCATCGCGAAATTCGTAATCGTGTTGAAGTTTCCAGTTAAATTGATGATTTAAATAGATTTTAGGAATGATTTGAAACATGTTTCATGTTGTAAAGATTGTCCAAAACGAACTCAAAATTGAAAACAAAATTTTTTTTTTCTTGGCTACGAGCAAGCAGTAGGAATTTTTGTTTTTTGTTTTTTTTTCTCATTTTTTTTATATCATGAACACATTTTTTTTTTGTTTCATGTTGTTTACAAGTCATAAATGAAAACCCGTTCGATTGTTGTTGAGGTTTTGCCCCCGTTTGATTTTAAACTTGGTGAAGAAGATGATGAACATGGCTAAATGAAATACTAGATATATAGTTTGGGTTGCCTTATAAATCAGATAAACAAGACAGAGGAAATGGTTAAGTGTGTTTGCGGATGAGCGGGAGGTCTCTAGTTCAAACCCGGTTCAAGGCATATTTTTTTAGAAAGGCTTTGGAAGGTAGATTTCATTACCAAAATTATTATTATTATTAGTATTGTGATTATTATTATTATGGTTATTTTTAGAACACTTATTATTACTAATACAAGTATTATTATAAAGACTGTAATTTATTATTATAATTATGATTATTATTATTATTATGAGAATGATACAAATTATTATTATTTTCATTAATATTAGTACTTGTAACATTTTATAATGGTTAGTGTTATTATTATCATCCACATAGGTATTATTATTAGTATTATTTTTTACTAAAACTATCATTATTATTGATATCAGTATTATCTATGTCATTATTATTAAAATAATTACGATTATGAAAAATAAAAGTTTTAAAGACGATATTAAAATTATAAACATAAAAATAAAGATTTTATATATAAATATATATTTAATACACATAACTTAACTATACTAATATATCTATATATATAATGAAAATATATATAATAAACCTATTAGTCTACTATATATATAAATTACATCACTAATAATAATATAAATAAATATATTTGTTCGATTACAAGTATATGTTTTAATAGATATATGAATGATATAGGTTCGTGAATCCGAGGCCAACCCTACATTGTTCAATGTCGTCATATGTATTTTTACTACAAAATACATTATTGTGAGTTTCATTAATCCCTTTTTAAATGCTTTTGCAATATATATTTTTGGGACTGAGAATACATGCGCAGTTTTTATAACTGTTTTACGAAATAGACACAAGTAATTGAAACTACATTATATGGTTGAATGATCGAAATCGAATATGTCCTTTTTTATTAAGTCTGGTAATCTAAGAATTAGGGAACAGACACCCTAATTGACGCGAACTCTAAAGATAGATCTATCGGGCCCAATAAGCCCCATCCAAAGTATCGGATGCTTTAGTACTTTGAAATTTATATCATGTCCGAAGGAGGATCCCGGAATGATGGGGATATTCTTATATGCATATTGTGAATGTCGGTTACCAGGTGTTCAATCCATATGAATGATATTTTTGTCTCTATGCATGGGACGTATGATTATGAGAAATGGAAGTATGAAATCTTGTGGTCTATTAAAATTATGAAATGATTATTTATGTTAAACTAATGAACTCACCAACCTTTTGGTTGACACTTTAAAGCATGTTTATTCTCAGGTACAAAAGAAATCTTCCGCTGTGCATTTGCTCATCTTAGAGATATTACTTGGAGTCATTCATGACATATTTCAAAAGACGTTGCATTCGAGTCGTTGAGTTCATCAAGATTATTATTAAGTCTATTATAGTAAGATATATTACGAAATGGTATGCATGTTGTCAACTTTCGATGTAATGAAAGATTGTCTTTTCAAAAACGAATGCAATGTTTGTAAAATGTATCATATAGAGGTCAAATACCTCGCGATGTAATCACCTGTTGTGAATCGTTTATAATCGATATGGATTTCGTCCGGATGGATTAGGATGGGTCGCTTCAGATCCATATCTAAGATTCGCGTTCACCGGTTCAAAAACCAATGACTAAACGTTACCGAGCTAAGGGGAAAGTTTATGCCGTTGTATAACCCACACATATATAAAGTTTAATTACTCGTGCCTAGTATGTAAAACGTAAAAAGCGCATGTATTCTCAGTCCCAAAATAGTTAAAGTAAAAAGGGATGCTATAACTCACAGTGATAAGAGCGGTAAAGTCGATAATGAAAGTATGCAAGTAGTAAGTCAGTCCGAAAGGTCGTCAACCTAAGTCAAAGGTTACTAGGTCAGTTTGTTATCCTCATAAGTTCTAATAGTGCATAAAATAAGTTTAAGTGTCATCATCATCATCATTCATCATCATAAAAGCTAAGTAAGTTTGACAAGAATAGAGATCGAAACAATAGGCTGACTTCGGTCAGCTGATACGACCTCTATACAAAACTAAAAGACGCGTAATCAGTGCCTATGGCTCCGTATAGGAGTCCCCTAACCGTTTACCAATTTTCAGAACCTAAATCGTCTTCGTTTGACCGTGGCGAAGGTTTAAGTGTGAGTAGGTCAGAAATTTCAGCACAACGTTAATAGGGTGTAGTGACTTTCGGAAGGCCATAAATCCTAAATCGTATATCGGATTAAGACGAGGCCTAAACGGAAAATCAACTACTCGAACCGAAATAACTAAAAATTAACTTTCCAGTAGCCCAGGTAGTTTGATCAGATCCCGAAAACAGTAAGCAAGGTGCTCCGGTGGGGTTCTTAGTGTTTGATGCTCATCACGGTTCTCATCCTTGATGCTTGTAGCTTCAAGTGTACAACTCGTTGATGGGTTAGCATCACCTTGACCAAGATTCTACCATAAACACACATTATATGTTAAGACCAAGTAAGAACACAATTCATTTAAGAGTCTTAGATGGATGATGAACCAAGGTTACATCATATCCTTAGTCTTAACACAATTACAAGTTACATTTATAACTAAAGCTACAAACTTTACTTCAATCAAGCAAGTATTAACATAATCTAAGTCAAATGAAGTGATGGAACCCTAAGCTAGAGAGCTTGGATCCTTTTCACACAAGTTATAAGGTCACAAAGCTAGAAAGCTTGAACCATTAGTGTTCTTGAAGAACTTGAAGCATAAAGCTTAGATCTTTAAGTTATATGAAGACCATAAACACAAGTTTTGATCTTTATAACAAAATAATGAGATCATAAGTTAGGAAACTTAGATCCAACAAAAGATATGAAGATTCAAGCTAGAAATCTTGCATCTTGGTTGTTCTTGAAGATCTTGAAGCATAAAGCATGAATCTTTAAGTTACATGAAGATTACAAACACAAGTTTGAATCTTTATAACAAAATAACAAGATTAAAGTTGAAAGATATAGATCTAAAAAGTAGGTGAAGATTCAAAGCTAGAAAGCTTGAATCTTCCATGTTCTTGAAGGATTCAAATCCAAGTTCGAATCTACAAGATGTAATCAAGATCAAAGCTAAAAGGCTAGACCCATGATGATGATGATGATGAATTTGTGAGAGAGAGAGAGAGGAAAAAGAAGAAGAAAAATCAATACTTACACTTTTTAGAGAGAGAAAGAACTAGAGAAAGAATTAGAGAGTGAGTGTGTGTAAATTACAAATGAAAGCAAGTGTAAAATAGATGGAATAAGGCTTGTATTTATAGGTGGTGAGGGTGTGGGGGGTTAAGGTGGCCGTGATTTTGGAGGGGGGACAAGGGAGACCAACTTTTGCTTTTTGGTTTATGGTTGTCTAAAGTTGGTGCTTATGTTAGGATCCCATGCAACATTAAGGATAATACTTGACATAAATGCTAGTATGTTCCCTCTAATAATGGGCATTTGTCTTACATATTCATGGGTCACTAGCTATTTATAATTGGGCTAATTAAATAGTCCACTAACTAGTGTAGGGTGGGCTAAGGCCCAACAAGGTAGAAAGTCCAACAAGACTAACTAGTAAGCATAAGTAAATTACTACGCGTAATTAAGCATCCAAAAATCCAAGTAATTATTATTATAAAATAATAATTAAGATTTCGTAGTCATAATATTCCAATCACGACAAAATTTAAACGTGTACGCTGTACGCAGTTTGTTCGTAACGTCAAGTGACACTAACGGTCATAAAGGCTTCCGGTGATCAAGTTAAATACCCTACGTACTTAAAGGCACGTTTTATCACATAAATGAAAGTAAGCCATGTGTATAAAGATTTCAGAGTATAAAGTAGCACAGTACGCACAAATACGCAGTTTCGCAAAAACACGAGGCATAAAAACAAGTCGAAAAAGTCGGGTCGTTACATTACCCACCTGTTAATGGAAATTTCCTCCCGAAATTTAAGCTGAGGCAGGTGTTGGAGTCGGGAAAAGGTGAGGATACTTCTGCATCATTTGATCCTCTCGTTCCCAGGTAAACTCAGGTCCACGTTTGGCATTCCATCGGACTCGGACAATTGGAATCTTATTGTGCTTCAAAGTCTTAACCTCACGGTCCATGATTTCGATAGGTTCTTCCACAAAGTGGAGTTTGTCATCAATCATAAGTTCCTCCAGTGGTATAACAAGTTCCGGTTCAGCAAGACATTTCTTCAAATTCGATACGTGGAAGGTAAGATGAACTGAGTTCAATTGAGTCGGAAGATCCAAACGGTAAGCAACGGGTCCAACACGCTCCAAGATTTCAAAAGGACCAATATATCGCGGGTTTAACTTTCCGCACTTTCCAAAATGGATCACACCTTTCCAAGGTGCGACCTTCAACATTACACGATCACCCACGTTGAATTCGAAGTCTTTACGTTTAAGGCCGGCATAACTCTTTTGGCGATCACGGGCCGCCTTAAGTCTCGCTTGAATTTGGACAATCTTCTCAGTTGTTTCATGGACTACCTCGGGTCCGGTGATTTGCTTTTCACCTACTTCGGCCCAACAAATAGGAGAACGGCATTTGCGGCCATACAACACTTCAAAAGGTGCGGCATTAATACTCGAATGATAACTGTTGTTGTAAGAGAACTCAGCTAGTGGCAAATGTCTCCCCAAGCCTTTCCGAAGTCAATAACACAGGCACACAACATGTCCTCCAAAGTCTGAATCGTTCGTTCGCTCTGACCGTCGGTCTGCGGTGATACGCGGTGCTCATGTCGAGACGAGTTCCCAAGGCTTCTTGCAAAGAACGCCAAAATCTGGAAGCAAAACGGGTATCACGATCTGAGATAATCAATAAGGGCACACCATGACGGGATACAACCTATTTGATATATAGTTGAGCGAGTCTCTCCATCGTATCCGTTTTCTTCATAGCTAAGAAGTGTGCAGATTTAGTAATTCGGTCAACGATAACCCAGATGGTATCATAACCGCCTACCGTCTTCGGTAGCTTTGTGATGAAGTCCATCGTTATCCTTTCCCACTTCCATTGCGGGATTTTTGGTTGTTGAAGCAATCCAGATGGCCTTTGATGTTCGTCCTTAACTTTCGAGCAAGTCAAACACTTACTAACATAAGTTGCAACATCCTTCTTAAGATTAGGCCACCAATACTATTCCTTGAGATCGTGGTACATTTTACCGGATCCTGGATGAATCGAATATCTAGACTTGTGGGCTTCATCTAGTATAAGGCTCCGTAGATCTGCATAACTAGGTACCCAAATCCTTCCAGCAAAGCATCAGAGTCCAGTCTCCTTAACCTCGAACCGTGAAACGAGAATGTTCAAGTGTTCATGAGAAATATTCTCCTCTTTGAGAGCCTCATCCTGGGCTACTCGGGTCTGGCTATTAAGATTTGAATGAATGGTGATGTTCAAGGCGCGGACACGAAGAGGTACCGTCCTCTCCTTCCGGCTCAGGGCATCGGCTATAACATTTGCCTTTCCAGGATGGTAACGAAGTTCACAATCATAGTCGTTCAATGTCTCGATCCATCGTCGCTGCCTCATGTTCTGTTGTTTCTGATCGAATATGTGTTGGAGGCTTTTGTGGTCAGTGAAGATGGTACTTTTAGTTCCATAAAGATAGTGTCTCAACAATTTGAGCGCAAAGACAACGACTCCAAGCTTGAGGTCGTGAGTAGTGTAGTTTTGCTCGTGAATCTTTAGTTGACGAGAAGCATAGGCAATAACCTTCGATCTTTGCATCAATACGCAACCAAAACCATTTTTTGAGGCATCACAATGTACGACGAAATCATCACTGCCTTCAGGAAGAGATAAGATATGTGCAGTGGTCAATTTCTGCTTCAAGTTTTGAAATGCTGCTTCGTGTTCGATTTCCCACACGAACTTCTTCCCTTTGTGAGTCAGCGCAGTCAAAGGACGCGAAATTAGAGAGAAACCTTCAATAAATCTTCGGTAGTAACCAGCAAGACCTAGAAATTGACGGATGTGAGTCGGAGTAGTGGGGGTTTCCCACCTGCTGATAGCTTTGATCTTTGCGGGATCAACTTTGATACATTGATCACTCACAATATGACCCAGGAATTGGACTTCCTTCAACTAAAATTCACACTTGGAGAATTTGGCATAAAGTTGCTCTTGTCTCAAGAGTTCCAACACTAGTCGAAGATGTTGTTCATGTTCTTCTTCACTTCGGTAATAGATGAGGATATCATCTATGAAAATGATAACGATCCAGATATGGCTTGCTTACTCGATTCATGAGATCGATAAACACGGCAGATGCATTGGTTAAACCGAATGGCATCACGAAAAACTCATAATGACCATAACGAGTTCTGAACGCAGTCTTCATCACATCACTCTCCTTCACCCTCAACTGGTGATAACCTGATCGCAAATCGATCTTGGAATAAACGCTGGATCCTTGCAGTTGATCGAAAAGATTGTCAATTCTGGGAAGGGGATACTGATTCTTAATCGTCAACTTGTTCAGCTCGCGATAATCGATACACATTCGGAAAGTTCCGTCCTTCTTCTTCACGAATAAAACAGGTGCGCCCCAAGGCGATGAACTCGGTTGGATAAATCCACGGTCTATCAATTCCTGCAGTTGACTCTGCAACTCTTGCAGTTCGGAAGGTGCTAGTCGATAAGGTGCGCGACCTACATGTGCAGCTCCCGACACTAGATCGATCTGTAACTCCACTGCTCTCGGTGGCGGTAATCCAGGCAGTTCTTCCGGAAAGACATCGGGAAATTCGTTCACAATTCGTACATCATTCACACTCTTCACCTCGGCTTCTAACGTTTTCATATGTGCTAAAATATCAAGATGTCATTTCTTCATGATCTTTTGTACTTTCATGCAACTAATGAGGTTCAGCTTCGAACTACATCTCTCTTCGTAAATAATCAGTGGCTCACCATCTCCGTGGGGTATACAAAGAGCTTTATCTCCACAGATAATGTCGGCCCTTACTTTGGTCAACCAATCCATATCGACAATCATATCAAAGCTTCCTAATTTGATGGGTATCAAGTCAATCTCGAAATCCACACCAGCTATGTTGATAATATCTCCTCGGCCAATTTGGTCAACTTTCTCAAGTTTTTCATTGGCTACCTCAACAAGCATACTCTCCTTTAAAGGAACTAACGACCAATCTATCTTAGAACAAAAGTGTCTACAAACATAGCTCCTATCGGCACCAATATCAAATAGGACAAAAGCTAATAGATTGTTGATAGTGAATATACCTGTAACCAAGTCGGGGTTCTCACGGGCATCCCTTGCGTTTATATTAAAAGCTCTTCCACGCGCTGGCCCACCGTCCTTTCTCTTGTTGGGACATTCATTCCTGAAGTGGCCCTGTTGTCCGCACTCATAGCACTGCCTTGGTCCAGTAGGGTTTGTCTTCACCGTTGGGGTGGGAATCTTGCAGTCCTTACCAATATGCCCGGTCCTTTTGCACTTTTCACAGACCACATTACAGCACCCGGTATAGTGCTTGTAGCACCTCTTGCACTACGGTAGACTACCCTTGTAGTTGGGGTTTGAGCTAGGGGTCGGGTTGGGGTTCCTCCAGTCGTTGTTTCCCTTGAAACCCTCATGCCTCTTAGCTGGGTTTTGATCAAAGACCTTTCCCTTGTTTCCATCCCACTTATGCTTCTCATGACTAGTCCTCGATTCTGATTTCGCTTTCTCAGGTTCCTTGCGGGTGATCTGGTTCACCAGGGTGTGCGCCATGCGCATAGCTTCCGGGACGTTGGGTGGCTTAGAAGAGGTGACATTGAAATGTCCCGTTCTTATTGATTAAAAACGTTCCATATTAATTGATT
Organism: Rutidosis leptorrhynchoides; assembly: GCF_046630445.1. Taxonomy (NCBI): domain Eukaryota; kingdom Viridiplantae; phylum Streptophyta; class Magnoliopsida; order Asterales; family Asteraceae; genus Rutidosis; species Rutidosis leptorrhynchoides. Next base: position 40,517,206 of record NC_092342.1, on the reverse strand, counting down.
TCGTTGCGAGGTTTTGACCTCTATATGAGACGTTTTTCAAAGACTGCATTCATTTTAAAACAAACCATAACCTTTATTTCATCAATAAAGGTTTAAAAAGCTTTACGTAGATTATCAAATAATGATAATCTAAAATATCATGTTTACACACGACCATTACATAATGGTTTACAATACAAATATGTTACAACAAAATAAGTTTCTTGAATGCAGTTTTTACACAATATCATACAAGCATGGACTCCAAATCTCGTCCTTATTTAAGTATGCGACAGCGGAAGCTCTTAATAATCACCTGAGAATAAATATGCTTAAAACGTCAACAAAAATGTTGGTGAGTTATAGGTTTAACCTATATATATCAAATCATAATAATAGACCACAAGATTTCATATTTCAATACACATCCCATACATAGAGATAAAAATCATTCATATGGTGAACACCTGGTAATCGACATTAACAAGATGCATATATAAGAATATCCCCATCATTCCGGGACACCCTTCGGATATGATATAAATTTCGAAGTACTAAAGCATCCGGTACTTTGGATGGGGTTTGTTAGGCCCAATAGATCTATCTTTAGGATTCGCGTTAATTAGGGTGTCTGTTCCCTAATTCTTAGATTACCAGACTTAATAAAAAGGGGCATATTCGATTTCGATAATTCAACCATAGAATGTAGTTTCACATACTTGTGTCTATTTTGTAAATCATTTATAAAACCTGCATGTATTCTCATCCTAAAAATATTAGATTTTAAAAGTGGGACTATAACTCACTTTCACAGATTTTTACTTCGTCGGGAAGTAAGACTTGGCCACTGGTTGATTCACGAACCTATAACAATATATACATATATATCAAAGTATCTTCAAAATATATTTACAACACTTTTAATATATTTTGATGTTTTAAGTTTATTAAGTCAGCTGTCCTCGTTAGTAACCTACAACTAGTTGTCCACAGTTAGATGTACAGAAATAAATAGATAAATATTATCTTGAATCAATCCACGACCCAGTGTATACGTATCTCAGTATTGATCACAACTCAAACTATATATATTTTGGAATCAACCTCAACCCTGTATAGCTAACTCTAACATTCACATATAGAGTGTCTATGGTTGTTCCGAAATATATATAGATGTGTCGATATGATAGGTCGAAACATTGTATACGTGTCTATGGTATCTCAAGATTACATAATATACAATACAAGTTGATTAAGTTATGGTTGGAATAGATTTGTTACCAATTTTCACGTAGCTAAAATGAGAAAAATTATCCAATCTTGTTTTAAACATTACTTCTTCATTTTAAATCCGTTTTGAGTGAATCAAATTGCTATGGTTTCATATTGAACTCTATTTTATGAATCTAAACAGAAAAAGTATAGGTTTATAGTCGAAAAAATGAGTTACAAGTCGTTTTTTGTAAATGTAGTCATTTCAGTCGAAAGAACAACGTCTAGATGACCATTTTAGAAAACATACTTTCACTTTGAGTTTAACCATAATTTTTGGATATAGTTTCATGTTCATAATAAAAATCATTTTTTTCAGAATAACAACTTTTAAATCAAAGTTTATCATAGTTTTTAATTAACTAACCCAAAACAGCCCGCGGTGTTACTACGACAGCGTAAATCCGGTTTTACGGTGTTTTTCGTGTTTCCAGGTTTTAAATCATTAAGTTAGCATATCATATAGATATAGAACATGTCTTTAGTTGATTTTAAAAGTCAAGTTAGAAGGATTAACTTTTGTTTGCGAACAAGTTTAGAATTAACTAAACTATGTTCTAGTGATTACAAGTTTAAACCTTCGAATAAGATAGCTTTATATGTATGAATAGAATGATGTTATGAACATCATTACTACCTTAAGTTCCTTGGATAAACCTACTGGAAAAGAGAAAAATGGATCTAGCTTTAACGGATCCTTGGATGGCTCGAAGTTCTTGAAGCAGAATCATGACACGAAAACAAGTTCAAGTAAGATCATCACTTGAAATAAGATTGTTATAGTTATAGAAATTGAACCAAAGTTTGAATATGATTATTACCTTGTATTAGAATGATAACCTACTGTAAGAAACAAAGATTTCTTGAGTTTGGATGATCACCTTACAAGATTGGAAGTGAGCTAGCAAACTTGAAAGTATTCTTGATTTTATGTAACTAGAACTTGTAGAATATATGAAGAACACTTAGAACTTGAAGATAGAACTTGAGAGAGATTAATTAGATGAAGAAAATTGAAGAATGAAAGTGTTTTTAGGTGTTTTTGGTCGTTGGTGTATGGATTAGATATAAAGGATATGTAATTTTGTTTTCATGTAAATAAGTCATGAATGATTACTCATATTTTTGTAATTTTATGAGATATTTCTTGCTAGTTGCCAAATGATGGTTCCCACATGTGTTAGGTGACTCACATGGGCTGCTAAGAGCTGATCATTGGAGTGTATATACCAATAGTACATACATTTAAAAGCTGTGTATTGTACGAGTACGAATACGGGTGCATACGAGTAGAATTGTTGATGAAACTGAACGAGGATGTAATTGTAAGCATTTTTGTTAAGTAGAAGTATTTTGATAAGTGTATTGAAGTCTTTCAAAAGTGTATAAATACATATTAAAACACTACATGTATATACATTTTAACTGAGTCGTTAAGTCATCGTTAGTCGTTACATGTAAGTGTTGTTTTGAAACCTTTAGGTTAACGATCATGTTAAATGTTGTTAACCCAATGTTTATAATATCAAATGAGATTTTAAATTATTATATTATCATGATATTATCATGTATGAATATCTCTTAATATGATATATATACATTAAATGTCTTTACAACGATAATCGTTACATATATGTCTCGTTTAAAAATCATTAAGTTAGTAGTCTTGTTTTTACATATGTAGTTCATTGTTAATATACTTAATGATATGTTTACTTATCATAGTATCATGTTAACTATATATATATATCCATATATATGTCATCATATAGTTTTTACAAGTTTTAACGTTCGTGAATCACCGGTCAACTTGGGTGGTCAATTGTCTATATGAAACATATTTCAATTAATCAAGTCTTAATAACTTTGATTGCTTAACATGTTGGAAAAATTTAATCATGTAAATATCAATCTCAATTAATATATATAAACATGGAAAAGTTCGGGTCACTACAGTACCTACCCGTTAAATAAATTTCGTCCCGAAATTTTAAGCTGTTGAAGGTGTTGACGAATCTTCTGGAAATAGATGTGGGTATTTCTTCTTCATCTGATCTTCACGCTCCCAGGTAAACTCGGGTCCTCTACGAGTATTCCATCGAACCTTAACAATTGGTATCTTGTTTTGCTTAAGTCTTTTAACCTCACGATCCATTATTTCGACGGGTTCTTAGATGAATTGAAGTTTTTCGTTGATTTGGATTTCATCTAACGGAATAGTGAGATATTCTTTAGCAAAACATTTCTTCAAATTCGAGACGTGGAAAGTTTTATGTACAACCGCGAGTTGTTGAGGTAACTCAAGTCGGTAAGCTACTGGTCCGACACGATCAATAATCTTGAATGGTCCAATATACCTTGGATTTAATTTCCCTCGTTTACCAAATCGAACAACGCCTTTCCAAGGTGCAACTTTAAGCATGACCATCTCTCCAATTTCAAATTCTATATCTTTTCTTTTAATGTCAGCGTAGCTCTTTTGTCGACTTTGGGCGGTTTTCAACCGTTGTTGAATTTGGATGATCTTCTCGGTAGTTTCTTGTATAATCTCCGGACCCGTAATCTGTCTATCCCCCACTTCACTCCAACAAATCGGAGACCTGAACTTTCTACCATAAAGTGCTTCAAACGGCGCCATCTCAATGCTTGAATGGTAGCTGTTGTTGTAGGAAAATTCTGCTAACGGTAGATGTCGATCCCAACTGTTTCCGAAATCAATAACACATGCTCGTAGCATGTCTTCAAGCGTTTGTATCGTCCTTTCGCTCTGCCCATCAGTTTGTGGATGATAGGCAGTACTCATGTCTAGACGAGTTCCTAATGCTTGCTGTAATGTCTGCCAGAATCTTGAAATAAATCTGTCATCCCTATCAGAGATAATAGAGATTGGTATTCCATGTCTGGAGACGACTTCCTTCAAATACAGTCATGCTAACTTCTCCATCTTGTCATCTTCTCTTATTGGCAGAAAATGTGCTGATTTGGTGAGACGATCAACTATTACCCAAATAGTATCAAAACCACTTGCAGTCCTTGGCAATTTAGTGATGAAATCCATGGTAATGTTTTCCCATTTCTATTCCGGGATTTCGGGTTGTTGAAGTAGACCTGATGGTTTCTGATGCTCAGCTTTGACCTTAGAACACGTCAAACATTCTCCTACGTATTTAGCAACATCGGCTTTCATACCCGGCCACCAAAAATGTTTCTTGAGATCCTTGTACATCTTCCCCGTTCCAGGATGTATTGAGTATCTGGTTTTATGAGCTTCTCTAAGTACCATTTCTCTCATATCTCCAAATTTTGGTACCTAAATCCTTTCAGCCCTATACCGGGTTCCGTCTTCCCGAATATTAAGATGCTTCTCCGATCCTTTGGGTATTTCATCCTTTAAATTTCCCTCTTTTAAAACTCCTTGTTGCGCCTCCTTTATTTGAGTAGTAAAGTTATTATGAATCATTATATTCATAGATTTTACTCGAATGGGTTCTCTGTCCTTCCTGCTCAAGGCATCGGCTACCACATTTGCCTTCCCCGGGTGGTAACGAATCTCAAAGTCGTAATCATTCAATAATTCAATCCACCTACGCTGCCTCATATTCAGTTGTTTCTGATTAAATATGTGTTGAAGACTTTTGTGGTCGGTATATATAATACTTTTGACCCCATATAAGTAGTGCCTCCAAGTCTTTAATGCAAAAACAACCGCGCCTAATTCCAAATCATGCGTCGTATAATTTTGTTCGTGAATCTTCAATTGTCTAGACGCATAAGCAATCACCTTCGTTCGTTGCATTAATATACAACCGAGACCTTGCTTTGATGCGTCACAATAAATCACAAAATCATCATTCTCTTCAGGCAATGACAATATAGGTGCCGTAGTTAGCTTTTTCTTCAATAGCTGAAACGCTTTCTCTTGTTCATCATTCCATTCAAATTTCTTCCCTTTATGCGTTAATGCAGTCAAGGGTTTTGCTATTCTGGAAAAGTCTTGGATGAACCTTCTGTAGTAACCAGCTAGTCCTAAAAACTGGCGTATGTGTTTCGGAGTTTTCGGGGTTTCCCACTTTTCAACAGTTTATATCTTTGCAGGATCCACCTTAATACCTTCTTTGTTCACTATGTGACCGAGGAATTGAACTTCTTCCAACCAAAATGCACACTTTGAAAACTTAGCGTACAATTCTTCCTTCCTCAATACTTCTAACACCTTTCTCAAATGTTCACCGTGTTCTTGGTCATTCTTTGAGTAAATAAGTATGTCATCAATGAAAACAATGACAAACTTGTCAAGGTATGGTCCACACACTCGGTTCATAAGGTCCATGAACACAGCTGGTGCATTAGTTAAACCAAACGGCATGACCATAAACTCGTAATGACCGTAACGTGTTCTAAAAGCAGTCTTTGGAATATCATCTTCTTTCACCCGCATTTGATGATACCCGGAACGTAAGTCAATCTTTGAATAAACAGACGAGCCTTGTAGTTGATCAAATAAGTCGTCGATTCTCGGTAGTGGGTAGCGGTTCTTGATGGTAAGTTTGTTCAACTCTCGGTAGTCGATACACAACCTGAATGTACCATCTTTCTTCTTGACAAACAAAACAGGAGCTCCCCACGGTGATGTGCTTGGTCGAATGAAACCACGCTCTAAAAGTTCTTGTAATTGGCTTTGCAGTTCTTTCATCTCGCTGGGTGCGAGTCTGTAAGGAGCACGAGCTATTAGTGCAGCTCCTGATACAAGATCTATTTGAAATTCAATGGATCGATGTGGGGGTAATCCCGGTAATTCTTTCGGAAATACATCGGGAAATTCTTTTGCAATGGGAACATCATTGATGCTCTTTTCTTCAGTTTGTACTTTCTCGATGTGTGCTAGAACAACATAGCAACCTTTTCTTATTAGTTTTTGTGCCTTCAAATTACTAATAAGATGTAGCTTCGTGTTGCCCTTTTCTCCGTACACCATTAAAGGTTTTCCTTTTTCTCGTATAATGCGAATTGCATTTTTGTAACAAACGATCTCTGCTTTCACTTCTTTCAACCAGTCCATACCGATTATCACATCAAAACTCCCTAACTCTACTGGTATCAAATCAATCTTAAATGTTTCGCTAACCAGTTTAATTTCTCGATTCCGACATATATTATCTGCTGAAATTAATTTACCATTTGCTAATTCGAGTAAAAATTTACTATCCAAAGGCGTCAATGGACAATTTAATTTAGCACAAAAATCTCTACTCATATAGCTTCTATCCGCACCCGAATCAAATAAAACGTAAGCAGATTTATTGTCAATAAGAAACGTACCCGTAACAAGCTCCGGGTCTTCCTGTGCCTCTGCCGCATTAATATTGAAAACTCTTCCGCGGCCTTGTCCATTCGTGTTCTCCTGGTTCGGGCAATTTCTAATAATGTGGCCCGGTTTTCCACATTTATAACAAACTACATTGGCATAACTTGCTCCGACACTACTTGCTCCACCATTACTCGTTCCGACACCATTTGTTCCTTTCGTTCTATTAACCCCTGGTCCGTAGACCTCACACTTCGCCGCACTATGACCATTTCTTTTACACTTGTTGCAAAATTTGGTGCAGAACCCCGAGTGATACTTTTCACACCTTTGGCATAGCTGCTTCTGATTGTTGTTGTTGTTGCGGTTATTATTGTTGTTGGGATGATTGTTGTAGTTACTGTTGTTGTTGTTGTTGTTGTTGTTGTTGTTGTTGGGCCGTTTGTTGTAGTTGCGATTGATGTTGCGATTGTTGGGATAATTGTTGCGATTATTGTTGTAATTGCTGTTGTTGTTGTATTGGTGATTCTTATCACCGTTTTCCTCCCACTTTCTTTTGACTTGCTTCACATTGGCCTCTTCAGCAGTCTGTTCTTTAATTCTTTCTTCAATCTGGTTCACTAGTTTGTGAGCCATTCTACATGCCTGTTGTATGGAGGCGGGCTCGTTTGAACTTATATCTTCTTGGATTCTTTCCGGTAATCCTTTCACAAACGCGTCGATCTTCTCTTCCTCATCTTCGAATGCTCCCGGACACAATAGGCACAATTCTGTGAATCGTCTTTCGTACGCGGTAATATCAAATCCTTGGGTTCGTAACCCTCTAAGTTCTGTCTTGAGCTTATTGACCTCGGTTCTGGGACGGTACTTCTCGTTCATCAAGTGCTTGAATGCAGACCACGGTAGTGCGTACGCATCGTCTTGTCCCACTTGCTCTAGATAGGTATTCCACCATGTTAACGCAGAACCTGTGAAGGTATGCGTAGCGTACTTCACTTTGTCCTCTTCAGTACACTTACTTATGGCAAACACCGATTCGACCTTCTCGGTCCACCGTTTCAATCCGATCGGTCCTTCGGTTCCATCAAATTCCAAAGGTTTGCAGGCAGTGAATTCTTTGTAGGTGCATCCTACACGATTTCCTGTACTGCTAGATCCAAGGTTATTGTTGGTATGTAGCGCAGCCTGTACTGCGGCTATGTTTGAAGCTAGAAAAGTACGGAATTCCTCTTCATTCATATTCACGGTGTGTCGAGTAGTCGGTGCCATTTCCTTCAAAATAGTCAAATGGAACAAGTTAATCATACAGAATATTAAGAGTAGTTAATAGTATTTCGTAGCATAATATGAACTCATTTATAAAAGCTTTTTCTTCATATTAGCGTTTTATAAGTTTAAATTCGGGTAGTACCTACCCGTTAAGTTCATACTTAGTAGCTAATATACAATTCAACTACTACAATTCTATATGAAAAACTGATTATAATAATATTTCACGTTCAAACTTTTACACAATATTTTACAAACTTACAATACCGCTTATTTTACATATAGCATGAAATATAGCACACAATAAATTTGATACAAGATGGTTGTGAAGATAATTCTAGCTAGTACACAAGTCGTTCAGCAAAGGCAATAAAGACACGTAATTCATACGTCCAGAAACAAGTCATTCATTCTGGTTTTACTAGGATTACTTCCCATCCTTGGTCTTGTGAAACATAACCGTTATGGCCGTTGATAAGACAGCGTGTTGTAACGTCGTCAAAGGGACGAGGGTTACGTAATGTCCAACAGTCCCGTAACAATCTAAAAACCTCATTTCTTACCCCAATTACCGACTCCGTCACTTGTGGGAACGTTTTGTTTAATAGTTGTAGCCCGATGTTTTTGTTCTCACTTTGGTGAGAAGCGAACATTACTAATCCGTAAGCATAACATGCTTCTTTATGTTGCATGTTAGCAGCTTTTTCTAAATCACGAAGTCCAATATTCAGATATATTGAGTCAAAATAATTTCTTAACCCATTGCGTAAAATAGCATTTGGGTTCCCCGCAATATATGCGTAAAAGTAAACACATCGTAAATTATGGATTTCCCAATGTGATATCCCCCATCTTTCGAACGAAAGCCTTTTATAAACCAAGGCATTCTTGGAACGTTCTTCGAATGTCTTACAAACTGATCTCGCCTTAAATAGTTGTGCCGAAGATTTCTGACCAACTCTAGACAAGATTTCATCAATCATGTCTCCGGGTAGGTCTCTTAAAATATTGGGTTGTCTATCCATTTTGTGTTTTTATACTGTAAAATAGACAAGAGTTAGATTCATAAAAAAAATACTTATTAATACAAGCAATTTTTACATATATCATAAAGCATAAGCACACTATATTACATATATTACACCACACGAATACAACTATCTTATTCCGACTCGCTTGTTTCTTCTTCTTCGGTTTTGGTTCGTTTTGCCAAGTTTCTAGGGATATATGATGTTCCCCTAATACGAGCCGTCGTTTTCCACATTGGTTTAGAAAAACCTGGTAGTTTAGAGGTTCCCGGGTCATTGTTACAACTTAAGGACTTCGGGGGTTGACGATACATATAAAGTTCATCGGGGTTGGAATTAGATTTCTCTATTTTTATGCCCTTTCCCTTATTATTTTCTTTTGCCTTTTTAAATTCAGTTGGGGTAATTTCAATAACATCATCGGAATTCTCGTCGGAATCCGATTCATCGGAGAATTGGTAATCCTCCCAATATTTTGCTTCCTTGGCGGAAACACCCTTGACCATAATTAACCTTGGTCAGTTGGTTGAGGATTTTCTTTTACTTAACCATTTTATTATTTCCCCCACCGGTTCTATTTCTTCATCCGGTTCCGATTCTTCTTCCAGTTCTGACTCTTCTTCCGGTTCCTCTTCGGGAACTTGTGAATCAGTCCACGAATCATTCCAATTTACATTTGACTCTTCATTATTATTAGGTGAGTCAATGAGACTTGTTCTAGAGGTAGACATCTATCACATAATATCAAACGCGTTAAGAGATTAATATATCACATAATATTCACATGTTAAAAATATATAGTTTCCAACAAAATTTGTTAAGCAATCATTTTTCAAGTAAACACGGTCGAAGTCCAGACTCACTAATGCATCCTAACAAACTCGATAAGACACACTAATGCAAAATTCTGGTTCTCTAAGACCAACGCTCGGATACCAACTGAAATGTCCCGTTCTTATTGATTAAAAACGTTCCATATTAATTGATTTCGTTGCGAGGTTTTGACCTCTATATGAGACGTTTTTCAAAGACTGCATTCATTTTAAAACAAACCATAACCTTTATTTCATCAATAAAGGTTTAAAAAGCTTTACGTAGATTATCAAATAATGATAATCTAAAATATCCTGTTTACACACGACCATTACATAATGGTTTACAATACAAATATGTTACAACAAAATAAGTTTCTTGAATGCAGTTTTTACACAATATCATACAAGCATGGACTCCAAATCTCGTCCTTATTTAAGTATGCGACAGCGGAAGCTCTTAATAATCACCTGAGAATAAACATGCTTAAAACGTCAACAAAAATGTTGGTGAGTTATAGGTTTAACCTATATATATATCAAATCATAATAATAGACCACAAGATTTCATATTTCAATACACATCCCATACATAGAGATAAAAATCATTCATATGGTGAACACCTGGTAATCGACATTAACAAGATGCATATATAAGAATATCCCCATCATTCCGGGACACCCTTCGGATATGATATAAATTTCGAAGTACTAAAGCATCCGGTACTTTGGATGGGGTTTGTTAGGCCCAATAGATCTATCTTTAGGATTCGCGTCAATTAGGGTGTCTGTTCCCTAATTCTTAGATTACCAAACTTAATAAAAAGGGGCATATTCGATTTCGATAATTCAACCATAGAATGTAGTTTCACATACTTGTGTCTATTTTGTAAATCATTTATAAAACCTGCATGTATTCTCATCCCAAAAATATTAGATTTTAAAAGTGGGACTATAACTCACTTTCACAGATTTTTACTTCGTCGGGAAGTAAGACTTGGCCACTGGTTGATTCACGAACCTATAACAATATATACATATATATCAAAGTATGTTCAAAATATATTTACAACACTTTTAATATATTTTGATGTTTTAAGTTTATTAAGTCAGCTGTCCTCGTTAGTAACCTACAACTAGTTGTCCACAGTTAGATGTACAGAAATAAATCGATAAATATTATCTTGAATCAATCCACGACCCAGTGTATACGTATCTCAGTATTGATCACAACTCAAACTATATATATTTTGGAATCAACCTCAACCCTGTATAGCTAACTCCAACATTCACATATAGAGTGTCTATGGTTGTTCCGAAATATATATAGATGTGTCGATATGATAGGTCGAAACATTGTATACGTGTCTATGGTATCTCAAGATTACATAATATACAATACAAGTTGATTAAGTTATGGTTGGAATAGATTTGTTACCAATTTTCACGTAGCTAAAATGAGAAAAATTATCCAATCTTGTTTTACCCATAACTTCTTCATTTTAAATCCGTTTTGAGTGAATCAAATTGCTATGGTTTCATATTGAATTCTATTTTATGAATCTAAACAGAAAAAGTATAGGTTTATAATCGGAAAAATGAGTTACAAGTCGTTTTTTGTAAAGGTAGTCATTTCAGTCGAAAGAACAACGTCTAGATGACCATTTTAGAAAACATACGTCCACTTTGAGTTTAACCATAATTTTTGGATATAGTTTCATGTTCATAATAAAAATCATTTTTTCAGAATAACAACTTTTAAATCAAAGTTTATCATAGTTTTTAATTAACTAACCCAAAACAGCCCGCGGTGTTACTACGACGGCATAAATCCGGTTTTACGGTGTTTTTCGTGTTTCCAGGTTTTAAATCATTAAGTTAGAATATCATATAGATATATAACATGTCTTTAGTTGATTTTAAAAGTCAAGTTAGAAGGATTAACTTTTGTTTGCGAACAAGTTTAGAATTAACTAAACTATGTTCTAGTGATTACAAGTTTAAACCTTCGAATAAGATAGCTTTATATGTATGAATAGAATGATGTTATGAACATCATTACTACCTTAAGTTCCTTGGATAAACCTACTGGAAAAGAGAAAAATGGATCTAGCTTCAACGGATCCTTGGATGGCTCGAAGTTCTTGAAGCAGAATCATGACACGAAAACAATTTCAAGTAAGATCATCACTTGAAATAAGATTGTTATAGTTATAGAAATTGAACCAAAGTTTGAATATGATTATTACCTTGTATTAGAATGATAACCTACTGTAATAAACAAAGATTTCTTGAGTTTGGATGATCACCTTACAAGATTGGAAGTGAGCTAGCAAACTTGAAAGTATTGTTGATTTTATGTAACTATAACTTGTAGAATATATGAAGAACACTTAGAACTTGAAGATAGAACTTGAGAGAGATTAATTAGATGAAGAAAATTGAAGAATGAAAGTGTTTGTAGGTGTTTTTGGTCGTTGGTGTATGGATTAGATATAAAGGATATGTAATTTTGTTTTCATGTAAATAAGTCATGAATGATTACTCATATTTTTGTAATTTTATGAGATATTTCTTGCTAGTTGCCAAATGATGGTTCCCACATGTGTTAGGTGACTCACATGGGCTGCTAAGAGCTGATCATTGGAGTGTATATACCAATAGTACATACATTTAAAAGCTGTGTATTTTACGAGTACGAATACGGGTGCATACGAGTAGAATTGTTGATGAAACTGAACGAGGATGTAATTGTAAGCATTTTTGTTAAGTAGAAGTATTTTGATAAGTGTATTGAAGTCTTTCAAAAGTGTATAAATACATATTAAAACACTACATGTATATACATTTTAACTGAGTCGTTAAGTCATCGTTAGTCGTTACATGTAAGTGTTGTTTTGAAACCTTTAGGTTAACGATCATGTTAAATGTTGTTAACCCAATGTTTATAATATCAAATGAGATTTTAAATTATTATATTATCATGATATTATCATGTATGAATATCTCTTAATATGATATATATACATTAAATGTCTTTACAACGATAATCGTTACATATATGTCTCGTTTAAAAATCATTAAGTTAGTAGTCTTGTTTTTACATATGTAGTTCATTGTTAATATACTTAATGATATGTTTACTTATCATAGTATCATGTTAACTATATATATATATATATCCATATATATGTCATCATATAGTTTTTACAAGTTTTAACGTTCGTGAATCACCGGTCAACTTGGGTGGTCAATTGTCTATATGAAACATATTTCAATTAATCAAGTCTTAACAAGTTTGATTGCTTAACATGTTGGAAACATTTAATCATGTAAATATCAATCTCAATTAATATATATAAACATGGAAAAGTTCGGGTCACTACAGACATTTCCCTGAATGGACTTGGGAAGTCCCCACAAGTATCGTTCCATTCTCTTAAACTCTGGGGTAACCATCGTGGGGCACATCAGCGCTAATTTCAGATACCTACAGTTGTAACCATCAAGATCGTTTCCCATAACCTTCAACTCCCAGAACTCAGCCTCCATTTTCTGTATCTCTGTTCTGGGGCAGTACTCTTCGATCATGGCTCCCTTAAATTCTTCCCAATGAGTAGCATAAGCCTCGTCAATACCTTTGGCCTGAGCATGTGTGTTCCACCAGGTTAGGGCGCTGTCCGATAGTGTACAGGAGGCATACTTGGTTTTGTTCATCTCTGAGCAGTTGCTTACACGAAACACAGCTTCTAGTTTCTCAAACCACCTAGTCAATCCAACTGGCCCCTTAGTACCACTAAAGTTGTGGCGCTTACAGCTTTGAAACTCCTTATATGTACACTCGTTACGGATGGGCTGGTTAACTGGTGGAGCTTGGGGGTTGATTTCCGCAATAGCTGCGGCTACTCTTTCAGCAATCATTTCCTCAATTTTTGCTGCTGTGGGCGCTGCTCTTCCATTTGCCATTGCTCTTTGATGTTAAAGCTAAGGGGTACGAAATAGTTTATATTTTTACTAGGAAATACTATTAAATATGCTACAATTTTACACAAGATATTTATTTATTTATAGAATGGATATACTTAAACCTTGCTACAACACTTATAGGCAGTGTACCTAATCGTACAGTAGTGTAGTTTTTAGTAAGTCCGGTTCGTTCCACAGGAAAAATCTTTAAACAAAGCTTAACGCTATATTAGTTTACTTTTATAAAAATACAAATATATATATAAGTAATATTATTATTATAAAGAGGGGTTTTTACCGTTTAATGACCGGTTTGTCGATTTTAAAACTTTAGTCGCAGTTAAAACCAAATGTAAAATAATAAATAAATACAAGACTTAAATTAAAGCGTAAAGTAAATAACGATAATGAAATTGCGAATAATAAAAGTGCGATAAAATAAACTTGCGATAATTAAAAAGTACGATAATTAAAAGTGCAATTAAATACAATAACAATAAAAATGCGATAATTAGAAGTGCAATTAAATTTAAAATAAAGGAAATTAAATATGAAATAAAAGTATTATGCTTATTTAAACTTCCGTAATCATGATGTTTGACGTGTTGATTTTAGTTTTATGCCCATGGGTTAATTGTCCTTTGTCCTGGATTATTTAATATGTCCATCTGGTTTTTGTCCATAACAGTCCATCAGTCATAAATATAAAGTGCGAGTGTCCTCATCAAATTATCCTTATACCCGAAGTTAAATATTCCAACTAATTGGGGACTTAAACTGTAACAAGATTTTAATACTTTGTTTAATAATTACACCAGGATGTCGACTGAGTGTAATCCAAGGTTTTAATATTTTGTTATCAATTATACCAAGTGTCCTTGTACATAATTTCACCCCTGTTTTAATTATTCTAGTGGCTATTAATCCATTCCCGTGTCCGGTTAAATGAACGATTATTCGTACATATAAATACCCCGCCCATCGTGTCCGATTGAGTGTATATGGTAATTTATAGGGACGCCCAATTGTAAATCTTTATATTAACATTAACAAACTATCATTTAGTTAAACAAATATAAAATCCATTAATAGCCCATAGTCTAATTTCCACAAGTGTCGTTCTTTTGTCCAAACCCCAATTATGGTACAAAGCCCAGTTATCCAATTTTAGTAATTAGCCCAACATCATGATTACTTCGGATTAAATAAGCATAATAATAACTTAGCTACGAGACATTAAATTAAAAAGGTTGAACATAACTTACAATGATTAAAAATAGCGTAGCGTTACACGGACAGAATTTCGACTTACACCCTTACAACATTCGCTAACATACCCTTATTATTAGGATTTAAAATTAAAATTAAAATATAAATTATATATATATTTTTACGTATATATTGAAAGAGAGATAGATTAAGAGTGTGAAAAATGATCAGAATTCGGTTGGCTTTATAGGGACTTTCAGAATTTGGGCCTCCGCGACTCGCGGCCCTTTTGGCCTTCAAACTCCGCGAGTCGCGGAGTTTGTAAATACAGCTCACACAAATTTGGCTCTTTGTTTACCGACGGTTTTATAAATAAATATAATATATTAAATAATTATAAGAATTATTTAAATATTATATTATATTTATGTGCATAGTTGACTTATAATTTTTAGTCCGTTGCGTCGAGCGTTGAGAGTTGACTCTGGTCCCGGTTCCGGATTTTCGAACGTCCTTGCGTACAATTTAATATCTTGTACTTTGCGTTTTGAATCTTGTACTCTTGTAATTTCGAGATGTTTCTTATCAATAATTGGAACCTCTTTGATTGTATTTTGTACTTTTGAGCTTTTTGGTCGTTTGCGTCTTCAATTCGTCGAATCTGTCTTTTGTCTTCACCTTTTATTATTTAAACGAATATCACTTGTAAATAGAACAATTGCAACTAAAAGCTTGTCTTTCTTGAGGAATAATGCTATGAAATATATGTTCGTTTTTAGCATTATCAAATATTCCCACACTTGAGCGTTGCTTGTCCTCAAGCAATATCGTCTTGAAATACTAGAATCACTTCTTTATTCTTCACACTTTGTACATCAGTGATTTCTATACGGTGGTATAAACAATGGTAGTAACGATATGGTTTACAGTCCCACATGACTATAAAAATTTAGATCCATTAAGGAAATTGGATCTTTATGAAAACATTTGATCTTTTGAAAATTAAATCTAGTTTTTACCCTAGATAAGTTTTCCGGAATAACCCTTTACCGGTGTTTGCAAAATATTTTTGTGGGTTTGGTGGGTTTCAGATTTGAAAATTTTAGCTCAAAACTTATGGTTTTGTGTCACCCACTTGCTAACCTTGTATTTGGAAAGCAACACGTCCAGTTTACTTGTCCCGTATATTACCTTTCGGTAAACTACCGTCCGGTTGTAAAGGAAAGCGTTGAACAAGCAACTGTTAAGGCAATGTCTAATGACATGCATTTGATTATGGTCTATAACGTGTCGGACGCAATTACTATCCTTGGTAGGAGCAATAGTAAAGCTCACCCTTATGATTTTTCGGTCTGTCACAAGGTCCTGTCTTTGACCATGCTATGCAACCACCGTTCTTACGGTTGACACCCGATTTAGTTCAGGTGACCTAATGAATTCCAGGTGAATTCCTAGGATTTTACGTTCAATGGTAATGAACGCATTGAAAATAGGGTTTTCAGAAAACAAATCGGTTTGTAATTTTGATCAAAATATTTTCTCGTTCAAGCTCGAGTTTAGATATCATTGAATTCCATGAGTTTGAATTCTCAATCTTTAAGGTCAATCTCTAGGATTGAGTAATATCAGGCTTAAAAGCCGATTTTTGATCTTTTAAGGAGATTATCCTTTCTGGGGATCTGATTTATTAGTCTTATCCAGCTAATTTGCATGGTGCCCCCCCATTTTACGAGATAAATCCTTCTCATGGTTAGGATAAATCTGACCACTTGGCGACCCTGTTTAATGCTGAGGTCCGTGGATTTCCTGCTGATTTTAGTAATGACTTTTCTAGATTTTTCGTCAACCTACAGCTGGTCCGGACGACAACTTCTTGACCTAAATCAAGAAGCGCGTTTCTTTTTCGGAAGACTTTACTTCCTTTTAATGATGGAATTGATTCATCGTGTAGATCCATCTTTTCTTTTCTTTCATCGGGTAAAACAGTTTAGTTTAGTCCAAAGCAAAAGTATTTTCAGTTATTTGTTACAGATATATGTGACATATGTTTAAGATAACTTGGTAAATTTTCCCACGCTTGGCTTTTATTTTCCTTTTTATCGTCCTCTATTCCATTTTAAATGAATTTTAACATTTTGGTTTGTTTCTCAATTTATGTCCTTTCCGAGGTAACAATAATTTCGGTGTTAAAACCTAGTTTTATTGTTCATAAATATGTATAAACATGATTTTGAGTTCATTTAATTGAAAATTTTTAAAAATTTTACTAGAATTGGGTAGTCAGTATATAAGACTAGGGCTGTTCTTTATTATCAGAGAGCACTAGATTCTAATACAACTACTGCTTTACTAGTATTTTTAATGGTAACCAAGTGTATAAAGTAAAAAATTTTAAAATCCTAAAGAATTTAACCCCTTCCCACACTTAAGATCTTGCAATGCCCTCATTTGCAAGAAATCAGTAACAATTTAAATTATTGAGGGTGATTTGTGTGAAATTGATTAAATTTTACCAAAGTTTCCAAACATATTGGCGTTTGTTTGCTGAATGATAAATGGTGCACATCATTTGTTCATTCCGTCTTGTTGTTATTTCACATATATTTTGCATCTTGTCGTCCAAATTAGTTGCTTTTGCTGAACTTAATGCCAGTCTTTGAAAATGAGTTGTTTTACCCTGTTGTGTACATAAGATAAACTGCAAACATATATACATATTTTTGAAGTTTGGTATATTACCCCACATTCAAAAATTATTAAAATCTAAGAATAAAAGTTAGAAAATTATAAAAACTATTACAATATTAACATAAGTATTAAATGTATCAATATTACAAATTACAAAATAAATAAAACTAAGTAGACTAGGGATGATATTGATACCAATAGGGGTTCCAAGCATAACCATAGGTGCTATAGAATGCTTCGGCAGGGTTATACGTAGGATACGGTGGTTGCATCTCTATAGACCAGGGAGGGAATATGGGTTTCGGAGTAGGAATATAGTTTCTACCTATATGTTGGCAATGAGCTATGATTTGGTTTTGATGAACTTGCCAATCTTCAAATGCTCTCTGTCTAGCATTTTCGTACTCGTGTGAAGCTATAAACCTTTGCATTTCTTGCATTTCATTTCCCCCTCCTACATTACCTTGCTGTTGGTTTCTCTCAACCTGTGGATGTCTACCATGGTATTGTACTGCGGCGTTATTTTGCCTCTTCAAAACTTTCGCACCATGGTATACATTTAAACCTATAGTATCGCGGGGTTCTGGTTCTTCGACTAATAATCCCCCCCGACTTATATCCACACCGAGATATTCAGCAATCAAAGTAATAAAAATACCACCTCCTATTATGCTATGCGGTCTCATCCCCCTAACCATAGCTGATAAATAATAACCCACACAATAAGGTATACTTACAGCGCTTTGTGGGTCTCGAATACACATATGGTAAAACAAATCCTGTTCATTTACCTTTTCCTTGTTCTTACCTCTTTGTGTAATCGAATTAGCTAAAAACCTATGAATCACTCTTAATTCAGCTCTATCTATATCCAAATAAGAGTAATTTCCCCCTTTGAATCGGTGATGGCTTGTCATTTGACTCCATACACCGTGTGTATCAAAATTTTCATCTATCTTTCTACCATTTAGTATCAACCCTCTACAATCGGCAGATGCTAACTCCTCAGGCGTATATATACGTAAAGCCTGAGCCATGTCTAGTAAAGACATGTGGCGCATCGAACCTCCTAACAAAAATCTAATAAAAGATCGATCGGTAAACTAGCTACCCGATCATTTAATTCTATACTACATAACAATTCTTCACACCATACTTTATATACAGGTCTACGCATGGTGAATAAACGTACCCAGTCATTAAAAGTAGAATTACCATACCTCTGTACAAGTAATTCCCTAATTGGCCTGGCCAATTCTACAGCTTCTAATGGTCCCCATTCTATGACCCTAGGTACCTCAACAACTTTAGAATGAAGAGTATGCAAACCCCTTTGGTATTTTGGATAATCTATCCAAAGTCTGTCAAATCTTAGGTTCGGGTGCAAATCTTCCAAGTGCATATCAGAAAAGGTCATGACTGGATGAGGTATATCTTGCTTGTAGTAGTTATCCACCTCCTGTTGTTCCGCATTCTCAGCAGGAGCATTGCGAGCTTGGGATGAAGATTCACCCCTTTCAGTCTGCAAAACACATCAAACACAATTTTTGTGCATCCAAATATGCATTAGTGTCAGCAAAATCATCAATCAAAATAATTACAATGACATGATCAATTTATATCAAACTTAAGCTTATTTTCACATTTTTATCAAATCTACACTTTTTCAAATAAGCATATACGAAAATGTTCGCCAAGTTCATAAGCATTCAACTCAAATAACATGTCAAAATAATCATTACTAGCAATTAAACAAGTTTCAAATGGCATTATCTCTCAAAAATCAAGTTCATGAATTTTAGACTTGAAAAAGTCCACTTTAATTCTCAAAATCATGTTTAGGCTCAAAGTTTGGATCATTTAACTACCTAAACATGTTACACTACTTAATTTAGCAACAATTCATGACAAAAATCGGCCATAACCTGTTTATATCAAAAAGCCCCAAATTTGCTCAAGAACACAAACCCTAGATTACTCAAAATTTGAAGTTTAAGGCTTCTAATCATGTTAAACAGCATCAATCTAGGTTATACAAGCATAATATATAAACAATTTAAGCCTAATTACACTAAAAAGCACCAAAATCAAATTGGGGAAAAAAATTGCTCAAGAACACTAATTTTCGGATTAAATGGTGTTTAGGTGTAGAAATTTACCGTTTTTCTTGAGTAATTCCTTGATAGCATCCTTCTCAACATGATTTTAGTAAAAGATTTGATGATTAACGGTTAAAAATTGTGATTTTAGGGGTGTTTTTTCGGGTTTTTTCGGGTTTATGTTCGCAGTTTTGTGGTGTGGGGAGTGAACTGATCTGTTTTTTTACGTTTTATTTTTTTTCTGGGTTTTGATCCCTTCGCGAGTCGCGGTGTTTGGACCTTCAAACTCCGCGAGTCGCGGAGTTTGGTATATTTTTTTTTTATAACTTATACTAATTAAAACAATTAAGTAATTAATTTTAAAATTTTGTTTCCCTTGTTATTTAGGACGAGGTCGTTTCGGATCGATGTCCTAGTCCGTCCTTCGACAAAATTTTAAAATTTGTCTTTTTGTAGCGATTGTTTTAAAAGCTAAGATTTTTGGGTTTTTTTTAATGTTTTTGGCATACTTTAATTCAATAAGATTAAAAATAATGATAATAAAAGTTCTCGTCCCTCCCTCGGGTAAAGCAATTTCGGTTCAAAGACCTAGTCTTCAACTTACGACGAATTTTAAAAATCATATTTTTAACTTAATGAGATAAAGTAAATTTTTGTTTTTAAATTCACACAATTTAAATATAAAATTCAAAATTAATATTAAAAATTCACACCAAACTTACAATTTAAAATGCATAAAATTAAAAATTCATATTTTAAAAATTAAAAATTCTCACCAAACTTAATTTAAAAATTCATATTATAAATTCACACCAAACTTACAATTTAAAATGCATAACATTAAAAATTCACACCAAACTTATATTAATTTTTTCAAATATTTACAATTTTAAAAATATTGTTTTTACAAAGTTTACAATATTAATTTAAGATTTAAATATTAATTTTAAAAACATGGTAAAAATAAAATTAAAAATCTTTTTGGCTTTTTATCCCACTTTAATCAATCAAATATTATCAAAAATACGCGCCCCTCTTTTCGGTAAAGTAATTTCGGTTCCAAAACCTAATTTAACTCATGACGAATTTTTGAAATATTTTGGGTTGATTGATTAAAGATATTTATACCTTAAGAATAAACGTAAAATTTCACAGTGATGTAATAAATTTTTGTATGATATCAATAATTTCGGTCGCCAAACCTAATTTTATTCAATATCAATTTAATACTTTATAGCGAACAAATTAGCGTTTATTATCAAAAGGTTAAAAATAAAAATAAAAAAAATAAAAATTGAGACTGTACAGACTTACCTGTGAGATAGTATTCTTAGTTATATGATCTATCCCATTCATAAGATAGTCGGTTTAATTGGTTTTCCATAGCTACATAGGCGTAACCTCGAGCATTTAGTGTATTTTCTTCTAAACATATGAACGGTCCGTCTCTGCATAAAGTAACAAATTCGGTGTTTGAATAGGTTTGATTATTTGAACATTTACCTCCATTTGACCATTTTCCGCATTTGTGACATCTTTCTAGGTGTCGTGCTCTTCTTTTCGCTGCGGATTTTGATTTTCCTTTACCAAATTGTAACTTATTATCTTCGCATCTGGATTCTTTTCTAACTCCGTCCATTCTTTCTCTGATTACTGATACTATTTCACTCGGAAGTGTGTCATTATTACGTTTAGTGATCAAAGCGTGTAGCATTAGACCATGGTTTAGTTCACAGGCAGTCTTCATTTTGTAAAAACCTAAAAAAAATAAAAATTCAGAATGGGGGAAGAAGACTAGTTCTTTAGGGTCTGCTAGGGAAAGACCATTCGGATTCCATTTTCGAGAACTACACGAAAACAGATAATCTAAATCTAACAGAAATACATATTATCCTTTAAAGACTTGATTCTCCCCACACTTAGTTAGCTGTGGTGTCGAAATTATGATTAACTTCGTTGTCGACTTCCATCGGACTATCTATGTAGTGTTTAACTCTGTGACCATTAACTTTAAATTCAATCCTATTTGAATTTATTAATTCTATCGTTCTGTATGGAAAAACTCTTTTAACTATGAATGGTCCAGACCATCTTGATTTCAATTTTCCAGGAAATAGCTTGAATCGTGAATTGAAAAGAAGAACTCTGTCTCCTTCTTTAAATTCTTTTGAACTTCTGATTCTTTTATCATGCCATTTCTTCGTTCTTTCTTTATAGATTAACGAATTTTCGTATGCTTCATGTCTTAATTCTTCTAATTCGTTTATTTGACTTAATCGTAGACGTCCGGCTTCATGTAAATCAAGATTACATGTCTTCAAAGCCCAAAACGCTTTGTGTTCAATTTCTACTGGAAGATGACATGCTTTTCCATAAACAAGTCTAAAAGGTGTGGTTCCAATTGGAGTTTTGTAGGCTGTTCTAAAAGCCCAGAGTGCATCCTCCAATTTAATGGACCATTCCTTCGGATTTGATCCTACGGTTTTCTCTAGAATACGTTTTAAAGCTCGGTTGGTATTTTCAACTTGTCCACTTGTTTGTGGATGATATGCGGTGGAGATTTTATGAGTTACTCCATATCTTTTAAGAACTTTCTCAAGTTGATTATTACAGAAATGAGTACCCCGATCACTTATTAAAGCTTTCGGTGTTCCAAACCTTGCAAAAAGACGTTTTAAAAAGTTGACTACAACTCGTGCATCGTTAGTTAGGAGAGCTTATGCTTCCGCCCATTTAGATACATAATCAATGGCTACGAGTATATGTAGATTATTATGAGATTTTGGAAATGGACCCATAAAGTCAATACCCCAAATGTCAAATACTTCACATACTTGGATGACATTTTGTGGCATTTCATCACGTTGACTTATTTTTTCGGCCCTTTGACAAGCATCACAGGATTTACAAAGAAGGTGTGCGTCTTTGTAAATTGTAGGCCAATAGAATCCAGCATCATAAACTTTTTTTGCTGTTAGTTGAGGCCCATAATGCCCTCCTGTTGGTCCTGTGTGACAATGGTTTAAAATTTTACTAGCTTCATCTCCAAATACACATCGGCGTATTATTCCATCGGGACAACTTTTAAACAGATGTGGATCTTCCCAAAAATAGTGTTTTATATCACTGAAGAATTTCTTTCGTCTTTGGTACGATAATCCTTTTTCAAGGAATCCACAAACTAAGTAGTTTGCATAGTCTGCAAACCATGGAATTTCATTATAATCTATCTTCAATAGATATTCATCAGGAAAGTTGTCTTGTATGGCCGATTCATTTAGAACTTCTAATTCGGGATTTTCAAGACGAGAAAGATGATCAGCGGCGAGATTTTCTGCTCCTCTTTTATCTCGGATTTCAATATCAAACTCTTGTAAGAGTAAGATCCAACGGATTAATCTTGGTTTAGCATCTTGTTTTGAAAATAGGTATCTAAGAGCAGAATGGTCGGTATAGACCACCGTTTTTGCTAGAACGAGATATGATCGAAATTTGTCAAAAGCAAAGACAATAGCAAGGAGTTCTTTTTCAGTAGTTGTATAGTTCGTTTGTGCTCCTTGTAACGTCTTACTAGCATAATATATAGGTTGAAATCGTTTTTCAATCCTTTGTCCTAAAACGGCTCCCATTGCAAAATCACTTGCATCGCACATTAGTTCAAATGGTAGATTCCAATTTGGTGTTATCATGATCTGCGCATTAGTGAGTTTCTCTTTAAGAATATTAAAAGATTTGATACACTCATCTGAAAATATGAATGGAGCATCCTTTTCTAGGAGTTTATTCATAGGAGTGGCAATTTTAGAAAAATCTTTTATGAAACGTCGGTAAAAACCGGCATGCCCTAGAAAACTCCTAACTCCTCTAACATTGGTGGGATGTGGAAGTTTAGCAATTACATCTACTTTAGCTCTATCCACTTCAATTCCTTCTTTTGAAATTTTATGACCAAGAACGATGCCTTCTTTAACCATAAAATGGCATTTCTCCCAATTAAGAACTAGATTTGATTGTTCGCATCTAATAAGCATTCGTTCAAGATTAGCTAGACATGATTCAAATGTATCACCGAAGACTGAAAAGTCATCCATGAAAACTTCCATGCATTCTTCTATCATGTCGTGAAAAATCGCCATCATGCACCTTTGAAAGGTTGCAGGGGCGTTGCAAAGTCCAAATGGCATGCGTTTGTAAGCAAAAGTACCATAAGGGCACATGAATGTGGTTTTCTCTTGATCTTCGGGTGCTATTGGAATTTGAAAATATCCGGAAAATCCATTTAGAAAACAATAGTAACTATTTCCGGCTAATCTTTCCAACATTTGATCAATAAAAGGTAAGGGAAAGTGATCTTTTCTGGTGGCGTCATTTAATTTTCTATAATCAATACACATACGCCATCCTGTTACAGTCTTAGTAGGAATAAGCTCATTTTTCTCATTTGTAATGACAGTCATGCCACCCTTCTTAGGCACGCATTGAACTGGGCTTACCCATGGACTATCAGAAATTGGATATATCAAACCTGCATCTAGCAGTTTAATAATCTCTTTTTTAACTACATCTTGCATATTAGGATTTAGTCTTCGTTGGCGTTGCACATACGTTTTATGACCTTCTTCCATAAGGATTTTATGTGTGCAATACGAAGGACTTATTCCTTTAATATCATGAATCTTCCATGCAATGGCTGGTTTATGAGCTTTCAACACAGAAATGAGTTGTGATTTCTCATTTTCAGTAAGAGAAGACGATATTATTACAGGTAATTCAGATTCACCATGTAAATAAGCGTATTCCAAATGGTTTGGAAGTGGCTTTAACTCTAATTTTGGAGGTTCTTTTATCGATGATTTGTATCGATATCTGTCTTCTTCTTTTAGCATTTGAATTTCTTCTGTTGTTGGTTCATATCCATTAGCTATAAGTGTAGCTAACATTTCAGCTTCATCAATTGGTTCATTACCTTCTCCTAAAGAACATTCTCCTGTTCCTTGTAATTCTGGAAATTCTTCTAATAATTCTGCATGTGCATCTATAGTTTGAATATAATAACATGTATCATCTGCAGATTGCGGTTGTTGCATTGCTCTATCAACTGAAAAGGTTACACTCTCGTCCTCTATACTTAGGGTCAATTTCTTACCGAACACGTCTATCATTGCTTTAGCCGTGTTTAAGAATGGTCTTCCTAATATGAGAGGAACTTGAGAATCTTCTTCCATGTCCAGAACAACAAAATCTACTGGAAATACTAAAGTACCAACTTTAACTAGCATGTTCTCCATTATCCCTCTAGGATATTTTATTGATCTATCGGCTAGTTGTATGCTTATTCTTGTTGGTTTCAATTCTCCAAGGTCTAGTTTAGCGTATAGTGAATATGGCATTAGATTTATACTAGCACCTAAGTCTGCCAATGCTTCTATTGAACTAAGACTACCCAGAAAACATGGAATTGTGAAACTTCCTGGATCAGATAGTTTTTCTGGTATCTTATTCAACAGCACTGCTGAAAAATTAGCATTCATAGTAACAGCCGAGAGTTCTTCCATTTTCTTTCTATTTGAGATTAGATCTTTCAAGAATTTAGCATATCTAGGCATTCCTGAAATCACATCAATGAAAGGAAGATTTACATTTATCTGTTTAAACATATCCAAGAATTTGGATTGCTCGGCTTCAAGTTTCTCTTTCTTCATTTTACTTGGGTAAGGAAGTGGTGGTTGGTATGGTTTAACATAAGGTTTAGCCTTAACTGTGTTATCTTCATTAACCTTTTCAACTACCGGTTCTTTTTCCTTATCTTGATCAGGTTGTGGTTCTTGTGGAGTAGGAATAGCTTCATCAGAAGTTACAGGTATTTCAGGTGGTTTAAGCGTTGTACCACTTCTTGTGGTAATGGCTTTAGCTGTTTCATTTCGGGGGTTAGCATTTGTATCACAAGGTAGACTTCCCGGTTTTCTTTCACCTATTAACCTTGCTAGGTTACTTACTTCTTGTTCCAGATTTTGAATAGAAGCTTGTTGATTTCTAAATGCTTGAGCATTTTGTTCATTAGTTTATTTCTGAGATGTGAAAAACTGCGTTTGAGTTTCAACTAGCTTCTTCATCATATCTTCTAAATTCGGCTTTTTATCATCGGTTTATTGTGGTGGTTTGTTTTGAAAATTAGGTCTTTGCTGATTGTAATTATTATTGGATACTTGTTGATTGCTAGGACCTTGTTGGTTGTTGTATGGAATATTTCTGTTATAATTTTGGTTTTGATTGTAAATCGGTCTTGGCGGTTGATAATTATTCTGATAATTATTTCCAGGCCTTTGGTTTATGTATGAAATATTCTCTCTTTGTTCCATTGTTAATTCAATACTGAGACAATCTTTTGTCAAATGTGGTCCTCCACACTGCTCACAACTAATTCGTATTGAGTGAATATCTTTAGTCATCTTTTCCATTCGTCTCTCGACAGCATCTATCTTTGCAGAAATGGAATCTAAGTCATGGCTAGAATTGGCTCTAGCTGCTTTAGATGATCTAACAATATCTTTTTCTTGGTGCCACTCATGTGAGTGGGAAGCAGTGTTATCAATAATTTTGTAAGCATCAGTTTCGGTTTTCTTCATAATAGAACCACCAGCTGCTATATCTATATCTTTCCTTGTAGTGATGTCGCATCCTTGGTAGAATATTTGTACTATTTGACAGGTGTCTAAACCATGTTGCGGACATCCTCTTAACAACTTTCCATATCTAGTCCATGCCTCATATAGAGTTTCATTCGGCTTCTGTGTAAACGTAACAATTTCTGCTTGAAGTCTTACGGCTTTAGATGCAGGAAAGAATTGTTTAAGAAATTTTTCAACTAAAACATCCCATGTATCAATCGCCCCTTCAGGTAACGATTCCAACCAATCTTTGGCTTCTCCCTTTAAAGTCCAGGGAAATAACATGAGATATATCTGTTCATCCTCCACTTCTCGGATTTTAAATAGTGTGCAGATCCTATTAAAGGTACGTAGATGTTCATTTGGATCTTCCTTCGGCGCACCACTAAATTGGCATTGATTAGTCACCATATGTAGAATTTGTCCTTTGATTTCATAATCTGGCGCATTAATGTCTGGATGAGTAATTGCGTGACCTTGGCCAGTGCGTTTAGCTCTCATTCGGTCTTCCATACTTAAAGGTTCCAGATTCTCCATAATTTAATTTGTTGAATCGGAATCACTAGAGGATTCTGATTTAATGGTTCGTTCCTCAACAATCTCTGTTTGAATGATTGGTGGTTCCGGAGGAAAATTTAATGGTTCAGGATCTACGAATCGTTCCTGAATATTCTCCGGATTCTCAATTGTGAGGTCGGGTTCAAAAAATGGATTATCGAAAATTTGAACTGAAGTACTTGGTCGACTGGATGACGATTCTAAAGAAAAATCAACGGCAGTAATATTTGCTAAATGTCTTGATCTAGTTACAGGTGGTGAACGTACAAAAGGTGGTGAACGTCTTGCTCGGTGCATTTACTGAATATCCTATTAGTTTTTAAAAGGAAAGAAAAATTATAATAAGTTATCCAATCAATAGAATTTTCTGATTTTGCCCACGTTTCGAATAGCCAAAAGATGCAGCAGAGGGGCAGGATTCGTTTGGTCTCAATATAATTGAGGACTGTTTGGCTCCAATAACCCGGTCCACGTACAAATCCAACTATTACTACGAACCAGAAAATTTTGATGTCTATCAATTTAACCACTTAAAATAAATTTTCGTAATTTTAAGAAATTTAGATAAGAAGTAGAATAAAAATCTATGTCCTAAAAACTAGAATAGCGAGAAATAAGAAAGAAAAAGAGTTCGTCGAAAAAGGTCGAAAAAGAAAAATGGTTAAAACATAAAAGGTGACGGAAAAATAAAAGAAACTTATAAAACTTAAAAATACTTGACTAACCTAACCTTATTACTACAACTAACTTAAAATTATAATCGCAAATTGAGATTACTAATTGGAATGATAATTGATACATTGGTAAAAGTCGTCTAAAATATTAAAGCTTACAGGAAAAACTAAATCCCAAATGGAAATAACTTAAAAAGAAACTAAAACTTAAAAAGCTCGCAAAATTCTTAAGCACCTAAATCTTAGTCTAAAGAAAAAACACTTAAGGAATTCTACGGCAAAGCCTAAAAATCTAGAAGTAAAAATAACTATGGCAAAAACTAAGTTTAAAACTAAATATGAGCGAAAAATACAAATATTACGCTAAAACAATTAAAAAGGGATAAAATATAAAAATATACAAAAAGTTGTAAAAAGTACAATTTTTTATAAAAATATTATTTTTATATTATTTATTTTATAAAAATATTAATTTTACAATTTAATTAAACTAATTTAACTAAAATATAAATTAAATAAAAAGTAAAACTTTAAAATAAAACTAATTATAATAATAATAATAATTAGGGTTAATAATTATAATAATTAATAATTACCCGTAATAAATGCAGAATTAGGGTTCTGTCGCGTGTCAGAGTATCTCCGCGACTTGCGGTATTTCAAGCAGTAAACCCCGCGAGTCGCGGGGTTTCAAAATTCAACCCTGGAACAGTTTAAAACTGACGCGTTTTTTTTTATATTTTCTGTTTTATATTTTATGTTTATATCAAAATATTTGTATAATAAAAAAAAACTTATATTTAAAAACTTAAATAAAAATAGAACTTCTTTATAAATTTAAAAATATCTTAAAAATAGATTTATATATATAAAAATATTTTTTTTTTCGGTTTTTTTTATGTTTTAAATAAAAACAAAATACTTAAATAAAACTTATATAAAAATAAAGAAACTTTATAAAACTTAAATATTTAACAAAATCTTAAAAATACTTATATTTTTTTTTTATATTTTCGAATATTTAAAAACGTATTTTTATAAAAACGGATTTTAATAAAAGTAAACTAAATTTTTTTTTTATATTAGCGTTGCGCTTTCGGCTTTTAAGCTAGATTGTTCCCCGGCAGCGGCGCCAAAAATAACTTGATGTTAAAGCTAAGGGGTACGAAATAGTTTATATTTTTACTAGGAAATACTATTAAATATGCTACAATTTTACACAAGATATTTATTTATTTATAGAATGGATATACTTAAACCTTGCTACAACACTTATAGGCAGTGTACCTAATCGTACAGTAGTGTAGTTTTTAGTAAGTCCGGTTCGTTCGACAGGGAAAATCTTTAAACAAAGCTTAACGCTATATTAGTTTACTTTTATAAAAATACAAATATATATATAAGTAATATTATTATTATAAAGGGGGGTTTTTACCGTTTAATGACCGGTTTGTCGATTTTAAAACTTTAGTCGCAGTTAAAACCAAATGTAAAATAATAAATAAATACAAGACTTAAATTAAAGCGTAAAGTAAATAACGATAATGAAATTGCGAATAATAAAAGTGCGATAAAATAAACTTGCGATAATTAAAAAGTACGATAATTAAAAGTGCAATTAAATACAATAACAATAAAAATGCGATAATTAGAAGTGCAATTAAATATAAAATAAAGGAAATTAAATATGAAATAAAAGAATTATGCTTATTTAAACTTCCGTAATCATGATGTTTGACGTGTTGATTTTAGTTTTATGCCCATGGGTTAATTGTCCTTTGTCCTGGATTATTTAATATGTCCGTCTGGTTTTTGTCCATAACAGTCCATCAGTCATAAATATAAAGTGCGAGTGTCCTCGTCAAATTATCCTTATACCCGAAGTTAAATATTCCAACTAATTGGGGACTTAAATTGTAACAAGATTTTAATACTTTGTTTAATAATTACACCAGGATGTCGACTAAGTGTAATCCAAGGTTTTAATATTTTGTTATCAATTATACCAAGTGTCCTTGTACATAATTTCACCCCTGTTTTAATTATTCTAGTGGCTATTAATCCATTCCTGTGTCCGGTTAAATGAACGATTATTCGTACATATAAATACCCTGCCCATCGTGTCCGATCGAGTGTATATGGTAATTTATAGGGAAGCCTAATTGTAAATCTTTATATTAACATTAACAAACTATCATTTAGTTAAACAAATATAAAGCCCATTAATAGCCCATAGTCTAATTTCCACAAGTGTCGTTCTTTTGTCCAAACCCCAATTATGGTACAAAGCCCAATTATCCAATTTTAGTAATTAGCCCAACATCATGATTACTTCGGATTAAATAAGCATAATAATAACTTAGCTAACAGACATTAAATTAAAAAGGTTGAACATAACTTACAATGATTAAAAATAGCGTAGCGTTACACGGACAGAATTTCGACTTACACCCTTACAACATTCGCTAACATACCCTTATTATTAGGATTTAAAATTAAAATTAAAATTAAAATATAAATTATATATATATATATTTTTACGTATATATTGAAAGAGAGATAGATTAAGAGTGTGAAAAATGATCAGAATTCGGTTGGCTTTATAGGGACTTTCAGAATTTGGGCCTCCACGACTCGCGGCCCTTTTGGCCTTCAAACTCCGCAAGTCGCGGAGTTTGTAAATACAGCTCACACAAGTTTGGCTCTTTGTTTACCGACGGTTTTATAAATAAATATAATATATTAAATAATTATAAGAATTATTTAAATATTATATTATATTTATGTGCATAGTTGACTTGTAATTTTTAGTCCGTTGCGTCGAGCGTTGAGAGTTGACTCTGGTCCCGGTTCCGGATTTTCGAACGTCCTTGCGTACAATTTAATATCTTGTACTTTGCGTTTTGAATCTTGTACTCTTGTAATTTCGAGACGTTTCTTATCAATAATTGGAACCTCTTTGATTGTATTTTGTACTTTTGAGCTTTTTGGTCGTTTGCGTCTTCAATTCGTCGAATCTGTCTTTTGTCTTCACCTTTTATTATTTAAACGAATATCACTTGTAAATAGAACAATTGCAACTAAAAGCTTGTCTTTCTTGAGGAATAATGCTATGAAATATATGTTCGTTTTTAGCATTATCACTCTTCTAAACAAAAATTTTGACTTAAGTCAAAATCCAGCATTTAATAAATAATAATATAGTATATGGCAACCAACATGGAATCAACACAACACATGTTAACTAAGTAATGCAACTAAGTACATATATCACAGAAACATCATACAGTAACGTAATTAGAACACCGTACAAAAAGTAAACAACACTAAGTTCCATTCATTAATAATAAGTTGCATACATCCGCATAGGTTCGCACAATACATGAGTAAAACATGAAACTACAAACGAGATTACATAATGAAATCTACTACAATGCCCTATGGTGACGGTGGGTAAAGGATGTCCATTATGTGGGACATCTAGTCCTCGAGCTCAGTTACCCGAGTACAGAAGATCTCCACTTCTCTCGTCAGTTCCTCGACGGAGGGAGATGCTGGGGCAGGCGGTGCAGTCGGTACAGGTGGTGCAGGTGGTGCAGACGGTCCAGCGCCAGAAGTAGATGGTGCATAACGGTAAGCCTTACGCACGAATGGATTGACAGGATACGGCACAACCCGCTTGCGGGCGGTGACCCTAGTCCTCAGTCCATGTGCGTTAATGAACGACCTACCTCCGTTAACCCCTGGAATAACGGTACCATCGAAACGATACAACTTCTTCGGCGGGGTAGAGGGTGGCTGCACGGGCTCCTCCTCAGGGTACTTGTCGGAATCCTCATCACTGAAGTCATCAAAAGATGAGTCGTTGGATGATGAGTCGTCGAAAATAGCTGGAGGTGGCTCTGCTCGGCCGGTAGTCATAATCCGATATCTGAAAGGTGGGATCGGCATGACACGCCCATCAGAAAGGCGTCTAGCCCAATGGTTATGCTCATTACGGAACGAAACGTCCCTGTATTCCCCAAGAATCACAACACCACCGTAATGGTGCTGTGGCTCCGAGGGTCCTGGGATGAGTGGAGCTGGAATCTCCGGTGGATCCTCGTATCCGTCTGAGGTGATCACTGGGTCGGATGCATGGCCACTGGCTCCAGAGGACAAAGCGCCAGAGTCACTGGAGTGTGTCGACGACGGGATCTGTGAATCGGCAACAATGGCAGGCGAGGTGGAGGGTGAGTCTGAGTCGCTCTCCAAAATGATAACGGGCGGGACATCCGATATCTGAACAGGGAAAAATGACTTTTTCCATGTCAGTAAGTCAATAAGCAAGCACGTATTAGGCAAAATAACTACGACAGTCTAGATCATATATAGAAGTAAATAGCATGGCAATAATAGCAAATTGTACAGAAGTATCATGCAATCGAAAGCAGATAATAGCATGCAGTAATGAAAATCAAGTAGCAGTATACGTCATATAGCAGTAAAAGTAAATAGCATCATGCAGTAAGTTTCGCAGAAACAAGTAAAATAGCAAGTTGTAGATTAGTCCTATTAGTGAATCCTACTCGATCCGGTCTAGACTCACTAATGCAACCTAATTCCCTACAACCAATGCTCTGATACCAAATGTGACGCCCCGTACAAAACCATCGTGTACGATTCGTCATCAACAGGATTTTTACACGGTCAAATACTATATGCTGTTTGAAAACCAGTTTTGCATTCATAAAAAGATAGCGTTTACAAAAGATAGCGTGACACAAAGGTTGTTACAAAGTCATTATTTGAAAAGAACATAAACTACGAATGCAAAAGAAAAGTTCCATGATTGAGACATCTCTAAGTTATGCAGTGAAATTCTAGCACAGCAGGTCCTTAACAGCAAGTTTAAACACCAAGACAGCAAGTCTAAACAGCGGAAGCAACAAACCTCTAAGCACCTGAGAAAACATGCTTAAAAATGTCAACAATAATGTTGGTGAGCTATAGTTTAAGTTGTAACAGTAATGTAAGGTAGGCCACGAGATTTCAGTGTTCCAAAACAGTATGAAAAGTATATGTTTAACTGTGGGCACTTGGTAACTAACTTAACGTTTATAACCCCATAAAAGTACACTTGGCGAGTGCGTATGTTTACGAAGTATTAAACACCCGTTAAATGCTAGCACGACTAGCCCGAGTGGGGATGTCAAACCCTATGGATCCGTATCTAAGATTCGCGTTCACCGGTTCAAAAACCAATGACTAAACGTTACCGAGCTAAGGGGAAAGTTTATGCCGTTGTATAACCCAAACATATATAAAATTTAAGTACTCGTTCCTAGTATGTAAAACATAAAAATCGCACGTATTCTCAGTCCCAAAATAGTTAAAGTAAAAAGGGATGCTATAACTCACAGTGATAAGAGCGGTAAAGTCGATAATGAAAGTATGCAAGTAGTAAGTCGGTCCGAAAGGTCGTCAACCTAAGTCAAAGGTTACTAGGTAAGTGTGTTATCCTCATAAGTTCTAATAGTGCATAAAATAAGTTTAAGTGTCATCATCATCATCATTCATCATCATAAAAGCTAAGTAAGTTTGACAAGAATAGAGATCGAAACAATAGGCTGACTTCGGTTAGCTGTTACGACCTCTATACAAAAAGAAAAGACGCGTAATCAGTTGCTATGGCTCCGTATATGAGTCCCCTAACAGCTGACCAATTTTCAGAACCTAACTCGTCTTCGTTTGACCGTGGCGACGGTTTAAGTGCGAGTTGGTCAGAAATTTCAGCACAACGTTAATAGGGTGTAGTGACTTTCGGAAGGCCATAAATCCTAAACCGTATATCGGATTAAGACGAGGCCTAAACGGAAAATCATCTACTCGAACCGAACTAACTGAAAATTAAATTTTTAGTAGCCCAGGTGGTCTAATCAGATCCCTAAAACAGTAAGCAAGGTGCTCCGGTGGGGTTCTTAGTGCATGATGCTCATCACGGTTCTCATCCTTGATGCTTGTAGCTTCAAGTGTACAACTCGTTGATGGGTTAGCATCATCTTGACCAAGATTCTACCATCAACACATAATATATTAAGACCAAGTAAGAACACAACTCATTTAAGAGTCTTAGATGGATGATGAACCAACGTTACATCATATCCTTAGTCTTAACACAATTACAAGTTACATTTATAACTAAAGCTACAAACTTTACTTCAATCAAGAAAGTATGAACATAATCTAAGTCAAATGAAGTGATGGAACCCTAAGCTAGACAGCTTGGAACCTTTTCATACAAGTTATAAGGTCACAAAGCTAGAAAGCTTGAACCTTTAGTGTTTTTGAAGAACTTGAAGCATAAAGCTTAGATCTTTAAGTTATATGAAGACCATAAACACAAGTTTTGATCTTTATAACAAAATAATGAGATCATAAGTTAGGAAACTTAGATCCAACAAAAGATATGAAGATTCAAGATAGAAATCTTGCATCTTGGTTGTTCTTGAAGATCTTGAAGCATAAAGTTTGGATCTTTAAGTTACATGAAGATTACAAACACAAGTTTGAATCTTTATAACAAAATAACAAGATTAAAGTTGAAAGATATAGATCTACAAAGTAGGTGAAGATTCAAAGCTAGAAAGCTTGAATCTTCCATGTTCTTGAAGGATTCAAATCCAAGTTTGAATCTACAAGATGTAATCAAGATCAAAGCTAAAAGGCTAGACCCATGATGATGATGATGATGAATTCATGAGAGAGAGAGGAAGAAGAAGAAGAAAAATCAATACTTACACTTTTTAGAGAGAGAAAGAACTAGAGAAAGAATTAGAGAGTGAGTGTGTGTAAATTACAAATGAAAGCAAGTGTAAAATGGATGGAATAAGGCTTGTATTTATAGGAAGTTAGGGTGTTGGGGGGTTAAGGTGGCCGTGATTTTGGAGGGGGACAAGGGAGACCAACTTTTGCTTTTTGGTTTATGGTTGTCTAAAGTTGGTGCTTATGTTAGGATCCCATGCAACATTAAGGATAATACTTGACATAAATGCTAGTATGTTCCCTCTAATAAATGGGCATTTGTCTTACATATTAATGGGTCACTAGCTATTTATAATTGGGCTAATTAAATAGTCCACTAACTAGTGTAGGGTGGGCTAAGGCCCAACAAGGTAGATAGTCCAACAAGACTAACTAGTAAGCATAAGTAAATTACTACGCATAATTAAGCAGCCAAAAACCCAAGTAATTATTATTATAAAATAATAATTAAGATTTCGTTGTCATAATATTCCGATTACGACAAAAGTTAAACGTGTACGCAGTACGCAGTTTGCTCGTAACGTCAAGTGACATTAACGGTCATAAAGGCTTCCGGTGATCAAGTTAAGTACCTTACGTACTTAAAGGCACGTTTTATCACATAAATGAAAGTAAGCCATGTGTATAAAGATTTCAGAGTATAAAGTAGTACAGTACGCACAAATACGCAGTTTCGCAAAAACAGAGGCACAAAAACAAGTCGAAAAAGTCGGGTCGTTACAGTTTCGGCAATAAAATTTTTAAATAAAATAAAATATGTTTTAGGTCATATAAAAATTAACCGCTAATTCTGTATAATAAACAAATGAAACTTAGAATGTAGTTTAACAAAATGTTAGATATAAAAGAAGTAGAATGCAAATATTAAATATAAGTATATTTTAGATGATCTAAAAAGATATAATTTGTAACACTAAATTGGATATATTATTGTCCGATTATTTTATGATATTAGACTAATAATTTGGAGCTAAGTATGTCTATGACGACCTTCCCCTAGATTATTCAATGCAAAAAAAGCGTTTGAAGTAGTCATTTAGTGTCAACACTGAAGCAACTTATTTTTATTTCAATATCCTTCGCATTTTCGTTAAACTCTTTTGGTGCACTTTATCTGCCTACATAACAAAGATAAATAATTTAGTATTTGACTATTTCATTGCAATAGATAATATTACCGGTATAAAGTCTATATATTGATTTACATGTTTTGTTTAAAATTGTAAATTTTCCTATTATAAAGTAGACATGTGGCTTGTAAAGTTTGTCGAGCCTTTCTCGTGACATAATAACATACGTAAACAAAATCACTTGAAATCCGTAAAAGAGTATGACAGTGAGGAAGCCCACGTTTATGAAACTCTATCGTGTAAAGAGCTGCGTCAAATAAAGACAAACCTGATCCTAATAGACCATGAAGGAAATACAGTACTAATCATCAAAGAAAAGAATGACATGTATGTTTATAACCTAAAATATTCAACTGAAGCAAACCAATAAACATTAAATGCCAGATGTAGCTACAATGTTATTTGCATACTAATATTATCTACATGACCAAGTTCTAGGCATAATGCTAAGTAACAGATGTAGCTACATTATGATATGCATACTAATATTATCCACATGAGCAATATTTGTGGATGGTGTTAGCTGAGACAGTTAACTGTAGACCAGTATAGTAGTATGTAATGCAATAGCAGCTCAGAAAACATACTCAATAGCTACAAACAATAGCAATATTAAAAAAAAAAACATAATCAGTAATTACAAATAAAAATAGTATGCAAGACTGACCCGCTTTAAAATGGCCAAATGGACTTTGATCTTTCAAGAAAGAGGCAAAATGTTTAACTTTCTTTTGAAATATGTATGCAAGGATATCGGGCCTATCAACAGTTGTCATAATTGGATAATTTCTCATAAACCTCCTAGCTTCAAAATTAGGTAATTTCTCGAAAACCTTGCCATTTAGGATTGCATGTGAAAGTAATAAAATATTGAGGGTTTTCATAGACACGACAAACATATAGTGCATTCAAATAGCGGCTTAAAATATAACGTGGAACGCCAATAATTAGAGTTGGCTGCTCTCCTAGGGTTTCTTATCGGGGATTCATAGGATATCACAATGAATGCAAACATTGTTGCGGTCTCTCAAATCTTTGATAAAACGAAGAAACACCTAACGGTCACACAACATCAATACATCAGACATATGAAAGGATTTAAAAAAAAAACATAACAAAGCTTTACATATAAAATGTACCTTCAATATTTAAGATAAGAATAGCATCATGACAACCCAGAATTGGAAAAGACTGCAGCAACAGGTAGTTCAACTACAGATCGATTTCGTAGTGCTGCCAAAGTAAATAAAAAACTGATATAATATAATAGAATTACGGCACAGTAGCTTACAAAAACATAGAACTAAAATGAATTAATATACAAAAAAAAAATATTGTAACAAAATCAATTAACACAGCTCTAATTATCTAAACCGACCCACTCAGAAAAACATGTATTGAAAAAATAGTTTCCAACAACAAAGATTTACCTCACTTCACCATGTGTGATGATCAAACTCTACATGAGTTAATTATATTACAGAACATATACCTGAATAGCCCGGTAAGTGACTTGTTGCATGATATTAACCCGTTATAGTGAGATGTTCTTAATGTGAAAAAAGCAACAATTTATCAGATAAGACGATATCTAGAAAGAAAAAAAAACACACGTATAAGCTCACATGTCTATCGACCAACTTGATATTTTTAAGTGACAATTTATGTAAAAAAAAAACATGTACAGATAATAACAATCTCAAATCTTACCAGAAAAAGGTGTCAACGCTTTGTATATGCCTTCCATCCTACATCTTTCAAAACATTTTTTAACAACAACAACAACAAAACCCAATACCACATAAGTGGTGTATGGGAGAGGTGAGATGTATACAATCTTTCCGCTATCCAAGAATAAAGACAAGTCATTTCTCCACCCAAAGTGAAAACACTCTCAAAAGTAGAGAGTGTCATCTCTCTCTCTATTCGACGGATAGAGTGATTGGTTCCGAGTGGACCTCCGGCTAATAAGTAGGAAACAAATTTAAAAATAAACTAAAATTGAGACGCCGGGTAATATGTAACCATGTAAGAGTATTTAATCGTGTTAAAATGTTAATGTATTTCTAGAGTATTCTAGAATTAATTAGTAGAAGAAGATATTATAAAACAAAAATATCTAGATATTATTAACAAAAAATATCTAGATATAATCACAAAATATCTAGATATTATTAACAAAAAAATATCTAGATATTATTTATTAGAAATCTAGATATTTCTATTAAAATATCTAAGACTCACTCATGAGGCCTATAAATAGGCATAAGGCCTCACCATTTTGATGTAACCAAACACATAACACAATTTCAAGTAATAAAACTCACCCTTTCAAATTACAAAGTCTTCATATACTTCTTTTACTAATTCATCCCCTCGTAACATTAAACTAATATAAAACCTAATCATCACATTAGATTAATCTAAAACTACTACAATTCTAACAAGTGGTATCAAGAGCCGTTTGGGCGTTCATTCGAGTACACCATGACTACCGTTGGTGCGTACAATATTCCCGTCCCCATCTTTGATGGTGATAACTATAATTTTTGGAGTATCCGAATGAAGACATATTTCCAAGCTCAAAGCTTATGGGATATTGTCGAAGTCGGTTTTACAACTCCAAAAGACGTCGAAACTCTGTCCGCAGAAGAACAGGAAAAATACAACAAAAATGTTGTAAGAAATGCTGCCGGTCTAGGATATATTCAACAAGCCTTGACACCGTCTATTTTTCCACGAATCATGAGAGCTACGACAGCCAAAGAGGCGTGGAAAATCCTTCAAGAAGAATTTCAGGGGAATGCCAATGTGAGATCTGTCAAACTACTAACTCTAAGACGAGATTTTGAAAATTTAAATATGAAAGACACCGAGACCGTTAAAGAATACTATTCAAGAATAAAGGAAATAGTAAATCAAATGAGAGCTTATGGTGATTCTATAACTGATAAAAGGATCGTAGAAAAAATACTTATCAGCATGACCGAAAAATACGATCATGTCATTACCGCTATTGAAGAGTCAAAAGACATTGAGACTCTATCAGTAACGGAATTAATTGGCTATCTTGAAGCATATGAGGCTAGACTGAGTCGGCGTAGTGAAAACTCACTCGAAAGTGCCTTTCAGTCTAAACTCAAATTAAGGTCTCAAAAATCTAATACTGAGGGAAAATAAATTTTCAAGAAAACTCGCGAGGAGGAGAAAAACCCAGAACCGGGTTCGATCATAGAAGAAGAAGTTACCCTCCATGTGGTATTTGCAAAAAGACAAATCACTTGGAGAAAGATTGTTTTCACAAAGGGAAGCCACAATGCAATAACTGCAAAAGATTTGGGCATCTAGAAAAAGATTGCCGTTTAAAACAAAATCATTGAGCTAACTTCACGAAAGAAAGTGAAGATATACCGGAGAAAAAAAATCAGTTATTCAATGCCTGTCATGTCGCAAATAAACAGAGGGACGATACTTGGTTGATCGACAGTGGGTGCAGCAACCACATGACAGGAGATGAGAAGTTATTTCATAGTATCAACACGTCAGTAAAGTCCCGCGTCAAACTGGGGAATGGAGCTCTTGTTGACAGTAAAGGCAAAGGTATGATAACTGTTCAAACTAATAACGTCACTCGATCTATCAATGACGTTCTTCTAGTACCAAGCCTAGCAAGTAACTTGCTAAGTGTTGGTCAAATGATGGAGCACGGATACTCTTTACTCTTCGAAGATAAAACATGTGTTATACGTGACAAGAAAAACAACTATAAATTAATAGCTGAGGTGCTAATGGAGAACCGTAACTTTCCACTTCGTTGGCAGTATATCCAAGACACAGCCATGAAAGTTCAAGTTGAAGAATCATGGCTATGGCATCGAAGACTTGGCCACTTTAACTTTCACGCACTAAAAATCCTCCAACAGAAGAATATGATGAGAGACTTGCCTAACATAGAAGAGATCACTGACACGTGTGAAAGCTGTGTGATGGGCAAGCAACATCGAAAACCTTTCCCTCGTGACATAGCTTGGAGAGCGAAAGGTATACTGGAGTTGGTGCACACCGACGTTTGTGGACCAATGAGGACCCCGTCACTTAACCAAAACAGGTACTTTATTCTCTTTATCGATGACTATTCTAGAATGACGTGGGTGTACTTTGTGCGTGAAAAATCTGAAGCATTTACTATATTCAAGAAGTTTAAGAACTTCGTAGAAAAGAGTAGTGACCTCTATATAAAAACACTAAGGAGTGATAGAGGAAAGGAATATACCTCTACACAATTCAATAAATTTTGCGAAGATGAAGGAGTTAAACGCCAACTCACTGTTGGTTACGCCCCTGAGCAAAATGGTGTCTTTGAACGTAAAAACAAAACTGTAATGGAAATGGCCAAAACAATGATACATGAAAAAGGCCTTCCAAACAGTTTCTGGGCTGAAGCTGTATACACAGCTGTATATATTGTAGTGACTCGTCCCAATCCATCCGAACGAAGTCCATATCGATTATAAATGATTCACAACAGTTGATTACATCGCGAGGTACTTGACCTCTATATGATACATTTTACAAACATTGCATTCTTTTTTGAAAAGACAATCTTTCATTACAACGAAAGTTGACGACATGCATACCATTTCATAATATATTGAACTATAATTGACTTAATAATAATCTTGATGAACTCGACGACTCGAATGCAACGTCTTTTGAAATATGCCATGAATGACTCCAAGTAATGTCCTTATAATGAGCAAATGCACAGCGGAAGATTTCTTTCGTACCTGAGAATAAACATGCTTTAAAGTGTCAACCAAAAGGTTGGTGAGTTCATTAGTTTAACATAAACAATCGTTTCCATCATTTTAATAGACCACAAGATTTCATATTTCCATTTCTCATAAACATACGTCCCATGCATAGAGACAAAAATATCATTCCTATGGATTGAACACCTGGTAACCGACATTCACAAAATGCATATAAGAATATCCCCATCATTCCGGGATCCTCCTTCGGACATGATATAAATTTCGAAGTACTAAAGCATCCGGTACTTTGGATGGGGCTTGTTGGGCCCGATAGATCTATCTTTAGAGTTCGCGTCAATTAGGGTGTCTGTTCCCAAATTCTTAGATTACCAGACTTAATAAAAAGGGGCATAGTCGATTTCGATCATTTAACCATATAATGTAGTTTCGATTACTTGTGTCTATTTCGTAAAACATTTATAAAAACAGCGCATGTATTCTCAGTTCCAAAAATATATATTGCGAAAACATTTAAAAAAGGAATAATGAAACTCACCATATTGTATTTTGTAGTAAAAATACATATTACGATATTGAACAAATGCAGGGTTGGCCTCGGATTCACGAACCTATATTAAGTATATATATATTAACACATATAATTAACATGTAATAATAATAAAACTAGTGTATATAAATTACTTTTTTTAATTTAGTAATATATTTGTTATTTTAAAGGTTATATATATTTAATTTGTATATTAATATTTATACATGTAGTTATACTAATACATATATATCTTTATACTTATATTGTTAAATCAAAATTTATTATATGTAAATATTTATGTAAATAATGTTATTATGTTTGTAGTAATAATAATACTGTAATAATATTAATAATAATAATAATAATAATAATAATAATAATAATAATAATAATAATAATAATAATAATAATAATAATAATAAAGATATTAAGAATGATAATTCTTAAAAATGATAATTTTAGTAAAGATACATTTATTAATAATAATAATTTAAAAAATATATATATATATATATATATATATTTTTATGATAATACTAATAATGATATTAATAATAATAATTATAGTAATGATAATTCTAATATTCATTTTAATGATAATAATAATAATAATAATAATAATAATAATAATAATAATAACAATAATTACATTAATAAAAATATTATTACCATTAACCATAATATGTGGGCTTAAATGAGTCCATCATGTTAAAACTTGCAGCCCAAAATTATAACCCAGTCCATTGCCCCTTTTAAACCTGAATTTGATGGTCTGTAAACATCATTCGGTTCTTTTGATTTCCACAGACCGATTCATTCATCATCCACACGATCCCCAAATCCTTTTCCAAAATTAACATCTCTAAAATCAAGTTTCAAGATCAAACGAACTCGTTTCTTAGATCCACGCTTAAGGAGTTTTGTGAAAGAATTCGAGGCTAAGAACAACAAAAATTTTCAATTTGTTACGAATAGTGGCGTCGGTGATGAAGAACAAGAAAATTAGAACCGCAATCTAAAGGGTTTCAGGTATGTAATCCTTCATGGAAGTTATTGTAATTTACCTTCTAAATACTCGACAAGCTTTAATTATAATAGAAACATACTATAATTTGTGAATCGAAATATTGATTTTAATAAACACTAGTTTGATTTTTGAGATTTGTAATCGTTCAATGATTTTTAACTTAATTTGAAGCATCACGAAATATTGTTGGAAGATTATAAATTAAAATTTATGTTCAGTTTGAGCTGAGAAAGATCAAAGTACCCTGAGGACCTTCACGAATTGTGTTTTCAGCTAAGAGATGAAACCAGTAAAATTTTCTGTTATAATGATGTTGATATTCGAGTCTGGAGGTTCCCGAGGGTTTGATTTCTATTATTGTTCACAAATGTTAGCTTTATTTGTTGTAAGAATCATTAAACAAGAAGCTGAGAAATTAAGTTCATAAATGAAATTGATTGTTTGATGAAAAATAATTGTTTCATACATTAAAACAGATTTGTGAATCTATTATAATTCCTATTATTTGAAAAAGCTGAAATCATATGCTATTGTTGCTGTGAACTTGTGAGATGAATTTAAATTGTGATTTGAATTGTGAAACTTGAATTTATGGTTTGAAATATTGAGCAGGTGGTTATCAACGGTTGTTCGACAGAGTAGAGATAGAAGACAGAATTTGATAGGTTGATTGTTCATCTGTGAGGTGGGTTCGAACAAAAAAGCATAGCAGCGGTCTTGTGGATTTGTGATGTTGGTGATTTGATGTCCAGAAAAAAAAAAGATAGTTTAAGTGGTGGTGAATGATGGTGTTGAGTCAAAGTGGGAAGAGGGTGAGACGTGGTGTCGGTTTAGTTTACAGAAACAAGAGATAAAGAAAGAACGAAAGAAGGGTGGGTTTGATTATGGTGAGTTCAAAACAAAAAAAAAATTAGTTGATAGTAACATTAATGGGTTTGTTTTTCTTTGTGTTCAGGAAGTGTAAGGCTGTATGTATATGCATATAATGTATATATAGAGTCAGGGAGATAGTAGATGTTTTATATATATATATATATATATATATATATATATATATATATATATATATATATATATATAAAGATAATAAGGTGAGTACAACCTGAGAGTATTGTAGCAGCTGCAAAAGTTAGTTGTATGTGGTGCTTAATGGCGATGGAGTCTATTGAAAAAGGGGATGAAATGGTTTTGAATGTAGAATTAAAATAGAGTTCAAGTTCATGTATTATGCCATTCATATGTGTAATATAGAATAGATAGTGGGAAAAGATTGACAACAACCTTTTGTAGTTTAGCTGTGATTGTTTGCTAATGGAACATATTAGGAATCCAATCGTACTAATTTACAGATATATGACAATTTTATAAAACATCTTGACAGCTAAGTATAACAGAATTTGGATTTCTTTTTCATGAATTATTTTATATAAAAGAGATATTAATACTAATAATCCTATTATTAGTCATTAATAATAATACTGAAATAATAACATAATAATACTGAAATAACAATTGTCATAATAATATTAATATTTAGAATAATAATACTAATAGTTATAATAATGTTTATAATGATATTATTAATGATAATGTTACTAAATTGTATTATTTTTATAATAATAATAATGATAATATTTAATAATAATGGTTCTTAATGATAATACGTAATTATAATACTAGTTATAAACATATTAATATTATTAATGATAATAGTAATACTATACTAATTATAATAATATTTACACTATTATTGATAATAATATTATTTGTAATGATAATATCATAATGTATATATATACATATATAAAATATATATATACATATATATATCTGTATATAAACCTATATCCATTTTCATATCTTATAAGTCATCTATTTTAAATAATAATTTTAATAATACAA
The DNA here is from genome assembly GCF_046630445.1 of Rutidosis leptorrhynchoides. Classification (NCBI taxonomy): domain Eukaryota; kingdom Viridiplantae; phylum Streptophyta; class Magnoliopsida; order Asterales; family Asteraceae; genus Rutidosis; species Rutidosis leptorrhynchoides. The sequence continues at coordinate 40,473,512 of NC_092342.1, read as the reverse complement.
GTATTTAATATTGAAAGTACTAATAATATTAATATAATGACTAATTCATCTTATAATTAAATTTAATATCATTTATTATTAATTATATATTATATATTAACATGTACATATTTATATCTATTAACATTATTTAATTACTCTAACTGTTATTTCACATTTTAAATCCTAATGGTTATATTTATAGTCATATAATATACATATTTATTTACAAATAACTGTTCGTGAATCGTCGGGATTTGGTCTAGGTTCAAATGATTATATGAATACAGTTTAAATTATTTTGTGACTCAACATAATAGACTTTGCTTATCGTGTCAAAACCACATAAAGATTAAGTTTAAATTTGGTCGGAAATTCCCGGGTCATCACAGTACCTACCCGTTAAAGAAATTTTATCCCGAAATTTGAGTGAGGTCATCATGGCTAACAATAAATATGTTTTCCTGACGAATATGAGCTGATAAATAGAGTTTTCATCATTACAGAATAATACAGATAAAATAATTCGATTATTCGAAGAGCACGAATGAAACTATCATGAGAGGGGTTCCAACAGGCATCGTCCACCTTCACCCAAAAACTTGTCCCATTTTTTTTTTTTTAGCCGTTAGTAAAATAAAAAAAAAATTATATTCCAACGGCTATCCTAACGGTCACTTTTACCCTATATAAACACCAACCATATACATCATTTTATACACTTAAACATATATTTCTTTTATGTTTCCACCTTTCTAAAAATCAAAATCAAACACTCCCAAACTGCAAAAATGTTAACACTTCCCCCAATGATTGTTTCATTCGATGTTCATTACGGAGGTGTTTTTCCGTAATCAAATGAAGGAATATGAGTGGGGCGACAGTATTTCGTTTGAAGATATCGACATTCGTGATGTTGGTTTACAAGACTTGCTATCCTTTCTGAAGGAAAAAGTTCCGTGTGAAATCACGTCTGTGTTCTTTTATAAAGACGATTATGATGCGAATTGTATGGCAAGTTTTCTGTGTACCGATGATCAATGGTACTTTATAAAAGATACTATTGAAGATCGCGGTAAACACATTTCTTTGTATGCGGTTCTTGAAGATGAAGAGACGTTGGGTTATCGTTACCTCGATGAATCAGCTGAAACAGCAGTTGAGGCATCAAGAGAAATACCGATGTCTCCAGAGTACCTCACGGATGGTGAAATGACTGATGAACGCTATTTTGCAGATGACAATTGACGACGACGAGTAGTTTGATCGTAATCTTTTAATTTTTAATTGTCGTGATGTTTTAATTTTTAATTATTGTAATTTCAGTGTTGTTGTCGAGTTTTATATCTTCCTTTATGTTTCGGAGCTCTTCGTCTTTTTAATCTCTTCTCGATCTCTAGTAAGACGAGTAATGGTCTAGAATTTGTAAGTATGGAGTTTCGAGTGAATTTAATGTTATAATCAAGAAAGAACGTAATAGCACGATTTGATTTGTTAAATTACCAGAATCATTGAGAATAGAGCTATCAAGAATATACTTTCTTGATATGTTCAGAAGTTAATTAGAATGAAAGAGTTATGTAACATGACACATGATGGTGGTATGGTCTATTGTGAACCACCATGTCCCATTAGAACTCAGCATGACTTACTGTAATATAATCACATTGATCAGGTGTCATTATATTATACTAACTCATGCATCAGTTCCCAACATTACTTCAATAACATTCATATTTTAAGCTCGAAAGTTTACAGAATATAGAAACTAACCGTTTCTATATGATGTAACACTGATAGCACGAAGAGATATATGATTTCAGATAGTATTAGTTATAAAAATATATTCAGAAATATCGAGGATGTTTATAATGAAATATACGATAATATTTTTGAATATCTAAGATCAGAGGATGATGGAGACTATTGTCCGCAAGGGTTTAGAGTAAGGAGCAAGATATTCACTAAAGACTTTAGCAGACATTGAATCATTTGGATTCTTTGAAGTCAAACTTATTCTTTGTGATTTGACCACGGCTTCCCTTATAGTTTCGTATAATCTGCATTTCGGTACTAAATTTTCTATTGAATATTTCCAATATAATGATACACAGGAAACACGAGGAGGTATATAATTTTGGACGAGAAATTTATGAAAATATCCTCAGAAATATCGAAGATATTGATGATGATATTTTGGAATTTCTAAGTTTGATGGTTGATGGAGAAAGATTTTCCGCAAGATTTTAACATGACTTCAAAGCAAGATATTCTCTAAAGATTTCAACGGATCCAGAATTATCTGGATTCTTTGAATATAGAGTATGGTCCTTGTATTTGTCCTTGGTCTCCTTCATGGTTAACTCTATCCGTTTTCTAGTTCCAACATTTCTGAGCTTTTCCAACATATTATTCTTTATCATCAAACTTCCGACGACTAAGGTTGTTTACGGTTGCCTACAGTTTTTGCTGCTTCATTCAGCTTTTTCAACATTCAGAGTATCGATTCGTAAACTGAGTGCCTTTTCAAAATTTCAGAATTGAAGATCGTAATTCTAGGAGATAATTGTTGTATGTATACATATAATTATTGATATAGGAATGCTACGAGATTCGAAATACTGATTGCTAATTCCCAGTAGTTGGTAAATGAGTAAATGTTAGGGTTTCACTGGATATAACGATTTTTCGGAAAGTCAAAGATCAACGGAGTTGTTGATAAATTTACTGCTAATGTGGTGAGATATAAACGGTTCCCTGGTAACGATGACGATAGGCAAACTTATATATCGAGGTTATAATAAGGCTAATTCGAATGGAAGTCGATATTGATTTGCTGAAGCTATGACAAAATTTGCTAATTGGAAAAAGGAGTTGAAATGTTATTTTTGGTAATAACAATGCCAAAAGAGCTAGAACAGACACGTGTTGAACGTTTACACATGTTCCGAGTATTTTCAGGTGCATAACTATATGCATCAATCTTTTCTTCCGTAGATGAAGTGCAGTTGGTTCATCCTTTCGATTGAGATATTTTCAAGGATCATGAAAGGTTTGAACACAGATTGTAATCGTCAAGATACAAATGAAGTTTAAGATGAAATCAAGCGGCAAACTTGAAGAATTGCTTAGTTTCATATATTATAGTCAATATTTTAATTCATTTTAATTGTCCAATGTTGGTAGTCCACAGTTAGAAATTTAATAATTTACGTATAGTTTAATATATAATATTCGAATTAATTAATAAGTGTCGTGACCCGTATACGTCTCAGACTCGTTCACAACTCAAACTATATATATTATTGTAGAATCAACCTCAACCATGTATAGAGAACTCGATCATTACTGCATATAGAGTGTCTATGGTGATTCCAAATAATATATATAGATGCGTCGATATGATATGTCAAAACCTTGTATACGTGTCCCGATAGTTAAAGTGCGTAAAATAAATAACAGAAATTAAATAACGATAAATAAAATGCGTAAAGTAAATAACAGAAATTAAATGACGATAAATAAAATTGCGAGAATATAAATTACGATAAATAAACTGCGATAAATAAATGGTAATACGGAATTAACAGTTAACTAGGAACAGTTAACTAGGATTTTGTTAGCGTGAATTCTTAATAGAATTTCATATTGTTAATTAATCTGTTTCTAATCAATTTTTATTGTGTCCATTATTTCTTCATTATGCCACTTGTTGGATTCTGATAGGTCAAAATCCAAATATGTAATTGGATGAATATGGTTATTCTGTGGTGAACGGATTTGTATATCGGTGGATGTAAGTAGTATAGTATATGACTGTTGAAACAGATTCGAAGAACGTACAATGTAACTTATTAATGTGAAATTTTAATAGTCCTCGAGTATTACCTACCCGTTAAAATATTTTCACCATTAACAGTTTGTACAAGAGAATTTTTAATTACAATCTTTATGAAAACATATATGCATATATATTTTCTTCAGATGTATTCATAGATTTAATGAGTTAATATGATATTAAACTCATTTGCTTTTCGGTTGGAACTAGAATAAATAATCTCTAAAACTTTAGAGATTACATATTTGCCATGTCGAACGAAGATAAATGAGGTAGAACGATACGTAGAACGAAGATCATACTTAAAGTATATATGATGATATTGAAGCATGGATTGTTGATGATACTGGTGCTGTTATTGATTGTACTGTTGGTGCCGGTGATGTTGCTGAAGCTGGTACATTTTGCACCATATTCTCCGAATTGATTATTCGAGCGCGAAGTTCGTTAACTTATTACTCCAGGATGATTGTCGGTCGGAACGAGCGGATGAATAAGGTTCAGAATTGTGGATAGAATATGATCTTGTCGAGTTACCCTGGAAATGAGATTGAAAATGGTGTCTCGAGCAGGTTCGCCGATAAACGTTTCAGGTTCATTGTCAAGAGGTGAATTCGGTTGGTGGAAGGGGTTGCCTTCTGCGTGTTTCCATTAATTAAGTCAACTACGGACCCATCAGATGAATTGATAATGGCTGATTGGTTGATTCATGCCGATGACGCTATTTTCGGAGCTTAGGTGGACATCTATGTCGGAATAGCTGTCGGAATAACTATCGGAGTAATTATCGGAATCTGAGGGACTCGATCTGGTTGCAGGATTCATCTCGTATGATCAGATGAAAGATTTTAGATAAGAAATAGATTATAGGATGTAGATTAGTACCCTGCAATACATAATTTACATATGCATATATAATACTAAAATCCCATAAGTTACGGAGTAATCTACGAAAGTAGTCAGGCAAAGGTAACAATAACATATACGCTAAGATATGAATTTATCTATACACTGTCTATGCAATAGAGGCAGTAAGACGTGTCTAGACTTTAAGGATAATAAGCAAGTAATTTTCGACACGAAATGATAAGCAAAACTTTTACATGCAGACAAGGTCGGAGTCCAGACTCACTAATGCATCCTAACGACTTATCAGTTAGACACACTAATGCAGACCTGGTTCGCTAAGACCACCGCTCTGATACCAACTGTAGTGACCCGTCCTAATCCATCCGGATGAAGTCCATATCGATTATAAACGATTCACAACAGTTGATTACATCGCGAGGTACTTGACCTCTATATGATACATTTTACAAACATTGCATTCGTTTTTGAAAAGACAATCTTTCATTACAACGAAAGTTGACGACATGCATACCATTTCATAATATATTCAACTATAATTGACTTAATAATAATCTTGATGAACTCGACGACTCGAATGCAACGTCTTTTGAAATATGCCATGAATGACTCCAAGTAATGTCCTTATAATGAGCAAATGCACAGCGGAAGATTTCTTTCGTACCTGAGAATAAACATGCTTTAAAGTGTCAACCAAAAGGTTGGTGAGTTCATTAGTTTAACATAAACAATCGTTTCCATCATTTTAATAGACCACAAGATTTCATATTTCCATTTCTCATAAACATACGTCCCATGCATAGAGACAAAAATATCATTCCTATGGATTGAACACCTGGTAACCGACATTCACAAAATGCATATAAGAATATCCCCATCATTCCGGGATCCTCCTTCAGACATGATATAAATTTCGAAGTACTAAAGCATCCGGTACTTTGGATGGGGCTTGTTGGGCCCGATAGATCTATCTTTAGAGTTCGCGTCAATTAGGGTGTCTGTTCCCTAATTCTTAGATTACCAGACTTAATAAAAAGGGGCATATTCAATTTCGATCATTCAACCATATAATGTAGTTTCGATTACTTGTGTCTATTTCGTAAAACATTTATAAAAACAGCGCATGTATTCTCAGTCCCAAAAATATATATTGCGAAAGCATTTAAAAAGGGAATAATGAAACTCACCATATTGTATTTTGTAGTAAAAATACATATTACGATATAGAACAAATGCAGGGTTGGCCTCGGATTCACGAACCTATATTAAGTATATATATATTAACACATATAATTAACATGTAATAATAATAAAACTAGTGTATATAAATTACTTTTTTTAATTTAGTAATATATTTGTTATTTTAAAGGTTATATATATATTTAATTTGTATATTAATATTTATACATGTAGTTATACTAATATATATATATATCTTTATACTTATATTGTTAAATCAAAATTTGTTATATGTAAATATTTATGTAAATAATGTTATTATGTTTGTAGTAATAATAATACTGTAATAATAATAATAATAATAATAATAATAATAATAATAATAATAATAATAATAATAATAATAATAATAATAATAATAATAATAATAATAATAATAATAATAATAATAATAATAATAATAATAATAAAGATATTAAGAATGATAATTCTTAAAAATGATAATTTTAGTTAAGATACATTTATTAATAATAATTATATTAATAATAATAATTATATTAATAATAATAATGATATTAATAATAATAATTATTGTAATGATAATTCTAATATTCATTTTAATGATAATAATAATAATAATAATAAGAATAATAATAATAATAATAATAATAATAATAATAATAACAATAATTACATTAATAAAAATATTATTACCATTAACCATAATATGTGGGCTTAAATGAGTCCATCATGTTAAAACTTGCAGCCCAAAATTATAACCCAGTCCATTGCCCCTTTTAAACCTGAATTCGATGGTCTGTAAACATCATTCAGTTCTTTTGATTTCCACAGACCGATTCATTCATCATCCACACGATCCCCAAATCCTTTTCCAAAATTAACATCTCTAAAATCAAGTTTCAAGATCAAACGAACTCGTTTCTTAGATCCACGCTTAAGGAGTTTTGTGAAAGAATTCGAGGCTAAGAACAACAAAAATTTTCAATTTGTTACGAATAGTGGCGTCGGTGATGAAGAACAAGAAAATTAGAACCGCAATCTAAAGGGTTTCAGGTATGTAATCCTTCATGGAAGTTACTGTAATTTACCTTCTAAATACTCGACAAGCTTTAATTATAATAGAAACATACTATAATTTGTGAATCGAAATATTGATTTTAATAAACACTAGTTTGATTTTTGAGATTTGTAATCATTCAATGATTTTTAACTTAATTTGAAGCATCACGAAATATTGTTGGAAGATTATAAACTAAAATTTATGTTCAGTTTGAGCTGAGAAAGATCAAAGTACCCTGAGGACCTTCACGAATTGTGTTTTCAGCTAAGAGATGAAACCAGTAAAATTTTCTGTTATAATGATGTTGATATTCGAGTCTGGAGGTTCCCGAGGGTTTGATTTCTATTATTGTTCACAAATGTTAGCTTTATTTGTTGTAAGAATCATTAAACAAGAAGCTGAGAAATTAAGTTCATAAATGAAATTGATTGTTTGATGAAAAATAATTGTTTCATATATTAAAATAGATTTGTGAATCTATTATAATTCCTATTATTTGAAAAAGCTGAAATCATATGCTATTGTTGCTGTGAACTTGTGAGATGAATTTAAATTGTGATTTGAATTGTGAAACTTGAATTTATGGTTTGAAATATTGAGCAGGTAGTTGTCAACGGTTGTTCGACAGAGTAGAGACAGAAGACAGAATTTGATAGGTTGATTGTTCATCTGTGAGGTGGGTTCGAACAGAAAAGCATAGCAGCGGTCTTGTGGATTTGTGATGTTGGTGATTTGATGTCCAGAAAAAAAAGATAGTTTAAGTGGTGGTGAATGATGGTGTTGAGTCAAAGTGGGAAGAGGGTGAGACGTGGTGTCGGTTTAGTTTACAGAAACAAGAGATAAAGAAAGAACGAAAGAAGGGTGGGTTTGATTATGGTGAGTTCAAAACAAAAAAAAAAATAGTTGATAGTAACATTAATGGGTTTGTTTTTCTTTGTGTTCAGGAAGTGTAAGGCTGTATGTATATGCATATAATGTATATATAGAGTCAGGGAGATAGTAGATGTTATATATATATATATATATATATATATATATATATATATATATATATATATATATATATATATATATAAAGATAATAAGGTGAGTACAACCTGAGAGTATTGTAGCAGCTGCAAAAGTTGGTTGTGTGTGGTACTTAATGGCGATGGAGTCTATTGAAGAAGGGGATGAAATGGTTTTGAATGTAGAATTAAAATAGAGTTCAAGTTCATGTATTATGCCATGTATATGTGTAATATAGAATAGATAGTGGGAAAAGATTGACAACAACCTTTTGTAGTTAGCTGTGATTGTTTGCTAATGGAAGATATTAGGAATCCAATCGTACTAATTTACAGATATATGACAATTTTATAAAACATCTTGACAGCTAAGTGTAACAGAATTTGGATTTCTTTTTCATGAATTATTTTATATAAAAGAGATATTAATACTAATAATCCTATTATTAGTCATTAATAATAATACTGAAATAATAACATAATAATACTGAAATAACAATTATCATAATAATATTAATATTTAGAATAATAATACTAATAGTTATAATAATGTTTATAATGATATTATTAATGATAATGTTACTAAATTGTATTATTTTTATAATAATAATAATGATAATATTTAATAATAATGGTTCTTAATGATAATACATAATTATAATACTAGTTATAAACATATTAATATTATTAATGATAATAGTAATACTATACTAATTATAATAATATTTACAATATTATTGATAATAATATTATTTGTAATGATAATATAATAATGTATATATATACATATATAAAATATATATATACATATATAAATCTGTATATAAACCTATATCCATTTTCATATTTTATAAGTCATATATTTTAAATAATAATTTTAATAATACAAGTATTTAATATTGAAAGTACTAATAATATTAATATAATGACTAATTCATCTTATAATTAAATTTAATATCATTTATTATTAATTATATATTATATATTAACATGTACATATTTATATCTATTAACATTATTTAATTACTCTAACTGTTATTTCACATTTTAAATCATAATGGTTATATTTATAATCATATAATATACATATTTATTTACAAATAACTCTTCGTGAATCGTCGGGATTTGGTCGAGGTTCAAATGATTATATGAATAGAGTTTAAATTATTTTGTGACTCAACATAATAGACTTTGCTTATCGTGTCAAAACCATATAAAGATTAAGTTTAAATTTGGTCGGAAATTCCCGGGTCATCACATATATACTAAATCGATGTCCCACGAAAGCCGTCGAAAACAAGACTCCGATAGAGGCATGGGGTGGAAGGAAACCTTCGACGAAACATCTGCGAGTATTTGGATCTATCTGCTACATCCATATTCCAAAGGAGAAACGTCACAAGCTCCAAGAAAAATCAGAGAAGGGAATATTCTTGGGCTATAGCACACAATCAAAAGGTTACCGAGTCTACAACTTGAAGACCAATAACATTGTAATCAGCCGAGACGTGGAGTTTGACGAAGACGCTTCTTGGAACTGGGAGAAATACAAAGTTGAAAGACAAACATATCTGCCGCAGATATCTATGGAAACTCTAGCTCAACAACCACTACAAATGGAGCATTCTCAACAACAGGAAAGTACCGGAGAAACAAGTCCTACTACATCAACTTCTCCATCAAGAAGATTACCTTTGGTGCAAGATGAGTCAAGCCCAGAGTCCACACCTGGAAGAGTCAAAGCATTAGCAGAGGTATATGAGGCATGTAACTTTACAGACATGGAACCCGAAAGCTATGAAGTTGCAGCCAAAGATGAAAAATGGGTGACTGCTATGAACGAAGAAATCAGAATGATCGAGAAAAACAACACATGGGATTTAGTTGATCATCCCGAAGATAAAGAAATCATTAGAGTTAAGTGAGTTTACAAAACAAAGTTCAACCCTGATGGTTCTATACAAAAACATAAAGCAAGGCTAGTAGCTAAAGGCTATTCACAACAGCCTGGAGTCGACTACAATGAAACTTTCGCACCCGTAGCACGACTGGATACTATAAGAGCACTTGTGGCATTAGCAGCTCAACGAAGGTGGAAGATTCATCAATTAGACGTGAAATCAGCCTTTCTAAATGGGTTTCTTGAAGAAGAGATATACGTAGAGCAACCACAAGTGTTCATCCAGAAAGGAAAAGAAAATCAAGTCCTAAAACTAAAGAAAGCCTTATATGGACTTAAACAAGCACCACGTGCTTGGTACTGTCGCATAGACAACTACTTCACAAGTTCAGGATTCAGGAGGAGTCAAAGTGAGCCCACACTCTACATCAAAACCCAAGGTAACTCTGACACTCTCATCATCTCCTTGTATGTCGGCGATCTTATATATACGGGAAACAATGAGAGAATGATACAAGAGTTTAAAGAAGAAATGATGAAAACGTTTGAGATGAGCGACCTTGGTTTGATGCGCTATTTTCTTGGCATCGAAATTAGTCAAGAAAATGAAGGCATCTTCATATGTCAAAAGAAATACACAGAAAATCTCCTGAAGAAATTTAAACTATAAGGTTGTAAAACCGTCGCGACGCCACTAGTTGCCAATGAGAAGATGAGACAAGAAGATGGATCGGAGAAAGCGGACGCTTCAAGATTCAGAAGTCTCATTGGAAGTCTACTATATCTAACAGCAACAAGACCAGACATCATGTACGCAACGAGTCTGCTATCCAGGTACATGCAAAACCCTACTCAAATACATTACGGAGCTTCTAAAAGAATTTTAAGGTACTTGCAAGGTACCATGGACTACGGAATATGGTACAAGCCCACTATAGACTCGAAGCTTCTGGGATACACAGATAGTGATTAGGTCGGATCGGTAGATGACATGAGAAGTACTTCAGGATACACATTCACACTTGGATCTGGTGTCTTCTCATGGGCATCAAAGAAACAAGAAACAGTGGCACAATCATCAGCAGAAGCCGAGTACGTCGCAGCCGCAAACTCAGCTAATCAAGCTATATGGCTAAGAAGAATACTAGAAGATATGGGCGAGAAACAAGACGAAGCTACAAAGATATATTGCGATAACAAGTCTGCAATCGCGATGGCAAAGAATCCAGTGTTCCATGGTAGAACAAAACACATTGATATCAAATATCACTTTTTGCGAGAAGTCTCCGCCAAGAAAGATATTGAATTAAAATACTGCAAGACCGAAGAGCAGATTGCAGACATATTCACCAAAGCACTACCAAGACAAAAGTTCGAGTTCTTACACAACATGCTCAGAGTAACATCGAAATACATTAAGGAGGAGTGTTAAAATGTTAATGTATTTCTAGAGTATTCTAGAATTAATTAGTAGAAGAAGATATTTATAAAACAAAAATATCTAGATATTATTAACCAAAAATATCTAGATATAATCACAAAATATCTAGATATTATTAACAAAAAAATATCTAGATATTATTTATTATAAATCTAGATATTTCTATTAAAATATCTAAGACTCACTCATGAGACCTATAAATAGGCATAAGGCCTCACCATTTTGATGTAACCAAACACATAACACAATTTCAAGTAATAAAACTCAACCTTTTAAATTACAAAGTCTTTACATACTTTTTTTACTAATTCATCCCCTCATAACATTAAAATAATATAAAACCTAATCATCACATTAGATTAATCTAAAACTACTACAATTCTAACAAATCATCTATCTCAATAATAACAACTTTCAACAAACAATCAGCATAACTCGAGGACACCTATTAAGTTCTTTTTCTTGTTTAAACGTGAAATGTTTTTCTTGTTATAAAGTCAACCTCTTTTTTGTTGTTTCACCAAGTTTCATTCGACTTTTGTATAATCACAAAATGTAGATCTCACCAAGTTTTAATTGTGATGTATAATCACAAAATGATAATTATTTAGAATAAAAAAAAGAAGGATAATTTCCTTTATCTACATTAAACAAATAAAATGAAAAAACGTGTTAATAAAGATGTTACATTTGCAGTAAGAAGATTTCTTACTTAATACGGAGTACTAAATAAAAGTTATCTAGCTATCATTCATCTACTCACTGTTTTTCAGCCATGGTCCATATTCATGATGATTGACATGATGGAAACTTTAAAGGCATAATGTATAATATAAGATATATATATACTACTAACCTTTTGGTCCGAGAGAATCTTCCACAACCTACACCTTATATAAACTAACCAAAAGAACAATAATTAATACTTAAATAATAGAAACAACAATAGACAGAGAATTTAAAAATCTAATGCTCATATTGGAACTCTCATAAGATGCAATAAGAAGCGATGTTTTGACCGACTGACCCACAATAAAGTACACAAATTGACTCAGACCCGTATTGATTGCAGACCACTAAATATATATCATTAAATTTTAATACTTTATTTAGGGGGTTGAAGCATCAAAAGAGAATTTGGGGTTGACATCCAACACGTTTATTTGTTCGAGCAGTTCGACCCTCTGAACCATGTTTAGCATAATATTTTCTTAGGAACATATGACCCATTTAACTTAAAGCAAAACTCAATCATCTTCTAAAACTTAAAAAATAAAATGGGTATTTTCAGTAACTCACCAACATGTGTATGTTGCTGAATATGCAACATGACATCAATTTTTATGAAATATACCAACAAAATAACCTACAATTAAACTGAAACTAGAAAACAATGAGTTCGTATACATTAGAAAACATCGTATACATTATGAAGTGCTTAATAACACGATATGGTACTCACCTGTCCCATATTAATTGAAACCCCCCGTACTCAATCTCCAAGATACCCTGCTACACTCTTAACAATATACCGTTTCCCTTTTACTTGAAAAGTGATACATTCTGACTATTGGGTACAAACCAGTGACTTTCCTATTTCAGACTTTTAAAGGGTTTTCTGGTAAAGTAGCCCATGGTGAAATTTTGAGGCACACTTCATGGACAGTTTTATTCGAAATCTTGTATATCTAACCTACATATATAGTATAGTTTTGTAATAAAATATAACACGTTAAGTGTTATAAGAAAAAATATACTACGAACAAATAACGTTTTCAACTTAACCCAATCCGCCTTAAATTGTAATGTAAATTACCATTTTACTGACCCCAGATTGGCCTATTATCTGACCTGTCCAATTTGCCATCTCTAGACTAAATATAACTCTCAAACTATATACTCAACTCAAGGAAATAAAAGAAAGCATAAAAAATAGAAAAAGAAATAGACACTAACATTAATTGGTACCTGATTTGCCATCATAGTTCTCATTTCCCACAACAAATCTGTGCAGTCACTTTTCCTGTTTGCTACATTGATTACCAAATTATCTTCATCAGTCAAGAAACGTTTACATATGATTCCTTTAGCTACATAAACTAAATAGAACAACATTAGAATACTCATTTTAAATTACCATTATCATAAAAGACAACATTGAAAGATCATTGTAACGAATTAAATCATAAAAATTGATATCAAATAAATTTATAAAAGAGTAAAGATAGGTACTATATAGTGAGATATTTAAATTTTGTCATCAATGGTTATCGATACAACAAAAAATCGTGTTATTATATCCATAAGGCTTACTGGAGCATGTACTGAGCATACTCTATGTACCTAAATCTTACGCCATATAACCAAAAAGGAGAATCAACAATGAGTAAGAGTACTAAAAAGTAGTAGGTTTCAACTTCTTTCATGGATGTTTGACGCATTCAATTCAACATATATGTTTTCATGATGTTACCTTTTGAATTACTTGGACAAGTAGACTCTTGGCCAGTTTAGTGAAGATGGTGTTATTAATTTAACCAACAGGAACTATAAATGTGATTATACGTGAAGATTCACAATATAAGCTTTGTCACCATCAGGCACATCATAACAACTTGTGAACCATTCTCACTTACATTACATTGAACACCTTGTATGCATTCAAAAACCTCAAAATTAAAATTGATAAGAATACATCACCTGATAAAACTCACAGATGAAATTTGTAATAGCGATTGATCAAATTTGTTGTTAATAACATGTGAATAGCGTTAACATGTTAATAGCGTTGAAACGACAAGTAATAACAACTAACCCTGAATTGCGATTGAAGATGATTAAATAGAAGAAAGTCCAGAAAGGCTGCTATAATACAACTTTTCTAGTGGAACAGAAGAAAATCCTTATGTTGTTGCGAGTGATTGTAGCATTCGATTAACTGAGGCGATTAAAAATCCTTATGTTCTTGAAGAGAGAACTAATTTTGTTTCAGAATGGGAATTAGGGTTAATGAGAATGGGTGAATTGCGTAAATGGCGTGACCCCTATTCAATTCAGATACTCGCGTAATTTTTAGTGCATCAAGGGCATTATGGGAAGTTTTATGTGAATGCAATTAGTTATAATGTTATAGGTTGATTCAGTGGTTATTAAGCAAGGGCAATGGAAGTCATTTTTTTAATCTAAGGGTCCAAATTCAATAATGCTAAAAAAATATATCTCAATTTTTCTTTTCTTTTAATGTATATTATAGATTATAGATTATAGATTATAGATAGATTATAGATTATAGATTATAGAATTATAGATTATAGATTATAGATTATAGATAGATAGATTATAGATTATAGATTATAGATTATAGATATAGATTATAGATTATAGATTATAGAATATAGATTATAGAATTATAGAATTATAGATTATTGATTATAGATTATAGATATAGATTATAGATTATAGATATAGATGATAGATAGATAGATTGTCCAATATCATAATTTCACATCTTCCTTTTATAAGCCTTCTACACTCTTCGTTGTCATTCTACAACTCTCTCTACACTCTTCACCTCTATTCTTCAAGACTCTCAACCAGGTGCTTATACCAGTGTCATTCTATCATCCCGTCACACGATATCAAGGTTAGTATGTAATTTTATAAATTTTGATTAATTTGTAATTTTTTAGAATATCGCATAAGTTAATTTTTATGGTTTTAATTATTAATTATATTAATCATAAAAAAATAAAAATTATGGGAGCTACTCAAATTTGCCATCAAATTTTGATTCCCACCATAACATAACCCTTCAAATTTGTCATTGCCACATCAAAGTCAGATTTTTATGTCTTTCAAAAAGTGCAATTTTGCCCTCACGTCACAGTAAAAAAGATGTCAAGATAAGATATGGTCTAAGTTGGGATTAATTTTTTAAGCTGTAAATAAACACCTCAATATTCTGAACGATTAATCAATTCATTCAGCTCACTCCAATAATACAAAAAGAAACAAGCCCTTACTTCCACAAAAAATAGGCTGAATGGATATGTTTGCACCCTTCAATCCTTACTAGATGGAAGATTCACATGATGAAAATAATTGACTTATGACTATTCTATTTGTAGGATCGACACATTATCTAAAACAAATCTAGAAAATTTCAGAAAATCATATTTGAAAATCTTATCTTATTTGGATGATCTGCAAGTCGTAAGTCGCAAATAGACGGCTTGCGATTTGCGTTTTGGTATTCCATCCGATTGAAATTCACAAAGATCATTCGTAAATGGACGCAAATCGAAAGTTCGAGTTTGCGATTTGTGTGGGCTTTTTAGCAATATTTTTTAGTTAATTGATTCTTATAAAAAGTTTAAAAATTGTGTTTTTTTAATATCCCTTAATTAATCATAATTAATGTCTTAACAAAAACTTACAATTTAAAATAAACTAGTGAAATGACCCCTGGAATCACGGGTTTGTTTAATGTAACAACCCAATCCATTATCCAATCGAAAACAGCAAACAAAATTTTTTTTTATACAGAGGGGTGCGCGGCGCGCAACACCCCTTCTGCGCGGCGCGCACAAGCTGCTTCAGCTTTTGTCCGGTTTTTTGCATTTTTCGTTTAATGATCTCTCACTTCCCGACATATTTAGACGAAACGCTTTTCACAACACATCAATATACGTAAAACTAACACTTTTCAATAATAAAACTATTTTCACGACATCGGGCCCACATGGCCGTATTACGAGTTTCGTACAAAATATAAGTTTCAACCAAATTAGTTTAAATTCCAAACGACACTAGAGCATGATGTTTGGGGGTTAAACTACCCAAATCTCGGTCAAACTTCAAAAAGCTACACTCCTAAAAGCTTCTCCTATCATAACAAAGCGGGATCACTAGTCCAAACGAATACCCTTTCCCTTGTCCACGCCAGAGCCTATAAAAAGGTAAACAACGAGATGGTAAGCAAAACGCTTAGTGAATGCAATAATTATACACATACATATATAATATACCTACTTGCAAACACTTACACAAATACCTCATACACGCTAGCATTTTAAATTAGCATACCATCTCAAAGTACAATGCTAAATCCACGATATCACGAGCTAGCACAAACAATAGCATATAACAGGAACGATATAATATGCTATACTACAACACATAACCATGGTTAACCAATCGTACAAGGAATGGTACTCGAATTTCCCATCGGTGTCCATAACAACCATTAGAGTACTTAACACATCGTACACTAACCCCACGGGTGGCATCTTAACACGTCGATGCTTCACCCCGGGTGGCATCTTAACACATCGATGCTTCACCCTGGGTGGCATCTTAACACGTCGACACTTCACCCGTCATAGTTCTTGGAGTGGCATTTTAACACGTCGATGCTTCACCCCGAGTGGTGTCTTAACATGTCGACACTTCACTCTTCATATTACTTGGGGTGGTATCTTAACACGTCGATACTTCACCCGAGTGGTGTCTTAACACATCGACACTTCACCAGTCATGCACCTTACTTGGAGTGATGTCTTAGCACATCGACACTTCACATCTCACGCTATGCAAATAAATACATTATATACCTACGCATATAATTATTCCACTCACCTTAACGATTCGGTGACGGTTTTATACTTCCTCAAGCTTCAAAGCAAAGTACCTAATACAATAAGTACTCAATCAACACACAAACTAGTTGGACCGACCACCAACAATTTACTCATGCGTATTTAATGGCCTACTTGCATTAAATGACTCATTTATATCAAAACCGCCCATTTAAAGTCAAGACCATCATAAATCACTAAAAGCTAGTGATTAAGGTCCAACAACACCAACTAATATACAATTAGGGTATTTTATACTCGTCTTTCCCAACTAGGTCAATTATTACCCATTTGACCATGTTAAAGTCAACACACCCATTTCGGGTCATCCACTAACCCAATTAACACCCATTTGCTTAATAACTATGTGTGCTAGTAATTAACTAACCTTTTAAGACTCATAATCACCAATTTACACTTTGAAACCCTAGGTTAGTTACTATTGAGTCCTCATGACTCAATCTTACCCAAGAACACCCAAAATCACCAAATATGGATTTTATGTTCATCACTAACCCAAACCCTAACCCTTAAACAAATTAAAATAAGGAAATCAAGATTAGAGCATACCACTACAATCACAACGTAGCTAGTGATTAGATGAACAACTTTAATACACGCGCTTTGGCCCGAAATCAACTTCTTCCTCCTTGATTTGAGCTTTCTCTCTCTCCAAGTGTTTCTCACTCTAGAACTTGATTTGGGTTTGAAGATAAGATTGGTAGTTGTGTTGAATGAGTTTCAACCACCCCAAAACTGGCCAATAAAGGCCTAAACCCGGCTCCATACAAAAAGACTCAATTGCCCTTCATTTAACTTTATTTTAAAAAGCAGGATCCTGTGCACAGGAGAAGTGCGCGGCGCGCACACTTACACCTGTGCGGCGCGCACGAGGTGTCTGAGCAGATTCTGACCTCTATTTAACTGTACTGTGTTCCCACACTTTATGTACCATAATTACACTGCTGTACAACAATAATTTGGGTCTTACATTTAAACGAAACAGTTTAGTGATATGTTTTACAGTAGGTATTAAGTGAATGTAAATGCTAAAGCCATTTAGTTTAATGACCATGGAACCATGGATTCCGACTAAGAAATTTATCATTTTTTTAAGTCCAACACATCTTTAAATTTTTACATCGTCAACATCATCAGGGATGCACACAGTACATGTATGAATGACAGGAAGTGTTGTCTCCTGTACGACAGTCATCTATTGGTACCCAACATCATTCATTGCTTTCAAATACAACGGTGAAACAACACACTCATCATACCTGCACAATATTCAAATACTTCACTCGAAAAACTATACTATGATCAGGAAAACATAAAATAGGGTTTCATAACAACTTATCGAACGATTATACATTTATACCCTTCTGTTGAGTATCGGTCAATCGAAGGACAAAAACAACTTAACAAATATGGACATCTGCAACAAAACCAAATCGAATCCCAATCAATCGTATCAAAAAATAAATAGAATCAAAATCAAATTTATTAATACCTACTTGCAATACCAATAAGCGATATTAATTTCTTGAATTCCAAATTAAATTGATTAATTAGAAAATTGGAGTTATGAATAAGCCCAAGTTTGGCATGTGAGTGTTGGTAAGTATGACGCCCCGTACAAAACCATCGTGTACGGTTTATCAACAACATGATCATTACAAGGTCAAACACTATATGCTGTTTGAAAACCAGTTTTGCATTCATAAAAAGATAGCATTTTACAAAAGATAACGTGCTTCCTATGAACAGAAGCGTTAACATAAGTACGTGACCCAAAGGTCATTACAAAGCCATTGTTTGAAAATAACATAAGTTACGAATGCAAAATAAAAGTTTCATGATTGAGACATCTCTAAGTAATGCAGCAGAAATCTAACACAGCAGGTCCATAACAGCAAGTCTATAACACCAAGATAGCAAGTCTAACAGCGGAAGCAACATCGTCTAAGCACCTGAGAAATACACGCTTAAAAGTTAACACGAATGTTTGTGAGCTATAGTTTGTAATCAGTAATGTAATGTAGACCACGAGATTTCAGTGCTTTAATCAGCAGTTTAAATCAGTATGAAAAGTATATGCTTAACCGTGGGCACCCGGTAACTAGACTTAACGTATGTATATCACCCCCTAAAAGTGCGCTTGGCAAGTGCGTTTGTCCTCGAAGTATTAAACACCCGTTGTCTGCTAGCGCGACTAGACCGAGTGGGGTTGTCAAACCCTATGGATCCATATCTAAGATTCGCGTTCACGGTTCAGAAACCAATGATTAAACTTTACCGAGCTAAGGGGAATCTTTGTGCCATTTTGTAACCCACACATATATAAAGTTTAAGTACTCGTGTCTAGTATGTAAAACGTAAAAAGCGCATGTATTCTCGGTCCCAAAAATAGTAAAAGTAGTAAAGGGATGCTATAACTCACAGTGAATAAGCATTAAAAGTCGATATGAAACGTATGCAAGTATTAAGTCGGTCCGAAAGGTCGTCAACCTAAGTCAAAGGTCACTAGGTCAGTATGTTGTCCTCAAAAGTTTCAAAGTGAATAAATTATGTTTAAGTGTCATCATCAACATCATCATCATTCATCAAAGCTAAGGTAAGTTTAACAAGAATAGAGATCGAAACAAAAGGCTGACTTTGGACAGCTGTTACGACCTCTATACAAATCGAAAAGATGCGTAGTCAGTGCCAAGGCTCCGTATGTGAGTCCTCTAACTGCTGACCAATTTTCAGAACCTAACTCATCTTCGTTTGACCGTGGTGACGGTTTAAGTGCGAGTAGGTCAGAAATTTCAGCATAACGTTACAAAGGCGTAGTGACTTTCGGAAGGGTATAAATCCTAAACCGTATATCGGATTTAGACGAGGCCTCAACGAAAAGTCATCTACTCAAAACGAACTATCTGAAAATAAATTTTCCATAAGCCCATGAGTCTGATCAGACCCCTAAAAACAGCAAACAAGTGCTCCGGTGGGTTTCTTGGTGCTTGATGTTCATCACGGTTCTCATCTTTGATGCTTGTAGCTTCAAGTGTACAACTCATTGATGTGTTAGCATCACTTTAACTAAGATTCAACCATCAACACACAATATGTTAAGACCAAGTAAGAATACAACTCACTTAAGAGTTTTAGAAGGATGATGAAC
The DNA here is from genome assembly GCF_046630445.1 of Rutidosis leptorrhynchoides. NCBI lineage: Eukaryota > Viridiplantae > Streptophyta > Magnoliopsida > Asterales > Asteraceae > Rutidosis > Rutidosis leptorrhynchoides. The sequence continues at coordinate 40,453,415 of NC_092342.1, read as the reverse complement.
CAAGGTTACATCATATTCTTAGTCGTAACACAAATACAAGTTCTATTTACAACTAAAGCTACAAACTTTCCTTCAATCAAACAATTATGAACACAATCTTGATCAAATAAGGTAATGGAACCCTAAGCTAGAGAGCTTGGATCCTTTTCACACAAGTTATGAGATTACAAAGCTAGAAAGCTTGAATCTTTGGTGTTCTTGAAGATCTTGAAGCATAAAGCTTAGATCTTCAAGTTACATGAAGATCATAAACACAAGTTTTGATCTTTATAACAAAATAATGAGATCATAAGTTAGAAAACTTAGATCCAACAAAAGAAATGAAGATTCAAAGCTAGAAAGCTTGAATCTTGGTTATTCTTGAAGATCCTTGAAGCATGAAGCTAGATCTTCAAGTTACATGAAGATTACAAACACAAGTTTGAATCTTTACAACAAAATAAAGAGATTAAAAGCTACAAGATTTAGATCTAACAAAATAAGTGAATATTTAAAGCTAGGAAGCTTGAATCTTCCATGTTCTTGAAGGATTCAAATCCAAGTTTGAATCTACAAGATACAACAAGATCTAAAAGCTAAAGAGCTAGATCCTTTGATGATGATGATGATGTCGTGAATGAGAAGGGAAAAAGAAGAAGAAGAAAGTTTAAAACTTACACTTTTTAGAGTGAGAAAGACTAAAGAGAGAATTAGAGAGTATGTGTGTGTAATTTGTGAATGAGATCAAGTGTGAAATGGGATGAATAAGCTTGGTATTTATAGAAGGTGAGGGTGTGACATGGTGGTGGTGGCTGTGGGTTATGGGAGGGGACAAGGGGGACAACTTTGTGCTTTTTGGTTAATGGTTGTCTAAAGTTGGTGCTTATGTTAGGATCCCATGCAACATTAAGGATAATGGTTAACAAAAATGCTAGTATGTTTCCTCTAATAAATGGGCATTTGTCTTACATATAATTGGGTCACTATTCATTAATAATTAGGCTAATTAAATAGTCCACTAGCTAGAGTAGGGTGGGCTAAAGTCCAACAAGGTAGAAAGTCCAACAAGACTAACTAGTGTGCTCTAGTAAATTACTAAGCATAATTAAGCATCTAAAAACCCAATTAATTGTTATTATAAAATAACAATTACTATTTCGTAGTCATAATATTCCGATTATGACCAAAGTTAAACGTGTACACAGTACGCAGTTCGTTCGAAACGTCAAGTGACACTAACGGTTGTAAAGGCTTCCGGGGATCAAGTTAAGTAACCTACGTACTTAAAGGCATGTTTAAACATATAAACGAAAGTAATCCACATGTAGTAAGATCCCAGAGTATAATATAGCTTAGTACGCACAAATACGGAGTTTCGTGAAAGCACAAAGCACAAAAGCAAGTCGAAAAAGTCGGTCGTTACATTACCCACCTGTTAATGAAAATTTCGTCCCGAAATTTTAAGCTGAGGTAGATGGTAGAGTTGTGAAGAGGTAAGGATATTTCTGTTTCATCTGATCCTCTCGCTCCCAAGTAAAATCAGGCCCTCGTTTTGCATTCCATCGGACTCGGACGATCGGAATCTTGTTGCGTTTCAAGGTCTTGACCTCACGGTCCATAATCTCGACAGGTTCTTCCACGAAATGGAGTTTGTCATCAATCATAAGCTCCTCGAGAGGTATGACGAGTTCTGGTTCGACAAGACATTTCGTCAGATTCGACACGTGGAAAGTGAGGTGAACTGCGCTCAATTGAGTCGGAAGATCCAAACGGTAAGCAACGGGTCCAACACGCTCCAAGACTTTAAAAGGACTAATATATCGCGGATTCAACTTCCCACGCTTTCCGAAATGGATTACACCTTTCCAAGGTGCGACTTTCAACATAACGCGGTATTTGAAATTCGCTATCTCCACGTTTAAGGCCGGCATAGCTCTTTTGACGATCACGGGCCATCTTGAGCCTCGCTAGAATTTGGACAATCTTCTCGGTTGTTTCATGGACGAGTTCGGGACCAGTGAGTTGTTTTTCACCTACTTCGGCCAAACAGATAGGAGAACGACATTTACGACCATACAATGCTTCAAAAGGTGCGGCCTTAATGCTTGCGTAATAGCAATTATTGTAAGAGAATTCGGATAACGACAAATGTCTCTCCCAAGCTTTCCCGAAATTAATAACACAAGCACGTAACATATCCTTCAGGGTTTGGATCGTGAGCTCGCTCTGTCCGTCAGTTTGCGGGTGATACGCTGTACTCATATCTAGACGTGTTCCCAAGGCTTCTTGTAAAGAACGCCAAAATCTAGAAGCGAAACGGGTATCGCGATATGAGATAATCGATAAGGGTACACCGTGACGAGATACAATCTCCTTTACGTATAACTGCGCGATTTTCTCCATCGTATCAGTTTCCTTCATGGCTAGGAAGTGAGCAGATTTGGTAAGACTGTCAACGATAACCCAGATAGTATCATAACCGCCTACCGTCTTCGGTAGCTTTGTGATGAAGTCCATTGTTATTCCTTCCCACTTCCATTGTGGGATTTCGGGTTGTTGAAGTAACCCATACGGCTTCTGATGTTCGGATTTGATCTTGGAACAACTTAAACACTTTCCAACATATGCTGCAACATCCCTTTTGAGGTTTGGCCACCAATATTGAACCTTGAGGTCGTGGTACATCTTACCAGCTCCTGGATGAATTGAATACCTTGACTTGTGTGCTTCGTCTAGAATAAGGCTTCGTAAATCTCCATAACTAGGTACCTAAATTCTTTCGGCAAAGTATCGGAGTCCAGTCTCCTTAACCTCAAATCGAGAAATGAGAATGTTCAAGTGCTCTTGAGAAATATTCTCCTCCTTGAGAGCCTCTTCTTGAGCTATGTGGATCTGGCTATTGAGATTCGTCTGAATGGTGATGTTCAAGGCACGGACAAGAAGAGGTACTGTTCTCTCCTTTCGGCTTAAGGCATCAGCTACAACATTTACCTTGCCAGGGTGGTAACGAAGTTCACAATCATAGTTGTTCAACGTCTCGATCCATCGACGTTGTCTCATATTCAGTTGCTTCTGATCAAAAATGTGTTGGACGCTTTTGGGGTCGGTGAAAATAGTGCTCTTAGTCCCATACAGGTAGTGTCTCCATTATTTTAGTGCGAAGACAACAACTCCAAGCTTTAGATCGTGAGTAGTGTAGTTTCGCTCGTGAATCTTCATTTGTCGAGAGACGTAAGCAATAACCTTCTTTCGTTGCATCAATACACACCCAAAGCCTTGTCGGGAGGCATCGCAATACACAACGAAGTCATCACTACCTTCGAAAAGGGACAAAATAGGTGCGGTGGTTAACTTCTGCTTCAGGGTTTGGAATCCCGAATCTTGCTCGGTCTCCCAAACGAACTTCTTCCCCTTATGAGTTAATGCAGTCAAAGGACGCGCAATCAGAGAGAAACCTTCAATGAACCTTCGGTAATAATTGGCGATGCCTAAGAATTGGCAGATATGAGTCGGAGTAGTGGGGGTTTCCCACTTGCTGATAGCTTTGATCTTTGCGGGATCGACTTTATTACCCTGATCGCTCACAATATGATCGAGAAATTGAACTTCCTTCAACCAAAATTTGCACTTAGAGAATTTGACATAAAGTTGCTCTTGTCTCAAGAGTTCTAGTACGAGTCGAAGATGTTGCTCATGTTCTGTTTCACTTTTGGAATAGATGAGGATATCATCTATGAAGACGATAATGAACTTTTCCAGATATGTCTTGCATACATGATTCATGAGATCCATAAACACGACAGGTGTATTGGTTAATCCGAATGGCATCACAAGAAATTCATAGTGACCATAACGGGTTCTGAACGCAGTCTTCATCACATCGCTCTCCTTCACCCTCAACTGGTGATAACCTGACCGTAAATCAATCTTGGAGTAAACGCTGGATCCTTGCAGCTGGTCGAAAAGATCGTCAATTCTAGGAAGGGAATACCAATTCTTGATCGTTAACTTGTTCAGGTCACGATAATCGATACACATGCGAAAAGATTCGTCCTTCTTCTTCACGAACAAAATAGGTGCAAGTCGATAAAGTGCGCGAGTCGATAAGGTGCGCGAGCTACGGGTGCAGCTCCTGGCACTAGATCAATCTGAAACTCCACTGATCTTGGCGGCGGTAATCTAGGCAGCTCTTCTGGAAAAACTTCGTGAAATTCATTCACAATTCTTACATCATCCACGCTCTTCTCTTCAACTTCTAGCTTCTTCACATGTGCCAGAATAGCAAAATGCCCCTTCTTCATAACCTTTTGTGCCTTTAAGCAACTAATAAGGTTCAACTTCGGACTACATCTCTCTCCGTAAACAATCAGTGGCTCTCCAGTCTCGCGTGGTATACGGAGAATTTTCTCACCACAGATAACTTCGGCTCTTACTTTAGACACCAGTCCATACCGACTATCACATCAAAGCTTCCCAATTTGATGGGTATTAGATCAATTTCAAAATCCACTCCAGCTAGGTTTATAATACCTCTTCGGCCAATTTGGTCAACTTTCTCATGTTTTCCATTGGCTACCTCAACAAACATACTCTCCTCCAAAGGAACTAACGACCAATCTATCTTAGAGCAAAAGTGTCTACATACATAACTCCTATCGGCACCAGTATCAAACAGAACAGAAGCTAATAGCTTATTGATAGTGAATGTACCTGTAACCAAGTTAGGATTCTCGCGGGCATCTCTTGCGTTCATGTTGAAGGCTCTTCCACGTGCTGGCCAGCCATCCTTCTTCTTGTTGGGACATTCATTCATGAAGTAGCCCTGTTGTCCGCACTCATAGCACTTCCTTGGTCCATTTGGGTTTATCCTCACAGCTGGGGCGGTGCTTTTACAGTCTCTGTCGATGTGTCCTATCCTTTTGCACTTCTCACACACTACGTTGCATTATCCAGTATGATTCTTGTAGCATCTCTTACACTGAGGAAGGGTACCTTTGTAGTTAGGGTTGGAGTTAGGATTCGGGTTCGGGTTCCTCCAGTCGTTGTTCCCTTTGAAATTCTCATACCTCTTAGCTGGGTTCTGGTCAAAACCTTTTCCCTTGTTTCCGTCCCACTTACGTTTCCCATTACTAGCTCCTGATTCTGATTTCACCTTCTCTGGCTCTTGGCGGGTAATTTGATTCATCAGGGTGTGCGCCATATGCATAGTTTCTGGGACATTCGCTGGTTTCGATGAAGTGACATTTCCTAGAATGTCCTTGGGGAGTCCCCACAGATACCTCTCCATCCGCTTGTACTCCGGAGTAACCATTGTGGGGCACATCAGGGCTAACTCCAAGTACCTTCGGTTATAGCCATCAAGGTCAGTCCCTACAACTTTCAGTTCCCAAAACTCCGCTTCCATCTTCTAAATTTCTGTTCTGGGGCAGTACTCCTCGATCATAGCCCTCTTAAACTCTTCCCATGGCATAGTATAAGCTTTCTCAATTCCCTGAGTCTGGGCGAACGTATTCCACCAAGTCAAAGCGCCATCCGACAAAGTGCAGGATGCGAACTTGGTCTTATTCCCCTCGGAGCAGTTACTCACACGGAACACAGATTCCAACTTCTCAAACCATCTCGTCAGCCCAACTGGCCCTTCTGTTCAGCTAAAATTGTGGGGCTTGCAGCTCTGGAACTCCGTGTAAGTACACCCGTTCTGAACATCTGGTTTAGCCGGTGGAGCTGGAGCAGGGTTGACATTCACTATAGCCGCGACTACTTGAGTAGCTATCATCTCCTCAATTTGAGCTGCGGTGGGGATTTCTCTCGAACCTCTTCCGTCAATCATCGATCTTCCAAACAAAAGTTTCGACTTAAGTCAAAATCCCATAATCGGTAACGTCACAGCATAAGGTAAACAGTACGGAAACAACACAATACACGATAACTAAGCATGGCAAACAGTAGCAGATAGCACCAAAGCAAACATGTGATAACTTAAAGTAAACGCCGTATAAAAATTAAGCAACAGTAATTCCATTCATAATAAAAAAGTTACGTACAATGGTATGAGGTTCGTACATTACATTAATGAAAAATAGGAAACTACAAACGGAATACATACGAAAATCTAATACAATAGTCCTAGGGCGAAGGTGGGTAAATGATGTCCATCAGGTGGGACATCTGATCGTCGAGCTCAGTTACCCAAGCACGGAGGGCATGCACTTCCCTCATCAGTTCCTCAATGACGGGGGATGCTGGTGGGGCAGGTGGTGCAGATGGTGCCGGTGGTGCAGATGGTCCAGATGATGCGGATGTAGTACTAGAAGTAGACGGCACTGAGTGGGTGACCTTACGCACAAATGGATCGGCAGGATACAGTAAAACCCTCTTACGGGCGGAGACCCTAACCAACTGTCCATGTGCGTTCACGAACGGCTTTCCTCCATTAACCCCTGGAATAATAGTACCATCGAAACGGTACCGCTTCTTCGGCGGGATAGAGGGCGGCTGCACGGGCTCCTTCTCAGGGTCCTCCTCAGAATCCTCCTCGGGATTGTGAATGAAATGTCCCGTTCTTATTGATTAAAAACGTTCCATATTAATTGATTTCGTTGCGAGGTCTTGACCTCTATATGAGACGTTTTTCAAAGACTGCATTCATTTTTAAAACAAACCATAACCTTTATTTCATAAATAAAGGTTTAAAAAGCTTTACGTAGATTATCAAATAATGATAATCTAAAATATCCTGTTTACACACGACCATTACATAATGGTTTACAATACAAATATGTTACATCGAAATCATTTTCTTGAATGCAATTTTTACACAGTATCATACAAACATGGACTCCAAATCTTGTCCTTATTATAGTATGCAACAGCGGAAGCTCTTAGTATTCACCTGAGAATAAACATGCTTTAAACGTCAACAAAAATGTTGGTGAGTTATAGGTTTAACCTATATATATCAAATCGTAACAATAGACCACAAGATTTCATATTTCAATATACATCCCATACATAGAGATAAAAATCATTCATATGGTGAACACCTGGTAACCGACATTAACAAGATGTATATATAAGAATATCCCCATAATTCCGGGATCCTCCTTCGGACATGATATAATTTCGAAGTACTAAAGCATCCGGTACTTTGGATGGGGCTTGTTAGGCCCGATAGATCTATCTTTAGAGTTCGCGTCAATTAGGGTGTCTGTTCCCTAATTCTTAGATTACCAGACTTAATAAAAAGGGGCATATTCGATTTCGATAATTCAACCATAGAATGTAGTTTCACGTACTTGTGTCTATTTTGTAAATCATTTATAAAACATGCATGTATTCTCATCCCAAAAATATTAGATTTTAAAAGTGGGACTATAACTCACTTTCACAGATTTTTACTTCGTCGGGAAGTAAGACTTGGCCACTGGTTGATTCACGAACCTATAACAATATATACATATATATCAAAGTATGTTCAAAATATATTTACAACACTTTTAATATATTTTGATGTTTTAAGTTTATTAAGTCAGCTGTCCTCGTTAGTAACCTACAACTAGTTGTCCACAGTTAGATGTACAGAAATAAATCAATAAATATTATCTTGAATCAATCCACGACCCAGTGTATACGTATCTCAGTATTGATCACAACTCAAACTATATATATTTTGGAATCAACCTCAACCCTGTATAGCTAACTCCAACATTCACATATAGAGTGTCTATGGTTGTTCTGAAATATATATAGATGTATCGACATGATAGGTCGAAACATTGTATACGTGTCTATGGTATCTCAAGATTACATAATATACAATACAAGTTGATTAAGTTATGGTTGGAATAGATTTGTTACCAATTTTCACGTAGCTAAAATGAGAAAAATTATCCAATCTTGTTTTACCCATAACTTCTTCATTTTAAATCCGTTTTGAGTGAATCAAATTGCTATGGTTTCATATTGAACTCTATTTTATGAATCTAAACAGAAAAAGTATAGGTTTATAGTCGGAAAAATAAGTTACAAGTCATTTTTGTAAAGGTAGTCATTTTAGTCGAAAGAACGACGTCTAGATGACCATTTTAGAAAACATACTTCCACTTTGAGTTTAACCATAATTTTTGGATATAGTTTCATGTTCATAATAAAAATCATTTTCTCAGAATAACAAAAATTTAAGTCAAAGTTTATCATAGTTTTTAATTAACTAACCCAAAACAGCCCGTGGTGTTACTACGACGGCGTAAATCCGATTTTATGGTGTTTTTCGTGTTTCCAGGTTTTAAATCATTAAGTTAGCATATCATATAGATATAGAACATGTGTTTAGTTGATTTTAAAAGTCAAGTTAGAAGGATTAACTTTTATTTGCGAACAAGTTTAGAATTAACTAAACTATGTTCTAGTGATTACAAGTTTAAACCTTCGAATAAGATAGCTTTATATGTATGAATCGAATGATGTTATGAACATCATTACTACCTTAAGTTCCTTGGATAAACCTACTGGAAAAGAGAAAAGTGGATCTAGCTTCAATGGTGTAGTGACCCGAAGTTTTCCATGTTTATATATATTAATTGAGATTGATGTTTACATGATTAAATGTTTCCAACATGTTAAGTAATCAAACTTGTTAAGACTTGATTAATTGAAATAGGTTTCATATAGACAATTGACCACCCAAGTTGACCGGTGATTCACGAACGTTAAAACTTGTAAAAAAACTATATGATGATATATATATGGTTATATATATAGTTAACATGATATTATGATAAGTAAACATATCATTAATTATATTAACAATGAACTACATATGTAAAAACAAGACTACTAACTTAATGATTTTGAAACGAGACATATATGTAACGTTTATCGTTGTAACGACATTTAATGTATATATATCATATTAAGAGATATTCGTACATCATAATATCATGATAATATAATAATTTAAAATCTCTTTTGATATTATAAACATTGGGTTAACAACATTTAACAAGATCGTTAACCTAAAGGTTTCAAAACAACACTTACATGTAACGACTAACGATGACTTAACGACTCAGTTAAAATGTATATACATGTAGTGTTTTAATATGTATTTATACACTTTTGAAAGACTTCAATACACTTATCAAAATACTTCTACTTAACAAAAATGCTTACAATTACATTCTCGTTCAGTTTCATCAACAATTCTACTCGTATGCACCCGTATTCGTACTCGTACAATACACAGCTTTTAGATGTATGTACTATTGGTATATACACTCCAATGATCAGCTCTTAGCAGCCCATGTGAGTCACCTAACACATGTGGGAACCATCATTTGGAAACTAGCATGAAATATCTCATAAGATTACAAAAATATGAGTAATCATTCATGACTTATTTACATGAAAACAAAATTACATATCCTTTATATCTAATCCATACACCAACGACCAAAAACACCTACAAACACTTTCATTCTTCAATTTTCTTCATCTAATTGAACTCTCTCAAGTTCTATCTTCAAGTTCTAAGTGTTCTTCATAAATTCCAAAAGTTCTAGTTTCATAAAATCAAGAATACTTTCAAGTTTGCTAGCTCACTTCCAATCTTGTAAGGTGATCATCCAACCTCAAGAAATCTTTGTTTCTTACAGTAGGTTATCATTCTAATACAAGGTAATAATCATATTCAAACTTTGGTTCAATTTCTATAACTATAACAATCTTATTTCAAGTGATGATCTTACTTGAATTTGTTTTCGTGTCATGATTTTGCTTCAAGAACTTTGAGCCATCCAAGGATCCATTGAAGCTAGATCCATTTTTCTCTTTTCCAGTAGGTTCATCCAAGGAACTTAAGGTAGTAATGATGTTCATAACATCATTCGATTCATACATATAAAGCTATCTTATTCGAAGGTTTAAACTTGTAATCACTAGAACATAGTTTAGTTAATTCTAAACTTGTTCGCAAACAAAAGTTAATCCTTCTAACTTGACTTTTAAAATCAACTAAACACATGTTCTATATCTATATGATATGCTAACTTAATGATTTAAAACCTGGAAACACGAAAAACACCGTAAAACCGGATTTACGCCGTCGTAGTAACACCGCGGGCTGTTTTGGGTTAGTTAATTAAAAACTATGATAAACTTTGATTTAAAAGTTGTTATTCTGAGAAAATGATTTTTATTATGAACATGAAACTATATCCAAAAATTATGGTTAAACTCAAAGTGGAAGTATGTTTTCTAAAATGGTCATCTAGACGTCGTTCTTTCGACTGAAATGACTACCTTTACAAAAACGACTTGTAACTTATTTTTCCGACTAGAAACCTATACTTTTTTTGTTTAGATTCATAAAATAGAGTTCAATATGAAACCATAGCAATTTGATTCGCTCAAAACGGATTTAAAATGAAGAAGTTATGGGTAAAACAAGATTGGATAATTTTTCTCATTTTAGCTACGTGAAAATTGGTAACAAATCTATTCCAACCATAACTTAATCAACTTGTATTATATATTATGTAATCTTGAGATACCATAGACACGTATACAATGTTTCGACCTATCATGTCGACACATCTATATATATTTCGGAACAACCATAGACACTATATATGTGAATGTTGGAGTTAGCTATACAGGGTTGAGGTTGATTCCAAAATATATATAGTTTGAGTTGTGATCAATACTGAGATACGTATACACTGGGTCGTGGATTGATTCAAGATAATATTTATCGATTTATTTCTGTACATCTAACTGTGGACAACTAGTTGTAGGTTACTAACGAGGACAGCTGACTTAATAAACTTAAAACATCAAAATATATTAAAAGTGTTGTAAATATATTTTGAACATACTTTGATATATATGTATATATTGTTATAGGTTCGTGAATCAACCAGTGGCCAAGTCTTACTTCCCGACGAAGTAAAAATCTGTGAAAGTGAGTTATAGTCCCACTTTTAAAATCTAATATTTTTGGGATGAGAATACATGCAGGTTTTATAAATGATTTACAAAATAGACACAAGTACGTGAAACTACATTCTATGGTTGAATTATCGAAATCGAATATGCCCCTTTTTATTAAGTCTGGTAATCTAAGAATTAGGGAACAGACACCCTAATTGACGCGAATCCTAAAGATAGATCTATTGGGCCCAACAAACCCCATCCAAAGTACCGGATGCTTTAGTACTTCGAAATTTATATCATATCCGAAGGGTGTCCCGGAATGATGGGGATATTCTTATATATGCATCTTGTTATTGTCGGTTACCAGGTGTTCACCATATGAATGATTTTTATCTCTATGTATGGGATGTGTATTGAAATATGAAATCTTGTGGTCTATTGTTACGATTTGATATATATAGGTTAAACCTATAACTCACCAACATTTTTGTTGACGTTTTAAGCATGTTTATTCTCAGGTGATTATTAAGAGCTTCCGCTGTCGCATACTTAAATAAGGACAAGATTTGGAGTCCATGCTTGTATGATGTTGTGTAAAAACTGCATTCAAGAAACTTATTTTGTTGTAACATATTTGTATTGTAAACCATTATGTAATGGTCGTGTGTAAACAGGATATTTTAGATTATCATTATTTGATAATCTACGTAAAGCTTTTTAAACCTTTATTGATGAAATAAAGGTTATGGTTTGTTTAAAAATGAATGCAGTCTTTGAAAAACGTCTCATATAGAGGTCAAAACCTCGCAACGAAATCAATTAATATGGAATGTTTTTAATCAATAAGAACGGGACATTTCAGTTGGTATCCGAGCGTTGGTCTTAGAGAACCAGAAAATTTGCATTAGTGTGTCTTATCGAGTTTGTTAGGATGCATTAGTGAGTCTGGACTTCGACCGTGTTTTCTTTAAAAATGATTGCTTAACATTTTTGTTGGAAACTATATATTTTTAACATATGAATATTATGTGATATATTAATCTCTTAACGTGTTTGATATTATGTGATAGATGTCTACCTCTAGAACAAGTCCCATTGACTCACCTAATAATAATGAAGAGTCAAATGTAAATTGGAATGATTTGTGGACTGATTCACAAGTTCCCGAAGAGGAACCGGAAGAAGAGTCGGAACCGGAAGAAGAATCGGAACCGGAAGAAGAATCGGAACCGGATGAAGAAATAGAACCGGTGGGGGAAATAATAAAACGGTTAAGTAAAAGAAAATCCTCAACCAACCGACCAAAGTTAATTATGGTCAATGGTGTTTCCGCCAAGGAAGCAAAATATTGGGAGGATTACCAATTCTCCGATGAATCGGATTCCGACGAGAATTCCGATGATGTTATAGAAATTACCCCAACTGAATTTAAAAAGGCAAAAGAAACTAATAAGGGAAAGGGCATAAAAATAGAGAAATCTAATTCCAACCCCGATGAACTTTATATGTATCGTCAACCCCCGAAGTCCTTAAGTTGTAACAATGACCCGGGAACCTCTAAACCACCAGGTTTTTCTAAACCAATGTGGACAACGACGGCTCGTATTAGGGGAACATCATATATCCCTAGAAACTTGGCAAAACGAACCAAAACCGAAGAAGAAGAAACGAGCGAGTCGGAATAAGATAGTTGTATTCGTGTGGTGTAATATATGTAATATAGTGTTCTTATGCTTTATGATATATGTAAAAATTGCTTGTATTAATAAGTATTTTTTTTATGAATCTAACTCTTGTCTATTTTACAGTTTAAAAACACAAAATGGATAGACAACCCAATATTTTAAGAGACCTACCCGGAGACATGATTGATGAAATCTTGTCTAGAGTCGGCCAGAATTCTTCGGCACAACTATTTAAGGCGAGATCAGTTTGTAAGACATTCGAAGAACGTTCCAAGAATGTCTTGGTTTATAAGAGACTTTCGTTTGAAAGATGGGGGATATCACATTGGGAAACCCATAAGTTACGATGTGTTTACTTTGACGCATATATTGCGGGGAACCCAAATGCTATTTTACGCAACGGGTTAAGAAATTATTTTGACTCAATATATCCGAATATTGGACTTCGTGATTTAGAAAAAGCGGCTAACATGCAACATAAAGAAGCATGTTATGCTTACGGATTAGTAATGTTCGCTTCTCACCAAAGTGAGAACAAGAACATCGGGCTACAACTATTAAACAAAACGTTTCCACAAGTGACGGAGTCGGTAATTGGGGTAAGAAATGAGGTTTTTAGATTATTACGGGACTGTTGGACATTACGTAACCCTCGTCCCTTTGATGACGTTACAACACGCTGTCTTATCAACGGCCATAACGGTTATGTTGCACAAGACCAAGGATGGGAAGTAGTCCTAGTAAAACCAGAATGCATGACTTGTTTCTGGACGTATGAATTACGTGTCTTTATTGCCTTTGCTGAACGACTTGTGTACTAGCTAGAATTGTCTTCACAACTATCTTGTATCAAAGTTATTGTGTGCTATATTTCATGCTTTATGTAAAATAAGCGGTATTGTAAGTTTGTAAAATATTGTATAAAATTTTGAACGCGAAATATTATTATAATCAGTTTTTCATATAGAATTGTAGTAGTTGAATTGTATATTAGCTACTAAGTATGAACTTAACGGGTAGGTACTACCCGAATTTAAACTTATAAAACGCTAATATGAAGAAAAAGCTTTTATAAATGAGTTCATATTATGCTACGAAATACTATTAACTACTCTTAATATTCTGTATGATTAACTTGTTCCATTTAACTATTTTGAAGGAAATGGCACCGACTACTCGACACACCGTGAATATGAATGAAGAGGAATTCCGTACTTTTCTAGCTTCAAACATAGCCGCAGTACAGGCTGCGCTACATACCAACAATAACCTTGGATCTAGCAGTACAGGAAATCGTGTAGGATGCACCTACAAAGAATTCACTGCCTGCAAACCTTTGGAATTTGATGGAACCGAAGGACCGATCGGATTGAAACGGTGGACCGAGAAGGTTGAATCGGTGTTTGCCATAAGTAAGTGTACTGAAGAGGACAAAGTGAAGTACGCTACGCATACCTTCACAGGTTCTGCGTTAACATGGTGGAATACCTATCTAGAGCAAGTGGGACAAGATGATGCGTACGCACTACCGTGGTCAGCATTCAAGCACTTGATGAACGAGAAGTACCGTCCCAGAACCGAGGTCAATAAGCTCAAGACAGAACTTAGAGGGTTACGAACCCAAGGATTTGATATTACCACGTACGAAAGACGATTCACAGAATTGTGCCTATTGTGTCCGGGAGCATTCGAAGATGAGGAAGAGAAGATCGACGCGTTTGTGAAAGGATTACCGGAAAGAATCCAAGAAGATATAAGTTCACACGAGCCCGCCTCCATACAACAGGCATGTAGAATGGCTCACAAACTAGTGAACCAGATTGAAGAAAGAATTAAAGAACAGACTGCTGAAGAGGCCAATGTGAAGCAAGTCAAAAGAAAGTGGGAGGAAAACGGTGATAAGAATCACCAATACAACAACAACAGCAATTACAACAATAATCGCAACAATTATCCCAACAATCGCAACATCAATCGCAACTACAACAAACGGCCCAACAACAACAACAACAACAACAGCAACTACAACAATCATCCCAACAACAATAATAACCGCAACAACAACAACAATCAGAAGCAACTATGCCAAAGGTGTGAAAAGAATCACTCGGGGTTCTGCACCAAATTTTGCAACAAGTGTAAAAGAAATGGTCATAGCGCGGTGAAGTGTGAGGTCTACGGACCAGGGGTTAATAGAACGAAAGGAACAAATGGTGTCGGAACGAGTAATGGCGGAGCAAGTAGTGTCGGAGCAAGTTATGCCAATGTAGTTTGTTATAAATGTGGAAAACCAGGCCACATTATTAGAAATTGCCCGAACCAGGAGAACACGAATGGACAAGGCCGTGGAAGAGTTTTCAATATTAATGCGGTAGAGGCACAGGAAGACCCGGAGCTTGTTACGGGTACGTTTCTTATTGACAATAAATCTGCTTACGTTTTATTTGATTCGGGTGCGGATAGAAGCTATATGAGTAGAGATTTTTGTGCTAAATTAAGTTGTCCATTGACGCCTTTGGATAGTAAATTTTTACTCGAATTAGCAAATGGTAAATTAATTTCAGCAGATAATATATGTCGGAATCGAGAAATTAAACTGGTTAGCGAAACATTTAAGATTGATTTGATACCAGTAGAGTTAGGGAGTTTTGATGTGATAATCGGTATGGACTGGTTGAAAGAAGTGAAAGCGGAGATCGTTTGTTACAAAAATGCAATTCGCATTATACGAGAAAAAGGAAAACCCTTAATGGTGTACGGAGAAAAGGGCAACACGAAGCTACATCTTATTAGTAATTTGAAGGCACAAAAACTAATAAGAAAAGGTTGCTATGCTGTTCTAGCACACGTCGAGAAAGTACAAACTGAAGAAAAGAGCATCAATGATGTTCTCATTGCAAAAGAATTTCCCGATGTATTTCCGAAAGAATTACCGGGATTACCCCCACATCGATCCGTTGAATTTCAAATAGATCTTGTACCAGGAGCTGCACCAATAGCTCGTGCTCCTTACAGACTCGCACCCAGCGAGATGAAAGAACTGCAAAGCCAATTACAAGAACTTTTAGAGCGTGGTTTCATTCGACCAAGCACATCACCGTGGGGAGCTCCTGTTTTGTTTGTCAAGAAGAAAGATGGTACATTCAGGTTGTGTATCGACTACCGAGAGTTGAACAAACTTACCATCAAGAACCGCTACCCACTACCGAGAATCGACGACTTATTTGATCAACTACAAGGCTCGTCTGTTTATTCAAAGATTGACTTACGTTCCGGGTATCATCAAATGCGGGTGAAAGAAGATGATATTCCAAAGACTGCTTTCAGAACACGTTACGGTCATTACGAGTTTATGGTCATGCCGTTTGGTTTAACTAATGCACCAGCTGTGTTCATGGACCTTATGAACCGAGTGTGTGGACCATACCTTGACAAGTTTGTCATTGTTTTCATTGATGACATACTTATTTACTCAAAGAATGACCAAGAACACGGTGAACATTTGAGAAAGGTGTTAGAAGTATTGAGGAAGGAAGAATTGTACGCTAAGTTTTCAAAGTGTGCATTTTGGTTGGAAGAAGTTCAATTCCTCGGTCACATAGTGAACAAAGAAGGTATTAAGGTGGATCCGGCAAAGATAGAAACTGTTGAAAAGTGGGAAACCCCAAAAACTCCGAAACACATACGCCAGTTTTTAGGACTAGCTGGTTACTACAGAAGGTTCATCCAAGACTTTTCCAGAATAGCAAAACCCTTGACTGCATTAACGCATAAAGGGAAGAAATTTGAATGGAATGATGAACAAGAGAAAGCGTTTCAGTTATTGAAGAAAAAGCTAACTACGGCACCTATATTGTCATTGCCTGAAGGGAATGATGATTTTGTGATTTATTGTGACGCATCAAAGCAAGGTCTCGGTTGTGTATTAATGCAACGAACGAAGGTGATTGCTTATGCGTCTAGACAATTGAAGATTCACGAACAAAATTATACGACGCATGATTTGGAATTAGGCGCGGTTGTTTTTGCATTAAAGACTTGGAGGCACTACTTATATGGGGTCAAAAGTATTATATATACTGACCACAAAAGTCTTCAACACATATTTAATCAGAAACAACTGAATATGAGGCAGCGTAGGTGGATTGAATTATTGAATGATTACGACTTTGAGATTCGTTACCACCCGGGGAAGGCAAATGTGGTAGCCGATGCCTTGAGCAGGAAGGACAGAGAACCCATTCGAGTAAAATCTATGAATATAATGATTCATAATAACATTACTACTCAAATAAAGGAGGCGCAACAAGGAGTTTTAAAAGAGGGAAATTTAAAGGATGAAATACCCAAAGGATCGGAGAAGCATCTTAACATTCGGGAAGACGGAACCCGGTATAGGGCTGAAAGGATTTGGGTACCAAAATTTGGAGATATGAGAGAAATGGTACTTAGAGAAGCTCATAAAACCAGATACTCAATACATCCTGGAACGGGGAAGATGTACAAGGATCTCAAGAAACATTTTTGGTGGCCGGGTATGAAAGCCGATGTTGCTAAATACGTAGGAGAATGTTTGACGTGTTCTAAGGTCAAAGCTGAGCATCAGAAACCATCAGGTCTACTTCAACAACCCGAAATCCCGGAATGGAAATGGGAAAACATTACCATGGATTTCATCACTAAATTGCCAAGGACTGCAAGTGGTTTTGATACTATTTGGGTAATAGTTGATCGTCTCACCAAATCAGCACACTTCCTACCAATAAGAGAAGATGACAAGATGGAGAAGTTAGCACGACTGTATTTGAAGGAAGTCGTCTCCAGACATGGAATACCAATCTCTATTATCTCTGATAGGGATGGCAGATTTATTTCAAGATTCTGGCAGACATTACAGCAAGCATTAGGAACTCGTCTAGACATGAGTACTGCCTATCATCCACAAACTGATGGGCAGAGCGAAAGGACGATACAAACGCTTGAAGACATGCTACGAGCATGTGTTATTGATTTCGGAAACAGTTGGGATCGACATCTACCATTAGCAGAATTTTCCTACAACAACAGCTACCATTCAAGCATTGAGATGGCGCCGTTTGAAGCACTTTATGGTAGAAAGTGCAGGTCTCCGATTTGTTGGAGTGAAGTGGGGGATAGACAGATTACGGGTCCAGAGATTATACAAGAAACTACCGAGAAGATCATCCAAATTCAACAACGGTTGAAAACCGCCCAAAGTCGACAAAAGAGCTACGCTGACATTAAAAGAAAAGATATAGAATTTGAAATTGGAGAGATGGTCATGCTTAAAGTTGCACCTTGGAAAGGCGTTGTTCGATTTGGTAAACGAGGGAAATTAAATCCAAGGTATATTGGACCATTCAAGATTATTGATCGTGTCGGACCAGTAGCTTACCGACTAGAGTTACCTCAACAACTCGCGGCTGTACATAACACTTTCCACGTCTCGAATTTAAAGAAATGTTTTGCTAAAGAAGATCTCACTATTCCGTTAGATGAAATCCAAATCAACGAAAAACTTCAATTCATCGAAGAACCCGTCGAAATAATGGATCGTGAGGTTAAAAGACTTAAGCAAAACAAGATACCAATTGTTAAGGTTCGATGGAATGCTCGTAGAGGACCCGAGTTCACCTGGGAGCGTGAAGATCAGATGAAGAAGAAATACCCGCATCTATTTCCAGAAGATTCGTCAACACCTTCAATAGCTTAAAATTTCGGGACGAAATTTATTTAACGGGTAGGTACTGTAGTGACCCGAAGTTTTCCATGTTTATATATATTAATTGAGATTGATGTTTACATGATTAAATGTTTCCAACATGTTAAGTAATCAAACTTGTTAAGACTTGATTAATTGAAATAGGTTTCATATAGATAATTGACCACCCAAGTTGACCGGTGATTCACGAACGTTAAAACTTGTAAAAAACTATATGATGATATATATATGGTTATATATATAGTTAACATGATATTATGATAAGTAAACATATCATTAATTATATTAACAATGAACTACATATGTAAAAACAAGACTACTAACTTAATGATTTTGAAACGAGACATATATGTAACGTTTATCGTTGTAACGACATTTAATGTATATATATCATATTAAGAGATATTCGTACATCATAATATCATGATAATATAATAATTTAAAATCTCTTTTGATATTATAAACATTGGGTTAACAACATTTAACAAGATCGTTAACCTAAAGGTTTCAAAACAACACTTACATGTAACGACTAACGATGACTTAACGACTCAGTTAAAATGTATATACATGTAGTGTTTTAATATGTATTTATACACTTTTGAAAGACTTCAATACACTTATCAAAATACTTCTACTTAACAAAAATGCTTACAATTACATTCTCGTTCAGTTTCATCAACAATTCTACTCGTATGCACCCGTATTCGTACTCGTACAATACACAGCTTTTAGATGTATGTACTATTGGTATATACACTCCAATGATCAGCTCTTAGCAGCCCATGTGAGTCACCTAACACATGTGGGAACCATCATTTGGCAACTAGCATGAAATATCTCATAAGATTACAAAAATATGAGTAATCATTCATGACTTATTTACATGAAAACAAAATTACATATCCTTTATATCTAATCCATACACCAACGACCAAAAACACCTACAAACACTTTCATTCTTCAATTTTCTTCATCTAATTGAACTCTCTCAAGTTCTATCTTCAAGTTCTAAGTGTTCTTCATAAATTCCAAAAGTTCTAGTTTCATAAAATCAAGAATACTTTCAAGTTTGCTAGCTCACTTCCAATCTTGTAAGGTGATCATCCAACCTCAAGAAATCTTTGTTTCTTACAGTAGGTTATCATTCTAATACAAGGTAATAATCATATTCAAACTTTGGTTCAATTTCTATAACTATAACAATCTTATTTCAAGTGATGATCTTACTTGAATTTGTTTTCGTGTCATGATTTTGCTTCAAGAACTTTGAGCCATCCAAGGATCCATTGAAGCTAGATCCATTTTTCTCTTTTCCAGTAGGTTCATCCAAGGAACTTAAGGTAGTAATGATGTTCATAACATCATTCGATTCATACATATAAAGCTATCTTATTCGAAGGTTTAAACTTGTAATCACTAGAACATAGTTTAGTTAATTCTAAACTTGTTCGCAAACAAAAGTTAATCCTTCTAACTTGACTTTTAAAATCAACTAAACACATGTTCTATATCTATATGATATGCTAACTTAATGATTTAAAACCTGGAAACACGAAAAACACCGTAAAACCGGATTTACGCCGTCGTAGTAACACCGCGGGCTGTTTTGGGTTAGTTAATTAAAAACTATGATAAACTTTGATTTAAAAGTTGTTATTCTGAGAAAATGATTTTTATTATGAACATGAAACTATATCCAAAAATTATGGTTAAACTCAAAGTGGAAGTATGTTTTCTAAAATGGTCATCTAGACGTCGTTCTTTCGACTGAAATGACTACCTTTACAAAAACGACTTGTAACTTATTTTTCCGACTAGAAACCTATACTTTTTTTGTTTAGATTCATAAAATAGAGTTCAATATGAAACCATAGCAATTTGATTCACTCAAAACGGATTTAAAATGAAGAAGTTATGGGTAAAACAAGATTGGATAATTTTTCTCATTTTAGCTACGTGAAAATTGGTAACAAATCTATTCCAACCATAACTTAATCAACTTGTATTATATATTATGTAATCTTGAGATACCATAGACACGTATACAATGTTTCGACCTATCATGTCGACACATCTATATATATTTCGGAACAACCATAGACACTATATATGTGAATGTTGGAGTTAGCTATACAGGGTTGAGGTTGATTCCAAAATATATATAGTTTGAGTTGTGATCAATACTGAGATACGTATACACTGGGTCGTGGATTGATTCAAGATAATATTTATCGATTTATTTCTGTACATCTAACTGTGGACAACTAGTTGTAGGTTACTAACGAGGACAGCTGACTTAATAAACTTAAAACATCAAAATATATTAAAAGTGTTGTAAATATATTTTGAACATACTTTGATATATATGTATATATTGTTATAGGTTCGTGAATCAACCAGTGGCCAAGTCTTACTTCCCGACGAAGTAAAAATCTGTGAAAGTGAGTTATAGTCCCACTTTTAAAATCTAATATTTTTGGGATGAGAATACATGCAGGTTTTATAAATGATTTACAAAATAGACACAAGTACGTGAAACTACATTCTATGGTTGAATTATCGAAATCGAATATGCCCCTTTTTATTAAGTCTGGTAATCTAAGAATTAGGGAACAGACACCCTAATTGACGCGAATCCTAAAGATAGATCTATTGGGCCCAACAAACCCCATCCAAAGTACCGGATGCTTTAGTACTTCGAAATTTATATCATATCCGAAGGGTGTCCCGGAATGATGGGGATATTCTTATATATGCATCTTGTTATTGTCGGTTACCAGGTGTTCACCATATGAATGATTTTTATCTCTATGTATGGGATGTGTATTGAAATATGAAATCTTGTGGTCTATTGTTACGATTTGATATATATAGGTTAAACCTATAACTCACCAACATTTTTGTTGACGTTTTAAGCATGTTTATTCTCAGGTGATTATTAAGAGCTTCCGCTGTCGCATACTTAAATAAGGACAAGATTTGGAGTCCATGCTTGTATGATATTGTGTAAAAACTGCATTCAAGAAACTTATTTTGTTGTAACATATTTGTATTGTAAACCATTATGTAATGGTCGTGTGTAAACAGGATATTTTAGATTATCATTATTTGATAATCTACGTAAAGCTTTTTAAACCTTTATTGATGAAATAAAGGTTATGGTTTGTTTAAAAATGAATGCAGTCTTTGAAAAACGTCTCATATAGAGGTCAAAACCTCGCAACGAAATCAATTAATATGGAACGTTTTTAATCAATAAGAACGGGACATTTCAAATGGATCCTTGGATGGCTCGAAGTTCTTGAAGCAGAATCATGACACGAAAACAAGTTCAAGTAAGATCATCACTTGAAATAAGATTGTTATAGTTATAGAAATTGAACCAAAGTTTGAATATGATTATTACCTTGTATTAGAATGATAACCTACTGTAAGAAACAAAGATTTCTTGAGGTTGGATGATCACCTTACAAGATTGGAAGTGAGCTAGCAAACTTGAAAGTATTCTTGATTTTATGAAACTAGAACTTTTGGAATTTATGAAGAACACTTAGAACTTGAACAAGAACTTGAGAGAGATCAATTAGATGAAGAAAATTGAAGAATGAAAGTGTTTGTAGGTGTTTTTGGTCGTTGGTGTATGGATTAGATATAAAGGATATGTAATTTTGTTTTCATGTAAATAAGTCATGAATGATTACTCATATATTTGTAATTTTATGAGATATTTCATGCTAGTTGCCAAATGATGGTTCCCACATGTGTTAGGTGACTCACATGGGCTGCTAAGAGCTGATCATTGGAGTGTATATACCAATAGTACATACATCTAAAAGCTGTGTATTGTACGAGTACGAATACGGATGCATACGAGTAGAATTGTTGATGAAACTGAACGAGGATGTAATTGTAAGCATTTTTGTTAAGTAGAAGTATTTTGATAAGTGTCTTGAATTCTTTCAAAAGTGTATGAATACATATTAAAACACTACATGTATATACATTTTAACTGAGTCGTTAAGTTATCGTTAGCCGTTACATGTAAGTGTTGTTTTGAAACCTTTAGGTTAACGATCTTGTTAAATGTTGTTAACCCAATGTTTATAATATCAAATGAGATTTTAAATTATTATATTATCATGATATTATGATGTACGAATATCTCTTAATATGATATATATGCATTAAATGTCGTTACAACGATAATCGTTACATATATGTCTCGTTTCAAAATCATTAAGTTAGTAGTCTTATTTTTACATATGTAGTTCATTATTAATATACTTAATGATATGTTTACTTATCATAATATCATGTTAACTATATATATATAACCATATATATGTCATCATATAGTTTTTACAAGTTTTAACGTTCGTGAATCACCTGGTCAACTTGGGTGGTCAATTGTCTATATGAAACCTATTTCAATTAATCAAGTCATAACAAGTTTGATTGCTTAATATGTTGGAAACACTTAATCATGTAAATAACAATTTCATTTAATATATATATAAACATGGAAAAGTTCGGGTCACTACAGTACCTACCCGTTAAATAAATTTCGTCCCGAAATTTTAAGCAGTTGGAGGTGTTGACGTATCTTCTGAAAATAAATGCGGGTATTTCTTCTTCATCTGATCTTCTCGTTCCCAGGTGAACTCGGGTCCTCTACGAGCATTCCATCGAACCTTAACAATTTGTATCTTGTTTTGCTTAAGTCTTTTAACCTCACGATCCATTATTTCAACGGGTTCTTCGATAAATTGAAGTTTTTCGTTGATTTAGATTTCATCTAACGGAATAGTGAGATCTTCTTTAGCAAAACATTTCTTCAAATTCGAGACGTGGAAAGTGTTATGTACAGCCACGAGTTATTGAGGTAACTCAAGTCGGTAAGCTACTGGTCCGACACGATCAATAATCTTGAATGGTCCAATATACCTTGGATTTAATTTCCCTCGTTTACCAAATCAAACAACGCCTTTCCAAGGTGCAACTTTAAGCATGACCATCTCTCCAATTTCAAATTCTATATCTTTTCTTTTAATGTCAGCGTAGCTCTTTTGTCGACTTTGGGCGGTTTTCAACCGTTGTTGAATTTGGATGATCTTCTCGGTAGTTTCTTCTATTATCTCCGGACTCGTAATCTATCTATCCCCCACTTCACTCCAACAAATCGGAGACCTGCACTTTCTTCCATAAAGTGCTTCAAATGGCGCCATCTCAATGCTTGAATGGTAGCTGTTGTTGTAGGAAAATTCTGCTAACGGTAGATGTCGATCCCAACTGTTTCCGAAATCAATAACACATGCTCGCAGCATGTCTTCAAGCGTTTGTATCGTCCTTTCGCTCTGCCCATCAGTTTGTGGATGATAGGCAGTACTCATGTCTAGACGAGTTCCTAATGCTTGCTGTAATGTCTGCCAGAATCTTGAAATAAATCTGCCATCCCTATCAGAGATAATAGAGATTGGTATTCCATGTCTGGAGACGACTTCCTTCAAATACAGTCGTGCTAACTTCTCCATCTTGTCATCTTCTCTTATTGGCAGGAAGTGTGCTGATTTGGTGAGACGATCAACTATTACCCAAATAGTATCAAAACCACTTGCAGTCCTTGGCAATTTAGTGATGAAATCCATGGTAATGTTTTCCCATTTCCATTCTGGGATTTTGGGTTGTTGAAGTAGTCCTGATGGTTTTTGATGCTCAGCTTTGACCTTAGAACACATCAAACATTCTCCTACGTATTTAGCAACATCGGCTTTCATACCCGACCACCAAAAATGTTTCTTGAGATCCTTGTACATCTTCCCCGTTCCAGGATGTATTGAGTATCTGGTTTTATGAGCTTCTCTAAGTACCATTTCTCTCATATCTCCAAATTTTGGTACCCAAATTCTTTCAGCCCTATACCGGGTTCCGTCTTCCCGAATATTAAGATGCTTCTCCGATCCTTTGGGTATTTCATCCTTTAAATTTCCCTCTTTCAAAACTCCTTGTTGCTCCTCCTTTATTTGAGTAGTAAGGTTAGTGTGAATCATTATATTCATAGATTTTACTCGAATGGGTTCTCTGTCCTTTCTGCTCAAGGCATCGGCTACCACATTTGCCTTCCCCGGGTGGTAACGAATCTCAAAGTCATAATCATTCAATAATTCGATCCACCTACGCTGCCTCATATTCAGTTGTTTCTGATTAAATATGTGTTGAAGACTTTTGTGGTCGGTATATATAATACTTTTAACCCCATATAAGTAGTGCCTCCAAGTCTTTAATGCAAAAACAACCTCGCCTAATTCCAAATCATGCGTCGTATAATTTTGTTCGTGAATCTTCAATTGTCTAGACGCATAAGCAATCACCTTCGTTCGTTGCATTAATACACAACCGAGACCTTGCTTTGATGCGTCACAATAAATCACAAAATCATCATTCCCTTCAGGCAATGACAATATAGGTGCCGTAGTTAGCTTTTTCTTCAATAACTGAAACACTTTCTCTTGTTCATCATTCCATTCAAATTTCTTCCCTTTATGCGTTAATGCAGTCAAGGGTTTTGCTATTCTGGAAAAGTCTTGGATGAACCTTCTGTAGTAACCAGCTAGTCCTAAAAACTGGCGTATGTGTTTCGGAGTTTTCGGGGTTTTCCACTTTTCAACAGTTTCTATCTTTGCCGGATCCACCTTAATACCTTCTTTGTTCACTATGTGACCGAGGAATTGAACTTCTTCCAACCAAAATGCACACTTTGAAAACTTAGCATACAATTCTTCCTTCCTCAATACTTCTAACACCTTTCTCAAATGTTCACCGTGTTCTTGGTCATTCTTTGAGTAAATAAGTATGTCATTAATGAAAACAATGACTAACTTGTCAAGGTATGGTCCACACACTCGGTTCATAAGGTCCATGAACACAGTTGGTGCATTAGTTAAACCAAACGGCATGACCATAAACTCGTAATGACCGTAACGTGTTCTGAAAGCAGTCTTTGGAATATCATCTTCTTTCACCCGCATTTGATGATACCCGGAACGTAAGTCAATCTTTGAATAAACAGACGAGCCTTGTTGTTGATCAAATAAGTCGTCGATTCTCGGTAGTGGGTAGCGGTTCTTGATGGTAAGTTTGTTCAACTCTCGGTAGTCGATACACAACCTGAATGTACCATCTTTCTTCTTGACAAACAAAACAGGAGCTCCCCACGGTGATGTGCTTGGTCGAATGAAACCACGCTCTAAAAGTTCTTGTAATTAGCTTTGCAGTTCTTTCATCTCGCTGGGTGCGAGTCTGTAAGGAGCACGAGCTATTGGTGCAGCTCCTGGTACAAGATCTACTTGAAATTCAACGGATCGATGTGGGGGTAATCCCGGTAATTCTTTCGGAAATACATCGGGAAATTCTTTTGCAATGGGAACATCATTGATGCTCTTTTCTTCAGTTTGTACTTTCTCGACGTGTGCTAGAACAGCATAGCAACCTTTTCTTATTAGTTTTTGTGCCTTCAAATTACTAATAAGATGTAGCTTCGTGTTGCCCTTTTCTCCGTACACCATTAAGGGTTTTCCTTTTTCTCGTATAATGCGAATTGCATTTTTGTAACAAACGATCTTTGCTTTCACTTTTTTCAACCAGTCCATACCGATTATCACATCAAAACTCCCTAACTCTACTGGTATCAAATCAATCTTAAATGTTTCGCTAACCAGTTTAATTTCTCGATTCCGACATATATTATCTGCTGAAATTAATTTACCATTTGCTAATTCGAGTAAAAATTTACTATCCAAAGGCGTCAATGGACAACTTAATTTAGCACAAAAATCTCTACTCATATAGCTTCTATCCGCACCCGAATCAAATAAAACGTAAGCAGATTTATTGTCAATAAGAAACGTACCCGTAACAAGCTCCGGGTCTTCCTGTGCCTCTGCCGCATTAATATTGAAAACTCTTCCGCGGCCTTGTCCATTCGTGTTCTCCTGGTTCGGGCAATTTCTAATAATGTGGCCCGGTTTTCCACATTTATAACAAACTACATTGGCATAACTTGCTCCGACACTACTTGCTCTGCCATTACTCGTTCCGACACCATTTGTTCCTTTCGTTCTATTAACCCCTGGTCCGTAGACCTCACACTTCGCCGCACTATGACCATTTCTTTTACACTTGTTGCAAAATTTGGTGCAGAACCCCGAGTGATACTTTTCACACCTTTGGCATAGCTGCTTCTGATTGTTGTTGTTGTTGCGGTTATTATTGTTGTTGGGATGATTGTTGTAGTTGCTGTTTGTTGTTGTTGTTGTTGTTGTTGTTGTTGGGCCGTTTGTTGTAGTTGCGATTGATGTTGCGATTGTTGGGATAATTGTTACGATTATTGTTGTAATTGTTGTTGTTGTTGTATTGGTGATTCTTATCACCGTTTTCCTCCCACTTTCTTTTGACTTGCTTCACATTGGCCTCTTCAGCAGTCTGTTCTTTAATTCTTTCTTCAATCTGGTTCACTAGTTTGTGAACCATTCTACATGCCTGTTGTATGGAGGCGGGCTCGTGTGAACTTATATCTTCTTGGATTCTTTCCGGTAATCCTTTCACAAACGCGTTGATCTTCTCTTCCTCATCTTCGAACGCTCCCGGACATAATAGGCACAATTCTATGAATCGTCTTTCGTACGTGGTAATATCAAATCCTTGGGTTCGTAACCCTCTAAGTTCTGTCTTGAGCTTATTGACCTCGGTTCTGGGATGGTACTTCTCATTCATCAAGTGCTTGAATGCTGACCATGGTAGTGCGTACGCATCGTCTTGTCCCACTTGCTCTAGATAGGTATTCCACCATGTTAACGCAGAACCTGTGAAGGTATGCGTAGCGTACTTCACTTTGTCCTCTTCAGTACACTTACTTATGGCAAACACCGATTCGACCTTCTCGGTCCACCATTTCAATCCGATCGGTCCTTCGGTTCCATCAAATTCCAAAGGTTTGCAGGCAGTGAATTCTTTGTAGGTGCATCCTACACGATTTCCTATACTGCTAGATCCAAGGTTATTGTTGGTATGTAGCGCAGCCTATACTGCGGCTATGTTTGAAGCTAGAAAAGTACGGAATTCCTCTGCATTCATATTCACGATGTGTCGAGTAGTCGGTGCCATTTCCTTCAAAATAGTCAAATGGAACAAGTTAATCATACAGAATATTAAGAGTAGTTAATAGTATTTCGTAGCATAATATGAACTCATTTATAAAAGATTTTTCTTCATATTAGCGTTTTATAAGTTTAAATTCGGGTAGTACCTACCCGTTAAGTTCATACTTAGTAGCTAATATACAATTCAACTACTATAATTCAATATGAAAAATTGATTATAATAATATTTCGCGTTCAAACTTTTACACAATATTTTACAAACTTACAATACCGCTTATTTTACATATAGCATGAAATATAGCACACAATAAATTTGATACAATATGGTTGTGAAGATAATTCTAGCTAGTACACAAGTTGTTCAGCAAAGGCATTAAAGACACGTAATTCATACGTCCAGAAACAAGTCATGCATTCTGGTTTTACTAGGACTACTTCCCATCCTTGGTCTTGTGGAACATAACCGTTATGGCCATTGATAAGACAGCGTGTTGTAACATCGTCAAAGGGACGAGGGTTACGTAATGTCCAACAGTCCCGTAATAATCTAAAAACCTCATTTCTTACCCCAATTACCGACTCCGTCACTTGTGGGAACGTTTTGTTTAATAGTTGTAGCCCGATGTTCTTGTTCTCACTTTGGTGAGAAGCGAACATTACTAATCCGTAAGCATAACATGCTTCTTTATGTTGCATGTTAGCTGCTTTTTCTAAATCACGAAGTCCAATATTCGGATGTATTGAGTCAAAATAATTTCTTAACCCATTGCGTAAAATAGCATTTGGGTTCCCCGCAATATATGCGTCAAAGTAAACATATCGTAACTTATGGATTTCCCAATGTGATATCCCCCATCTTTTGAACGAAAGCCTTTTATAAACCAAGGCATTCTTGGAATGTTCTTCGAATGTCTTACAAACTGATCTCGCCTTAAATAGTTGTGCCAAAGAAATCTGACCGACTCTAGACAAGATTTCATCAATCATGTCTCCGGGTAGGTCTCTTAAAATATTGGGTTGTCTATCCATTTTGTGTTTTTATACTGTAAAATAGACAAGAGTTAGATTCATAAAAAAATACTTATTAATACAAGCAATTTTTTTACATATATCATAAAGCATAAGCACACTATATTACATATATTACACCACACGAATACAACTATCTTATTCCGACTCGCTCGTTTCTTCTTCTTCGGTTTTGGTTCGTTTTGCCAAGTTTCTAGGGATATATGATGTTCCCCTAATACGAGCCATCGTTTTCCACATTGGTTTAGAAAAACCTGGTGGTTTAGAGGTTCCCGGGTCATTATTACAACTTAAGGACTTCGGGGGTTGACGATACATATAAAGTTCATCGGGGTTGGAATTAGATTTCTCTATTTTTATGCCCTTTTCCTTATTATTTTCTTTTGCCTTTTTAAATTCAGTTGGGGTAATTTCTATAACATCATCGGAATTCTCGTCGGAATCCGATTCATCGAAGAATTAGTAATCCTCCCAATATTTTGCTTCGTTGGCGGAAACACCATTGACCATAATTAACCTTGGTTGGTTGGTTGAGGATTTTCTTTTACTTAACCGTTTTATTATTTCCCCCACCGGTTCTATTTCTTCATCCGGTTCCGATTCTTCTTCCGGTTCCGATTCTTCTTCCGGTTCCGACTCTTCTTCCGGTTCCTCTTCGGGAACTTGTGAATCAGTCCATGAATCATTCCAATTTACATTTGACTCTTCATTTTTATTAGGTGAGTCAATGGGACTTGTTCTAGAGGTAGACATCTATCACATAATATCAAACGCGTTAAGAGATTAATATATCACATAATATTCACATGTTAAAAATATATAGTTTCCAACAAAATTTGTTAAGCAATCATTTTTCAAGTAAACACGGTCGAAGTCCAGACTCACTAATGCATCCTAACAAACTCGATAAGACACACTAATGCAAAATTCTGGTTCTCTAAGACCAACGCTCGGATACCAACTGAAATGTCCCGTTCTTATTGATTAAAAACGTTCCATATTAATTGATTTCGTTGCGAGGTTTTGACCTCTATATGAGACGTTTTTCAAAGACTGCATTCATTTTTAAAACAAACCATAACCTTTATTTCATAAATAAAGGTTTAAAAAGCTTTACGTAGATTATCAAATAATGATAATCTAAAATATCCTGTTTACACACGACCATTACATAATGGTTTACAATACAAATATGTTACATCGATATCATTTTCTTGAATGCAGTTTTTACACAGTATCATACAAACATGGACTCCAAATCTTGTCCTTATTATAGTATGCAACAGCGGAAGCTCTTAGTATTCACCTGAGAATAAACATGCTTTAAACGTCAACAAAAATGTTGGTGAGTTATAGGTTTAACCTATATATATCAAATCGTAACAATAGACCACAAGATTTCATATTTCAATATACATCCCATACATAGAGATAAAAATCATTCATATGGTGAACACCTGGTAACCGACATTAACAAGATGCATATATAAGAATATCCCCATAATTCCGGGATCCTCCTTCGGACATGATATAATTTCGAAGTACTAAAGCATCTGGTACTTTGGATGGGGCTTGTTGGGCCCGATAGATCTATCTTTAGAGTTCGCGTCAATTAGGGTGGCTGTTCCCTAA
Organism: Rutidosis leptorrhynchoides; assembly: GCF_046630445.1. Lineage (NCBI taxonomy): Eukaryota > Viridiplantae > Streptophyta > Magnoliopsida > Asterales > Asteraceae > Rutidosis > Rutidosis leptorrhynchoides. Next base: position 40,423,257 of record NC_092342.1, on the reverse strand, counting down.
TTCTTAGATTACCAGTCTTAATAAAAAGGGGCATATTCGATTTCGATAATTCAACCATAGAATGTAGTTTCACGTACTTGTGTCTATTTTGTAAATCATTTATAAAACCTGCATGTATTCTCATCCCAAAAATATTAGATTTTAAAAGTGGGACTATAACTCACTTTCACAGATTTTTACTTCGTCGGGAAGTAAGACTTGGCCACTAGTTGATTCACGAACGTATAACAATATATACATATATATCAAAGTATGTTCAAAATATATTTACAACACTTTTAATATATTTTGATGTTTTAAGTTTATTAAGTCAGCTGTCCTCGTTAGTAACCTACAACTAGTTGTCCACAGTTAGATGTATTGAAATAAATCGATAAATATTATCTTGAATCAATCCATGACCCAGTGTATACGTATCTCAGTATTGATCACAACTCAAACTATATATATTTTGGAATCAACCTCAACCCTGTATAGCTAACTCCAACATTCACATATAGAGTGTCTATGGTTGTTCCGAAATATATATAGATGTGTCGACATGATAGGTCGAAACATTGTATACGTGTCTATGGTATCTCAAGATTACATAATATACAATACAAGTTGATTAAGTTATGGTTGGAATAGATTTGTTACCAATTTTCACGTAGCTAAAATGAGAAAAATTATCCAATCTTATTTTACCCATAACTTCTTCATTTTAAATCTGTTTTGAGTGAATCAAATTGCTATGGTTTCATATTGAACTCTATTTTATGAATCTAAACAGAAAAAGTATAGGTTTATAGTCGGAAAAATAAGTTACAAGTCGTTTTTGTAAAGGTAGTCATTTCAGTCGAAAGAACGACGTCTAGATGACCATTTTAGAAAACATACTTCCACTTTGAGTTTAACCATAATTTTTGGATATAGTTTCATGTTCATAATAAAAATCATTTTCTCAGAATAACAACTTTTAAATCAAAGTTTATCATAGTTTTTAATTAACTAACCCAAAACAGCCCGCGGTGTTACTACGACGGCGTAAATCCGGTTTTACGGTGTTTTTCGTGTTTCCAGGTTTTAAATCATTAAGTTAGCATATCATATAGATATAGAACATGTGTTTATTTGATTTTAAAAGTCAAGTTAGAAGGATTAACTTTTATTTGCGAACAACTTTTATTTGCGAACAAGTTTAGAATTAACTAAACTATGTTCTAGTGATTACAAGTTTAAACCTTCGAATAAGATAGCTTTATATGTATGAATCGAATGATGTTATGAACATCATTACTACCTTAAGTTCCTTGGATAAACCTACTGGAAAAGAGAAAAGTGGATCTAGCTTCAATGGATCCTTGGATGGCTCGAAGTTCTTGAAGCAGAATCATGACACGAAAACAAGTTCAAGTAAGATCATCACTTGAAATAAGATTGTTATAGTTATAGAAATTGAACCAAAGTTTGAATATGATTATTACCTTGTATTAGAATGATAACCTACTGTAAGAAACAAAGATTTCTTGAGGTTGGAAGATCACCTTACAAGATTGGAAGTGAGCTAGCAAACTTGAAAGTATTCTTGATTTTATGAAACTAGAACTTTTGGAATTTATGAAGAACACTTAGAACTTGAAGATAGAACTTGAGAGAGATCAATTAGATGAAGAAAATTGAAGAATAAAAGTGTTTGTAGGTGTTTTTAGTCGTTGGTGTATGGATTAGATATAAAGGATATGTAATTTTGTTTTCATGTAAATAAGTCATGAATGATTACTCATATTTTTGTAATTTTATGAGATATTTCATGCTAGTTGCCAAATGATAGTTCCCACATGTGTTAGGTAACTCACATGGGCTGCTAAGAGCTGATCATTGGAGTGTATATACCAATAGTACATACATCTAAAAGCTGTGTATTGTACGAGTACGAATACGGATGCATACGAGTAGAATTGTTGATGAAACTGAACAAGGATGTAATTGTAAGCATTTTTGTTAAGTAGAATATTTTGATAAGTGTCTTGAAGTCTTTCAAAAGTGTATGAATACATATTAAAACACTACATGTATATACATTTTAACTGAGTCGTTAAGTCATCGTTAGCCGTTACATGTAAGTGTTGTTTTGAAACCTTTAGGTTAACGATCTTGTTAAATGTTGTTAACCCACTGTTTATAATATCAAATGAGATTTTAAATTATTATATTATCATGATATTATGATGTACGAATATCTCTTAATATGATATATATACATTAAATGTCGTTACAACGATAATCGTTACATATATGTCTCGTTTCAAAATCATTAAGTTAGTAGTCTTGTTTTTACATATGTAGTTCATTATTAATATACTTAATGATATGTTTACTTATCATAATATCATGTTAACTATATATATAACCATATATATGTCATCATATAGTTTTTACAAGTTTTAACATTCGTGAATCACCTGGTCAACTTGGGTGGTCAATTGTCTATATGAAACCTATTTCAATTAATTAAGTCTTAACAAGTTTGATTGCTTAATATGTTGGAAACACTTAATCATATAAATAACAATTTCATTTAATATATATATAAACATGGAAAAGTTCGGGTCACTACAGTGAAGACCCGGAAATTTCCGCCCAAATTTAAACTTAATTTTTAATATGATTTCGACACGATAAGCAAAGTCTGTAATGTTGAGTCTCAAAAAATTTAAACTATATGTGTGTATGTATATATAAATAATAATTCGAAATATAATTTGAAGTATTATATGTTGTTGTTATTAAAAATTAATAAAATAAAAATAGGATATTATAATAATTATTATTTAAAATATATCTCTATATAAAAATAAAGTATATTAAAAATAAATATTAAATAATTGTAATACTCGTTTGATGTTTCAATTGATATTAAACAAGTTAAATTCAAACTTATGTAATTTTAAAATAAACGGTGATACGAAAATGAGTTCTATAAAGTTTAGGCTTATTAAAAATGTATTTAGGAACTATTTGATAAATTTCAACACTTTTTATATTTTACCCAGAAAGGAGAGGGACAGTTGATGTAATTTTTATTTAATAATTTAATGATTGAAATTTATACCATAATGACCATAATAAATAAATGGACTCAAATTAAAATTTTGGGATTTTTAGGAACACTTTTATATTTTAACTGTTTAGCAATGGATACGAGATAATACCTGAGCTAAGTGTCGGTAGGATATATTCAATTATGTATCACGAGAATCTAATCTATTTACCTTTTGCTCTTTTATTTCTTCCACAAAGTTAAATTCTGTAGTATATATATATATATATATATATATATATATATATATATATATATATATATATATATATATATATATATATATATATGCATATACCCTTACATATAGATACAGAGATATGATCATAATACCACAACCATCACTCACCATCTTCACACTTCACCTCATCGCCACCACCACCGGATATCATCACCACCCTAAACCCGCCACTAACACAACCACCTTGCAAACCATTTCCTTCACCTCCCTCTCTCTCTTCCTTTCTTAGTCGATTAAAAACCACCCTACAACCATTTACCTATCTATCTCTCTCTTATTTTTCTGCAGCCCGTTTTCACAGATGAGTTCCAGGATTCTGTTGTGACGACCCGGAAATTTCCGACCAAATTTAAACTTTAATCTTTATATTATTCCGACACGATAAGCAAAGTTTGTTAAGTTAAATCTCAGGAATTTTAAACTGTGTTCATACATTCATTATAACCTCGACAAAATTCCGATGATTTACGAACCGTTATATATAAATAGATATGTATATGTATATATATATTATAACTTGAGAATATTAATAAAGTATTAAACGTATAATACTTTACATGAACGTATTTATTTCAATATGATTTTCGACGAAATTAAAAAATATATATATTAAATGATTGAATTATCCGAAACATTGAATTATGATTACAAGTCTCTGTTGAGAGGTCCACTATGATTTGAGAAAATCTATTCCTCTTAACGATATTCAGAATAATTTGTAAAGCTATTTATAAATAAAAACAAAAAGTGTCATTTACGAAAGTTAGACAAAAGTTAGTGGAGAATTGGTTTCCATAATATTCTATTAATCTATTTTTAAACGTACAAAGACGTTTTCAGTTTAAAAAGAACTTTATTATTAAAACATATATAACTTTTATAAATATCTAGAATCACTTTTGACAACTCATTACTTAACCAGTATAATAAATATAATGATATTTATATTTTATTTCATTAAATATATATAACGATTTAAATTAATATTATATATATTTATATGCGTATTATACATACATAGTTTTTATACTTTACTATACTTTAACTTTACCTTTACTTTACTTTTACTTTACTTTAACTTTAATAATTCACTTTAATAATTCACTTTAATAATTCATACTTTAATAATTCACTTTAATAATTCACTTTAATAATTCATACTTTAATATTTCACTTTAATAATTCATACTTTAATAATTCACTTTAATAATTCACTTTAATAATTCATACTTTAATAATTCACTTTAATAATTCAAAAATCTATTATAAATAGAATTCAATAGGTTTCATTATTTCATAGAAACTTGAAAATATATTTCTCTAAACTCTCTCAATCGAATTACATATATATATTTTCTTTGTATTATTTCAAGATATTATTAGTATATATAAAATACTACGACGGAGTTATACTCAGACGATTTCAAAATAAGTTTTCAAACGGGATAGAGCTAAGGAAATTATGGGTTATAGCTATGGAGGTTATGGGTATTGATCGAGGGTATTGCTCGTGAGGTCAACCTAACGTTTATCATTTTCGTTGCGTCTACGTACTTTCCTGCAATATTGAATCACAATATTGATACGTTCGTGAATCCGAGACAAACCCTGCACTTGTTCAGTGCCGTCATATACATAATTGCTACGAAATACAGTATTGTGAGTTTCATTACTCCCTTTTTATATATCTTTTTGGGCTGAGAATACATGCGCTGTTTTATAAATGTTTTACGAAATAGGCACAAGTACTAAAACTAATTCTATGTGGGTTTAAACCAGAAAAATACCTTTAGCTTGGTAACATTAAACTACTTGTCTATGTATGGTAGGCACGAATCCTAAAGATAGATCTATTGGGCCTGACAAACCCCATCCTGACTATGGGATGCTTTAGTACTTCGAAGTCATTTTAAACACACCTGATCTGGTGTACTTCAGAGGGTAAAACATGAACGTTAAGGCTTGTTACCGGGTGCCTACAACTTATAGAATACTTTTATACACTTGCGAGTGTACATATATTTATAAACGGAAATCTTGTGGTCTATTAATATATTGAAATGATTGTTATGATAAACCTATGAACTCACCAACCTTTTGGTTGACATTTTAAAGCATGTTTATTCTCAGGTATTAAAGAAATCTTCCGCTGTGCATTAGCTCATTTTAAGGATATTACTTGGAGTCATTCATGGCATATTTTGAAAGACTTTGCATTCGAGTCATTGAGTTCATCAAGATTATTATTAAGCCAATTATAGTTGGATGTATTATGAAATGGTGTGCATGCCGTCAACTTTCGTTGTAAAGAAAGTTTGTCTTTTAAAAATGAATGCAATGTTTGTAAAATGTATCATATGGAGGTCAAATACCTCGCGATGTAATCAACTATTGTGAATCGTTTATAATGTATATGAACGGGTCCTCTCAGTTGGTATCAGAGCCGTGGTCTTAGCGAACCAGGTCTTGCATTAGTGTGTCTAACTGATAGTTGTTAAGATGCATTAGTGAGTCTGGACTTCGACCGTGTCTGCATGTCAAAAGTTTTGTTTATCATTTTTAGTCAGAAATCATCTACTTACCATCCTTAGGAAATTACCTGCTTATCATTCTTAGTCTAGACACGTCTTGCTGCATTGATTGCATGAATAGTGTATAGAAAAAAATTCATATCTTAGCGTATCTGCTAAATCATATCTTATCGTATCTATTACCGTAAACTTTGCCTGACATATTCCGTAAATTCCTCCGTAATCTATGAAATCTTTTGATCTATATATATAGATATTCTATGTAATTAGAATACCACCCGATAGCCGAAAAATCATTTCGTATCGAAAAATCCTTTATCAAATCGTACGAAATGGAATTCGTCATCAGTTCATGTTCCTCAGATTCCGAAATGGAATTCCACTCAAGCTCCGAAAGCAGTGTGACTGGAATGGATCAACCAATCAGCTATCATCTATTCTGGATGAATTGGGGATGGGTTCGTAGCCTCCTTAATCATTGGAGACAAGAAGAAGGCGATCCTTTCCATCCACCACATTGCCCTATTGGCAATGAACCTGAAGCACTTACCGGCGAACTTGTTCGAAACACCATTTTCTCTCTCATTTCCAGAGTATCTCATTATGATTATATACTACAACAAATTCTAGATCTTATTTATCCGCTCGTCCGAACCGACAATCACCCCGGTGTAATAGAAGAAGTCAACGAGCTTCGCGCTCGGGTAGTGGCTTTGGAGAATATGGTGCAAAGGTTACAAACACCAGCAGCAGCACCAGCAACATAACCAGTACCACCATCAACAACATCAACAGTACCATTACCACCACCAATAACAACCGCATCGAAAACCTCAACTTCACAATCTGTCCCATGAGCATCGACATCATACGCCCCGTAGATACTAAGGAATACCACAACGATGAAGTATTGATTCATAACTTCATTGGGAAAACATTCTACGACGATTATGTAATTTCTAAAGTTTAGAAATTATCTATCCTAGCCTTAACCATAAATCAAGTGAGTTTAATTTAATATTAACTCATTAAATCTATATTACATCTGAAGAAATATACACATATATTTCCATAAAAACTGTAATAAAATTCTTTTGTACAAAATATTAATTGTAACATTTTTTTAACGGGTAGGTAATACCCGAGAGATATATAAATTCACAATTAATATGTTACATTCTTCGAATCTGATTCAGCAAATCATCCATTATACTCCCTACTTTCACAACAATATACATTCTTTTATAGAAATCAAAACAACCATACTCATTCAAAATCTAATTACATATTCTGATTTTGAAATCGCCGAATTCAATTCAAGCTATAACCGGTATCATCACTCTTAGATTCTTACATCTTTCAAAGCTATACTTTAACTTCAAAACTGTGTTAGAACATCGTATGTATATTAACGATTATAATCTGTGTTCAAGCCCTTCGAAATACCTGAAGACACTTCAAATAATGAACAATCGAGATGATGATCTAACCACATGTTATCCACAGTTACGTACCTGAAAAACTCTTGAAACCAAAGTCATAATTTAACATGTATCCATGTTAGATCTTTTGGCATTTACTAGCTAAAATAACTTTTCAATCCCTTCTAAAAATAGACGGTTTTGTCACAGCTCCAACAAACCAACTTCAATTGTTCAATCGAATAAGCCTTATTATAATGACTACCCCTTCATCATTATTACCGGGAAACCTTTCATATATCGCCACATTAGCAGTAAACTTATTAACAACTTCATTGATCTTTGACTTTCCGAAAAATCTTTATATTTATCAAAACCCCATCATTTACTCATCTGCATCTTGTAACGAGAATTGCCATACGAATCATTGGAAATTAGCAATCAGTATTTTGAAATCTCGCAGCATGTCTACGCCAACAATTATATGTGTCTATCTTCTGGACTTATATACTTTGAATGTGAAGTTTCTGAAAAACACCCTAAACTACGAACTAGTTCTCGAAATACTGATGAAGCAGCAAAAACTATAAACGACCTTAACAGTAAAAGTTTGATGATAAAGAGTAGTGTGTTGGCAAAGCTCAGAAAAAGAGAAGATTTGGTACTGAAAAATACGGATTGAGCACACCATGAAGAAGGCTGTGGATAAATTACAAGGACGAAATCTACCTTCAAAGAATCCAAATGATTCCGTGTCTACTGAAGTCATTATCGAATACCTTACTCCTGACTCTAAACCCTTACGGACAATATTCTTCAACATCCTCTGATATTAGAAATTTTAGGATATCATCGTATCTTTCATTATAAATATCCTACATATTTCTGAAGATATTTCCATAATTATTCTTATCTAAAATCATTTACCTCTTCGTGCTATCTGTATTATATCATAAAAGAAACTATTTTAGTTTCTAAATTCTAAAACATTCGAGTTTAAAATAGGAATATTCTTGAAGAAGTGTTGGGAGCTGAAGCATGAGTTAGTATAATATAATGACACTTGATCAACGTGATTATATTACAGTAATTCATGCTAAGTTTCTAAATGGAACATGATGATTCACAGATCATAACGTCATCATGTGCTATGTTACATGACTCTTGTATTCTCTTTGATCTCTAAATATCAAGAAAATATTTCTTGATGATTCGGCCTTTTCCGAGGTATTCTGGTAATTTGACAAGTCAAGATCGTGCCATTACAATTTCCTTCCTAGAACATTAACAATGTTCATTCCGAAATTTATATCTGCGAATTCTGGACCATTACAAGCGGTGCTTAATCGCAAGAAGAAGAAACGAAAGGACAAAGCTCCGAACTAGAAATGGGAGTATAAATCATAGCAAATAGAAGAGAGCATTAACTGTGGATGACAATGATTATAGAAGAAGCAAGGACTTTGAAATATAACGGAAGATATAAAACCCAACAACAACCCAGAAATCACAAACCGTATATATCAATGCATATAGCAATATAAAGACACGGGAGAACTAAAAACACTATAAAACCAAGAGTATAGTAGAAGTAAATAGATTCTTTCGGAGGCAGATGAAAAAGAAGAGCGACAGATATGAAAGTGAGGAGTATATCAAGAATCAGCACTGGATGAAGCATATTAACAAATACTTTAAAATATGAGTTGAGAAGGTGTGAGTTGTAAGAAAACAAATGAGGTGGATTTATAGTGAAATATCCGACAGAGAAATCAAAATGGATTATCGCAGTAATTCGAAGAGGATCATAATTTCCTTAATCGCCTAATAATCAAATCCAATATAGATTACAAAGATTTTCTTTTCGGAGATCAATCGTGATGACGCCAAAAGATACGACGAATCACTATTATCTTATTTCATACATTTACGATAACTTCACTCACACGCTTCGAGTAATCGAATTATTTTATCCATTCTTCTTGAACATGATAAAACTCTATAATCGTTATAATAACATTCTCATTGTTAGTCATGACGACCTCTATCAAATTTCGGGGACGAAATTTCTTTAACGGGTAGGTAATGTGACGACCCGGAAATTTCCGACCAAATTTAAACTTTAATCTTTATATTATTCTGACACGATAAGCAAAGTTTGTTAAGTTAAATCTCAGGAATTTTAAACTGTGTTCATACATTCATTATAACCTCGACCAAATTCCGACGATTCACGAACCGTTATATATAAATAGATATGTATATGTATATATATATTATAACTTGAGAATATTAATAAAGTATTAAACGTATAATACTTTACATGAACAAATTTATTTCAATATGATTTTCGACGAAATTAAAAAATATATATATTAAATGATTGAATTATCCAAAACATTGAATTATGATTACAAGTCTCTGTTGAGAGGTCCACTATGATTTGAGAAAATCTATTCCTCTTAACGATATTCAGAATAATTTGTAAAGCTATTTATAAATAAAAACAAAAAGTGTCATTTACGAAAGTTAGACAAAAGTTAGTGGAGAATTGGTTTCCATAATATTCTATTAATCTATTTTCAAAAGTACAAAGACGTTTTCAGTTTAAAAAGAACTTTATTATTAAAACGTATATAACTTTTATAAATATCTAGAATCACTTTTGACAACTCATTACTTAACCAGTATAATAAATATAACGATATTTATATTTTATTTCATTAAATATATATAACGATTTAAATTAATATTATATATATTTATACGCGTATTATACATACATAGTTTTTATACTTTACTATACTTTAACTTTACCTTTACTTTACTTTTACTTTACTTTAACTTTAATAATTCATACTTTAATAATTCACTTTAATAATTCACTTTAATAATTCATACTTTAATAATTCACTTTAATAATTTACTTTAATAATTCATACTTTAATAATTCACTTTAATAATTCATACTTTAATAATTCACTTTAATAATTCATACTTTAATAATTCACTTTAATAATTCAAAAATCTATTATAAATAGAATTCAATAGGTTTCATTATTTCATAGAAACTTGAAAATATATTTCTCTAAACTCTCTCAATCGAATTACATATATATATTTTCTTTGTATTATTTCAAGATATTATTAGTATACATAAAATACTACGACGGAGTTATACTCAGACGATTTCAAAATAAGTTTTCAAACGGGATAGAGCTAAGGAAATTATGGGTTATAGCTATGGAGGTTATGGGTATTGATCGAGGGTATTGCTCGTGAGGTCAACCTAACGTTTATCATTTTCGTTGCGTCTACGTACTTTCCTGCAATATTGAATCACAATATTGATACGTTCGTGAATCCGAGACAAACCCTGCACTTGTTCAGTGCCGTCATATACATAATTGCTATGAAATACAGTATTGTGAGTTTTATTACTCCCTTTTTATATATCTTTTTGGGCTGAGAATACATGCGCTGTTTTATAAATGTTTTACGAAATAGGCACAAGTACTAAAACTAATTCTATGTGGGTTTAAACCAGAAATATACCCTTAGCTTGGTAACATTAAACTACTTGTCTATGTACGGTAGGCACGAATCCTAAAGATAGATCTATTGGGCCTGACAAACCCCATCCTGACTATGGGATGCTTTAGTACTTCGAAGTTATTTTAAACACACTTGATCTGGTGTACTTCAGAGGGTAAAACATGAACGTTAAGGCTTGTTACCGGGTGCCTACAACTTATAGAATACTTTTATACACTTGCGAGTGTACATATATTTATAAACGGAAATCTTGTGGTCTATTAATATATTGAAATGATTGTTATGATAAACCTATGAACTCACCAACCTTTTGGTTGACATTTTAAAGCATGTTTATTCTCAGGTATTAAAGAAATCTTCCGCTGTGCATTAGCTCATTTTAAGGATATTACTTGGAGTCATTCATGGCATATTTTGAAAGACGTTGCATTCGAGTCATTGAGTTCATCAAGATTATTATTAAGCCAATTATAGTTGGATGTATTATGAAATGGTGTGCATGCCGTCAACTTTCGTTGTAAAGAAAGTTTGTCTTTTAAAAACGAATGCAATGTTTGTAAAATGTATCATATAGAGGTCAAATACCTCGCGATGTAATCAACTATTGTGAATCGTTTATAATGTATATGAACGGGTCCTTTCATCTGTCGATTAAACATCTGCAATTTGCAGCTGTCATGCTACTGTACGAACCATCAAACACCACCAACTGCTGTTGATCCTTTGTTGTTCCTTGTACTACCATAAACCGCCCAGATCAACCACAATAAACCACCATTTATAACTCTCTCTCTCTAACTATCTGTCTTTATTCTACTTCTCTCTTGTTTTTTTTTTCGAAACCACCATTCTCTCGTCACCTGAAACAGTGAAACAATTATGAAGATGATGATGAATAGTGACTGTGAAGAGCCACCATATTGTACTCGTTCTTTCTGTTACTAACCCAAGAACAAAAACCTCCTGCTACGAATTGTTTTACTATTACTTTCGGTTTCAAAACCCAGATGGTGCTACAGTAATGGGTGACGAGGAAGATGGTGAATAGTTGATAGAAGGTGATGAGTTGAGGAGGTACGAAGAAGATGATCGGGATAATGGTAGTGATTATGATATGACGACGATGGTATTATGATGCTAGGATGATGATGATGGTGATGGTAAACGGAGATGATGATGTTGATGATGATATAATGATCATGATGATGATGTGATCGTGATAATGGTGGAGATGATGATCGTACGATTAGGATGATGATGAACAGTGATTTACGATATGAATATGATGATGATCGAATGATATATGTGTTAACAAGAATGAAAAATGATGTTCGTTTAGATGATGATGATGATAGATATATGATGTATGATGACCATGATTAGGATGATGAGCATATAATTATGATTATAGTTGTGTATGATGATGATGGTAGTTATGTGATGACTTTAGAGGATGAAGAAGAAGAAAACCGAATAATAGGGGATAAGAGAATTTAAATACAATTTAAATCCGTAAATCATAGGCAGAGCAGATGGTTTTGGAGGTGGGTTGATGTGCGAGAGGTCCTGGGATCGAACCTAGCCGGCTGCATAATTTTTTTTGAATATAAATAGAAGATGTTGGGCCGAAGGAAGATTGGGATGTGATCTATTGAGTTGTATTGGGCTTTTGAATCCAATTAATCAAATAGGTGGGTTATTTTAGTGGACTAGTAAAACATGGGTTAAATAAATTAAGCTGGGAATAAAATCAGAAAAATGGAAATAGAGGGACGTTTAAGGGTGTTTGCGAGTGAACAGGAGGTCGTGGGTTCGAACCCGAGCAGGGGTGTTTAATTTTTTTTTAAAGCTTGCTTCATGAAGGTAGTTTTATTATTATTATTATTATTATTATTATTATTATTATTATTATTATTATTATTATTATTATTATTATTATTATTATTATTATTATTATTATTTGGTTAAGAATGAATTAAAGATTATAATGCAAACTATATAAGATGTGATATAAATGATGTGTTTTCATTAATCATTATTAATAAAATTATTATTATTATATTATTATCATTATTATTTTTATTATTATTATCATAAGTATTAGTATTATTTTTAAGAGAATTATTATCATTATAGTTATTAATATAGATATTAGTTTTATTATTATTAGTAAAATCATTATTTTTATAGTTAATATTATTAGTAGTATTATTTTAATTATCATTAATATTATTATTATTTCCATTATTATTATTAGTATTATTATTATTATTATTATTATTATTAATATTAATATTATTATTATTGTTATGATTACTATTTTTACATTAACAATATTATTATAACAAATAAATATTTTCTATATAAGTGTATATATTCCAACTACCATAATATTACATATAATTATATATATAAAGATTATTTATATAAATATTTACATATAACAAATTATTAATATATTATTAAACTATATAAATATTAACTATTTTAAATAAGTACAGATTAAATATATAAGATATATAATTTAAGATATAATATATGAATTTATTTGATTGCAATTATGTGTGTTAATATATATAATTGATATAGGTTCGTGAATCCGAGGCCAACCCTGCATTGATCAGTATCGTCGTATGCATATTTTTACTACAAAATATCGTATTGTGAGTTTCATTACTCCCTTTTTAAATGCTTTTGCAATATATATTTTTGGGACTGAGAATACATGCGCTGCTTTATAAATGTTTTACGAAATAGACATAAGTAATCGAAACTACATTCTATGGTTGAATTATTAAACCGAATATCACCCTTTTAGCTTGGTAACCTAAGAATTAGGCAGACGAGAGGTTCTGTTCCTAATTAACACGAATCCTAAAGATAGATCTATTGGGCCTAAAAACCCCCCATTCAGGTTATGGATGGCTTTAGTACTTCGAGATTATTATTATGCAGACGAGAGATTCTGTTTGGGGATATTCTATGCATTAAAGTTAATGTCGGTTACCAGGTGTTCAATTCATATGAATGATTTTATCTTTATGCAGACGAGAGGTTCTGCTTATAAATGTGAAAATCTTGTGGTCTATTAAAATTATGGAAATGATCGATTATGATAAACTAATGAACTCACCAACCTTTTGGTTGACACTTTAAAGCATGTTTATTCTCAGGATTGAAAGAAATCTTCCGCTGTGCATTTGCTCAATTTAAAGATATTACTTGGAGTCATTAATGGCATATTTCAAAAGAAGTTGCATTCAAGTAATTGAGATTAGTAAAGATTATGATTAAGTAAACGACAGATTAGATCATTTATACTTGGATATTATGAAATGGTATGCATGCCTGTCAACTTTTGATGTAATGAAAGTTTGTCTTTTAAAACGAATGAAATGTTTGTAAAATGTATCATATGGAGGTCAAATACCTCGCAATGTAATCATATGTTATTGTATTCGTTCTTATGGATTAGGACGGGTCTTTACATGTGGTATCAGAGTGGTGGTCTTAGTGAACCAGGTCTTGCATTAGTGTGTCTAACTGATAGTTGTTTAGATGCATTAGTGAGTCTGGACTTCGACCGTGTCTGCATGTCAAAAGTTTTGCTTATCATTTCTAGTTGAAAATCATCTGCTTATCATCCTTAGGAAATTTCCTGCTTATTATTCTTAGTCTAGACACATCTTACTGCATTAATTGCATGAATAGTGTATAGACAAAATTCATATCTTAGCGTATCTGTTACTGTAAACTTTGCCTGACATATTTCATAAATTCCTCCGTAATCCATGAAATCTTTTGTTCTCTCTCTCTCTCTCTCTCTCTCTATATATATATATATATATATATATATATATATATATATATATATATATATATATATATATATATATATATATATATATATATTCTATGTAATTAGAATACCATCCAATAACCGGAAAATCATTTCATATCGAAAAATCCTTCATTCAATCGAACGAAATGGAACTAGCCACAAGTTCAAGTCCCTCGGATTCCAATATGGAGTTTCACTCGAGCTCCGAAAGTAGTGTAACCGGAATGGATCAACCAATCAACCAATCAGCCATCATCTATTCTGGATGAATTGGGGATGGGTTCGTAGCCTACTTAATCATTGGAGGCAAGAAGAAGGTGATCCCTTCCATCCACCACATGAAAGGACCCGTTCATATACATTATAAATGATTCACAATAGTTGATTACATCGCGAGGTGTTTGACCTCTATATGATACATTTTACAAACATTGCATTCATTTTTAAAAGACAAACTTTCTTTTCATCTAAAGTTGACGGCATGTATATCATTTCATAATACATCCAACTATAATTGACTTAATAATAATCTTGATGAACTCAATGACTCGAATGCAACATCTTTCGAAATATGCCATGAATGACTTCAAGTAATATTCTTAAAATGAGCTAATACACAGTGAAAGATTTCTTTAATACCTGAGAATAAACATGCTTTAAAGTGTCAACCAAAAGGTTGGTGAGTTCATTAGTTTATCATAATCCATCAATTCCATAATTTTAATAGACCACAAGATCCACATTTCTCATAAATATCATTACACTCGCAAGTGTATAAAATCCATTCGTATGATGAACACCTGGTAACCGATATTAACATAATGCATATAGAATATCCCCCGCATAATCGTAAGTATGCCATAAATATTGGCAATCGCAATCACCATTTAAATCGAAGTACTAAAGCATTCCAAATTCCAGAATGGGGTTTGTTAGGCCCATAGATCTATCTTTAGGATTCGCGTCAATTAGGGGCCATTTCCCTAATTCTTAGGTTACCAGACTTGAAAGGGCAATATTCGGTATAGTAATCCAACCATACAATGTAGTTTCAAGTACTTGTGTCTATTTCGTCAAACATTTATAAAAACAGTGCATGTATTCTCAGTCCAAAAATATATATTGCAAAAGCATTTAAAAAGGGAGCAAATGAAACTAACAATACTGTATTTTGCAGTAAAAATACATATGACGTCATTGAACAAGTGCAAGGTTGGCCTTGGATTCACGAACGTATCAATATTGAGATTCAATATTGCAGAAAAAGTACGTAGACACAACGGGGATGATAAATACTAGTTTGACTCACGAGAAATACTCCCGAACCATACCCATAACCTCCATAGCTATAACCCATAATTTCCTTAGCTCTATCCCGCTCGAAAAACAATTTCAAAATCACTCGGACAGCACTCCGTCGTAATATTTTATGTATACTAATAATATCTTGAAATAATACGGAGTAAATATATATATGTAAATCGATTGAGAGAGTTTAGAGAAAAAATATTTTCAAGTTTCTATGAAATAATGAAACCTATTGAATTCTATTTATAATAGATTTTTGAATTATTAAAGTGAATTATTAAAGTATGAATTATTAAAGTGAATTATTAAAGTATGAATTATTAAAGTGAATTATTAAAGTATGAATTATTAAAGTGAATTATTAAAGTTAAAGTACAGTAAAAATAAAGTAAAGGTAAAGTTTAAGTAGAGTAAAAGTATAAAACTATGTACGTATAATACGCGTATAAATATATATAATATTAATTTAAATCGTTATATATATTTAATAAAATAAAATATAAATATCGTTATCTTTATCATACTGGTTAAGTAATGAGTTGTCAAAAGTGGTTCTAGATATTTATAAAAGTTATACACGTTTTAATAATAAAGTTCTTTTTAAACTGAAAACGTTTTTGTACGTTTGAAACTAAATCAAATAAATATGATAATTTTGTTTTCCAAAACTAAATATATTTAAGAATCATTTTGTTTAAAGGTTAAAATAATAGAAATCGTTATATCATAAAACGTTTTAGAAAAGTAGAATCATATATATTCATAATAGGTTTCAAGTTTTTAAATTACAGTCTGTTGGTGAAGTATGGGATAAAGTCCAAAGGTTAAATAAACGTATGAAATCATCTTAATGAAAAATGTCGAGTTACTTAACTTGTCGATATCCAACATCTAAGTTATTTACACTCCACGTTCTTACTTATAAATGACTTTACTATTTTCCGAATGTTGTCAAAAAGAATAGATTTCTTAAATCATAGTGGACCTCATAACATGGACCCGTAATCATATCACAATGTATCTGATAAATCAATCATTTGATATTATCTTCTATTTCCATCGATAAACATATTGAAACAAATACGTTCGTGTAAAGTATTATACGTTTAATACTTTATTAATATTCTCAAGTTATAATATATATACATATCTATTTATATATAACGGTTCGTGAATTGTCGAAATTTGGTCGAGGTTATAATGAATGTATGAACACAGTTTAAAATTCTTGAGATTTAACTTAACAAACTTTGCTTATTGTGTCGGAATAATATAAAGATAAAGTTTAAATTTGGTTGGAAATTTCTGGGTTGTCACAATACCTACCCGTTAAAGAAATTTCGTCCCGAAATTTGAATGGGATGGTCATGGCTGACAATAAGTATGTTTTCATGACGTATACGAGTTGGAAATTAGAGTTTTATTATCATCAAGTAATATAGATAAAGCAATTTGGATTTTTGTGAAGAGTATGAGTGAAGTTATCACAAAAGAATGAAATGAGTAAATGCAGGTTCTTTTTAACTAATGACATAGTCACGGTTGGTTTACGGAATTCAAGGAATTTAGAGAAAATCTTTGTAATAAGATTTGGTTCTTCGATAATTAAAGAAATTAGGATCTTCTTTGGTTAAATGCGATGATTTGTTTTGATTTCTCTGTCTGCTATTTCACTATAAATCTACTCCCTTCGTTTCCTTATTTCCACAACTCATACCTTCTATTATTTCTCCCTCAACTCATATTTTAAAGTATTCGTCAATATGCTCCATCCCGTTCTGATCCTTGATATACTCCTAAATTTCATATCTGTCATTCTTCTTTTTCATCTACCACCGGAGGATTTTATTTACTTTTACTATTACCTTGGGGTTATAGTATTTTTAATTCTCCCGTGCCTTTACATTTCAATACATATTGATATGCACGGTTTGTAATTTACGTGTTGTTGTCGAGCTTTATATTTTCTTTTATATTCAAGGGTTCCATACTTTTGTCTCCTCTTCCCGACTTCAAGTCAAGCGAATAACGGTCCAGAATTCGTAGGTATGGATTTCGAAATGAACATAGTTAATGTTCTAAGAAAGGAACGGTAATAACACAATCTTGATTGTCAAATTACCAGAATACCTCGGAAAAGACCGAATCACCAAGAAAAATATTTTCTTGATATGTTTAGAGGTTAAGTAGAATACAAGAGTCGTGTAATATGTCACATGATGACGTTATGATCTGTGAATCATCACGTTCCATTTAGAAACTCAGCATGACTTACTGTAATATAATCACGTTGATCAAGTGTCATTATATTATACTAACTCATGCTTCCTTTCCCAACACTACTTCAAAACATTCATACTTTATACTCGAAGGTTTCAGAATTTAGAAACTAAAACAATTTCCTTTATGATGTGATACAGATAACGCGAGGGGTTAAATGATTTCAGATAAGAATGGTTATGAAAATATCTTCAGAAATATGGATGATATTTATAACGGAAGATACGATGATATCTTAGAATATTTAAGATAAGAGGATGATGAGGAATATTGTCCGCAAGGGTTTTAGAGCAAGGATCAAGGTATTTGTTAAGGATTTCAACAAACACTGAATTATTTGGATTCTTTGAAGGTAGATTTCATCCTTGTGATTTGTCCACAGCCTCCTTCATACTTTGCTCAATCCGTTTTCCAGTTTCAAACCTTCTCTTATTCTGAGCTTTGCCAACCCACTATTCTTTATCATCAAACTTTTTACTATTAAGGTCATTTACAGTTCTTGCTGCTTCATCAGCATTTTTCTAAATTTCGAAAACTAGTTCGCAGTTTAGGGTGTTTTTCAGAAACTTCACATTCGCAGTATGTAAGTCTAGGAGATAGACGTTATATGTATAACTGTTGGCGTCGACATGCTACGAGATTTTAAAATACTGATTGCTAATTCCCAATGATTCGTATGGCAATTCTCGTTACAAGATGCAGATAGGTAAATGATGGGGTTTTGATAATTATAATGATTTTTCAAAAAATTAAAAATCAGTGAAGTTGTTGGTAAGTTTATTGCTAATGTGATGGAACATAAATGGTTCCCCGGTAACGATGGCGAAAGGGCAACGTATATATCAAGGTTGTAATAAGGTTGTTTCGACTGAAAAGTCGAAGTTGACTTGCTGGAGCTGTGACAAAACTGACTACTTTGGAAAGGAATTGAAAAGTCATTTTAGCTAATAAATGCTAAAGGGTTTGACACGGATACGTGTTAAACTATGACTTTGGTTTTATAAGTTTTTCAGGTACATAACTGTGGGTAACATGTGGTTGGATCATCATTTCGATTGTTCATTATTTGAAGTGTCTTCAGGAATTTCGGAGGGTTTGAACACAGATTGTAATCGTTAATATACATATGATGTTCTAGCACAGTTTTGAAGTCAAAGTATAACTTGGAAAGATATAGGAATCTAAGAGTGATGATACTGGTTATATTTCGAATTGAATTCTGCGATTTCAAGATCATCATATGTAATTGAATTTGAATGAGTATGGTTGTTTTGATTTTTATAAAAGAATGTGTATTGTTGAGAAAATAGTGTGTATAGTTGTTGATTGTTGAATCAGATTCGAAGAATGTACCATATTAATTGTGAATTTATATATCTCTAGGGTTTTACCTACCCGTTAAAAAAAATTCACAATTAATATTTTGTACAAAAGAATTTTATTACAGTCTTTACGAAAATATATATGTGTATATTTTCTTTAGATGTAACATAGATTTAATGAGTTAATATTAAATTAAACTCATCTGATTTATGGTTGAAACTAGAATTGAGTAATCTCTAAAACTTTAGAAATTACATAAGTATTTCTTCAATAATATTATGAATCAATACTTCGTTATTTGTTGATACATGATGCTGGTTTTTGTGAAATTCTTGTGAACTTCGCCAGGTACGAATGATGTTATTTGGAAAGTTTCGAGTACATCGATGATGAAAGTGTAAAATCAAACATATATTTAAATAATACACTTGGTTTATTATGAGTTGGAATTTATTGAATTGAGTCAGAAATTGTAGCTAACGATGGTTAAGTTGCGGACGAAGGACGTACCTCATTGCATATTAGTAATATGAATTAACCGAGTAGTTAAGATCCACACATAATAGCTTAGTATGGAAAGATTTATTTTGATCTCAAAATTTATATATATATATAAAATATACATATAATTTCTTCAGAGGGAGTGAGTTAATACTTCATAACTCGTTGATACAATATACGCGTTATTGATTCGTAATGATGTCCACAGTGATTCTTGAACTGACGGAGTTTGTGATGTTATAGGTGCTGCTGATTCTGATGACACTGACGACACTGACTGTGATGGTGATGCTACGGTACTGTTGATGCTGTTGGTAAAACAAGTCTAGCTTATAAATCACGCATCATTCTTGTCAGGGTTTCTACTCTTCCCTCTATCATTTCGATTCACTCGTCTGATTTATGGTTAGGGTTAGAATAGATAATCTCTAAGACTTTAGAGATTACATAATCGTCGCGGAGTGTTTCTCCAATGAAGTTATGAATCAACACTTCATCGTTTGTTGTTGTTGGTATTCCTTGGTATCTAAGACTTTAGGGATTGTGACGACCCGGAAATTTCCGACCAAATTTAAACTTAATTATTAATATGATTTCGACACGATAAGCAAAGTCTGTAATGTTGAGTCTCAAAAAATTTGAACTATGTTATGAATTCATTTGACCTTCGACTATTCTCGACGATTCACGAACAATTAATTGTAAATAGATATGTGTGTATGTATATATAAATAATAATTCAAAATATAATTTGAAGTATTATATGTTGTTGTTATTAAAAATTAATAAAATAAAAATAGGATATTATAATAATTATTATTTAAAATATATCTCTATATATAAATAAAGTATATTAAAAATAAATATTAAATAATTGTAATATTCGTTTGATGTTTCAATTGATATTAAGCAAGTTAAATTCAAACTTATGTAATTTTAAAATAAACGGTGATACGAAAATGAGTTCTATAAAGTTTAGGCTTATTAAAAATGTATTTAGGAACTATTTGATAAATTTCAACACTTTTTATATTTTACCCAGAAAGGAGAGGGACAGTTGATGTAATTTTTATTTAATAATTTAATGATCGAAATTTATACCATAATGACCAGAATAAATAAATGGACTCAAATTAAAAATTTGGGATTTTTAGGAACACTTTTATATTTTAACTGTTTAGCAATGGACACGAGATAATACCCGAGCTAAGTGTCGGTAGGATATATTCAATTATGTATCACGGGAATCTAATCTATTTACTTTTTGCTCTTTTATTTCTTCCACAAAGTTAAATTCTGTAGGATATATATATGCATATACCCTTACATATAGATACAGAGATATGATCATAATACCACAACCATCACTCACCATCTTCACACTTCACCTCATCGCCACCACCACCAGATATCATCACCACCCTAAACCCGCCACGAACACAACCACCTTGCAATCCATTTCCTTCACCTCCCTCTCTCTCTTCCTTTCTTAGTCGATTAAAAACCACCCTACAACCATTTACCTATCTATCTCTCTCTTATTTTTCTGCAGCCCGTTTTCACGGATGAGTTCCAGGATTCTGTCGATCAAACAGCTGCAATTTGCAGCTGCTGCAATTTACAGCTGTCATGCTACTGTACGAACCATCAAACACCACCAACTGCTGCTGATCCTTTGTTGTTCCTTATACTGCCATAAACAGCCCAGATCAACCACCATAAACCACCATTTATAACTCTCTCTCTCTCTCTAACTATCTCTCTTTATTCTCCTTCTCTCTTGTTTTTTTTTCGAAACCACCATTCTCTCGTCACCTGAAACAGTGAAGCAATTATGAAGATGATGATGAATAGTGACGATGAAGAGCCACCATATTGTACTCGTTCTTTCTGTTAATAACCCAAGAACAAAAACCTCCTGCTACGAATTGTTTTACTACTACTTTTGGTTTCAAAACCCAGATGGTGCTACAGTAATGGGTGACGAGGAAGATGGTGAATAGTTGATAGAAGGTGATGAGTTGAGGAGGTACGAAGAAGATGATCGAGATAATGGTAGTGATTATGATATGACGACGATGGTATTATGATGCTAGGATGATGATGATGGTGATGGTAAACGGAGATGACGATGTTGATGATGATACAATAATCATGATGATGATGATGATGTGATCATGATAATGGTGGAGATGATGATCGTACGATTAGGATGATGATGAACAGTGATTTACGATATGAATATGATGATGACCGAATGATATATGTGTTAACAAGAATGAAAAATGATGTTCGTTTAGATGATGATGATGATAGATATATGATGTATGATGACCACGATTAGGATGATGAGCATATAATTATGATTATGGTTGTGTATGATGATGATGGTAGTTATGTGATGACTTTAGAGGATGAAGAAGAAGAAAACCGAATAATAGGAATTAAGAGAATTTAAATACAATTTAAATCCGTAAATCATAGGCAGAGAAGATGGTTTTGGAGGTGGGTTGATGAGCGAGAGGTCCTGGGATCGAACCTAGCCGGCCGAAGGATAAATAGAAGCTGTTGGGCCGAAGGAAGATTGGGTTGTGATCTATTGAGTTGTATTGGGCTTTTAAATCCAATTAATCAAATAGGTGGGTTATTTAAATGGACTAGTAAAACATGGGTTAAATAAATTAAGCTGGGAATAAAATCAGAAAAACGGAAATAGAGGGACGTTTAAGGGTGTTTGCGAGTGAACAGGAGGTCGTGGGTTTGAACCCGAGCAGGGGTGTTTAATTTTTTTAAAAAGCTTGCTTCATGAAGGTAGTTTTATTATTATTATTATTATTATTATTATTATTATTATTATTATTATTATTATTATTATTATTATTATTATTATTATTATTATTATTATTATTATTATTATTATTATTATTACGATTATTATTATTATTTGGTTAAGAATGAATTAAAGATTATAATGCAAACTATATAAGATGTGATATAAATGATGTGTTATCATTAATCATTATTAATAAAATTATTATTATTATATTATTATCATTATTATTTTTATTATTATTATCATAAGTATTAGTATTATTATTCGGAAAATTATTATCATTATAGTTATTAATATAGATATTAGTATTATTATTATTATTAGTAAAATTATTATTTTTATAGTTAATATTATTAGTAGTATTATTATCATTATCATTAATAATATTATTAATTCCATTATTATTATTAGTATTATTATTATTATTATTAATATTATTATTATTATTGTTATGATTACTATTTTTACATTAACAATATTATTATAACAAATAAATATTTTCTATATAAGTGTATATATTCTAACTACCATAATATTACATATAATTATATATATATAAATTATTTATATAAATATTTACATATAACAAATTATTAATATAATATTAAACTATTTTAAATATTAACTATTTTAAATATGTACAAATTAAATATATAAGATATATAATTTAAGATATAATATATGAATTTATTTGATTGCAATTATGTGTGTTAATATATATAATTGATATAGGTTCGTGAATCCGAGGCCAACTCTGCATTGTTCAGTATCATCGTATGCATATTTTTACTACAAAATATCGTATTGTGAGTTTCATTACTCCCTTTTTAAATGCTTTTGCAATATATATTTTTAGGACTGAGAATACATGCGCTCCTTTATAAATGTTTTACGAAATAGACACAAGTAATCGAAACTACATTCTATGGTTGGATTATTAAACCGAATATCACCCTTTTAGCTTGGTAACCTAAGAATTAGGCAGACGAGAGGTTCTGTTCTTAATTGACGCGAATTCTAAAGATAGATCTATTGGGCCTAACAACCCCCATTCAGGTTATGGATGGCTTTAGTACATCGAGATTATTATTATGCAGACGAGAGGTTCTGTTTGAGGATATTCTATGCATTAAAGTTAATGTCGGTTACCAGGTGTTCAATTCATATGAATGATTTTATCTTTATGCAGACGAGAGGTTCTGATCATAAATGTGAAAATCTTGTGGTCTATTAAAATTATGGAAATGATCGATTATGATAAACTAATGAACTCACCAACCTTTTGGTTGACACTTTAAAGCATGTTTATTCTCAGGATTGAAAGAAATCTTCCGTTGTGCATTTGCTTAATTTAAAGATATTACTTGGAGTCATTCATGGCATATTTCAAAAGACGTTGCATTCAAGTCATTGAGATTAGTAAAGATTATGATTAAGTAAACGACAGATTAGATCATTTATAGTTGGATATTATGAAATGGTATGCATGCCTGTCAACTTTCGATGTAATGAAAGTTTGTCTTTTAAAACGAATGCAATGTTTGTAAAATGTATCATATAGAAGTCAAATACCTCGCAATGTAATAATATGTTATTGTATTCGTTCTTATGGATTAGGACGGGTCTTTACAGGGATCCTCCTCGCTGGAGTCGTCGGATGATGATCCGTCTGAATCGTCGGAAGGTAGTGCGGGATCATCGCGGGCGGGAGAAAGCGTCTGGCCGATGGTCATAAGTCGATATCTGCCTGGTGGAATCGGTACAACACGTCCATCAGCGGTGCATCTAGCCTAATGTCCATGCTCGTTACGAAAAGCACCATCTCCGTTTCCCCCCAGGAATCACAGCATCACCGGAATGGTGCCGTGCTCCCGGGAGTCCAGGGCTGGGTGGAGCTGGAATCTCCTCTGGATCCTCGTCTCTGTCCGAGACGTCCATCAGGTCAAGCGCGTATCTGCTATCTCCGGATGAAGAATCGCCAGAGTCGCCGGAGGGTAGTAGTGAATCAGCAACAATCGTAGGCAAGGTAGCAGACGTATCTGAGTCACTCTCGAAGTCAAAGGTCATAGGCGGCATTTCCGTCATCTGAACAAGGAAAAATAACTTTTTCCATGTCAGTAAGACATATAGCAAACACGTAATCAGGCGCTACAACAACCTAGATCGTCTACCGCAGTACATAGCATGGCAATAACAATAGTACTAAACAAAGTAACATGCAATCGAAAGCAGACAGTAGCATGCAGTAACGAGGATAAGGAATAGCATACATCAAGTTCACATAGCAGTAAGGGTAAGCAGTAGCATGCAGCAAGATCATACGGCAGTATAAGTAAGCAGTAACAAGTAAACGAGCAAGTTGTAGATTAGTCCTATTAGTGAATCCTACTCGGTCTGGTCTAGACTCACTAATGCAACCTAATTTCCTACAACTAATGCTCTGATACCAAATGTGACGCCCCGTACAAAACCATCATGTACGGTTCATCAACAACAGGATCATTACAAGGTCAAACACTATATGCTGTTTGAAAACCAGTTTTGCATTCATAAAAAGATAGCGTTTTACAAAAGATAACGTGCTTCCTATGAACAGAAGCGTTAACATAAGTACGTGACCCAAAGGTCATTACAAAGCCATTGTTTGAAAATAACATAAGTTACGAATGCAAAATAAAAGTTTCATGATTGAGACATCTCTAAGTAATGCAGCGGAAATCTAACACAACAGGTCCATAACAACAAGTCTATAACACCAAGATAGCAAGTCTAACAGTGGAAGCAACATCGTCTAAGCACCTGAGAAATACACGCTTAAAAGTCAACATGAATGTTGGTGAGCTATAGTTTGTAATCAGTAAAGTAATGTAGACCACGAGATTTCAGTGCTTCAATCAGCAGTTTAAATCAGTATGAAAAGTATATGCTTAACCGTGGGCACCCGGTAACTAGACTTAACGTATGTATATCACCCCATAAAAGTGCACTTGGCGAGTGCATTTGTCCTTGAAGTATTAAACACCCATTGTCTGCTAGCACGACTAGCCCGAGTGGGGTTGTCAAACCCTATGGATCCATATCTAAGATTCGCGTTCACGGTTCAGAAACCAATGATTAAACGTTACCGAGCTAAGGGGAATCTTTGTGCCGTTTTGTAACCCACACATATATAAAGTTTAAGTACTCGTGTCTAGTATGTAAAACGTAAAAAGCGCATGTATTCTCAGTCCCAAAAATAGTAAAAGTAGTAAAGGGATGTTATAACTCACAGTGAATAAGCAGTAAAAGTCGATATGAAACGTATGCAAGTAGTAAGTCGGTCCGAAAGATCGTTAACCTAAGTCAAAGGTCACTAGGTCAGTATGTTGTCCTCAAAATTTTTAAAGTGAATAAATTACGTTTAAGTGTCATCATCAACATCATCATCATTCATCAAAGCTAAGGTAAGTTTAACAAGAATAGAGATCGAAACAAAAGGCTGACTATCGACAGCTGTTACGACCTCTATAAAAATCGAAGAGATGCGTAGTTAGTGGCCAAGGCTCCGTATTTGTGTCCTCTAACCGCTGACCAATTTTCAGAACCTAACTCGTCTTCGTTTGACCGTGGCGACGGTTTAAGTGTGAGTAGGTCATAAATTTCAGCATAACGTTACAAAGGCGTAGTGACTTTCGGAAGGCTATAAATCCTAAACCGTATATCGGATTCAGGCGAGGCCTAAACGAAAAGTCATCTACTCGGAACGAACTATCTGAAAATAAATTTTCAGAAGCATAGGAGTCTGATCAGACCCCGAAAAACAGCAAACAAGTGCTCCGGTGGGTTTCTTGGTGCTTGATGCTCATCACGGTTCTCATCCTTGATGCTTGTAGCTTCAAGTGTACAACTCATTGATGTGTTAGCATCACTTTGACCAAGATTCAACCATCAACACACAATATGTTAAGACCAAGTAAGAATACAACTCATTTAAGAGTTTTAGAAGGATGATGAACCAAGGTTACATCATATTCTTAGTCTTAACACAAATACAAGTTCTATTTACAACTAAAGCTACAAACTTTCCTTCAATCAAACAAGTATGAACACAATCTTGATCAAATAAGGTAATGGAACCCTAAGCTAGAGAGCTTGGATCCTTTTCACACAAGTTATGATATTACAAAACTAGAAAGCTTGAATCTTTGGTGTTCTTGAAGATCTTGAAGCATAAAGCTTAGATCTTCTGGTTACATGAAGATCATAAATACAAGTTTTGATCTTTATAACAAAATAATGAGATCATAAGTTAGAAAACTTAGATCCAACAAAAGAAATGAAGATTTAAAGCTAGAAAGCTTGAATCTTGGTTGTTCTTGAAGATCCTTGAAGCATGAAGCTAGATCTTCAAGTTACATGAAGATTACAAACACAAGTTTGAATCTTTGCAACAAAATAAAGAGATTAAAAGCTACAAGATTTAAATCTAACAAAATAAGTGAAGATTCAAAGCTAGGAAGCTTGAATCTTCCATGTTCTTGAAGGATTCAAATCCAAGTTTGAATCTACAAGATATAACAAGATCTAAAAGCTAAAGAGCAAGATCCTTTGATGATGATGATGTCGTGAATGAGAAGGGAAGAAGAAGAAGAAGAAAGTTTAAAACTTACACTTTTTAGAGTGAGAAAGACTAGAGAGAGAATTAGAGAGTATGTATGTGTAATTTGTGAATGAGATCAAGTGTGAAATGGGATGGATAAGCTTGGTATTTATAGAAGGTGAGGGTGTGACATGGTGGTGGTGGCCGTGGGTTATGGGAGGGGACAAGGGGGACAACTTTTTTGCTTTTTGGTTAATGGTTGTCTAAAGTTGGTGCTTATGTTAGGATCCCATGCAACATTAAGGATAATGGTTAACAAAAATGCTAGTATGTTCCCTCTAATAAATGGGCATTTGTCTTACATATAATTGGGTCACTAGTCATTAATAATTGGGCTAATTAAATAGTCCACTAGCTAGAGTAGGGTGGGCTAAAGTCCAACAAGGTAGAATGTCCAACAAGACTAACTAGTGTACTCTAGTAAATTACTAAGCGTAATTAAGCATTCAAAAACCCAAGTAATTGTTATTATAAAATAACAATTAGTATTTCGTAGTCATAATATTCCGATTATGACCAAAGTTAAACGTGTACACAGTACGCAGTTCGTTCTAAACGTCAAGTGACACTAACGGTCGTAAAGGCTTCCGGGGATCAAGTTAAGTAACCTACGTACTTAAAGGCACGTTTAAACATATAAACGAAAGTAATCCACATGTAGTAAGATCCCAGAGTATAATATAGCTCAGTACGCACAAATACGCAGTTTTGTGAAAGCACAAAAGCAAATCGAAAAAGTCAGGCCGTTACAGTAAGGATGTCTAATTACACGAGACCCGTGTTTCAACAAAATCACAATTTTGAGAGTCTCCATTCACATAATGACCACAAATAACGAATATTCAAACATTATCACATAAGTTTGAAAAAGACAATAAGATATTTAAAGTAGAGGTGAGATTCGACCTTTGAACTTGGTAGTGAACATATGTAAATGGGTAAAATAAATAGTATACAAAATTAAAACTCAACCAAATATAAAATAAAAGCTTAGTACAGTTAAAAAAAATAAAATAAAATAAAAGCTTTGTTCTTCATTGTGACTATTTATTCAAAATACAGGTGACATTCAACCATACTGCTCAAAACAATGGACTTTATTATTATTACAGCTTAACATGTTGCATATTCTATCCTCATTAGAGCAGCATGCATTGCATATTCTATCATATATCTCCCCTCTAGCAACACATTCCATCCCAATCGCTAAATGAGTCAGGGTCAATCTGACCTTGAATGTCACAAAACGTCAAATTAGTTTTACTTAAATGGAACCATCTTAAACAGAAATCATATAATGATGAAAACAATCAAACCTCTTTATAGAGAACAATATTAAGATGCCTTAATGGCCCATGGTTGATCATTTTTCTTTAAACATTTTCATCTGTTTGTGAAAAAACAAAGAGTATCAAAATACTAATCACAATTCACAATATAATGATGATATCATTGTTACTAATCGTGTATAAACAGGAAAAAATAATTATCATAATATACAATCAAAGTTTGTTTGATATCATAACCCTAATCGATTATAATGTAACATATAAACAATATTAAGCATTCAAAGTTAAAAAACTTATATTAAAATCTTACCAAACATGCTTCATTCGAAGAATATCAAAGCCAGATGGAGCCTAAATCTCCAATTCTATCATCTTATAGTGTAATTGATGGTTAGGTTTATTAGAATTGAAAGAATTGATTGCAAGATCTGCACAATTAGAGTATCTGCACAATCAATTTTCTAGGGTTTTGATCTACACAATCTATTATTACGGTTGACATATCATCTTCTTTCGATTAACTCTGACTGATTCACGCGGGTGGCGTGTTGGAATCGTTTTGCGATTAACTCTGACTGATTGACGATCTAATTGATCTGGTCGAATGTGGTTTTTGAAGATTAGGGTTTGTGGTATTGAATTTTGAGAGAGTGTGTTGTCAACCCTAATTAGAAAGAAGAAGGGTGTGACTTTGATTTTTGTATTGATTAATGTAATTGTTTTATATTTTATTAAAAAAATTAGTTTTTATGACATCATTTAGAGTGTCTAGATTTTTTTTCTTTTTTATTTTAATTTTTTTAACAAAGGAAATTACTTTTTTATGATGTCATCATTTTAACAATATAATAGAATCTATAGAAGATTTAAGACCGAGTAATAGAATAAAGGGTATGTCTCAAGGTCAACTTCATCATGTCTATATTTTTGAATATTTGTTTTAAGAAATATTTGTTCTACGAAAGAAAAACTATTGTCTAATTCATATTATTGTGGATGAGTAGTATAGATTGTGAACTTGTGAAAACTACTAGATGATGTATTTGTTTACATAGATATGTGATTAACTTTTTAAATAAAATAACATTCTCAGTTTAATATATACAAATGTTGACGTATGAATGAAATTAATTATATTTATACGTGAATAATAAATTTAAATTATGTAATAATATATGTAAAAATAAGTATTTTCACAACCCCTCTCTCTCTCTCTCTCAACAAACAAAAAACCCTAACTTAAATCTAGTCGCCGCCACTCCTATTTCTCCTCCTCCGGCCGTCGATTTTCGCCGGCGGTCCGGAGGACCTCCCTACCTCACCCTTTATCCTTTGTTTTTTATTCTCTGTTCCAATTTCTTTTGTTTCGCTTATGTATTATTCGTTTTAGGTGTCTTTTTTCTACTCGAGTGTATCGTTGTCGGCCGCTGATTTTCAGGTGGTTAGCTCGTGGTTTAGATCAACAATTAAGGTTGCATTGGTGAGTTATTTCTGGTGGTTCAGCCGGATCTTGTCTCCTCGTTTTTTCCGGCGCAGATCTTCAGGTTTGCGAAGGGTGACTTTTATGAGATTTTTCGGAGGTTCGTGATTGCGGCTGGTTTCGTTTTCCTTACTCCACCGCCGTCCGGTACGGTTTCTTCCTCCATCGTCTTCCTTCTGCTCTTGACTTCAGGTATTTTCGCGGTTTTGGGTTTCGTGGTTGTGGGTTTCGCGGTTGTGGGTTTCGTGGTTGTGGGTTTCGATTCGTGGTGGCTGTCGATTCGTGGGTTCGTGGCTGTCGATTTGTGATTGTCGTTCGTGATTGTCAGTTGGTTGTTGTCGTTTTATGTGTAGACGTGTTTTTAATCGTTAAGTATGTGTAAGAACAGATCTTTAGATGCAATATATCGATTCTTATATTTTGACGAGCTAAGTTTCGAGGAAGGCTTGGAAGAATTCAATTCATCATGTGGGAAACCTTATTATATTATTGTGGAGTAACAACCTATGTTAGGCTGAATATTAAATATAGTATGAAGTTTGAATGCTACAATCATAATGTAATGTAGTGGTGAAAGTTCTCGTGTTTCAAGGTAGTCGATGGACCCCAATTTTGGTGGTCTTGGGTGGGTGGCTTCATTTAATTCACGTGTTTCAGCCTTTCAGCAGGTGGATCTCCGTATCTTGGTCATTCGTCGTAGGTATTGTTTGGTTTGTGGTTGTGAGTATGTGTTTCGTCATGTGGTGATCAATTTATTGTGGGTTATTTCTTTGTTAATCATATTCACATACTACATTATCACCACTCGATTTGATAGTGTGATCGAAATTTTGATTTAGATTTTCTTGGTTTTTCGTGGTTTTCTTGGTGCGGAATTCGGGTTTGTAGTCACTGTGCTCCGCTTCCATGCTTTCATTCGGGTGCTGCCCTGAAGTGGTAATGTGATATGTTTTTGGTTAACAAGGTGGTTTCCTTTGATGGTTGGCCCGCTCATTTGTAGTGCCTTCTTAGGATTTGTGTTCGAGTGAGAATTTTAGAATCGTTGATGTTGTACGTTGTTATTTGAGCTCGTCATGTTTAGATTTGTGTGTTAGTCGTTTTCGTGTTGAAGTCATTGCATTGTAGATGGTCGGCGGCGGTCGTGTGATATGTAATTCGCGATTGTATTACCTAGCATCTTGCTAGTTTTTTTTAATATTAATATAATTAGTATTGTCTTTCAAAAAAAAAAATTATGTAATAATATAGTGGGTAGATCTTAAAAGTTACTCCGTATTAACATTAACTAGCGATGTGGACCGCGCTTTGCTGCGGAATTTGATTTTTTTTTTTGGTATTTTGATTGATGAGTTTAGTGAAAATATATAATTGTGTAGACAAGTATGCATATAGATTACTACAGATAGGTAAATAAGTATGCATTAGCTAGCCAAGTGCATGGATCGATTAAATTCGATGTACTTCCAGAATTTAAAAGATGCCGGACGAAGTCTGTAATCCTATAGTAGGTAACATCGAGATCAAGGACCATACTGAAATACCACATGTCTGCGACGCTCATGTTCCCTTGAATAGCATCACCCTGTAGTAAATTTCAATGAATAATCGTAGGCAACTGCATACTGTAAGTATAAAATCAAAACAAAACCATTAACAATCATAGGCAACTGCATACTGTAAGTATTTCCCTTTGAAGGCAACAAATAACAAACGTATATGATAATTGCTCATTAAATAATCGCATACCATAACGTTGGCCAATAAAAGCAAATACGCAAACACAAAAAAATGGAATTTGTCTTATTACCAGTCTTAATATAGAAAGAATGTAAAGGCTTACTGTATATGGTAATGTGGGGGTCTATGTATGTATGTACATATTAGTATCTATACATCTATTCATAAATTTGGAAAATTGGGATGGAGCAGAAGGGTCAGAATTTGAGCATGGTTTATAAAAAAAAAAAAAAACAAAACCATCCACTGTCACATACATGACCTACGCATATGCAGCTAGTATAGACAACAACACACTAAAATTTCGAGCTGCAATATAAATAACAGCAATAGAAACAACTTTCATAGGCGAACATAACACTAACAATGTACCTTCAGGGTTAAGGTGGTTAGAGGGCTCGTCTGGCGAACATTAGCCATCATTTACAGTCGGCACCAATTGACACACGGTTTGGCAAAAGGAAGAAGCTGTACTAATATTAACACCAAAACCAATGTAGAAAAAGGGAATAAATGAAACACTGATATTGTAGATAAGAAAAGCATTAGCCAAAAAGTACCAGGTGTGACCGTGTGACACGTTGATTATCAAAACTACTTGCTTTTGCCATTTTCTAATTGAAATTATACTAATAAAAGCTAATGTGCAGCAGCAAGCAAACAAAGTTCATATAAATCAAATAGAATCGTGCAAGGACGATCAAGTATACATAGATTTGAGCACCAAAGAACTTGATTCTAATTTTTCGAGTTGGCGATATTGCCATATTCACTATAATCTAATACGTCAAAAAAACCAATATTAAGCTTACTTAAATTATGTCAGCCATTATTACCTATTATCTTTAGTCTTGTCCAACAACAATAAAAAGTAACTTAGATCATGTACTCCTACTAAATATAGTCCGAAATATTAGTTTTGTAGAAAATGTTTTGGACTTGGAGGCTATTTAAAAAAAGTAAATTTTCATAAGCCCACCAAGATTAATTTGCAGTATTATTGGAGGCATATATAGAGAAACAATACAAAATTAAACTATTTACATAACTTATTTGCTTCAAGATAAGGGTCAATCGAGCACCTGACACACATCATTAGTGAAACCTATAAACAATTTAGATTGCAACATTATGTTACATAGAAATCAAGGATGGTCAGATGAGCTTAAACATTTGTAGCTTGAAGAATGTTAGGCTAATCAACAATGATAAGTAAAAACAGATAAACGGGAACAATCCAAATAACTTAATCTATCACAAACCTTGTCAAAGCATTCTTTATAACATTCGGTTGTTGCTCTATCCGTGCAAACGCTTCACATATAAGCATTCCTGAAAGACAATATCATCAATTAAAATTCATCCTGACCAACGTTTCTTCACTTAGTCATCATTATCAACTTCATAGTTTAGAGTGCAAACAAATAAAATTAACATCAAACAAATCGGAGCGTAAAGTAAATCCTCACTAATTTCAGTAAGCAATACAACCTCATTTAAATATAACTTACAAAAGATTGTCTATAAAACTTACAGAATCATACGGAGTATTATATACATATACTAATTCACAAAGTTGATTATTAATACGAAGTATATAATTGTAAAAGAAAATAAAAGAGTTTAATAAATGAAACCAAAAATACAGTAGTAATCACTTACGGATCAAGGGAGGCTAGATTCGAAGGAATCGGCGTATCAGTTTTGTGTTATATATGGTAATCCTTCTGATATCCGAATTAGATCCTAAATTGACTATTTGGATCCCCAGCTATTGAATCTGTTGTCGTCGGCAGGGCTATTTCTTCATCTTTCGAAATGAGAAGAATAGCGTAGTCAAAGTAGGCTTATAACCGAAGTATTCATATTTTCCTGTACGACATTCCCCAAGTACATGTCAATGTAAAGCGAATTATGCTAATGTTGTAATGATTCTTAATAGCAAATAAATACCTTCGGAATTAAAGATCCCAGCATCATGTATCAAACACCATCCCCATCGCTGCCATTTTGTAAAAAGTAACCAAAAGCATGTGGATATCAACTGCATACATAAGAAGTAGCTGCAACCGAATAATATCAACATCACGTAACATGAGAATTACCATTTAAAGAAGCCTCACAGTCTTCCTAGAAGACACAGGAGGCAGGTTCGCAACGCAGACATCACGAAAAATATCCCAAACCGAAGCACCGGTATTACCAACTGATCTTTTTTGCAAATAGGTTTTTAGCGTCGTTTAATGTCTGGTTGGTACAACATCAAAAGGTTCTACTGGATCGTGAGTGTTGTTTTAGTTATTGAGCGTGTACCTGCACGTTGGATTCCAACCATTATTGCAAATGCATTAGGCATCTCTTTTAGTTGATACACATACAAAATTAGAAGTTTGATAAGTAAAATAAATCATAGAATACTAATACTAACGAATTATAAAAGATAATCAACTAATTAAATCAGAACCTTCTGAAAATAAAAACATTTGTAACACTTGCATTGTCAAATCTAAAAAGGACAAATACAAATGATCATTGTGAAGGTATTTCGTATGCCCGAGAGACATATTAAATTAACGTGGCCACTATGTTATGATTCAAGTCGGGTCATACCCAATAACAAGCTTACCAACACTTTATATGTATTTATTTTAACGGTTGGATTGTTAAGTAAATACGCGACACTTGGATTTTAGAAAAATCGGTTTTCTAAAGTATTATTACTTGAGATAAATTATTTGGATAATTTATATATAATTGTTTATAGGTTTAAATGATTATATTATGTTATATTTTATAAAAGGTTTATAAAATGTAAGTAACATAAATAATGCATGGTTTTATTTAACAAGTTTTGTAATTGTATTAACAAGTTTTATATAAATTACACTTGTTATTTAAATGAAAAAGAATGCAGTTTTTTTTAGGACTCCTAGGTGTGATTCTCATGCTTGCTTGGTTACTTGGAACCACATATTCCTTAAGCATGCTAGACTTTTTTTTTAACCAATGCATTCCTTGACTCAAGACAAGAAGTTAACAAGCAAAACACTTAAAAAAAAAAACTGCACAAATCAGTCCCCTTTTGAGAGAGCTGGCCGTGAGTTTTGAGCTGAAAAAGGGAGCTCATTTCTTATTTTGCAAGCTTGTTTTTCAAGTGTCATAAAATCCTAACTAAAGGCTAGGGTGTTGGTGATAAGTTTGGGGTATAATCTCTTGAAGTTTCATAGTTTTGAGGCTCCATTCATCATCATCTTTTGACATAGCTGTTGTCCATTTTCTTGGGTGCAAAAGGAGAGAGTTTCAAGCTTGGTTTTAAGGTCATTAAGTGTCTAAAACATAACCAAGTTCAAGGGTGGTGTTAGTGCATCAAAAGCTTAGGGTTCACACACTCATTCATCATCTTCATCATCACTTATTAACCTCCTAACTTGGAGAAGATATAACCTCTAAACTACTTCTATTTTGCAAGCATATTTCATGACTTGATGTCTAATTGGAATTCAAATTAATTGGTCAAATATATACACTTGTTTTCTTAATATATCATGCTTCCGCTTGCTATAAATCCTACTAAATTGGTTTAGTGATTATGTTAACATTAAGAACATGTTGTCATATTGAATTCCAACAATGGTATCTAGAGCCGAAGTTGTTGAAATATGCTTCAAGATGTTGCTTTAAACCCACTATATTTGCAATTTATCAACATGCATGAAAGTAGATTGCAAAAATTCATGGGTTTGGATGGGTGTATGTTAATGGCCGAAATATAGGGGTTCCAAAATGGGTTTTGGTTCTTCCATTTTGGTTATATTTGGTTGCATGTTCATGTTCACAATCATAGCCTTGACCTTGTGTTTGGTTGTGTGTTTGAATGATTTGTATTTATTCATTTGATATGTAATATTAATTTATTCATTTGGTTTGTAATTATATTCATTTGGTTATGTAATTTATTTTATATTTGGTATGTAAAATAGATTAAGTTGTAATTTCTTTTTTTTAGACAAAATGTATTAGGATATATTTTGTAAAATGATGAAGATAATGAAGACTTGAAGAACACAAGAAGAAGCATTTGGATGCAAGATTAAGTGGGAGATTTAAAATCTCCTACTTTGTGTTATAACCCTTACCGGTGGCATTTGTTTTCGACTAAATAAATGTCTATCAAATTGGCTTGATTGTGAACATATTTGTTTTGCATGCGTGGTTGTTTTGTATGATTGTGGATTGTATGTTTGTATGCTACAAGTTAATCACACAAGTTAACAACAATCTAAATGACAATTTAATTGGTTAAATTATACATTATTAATGACATGCAAAACGACAATTTAATTGGTTAAATTAGGAATGGCTAAAAGGATTTAATAATTGGTTATTAAAACATAATAAATGGTTTATTATCAAAGTAGTAAAATTGGATTTATTACATGACATGAAAATGGATTTCAAATGAACCATACACTAAATGCATGTTGGTGTATGGTATAAAAGTTTTCTCAAACTAGAATTAAAGAAAACTTAAAACCCTTTACACACTAGGTTAACAAGTTTAACGCCATCCTATTGTATGACACTTAGACGTATTAGGGAACTTATAATGGGATAAAGGTCACCTAACCGTTATGAGAAAACTAATATGATTAAGGTAAATTTCACACACTTGTGGGATAAAGGTCACCTAACCACTTGTATGTTAAGTTTACATGTCTATACAAGTAGGACGACTTGATTTGGAAATCATGAACTTATGGTCACCGAAGCATGATGAACAAATAGGCGTTGATGGGATAGTATGTCATGCAAAAGGATTGCATGATCCCATAACTTAAAAGTTTCAAAAGGATTGCAATTGTCATATAATGACTACCTAGCTAAATCAAATGATGGGATAAAGGTCACCTAACCGAAATTTGGTTTACCGTTGGATTCTAAAATTTAATAAATATCAATTGGATTCAAAGGGTATTGATTGTTAAATTAAAATTAATACTTAAACAACTTTGTTAAATTTTGTAGATGGCAGCCAATAACAACAACATTCCAAATGCACCCCTAAACTTTAACAACCTATCGTTGAGGTCAATCCTCGAAAAGGAAAAACTCAACCATACGAACTTCATGGATTGGTTCCGCAATCTAAGAATTGTCCTCAAACTTGAGGATAGGGCGTATGTGTTGGAAGACCCCATTCCCGATCAACCGGACGAGGATGATACGGAAGGCATGGCTTATTGGGAGTAATATTGCACCGATTCGTTGCAAGTTTCTTGCCTCATGCTTGGGACTATGATACCCGAACTCCAAAAGGACTTCGAGCATCATAGTGCATATGACATGATCAAACAGTTGAAGGAGATGTTCCTTCAACAAGCTCGTGTCGAGCGCTTTGAAACGGTCCGAGCGCTTCATGCATGTCGGATGGACGACACCCAATCCGTTTCATCTTATGTCCTTAAGATGAAAAGCCTAATTGATCGAGCGAACCGTCTAAATTGCAACGTGTCTAATGAATTAGCCACGGACCTTATCCTTAACTCATTGTCAAAGAGGTTTGACACATTCGTGTTAAATTATAACATGAATGGTTGGGATAAAAGCATTGGTGAATTACATGCCATGGTTAAGACGGCCGAAGCGAGCATGGGTAAAAGGGCTTCACCCATGTTTATGATCAATGAAGGCGGGTCCAAAAACAATAACACTTCTAAGCCGAAGGCGGCTAAGAGGAAAGGACCCGCCTACCAAGGCAAGGGCAAGGGAAAAGGAAAGATGGTTACCCCAACCAACAACAACAAGAAGCAAAAGGTTGCCGGTAAAGCTAACCCCAAGGAAGATCCGTGCTTCGGTTGCGGTGAAATGGGTCACTGGAAACGAAACTGCCCGGTCTACCTTAAGGAGTTGAAGGAAAAGAGGGATGCAGGGCAAACCTCAGGTAATGTATATATGGTATACATTGAGCTTAGTATTTGTGATGACCCGTCCTAATCCACCTGGACGAATACATCAACATCTGGTCTCATTGCGAGGTTTTGACCTCTATGTGATACGTTTTGTAACATTGCATTCGTTTGAGAAGGTATTTCATAAATGAATATATAAATTCCAGGTTTTTAACATCTGATGATTCCTACGTATAGACAATCACCATTTAAATGGTTTACAATAATACATCTGTTGACAATACAGTCAAAATAAGGTACATGGTAATAATGGTTTGGTGAATGCAAGTTTCTTGTATATAGCATGTATGACTCCAAGCACATATCTTGTATCACGTATAAGCAAACAGCGGAAGACTTCTAAAAACCTGAGAATAAACATGCTTCAAGTGTCAACACAAAGGTTGGTGAGTTCATAGTTTTAATATTACACATAATCTGTATATCAATGTGGATTACAAAAGTTCAGCTGTTTCATTCAAAACGTTTATCAATATGTTTTAACATTTCAAATCATCTGTATGTAAAGGTTGATCACAAGATCTCAGTTGTTTTATTCAAAACGTTTATCAATAGGTTTTACATAAAAGGTGGACCACAAGATTTCAGTTGTTTCATCCGAAACGTTTATCAAAATATTCTACGAAATTGAGCACCCTGGTAACTAAACTTAACGTATATATAATTTGTACCCTTTGTATAATCATCTTAATAATACACGCAAACCAACGTGTACGCTTCTCAAATAGCATACGTCCGTTAAAAGGCTAGTGCTCTAGCTCGGACGGGGATATCAAGCCCTATGGATCCATATACTACTACTCGCGCCCACCAGTTCTTATAACTGGCAGTTACTAGTTACCAAAGCTAAGGGATTTTCGGTTCAAACTCAGTGTAGAATTTAGTATGTACTTGTATCCATTGTGTTTAAAATAAAGTGCATGTATTCTCAGCCCAAAAATATATATTGCAAAAGCAATTAAAAAGGGATCAATGAAACTCACTGTTTAATATTGATATACAATATTGCAGGAAAGCACGTAGACGCATCGGAGATGATAAACACGAGGTTTGATTCACAAAAATACCCCCGAACATTACCCACAATTTCCTTGGTAATAACCCATATTTTCCTTAGCTCTAGCTCGCTCGGAAATTCGTTTTGAAAATTACTTGGACAGCACTCCGTCGTAATATTTTATGTACATTATTATTTTTGTATTGCAAAAATAATAACACTAATAATAAAAATAATAAGATTAATAATAATCTTATTAATAATAATAATAATAATAATAATAATAATAATAATTTAAATAATACGGAGTAAAATTAAATTAAATCACAAGTAGAAATGGTCGAGCTTTTATAGTGTGGCCTGATTTCTCCTTCCATGCGATCGCATGGTTTCATGGGCATATGGCCATGCGATCGCATGGCCAACTGTCACCAGCCTGGTTCATTTGTTTTTATCTTTGTCGACATAATATAAATATTAATATATAATTTATATAATTAATTATATATTATATTAAATTCACGTGCATAGTTGACTTGTAATTTTTGTTCCGATATGTCGTACGTCGTCACTCGACTTATGTCCCGGTTCCGGTTTCTCGAACGCATTTTTGTACGCTTAGAAAATTTGCATTTTACATTTCGTGACTCGTACCTTTGTCAAAATATAGTCTTAAATCATCCATAAACTATACCACTGTAGCAAATAGTGATTTTCAAAAACACTGTAGCATTTTGGGTACTGTAGCAATTTGAAAATGTTACTATCGTTTACTAAATAACTTGAAATTATATATATGTATATATCTTTTTAATATACATAAATCAGTTTTTAAATACACATTGGAAGTTATTTATAAATAAATTTTAATAATAAATATTTCAACTTATCATATATATTCAAATAAATATTTAAACCAATAAGTTTAATGTACGGTATCAAATAATTAATACATTGTTACCTTTTCAAGTTATAGTATATATGTATCTATTTACATATAATTGTTCGCGAATCGTCGAAAACAACCGAATGGTATTTAAATATATAAAAGTAGTTCAAAAATTTTGAGATTCAGTTTTACAGACTTTGCTTATAGTGTCGAAAATGTTAATCATACAAAGATTAAGTTTAAATTTGGTCAGAAATTTTCGGGTCATCACAGTACCTACCCGTTAAAGAAATTTCGTCCCGAAATTTGAGTGAGGTCGTCATGGCTAACAATAAAAATATTTTCATGACGAATATGAGTTGATAAATAGAATTTTTTTTTATCACCGTTGAATAATATGGATAAAACAATCCAATTACTCGAAGCGTATAAGAGAAGTTATCGTAATAGAGTGAAATGAAGAATAGAGATGCGTCTTATCTTTTGACGTAGTAACGATTGATTTCCAGAATTTAAGGAATAGAAAATCTTCATAATCTAAATAAGATTTGATTCTTCAGAATTTAAGGAAATTAGGATTTCCTCTGATTAAATGCGTAATCTGCCTCGATTGCTATGTCTGATATTTCGCTATAAATTGACCTCTTCCGTTTCATTTATTTTCACCACTCCTATAATCTTCTTTCTTCCCCAATTAATACATTCAAAAGATTGTGAAAATGCTCAATCCAGTTCTGGTTCTTGACCTAATATTGACGTTTGCCACAATCATTCTTGTTTTCCAGCTCCCACCAGAAGAATCTGTTTATTTCTATTATGCTCTAGGGATTGTTGTATTTATCATTCTCCCGTGTCTTTATATTGCTATACGCATTGATATACATGGTTTATAATATATGTGTTGTTGTCAGGCTTTATATTTTCCCTTATATTTAGGAGCTCCATGCTTTCATTTTTCCTTCCCGACTTCAAGTCAAGCGAATAACGATCCAGAATTCGTAGCTATGGAGTTTTGGATGAACATAGTTAGTGTTCCGAGAAGGTAATTGTAATGGCACGATCTTGATTTGTCAAATTACCAGAATATCTGGAAAAGACCGAATCATCAAGAAAAGTATTTTCTTGATATATTTAGAGATTAAATAGAATGAAAGAGTTATGTAACATGGTTCATGATGAGGGTGTTATATGTGAACTTTTATCAAGTTCCATTAGAAACTCAGCATGACTTACTGTAGTATAATCACGTTGATCAAGTGTCATTATATTATATTAACTCATGCTTCAGTTCCCAACACTACTTCAAAAACATCCATTTTTCAAAATTTTCAGAAATTAGAAACTAAAATAGTTTCTTTTATGATGTAACACAGATAGTGCGAAGGGATGAATGATTTTCGATAAGAATAGGTATGAAGATATCTCCAGAAATATCGAGGATATTTATAAACTATACCACTGTAGCAAAGTTACTGTAGCAAAGGCATTTTTTACTGTAGCAATTCACTGTAGCAAATAGTGATTTTCAAAAACACTGTAGCATTTTGGGTACTGTAGCAATTTGAAAAAGTTACTATCTGATGTTTCGCGAGGGTATATAAAATACTTATTAATTTTAGCAGGAAATACTATTAAATACGATACATTTTTACACAAGATATTTATTTATTTAGAGAACGGATATACTTAAACCTTGCTACAACACTTATAGGCAGTGTACCTAATCGTACAGTAGTGTAGTTTTTAGTAAGTCCGGTTCGTTCCACAGGGAATCTTTTTTAAACAAAGCTCAACGCTATATAAAAATACAAACATATATATAAGTAATATTATTATTATAAAGGGGGGTTTTTACCGTTTAATGACCGGTTTGTCGATTTTAAAACTTTAGTCGCAGTTAAAACCTAATGTAAAATATTAAATAAATAAAAGACTTAATTTAAAGCGTAAAATAAATAACGATAATGAAATTGCAATAAAAGTGCGATAAAATAAAATTGCGATAATTAAAAAGTACGATAATTAAAAGTGCGATTAAATAACAATAAATAAAAGTGCGATAATTAGAAGTGCAATTAAATATAAAATAAAGGAAATTAAATATGAAATAAAAGAATTATGCTTATTTAAACTTCCGTAATCATGATGTTTGACGTGTTGATTTTAGTTTTATGCCCATGGGTTAATTGTCCTTTGTCCTGGATTATTTAATATGTCCGTCTGGTTTTTGTCCATAACAGTCCATCAGTCATAAATATAAAGTGCGAGTGTCCTCGTCAAATTATCCTTATACCCGAAGTTAAATATTCCAACTAATTGGGGATTTAAACTGTAACAAGATTTTAATACTTTGTTTAATAATTACACCAGGATGTCAACTGAGTGTAACCCAAGGTTTTAATATTTTGTTATCAATTATACCAAATGTCCTTGTACATAATTTCACCCCTGTTTTAATTATTCTAGTGGCTATTAATCCATTCCCGTGTCCGGTTAAATGAACGATTATTCGTACATATAAATACCCCGCCCATCGTGTCCGATTGAGTGTATATGGTAATTTATAGGGACGCCCAATTGTAAATCTTTATATTAACATTAACAAACTATCATTTAGTTAAACAAATATAAAGCCCATTAATAGCCCATAGTCTAATTTCCACAAGTGTCGTTCTTTTGTCCAAACCCCAATTATGGTACAAAGCCCAATTACCCAATTTTAGTAATTAGCCCAACATCATGATTACTTCGTTTTAAATAAGCATAATAATAACTTAGCTACGAGACATTAATGTAAAAAGGTTGAACATAACTTACAATGATTAAAAATAGCGTAGCGTTACACGGACAGAATTTCGACTTACACCCTTACAATATTCGCTAACATACCCTTATTATTAGAATTATAATTAAAATTAAAATTAAAAT
Source organism: Rutidosis leptorrhynchoides (assembly GCF_046630445.1). Classification (NCBI taxonomy): domain Eukaryota; kingdom Viridiplantae; phylum Streptophyta; class Magnoliopsida; order Asterales; family Asteraceae; genus Rutidosis; species Rutidosis leptorrhynchoides. Next base: position 40,380,413 of record NC_092342.1, on the reverse strand, counting down.
ATAAATTATAAATATAAATATATCGTATGAATGAGGAGAAAAAAAGATGATGAAAATGATCAGATTTCGGTTTGCTTTATAGGGAGTTTCAAAACTGGGGGCTCCGCGACTCGCGGCCATTTTGGCCTTCAAACTCCGCGAGTCGCGGAGTTTGAAATTACAGCTCACAACTTTGGAGTCTTTCTCTGCCGACGGTTTTTATTTATAAATATAATATATATATAATTAATATAATTAATTATATATTATATTATATTTATATACATAGTTAACTTGTAATTTTTAGTCCATTGCGTCGAGCGTTAAGAGTTGACTCTGGTCCCGGTCCCGGTTCCGGATTTTCGAACGTCCTTGCGTACAATTTAATATCTTGTACTTTGCGTTTTGAATCTTGTACTCTTGTAATTTCGAGACGTTTCTTATCAATAATTGGAACCTTTTTTATTGTCTTTTGTACTTTTGAGCTTTTTGGTCGTTTGCGTCTTCAATTCGTCGAATCTGTCTTTTGTCTTCACCTTTTATTATTTAAACGAATATCACTTGTAAATAGAACAATTTCAACTAAAAGCTTGTCTTTCTTGAGGAATAATGCTATGAAATATATGTTCGTTTTTAGCATTATCAAATATTCCCATACTTGAACGTTGCTTGTCCTCAAGCAATATCGTCTTGAAATACTAGAATCACTTCTTTATTCTTCACACTTTGTACATCAGTGATTTCTATACGGCGGTATAAACAATGGTAGTAACGATATGGTTTACAGTTCCACATGACTATAAAAATTTAGATCCATTAAGGAAATTGGATCTTTATGAAAACATTTGATCTTTTGAAAATTAAATCTAGTTTTTACCCTAGATAAGTTTTCCGGAATAACCCTTTACCGGTGTTTGCAAAATATTTTTGTGGGTTTGGTGGGTTTCAGATTTGAAAATTTTAGCTCAAAACTTGCGGTTTTGTGTCACCCACTTGCTAACCTTGTATTTGGAAAGCAACACGTCCAGTTTACTTGTCCCGTATATTACCTTTCGGTAAACTACCGTCCGGTTGTAAAGGAAAGCGTTGAACAAGCAACTGTTAAGGCAATGTCCCGTGACTTGCTTTTGATTATGGTCTATAACGTGTCGGACGCAATTATTATCCTTTGTAGGAGCAATAGTAAAGCTCACCCTTATAATTTTCCGGTCTGGCACAAGGTCCTGTCTTTGACCATGCTATGCAACCACCGTTCATACGGTTGACACCCGATTTGGTTCAGGTGACCTAATGAATTCCAGGTGAATTCCTAGGATTTTACGTTCAATGGTAATGAACGCATTGAAAATAGGGTTTTCAGAAAACAAATTGGTTTGTAATTTTGATCAAAATATTTTCTCGTTCAAGCTCGAGTTTAGATATCATTGAATTCCATGAGTTTGTAATTCTCAATCTTTAAGGTCAATCTCAAGGATTGAGTAATATCAGTCTTAAAAGCTGATTTTTAATCTTTAAGGAGATTATCCCTTCTGGGGATCTGATTCATTAGTCTTATCCAGCTAATTTGCATGGTGCCCCCCATTGTACGAGATAAATCCTTCTCATGGTTAGGATAAATCTGACCACTTGGCGACCCTGTTTAATGCTGAGGTCCGTGGATTTCCTGCTGATTTTAGTGATGACTTTTCTGGATTTTTTGTCAACCTACAGCTGGCCTGGACGACAACTTCATGACCTAAATCAAGAAGCGCGTTTCTTTTTCGGAAGACTTTACTTCCTTTTAATGATGGAATTGATTCATCGTGTAGATCCATCTCTTCTTTTCTTTCATCGGGTAAAACAATTTAGTTTAGTCCAAAGCAAAAGTATTTTCAGTTATTTGTTACAGATATATGTGACATATGTTTAAGATAACTTGGTAAATTTTCCCACACTTGACTTTTATTTTCCTTTTTATCGTCCTCTATTCCATTTTAAATGAATTTTAACATTTTAGTTTGTTTCTTAATTTATGTCCTTTCCGAGGTAACAATAATTTCGGTGTTAAAACCTAGTTTTATCGTTCATAAATATGTATAAACATGATTTTGAGTTCATTTAATTGAAAATTTTGAAAAATTTTACTAGAATTGGGTAGTTAGTATATAAGACTAGGGCTGTTCTTTTTTATCAGAGAGCACTAGATTCTAATACAACTACTGCTTTACTAGTATTTTTAATGGTAACCAAGTGTATAAAGTAAAAATTTTTAAAATCCGAAAGAATTTAACCCCTTCCCACACTTAAGATCTTGCAATGCCCTCATTTGCAAGAAATCAGTAACAATTTAAATTATTGAGGGTGATTTGTGTGAAAATGATTAAATTTTACCAAAGTTTCCAAATATATTGGCGTTTGTTTGCTGAATGATAAATGGTGCACATCATTTGTTCATTCCGTCTTGTTGTTATTTCACATATATTTTGCATCTTGTCGTCAAAATTAGTTGCTTTTGCTGAACTTAATGCCAGCCTTTGAAAATGCATTGTTTTACCCTGTTGTGTACATAAGATAAACTGCAAACATATATACATATTTTTGAAGTTTGGTATATTACCCCACATTCAAAAATTATTAAAATCTAAGAATAAAAGTTAGATAATTATAAAAATGATTACAATATTAACAAAAGTATTAAACATATCAATAATTACAAATTACAAAATAAATAAAACTAAGTATACTAGGGATGATACTGGTACCAATAGGGGTTCCAGGCATAACCATAGGTGCTATAGAATGCTTCGGCAGGGTTATACGTAGGATATGGTGGCTGCATCTCTATAGACCAGGGAGGGAAGATGGGTTTCGGTGTAGGAATATAGTTTCTACCTATATGTTGGCAATGAGCTATGATTTGGTTCTGATGAACTTGCCAATCTTCAAATGCTCTCTGTCTAGTATTTTCGTATTCCTGAGAAGCTATAAACCTTTGCATTTCTTGCATCTCATTCCCCCCTCCTACATTACCTTGCTGTTGGTTTCTCTCCACCTGTGGATGTCTACCATGGTATCGTACTGCGGCGTTATTTAGCCTCTTCAAAACTTTCGCACCATGGTATACATTTAAACCTATAGTATCGCGGGGTTCTGGTTCTTCTACTAATAATCCCCCCCCCCCCGACTTATATCCACACCGAGATATTCACCAATCAAAGTAATAAAAATACCACCTCCTATTATGCTATGCGGTCGCATCCCCCGAACCATAGCTGATAAATAATAACCCACACAATACGGTATACTTACAGTGCTTTGTGGGTCTCGAATACACATATGGTAAAACAAATCCTGTTCATTTACTTTTTCCTTGTTCTTACCCCTTTGTGTAATCGAATTAGCTAAAAACCTATGTATCACTCTTAATTCGGCTCTATCTATATCCAAATAAGAGTAATTTCCCCCTTTGAAACGGTGATGGCTTGTCATTTGACTCCACACACCGTGTGTATCAAAATTTTCATCTATCTTTCTACCGTTTAGTATCAATCCTCTACAATCGGCAGACGCTAACTCCTCAGGCGTATATATACGTAAAGCCTGAGCCATGTCCAGTAAAGACATGTGGCGCATCGAACCACCTAACAAAAATCTAATAAAAGAACGATCGGTTAAACTAGCTACCCGATCATTCAACTCTATACTACACAACAATTCTTCACACCATACTTTATATACAGGTCTACGCATGGTGAATAAACGTACCCAGTCATTAAAAGTAGAATTACCATACCTCTGTATAAGTAATTCCCTAATTGGCCCGGCCAATTCTACAGCTTCTAAGGGTCCCCATTCTATGACCCTCGGTACCTCAACAACCTTAGAATGAAGAGTATGCAAACCCCTTTGATATTTTGGATAATCTATCCAAAGTCTGTCAAATCTCAGGTTCGGGTGCAATTCTTCCAAGTGCATATCAGAAAAGGTCATGACTGGATGAGGTATATCCTGCTTGTAGTAGTTATCCACCTCCTGTTGTTCCGCATTCTCAGTAGGAGCATTACGGGCTTGGGATGAAGATTCACCCCTTTCAGTCTGCAAAACACATCAAACACAATTTTTGTGCATCCAAATATGCATTAGTGTCAGCAAAATCATTAATCAAAATAATTACAATGACATTATCAATTTATATCAAACTTAAGCTTATTTTCACATTTTTATCAAATCTACACTTTTTCAAATAAGCATATACGAAAATGTTCGCCAAGTTCATAAGCATTCAACTCAAATAACATATCAAAATAATCATTACTAGCAATTAAACAAGTTTCAAATGGCATTATCTTTCAAAAATTAAGTTCATGAATTTTAGACTTGAAAAAGTCCACTTTAATTCTCAAAATCATGTTTAGGCTCAAAGTTTGGATCTTTTAACTACCTAAACATGTTATACTACTTAATTTAACAATAATTCATGACAAAAATCGGCCATAACCTGTTTATATCAAAAAGCCCCAAATTTGCTCAAGAACACAAACCCTAGATTATTCAAAATTTGAAGTTTAAGGCTTCTAATCATGTTAAACAGCATCAATCTAGGTTATACAAGCATAATACATAAACAATTTAAGCCTAATTACACTAAAAAGCATCAAAATCAAATTGGGGAAAAAATTGCTCAAGAACACTAATTTCGGATTAGATGGTGTTTAGGTGTAGAAATTTACCGTTTTTCTTGAGTAATTCCTAGATAGCATCCTTCTCAACATGATTTTAGTAAAAAATTTGGTGATTAACGGTTAAAAATTGTGATTTTGGGGTGTATTTTTTGGGTTTTTGCGTGCAGTTTTTCGCAGGTTTTTTTTTTTTTGTTTTGGGGTTGGGACTGATCTGTTCCAGCTCTTTATTTTTTTTTCTGATTTTTCATCCCTCCGCGACTCGCGGTGAATAACCCTTCAAACTCCGCGAGTCGCGGAGTTTGATAATTTTTTTTTTTTTTTTTTATAATCAATAACTTATAAAACAATTAAGTACTTAATTTTAAAATTTTGTTTCCGTTGTTATTTAGGACGAGGTCGTTTCGGATTGATGTCCTAGTCCGTCCCTCGGGTAAAATTTTAAAATTTGTCTTTTTGTATCGATTGTTTTAAAAGCTAAGATTTTTGGGTTTTTTCAATGTTTTTGGCATACTTTAATTCAATAAGATTAAAAATAATGATAATAAAAGTTCTCGTCCCTCCCTCGGGTAAAGCAATTTCGGTTCAAAGACCTAGTCTTCAACTTACGACGAATTTTAAAAATCATATTTTTAACTTAATGAGATAAAGTAAATTTTTGTTTTTAAATTCACACAACTTAAATATAAAATTCAAAATTAATATTAAAAATTCACACCAAACTTAAAATTTGAAATGCATAAAATTAAAAATTCATATTATAAATTCACACCAAACTTATATTAATTTTTCAAATATTTATAATTTTAAATATATTGTTTTTACAAAGTTTACAATATTAATTTAAGATTTAAATATTAATTTTAAAAACATGGTAAAAATAAAATTAAAAATCTTTTTGTCTTTTTATCCCACTTTAATCAATCAAATATTATCAAAAATATTTCATCCCCTCTTTTCGGTAAAGTAATTTCTGTTCCAAAACCTAATTTAACTCATGACGAATTTTGGAAATATTTTGGGTTGATTGAATAAAGATATTTATACCTTAAGAATAAACGTTAAATTTCGCAGTGATGTAATAAATTTTTGAATGATATCAATAATTTCGGTCGCTAAACCTAATTTTATTCAATACTAATTTAATACTTTTTAGCGAACAAATTAGCGTTTATTATCAAAAAGGTTAAAAATAAAAATAAAAACTGTTCAGACATACCTGTGAAATAGATTTCTTAGTTATATGATCTATCTCATTCATAAGATAGTCGGTTTAATAGGTTTTCCATAGCTACATAGGCGTAACCTCGAGCATTCAGTGTCTTTTCTTCTAAACATATGAACGGTCCGTCTCTGCATAAAGTAACAAATTCGGTATTTGAATAGGTTTGATTATTTGAACATTTACCTCCATGTGACCATTTTCCGCATTTGTGACATCTTTCTAGGTGTCGTGCTCTTCTTTTCGCTGCGGATTTTGATTTTCCTTTACCAAATTGTAACTTATTATCTTCGCATCTGGATTCTTTTCTAACTCCGTCCATTCTTTCTCTGATTACTGATACTATTTCACTTGGTAGTATGTCATTATTTCTTTTAGTGATCAAAGCGTGTAGCATTAGACCATGGTTTAGTTCACAGGCAGTCTTCATTTCGTAAAAACCTAAAAAAATAAAAATTCAGAATGGGGGGAGAAGACTAGTTCTTTAGGGTCTGCTAGAGAAAGACCATTCGGGTTCCATTTTTGAGAACTACACGAAAACAGACAATCTAACTCTATCAGAAATACATATTATCCTTTAAAGACCTGATTCTCCCCACACTTAGTTAGATGTTGTGTCGAAATTGTGATTAACTTCGTTGTCGACTTCCATCGGACCATGTATGTAATGTTTAACTCTGTGACCATTAACTTTAAATTCAATCCCATTTGAATTTATTAATTCTATCATTCCGTATGGGAAAACTCTTTTGACTATGAATGGTCCAGACCATCTTGATTTCAATTTTCCAGGAAATAGCTTGAATCGTGAATTGAAAAGAAGAACTATGTCCCCTTCTTTAAATTCTTTTGAACTTCTGATTCTTTTATCATGCCATTTCTTCGTTCTTTCTTTATAGATTAATGAATTATCGTATGCTTCATGTCTTAATTCTTCTAATTCATTTAGTTGACTTAATCGTAGACGTCCGGCTTCATGTAAATCAAGATTACATGTCTTCAAAGCCCAAAATGCTTTGTGTTCAATTTCTACTGGAAGATGACATGCTTTTCCATAAACAAGTCTAAAAGGTGTGGTTCCAATTGGAGTTTTGTAGGCTGTTCTAAAAGCCCAGAGTGCATCCTCCAATTTAATGGACCATTCCTTCGGATTTGATCCTACGGTTTTCTCTAGAATACGTTTTAAAGCTCGGTTGGTATTTTCAACTTGTCCACTTGTTTGTGGATGATATGCGGTGGAGATTTTATGAGTTACTCCATATCTTTTAAGAACTTTCTCAAGTTGATTATTACAGAAATGAGTACCCCGATCACTTATTAAAGCTTTCGGTGTTCCAAACCTTGCAAAAAGATGTTTTGAAAAGTTGACTACAACTCGTGCATCGTTAGTTGGGAGAGCTTGTGCTTCCGCCCATTTAGATACATAATCAATGGCTACGAGTATATATAGATTATTATGAGATTTTGGAAATGGACCCATAAAGTCAATACCCCAAATGTCAAATACTTCACATACTTGGATGACATTTTGTGGCATTTCATCACGTTGACTTATTTTTCCGGCCCTTTGACATGCATCACAGGATTTGCAAAGAAGGTGTGCGTCTTTGTAAATTGTAGGCCAATAGAATCCAGCTTCATAAACTTTTCTTGCTGTTAGTTGAGGCCCATAATGCCCTCCTGTTGGTCCTGTGTGACAATGGTTTAATATTTTACTAGCTTCATCTCCAAATACACATCGGCGTATTATTCCATCGGGACAACTTTTAAACAGATGTGGATCTTCCCAAAAATAGTGTTTTATATCACTGAAGAATTTCTTTCGTCTTTGGTACGATAATCCTTTTTCAAGGAATCCACATACTAAATAATTTGCATAGTCTGCAAACCATGGGATTTCTTTATAATCTATCTTCAATAGATATTCATCAGGAAAGTTGTCTTGTATGGCTGATTCATTTAGAACTTCTAATTCGGGATTTTCAAGACGAGAAAGATGATCAGCGGCGAGATTTTCTGCTCCTCTTTTATCTCGGATTTCAATATCAAACTCTTGTAAGAGTAAGATCCAACGGATTAATCTTGGTTTAGCATCTTGTTTTGAAAATAGGTATCTAAGAGCAGAATGGTCGGTATAGACCACTGTTTTTGCTAGAACGAGATATGATCGAAATTTGTCAAAAGTAAAGACAATAGCAAGGAGTTCTTTTTCAGTAGTTGTATAGTTCGTTTGTGCTCCTTGTAATGTCTTACTAGCATAATATATAGGTTGAAATCGTTTTTCAATCCTTTGTCCTAAAACGGCTCCCATTGCAAAATCACTTGCATCGCACATTAGTTCAAATGGTAGATTCCAATTTGGTGTTATCATGATCGGCGCATTAGTGAGTTTCTCTTTAAGAATATTAAAAGATTTGATACACTCATCTGAAAAGATGAATGGAGCATCCTTTTCTAGGAGTTTATTCATAGGAGTGGCAATTTTAGAAAAATCTTTTATGAAACGTCGGTAAAAACCGGCATGCCCTAGAAAACTCCTAACTCCTCTAACATTGGTGGGATGTGGAAGTTTAGCAATTACATCTACTTTAGCTCTATCCACTTCAATTCCTTCTTTTGAAATTTTATGTCCAAGAACGATGCCTTCTTTAACCATGAAATGACATTTCTCCCAATTAAGTACTAGATTTGATTTTTCGCATCTAATTAGCATTCGTTCCAGATTAACTAGACATGATTTAAATGTATCACCGAAGACTGAAAAGTCATCCATGAAAACTTCCATGCATTCTTCTATCATGTCATGAAAAATCGCCATCATACACCTTTGAAAGGTTGCAGGGGCGTTACAAAGTCCAAATGGCATGCGTTTGTAAGCAAAAGTACCATAAGGGCACGTGAATGTGGTTTTCTCTTGGTCCTCGGGTGCTATTGGAATTTGAAAATATCCGGAAAATCCATCTAGAAAACAATAGTAACTATTTCCGGCTAATCTTTCCAACATTTGATCTATGAAAGGTAAGGGAAAGTGATCTTTTCTGGTGGCGTCATTTAATTTTCTATAATCAATACACACACGCCATCCTGTTACAGTTCTAGTAGGAATAAGCTCATTTTTCTCATTTGTAATGACAGTCATGCCACCCTTCTTCGGCACGCATTAAACTGGGCTTACCCATGGACTATCAGAAATTGGATATATCAAACCTGCATCTAGCAGTTTAATAATCTCTTTCTTAACTACATCTTGCATATTAGGATTTAGTCTTCATTGGCGTTGCACATACGTTTTATGACCTTCTTCCATAAGGATTTTATGTGTGCAATACGAAGGACTTATTCCTTTAATATCATGAATCTTCCATGCAATGGCTGGTTTATGAGCTTTCAACACAGAAATGAGTTGTGATTTCTCATTTTCAGTAAGAGAAGACGATATTATTACAGGTAATTCAGATTCACCATGTAAATAAGCGTATTCCAAATGGTTTGGAAGTGGCTTTAACTCTAATTTCGGAGGTTCTTCTATCGATGATTTATATTGATATCTGTCTTCTTCTTTTAGCATTTGAATTTCTTCTGTTGTTGGTTCATATCCATTAGCTATAAGTGTAGCTAACATTTCAGCTTCATCAATTGGTTCATTACCTTCTCCTAAAGAACATTCTCCTGTTCCTTGTAATTCTGGAAATTCTTCTAATAATTCTGCATGTGCATCTATAGTTTGAATATAATAACATGTATCATCTGCAGATTGTGGTTGTTGCATTGCTCTATCAACTGAAAAGGTAACACTCTCATCCTCTATACTTAGGGTCAATTTCTTACCGAACACGTCTATCATTGCTTTAGCCGTGTTTAAGAATGGTCTTCCTAATATGAGAGGAACTTGAGAATCTTCTTCCATGTCCAGAACAACAAAATCTACTGGAAATACTAAAGTACCAACTTTAACTAGCATGTTCTCCATTATCCCTCTAGGATATTTTATTGATCTATCGGCTAGTTGTATGCTTATTCTGGTTGGTTTCAATTCTCCAAGGTCTAGTTTAGTGTATAGTGAATACGGCATTAAATTTATACTAGCACCTAAGTCTGCCAATGCTTCTATTGAACTAAGACTACCCAGAAAACATGGAATTGTGAAACTTCCTGGATCAGATAGTTTTTCTGGTATCTTATTCAACAGCACTGCTGAACAATTAGCATTCATAATAACAGCCGAGAGTTCTTCCATTTTCTTCCTATTTGAGATTAGATCTTTCAAGAATTTAGCATATCTAGGCATTCCTGAAATCACATCAATGAAAGGAAGATTTACATTTATTTGTTTAAACATATCCAAGAATTTGGATTGCTCGGCTTCAAGTTTCTCTTTCTTCATTTTACTCGGGTAAGGAAGTGGTGGTTGGTATGGTTTAACATAAGGTTTATCCTTAACTGTGTTATCTTCATTAACCTTTTCAACTACCGGTTCTTTTTCCTTATCTTGATCAGGTTGTGGTTCTTGTGGAGTAGGAATAGCTTCATCAGAAGTTAACGTTATGTCAGGTGGTTTAAGTGTTATACCACTTCTTGTGGTAATAGCTTTAGCTGTTTCATTCCGGGGGTTAGCATTTGTATCACTAGGTAGACTTCCCGATTTTCTTTCACCTATTAACCTTGCTAGGTTACTCACTTCTTGTTCCAGATTTTGAATAGAAGCTTGTTGATTTCTAAATGCTTGAGCATTTTGTTCATTGGTTTGTTTCTGAGATGTGAAAAACTGCGTTTGAGTTTCAACTAGCTTCGTCATCATATCTTCTAAATTCGGCTTTTTATCATCGGTTTGTTGTGGTGGTTTGTTTTGAAAATTAGGTCTTTGCTGGTTGTAAGTATTATTGGATACTTGTTGATTGCTAGGACCTTATTGGTTGTTGTATGGAATATTTCTGTTATAATTCTGGTTTTGATTGTAAATCGGTCTTGGCGGTTGATAATTATTCTGATAATTATTTCCAGGCCTTTGGTTTATGTATGAAATATTCTCTCTTTGTTCCATTGTTAATTCAATACTGAGACAATCTTTTGTCAAATGTGGTCCTCCACACTGCTCACAACTAATTCGTATTGAGTGAATATCCTTAGTCATCTTTTCCATTCGTCTTTCCACAGCATCTATCTTTGCGGAAATGGAATCTAAGTCATGGCTAGAATCGGCTCTAGCTGCTTTAGATGATATAACGATATCTTTTTCTTGGTGCCACTCATGTGAGTGGGAAGCAGTATTATCAATAATTTTGTAAGCATCAGTTTCGGTTTTCTTCATAATAGAACCACCAGCTGCTATATCTATGTCTTTTCTTGTAGTGATGTCGCATCCTTGGTAGAATATTTGTACTATTTGACAGGTGTCTAAGCCATGTTGCGGACATCCTCTTAACAACTTTCCATATCTAGTCCACGCCTCATATAGAGTTTCATTTGGTTTCTGTGTAAACGTAACAATTTCTACTTGAAGTCTTACGGCTTTAGATGCAGGAAAGAATTGTTTAAGAAATTTGTCAACTAAAACATCCCATGTATCAATCGCCCCTTCAGGTAACGATTCCAACCAATCTTTGGCTTCTCCCTTTAAAGTCCAGGGAAATAACATGAGATATATCTGTTCATCCTCCACTTCTCGGATATTAAATAGTGTGCAGATCCTATTAAAGGTACGTAAATGTTCATTTGGATCTTCCTTCGGCGCACCACTAAATTGGCATTGATTAGTCACCATGTGTAGAATTTGTCCTTTGATTTCATAATCTGGCGCATTAATGTCTGGATGAGTAATTGCGTGACCTTGGCCAGTGCGTTTAGCTCTCATTCGGTCTTCCATACTTAAAGGTTCCAGATTCTTCATAATTGAATTTGTTAAATCGGTATCACTAGAGGATTCTGATTTAATGGTTCGTTCCTCAACAATCTCTGTTTGAATGATTGGTGGTTCCGGAGGAAAGTTTAGTGGTTCAGGATCTACGAACCGTTCCTGAATATTTTTCGGATTCTCAATTGTGAGGTCGGGTTCAAAAAATGGATTATCGGAAATTTGAACTGAAGTACTTGGTCGACTGGATGACGATTCTAAAGAAAAATCAACGGCAGTAATATTTGCTAAATGTCTTGATCTAGTTACAGGTGGTGAACGTACAAAAGGTGGTGAACGTCTTGCTCGGTGCATTCACTGAATATCCTATTAGTTTTTAAAAGGAAAGAAAAATTATAATAAGTTATCCAATCAATAGACTTTTCTGATTTTGCCCACGTTTTGAATAGCCAAAAGATGCAGCAGAGGGGCAGGATTCGTTTGGTCTCAATATAATTGAGGACTGTTTGGCTCCAATAACCCGGTCCACGTACAAATCCAACTATTACTACGAACCAGAAAATTTTGATGTCTATTAATTTAACTACTTAAAATAAATTTTCGTAATTTTAAGAAAATTTAGATAAGAAGTAGAATAAAAATCTATGTCCTAAAACTAGAATAGCGAGAAATAAGAAAGAAAAAGAGTTCGTCGGAAAAGGTCGAAAAATAAAAATGGTTGAAAAATAAAAGGTGACGGAAAAATAAAAGAAACTTATAAAAACTTAAAAATACTTGACTAACCTAACCTTATTACTACAACTAACTTAAAATTATAATCGCAAATTGAGATTACTAATTGGAATGATAATTGATACATAGGTAAAAGTCGTCTAAAAATATTAAAACTTACAAGAAAAACTAAATCCCAAATGGAAATAACTTAAAAAGAAACTAAAACTTAAAAAGGCGTCGCAAAATTCTAAAGTACCTAAATCTTAGTCTAAAGAAAAAGCACTTAAGGAATTCTACGCCAAAAACTAAAAATCTAGGAGTAAAAATGACTATGGCAAAAACTAAGTTTAAAATTAAATATGAGCGAAAAATACAAATATTACGCTACAACGATTAAAAAGGGACAAAATATAAAAATATACAAAAAGTTGTAAAAATTACAATTTTTATAAAAATATTATCTTTATATTATTTATTTAATAAAACTACTAATTTTACAAATTAATTAAACTAATTTAAACAAAATATACAAAATAATAATAAAAACTAAAAACTAATTAAAAACTAAAAACATAATTAGGGTTTTAATTAATAAATAATAATAATAATAACTCCGTAATTAATGCCTGATTAGGGCTTCTGTCGCGTGTCAGAATACCTCCGCGAGTTGCGGTATTTAATGCATCAAACCCCGCGAGTCGCGGGGTTCAGAATTTCAACTGACAGGTTTAATTTCAACGCGTTTTTCTTTATTTATTTATTTATTTATTTATTTTATTTTCTGTTTTTAAATATGTGTATTAATAAAACTTTATATTTAAAACTTAAATAAAAATAGAATCACTTTATAATTTTATAAATAAAAATCTTAAAACTAGATTTATATATATATATTTTTTTATATTTATATGTTTTTAAATAAAAACAAAATACTTAAATAAAAATTATGTTTTTATAAAAACAAAGAAACTTTATAAAACTTAAATATTTATCAAACTCCTAAAAATATTTATATTTTTGTTTTTCTTTTTATATTTTCGAATATTTAAAACGTTTTTTTTTTTTTACAAAAACGAATTTTAATAAAAGTTAACTAAAATTTTTTTTTATATTAGTGTTGCGCTTCCGGCTTTTAAGAGAGTTCCCCGGCAGCGGCGCCAAAAATACTTGATGTTTCGCGAGGGGTATATAAAATACTTATTAATTTTAGCAGGAAATACTATTAAATACGATACATTTTTACACAAGATATTTATTTATTTAGAGAACGGATATACTTAAACCTTGCTACAACACTTATAGGCAGTGTACCTAATCGTACAGTAGTGTAGTTTTTAGTAAGTCCGGTTCGTTCCACAGGGAATCTTTTTTAAACAAAGCTCAACGCTATATAAAAATACAAACATATATATAAGTAATATTATTATTATAAAGGGGGGTTTTTACCGTTTAATGACCGGTTTGTCGATTTTAAAACTTTAGTCGCAGTTAAAACCTAATGTAAAATATTAAATAAATAAAAGACTTAATTTAAAGCGTAAAATAAATAACGATAATGAAATTGCAATAAAAGTGCGATAAAATAAAATTGCGATAATTAAAAAGTACGATAATTAAAAGTGCGATTAAATAACAATAAATAAAAGTGCGATAATTAGAAGTGCAATTAAATATAAAATAAAGGAAATTAAATATGAAATAAAAGAATTATGCTTATTTAAACTTCCGTAATCATGATGTTTGACGTGTTGATTTTAGTTTTATGCCCATGGGTTAATTGTCCTTTGTCCTGGATTATTTAATATGTCCGTCTGGTTTTTGTCCATAACAGTCCATCAGTCATAAATATAAAGTGCGAGTGTCCTCGTCAAATTATCCTTATACCCGAAGTTAAATATTCCAACTAATTGGGGATTTAAACTGTAACAAGATTTTAATACTTTGTTTAATAATTACACCAGGATGTCAACTGAGTGTAACCCAAGGTTTTAATATTTTGTTATCAATTATACCAAATGTCCTTGTACATAATTTCACCCCTGTTTTAATTATTCTAGTGGCTATTAATCCATTCCCGTGTCCGGTTAAATGAACGATTATTCGTACATATAAATACCCCGCCCATCGTGTCCGATTGAGTGTATATGGTAATTTATAGGGACGCCCAATTGTAAATCTTTATATTAACATTAACAAACTATCATTTAGTTAAACAAATATAAAGCCCATTAATAGCCCATAGTCTAATTTCCACAAGTGTCGTTCTTTTGTCCAAACCCCAATTATGGTACAAAGCCCAATTACCCAATTTTAGTAATTAGCCCAACATCATGATTACTTCGTTTTAAATAAGCATAATAATAACTTAGCTACGAGACATTAATGTAAAAAGGTTGAACATAACTTACAATGATTAAAAATAGCGTAGCGTTACACGGACAGAATTTCGACTTACACCCTTACAATATTCGCTAACATACCCTTATTATTAGAATTATAATTAAAATTAAAATTAAAATATAAATTATAAATATAAATATATCGTATGAATGAGGAGAAAAAAAGATGATGAAAATGATCAGATTTCGGTTTGCTTTATAGGGAGTTTCAAAACTGGGGGCTCCGCGACTCGCGGCCATTTTGGCCTTCAAACTCCGCGAGTCGCGGAGTTTGAAATTACAGCTCACAACTTTGGAGTCTTTCTCTGCCGACGGTTTTTATTTATAAATATAATATATATATATAATTAATATAATTAATTATATATTATATTATATTTATATACATAGTTAACTTGTAATTTTTAGTCCGTTGCGTCGAGCGTTAAGAGTTGACTCTGGTCCCGGTCCCGGTTCCGGATTTTCGAACGTCCTTGCGTACAATTTAATATCTTGTACTTTGCGTTTTGAATCTTGTACTCTTGTAATTTCGAGACGTTTCTTATCAATAATTGGAACCTTTTTGATTTTCTTTTGTACTTTTGAGCTTTTTGGTCGTTTGCGTCTTCAATTCGTCGAATCTGTCTTTTGTCTTCACCTTTTATTATTTAAACGAATATCACTTGTAAATAGAACAATTTCAACTAAAAGCTTGTCTTTCTTGAGGAATAATGCTATGAAATATATGTTCATTTTTAGCATTATCACTATCGTTTACTAAATAACTTGAAATTATATATATGTATATATCTTTTTAATATACATAAATCAGTTTTTAAATACACATTGGAAGTTATTTATAAATAAATTTTAATAATAAATATTTCAACTTATCATATATATTCAAATAAATATTTAAACCAATAAGTTTAATGTACGGTATCAAATAATTAATACATTGTTACCTTTTCAAGTTATAGTATATATGTATCTATTTACATATAATTGTTCGCGAATCGTCGAAAACAACCGAATGTGTAACGACCCGCACTTTTTCGATCGTTCTATACTTATAAGATTAATATTTACATAAATTAAACCTTACCAACATGATAAGCAATCCAAATTGTCGAGATTTATATTTCCGAAAAGAGTTTACACAACGTTTGACCGTCTAGTTTGACCGATGATATCACGAACTATATAACATATGATAATTATACGTTTGTGTATATATATGTATATATACATATTTAACATGATCTAAGAATGTTTTAATATCTCATTTTGTATTAATAACAATAAGTTATAAGTATATTTTAAAACTACTAACTTAAGTTTTCAAAACGATAACTATACGTAACGTTCTTCGACATAAATACTTATAACCTATAATACTTATACATGCATCGTATAGATATGTATTTTATCACTTTTAAAGGGCTTACATACATAAAACAATATAAGTATATTTACAAAAGATAGCTATATTTGAATCCTCGTTCCGTTTTCTCAAAGATTTCTACACGTATATATAGGGTATATGTACCCGTATCATACGCAGCTTCTAGATGTATTTACTATTGGTATATACCAATAAAAATCTGCTCCTTAGCAGCCTTAAATGATTAAGAAACATGTGGAACTAACCATTTGTCAAGTAGCATGAATTATTTAGCAAGAAAACAAAGTTAGGTATCTTTTTTTTCCTTTATAACCTAAAAACGTTTTTATGCATGCACACCATTTCTTCACCCCATTTTCTCATACTTACACTCCCATTTCTCTCTCAAAATACTCTTAACTTCATACTTGATCATCTCCAAGCATTTTCCCCATCATTTAGCTTCAAAAACATCACTTAATCACCATAAGAAAACCCTTACAAAAACACTTCAAGAATCCTTCCAACAACACAAACTTACTTCCAATCTTTCATCCAATTCCATCACCCTTTTAGTTCTAGGTTCTTACTCCTCTTTTACAGCAACCTTGTCCAAGGAACTTGAGGTAGTAACTATGTTCATAACCTTATTCGATTCATATATATATATAGCTATCTTATTTTGTGGTATAAAATTTTAACAACAAGAACATAGTTTGAAAGTTTTCAAACTTGTTTGCAAACTAAATAGATCCTTCTAACTTAACTTTTAAAATACTTCAAGACCTGTAATATAACTTAATTACATGCTAATTTAACAAGGTATAACTTGGTTTTTCAAAGAACACCTTAAAAACTGAATTTACGACGTCGGAGTGCAACCGGGGGCTGTTTTGGGTTGGATAATTAAAAACCATCTTAAACTTTGAATTGGAGGTTTATTTTCTGGAAAAATGATTTTTAGTATGAATATGATAACACATAAAAATTTCATGATTTAACTCAAAGTATAAGTATTTTTAGAAAAATAATCATTTAAGGTTGTTTACATGATGGAAAATGATTAACTTCATAAGTTTCACTAAAGTTTGACCTATGACCTGTGATTTCGAATACAAACTAAGGTATTTACAGTTCATAGTCTTAAAGAGGGACTCGATCCAAGGAAGTGACAAGTTGAATCAACGAAAACGGAGTTGTAACGAAGAAACTATGACCAAAACGAGATCGGATATCTAAGACTTGTTTAACTTCGGGATTAATTGGGAAAAATTAAATAAAATCACATATTTCTAAGATAACATGATATTTTATATATATGTACTTATAATTCAATTTTATATGGTTCAGGATCACCCGCAAACAACACGAGAAGATTAATCATAAGATCCCATGTTTGTACGCAACACGTCATTTGACAACACCGGTACTTTATGTACGCAACACGTCATTTGACAACACCGGTACCGTGGGTCAAGATTAATCTCGACCAATACATATACGATGGGGTTTTATTTATTTCGTTAGGGGGTTTTATTTATTTCATTGCGGGTATATTAAACATCTAAAAATGAACCATTAAAATTGAATTACTAACAACGAACTGCTAACTACGGACTAAGGAATTATTCAAAGTATTAAAAGTATAACAAGTATATATATGTGACGTTTGTTTAAAAAGAAAAGGTATTGATATATTATATATGGATAGGTTCGTGATATCAACCGGAGACCAAGTCAAATTATATATATCTTCAAGACAACAGTGAGTATATAGTCCCACTTTTAAACTCTAAATATTTCGGGATGAGAATACATGTATTTTATGTTTTACGATATGGACACAAGTAACTGAAAAATATATTCTACGTTGAGTTGTACCACTGGCATACTTCCCTGTAGCTTGGTAACTGTTATTTACAGCGGTATTGTAAACGCGAATCCTGTTGATAGATCTATCGGGCCTGACAACCCCAACCGGACTGGACGACCAGTATTCAACGGTTGCACAGTACTTCGTTTCGTGACTACACTTGGTACGGTGTAGTAAGATTTCATAATAAAGGGAATATGTGACGTGATTAAATGTTAAGTATGGTTACCAAGTGCTCAACCACTTAGAATATTTTTATTAAACTGTTTATATACGAAATCTTGTGGTCTATATATATATTGCTGCCGGCACTAAACCTATATCTCACCAACTTTATGTTGACGTTTTAAACATGTTTATTCTCAGGTGATAATTAGAAGCTTCCGCTGCATTATGTTGAATTTGAGCAGGATCTTGCGTACGCATACATGTGTCAAAAATAAAACTGCATATCCAAGGACTTGTGTTGTAAAATATGCTCGAAATCGTGTTGTTATCATTATTTGTAAAGTTTGTAAGTCGAAGATTATCGCTAAACGATAATCATCTTTTTATTGTCCAAAGCTTGTATCAAAAATAAGAATCATGGTTTGTAATGTATAATATATGCAGTTTTTCTTTTAAAAATGTCGCATATAGAGGTCAATACCTCGCAATGAAATCGTACGTTATCTAACTCGTTCTTATGGTTAAGGACGGGTTATGACATGTGGTATCAGAGCGGTGGTCTTAGCGAACCAGGTTTGCATTAGTGTGTCTAACTGATAAGTCGTTAGGATACATTAGTAAGTCTGGACTTTGACCGGGTCTGATTTAAAAACCATTGCTTATCATTGTTGGTTAAAATTTATATGTAAATATTATGTAGTACTAATGGGTTAGTTGTTGTGTGATAGATGTCGGGCTCAAAACTTGTCATCACGTTCAGCGACTCCGAACCAGAATCTTCAGATGGTGTTCCAGTCATTAACCTATCCGATGACGAAAATAATATCTTTGGGGAAGACTCACAAATTCCGGATGAACCAACTATAGAGAACCCGGAAAGTGAACCCGAGGAGGAAAGTGAACCCGAGGAGGAAAGTGAACCCGAGGAGGAAAGTGAACCCGAGGAGGAAAGTGAACCCGAGGAAGAAATACAGGAAATTACAAAAGACGAGTTCGAACTAGGAAAGAAACGAAAGGCTAATGAATTAGAAAATTCAAATCCCGAGTTTAGTAAGGATGATGTGGCACCAACTCCACTAGACACTACCACCCCTATTCTCGCTATTCCTATTCGTTCTATCCCGGCATCCAGTTCTTCAGTCCCACAGCCAAAATATAGGCAGACAGCCAGGATAAGCGTTAAGCGATTCTTTGAACCTAAACGTCCTAGAAAATAGACCAAACGATGCGCTGCCATATTAAACCATGGGATCATATAATGTTTTGTATAATATTATTAGTGTGGTTTGTTTAATGTTCGATGTAAGATAAGCATATGTAAAATAGTGAAGTGTGAAATGCAATAATTTTCCATGGTTAAGTATTATTTAGATGGTAGTAATTGATTCTGTACTAAGCTATTAAGTATGGACATTAACGGGTAGGTACTACCCTAGATATAATTATAAAACGCTAATAACAAGAAAAGGCTTTTATAATAATACCTGGTTCATATTATTAATAAGCTATAAAGTACTGTAAATATACACTACATCTATAATATTCCATGTGAATAATTATTTTCTTTTCATTCTTATAGAAGAATATGGCGCGATTGAACCGAATGACGGAACAAGAAATCCAGGAACTCATCAATCAGCGAGTGAACGACAGAATGTTATGGGTTGAGGCTGCAAGAGGTGCTGCAGTTAACCCAAATCCTCGTGTGGGGTGCACTTACAAAACTTTTCAAGCTTGCAAGCCCTCATCATTCAGTGGAACAGAAGGACCGATCGGTTTAACCCGGTGGATAGAAAAGATGGAGACTGTGTTTAAAATCAGTGGTTGTGTTGAAAAGGACATGACCAAGTATGCATCGTGCACTTTACAAGATAGTGCACTCACGTGGTGGAAAAATTATGTGAAGGCTGTAGGAGGAGATGTAGCTTATGATACTCCGTGGGAAGAATTCAAAACAATGTTAATCAACGAATATTGTCCAAGGAACGAGGTTAGGAAGTTGGAAGATGAGTTACGAAGTCTGAAGGTTATTGGTACTGAAATCACCAACTACAATCAGCGATTCATGGAATTAGTTTTGCTATGTCCTGAATTGGTTCCAACCGAAGAACGGAAGATTGAAATGTACAAAGATGGTTTGCCCAAAAAGGTCAAGGCAAATGTTACAGCATCGAAACCTAAGACAATTCATGAAGCTATAACCATGGCAAACGAGCTAATGGATCAGGTCATCATGGATAAGAAAGTATCCAATACTGATGTGAAGGTATCAAGTAACAAAAGAAAGTGGAATGGAAATTATGATCGAGGTAACCAACAACAATCTTTTAAGAAACAAGAAAACACGCAAGGTGCGGGTAGTGGTTTAAGCTTTGGTTATAAAGGACAAAATCCTTTATGCAACCGATGCCACAAACATCACTCTGGTTACTGTAATGTGGTATGCAACAAATGTAATCGAAAGGGTCATCTTGCTGAAGATTGTAGGGCTCTCGTTACAAATACAAATGGTACCAAGACTCTTGCCACCAATGCAAATAGAACTGCTTTGGCTACCATTACTTGTTTTGGGTGTGGAAAACAAGGTCACTATAAGAGCCAGTGCCCGAATCCAGAGAAGAATATCGGACCTGCACGTGGGAGAGCATTTGTTATTAATGCTAGAGAGGCATGTGAAGACCCGGAGCTTGTTACGTGTACGTTTACCATTAATAACTTATCCGCATCTATTATATTTGATACTGGTGCTGATAGAAGTTACGTGTGTAGAGACTTTCACGCTAAATTGAATTGTTCATCATTACCTCTAGATGCTAAGTACATGATTGAGTTAGCTAATGGTAAACTAATTAAAGCCGATAAAATTTGCCGTGATTGTAAAATAAATTTAGCCGGAGAAACATTTAAGATTGATTTGATACCCGTAGAATTAGGAAGTTTTGATGTAATAGTCGGCATGGACTGGATGTCCAAAATAGGAGCTGAAGTTGTGTGCGCCAAGAAGGCAATTCGCATTCCTCGTAAGAATAAAACGCCAGTAATGATTTATGGAGAGAAGGGTAACTCAAAGCTAAAACTCATTAGTTATTTGAAAGCTCAAAAGTGCTTGAAGAAAGGGTGCTATGCTATCTTAGCACATGTTAATAAAGTCGAAAAGAAAGAAAAAGAGAAGTGCATCAATGACGTGCCTGTGGCAAGAGATTTTCCTGAAGTTTTTCCGGAAGAGTTGCCGGGATTACCTCCATTTAGATCTGTAGAATTTCAAATAGATCTTGTACCAGGAGCTGCACCGGTTGCCCGTGCTCCATATAGACTTGCACCGTCCGAGTTAAAAGAACTTCAGAGTCAGTTAAAAGAATTACTGGATCGTGGATTCATACGACCAAGTACTTCACCGTGGGGAGCTCCAATTTTATTCGTCAAGAAGAAAGACGGATCTTTCCGAATGTGTATAGATTATCGTGAATTAAATAAGTTAACTATCAAGAATCGGTATCCACTACCGAGAATTGACGACTTATTTGATCAACTCCAAGGATCATGTGTGTACTCGAAAATTGACCTAAGATCGGGCTATCATCAATTACGTGTCAAAGAAGAAGATATACCGAAAACTGCTTTTCGGACACGCTACGGTCATTACGAATTTTTGGTCATGCCGTTTGGATTGACGAATGCGCCAGCTGTATTCATGGACCTCATGAATCGAGTTTGTAGTCCATATTTAGATAAGTTTGTTATCGTTTTCATTGATGATATTCTTATCTATTCCAAGAGTGAGCAAGATCATGAGCAGCATTTAAGGTTGATATTAGAGTTGTTAAGAAAAGAACAGCTATATGCTAAATTTTCTAAATGTGCTTTCTGGTTGAAAGAAGTGCAATTTCTTGGCCACGTTGTTAGTAGCAAAGGAATTCAGGTTGATCCAGCAAAAATTGAAGCCATTGAAAAATGGGAGACTCCTAAGACACCAATGCAGATACGCCAATTTTTGGGTTTAGCCGGTTATTATAGAAGGTTTATTCAAGATTTTTCCCGAATAGCTAAGCCGTTGACAGCGTTAACGCAAAAAGGGAAGAAATATGAATGGACTTCTGAGCAGGAGAGTGCATTTCAATTACTGAAAAAGAAGTTGACTACGGCGCCTATTTTATCGTTACCAGAAGGGAACGATGATTTTGAAATATATTGTGACGCTTCGCGACAAGGTTTTGGTTGCGTTCTTATGCAACGAAAGAAAGTTATTGCATACGCATCCCGACAATTAAAGATTCACGAGCGGAATTATACGACGCATGATCTAGAACTGGGAGCAGTCGTGTTTGCATTGAAGATATGGAGACACTACTTGTATGGGGTTAAATGCACTGTGTTTACTGATCATAAAAGCCTTCAACATATTTTCGATCAAAAACAGCTGAACATGAGGCAACGTAGGTGGGTTGAGTTAATAAATGACTATGATTGTGAAATTCGTTATCATCCCGGGAAAGCGAACGTGGTGGCCGACGCTCTAAGCAGAAAGGAACGAGAACCAATTCGAGTACGAGCGATGAACATAAAAATTCGCATGAATCTCAACTCACAAATCAAAGAAGTTCAACGAGAAGCACTTACTAAAGAAAATATAGGAAATGAAATAATGAAGAAGTATGAGAAGCAACTCGTTATACGGGAAGATGGAATTCGATATTTTGCAAACCGTATTTGGGTACCGAAGTTGGGTGGATTAAGGAAGTTGATATTGAATGAGGCACATAAGACAAGATACTCGATACATCCTGGAGTTGGAAAGATGTATCAAGATCTTAAGACGCATTATTGGTGGCCTAATTTAAAGACAGACGTTGCAACATATGTTGGGGAATGTTTAACTTGTTCCAAAGTCAAAGCAGAACACCAAAAGCCGTCAGGATTACTTCAACAACCAGAAATCCCAGAATGGAAATGGGATGGTATTACCATGGATTTCATCACGAAGTTACCAAAGACTGCCTGGGGATACGACACCATTTGGGTGATTGTTGATCGTCTCACCAAGTCTGCACATTTCTTGCATATAAAGGAAACGGATAGAATGGAGAAACTATTACGATTGTATATAAAGGAAATTGTATCTAGTCATGGAATACCTATTTCCATTATATCCGATCGTGATAGTAGATTTACATCAAAGTTCTGGCAATCACTACAGGAGGCCCTAGGAACTCGTTTGGATATGAGTACCGCATATCATCCGCAAACCGACGGGCAGAGTGAAAGAACGATTCAGACTCTCGAAGACATGCTCAGAGCATGTGTGATCGATTTTGGAAACAGATGGGATAAGTATTTACCGTTAGCAGAATTCTCGTATAATAATAGTTATCATGCGAGCATTGGAGCTGCGCCATTCGAAGCATTGTACGGAAGGAAGTGTAGATCTCCTATTTGTTGGAATGAAGTAGGAGATCGACAATTAACGGGTCCCGAGATCATACACGAAACGACTGAGAAGATTGTACAAATCAAGGAGAGATTGAAAACAGCCCGTAGTCGCCAAAAGAGCTACGCCGATGTTCGAAGGAAACCATTAGAGTTTCAGATCGGTGACATGGTTATGTTAAAAGTGTCACCATGGAAAGGTGTAATACGTTTCGGCAAAAGGGGTAAACTGAACCCAAGGTACGTAGGCCCGTTCAAGATTATTGAACGCATTGGACCGGTAGCTTATCGACTCGAGTTGCCGCAACAACTCGCCGGAGTACATAATACCTTTCACGTCTCGAACCTTAAGAAGTGTCTTGCAAAGGAAGATCTCACCATTCCTCTTGAAGAAATCCATGTCGATGAGAAACTACAATTCATCGAAGAACCAATCGAAATCATGGACCGTGAAGTTAAACAGCTCAAGCAGAGCAACATACCGATCGTTAAGGTTCGTTGGAATGCTCGAAGAGGTCCTGAGTTTACTTGGGAACGAGAGGATCAGATGAAACAAAAGTATCCACACTTGTTTCTCGATGACGCAAAATAGGTACAATTTTAAAATTTCGGGACGAAATTTATTTAACGGGGAGGTAATGTAACGACCCGCACTTTTTCGATCGTTCTATACTTATAAGATTAATATTTACATAAATTAAACCTTACCAACATGATAAGCAATCCAAATTGTCGAGATTTATATTTCCGAAAAGAGTTTACACAACGTTTGACCGTCTAGTTTGACCGATGATATCACGAACTATATAACATATGATAATTATACGTTTGTGTATATATATGTATATATACATATTTAACATGATCTAAGAATGTTTTAATATCTCATTTTGTATTAATAACAATAAGTTATAAGTATATTTTAAAACTACTAACTTAAGTTTTCAAAACGATAACTATACGTAACGTTCTTCGACATAAATACTTATAACCTATAATACTTATACATGCATCGTATAGATATGTATTTTATCACTTTTAAAGGGCTTACATACATAAAACAATATAAGTATATTTACAAAAGATAGCTATATTTGAATCCTCGTTCCGTTTTCTCAAAGATTTCTACACGTATATATAGGGTATATGTACCCGTATCATACGCAGCTTCTAGATGTATTTACTATTGGTATATACCAATAAAAATCTGCTCCTTAGCAGCCTTAAATGATTAAGAAACATGTGGAACCAACCATTTGTCAAGTAGCATGAATTATTTAGCAAGAAAACAAAGTTAGGTATCTTTTTTTTCCTTTATAACCTAAAAACGTTTTTATGCATGCACACCATTTCTTCACCCCATTTTCTCATACTTACACTCCCATTTCTCTCTCAAAATACTCTTAACTTCATACTTGATCATCTCCAAGCATTTTCCCCATCATTTAGCTTCAAAAACATCACTTAATCACCATAAGAAAACCCTTACAAAAACACTTCAAGAATCCTTCCAAGAACACAAACTTACTTCCAATCTTTCATCCAATTCCATCACCCTTTTAGTTCTAGGTTCTTACTCCTCTTTTACAGCAACCTTGTCCAAGGAACTTGAGGTAGTAACTATGTTCATAACCTTATTCGATTCATATATATATATAGCTATCTTATTTTGTGGTATAAAATTTTAACAACAAGAACATAGTTTGAAAGTTTTCAAACTTGTTTGCAAACTAAATAGATCCTTCTAACTTAACTTTTAAAATACTTCAAGACCTGTAATATAACTTAATTACATGCTAATTTAACAAGGTATAACTTGGTTTTTCAAAGAACACCTTAAAAACTGAATTTACGACGTCGGAGTGCAACCGGGGGCTGTTTTGGGTTGGATAATTAAAAACCATCTTAAACTTTGAATTGGAGGTTTATTTTCTGGAAAAATGATTTTTAGTATGAATATGATAACACATAAAAATTTCATGATTTAACTCAAAGTATAAGTATTTTTAGAAAAATAATCATTTAAGGTTGTTTACATGATGGAAAATGATTAACTTCATAAGTTTCACTAAAGTTTGACCTATGACCTGTGATTTCGAATACAAACTAAGGTATTTACAGTTCATAGTCTTAAAGAGGGACTCGATCCAAGGAAGTGACAAGTTGAATCAACGAAAACGGAGTTGTAACGAAGAAACTATGACCAAAACGAGATCGGATATCTAAGACTTGTTTAACTTCGGGATTAATTGGGAAAAATTAAATAAAATCACATATTTCTAAGATAACATGATATTTTATATATATGTACTTATAATTCAATTTTATATGGTTCAGGATCACCCGCAAACAACACGAGAAGATTAATCATAAGATCCCATGTTTGTACGCAACACGTCATTTGACAACACCGGTACTTTATGTACGCAACACGTCATTTGACAACACCGGTACCGTGGGTCAAGATTAATCTCGACCAATACATATACGATGGGGTTTTATTTATTTCGTTAGGGGGTTTTATTTATTTCATTGCGGGTATATTAAACATCTAAAAATGAACCATTAAAATTGAATTACTAACAACGAACTGCTAACTACGGACTAAGGAATTATTCAAAGTATTAAAAGTATAACAAGTATATATATGTGACGTTTGTTTAAAAAGAAAAGGTATTGATATATTATATATGGATAGGTTCGTGATATCAACCGGAGACCAAGTCAAATTATATATATCTTCAAGACAACAGTGAGTATATAGTCCCACTTTTAAACTCTAAATATTTCGGGATGAGAATACATGTATTTTATGTTTTACGATATGGACACAAGTAACTGAAAAATATATTCTACGTTGAGTTGTACCACTGGCATACTTCCCTGTAGCTTGGTAACTGTTATTTACAGCGGTATTGTAAACGCGAATCCTGTTGATAGATCTATCAGGCCTGACAACCCCAACCGGACTGGACGACCAGTATTCAACGGTTGCACAGTACTTCGTTTCGTGACTACACTTGGTACGGTGTAGTAAGATTTCATAATAAAGGGAATATGTGACGTGATTAAATGTTAAGTATGGTTACCAAGTGCTCAACCACTTAGAATATTTTTATTAAACTGTTTATATACGAAATCTTGTGGTCTATATATATATTGCTGCCGGCACTAAACCTATATCTCACCAACTTTATGTTGACGTTTTAAACATGTTTATTCTCAGGTGATAATTAGAAGCTTCCGCTGCATTATGTTGAATTTGAGCAGGATCTTGCGTACGCATACATGTGTCAAAAATAAAACTGCATATCCAAGGACTTGTGTTGTAAAATATGCTCGAAATCGTGTTGTTATCATTATTTGTAAAGTTTGTAAGTCGAAGATTATCGCTAAACGATAATCATCTTTTTATTGTCCAAAGCTTGTATCAAAAATAAGAATCATGGTTTGTAATGTATAATATATGCAGTTTTTCTTTTAAAAATGTCGCATATAGAGGTCAATACCTCGCAATGAAATCGTACGTTATCTAACTCGTTCTTATGGTTAAGGACGGGTTATGACAGAATGGCATTTAAATATATAAAAGTAGTTCAAAAATTTTGAGATTCAGTTTTACAGACTTTGCTTATAGTGTCGAAAATGTTAATCATACAAAGATTAAGTTTAAATTTGGTCAGAAATTTTCGGGTCATCACAGTATTACTTCTTCTAATACATGGGTATTAGACACAGGATGTGGAACTCATATTTGCAATTCTTTGCAGGGGTTCAAAAGAAGTGATCAAGATGCGGGAACAACAAGTCTCTTCATGGGAAATGGAGCAAGGGTGCAAGTGAAAGCTCAAGGAGACTTTGTTTTGAAGCTACCAAGTGGTTTGGAGCTTATCTTGAAAAATGTTTTGTATGCACCCGATTTATCACGAAACATTATTTCTGTATCCCGTTTGAAACAATATGGTTTTAATCTTAATTTCATTAATGATGATATCCATGTTTCTTTAGATAATGTGTTCTATTTTAAGGCTTCACCTTCGAATGGTATTTATGAATTGGTTCATGATGACACATCATACAATAGCTCAATATACCATGCAAACACACCAAGAAACTCAAAAGGGATTTGAGTTATTCCTACTTATGGCATTATCGCCTTGGTCACATAAACAAGAACCATATGAATACACTTCAAAAGAATGGCCTTTTGAAATCAAATGAACTAGACTCGTTTGGTGTATGTGAATCTTGTTTACAAGGCAAAATGACTAAAGCACCTTTCAAAGGGACCTATGAAAGGGCTAAGGACTTATTGGGATTAATACATTCGGATGTATGTGGACCCTTTAAGCCCATAACTAGGAATGGTGAAAGATACTTCGTTACTTTCATTGATGACTTCAGTCGTTTCGGATATGTCTACTTATTAGGACATAAGGACGAAACTTTTGAAGCATTCAAGGAATATCAAAACGAAGTACAAAATCAACTCAATAAGACAATCAAGGTACTTCGTACCGATAGAGGAGGTGAATACCTAAGCGATGCTTTCCAAGATCATCTTAAAAGTTGTGGGATTATCTCGCAACTTACTCCTCCTGGAACACCCCAACTTAATGGAGTTTCCGAAAGAAGGAACCGAACCCTAATGGATATGGTTCGATCTATGATGGCTAGAACCTCATTGCCTCTATCATTTTGGGGTTATTGTCTATGCTCCGCGGCTCGTATTCTAAATATGGCCCCAACCAAGAAAGTGGAACGAACTCCTCATGAGATGTGGTATGGAAAACCTCCATCTCTGTCATACTTAAAGGTATGGGGATGTGAAGCTTACCCTAAGCGTTACGTCCCTAATAAGTTAAATGCTCGATCCACAAAGTGTATCTTCATAGGATATCCCAAGGATAATATGGGATATTATTTCTATGATCCTTCCGAGCAGAATGTATTTGTTGCTCGGAAGGCTGAATTCCTTGAAACTAAGTTCCTGATGGAAGGCGAAAGTGAAAGGAAAATAAATCTTGAAGAGATTCAAGATCAAGTAGATGATACACAATTGGTTGACACTAGCACTCAACATGAAAATGTTGAGAATGATCAAATGGGTTATCAAAGTACACAAGACGTTCGCAAATCTAGTAGGATTAGTAATCCTCCTGAGAGATATGGGTTTCTCATAGATGGTTGCTATGTGGTTGATTTGGATGAACCAGCAAACTACCAAGATGCTTTATCAAGGATTGATAAAGACAAATGGCAGGAAGCCATGAACGCTGAGATGCAATCCATGTATGACAATCAAGTTTGGGAACTTGTTGAACAACCTACTGGATCAAGGCTAGTTGATTGTAAATGGCTTTTCAAAATGAAAACCGACATACATGGAAACTTGGATACATATAAAGCTAGACTTGTAGCAAAAGGTTTCACTCAAACTCAAGGGGTTGACTATGATGAAACTTTTTCGCCTGTGGCAATGCTAAAGTCTATTAGGATATTACTTGCCATTGATGCTCATTATGATTATGAAATATGGCAAATGGATGTCAAGACTGCTTTCCTAAATGGACATCTTGAGGAGGATGTCTATATGGTTCAGCCTGAAGGTTTTGTTGATCCGAAATATCCTAAAAAGGTATGCAAGTTAAAGAAGTCAATCTACGGATTGAAACAAGCATCTAGAATGTGGAATCATCGTTTTAATGAGGAGGCCAAGAAATTTGGCTTCATTAAAAATGGTGATGAAGCTTGTGTATACAAGAAATCTAGTGGGAGCACAATCATGTTCCTTGTACTATATGTGGATGATATATTGTTATTTGGAAATGATATTCCGGCAATGCAAGGTGTTAAAACTTGGTTAAGTAAATGCTTCTCCATTAAGGATCTTGGAGAAGCACAATACGTTTTGGGGATTGGGATCTACAGGGATAGATCCAAGAAATTGATAGGTTTGAATCAAAGTGCATACATTGAAAAGATCTTGAAAAGGTTCAAGATGGAGAACTCTAAGAAAGGTTTGGTACCTATCCAAAAGGGAACACTTCTCAGTTCATCTCAGTGCCCCACCACGAAAGATGAACAGGAGAGAATGAAGAAAGTCCCATATGCGTCTGCCATTGGGTCAATCATGTATGCAATGATATGCACTAGACCGGATGTGTCATGCACTCTTAGCCTGACAAGTATATACCAGAATAACCCAGGAAACAGTCATTGGATTGCGGTCAAAAGTATATTGAAATACCTTAGAAGGACTAAGGATATGTTTCTGATATATGGGTCTGGTGAGGAGGAACTCGCTGTAAAAGGTTACGTGGATGCGAGTTTCCAAACTGATCGAGATGATTCTCGATCACAATCCGGTTATGTCTTCACATTAAATGGAGGTGCAGTCTCTTGGAAGAGCTCAAAACAGGATGTTGTTGCTTTATCCACTACAGAGTCGGAGTACATCGCCGCATCATTGGCAGCTCAGGAAGCTGCATGGATGAAGAAATTCATCGACGACTTAGGAGTAGTCCCTTCCATTCAGGACCCTCTTAAGATCTTTTGTGACAACGAGGGTGCGATTGCTCAAATCAAGGAACCTCGTGCTCACCAAAAGACCCGTCACATTGAGCGGAGATTCAACTACATAAGGGATGAAGTTGAAAAGGGAAAGATATGTATTCGCAAAGTTCATACAGATCTTAATATAGCGGATCCACTCACGAAGCTCTTACATGGTGCAAAACATCAAGGGCATGTTAGTGCATTAGGGCTTCGATATTCTAGTGATTGGTTGTGATCTGTTTTATGTATTGTAACGGAACGAAGTAGTTCAAACTCATTAATATAATTATGGTGTTAATTTATTAATCTTGAGTCAGGTTCCTATTTTGCATATTTTATCCATGAATATGTAATTATTCTAAATTTCGTAGTCGATCACATTTGTGGGAGCAAATGTGAGGTTTAGACTATTATGAACTTGGATTGGTATACATTCACGGGATGAATGTGGGGCAAGGTTGCAACCAAGGTTCATAGATATTTGTGGGATACAAATATTGGAAGACCCGCCCTCAAGATTTACTAAATGGAGCCTTTGTGGTTGATCACATGTAATCTTGAGTAAAGGCGAATATCATTGTATCCTCTGACCTGAGATACATATTGGGTTCGGATATTCACCAAGTATTATGCCTTGATTCATTCCTTCGCTATTCTGAAATATGGTAGCCACAAGGAGGAGCTCAGGTATAATGCAAGGTATATATCTAGGACGTATGTAGTCAAGATGGAATTTGTCCCTCTTATTCGTTGAGAGTCAGATGTCTAAGGCCTGATAAAGTTAAATCTAGAAGAGAGTGATCACTCTGTGTCTCTTGGATTTAACATGACATCTAGGATGAAAGGATAAATGAAAGATTCACCTATTCATATTCGAGATGGGAACTCGAAAAGGATGATGTTATTGAATGGCACAAAGTCATAACATATTGGGGGTGATGGACGGTCGTTAGGTGGTATCCATCACTTGCATTAATTTCTTATGTTTCTCGTGCAAGTGGGAGATTGAAGGTATTTCGTATGCCCGAGAGACATATTAAATTAACGTGGCCACTATGTTATGATCCAAGTCGGGTCATACCTAATAACAAGCTTACCAACACTTTATATGTATTTATTTTAACGGTTGGATTGTTAAGTAAATACGCGACACTTGGATTTTAGAAAAATCGGTTTTCTAAAGTATTATCACTTGAGATAAATTATTTGGATAATTTATATATAATTGTTTATAGGTTTAAATGATTATATTATGTTATATTTTATAAAAGGTTTATAAAATGTAAGTAACATAAATAATGCATGGTTTTATTTAACAAGTTTTGTAATTGTATTAACAAGTTTTATATAAATTACACTTGTTATTTAAATGAAAAAGAATGCAGTTTTTTTTGGGACTCCTAGGTGTGATTCCCATGCTTGCTTGGTTACTTGAAACCACATATTCCTTAAGCATGCTAGACTTTTTTTTAACCAATGCATTCCTTGACTCAAGACAAGAAGTTAACAAGCAAAACACTTAAAAAAAAACTGCACAAATCAGTCCCCTTTTGAGAGAGCTGGCCGTGAGTTTTGAGCTGAAAAAGGGAGCTCATTTCTTATTTTGCAAGCTTGTTTTTCAAGTGTCATAAAATCCTAACTAAAGGCTAGGGTGTTGGTGATAAGTTTGGGGTATAATCTCTTGAAGTTTCATAGTTTTGAGGCTTCATTCATCATCATCTTTTGACATAGCTGCTGTCCATTTTCTTGGGTGCAAAAGGAGAGAGTTTCAAGCTTGATTTTAAGGTCATTAAGTGTCTAAAACATAATCAAGTTCAAGGGTGATGTTAGTGCATCAAAAGCTTGGGGTTCACACACCCATTCATCATCACTTATTAACCTCCTAACTTGGAGAAGGTATAACCTCTAAACTACTACTATTTTGCAAGCATATTTCATGACTTGATGTCTAATTGGAATTCAAATTAATTGGTCAAATATATACACTTGTTTTCTTAATATATCATGCTTCCGCTTGCTATAAATCCTACTAAATTGGTTTAGTGATTATGTTAACATTAAGAACATATTGTTATATTGAATTCCAACGCATTGAACTTTCCACTTCAATCAAATAATCCTCCAAGCTATCAAATAAGACTGTAAAAATTTGTTTTTACGACTGAAAATTCAGGCTCACTAACTCAATTGTTATCAAACTCATCAAATCAATTATTACTATGATATTTTACATCATACTCATACATTACGTTACAACATCATTTAAGAAAAGGACATCATTTAAGAAAGGGATTAACATCTAACTCATAGAGCATTTATACCTTTCAAGATGAACCGATCAGTGGAAAGTAGCCTTTCTTTAGCAGTTATATCTTCGTGCATCATTATTTATACCCATCACAATATGAACAACACCAATTGCTTTCAATAACCTTTCGCAATGGCGGTTTCAAAGATTTAAAATAAAATACACTTGTAACAAAAAATAGAAGTTCAAGGTCAGATAATTTTTCATCTATCTATAATATATACATAGTAAACACAAAATCGCTAACGGTTTACTAATCGTAATGTGAAAAACGTTTACACTAATTAGCTATTTGTTTAAAAAAGTAACCTCTTTTTAGGTTATAGGATACTGTCAATACTCTGCTGTGAACTATTAAGTTTGGCAAGCTTCTCCACCAAAAACTGTGAATTGAATGCACTCCCAATTCTTTTGCTAACAGGTCTCCTTAGGAGTAACAACAATTCTGGAATACAAAATTAATAAATAATGATTTATTCATGGAATTTAAGTGATTTTTAAACGAATACATAATTTGTAGCAAATAAAACCTAATGAGAGATTAAAAAAAATTGACATATAGTTTGGCAAAATTGTTACAGTAAATCACAACTAAAGCCCTAAATGAAGCATGAGTAAGAGGAAAACAACGGTAACAAATAATTTGAAATCCGAGAATATTAGAGAAGAACAGACCTGATTTGGAACCAATAAGTAATTTTTGGATACATAAGACTGGAAAGAGTCGAACCCTGAGGGTGAACCGATGAAGATGACGATGGGGGTTTAGCTTTCTGTTTTATCCTCAACAACCCCAGGTAAAACCTTGATGAAGATGGCGACGGATGAAGGGTGCAAGATAGCGGTGGTGGTTGAGATCTTTATTTTGATGAAGATGGCGACAGTGCTTTAGTTGTTTATTTTGATGAAGATGAAGATGGCTGTGGTGGTTCGGGTGCTTTTTCTTGTGGAGAAGCTACCAGAAGATTGGGGATAGAAAAGTAGCCGGACCTGGAGCTTGTAGCTGGAGCCGAAGCTTATCTGATAGATGAAAGTAGCTGGACCTGGAGCTTGTAGCTGGAGCCGAAGCTTATCTGATAGATGAAAGTTGGAGCTTGTAGCTGGAGCTGGAGCTTATCAGATAGAGCTGAAGCTGGAGCTTATTTTTTAAGCTGGTAGCTGGAGCTTATTATTTTTTATAAGTGTTTGGTAAACTAGCTTGAGCTTATTTTCTAGTTCATAAGCTCTACTTTTTTCATTAGCTACTAAAAGTAGCTTATTTTTCAGAGCTTATGATTTTCATAAGCTCTACTTTTTTTCTCTATCAAACGAAGCTTATGATTTGGAGCTTATTAAAATCATAAGCTCAAGCTCCTATAAGCTCCCATAAGCTACAACAAGTTCGTCACCCAAACACACCCTCCGTATTATATTTGAGGTTACTGTTAACGCAAGGTTCTAACCAATCAAATTTTGATACCATTTACCACAATTTATATATATATATATATATATATATATGTGTGTGTGTGTGTGTGTGTGTTTATCAATTTGAAATTTATTTGGTACAAAGGATGGAGGACCAAATAACTTGACAACGATTTACAGAAATAATTATAACTAGTCCGGAGCAGCCGCGCGTTGCGGCGGGGGTTTTCGGTCTGCATGTTCGTATTTTACGTAGCGTTGTGTATGTACAGAGTAACAAACGGTCCATGTGTTAAGACCCGTTTAGATGTCGTTGTGGTTAGCTTTTTTGAAAAGGTATCCGTTTCGGACGTAGTTAGTCTCGTTTTGTTCGTAAAATTATTTTAAGTTTAATGGTAGTAGCGGTGAAAATTAATTCGTGATGAGTAGGAAGATAGGGCCCGTTGAAGTTTAAGGTGAGTTTTTATTTTTGATTGAAATAAAAATTGAAGTTACGCTTCTAACCCCTGCAGAATTTAAGGCTCTAAGGTAGTAGAGGGGGCAAAGAGAAAATTTAAGTGTGAAAAGTGGTGTTTGAATGACAAAGAAATGAAAGGAGACGACACCAAATCTAAGTTCTTGCAGTATGTTAAAAAAATAAAAAAAATAAAAAAAAATATAAATATAAATATAAATATAATATAATATAATATAATATAATATAATATAATATAAATATAAATATAAATATAAATAGAATATAATATAATATAATTATATATATATATATATATATATATATATATATATATATATATATATATATATATAATTATATTATATTATATATAATATTAATATATAATATATAATTTAATTTATAATGTGTAATATAAAGAAGTGAAAGAGCAAAGCTAATTTGAGTTTTTGTCGCTAATGGACCAAAAGCATATGAGCAAAATATATACACCACAAAGGATCTAACTTTCACGTGAGCTAAGTGATTCTTACAATTTTTTTTGCAGGACGATTTTTTTCTATCACTAAATCATTTTTTTCAAGGACTCTCATTCTTTGCACGTATCACACACGTTCGAGCAAAAATTCGAACCCGATCGACGGTACCCGGAAACACATCCATTTGGACAGTGTTTCTGGGTAGAGGTCCGTGAACGAATCCGCTAAAACCTCCTTAGAGGGTCAATATATACCACCATTATTGGTGTTCAATTGTTTTAAAGAAAATCATGTCATTCCTAAGAATCGAACTCATGACCTCTCCCTATCTCATGACACAAAGTACATGTGGGAACCATTGGGCTATGCCCGCAAGTTCGCTAAGGGATTCTTACATGATCTACATAAATTGTACTTAGGGCACTTGCTACGGGAGCGTGACCCGAATCGGCGAATCGCCACCGCCCGCCACCCAGAAATGACGATCGGCAGCAACTTGTTACTGGGTCCGCCAGTTGGGCCTGCAACGGTGCTAATGGGTCGATTGGTGGGGCCCAGTGACAATTTTTTTTTCTTATCTTTTTTGCAACGGCTAATTTAGGTTTTTTTTTCTTTTAAATCAATAATACATATACATATTCTTTATGTATAACTCATTTACACAAAAAAAAAAAAAAAAAAAAAAAAAACATACACTCAAACAATTAGGGTTTAGATTGAATTTTTAACACGAACGGTTTAGAGTTTAGGGTTTATGGCTTAGGGTTTAGGGTTTAGGGTTTAAGGTTTTGGGTTAGTCCCTAAACCCAAAACCCTATACCCTAAGCCCTAAGACCTAAGCCCTAAACTCTAAATCGAGCTGGATCTAGAAAAAAAAAAACTTCACATATGATGGAAAAAGAATAACATTCGGGAATAACATTACGCATGTTGCAGTTATCAGTTTTTTCTTCGAGCATTTTCCCGCCAAAATAATAACATTTATCACAAAGTGTTTTCTTTAAATGTTCATATTTTTGTGTACTCTTAATGTTAGAAAAAAAAAGTTTCGAAAAACACGAAAAAATAAAAAATAAATTTTACTTTACCTTCTCCAAAAAAGTGTTTCCCTCTTGAGTATGACTATATATATATATATATATATATATATATATATATATATATATATATATATATATATATATATATATATATATATATATATATATATATATATATATATATATACAGGATCAATGGGGAAGTAACCAATCGGGGGGAAGCGGGGGGGGGGGGGGAAGCAAAAAAAAATATTTCTCATTTTTTTTTAAATTTTTTTCCGGCATCAAGATCACACGAAAATATGAACATTTAGAAAAGACACTTCATGATAAATGTTATTATTTAGGCGGGAAAACGATCGACAAAAATAACATTCAAGATAATATTGTTCGTGAAGAATGTGAACGTTTTTTTTTTCATGTTTTGTGAAGTAAAATTTAGCTCGATTTAGAGTTTAGGGTTTAGGGTTTAGGGTTTGGTGTTTTGAGTTTATTCCATAAATCCAAAACACCAAACCCTAAACCCTAAACCCTAAACTCTAAACCGTTCGTGTTAAAAACTCAATCTAAATCCTAAATCTAAACCCTAAACCCTAAATTTCTAAACCCTAATATCTAAACCCTATAAACCCTAATATCTAAACCCTAATAGCTAAAACCTCAACATACGCTCGAAAAACACGATAATTGTTATATATTACTTCTTCGAGCGTTTTCCCTCCAAAATAAAAATATTTATCACAAAGTGTCTTTATTAAATGTTCATATTTTCATCCCATCTATAATGTTCGTGAACAAAGTTTTTTCAAAAAACGAAAAAAAAAAGTTTTTGCTTTCCTCCGCTTCCCCCGATTGGTTACTTCCCTCTTGATCCTACCAATATATATATATATATATATATATATATATATATATATATATATATATATATATATATATATATATATATATATATATATATAAGATCTGATAATCAGGTTACATTTGTGACAGATCTGATAATCTGTTTATTAAGAGAGAAAAAATGTGAGTAACTAGAAAAAAATTCGACTGCGCGTGTTGCGGTTGTGTGATGTCATAACCCGTCCTTAACCATAAGAACGCGTTAGATAACGTATGATTTCATTGCGAGGTATTGACCTCTATATGAGACATTTTTAAAAGAAAAACTGCATATATTATACATTACAAACCACAACCATTATTTTTGTTACAAGCTTAAGACAATAAAAAGAAGATTAACGTTTAGCGATAATCTTCGACTTACAAACTTTACAAATGATGACAACAACACGGTTTCTAGCATATTTTACAATACAACATCTCGGATATGCAGTTTTATTTTTGACACAAACATGCGTACGCAAGATCCTGGTTAGATCCAACATGATGCAGCGGAAGCTTTAGAAATCACCTGAGAATAGACATGTTTTAAAAAGGTCAACATTAAGTTGGTGAGATATAGGTTTAATGCCGGCAGCAATATATATATAGACCACAAGATTTCGTATATAAACAGTTTAATAAAAGTATTCTAAGTGGTTGAGCACTTGGTAACCATACTTAACATTTTCACGTCGCATATTCCCTTTAATATGAAATCTTACTACACCGTACCAAGTGTAGTCACAAAAACGAAGTACTGTGCAACCGTTGAATACTGGTCGTCCAGTCCGGTTGGGGTTGTCAGGCCCGATAGATCTATCAACAGGATTCGCGTTTACAATACCGCTGTAAATATTAGTTACCAAGCTACAGGGAAGTATGCCAGTGGTACAACTCAACGTAGAACATATTTTTCAGTTACTTGTGTCCATATCGTAAAACATAAAATACATGTATTCTCATCCCGAAATATTTAGAGTTTAAAAGTGGGACTATATACTCACCCTTGTCTTGATGATATATATATTTTGACTCGGTCTTCCGGTTGATATCACGAACCTATCCATATATAATATATCAATACCTTTTCTTTTTAAACAAACGTTATATATATATATATATATATTTGTTATACTTTTAATACTTTGAATATTTCCTTAGTCCGAAGTTAGCAGTCCGAGGTTAGCAATTCAATTTTAATGGTTCATTTTTAGATGTTTAATATACCCGCAATGAATAAATACAACCCCCAACGAAATAAATAAAACTCCCGTAAAACCCCATCATAAATGTATTGGTCGAGATTAATCTTGACCCATGGTACCGGTGTTGTCAAATGACGTGTTGCGTACATAAAGTACCGGTGTTGTCAAATGACGTGTTGCGTACAATCATGGGATCTTATGATTAATCTTCTCGTGTTGCTTACGGGTGATCCTGAACCATATGAAATTGAATTATGAGTACATATATATAAAATATCATGTTATCTTAGAAGTATGTGATTTTATGTAAATTTTTCCAATGAATCCCGAAGTTGAAAATGTCTAGGATAGCCAATTTTGTTTCGGTCATAGTTTCTTCGTTACAAGTCCGTTTTCGTTGATTCAAATTGCCATCTTCTTGGATCGAGTTCTTCTTTAAGACTATGAACTGTAAATACCTTGGTTTGTATTCAAAATCATACGGCATAGGTGAAAGTTTAGTGAAACATATGAAGTTAAACATTTTTGTTACAACAAAATCATTTAATGACCATTTTTCCAAAAATACTTATACTTTGAAAAACCAAGTTTTACCTTGTTAAATTAACATATAAATAAGTTATATTACATGTCTTGAAGTATTTTAAAAGTTAAGTTAGAAGGATCTATTTAGTTTGCAAACAAGTTTGAAAACATTCAAACTATGTTCTTGTTGTTAAACTTTTGTACCACAAAATAAGATAGCTATATATATATGAATCGAATAAGGTTATGAACATAGATTCTACCTCAAGTTCCTTGGATAAGTTTGCTGTAAAAGAGGAGTAAGAAGCTAGAATCAAAAGGGTGATAGAAGTGGATGAAAGATTGGTAGTAAGTTGGTGTTCTTGGAAGGTTTTCTTGAAGTGTTTTTGTATGGTTTTCTTATGGTGTTTTAGTATGGTTTTTGAAGCTAGATCTTTATGGAATTTTGCTGGGTTGTTATGGAGTTTAGAGAGTAAGAAAGAGTGTGTGTTTTAGCTAGGAAATTGAAGTAGTAAATGAAGCAAAATGATCATGTATATATACTACAAAAAAAACGTGGCATAAGGAGTATATGGACAAAATTTTCAAGTAATCATTTTATGTATCTAGTCCTAATTGTTTCCAAATACAATTACCTAGCTCTAAGGGCATGAACATGGCTGGTTAGGTGGTGATTTTGATGTGTATTTACTATTAGTAAATACGTATAGAAGCTAGGTATGATACGAGTACAAATACTCTAAATATACGTATAGAAATTTTGTGAAAAATGGAATGAGGATTCAAATATAGCTATCTTTTGTGAATACACTTATATGATTTTATGTATTTAAGTTCTTAAAAGTGATTAAATACATTACTTATACAATATATGTATAAACATTATAGTCTTAAGTATTTAAGTCAAATAACGTTACGTATTGTTATCGTTTTGAAAACTTAAGTTAGTAGTTTCAAAATACACATATAACTTGTTGTTATTAATACAAAATGAGATATTAAAACATTCATTAATCATGTTAAATATGTATATATACATATATATATACACAAACGTATAATTATCATATATTGTATAGTTCGTGATATCATCGGTCAAACTAGACGGTCAAACGTTGTGTAAAACTCTTTTCGGAAATATAAGTCTCGACAATTTGGATTGCTTATCATGTTGGCAAGGTTTAATTTATGTAAATATTAATCTTATAAGTATAGAATGATCGAAAAAGTGCGGGTCGTTACATTACCTCCCCGTTAAATAAATTTCGTCCCGAAATTTTAAAATTGTACCTATTTTGCGTCATCGAGAAACAAGTGTGGATACTTTTGCTTCATCTGATCCTCTCGTTCCCAAGTAAACTCGGGACCTCTTCTAGCATTCCAACGAACCTTAACAATCGGTATATTGCTCTGTTTGAGCTGTTTAACTTCACGGTCCATGATTTCGATTGGTTCTTCGACGAATTGTAGTTTCTCGTCGACATGGATTTCTTCGAGAGGAATGGTGAGGTCTTCCTTTGCAAGACACTTCTTAAGGTTTGAGACGTGAAAGGTATTATGTACTCCGGCGAGTTGTTGCGGTAACTCGAGTCGATAAGCTACCGGTCCAATGCGTTCGATGATCTTGAACGGGCCTACGTACCTTGGGTTCAGTTTACCCCTTTTGCCTAACCGTATTACACCTTTCCAAGGTGACACCTTTAGCATAACCATGTCCCCGATCTGAAACTCTAATGGTTTCCTTCGGACATCAGCGTAGCTCTTTTGGCGACTACGAGCTGTTTTCAATCTCTCCTTGATTTGCACTATCTTCTCAGTCGTTTCATGTATGATCTCGGGACCAGTTAAATGCCGATCTCCTACTTCATTCCAACAGATAGGAGATCTACACTTCCTTCCATACAATGCTTCGAATGGTGCAGCTCCAATGCTCGCATGATAACTATTATTATACGAGAATTCTGCTAACGGTAGATACTTATCCCATCCGTTTCCAAAATCGATCACACATGCCCTGAGCATATCTTCAAGAGTCTGAATTGTTCTTTCACTCTGCCCATCGGTCTGCGGATGATATGCGGTACTCATATCCAAACGAGTTCCTAGTGCCTCCTGTAGTGATTGCCAAAACTTTGAGGTAAATCTACTATCACGATCGGATATAATGGAAATAGGTATTCCATGCCTTGAAACAACTTCCTTTATATACAATCGTAATAGTTTCTCCATTCTATCTGTTTCCTTTATAGGCAAGAAATGTGCAGACTTGGTGAGGCGATCAACAATCACCCAAATGGTGTCGTATCCCCAGGCAGTCTTTGGTAACTTCGTGATGAAATCCATGGTAATACCATCCCATTTCCATTCTGGGATTTCTGGTTGTTGAAGTAACCCTGACGGCTT
Organism: Rutidosis leptorrhynchoides; assembly: GCF_046630445.1. Taxonomy (NCBI): domain Eukaryota; kingdom Viridiplantae; phylum Streptophyta; class Magnoliopsida; order Asterales; family Asteraceae; genus Rutidosis; species Rutidosis leptorrhynchoides. Next base: position 40,339,495 of record NC_092342.1, on the reverse strand, counting down.
TTGGTGTTCTGCTTTAACCTTGGAACAAGTTAAACACTCCCCAACATATGTTGCAACGTCTGTTTTTAAATTAGGCCACCAATAACGTGTCTTAAGATCTTGATACATCTTTCCAACTCCAGGATGTATCGAGTATCTTGTCTTATGTGCCTCGTTCAATATCAACTTCCTTAATCCACCCAACTTCGGTACCCAAATACGATTTGCAAAATATCTAATTCCGTCTTCCCGTATAACGAGTTGCTTCTCATACTTCTTCATTATTTCATTCTTTATGTTTTCTTTATTGAGTGCTTCTTGTTGAACTTCTTTGATTTGTGAGTTGAGATTCATGCGAATTTTTATATTCATTGCTCGAACTCGAATTGGTTCTCGTTCCTTTCTGCTTAAAGCATCGGCCACCACGTTCGCCTTTCCGGGATGATAACGAATTTCACAATCATAGTCGTTTATTAACTCGACCCACCTACGTTGCCTCATGTTCAATTGTTTCTGATCAAAAATATGTTGAAGGCTTTTATGATCAGTAAACACAGTGAATTTAACCCCATACAAGTAGTGTCTCCACATCTTCAATGCAAACACGACTGCTCCCAATTCTAGATCATGCGTCGTATAATTTCGCTCGTGATTCTTCAATTGTCGGGATGCAAATGCAATAACTTTCTTCCGTTGCATAAGAACACAACCAAAACCTTGTCGCGAAGCGTCACAATATATTTCAAAATCATCGTTCCCTTCTGGTAACGATAATATAGGCGCCGTAGTTAACTTCTTCTTCAGTATTTGAAATGCGTTCTCCTGCTCCGAGGTCCATTCATATTTCTTCCCTTTTTGCGTTAACGCTGTCAACGGCTTAGCTATTCGGGAAAAATCTTGAATAAACCTTCTATAATAACCGGCTAAACCCAAAAATTGGCGTATCTGCGTTGGTGTCTTAGGAGTCTCCCATTTTTCAATAGCTTCAGTTTTTGCTGGATCAACCTGAATTCCTTCGCTATTAACAACGTGACCAAGAAATTGCACTTCTTTCAACCAGAAAGCACACTTAGAAAATTTAGCATAAAGTTGTTCTTTTCTCAACAACTCCAGTATCAACCTTAAATGCTCTTCATGCTCTTGCTCACTCTTGGAATAGATAAGAATATCATCAATGAAAACGATAACAAACTTATCTAAATACGGACTACAAACTCGATTCATGAGGTCCATGAATACAGCTGGCGCATTCGTCAATCCAAACGGCATAACCAAAAATTCGTAATGACCATAACGTGTCCGAAAAGCAGTTTTCGGAATGTCCTCTTCTTTGACGCGTAGTTGATGATAGCCCGATCTTAGGTCGATTTTCGAATAAATACATGATCCTTGCAGTTGATCAAATAAGTCATCAATTCTCGGTAGTGGATATCGATTCTTGATAGTTAACTTATTTAATTCACGATAGTCTATACACATCCTAAAAGATCCATCTTTCTTCTTAACAAACAAAATTGGAGCTCCCCACGGTGAAGTACTCGGTCGTATGAATCCACGGTCCAGTAATTCTTTTAACTGACTTTGAAGTTCTTTTAACTCGGACGGTGCAAGTCTATATGGAGCACGAGCCACTGGTGCAGCTCCTGGTACTAAATCTATTTGAAATTCTACCGATCTAAATGGAGGTAATCCCGGCAATTCTTCCGGAAAAACTTCAGGAAAATCTCTTGCCACAGGCACGTCGTTGATGCACTTTTCTTTCTTTTCGACTTTATTAACATGTGCTAAAATAGCGTAACATCCCTTTTCTAAACACTTCTTGGCTTTCAAACAGCTAATGAGTTTTAGCTTTGAATTACCCTTCTCTCCATAAATCATCACCGGTATTTTATCCTTACCAGGAATACGAATTGCCTTCTTAGCACAAACAACTTCCGCTCCTATTTTGGACATCCAGTCCATGCCGACTATTACATCAAAACCTCCTAATTCTATGGGTATTAAGTCGATTTTAAACGTTTCTCCGGCTAGATTTATTTCACAACCACGACAAATTTTATCGGCTTTAATTAGTTTACCATTAGCTAACTCAATCAAGTACTTAGCATCTAGAGGTAATGATGAACAATTCAATTTAGTGTAAAAATTTTTACACACATAACTTCTATCGGCACCAGTATCAAATAAAATAGATGCTGATAAGTTATTAATGGTAAACGTACCCGTAACAAGCTCCGGGTCTTCTCGTGCCTCTCTAGCATTAATAACAAACGCTCTTCCACGTGCAGGTCCGCCATTCTGATTCGGGCACTGGCTCTTATAGTGACCTTGTTTTCCACACCCAAAACAAGTAATGTTAGCCAAAGCAGTTCTATTTGCGTTGGTGGCAGGAGTTTTGTTACCATTTGTAACGAGAGCCTTACAATCTTCAGCAAGATGACCCTGTCGATTGCATTTGGTGCACAACACACTACAGTAACCAAAGTGATGTTTGTGACATCGGTTGCATAAAGGACTTTGTCCTTTATAACCAAAGCTTGAACCACCACCTGCACCTTGTATGGTTTCTTGTTTCTTAAAAGATTGTTGTTGGTTACCTCGATCATAATTTCCATTCCACTTTCTTTTGTTACCTGATACCTTCACATCAGTATTGGATGCTTTCTTATCCAGAATGACCTGATCCATTAACTCGTTCGCCATGGTTATAGCTTCATGAATTGTCTTAGGTTTCGATGCTGTAACGTTTGCCTTGACCTTTTTGGGCAAACCACCTTTGTACATTTCAATCTTCCGTGCTTCGGTTGGAACCAATTCAGGACATAGTAAAACCAATTCCATGAATCGCTGATTGTAGTTGGTGATTTCAGTACCAACCACCTTCAAACTTCGTAACTCATCTTCTAACTTAATAACCTCATTCCTTGGACAATACTCGGTGATTATCATCGCTTTGAATTCTTCCCATGGAGTATCATAAGCTACATCTCCTCCTACCGCCTTCACATAATTCTTCCACCATGTGAGTGCACTATCTTGTAAAGTGCACGATGCAAACTTGGTCATGTCTTTTTCATCACAACCACTGATTTTGAACACCGTCTCCATCTTTTCTATCCATCGGGTTAAACCGATCGGTCCTTCCGTTCCACTGAATGATGATGGCTTGCAAGCTTGAAACGTCTTGTAGGAGCATCCTACACGAGGATTTGGATTAACTGCAGCAGCTCTTGCAGCCTCAACCCATAACATTCTGTCGTTCACTCGCTGGTTGATGAGTTCCTCGAGTTCTTGTTCCGTCATTCGATTCAATCGTGCCATTTCCTAATGAAAGAAAATAATTATTCACATGGAATATTATAGATGTAGTGTGTATTTATAGTACATTTATAGCTTGTTAATAATATGAACCAGGTATTATTATAAAAGCCTTTTCTTCTTATTAGCGTTTTATAATTATATCTTGGGTAGTACCTACCCGTTAATGTTCATACTTAATAGCTTAGTACAGAATCAATTACTACAATCTAAATAATACTTAACCATGGAAAATTATTGCATTTCATACTTCACTATTTTACATATGCTTACATCAAACTTTAAACAAACCACACTAATAATATTATACAAAACATTATGTGATTCCATGGTTTAATACGGTAGCGCATCATTTGGTCTATTTCCCAAAACATTTATGTCCAGGGAATCCCCCAACGCGAATCCTAGCTGTCTCCCTACGTTTTGGCTGAGGTGCCGAAGAACTAGATGCGGGGATAGCACTAATAGGAATAGCGGGGATAGGGGTGGTAGTGTTGAGTGGAATTGGTGCCACTTCATTCTCATTAAACTCGGGATTTGGATTTTCTAATTCACTAGCTTTTCGTTTCTTTCCTAGTTCGAACTCGTCTTTTGTAATTTCCTGTATTTCTTCCTCGGGTTCACTTTCCTCCTCGGGTTCACTTTCCTCCTCGGGTTCACTTTCCTCCTCGGGTTCACTTTCCGATATTTCTATAGTTGGTTCATCCGGAAATTGTGAGTCTTCTCCAAAAATACCACTTTCGTCATCGGATATGTTAATGACTGAAACACAATCTGAAGGTTCTGATTCGGAGTCGCTGAATGTGATAATAAGTTTCGAGCCCGACATCTATCACATAACAACTAACCCATTAGTACTTACATAATATTTACATATAAATTTTAACCAACAGTGATAAGCAATGGTTTTTAAAATCAGACCCGGTCAAAGTCCAGACTTTACTAATGTATCCTAACGACTTCTTGGTTAGACACACTAATGCAAACCTGGTTCGCTAAGACCAACGCTCTGATACCACATGTCATAACCCGTCCTTAACCATAAGAACGCGTTAGATAACGTATGATTTCATTGCGAGGTATTGACCTCTATATGAGACATTTTTAAAAGAAAAACTGCATATATTATACATTACAAACCACAACCATTATTTTTGTTACAAGCTTAAGACAATAAAAAGAAGATTAACGTTTAGCGATAATCTTCGACTTACAAACTTTACAAATGATGACAACAACACGGTTTCTAGCATATTTTACAATACAACATCTCGGATATGCAGTTTTATTTTTGACACAAACATGCGTACGCAAGATCCTGGTTAGATCCAACATGATGCAGCGGAAGCTTTAGAAATCACCTGAGAATAGACATGTTTTAAAAAGGTCAACATTAAGTTGGTGAGATATAGGTTTAATGCCGGCAGCAATATATATATAGACCACAAGATTTCGTATATAAACAGTTTAATAAAAGTATTCTAAGTGGTTGAGCACTTGGTAACCATACTTAACATTTTCACGTCGCATATTCCCTTTAATATGAAATCTTACTACACCGTACCAAGTGTAGTCACAAAAACGAAGTACTGTGCAACCGTTGAATACTGGTCGTCCAGTCCGGTTGGGGTTGTCAGGCCCGATAGATCTATCAACAGGATTCGCGTTTACAATACCGCTGTAAATATTAGTTACCAAGCTACAGGGAAGTATGCCAGTGGTACAACTCAACGTAGAACATATTTTTCAGTTACTTGTGTCCATATCGTAAAACATAAAATACATGTATTCTCATCCCGAAATATTTAGAGTTTAAAAGTGGGACTATATACTCACCCTTGTCTTGATGATATATATATTTTGACTCGGTCTTCCGGTTGATATCACGAACCTATCCATATATAATATATCAATACCTTTTCTTTTTAAACAAACGTTATATATATATATATATATATATATATATATATATATATATATATATATTTGTTATACTTTTAATACTTTGAATATTTCCTTAGTCCGAAGTTAGCAGTCCGAGGTTAGCAATTCAATTTTAATGGTTCATTTTTAGATGTTTAATATACCCGCAATGAATAAATACAACCCCCAACGAAATAAATAAAACTCCCGTAAAACCCCATCATAAATGTATTGGTCGAGATTAATCTTGACCCATGGTACCGGTGTTGTCAAATGACGTGTTGCGTACATAAAGTACCGGTGTTGTCAAATGACGTGTTGCGTACAATCATGGGATCTTATGATTAATCTTCTCGTGTTGCTTACGGGTGATCCTGAACCATATGAAATTGAATTATGAGTACATATATATAAAATATCATGTTATCTTAGAAGTATGTGATTTTATGTAAATTTTTCCAATGAATCCCGAAGTTGAAAATGTCTAGGATAGCCAATTTTGTTTCGGTCATAGTTTCTTCGTTACAAGTCCGTTTTCGTTGATTCAAATTGCCATCTTCTTGGATCGAGTTCTTCTTTAAGACTATGAACTGTAAATACCTTGGTTTGTATTCAAAATCATACGGCATAGGTGAAAGTTTAGTGAAACATATGAAGTTAAACATTTTTGTTACAACAAAATCATTTAATGACCATTTTTCCAAAAATACTTATACTTTGAAAAACCAAGTTTTACCTTGTTAAATTAACATATAAATAAGTTATATTACATGTCTTGAAGTATTTTAAAAGTTAAGTTAGAAGGATCTATTTAGTTTGCAAACAAGTTTGAAAACATTCAAACTATGTTCTTGTTGTTAAACTTTTGTACCACAAAATAAGATAGCTATATATATATGAATCGAATAAGGTTATGAACATAGATTCTACCTCAAGTTCCTTGGATAAGTTTGCTGTAAAAGAGGAGTAAGAAGCTAGAATCAAAAGGGTGATAGAAGTGGATGAAAGATTGGTAGTAAGTTGGTGTTCTTGGAAGGTTTTCTTGAAGTGTTTTTGTATGGTTTTCTTATGGTGTTTTAGTATGGTTTTTGAAGCTAGATCTTTATGGAATTTTGCTGGGTTGTTATGGAGTTTAGAGAGTAAGAAAGAGTGTGTGTTTTAGCTAGGAAATTGAAGTAGTAAATGAAGCAAAATGATCATGTATATATACTACAAAAAAAACGTGGCATAAGGAGTATATGGACAAAATTTTCAAGTAATCATTTTATGTATCTAGTCCTAATTGTTTCCAAATACAATTACCTAGCTCTAAGGGCATGAACATGGCTGGTTAGGTGGTGATTTTGATGTGTATTTACTATTAGTAAATACGTATAGAAGCTAGGTATGATACGAGTACAAATACTCTAAATATACGTATAGAAATTTTGTGAAAAATGGAATGAGGATTCAAATATAGCTATCTTTTGTGAATACACTTATATGATTTTATGTATTTAAGTTCTTAAAAGTGATTAAATACATTACTTATACAATATATGTATAAACATTATAGTCTTAAGTATTTAAGTCAAATAACGTTACGTATTGTTATCGTTTTGAAAACTTAAGTTAGTAGTTTCAAAATACACATATAACTTGTTGTTATTAATACAAAATGAGATATTAAAACATTCATTAATCATGTTAAATATGTATATATACATATATATATACACAAACGTATAATTATCATATATTGTATAGTTCGTGATATCATCGGTCAAACTAGACGGTCAAACGTTGTGTAAAACTCTTTTCGGAAATATAAGTCTCGACAATTTGGATTGCTTATCATGTTGGCAAGGTTTAATTTATGTAAATATTAATCTTATAAGTATAGAATGATCGAAAAAGTGCGGGTCGTTACATGTGATGACCCGGAAATTTTTGACCAAATTTAAACTTAATCTTTAACGTTTCCGACACGATAAGCAAAGTCTGTAAAGTTGAATCTCAAAATTTTTGAACTATTCAATTACCTTTCGATTGTTCTCAATGATTCGCGAACAATTATAGGTAAATAGATACATATATATACCATAACTTAAAAACGTAACAAAGTGTTGAGTATATGATACTGTGCATTAAACTTATTGGTTTGATTATCTGATTGATATATTTAGATACAGAGTTAAAAGATTATGCCAAACGATTGAATTAAAAGATAATTATTGAGACCCTTAAGGATTATGATATTATTATGGGTCTCTGTTGTAAGGTCCATGTTGATTTGGGAAATCATTCATTCTTAACGGTATTCGGAATAAATGGTAAAGTGTTTATTTAAATAACGTAATTTGGACACATACAATAATAAGGAATATCAACTGTTGGAATTAGATATATGAATAACTTGCGATATGTATTTTAAAACATGTTTATTAATATCGAAAATATATATTTAACAATACGATAAAATATAATATTAACTTGGTCATAAAAACGAATTGTTATTATATATATATTAACAAATAGCGAGACGATGATTTATAGAAGTAAATGATCAAAATACTCGAAAGTTTAAGATATACTTTGAGTGGTATAGTTTAGGGATAATTTAAGGCAATATTTTGACAAAGGTACGTGACACGAAATGTAAAATACAAGTTTTCTCAGCGTACGAAAGGACATTTGAAAAATCGGAACCGGGACATAAGTCGAGTGATGACGTACGACTTATCGGAACAAAAATTACAAGTCAACTATGCATGTGAATTTAATATAATATATAATTAATTATATAAATTAAATATATTATATATATTATATAAAATTATGTCGACAAACAAAAAGTTAAAAGTTTGTGAGCTGGATCAGAGGGCCATGCGATCGCATGGCCTTGAAGCACAAATCCCATGCGATCGCATGGGGTGCTTTTTCAGAAAAGGTACTATAAATTCAATTGTTTTGCTCGAACATCACACACACTTACACAGATACTCCGTAATATTTATATTATTATTATTATTATTATTATTATTATTATTATTATTATTATTATTATTATTATTATTATTATTATTATTATTATTATTTTTATTATTATTATTATTATTATTATTATTATAATCATTATAATTATTATTATTAAAGATTAATATTAATATTAATCTTATTATTATCAGTAGTATTAATATTATTTTTATTAGTATTATACATAAAATACTACGACGAGGTCATGTTCAAACGGTTTCAAAAATGATTTTCGAGTGAATTAAAGCTAAGAAAATTATGGGTTATGGCCAAGGAGGTTATGGGTAATGTTCGGGGGTATAATTGTGAATCAAACTTAGTGTTTATCATCTCCGTTACGTCTACGTACTTTTCTACAATATTGAATCTCAATATTAATACGTAAGCATTTATATTTTATATTTTATAAATTAATAGTGTATACATACTAGTGCTCGAGTGTATATATTTATACATGCTTGTATGCTAAATTTTGTCGTTAAACAGTTTATAATAAATCACGAATTAAATACATATATTACGGGTAAAAGGTATATGATATACATGTTTTCGAAAAGCTGGCGAAAAATCAATAACTTTTCATTTAGATATCGAATAGTTTCGAGGAACGAATCAAAAGATATGGTCAACTGAATTATAATTGACATTAATTGGAATTGCTTTTTGAATCTGCAATTAATACTTAAACAACTTGTTTACGAGATTGATAAAATGGATTTTTGAATATTACCAACCGAGTAAATGAATTATTATATCAGGTACGTCTCGTTTGTTGAACTATTGTCAAAATTGACTTTTTGAAACAACTTTGAATAACTTTTGTATGTCAATTTTGAGCATTAGGATTGTGATACACTATGACCTGACCTAGCTTGATAGACATTTATTGACCAACATATGTTCTCTAGGTTGAGATCTACGATTATTTGATATACCGAGTTTCGGTTACATTACGATGAACAACTTTATGTGCTGCTAAGGTGAGTTTCATTGATCCCTTTTTAATTGCTTTTGCAATATATATTTTTGGACTGAGAATACATGCAATTTATTTTAAACACAATGGATACAAGTACATACTAAATTCTACACTGAGTTTGAACTGAAAATCCCTTAGCTTTGGTAACTAGTAACTGCCGGTTATAAGAACTGGTGGGCGCGAGTAGTAGTATATGGATCCATAGGGCTTGATATCCCCGTCTGAGCTAGAGCACTAGCCTTTTAACGGACGTATGCTATTTGAGAAGCGTACACGTTGGTTTGCGTGTATTATTAAGATAATTATACAAAGGGTACAAATTATATATACGTTAAGTTTAGTTACCAGTGTGCTCAATTTCATAGAATATTTTGATAAACGTTTCTGGATGAAACAACTGAAATCTTGTGATCCATCTTTATATACAGATTATGCGAAACATACAAACTATGAACTCACCAACCTTTGTGTTGACACTTGTTAGCATGTATATTCTCAGGTTCCCTAGAAGTCTTTCGCTGTTTGCTTATATGATAGACAAGCTATGTGCATGGAGTCTTATATGGCATATTTTTCAAGAAAACGTTGCATTCACCAATTCATCATCATGTACCTTATTTTGACTGCATTGTCAACGGAAGTACTATTGTAAACTATTATATACGGTGATTGTCTATATGTAGAAATCATCAGATGTCGAAAACCTTTGATTTAAATATTCATTTATGGTGTGCCTTTTCAAAAGAATGCAATGTTTACAAAACGTATCATATAGAGGTCAAATACCTCGCAATGAAATCAATGAATGACGTGTTCGTCCATATGGATTTGGAGCGATCGTCACAGGTTGTATTCGACGCGCGGTCGAATTTGGATATACGTTGTTTGGTACCTAATATATCTATAGTAGGTTTGGTTGTTTGTTGGACGTGTATGTATATATATGTAATATAACCCGAAATATTTAGTGTTTTTTTAACGATGTCCGTTTCGCGTATAGTTAATCGCGTTGTGTTCGTAAAATTATTTTGAGTTAAACGGTGGTCTTGAAAAAATTTAACTCGCACCGAGCGAGAATATTGGGCCCGTTATCTAGTGTTTTTTAACGATATCCGTTTCGCGTATAGTTAGTCCCGTTGGGTTCGTCTGATTTTTTCGAGTTGAACGGTGGTCTTGAAAAAATTTAACTCGCACCGAACGAGAAGATAGGGCCCGTTAAAAATTCGGGTGAAATTATTTTCTTTTATTTTAATAAAATTATATGTTTACGCTTTACACCCCTGAAAAAGTGTAAACTTGAGGGGCCGTTGTATAAATTGAGCTGAAGTTGAGGGCTGTTTGTAGTGTGAACGCAAACTCAAAACGACAGTCCGATAAAATTGAAACGGCAAAATCTGGCGCGACTTTTAATATGTAAGTATAATAATATAATATAATAATATAATATAATATAATATAATATAATAATATAATATAATATAATATAATATAATAATATAATATAATATTATAATATAATAATAATATAATTACTGCTTGCAATATGAAATTGAGAAATCAGTGCGTAAACTTTTTATGTATATATTTTATGTAAATCTAGCATTACTGATTTTGTGCATTAATGCAAATTTAGCGTCATTTTGACCAATCAACGTAAGCCAAGTTATTTTCTTTATTCTCCTTCTACTGGTTAAGTAGAGTGCTTTATAGGGGAAGGGGTGTGTTAGTGTGGGTTTGTTGGTTCTTTTTATAAAGCAAAATAAATGTAAGTGCGAGATATATTCCTTTCTTTTTTGACTGCAAAATTCAATCTTTTATTTTTACTTTAATTTTGGTAATTTTGGTACACACAATTTTTTTAAATACATACCTTTTTAACACACGGACGAGAAGAAATAAGGCAATCAAGAACACCGTGTTTTCAACCTCATTATCATTCATCATTATAGCTCTCTCCCTCTCTTACATAACATATATAGATCAACAATATTGATTAAGGTTAAAATATAGATGTTCATGTTTTGGTGGATTCTATATGTTGTAAAAAGCCAAAAACATGAACCGAATTAAGATGATAAGATCTTTTAGGATCCGAATAATTAAGATAAAAGAAAAAAGCTAAGTTTATTTAAAAGAGTGAAATCCATAGTAAAATTAGTTGATCATCATTCATCATCAGTGATTTAACATAGTAGCTCACAATTGCACACATTAGTGAAACACTCAAGATAATACAACATCATATTACATAATCATACGTATCAAACATAAATATTGTACGTGTATATTGATTCTTTTTCATTCAACAATCAAACCTTGAGACATGGAATCCAGGGTTAAGAAATTCAAGATAAATTACTTTGAAAAAGATAAAATATTCAATAAAATCAATTATTTATCTCTCTAAACCCCTTGATCATAGGAAATGTGTTGTAGGAGTAGAATTGCTTACACTTCGAAATTAGTTCCACGAATTCGCAGCCCATGTTTGTTGATTGCCATTCCCCATCATTCCTAAAAACTGTCTTGATAAATTCGAGCCTCGATTATCTTCCATCTTCCCCGGGGGCTCGATTTTAGGGTTATCAATTTCTGAGTTCATATTTGACCTAATATCTCCTTCAACTATAGAAGAATATTGTGCTGATCCAGTTGTGCCTTGGTTTTGATAGTTGAATAGATTAGTATTTTGCGGTACTTCAAATCCATGCAAAACATTAGGCACTCTCCAATTTTCACCACCTCCAATTGTTAAAACATTGTTAAAATTATTTGAATCCGAATTCCCCAATTCACTTTGTGGATGAAATCTAGCAAGATTTGAGCTAATGTTGCCACCAACACCTCCATATTGACTAAGAGAACTTAAAAAAGGTAAGTGAAGTGAAGTTGGATGTGAAAGTTGTGAACTTGTGATATTTTCTAAATTACTTCTTGGAGGACTTACACTTAACGATTTAGGGGCCGATCGACTAGGAGATTTTGATCTTGTGCTACTTTTGCTAGTTCTTTTGTTTCTTCTACAACCACCCCCAACCGGAACGTTTCTAAGAGCGCCTCCTCTAGTCCAATAACGCCTACACGCCTTGCAAAAGTGGCGTGGTTGTGTGAGGTTATAGTTATTAAAGTAGCAAAACTTTGTATTTGTCGAATCACAACGGGGACAATTTAGACCGGCCTCAGGCAAAGGTAACTTGGCTAACCGAGCTCGATCCACCATAGATCCTGGTCTGATTGATCCTTCAACACCTCCTCCACCGTGTTGTAAAGGTGGCGAAGTTGGTGTGAGGTTAGGGTTTTCAACAATAGTACCATTTCCTTGATTGTCATTCAACTGTAAGAAAGAATAAAAACTAATTAGATAGAAAAGAAAATAAAAGAGATGAGATGAAGTTAATTAAAGATCAAGGTATATTCAAAAAAGATTTTTATATTTTTACAAGAATATGAATGAGCATATATCATCTTTTTTACATAAAGCTTGTTTCTTTTATCTTTGATTGGGTCAAGAATTGTAATGAATAGAGTTCAAAATTCAAAAGCATAAGTGATAAAGATTGATCATATACCTGATGATGCCAATTGTGATGATCAAGATATTGTGGAACAGATGAGAAAACCATGATGATAATAATTTGAGCTTTCTTTTTCTACTTTAGAAAGTTTTCATTGGTTTTTTGGAAATATATGAGAGTGGGGAATCAAAACAAGAGAATAAAACACAGGGAAAGGAGAAATTAATGGGAAGGAGATGAGAGGGAAGCTTAAAAAGAAGTGGTCTTCCTTTTGCTTGATTTTCTTTTTTTATTTGTATTGAATAATTGAATATGAATTTTTTAATTTGGCATATTTCATTTTGTATTTATTATTATAATTAGGGTTTGTGGGGGTGGATGAAGTTTCTTAGCCTTTAAGCTTTCTGAAGGTGACACATTCCATCTTAGTGCTTGGGTAAAAAAGAGAACTCTGACCCCTCATGCATATACATACTATGTATCTATATGTACGTTATGCATGATAAAGAGAAATAAATATGTGTGATAGATAGATTGCATACTACGGGTACGGAGTATGTATATGTTCATATGCATGTAAAAGTGTGTGTAATATCATTGTCTATTTGTCTTCTATGCTATATGTTGGCATGCATGATGGATTGATGGTGGCGGGATCAAATCTCCTACATAGCATTCCTTGATATGATTGAAAATTTGGTGGATGCCACAATAAGTTATAATCAAGGCCATTTACGCATCAGGATATGCAATGAATATTTTGTTATTTGTTGAAAATATATATAATTTATAAGTTATTTTTTTGAAAAGAAAAAGAAACTTATAAATAATTAAGTTATTACTAATCAAAGTGTATACTCCGTATCTTTGATTGAAATTTAATTTGGGTGAGGGTATTGTCCCTCCTCAAAGAATCGAAATATGTTTGTTGTTTACAGGAGAGCGCGTTGCAACAATAGTATCATTCTTAGCTTTATAATACGGAGCATATAACAATAATAGTGTGAACATGTGGTGGAAATGCAATTCTAGTTAAGATTTACGGATTTGTGTATGGACTAATAAATATATACAACTCGATATTCTTTACTTTTTATTCAATGATCAGTTTTTGTATAGTTTTTAATTCATTAAGTAGATTTACTATATTTTTATCACTTAATTTAAAAAATAATAAGTTTTCATCAGACATAAAATCGAACACTACTTATCAAACAAAGAGAAGTGAAAAAAGATATTAAGAAAACAAAGTAAACAGTCCTTTATACTTTTTAGACAAAACACATAGTAAACACCTAAACTAAAACACACTAATGTACATTGTATAATGAGGTACATTGTATTTCAGATAACTGGTAAATACCCATGTAAAATTAGAAGTGAGGTTTCCTTACAGTGAAGAAACTCAATTTGTTTAAATACTATGTACGTTCAACTACTTGCCATTTTTGGAAACTATAAACCCTAAACGCTTTCTTCTTACCTAAATCCATAAAATCAAAAGTGGGAAATCAGATATTGTAATATCGTGCATTTGATTACAAAGTTTTCAAGTATCAAAACAAGGTAAACCTCATGGATTTTGATTAATTCAAGTGAGTTAAAACGGGTTTTGTTAAAGTATAGGTTTGAGTTCGATTATTGCTTTTGAGTGTTTATTTAGGTTGTTTGTTTCTTGAGTATTGTTCTATGTGATCTTTAGTGAGCTTTGAATCGACCAGAAACATCACGAAATCTTGATTTTGGACGCAACCCCGAGAGCAGATGCTGATATCTGCTCTTCATCATCTGCGCGCGTAAGCTTATGCACGTGTGAGACATTGTTCCAGACACGGGTAAGCCTTACCCGTGTTCTTGAGTCCAACCGCGTGTAAGCTTGATATACACGTGCGTGTGTGTTTTTTTCTCGCGCGTGTAGGACTTTAGCCACGCGTGTAAAACTTGTCAAACCAAGGGAAACGTGTGTGATGTTACCCGCGTGTGTGATTGATTCATACGCGTGTATAAGGGTACTCACGTGCGTGTGTGCCCTGACAGTTTATGGGTCTAGTGTAGTGTTTGTAGTGCTATTTGATCTATTTTATAATTAATATGAGTAGTGTACTGATTCTGAATATGATATTCTCAGGTGATAATGACAAAGGTGAAGGCTCGGTAAAATAAGACCTCTGAGTTCTTGTGCTACACCTGAGTGGGACTATCCTTATGGATATGGTTATACAGTGAAAAGTATAGTTGTAGCGACCCGACAAAATCGTCATTGACGGCGCCGTCTACTTAGGTCCCGTTACGTGGTCATAAGTCTTTAAAACAACGTTTGACCAAAAAATATGTCGCATTCATTTCAAATATAAAGATTGTTTCAAAGTTTACAATAATAGTTCAACCACAAATTACGTTATAACGTTATAAGTATAAATGAAACCTATGCGACACAATTTAAAAGTAGCCAAAAGACGCTCCATGTATGCATATATACTCGACATCCAATGCAAGTATCAAAATAATGAGCGTAAGCATGTATCACAAAACGTTCAGGGACCTGAGAAAAACATAGAAATCTGTCAACGAAAACGTTGGTGAAATCATAGGTTTAAGTAAGTAAGTGTGTAAGTAAAATGAACCACAAGATTTATAACATTTCAATAATAGTAAACCATTCCAAAAATTGTTATCACGAGCACCCAATTATCAAGGATTAACTTTCCTTCCATAGAACTCCATCACAATAGTGTTAGAACATACACTGTTTCTCGAAAATATATTTCATCCGAAGTAACGGTAGCGAACCGTCCGAATGAGGGTTTGTCAAACCCATATGGCCATACAACATTAGTTCTCGCTTACACCCGGCAAGTGTAACTAATGATAATCGAATTGAGGATTTTGTTCTAACTCGTATGTAGAATGTTTGTTTTCATACTTGTGTTCACTTTGTAAAATGAAACGTTTATGTTTTCTCATCCCAATGTAAGTTTAAAAGGGTAAAAGTGGGACTATGATCTCACCTTGAGTGCACGAGTAATAAAGTACTTCACAAGTAAACGTGTGTAAGGACAATTGCTAGTCTTGACCTAAACAAGTAGGTTGTATCAATAACGGGAACACGATTGGTCAAAGTTGTTCAATTAGTCCTATGGCTCGTTACGACTCGAATATATAACATGTGAATCAAATTGTCAAGTTTCATGCGAGATACAAGTATAAAAGCATGTTAGAACGATTGCCTAAACATTTGGTTAAGTTTGACTAAAAGTCAAACTTGGTCAAAGTTGAAGTCAACGGGGTCGGGTATCCGAAAATTTTCCCATGATGAGGAATTGTATATGAGCATGTTATCCAAATTTCATGTTAATCGGAGTTGCGGTTAAGCGGGAAAAGTTTGTGAAAAATAAAACAACAAAGGAATTTTGGTCTGGGGAAATGGATAATCATTTTAATGAAGTGTTCTTAATCAACCTACACATCAAATTGAAGCTAGTGATGCTACATTTAATACATGCACTTTTAACATCTAACAACATTTAAGCAATCAAATCTCAAGATCAAACACACCCATTTCAAGTTTAAGCTAGTTACATCAAAATAACAAGAACAAGCATACAAATCATATATTCATGTTAGACTTGAGCTATAGACACTAATTAACACTTTTATAAGTTAAAAACATCAAGAACAAAGAATCTAATGATTTTAGAAAGTTACCCAAACTTGATGAAATCGGTGTAGAATTGAAGAGGAAGATGCAAGGATTCCAAATATGTAATTTGTTTTGATGTTTGATTGCTAGATTGAAAATGGATGATGAATCTTTGATTTGAAGTTTTGAGAGAAAAGATGAAAGTATTAAGAAAAAGGAAAAAGGAAATGGATAATGAATGGAGAAGATGGATGTTGACTCTTTGACCTAGTCATGAGTTTGGTCAAATGACAACGTTAGTCCCTCAAGTTTGAAGCGGGTGCGTGTATTAACCAAACGGATTACCTAAACGAAATATTTTAAAACGCGTATTAACAGAAGATGTGATAATTATATAACGGACTTTAAATAAATAAACGGAAAGTAAATGAAAAAAGGCGGGATGTTACATTACCTACTCCTTAAAAGAAATTTCGTCCCGAAATTTAAGTAGGCGTAGTGGTCGTTGTTTCTTCCTCGAGATCTTGCGTCTCCGAATCCACGAATAAATGAGGGTATTTCTTTTGCATTTGATCTAGCCTTTCCCAAGTAAACTCGGGTCCCCTTTTGCCATTCCAACGGACCTTAACGATCGGGATTCTACTTTGTTTTAGCGTCTTGACGGAGGTGTCTACAATTTCAACCGGTTCCTCCACAAAATGAAGTTTGTCATCAATAGTAAGTTCCTCGAGGGGGATGACGAGTTCGGGTTCGGCAAAACACTTCTTCAAGTTCGATACATGGAAAGTAGGATGAACGGAGCTCAGTTGAGGCGGAAGATCTAAACTATAAGCAACGGTTCCAACACGCTCCAAGATTTTGAAAGGACCAATATACCGCGGATTTAGCTTCCCGCGTTTCCCGAAACGGATTACACCTTTTCAAGGTGCGACTTTTAACATTACTCGATCATCAACTTGGAATTCGAGGTCATTGCGTCTTTTGTCGGTATAGCTCTTTTGACGACTTTGGGCCGTCCGGAGCCTATCTCGGATTTGAACGATCTTCTCAGTTGTTTCATGAATGAGTTCGGGTCCGGTGATTTGTGTGTGCCTACTTCGGCCCAACAAAGAGGTGAACGACATTTTTGGCCATATAATGCTTCGAATGGTGCGGCGTTAATGCTCGCGTGATAACTATTGTTGTAGGAGAATTCGGCGATAAGCAAGTGCTTGTCCCAAGCTTTTCCGAAATTGATAACACAAGCTCGTAGCATGTCTTCCAAGGTTTAAATTGTGCGTTCGCTTTGTTCATTGGTTTGTAGATGATATGCGGTGCTCATGTCTAAACGCGTCCCCAATGCTTCTTGTAAAGTACGCCAAAATCTAGAAACAAAACGGCCATCTCGGTCGGAAATAATCGATAAAGGCACACCGTGACGGGCTACGATTTCTTTAATGTAAAGTTGTGCGAGTTTCTCCATGTTTTCGGTTTCCTTCATGGCTAGGAAGTGCGTGGATTTGGTGAGATGGTCAACAATAACCCAAATAGTATCATAACCGCCCACCGTCTTTGGTAGTTTGGTGATAAAATCCATCGTTATTGCGGGATTTCGGGTTGTTGAAGTAGTCCGGATGGTCTTTGATGTTCGGCTTTGACTTTGGAGCAAGTTAGGCATTTTCCAACATAAGTACCGACGTCCCTTTTAATGTTCGGCCACCAATATTGTTCCTTGAGGTCGTGGTACATCTTATTGGCACCGGGGTGGATCGAATATCTTGACTTATGGGCTTCATCTAAAATAAGGCTTCGTAGGTCCCCATAACTAGGTACCCAAATTCTTTCGGCGAAATATCAGAGTCCGGTTTCTTTAACTTCGAAACGAGAGGTGAGAACGTTCAAGTGTTCGAGAGAGATATTTTCATCCTTGAGAGCCTCGTCTTGGGCTACACGAATTTCACTATTGAGGTTTGTGTGGATGGTGACGTTTAAAGCTCGGACACGAAGAGGCACCGCTCTTTCCTTTCGACTTAAGGCATTGGCTACTACATTCGCCTTTCCGGGATGGTAATGAAGCTCACAATCATAATCATTCAAAGTTTCAATCCACCGTCGTTGTCTCATGTTTAGTTGTTTTTGGTCAAAGATGTGTTGAAGGCTTTTGTGATCGGTGAAGATAGTGCTCTTGGTTCCATAAAGATAGTGTCTCCACATTTTAAGTGCAAAGACAACGGCTCCGAGTTCGAGATCATGTGTCGTGTAGTTTCGTTCATGAATTTTGAGTTGTCGAGAGGCATAAGCAATGAATTTCTTCCGTTGCATCAATACACACCCAAAACCATGTTTCGAGGCATCGCAATATATAACAAAATCATCATTGCCTTCGGGAAGTGACAAGATAGGAGCGGTGGTTAGCTTTGTCTTCAAGATTTAAAATGCGGATTCTTGCTCGGTCGCCCAATTGAATTTCTTTCCCTTGTGAGTTAATGCGGTTAGAGGACAAGCAACCAAAGAGAAATCCTTGATGAATCTATGATAGTATCCAGCGAGACCCAAAAATTGACGAATGTGAGTAGGAGTAGTAGGAGTCTCCCATTTACTAATGGCTTCGATTTTTGCGGGATCGACTTTAATACCTTGATCACTTACAACATAACCAAGAAATTGAACTTCCTTCAACCAAAATTCACACTTGGAGAATTTGGCATAGAGTCGTTCTTGTCTCATGAGTTCAAGCACAAGTCGGAGATGTTGTTCGTGCTCTTCTTCGCTTTTAGAATAGACCAAAATATCATCGATGAACACGATAACGAATTTGTCGAGGTATGGTTTGCACACGAGGTTCATGAGATCCATGAACACCGCCGGTGCATTAGTGAGACCAAATGGAATTACAAGAAATTCATAACAACTATAACGAGTCCGAAAAGCGGTTTTGGAGACATCTTCCCCCTTAACCCTTAATTGATGATAACCCGAGCGGAGATTGATTTTCGAATATACACGAGATCCTTGTAGTTAATCAAAGAGGTCATCGATGCGTGGAAGAGGATATCGGTTCTTAACTGTCAATTTGTTTAGTTCACGATAGTCGATACACATTCGTAGGGATCCATCTTTCTTCTTAACGAATAAAATCAGAGCGCCCCATGGTGAATGGCTAGGTTGGATAAAACCACGGTCAAGTAGTTCTTGGATTTGACTTTGCAATTCTTGCATTTCGGATGGAGGAAGTCTATACAGTGCACGTGCTACGGGTGCGGCTCCCGGAATAAGATCGATTTGAAATTCAACCGGTCGATGAGGTGGAAGACCCGGCAATTCGTCGGGAAAAACATCAAAAAAGTCACTAACAATTGGCACATCATCGATATGCTTCTCATTGGTCTCGACTTTCTTAACGTGGGCTAGAATCACGAAACAACCTTTACGAAGGTATTTTTCAAATTTAAGGCACGAGACGACGTTGAGTCCGGTGCAACTCTTATCGCCATAGACAATCAAGGGTTCACCATTCTCGATAGGAATTTGAATCGCTTTAAGATCGCAAAGAATGTGGGATTTCATTTTGGCTAACCAATCCATACCAATGATTACATCGAAGCTCCCTAGTTCTACAGGTATCAAGTCAATTTCAAACTCTTTACCCATTAAGTTTAACGTACACCCCCGATAAAATTTGTCGGCACTCAATAGTTTTCCGTTGGCCACCTCAATGGTGTAAGTAGTATCTAGTGGGAGTGGTAGAGTGCTAAAAGAATGAATCAAAGTCTCGGATACAAAACTCTTATCGGCACCCGAATCGAATAAACAAGAGACATAAGAATTGTTGAGAAGAAACGTACCCGTGACTAGTTCATTGTCATCTCGGGCTTCCTCGGTGTTAATGTTGAAAGCTTGGCCGCGTGTATTGGGATTATCTTTCTTCTTTGGGCATGCATTTCTATAATGACCCGTTTGGCCACATTCATAACAAGTGACCGTCTTTGGTGCATTGGGCCCCTTTCGAGCGACGGGGGCGGCACTTTTACAATCGTTGGCCTTATGACCAATTCCTTGGCACCGATGGCAAATTAGCTTGCCACATTCACCAAAGTGATGCTTGTTGCATTTGTTGCAAAGAGGTAGGTTTCCGGCATAACCCTTCTTGCCGTCGGAGGTGAAAGGCTTCTTGGCAAAGTTGTTGTTGCTTGATTGGAGGGCTTCCCATTTTCTTTTGTTGTTACCCGACTTATCCTCGGCTTTAGGTGCCGGTACTACGATTTTGTCCACCGTTTCAATCAATTTGCGGGCCATATTCAAAGCTTCTTGATGATTAGTGGGTTTGGATGACATTACCCCGTGTTTGATGCTCTTTGGGAGACCATCCATGTAGAGTTCAACTCTTAAACACTCGGGGTTCACAAGGTTTGGGCACATCAAGGCTAGTTCGGAGAATCGTTGATTGTAGGCCTTGAGATCGTTTCCAACCGCTTTTAAAGTTCTTAGCTCTTGTTCGAGCCTTCGGGTTTCTTCACGAGGAAAATATTCGATGATCATCTTTTCCCTTAATTCGGCCCAAGAGAGGGCGTGAGCTTCATCGGTACCCACCAATTGTACATAGGTTTTCCACCACGTAAGAGCGACACCGGCGAAAGTGTGAGTGGAGTATTTGACCTTGTCTTGGTCCCGACAATCGCTTATGCTAAAGACGGCTTCCGTTTTCTCAAACCATCGGGTGAGCACAACCGGTCCTCTGGTTCTATCGAAAGTGTGAGGTTTGCACCCCATGAAAGCTTTATAGGAGCATCCCTCGTTTGAATTACCGGCTCCATTATTGTTATTGTTGTTGTGGTTGTTGTTATTGTTATTGTTGTTGGATGAGTGACCGGCCATGGCTGCATCTACGGTGGTGGCTATCATCCGTTGGAGAGCTTGTTCGGGTGTTTCATGGTGTGGTACACGGCGAGGAGGCATTGTTCCTTCAAAACACAAGAATATCGTTGATTAGTATTCTCAATAATACTAACCGTGATATGGAATGAGGATAAAGAGAAAGTTTTCCTTCGCCTTAAATTCTTTATGTCATAAAGTCTGAACGTTCATATGAGTCACCGTAATATAATCCCGAAAATTATATTACCCTAATTCATATATGCATTTGACATTATTTCACTAAGTCAAGGTGGCTTGTCAATCAAATTAAACAACGTGAGATTAAGATGGAATAAAAGTTAGATATGAATAGAAGAGTTCAAGTAATAATGCACAAGTATTCAAGTAATTCATACTTCAAGTCTATATGCCGGTTGTAGTCTTGACTCACTAATGTACCCTATGACTCGAGGTTGACACCAATGAACTCTAAATCCCTACAACCAATGCTCTGATACCATCTGTAGCGACCCGACAAAATCGTCATTGACGGCGCCGTCTACTTAGGTCCCGTTACGTGGTCATAAGTCTTTAAAACAACGTTTGACCAAAAAATATGTCGCATTCATTTCAAATGTAAAGATTGTTTCAAAGTTTACAATAATAGTTCAACCACAAATTACGTTATAACGTTATAAGTATAAATGAAACATATGCGACACAATTTAAAAGTAGCCAAAAGAGCTCCATGTATGCATATATACTCGACATCCAATGCAAGTATCAAAATAATGAACGGAAGCATGTATCACAAAACGTTCAGGGACCTGAGAAAAACATAGAAATCTGTCAACGAAAACGTTGGTGAAATCATAGGTTTAAGTAAGTAAGTGTGTAAGTAAAATGAACCAAAAGATTTATAACATTTCAATAATAGTAAACCATTCCAAAAATTGTTATCACGAGTACCCAATTATCAAGGCTTAACTTTCCTTCCATAGAACCCCATCACAATAGTGTTTGAACATACACTATTTCTCGAAAATATATTTCATCCGAAGTAACAGTAGCGAACGGTCCGAATGAGGGTTTGTCAAACCCATATGGCCATTGATGTTAAAGCGAAGGGGTACAAAATAGTTATATTTTTACTACAAAATACTATTAAATACGATACAATTTTATACAAGTTATTTATTTATTTATAGAGTGGAAATACCTAAACCTTGCTACAACACTTATAGGCAGTGTACCTAATCGTACAGTAGTGTAGTTTTTAGTAAGTCCGGTTCGTCCACAGGGAACTTAGCCAAGCTTAACACTATATTTTTGAAAACTATATTTGTAAAAATATCAATATATATATAAGTAGTATTATTATTATAAAGAGGGGGTTTTTACCATTTAATGACCGGTTTGTCGATTTTAAAACTTAAGTCGCAGTTAAAACCTAATGTAAAATATTAAAAATAAATATAACTTAATTTTAAGCGTAAAGTAAATAACGATTGCGATAAATAAAAGTGCGATAAATAAAATGACAATAAATAAAATTGCGATAATTAAAAAGTACGATAATTAAAAGTGCAATTAAATACAATGACAGTAAATAAAAGTGCGATAATTAAAAGTGCAATTAAATATGAAATAAAGAAATTATGCTTATTTAAACTTCCGTAATCATGATGTTCGACGTGTTGTTTTTAGTTTAGTACCATGGGTTAATTGTCCTTTGTCCTGGATTATTTGATATGTCCATACGGTTTTGTCCATAATAGTCCATCAGTCATAAATATAAAGTGCGAGAGTCTTCGTCAAATTATCCTTATACCGGAAGTCAAATATTCCAACTAATTGGGGATTCGAATTGTAACAAGGTCTTAATACTTTGTTTAATGAATACACTAGGTTATCGACTGCGTGTAGTCCAAGGTTTTACTACTTTGTTAACAATTACACCAATTACCCTTGAATGTAATCCACCCCTATTTCAACAAGTCTATTAACTATTAATCCAGTTCCGTGTCCGGTAAATTGAACAATTATTGGTATTTATAGATATCCTGCCCACCGTACCCAGTCAAGCGTATGTGATTATATATAAATACGTCAAATTATAAGTCTATATATTAAATTAACGAGGTATCATTTAGTTAATATAAAGCCCATTAATAGCCCATAGTCTAATTTCTACAAGTGTCGTTCTTTTGTCCAAACCCCAATTATGGTACAAAGTCCAATTACCCAAATTTAATATTTAGCCCAACATCACGATTACTTCGGCTTAAATAAGCATAATAATAACTTAGCTACGAGACATTAATTTAAAAAGGTTGAACATAACTTACAATGATTAAAAATAGCGTAGCGTTACACGCACAGAATTTTGACTTACACCCTTACAACATTCGCTAACATACCCTTATTATTAAAATTAAAATTAAAATTAAAATTAAAATTATAATATATATATATATATATATATATATATATATATATATATATATATATATATATATATATATATATATATATATATATATATATATACACGTTTGAGTAAGAAGAGAAAAAGATGTAATGAAATCGATCGAATGCGTTGCCTTTTATAGGCCCCATTTCTGTTTTGGTGTGCTCCGCGATCTCGATGGAATTCTTCTTCACAGCTCCGCGATCGCGGAGTGTTGGATTCCAGCTCACCAACTTTGGCTCCTAGCTTGCCGACGGTTTATAAATATATATATATAATATATATATAATTTTAAGAATTATTTATATATTATATTATATTTATGTGCATAGTTGACTTGTAATTTTAAATCCGTTGCGTTGTGCGTTGAAAGTTGGTTCATGTCCTGGTTCCGGATTTTCGAACGTCTTTTCGTATAATTTAATATCTTGTACTTTGCATTTTGTAACTTGTACTTTTGTAATTTCTAGACGTTTCTCATCAATAATTTGAACCACTTGGATTGTACTTTGTACTTTTGAGCTTTTTGATCGTTTGCGTCTTCAATTCGTCGAATCTGTCTGTTGTCTTCACCTTTTATTATTTAAACGAATATCACTTGTAAATAGAACAATTGCAACTAAAAGCTTGTCTTTCTTGAGGGATAATGCTATGAAATATATGTTCGTTTTTAGCATTATCAAATATTCTCACACTTGAGTGTTGTTTGTCCTCAAGCAATATAGTCTTGAAAATAAAAATACTAGAATCACTTCTTTATTCTTCACACTTTGTACATCAATGATTTTTATACGGCGGTATAAACAATGGTAGTAACGTTATGGTTTACAGTCTCACATGACTATGAAAATTTAGATCCTTAAGTAAATTGGATCTTTATGAAAACATTTGATCTTTTGAAAATTAAATCTAGCTTTTACCCTAGATAAGTTTTCAGGAATAACCCTTCACCGGTGTTTGCAAAATTGTTTTTGTGGGTTTTGGGGGTTTCAGATTTGAAAATTTTAGCTCAAAACTTGCGGTTTTGTGTCACCCACTTGCTAACCTTGTATTGGGAAAGCAATACATCCAGTATACTTGTTCCGTATATTACCTTTCGGTAAACTACCGTCCGGTTGTAAAGGAAAGCGTTGAACAAGCAACTGTTAAGGCAATGTCCCGTGACATGCTTTTGTTTATGGTCTATAACGTGTCGGATGCAATTACTATCCTTGGTAGGAGCAATAGTAAAGCTAACCCCATAGTTTTTCGGTCTGGCACAAGTTCCTGTCTTCGACCATGCTATGCAACCACCGTTCTTACGGTTGACACCCGATTTGGTTCAGGTGACCTAATGAATTCAAGGTGAATTCCTAGGATTTTACGTTCAATGGTAATGAATGCATTGAAAATAGGTTTTCAGAAAACAAATTGGCTTTAATTTTGATCAAAATATTTTCTCGTTCAAGCTCGAGTTTAGATATCATTGAATTCCATGAGTTTGTAATTCTCAATCTTTAAGGTCAATCTTAAGGATTGAGTAATATCAGTCTTAAAAGCTGATTTTTAATCTTTAAGGAGATTATCCTTTTTGGGGGTCTGATTCATTAGTCTTATCAAGCTAATTTGCACGGCGCCCTCCCCATTTTACGAGACAGATCCTCTCATGGTTAGGATAAGTCTAACCACATGGCGACCCTGTTTGATGCTGAGGTCCGTGGATTTCCAGCTGATTTTCGAGAAAACTTTTCAAGGTTTTTCGTAGACTCTACAACTGGTCTGGACGACAACTTCCTGACCTAAATCAAGAAGCGCGTGTCTTTTTTGAAAGACTTTACTTCCTTTTAATGATAGAATTGATTCATCGTGTAGATCCATCTTTCTTTCAAATATATTACAATTTACCGGGTAAAACGGTTAATTTTGTCCAAAACAAAAATATCTTCAATTATTTGTACAAAAATATGTGATATATGTTCTAAATATCTTGGTAAATTTTTCCCACACTTGGCTTTTATTTTCCTTTCTTTGCCTTTTTATTGTCCTCTATTCCATTTTAAATGAATTCTAACATTTTAAGTTGTTTCTCAATTTATGTCCTTTACGAGGTAACAATAATTTCGGTGTTAACACCTAGTTTTATCGTTCATAAATATGTATAAACATGATTTTGAATTCATTTATTTGAAAATTTTGAAATTTTTTTTTTACTAGAATTGGGTAGTCAGTATACAAGACTAGGGCTGTTCTTTATTATCAGAGAGCACTAGATTCTAATACAACTACTGCGTTGATGTTTTAGCAGAGTAGTATATAAAATAGCTTATATTTTTGCAGGAAAATACTATTAAATACGATACAATTTTACACAAGATATTTATTTATTTAGAGAACGGATATACTTAAACCTTGCTACAACACTTATAGGCAGTGTACCTAATCGTACAGTAGTGTAGTTTTTAGTAAGTCCGGTTCGTTCCACAGGGAATCTTTTTAAACAAAGCTTAACGCTATATTAGTTTACTTTTATAGAAATACATATATATATATATATAAGTAATATTATTATTATAAAGGGGGGTTTTTACCGTTTAATGACCGGTTTGTCGATTTTAAAACTTTAGTCGCAGTTAAAACCTAATGTAAAATATTAAATAAATAAAAGACTTAATTTAAAGCGTAAAATAAATAACGATAATGAAATTGCAATAAATAAAAGTGCGGTAAAATAAAATTGCGATAATTAAAAAGTACGATAATTAAAAGTGCGATTAAATAACAATAAATAAAAGTGCGATAATTAGAAGTGTAATTAAATATAAAATAAAGGAAATTAAATATGAAATAAAAGAATTATACTTATTTAAACTTCCGTAATCATGATGTTTGACGTGTTGATTTTAGTTTTATGCCCATGGGTTAATTGTCCTTTGTCCTGGATTATTTAATATGTCCATACGGATTTGTCCATAATAGTCCATCGGTCATAAATATAAAGAGCGAAAGCCTTCGTCAAATTATTCTTATTCCCGAAGTCAAATATTCCAACTAATTGGGGATTCGAATTGTCACAAGGTTTTAATACTTTGTTTAATGAATACACCAGGTTATCGACTGCGTGTAAACCAAGGTTTTACTACTTTGTTAACAATTACACCAATTACACTTGAATGTAATTCACCCCTGTTTCAACAAGTTTATTAACTATTAATCCAGTTCCGTATCCGGTAAAATGAATAATTATTGGTATTTATAGATATCCCGCCCACCGTACCCAGTCAAGCGTATGTGGTTATATATAAATACGTCAAATTATAAGTTTGTATATTAAATTAACAAGGTATTGTTTAGTTAATATAAAACCCATTAATAACCCATAGTCTAATTTCCACAAGTGTCGTTCTTTTGTCCAAACCCCAATTATGGTATAAAGCCCAATTACCCAATTTTAGTAATTAGCCCAACATCATGATTACTTCGGATTAAATAAGCATAATAATAACTTAGCTACGAGACATTAATATAAAAAGGTTGAACATAACTTACAATGATTAAAAATAGCGTAACGTTACACGGACAGAATTTCGACTTACACCCTTACAACATTCGCTAACATACCCTTATTATTAGGATTAAAATTAAAATTAAAATTAAAATATAAATATAAATATATACGATATAGATAGAGAGATGGATGGATTTTTGGTGATTTTTGCGATCAGAATTCGTTTGTTTTTATAGGGATTTTCGACTTTTGGGGCTCCGCGACTCGCGAAATTTTTGCCTTCAAACTCCGCGAGTCGCGGAGTTTGAAATTACAGCTCAGTCCTTTTGGAGTCTTTCTTGCCGACGGTTTTTATTATTTATTATAATATATAAATAATTATAAGATTTATTTAAATATTATATTATATTTATGTGCATAGTTGACTTGTAATTTTTAGTCCGTTGCGTCGAGCGTTGAGAGTTGACTCTGGTCCCGGTTCCGGATATTCGAACGTCCTTGCGTACAATTTAATATCTTGTACTTTGCGTTTTGAATCTTGTACTCTTGTAATTTCGAGACGTTTCTTATCAATAATTGGAACCTCTTTGATTGTCTTTTGTACTTTTGAGCTTTTTGGTCGTTTGCGTCTTCAATTCGTCGAATCTGTCTTTTGTCTTCACCTTTTATTATTTAAACGAATATCACTTTTAAATAGAACAATTGCAACTAAAATCTTGTCTTTCTTGAGGAATAATGCTATGAAATATATGTTCGTTTTTAGCATTATCAAATATTCCCACACTTGAGCGTTGCTTGTCCTCAAGCAATATCGTCTTGAAATACTAGAATCACTTCTTTATTCTTCACACTTTGTACATCAGTGATTTCTATACGGTGGTATAAACAATGGTAGTAACGATATGGTTTACAGTCTCACATGACTATAAAAATTTAGATCCATTAAGGAAATTGGATCTTTATGAAAACATTTGATCTTTTGAAAATTAAATCTAGTTTTTACCCTAGATAAGTTTTCCGGGATAACCCTTTACCGGTGTTTGCAAAATATATTTGTGGGTTTGGTGGGTTTCAGATTTGAAAATTTTAGCTCAAAACTTATGGTTTTGTGTCACCCACTTGCTAACCTTGTATTTGGAAAGCAACACGTCCAGTTTACTTGTCCCGTATATTACTTTTCGGTAAACTACTGTCTGGTTGTAAAGGAAAGCGTTGAACAAGCAACTGTTAAGGCAATGTCCCCTGACATGCTTTTAATTATGGTCTATAACGTATCGGACGCAATTACTATCCTTGGTAGGAGCAATAGTAAAGCTCACCCTTATGATTTTTCGATCTGGCACAAGGTCCTGTCTTTGACCATGCTATGCAACCACCGTTCTTACGGTTGACACCCGATTTAGTTCAGGTGACCTAATGAATTCCAGGTGAATTCATAGGATTTTACGTTCAATGGTAATGAACGCATTGAAAATAGGGTTTTCAGAAAACAAATCGGTTTGTAATTTTGATCAAAATATTTTCTCGTTCAAGCTCGAGTTTAGATATCATTGAATTCCATGAGTTTGTAATTCTCAATCTTTAAGGTCAATCTCAAGGATTGAGTAATATCAGGCTTAAAAGCTGATTTTTGATCTTTTAAGGAGATTATCCTTTCTGGGGATCTGATTCATTAGTCTTATCAAGCTAATTTGCATGGTGCCCCCCCATTGTACGAGATAAATCCTTCTCATGGTTAGGATAAATCTGACCACTTGGCGACCCTATTTAATGCTGAGGTCCGTGGATTTCCTGCTAATTTTAGTGATGACTTTTCTAGATTTTTCGTCAACCTACAGCTGGTCTGGACGACAACTTCATGACCTAAATCAAGAAGCGCGTGTCTTTTTCGGAAGACTTTACTTCCTTTTAATGATGGAATTGATTCATCGTGTAGATCCATCTTTTTTTTTCTTTCATCGGGTAAAACAGTTTAGTTTAGTCCAAAGCAAAAGTATTTTCAGTTATTTGTTACCGAAATATGTGATATATGTTTTGAATAACTTGGTAAATTTTCCCACACTTGGCTTTTATTTTCCTTTTTATCGTCCTCTATTCCATTTTAAATGAATTTTAACATTTTAGTTTGTTTCTCAATTTATGTCCTTTCCGAGGTAACAATAATTTCGGTGTTAACACCTAGTTTTATCGTTCATAAATATGTATAAACATGAATTTGAGTTCATTTAATTGAAAATTTTTAAAAATTTTACTAGAATTGGGTAGTCAGTATATAAGACTATGGCTGTTCTTTATTATCAGAGAGCACTAGATTCTAATACAACTACTGCTTTACTAGTATTTTTAATGGTAACCAAGTGTATAAAGTAAAAAAAATTTTAAAATCCGAAAGAATTTAACCCCTTCCCACACTTAAGATATTGCAATGCCCTCATTTGCAAGAAATCAGTAATAATTTAAATTATTGAGGTTGATTTGTGTAAAAGTGATTAAATTTTTACCAAAGTTTCCAAATATATTGGCGTTTGTTTGCTGAATGATAAATGGTGCACATCATTTGTTCATTCCGTCTTGTTGTTATTTCACATATATTTTGCATCTTGTCGTCAAAATTAGTTGCTTTTGCTGAACTTAATGCCAGTCTTTGAAAATGCGTTGTTTTACCCTGTTGTGTACATAAGATAAACTGCAAAGATATATACACATTTTTGAAGTTTGGTATATTACCCCACATTCAAAAATTATTAAAATCTAAGAATAAAAGTTAGACAATTATAAAAACTATTACAATATTAACAAAAGTATTAAACGTATCAATCATTACGAATTACAAAATAAATAAAACTAAGTATACTAGGGATGATACTGGTACCAATAGGGGTTCCAGGCATAACCATAGGTGCTATAGAATGCTTCGGCAGGGTTATACGTAGGATACGGTGGTTGCATCTCTATAGTCCAGGGAGGGAAGATGGGTTTCGGTGTAGGAATATAGTTTCTACCTATATGTTGGCAATGAGCTATGATTTGGTTCTGATGAACTTGCCAATCTTCAAATGCTCTCTGTCTAGCATTTTCGTACTCCTGTGAAGCTATAAACCTTTGCATTTCTTGCATCTCAT
This sequence comes from Rutidosis leptorrhynchoides, assembly GCF_046630445.1. Taxonomy (NCBI): domain Eukaryota; kingdom Viridiplantae; phylum Streptophyta; class Magnoliopsida; order Asterales; family Asteraceae; genus Rutidosis; species Rutidosis leptorrhynchoides. Next base: position 40,309,217 of record NC_092342.1, on the reverse strand, counting down.
TTCCCCCTCCTACATTACCTTGCTGTTGGTTTCTCTCAACCTGTGGATGTCTACCATGGTATGGTACTGCGGCGTTATTTCGCCTCTTCAAAACTTTCGCACCATGGTATACATTTAAACCTATAGTATCACGGGGTTCTGGTTCTTCTACTAATAATCCCCCCCGACTTATATCCACACCGAGATATTCACCAATCAAAGTAATAAAAATACCACCTCCTATTATGCTATGCGGTCGCATCCCCCTAACCATAGCTGATAAATAATAACCCACACAATACGGTATACTTACAGCGCTTTGTGGGTCTCGAATACACATATGGTAAAACAAATCCTGTTCATTTACCTTTTCCTTGTTCTTACCCCTTTGTGTAATCGAATTAGCTAAAAACCTACGAATCACTCTTAATTCGGCTCTATCTATATCCAAATAAGAGTAGTTTCCCCCTTTGAAACGGTGATGGCTTGTCATTTGACTCCACACACCGTGTGTATCAAAATTTTCATCTATCTTTCCACCGTTTAGTATCAACCCTCTACAATCGGCAGATGCTAACTCCTCAGGCGTATATATACGTAAAGCCTGAGCCATGTCTAGTAAAGACATGTGGCGCATCGAACCGCCTAACAAAAATCTAATAAAAGAACGATCGGTTAAACTAGCTACCCGATCATTCAACTCTATACTACACAACAATTCTTCACACCATACTTTATATACAGGTCTACGCATGGTGAATAAACGTACCCAGTCATTAAAAGTAGAATTACCATACCTCTGTACAAGTAATTCCCTAATTGGCCCGGCCAATTCTACAGCTTCTAAGGGTCCCCATTCTATGACCATCGGTACCTCAACAACCTTAGAATGAAGAGTATGCAAACCCCTTTGATATTTTGGATAATCTATCCAAAGTCTGTCAAATCTCAGGTTCGGGTGCAACTCTTCCAAGTGCATATCAGAAAAGGTCATGACTGGATGAGGTATATCCTGCTTGTAGTAGTTATCCACCTTCTGTTGTTCCGCATTCTCAGTAGGAGCATTGCGGGCTTGGGATGAAGATTCACCCCTTTCAGTCTGCAAAACACATCAAACACAATTTTTGTGCATCCAAATATGCATTAGTGTCAGCAAAATCATCAATCAAAATAATTACAATGACATGATCAATTTATATCAAACTTAAGCTCATTTTCACATTTTCATCAAATCTACACTTTTTCAAATAAGCATATACGAAAATGTTCGCCAAGTTCATAAGCATTCAACTCAAATAACATGTCAAAATAATCATTACTAGCAATTAAACAAGTTTCAAATGGCATTGTCTTTCAAAAATCAAGTTCATGAATTTTAGACTTGAAAAAGTCCACTTTAATTCTCAAAATCATGTTTAGGCTCAAAGTTTGGATCATTTAACTACCTAGACATGTTACACTACTTAATTTAGCAACAATTCATGACAAAAATCGGCCATAACCTGTTTATATCAAAAAGCCCCAAATTTGCTCAAGAACACAAACCCTAGATTATTCAAAATTTGAAGTTTAAGGCTTCTAATCATGTTAAATAGCATCAATCTAGGTTATACAAGCATAATACATAAACAATTTAAGCATAATTACACTAAAAAGCATCAAAATCAAATTTGAAAAAAAAATAGCTCAAGAACACTAATTTCGGATTAAATGGTGTTTAGGTGTAGAAATTTACCGTTTTTCTTGAGTAATTCCTAGATAGCATCCTTCTCAACATGATTTTAGTAAAAGATTTGGTGATTAACGGTTAAAAATTGTGATTTTGGGGGTGTTTTTGGTGGTTTTTTCGACAGTTTTCGCAGTATTTTTTTTAGTTTTGTGTGTGTTCTGAGCTGTTCTGCTCGATTTTATTTTTTCTGATTTTTCGTCCCTCCGCCACTCGCGGTGAATTACCCTTCAAACTCCGCGAGTCGCGGAGTTTGCTAATTTTTTTTTATAATCTTTAACTTATAAAACAATTAAGTAATTAATTTTAAAATTTTGTTTCCCTTGTTATTTAGGACGAGGTCGTTTCGGATCGATGTCCTAGTCCGTCCTTCGACAAAATTTTAAAATTTGTCTTTTTGTAGCGATTGTTTTAAAAGCTAAGATTTTTGGATTTTTTAATATTTTTGGCATACTTTAATTCAATAAGATTAAAAATAATGATAATAAAAGTTCTCGTCCCTCCCTCGGGTAAAGCAATTTCGGTTCAAAGACCTAGTCTTCAACTTACGACGAATTTTAAAAATCATATTTTTAACTTAATGAGATAAAGTAAATTTTTGTTTTTAAATTCACACAACTTAAATATAAAATTCAAAATTAATATTAAAAATTCACACCAAACTTAAAATTTGAAATGCATAAAATTAAAATTTCATATTTTAAAAATTAAAAATTCACACCAAACTTAATTTAAAAATTCATATTATAAATTCACACCAAACTTATATTAATTTTTCAAATATTTACAGTTTTAAATATATTGTTTTTACAAAGTTTACAATATTAATTTAAGATTTAAATATTAATTTTAAAAACATGGTAAAAATAAAATTAAAAATCTTTTTGGCTTTTTATCCCACTTTAATCAATCAAATATTATCAAAAATATGCGCCCCTCTTTTCGGTAAAGTAATTTCGGTTCCAAGACCTAATTTAACTCATGACGAATTTTTGAAATATTTTGGGTTGATTGATTAAAGATATTTATACCTTAAGAATAAACGTTAAATTTCGCAGTGATGTAATAAATTTTTGAATGATATCAATAATTTCAGTCGCCAAACCTAATTTTATTCAATACCAATTTAATACTTTTTAGCGAACAAATTAGCGTTTATTATCAAAAGGTTAAAAATAAAAATAAAAATAAAAACTGTACAGACATACCTGTGAAATAGATTTCTTAGTTATATGATCTATCCCATTCATAAGATAGTCGGTTTAATTGGTTTTCCATGGCTACATAGGCGTAACCTCGAGCATTTAGTGTCTTTTCTTCTAAACATATGAATGGTCCGTCTCTGCATAAAGTAACAAATTCGGTGTTTGAATAGGTTTGATTATTTGAACATTTACCTCCATGTGACCATTTTCCGCATTTGTGACATCTTTCTAGTTGTCGTGCTCTTCTTTTCGCTGCGGATTTTGATTTTCCTTTACCAAATTGTAACTTATTATCTTCGCATCTGGATTCTTTTCTAACTCCGTCCATTCTTTCTCTGATTACTGATACTAATTTACTCGGTAGTATGTCATTATTTTATTTAGTGATCAAAGCGTGTAGCATTAGACCATGGTTTAGTTCACAGGCAGTCTTCATTTTGTAAAAACCTAAAAAAATAAAAAATTCAGAATGGAGGGAGAAGACTAGTTCTTTAGGGTCTGCTAGGGAAAGACCATTCGGGTTCCATTTTCGAGAACTACACGAAAACAGACAATCTAACTCTAACAGAAATACATAAACCCCTTTGATTCTCCCCACACTTAGTCAGCTGTGGTGTCGAAATTGTGATTAACATTATTTTCAATTGAATCATCAACAACTTGTATATCTTTGACTTTTACTTCAATCCATTTGTTGATTTCCTCCGTAACTTTCACAAATTCAACTAACATTGCCTTTTCTTTTGACGATAAATTGGATATTAATCGGTTATATAACTTAAAGTTTCCTTCAATCTTAGCATCGTGAATCCTTTTATAAAGTTTCTTCGTTGAACTGTTAAAAATGGGTTCATCTAATTTCGTATCATCAACGGCATTCTTTGTGATTGGATCATCATTAAGTGTTTCTTCATCTTCCCCACACTTATGCATTTTTATTGGTCTAACAGTTTTGGTTTGTGGAGATCTAAACTTTCGGTTCACAAAGGTGATCGATGTATCACCATTCCTAAGTGTTATTCTACCTTCTCTTACATCAATGAATGCCTCGGTGGTTGCTAAAAATGGGCGACCTAGAATTAGAGGAATATCAAGGTTTTCCTCCATATTAATCACTATGAAGTTTGCAACAAAGGTCAAACTTCCCACGTTAACAAGTAAATTATTTGCTATTCCAACCGGGTGCTTAATGGTTTGGTCAAATGATTGAACACCTATTTTGGTTGGTTTTAATTTACCCATGCCTAATCTTTTGTATAAGGAAAGAGGCATAATATTTGCACTTGCTCCTAAATCGGCGAGTCCATTATATACAGCACCATCATTAAGTAAGCAATAAATGATAAATTCACCCGGGTCTCCTGCTTTAGTAAGTCGAGTTGGTTTGTAAACCTTTTTCGGGTGTTCTTTCCTTGGTTCTTTCATTTCTATTTGAATTTCTTGTTCACATTTTTCTTCGTTTCTTGGAATGGGAGGTTTGTATAGGAATTCTTCTTCATCACTCAAATTTGAATCCTCCCTATATTCCAGTTTTGATTTTTCATATGTTGTTGATAACATATTTATGTTTTCATTTTGAAGGTTTTCTTGGGTGGTGAAATTATGATTAACTTCATTGTCAACTTCCATCGGACCATGTATGTAATGTTTAACTCTGTGACCATTAACTTTAAATTTAATCCCATTTGAATTTATCAATTCTATCGTTTCGTATGGGAAAACTCTTTTGATTATGAATGGCCCAGACCATCTTGATTTCAATTTTCCAGGAAATAGCTTGAATCGTGAATTGAAAAGAAGAACTCTGTCTCCTTCTTTAAATTCTTTTGAACTTCTGATTCTTTTATCATGCCATTTCTTCGTTCTTTCTTTATAGATTAACGAATTTTCGTATGCTTCATGCCTTAATTCTTCTAATTCGTTTAGTTGACTTAATCGTAAACGTCCAGCTTCATGTAAATCAAGATTACATGTCTTCAAAGCCCAAAATGCTTTGTGTTCAAGTTCTACTGGAAGATGACATGCTTTTCCATAAACAAGTCTAAAAGGTGTGGTTCCAATTGGAGTTTTGTAGGCTGTTCTAAAAGCCCAGAGTGCATCCTCCAATTTAATGGACCATTCCTTTGGATTTGATCCTACGGTTTTCTCTAGAATACGTTTTAAAGCTCGGTTGGTATTTTCAACTTGTCCACTTGTTTGTGGATGATATGCGGTGGAGATTTTATGAGTTACTCCATATCTTTTAAGAACTTTCTCAAGTTGATTATTACAGAAATGAGTACCCCGATCACTTATTAAAGCTTTCGGTGTTCCAAACCTTGCAAAAAGACATTTTAAAAAGTTGACTACAACTCGTGCATCGTTAGTTGGGAGAGCTTGTGCTTCCGCCCATTTAGATACATAATCAATGGCTACGAGTATATATAGATTATTATGAGATTTTGGAATTGGACCCATAAAGTCAATACCCCAAATGTCAAATACTTCACATACTTGGATGATATTTTGTGGCATTTCATCACGTTGACTTATTTTTCTGGCCCTTTGACAAGCATCACAGGATTTGCAAAGAAGGTGTGCGTCTTTGTAAATTGTAGGCCAATAGAATCTAGCATCATAAACTTTTCTTGCTGTTAGTTGAGGCCCATAATGCCCTCCTGTTGGTCCTGTGTGACAATGGTTTAATATTTTACTAGCTTCATCTCCAAATACACATCGGCATATTATTCCATCTGGACAACTTTTAAACAGATGTGGATCTTCCCAAAAATAGTGTTTTATATCACTGAAGAATTTCTTTCGTCTTTGGTACGATAATCCTTTTTCAAGGAATCCACAAACTAAGTAGTTTGCATAGTCTGCAAACCATGGGATTTCATTATAATCTATCTTTAATAGATATTCATCAGGAAAGTTGTCTTGTATGGCCGATTCATTTAGAACTTCTAACTTAGGATTTTCAAGACGAGAAAGATGATCAGCGGCGAGATTTTCTGCTCCTCTTTTATCTCGGATTTCAATATCAAACTCTTGTAAGAGTAAGATCCAACGGATTAATCTTGGTTTAGCATCTTGTTTTGAAAATAATTATCTAAGAGCAGAATGGTCGGTATAGACCACCGTTTTTGCTACAACGAGATATGATCGAAATTTGTCAAAAGCAAAGACAATAGCAAGGAGTTCTTTTTCAGTAGTTGTATAGTTCGTTTGTGCTCCTTGTAACGTCTTACTAGCATAATATATAGGTTGAAATCGTTTTTCAATCCTTTGTCCTAAAACAGCTCCCATTGCAAAATCACTTGCATCGCACATTAGTTCAAATGGTAGATTTCAATTTGGTGTTATCATGATCGGCGCATAAGTGAGTTTTTCTTTAAGGATATTAAAAGATTTGATACACTCATCTGAAAAAATGAATGGAGCATCCTTTTCTAGGAGTTTATTCATAGGAGTGGCAATTTTAGAAAAATATTTTATGAAACGTCGGTAAAAACCGGCATGCCCTAGAAAACTCCTAACTCCTCTAACATTGGTGGGATGTGGAAGTTTAGCAATTACATCTACTTTAGCTCTATCCACTTCAATTCCTTCTTTTGAAATTTTATGACCAAGAACGATGCCTTCTTTAACCATGAAATGGCATTTCTCCCAATTAAGTACTAGATTTGATTGTTCGCATCTAATAAGCATTCGTTCAAGATTAACTAGACATGATTCAAATGTATCGCCGAAGACTGAAAAGTCATCCATGAATACTTCCATGCATTCTTCTATCATGTCATGAAAAATCGCCATCATACACCTTTGAAAGGTTGCAGGGGCGTTACAAAGTCCAAATGGCATGCGTTTGTAAGCAAAAGTACCTTAAGGGCACGTGAATGTGGTTTTCTCTTGATCTTCGGGTGCTATTGGAATTTGAAAATATCCAGAAAATCCATCTAGAAAACAATAGTAACTATTTCCGGCTAATCTTTCCAACATTTGATCTATGAAAGGTAAGGGAAAGTGATCTTTTCTGGTGGCGTCATTTAATTTTCTATAATCAATACACACACGCCATCCTGTTACAGTCCTAGTAGGAATAAGCTCATTTTTCTCATTTGTAATGACAGTCATGCCACCCTTCTTAGGCACGCATTGAACTGGGCTTACCCATGGACTATCAGAAATTGGATATATCAAACCTGCATCTAGCAGTTTAATAATCTCTTTCTTAACTACATCTTGCATATTAGGATTTAGTCTTCTTTGGCGTTGCCCATATGTTTATGACCTTCTTCCATAAGGATTTTATATGTGCAATACGAAGGACTTATTCCTTTAATATCATGAATCTTCCATGCAATGGCTGGTTTATGAGCTTTCAACACAGAAATGAGTTGTGATTTCTCATTTTCAGTAAGAGAAGACGATATTATTACAGGTAATTCTGATTCACCATGTAAATAAGCGTATTCCAAATGGTTTGGAAGTGGCTTTAACTCTAATTTCGGAGGTTCTTCTATCGATGATTTATATCGATATCTGTCTTCTTCTTTTAGCATTTGAATTTCTTCTGTTGTTGGTTCATATCCATTAGCTATAAGTGTAGCTAACATGTCAGCTTCATCAATTGGTTCATTACCTTCTCCTAAAGAACATTCTCCTGTTCCTTGTAATTCTGGAAATTCTTCTAATAATTCTGCATGTGCATCTATAGTTTGAATATAATAACATGTATCATCTGCAGATTGTGGTTGTTGCATTGCTCTATCAACTGAAAAGGTAACACTCTCATCCTCTATACTTAGGGTCAGTTTCTTACCGAACACGTCTATCATTGCTTTAGCCGTGTTTAAGAATGGTCTTCCTAATATGAGAGGAACTTGAGAATCTTCTTCCATGTCCAAAACAACAAAATCTACTGGAAATACTAAAGTACCAACTTTAACTAGCATGTTCTCCATTATCCCTCTAGGATATTTTATTGATCTATCGGCTAGTTGTATACTTATTCTGGTTGGTTTCAATTCTCCAAGGTCTAGTTTAGCGTATAGTGAATACGGCATTAGATTTATACTAGCACCTAAGTCTGCCAATGCTTCTATTGAACTAAGACTACCCAGAAAATATGGAATTGTGAAACTTCCTGGATCAGATAGTTTTTCTGGTATCTTATTCAACAGCACTGCTGAACAATTAGCATTCATAGTAACAGCCGAGAGTTCTTCCATTTTCTTTCTATTTGAGATTAGATCTTTCAAGAATTTAGCATATCTAGGCATTCCTGAAATCACGTCAATGAAAGGAAGATTTACATTTATCTGTTTAAACATATCCAAGAATTTGGATTGCTCGGCTTCAAGTTTCTCTTTCTTCATTTTACTCGGGTAAGGAAGTGGTGGTTGGTATGGTTTAACATAAGGTTTAGCCTTAACTGTGTTATCTTCATTAACCTTTTCAACTACCGGTTCTTTTTCCTTATCTTGATCAGGTTGTGGTTCTTGTGGAGTAGGAATAGTTTCATCAGAAGTTACAGGTATTTCCGGTGGTTTAAGCGTTGTACCACTTCTTGTGGTAATAGCTTTAGCTGTTTCATTCTGGGGGTTAGCATTTGTATCACTAGGTAAACTTCCCGGTTTTCTTTCACCTATTAACCTTGCTAGGTTACTTACTTCTTGTTCCAGATTTTGAATAGAAGCTTGTTGATTTCTAAATGCTTGAGCATTTTGTTCATTGGTTTGTTTCTGAGATGTGAAAAACTGCGTTTGAGTTTCAACTAGCTTCGTCATCATATCTTCTAAATTCGGCTTTTTATCATCGGTTTATTGTGGTGGCTTGTTTTGAAAATTAGGTCTTTGCTGATTGTAAGTATTATTGGATACTTGTTGATTGCTAGGACCTTGTTGGTTGTTGTATGGAATATTTCGGTTATAATTCTGGTTTTGATTGTAAATTGGTCTTGGCGGTTGATAATTATTCTGATAATTATTTCCAGGCCTTTGGTTTATGTATGAAATATTCTCCCTTTGTTCCATTGTTAATTCAATACTGAGACAATCTTTTGTCAAATGTGGTCCTCCACACTGCTCACAACTAATTCGTATTGAGTGAATATCTTTAGTCATCTTTTCCATTCGTCTTTCCACAACATCTATCTTTGCGGAAATGGAATCTAAGTCATGGCTAGAATCGGCTCTAGCTGCTTTAGATGATCTAACGATATCTTTTTCTTGGTGCCACTCATATGAGTGGGAAGCAGTGTTATCAATAATTTTGTAAGCATCAGTTTCGGTTTTCTTCATAATAGAACCACCAGCTGCTATATCTATGTCTTTTCTTGTAGTGATGTCGCATCCTTGGTAGAATATTTGTACTATTTGACAGGTGTCTAAACCATGTTGCGGACATCCTCTTAACAACTTTCCATATCTAGTCCACGCCTCATATAGAGTTTCATTTGGCTTCTGTGTGAACGTAACAATTTCTGCTTGAAGTCTTACGGCTTTAGATGCCGGAAAGAATTGTTTAAGAAATTTGTCAACTAAAACATCCCATGTATCGATCGCCCCTTCAGGTAACGATTCCAACCAATCTTTGGCTTCTCCCTTTAAAGTCCAGGGAAATAACATGAGATATATCTGTTCATCCTCCACTTCTCGGATTTTAAATAGTGTGCAGATCCTGTTAAAGGTACGTAGATGTTCATTTGGATCTTCCTTCGGCGCACCGCTAAATTGGCATTGATTAGTCACCATGTATAGAATTTGTCCTTTGATTTCATAATCTGGCGCATTAATGTCTGGATGAGTAATTACGTGACCTTGGCCAGTGCGTTTAGCTCTCATTCAGTCTTCCATACTTAAAGGTTCCAGATTCTCCATAATTGAATTTGTTGAATCGGAATCACTAGAGGATTCTGATTTAATGGTTCGTTCCTCAACAATCTATGTTTGAATGATTGGTGGTTCCGGAGGAAAGTTTAATGGTTCAGGATCTACGAACCGTTCCTGAATATTCTCAGGATTCTCAATTGTGAGGTCGGGTTCAAAAAATGGATTATCGGAAATTTGAACTGAAGTACTTGGTCGACTGGATGACGATTCTAAAGAGAAATCAACGGTGGTTATATTTGCTAAATGTCTTGATCTAGTTACAGGTGGTGAACGTACAAAAGGTGGTGAACGTCTTGCTCGGTGCATTCACTGAATATCCTATTAGTTTTTAAAAGGAAAGAAAAATTATAATAAGTTATCCAATTAATAGACTTTTCTGATTTTGCCCACGTTTCGAATAGCCAAAAGATGCAGCAGAGGGGCAGGATTCGTTTGGTCTCAATATAATTGAGGACTGTTTGGCTCTAATAACCCGGTCCACGTACAAATCCAACTATTACTACGAACCAGAAAATTTTGATGTCTATCAATTTAACCACTTAAAATAAATTTTCGTAATTTTAAGAAATTTAGATAAGAAGTAGAATAAAAATCTATGTCCTAAAACTAGAATAGCGAGAAATAAGAAAGAAAAAGAGCTCGTCGAAAAAGGTCGAAAAAGAAAAATGGTTGAAAAATAAAAGGTGACGGAAAAATAAAAGAAACTTATAAAACTTAAAAATACTTGACTAACCTAACCTTATTACTACAACTAACTTAAAATTATAATCGCAAATTGAGATTACTAATTGGAATGATAATTGATACATAGGAAAAACTATATCCCAAATGGAAATAACTTAAAAAGAAACTAAAACTTAAAAAGGCGTCGCAAAATTCTAAAGCACCTAAATCTTAGTCTAAAGAAAAAGCACTTAAAGAATTCTACGGCAAAGCCTAAAAATCTAGAAATAAAAATAACTATGGTAAAAAAAAAAAAAAACTAAGTTTAAAACTAAATATGAGTGAAAAATACAAATATTACGCTAAAACGATTAAAAAGGGACAAAATATAAAAATATACAAAAAGTTGTAAAAAGTACAATTTTTATAAAAATATTATTTTTATATTATTTATTTATTAAAACTATTAATTTTACAATTTAATTAAACTAATTTAACTAAATTAAACAAATTAAATAAAAAGTAAAACTTAAAATAAAACTAATTATAATAATAATAATAATTAGGGTTAAATAATAATAATAATTAATTAATACCCGTAATTAATTGCAGTTTAGGGTTTCTGTCGCGTGTCAGAGTTACTCCGCGAGTCGCGGTATTTCAAGCACCAAACTCCGCGAGTCGCGGGGATCCAAATTTCAACTCTGGCACAGTTTTAAATCGACGCGTTTTTTTTTTATTTTTTATTTTCTATTTTCTGTTTTTATATAAATAAAAGATATTTAAATAAAACTTATATTTTTATAAACTAAAATAAAAATAAAGAAACTTATAAAACTTAAATATTTAACAAAATCTTAAAAATACTTATATTTTTGTTTTTATTTTTATATTTTTAAATATTTAAAACGTATTTTTATAAAAACAAATTTTAATAAAAGTTAACTAAAAATCTTTTTTTTTATATATAGCGTTGCGCTTCCGGCGTTTAAGAGAGTTCCCCGGCAGCGGCGCCAAAAATACTTGATGTTTTAGCAGAGTAGTATATAAAATAGCTTATATTTTTGCAGGAAAATACTATTAAATACGATACAATTTTACACAAGATATTTATTTATTTAGAGAACGGATATACTTAAACCTTGCTACAACACTTATAGGCAGTGTACCTAAACGTACAGTAGTGTAGTTTTTAGTAAGTCCGGTTCGTTCCACAGGGAATCTTTTTAAACAAAGCTTAACGCTATATTAGTTTACTTTTATAGAAATACATATATATATATATAAGTAATATTATTATTATAAAGGGGGGTTTTTACCGTTTAATGACCGGTTTGTCGATTTTAAAACTTTAGTCGCAGTTAAAACCTATTGTAAAATATTAAATAAATAAAAGACTTAATTTAAAGCGTAAAATAAATAACGATAATGAAATTGCAATAAATAAAAGTGCGGTAAAATAAAATTGCGATAATTAAAAAGTACGATAATTAAAAGTGCGATTAAATAACAATAAATAAAAGTGCGATAATTAGAAGTGTAATTAAATATAAAATAAAGGAAATTAAATATGAAATAAAAGAATTATGCTTATTTAAACTTCCGTAATCATGATGTTTGACGTGTTGATTTTAGTTTTATGCCCATGGGTTAATTGTCCTTTGTCCTGGATTATTTAATATGTCCATACGGATTTGTCCATAATAGTCCATCGGTCATAAATATAAAGAGCGAAAGCCTTCGTCAAATTATTCTTATTCCCGAAGTCAAATATTCCAACTAATTGGGGATTCGAATTGTAACAAGGTTTTAATACTTTGTTTAATGAATACACCAGGTTATCGACTGCGTGTAAACCAAGGTTTTACTACTTTGTTAACAATTACACCAATTACCCTTGAATGTAATTCACCCCTGTTTCAACAAGTTTATTAACTATTAATCCAGTTCCGTATCCGGTAAAATGAATAATTATTGGTATTTATAGATATCCCGCCCACCGTACCCAGTCAAGCGTATGTGGTTATATATAAATACGTCAAATTATAAGTTTGTATATTAAATTAACAAGGTATTGTTAAGTTAATATAAAACCCATTAATAGCCCATAGTCTAATTTCCACAAGTGTCGTTCTTTTGTCCAAACCCCAATTATGGTACAAAGCCCAATTACCCAATTTTAGTAATTAGCCCAACATCATGATTACTTCGGATTAAATAAGCATAATAATAACTTAGCTACGAGACATTAATATAAAAAGGTTGAACATAACTTACAATGATTAAAAATAGCGTAACGTTACACGGACAGAATTTCGACTTACACCCTTACAACATTCGCTAACATACCCTTATTATTAGGATTAAAATTAAAATTAAAATTAAAATATAAATATAAATATATACGATATAGATAGAGAGATGGATGGATTTTTGGTGATTTTTGCGATCAGAATTCGTTTGCTTTTATAGGGATTTTCGACTTTTGGGGCTCCGCGACTCGCGGCATTTTTGCCTTCAAACTCTGCGAGTCGCGGAGTTTGAAATTATAGCTCAGTCCTTTTGGAGTCTTTCTTGCCGACGGTTTTTATTATTTATTATAATATATAAATAATTATAAGATTTATTTAAATATTATATTATATTTATGTGCATAGTTGACTTGTAATTTTTAGTCCGTTGCGTCGATCGTTGAGAGTTGACTCTGGTCCCGGTTCCGGATTTTCGAACGTCCTTGCGTACAATTTAATATCTTGTACTTTGCGTTTTGAATCTTGTACTCTTGTAATTTCGAGACGTTTCTTATCAATAATTGGAACCTCTTTGATTGTCTTTTGTACTTTTGAGCTTTTTGGTCTTTTGCGTCTTCAATTCGTCGAATCTGTCTTTTGTCTTCACCTTTTATTATTTAAACGAATATCACTTTTAAATAGAACAATTGCAACTAAAAGCTTGTCTTTCTTGAGGAATAATGCTATGAAATATATGTTCGTTTTTAGCATTATCATGCGTTACTAGTATTTTTAATGGTAACCAAGTGTATAAGTCATAAATTTTAAAAATCCGAAAGAATTTAACCCTTTCCCACACTTAAGATCTTGCAATGCCCTCATTTGCAAGAAATCAGTAACAATTTTAAATTATTGAGGGTGATTAGCATAGAAAAATGATTAAATTTTACCAAAGTTTCTAAAAATATTGGCGTTTGTTTGCTGAATCATAAATGGTGCATATCATTTGTTCATTCCTGCAGTTGTTATTTCACATATATTTTGCATCTTGTCGTCAAAATTAGTTACTTTTGCTGAACTTAATGCCAGTCTTTGAAAATGCTCTGTTTTACCCTGTTTTGTACATGAGATAAACTACAAGCATATATATACATATTTTTGAAGTTGGGTATATCACCCCACATTCAAAAATTAATAAAATCTAATAATAAAAGTTAGAAAATTATAAAAACTATTACAATACCAACATAAGTATTAAATGTAGCAATATTACGAATAATAAAATAAATAAAACTAAGGAAACTAGGGTTGATGCTGAAACCAGTAGGGGTTCCATTCATAGCCGTAAATGCTGTAGAATGCTTGAGCTGGGTCATATGTAGGGTATGGTGGTCGGCTCTCTATAGTATAGGGAGGAAATATGGGCATTGGAGTTGGAATGTAATTTCGACTTACATGTGTACAATGACTTATGATTTGGCTTTGATGATACTGCCAATCTTGAAATGCTCGTTGTCTAGCCATTTCATACTCATGTTGAGCCATAAACCTTTCCATTTCTGTCATCTGATTTTCCCCTCCCGCATTACCTTGTTGTTGACCTCTTTCTACCTGTGGATGATTCCCTTGATATGGTTGTGCAACATTATTTCTTTTCAATAAAACCTTTGCACCAGCATATACCCGCATATCAATCTGATCACGAGGAAGGGGTACTTGTACTAACTCCCTTCCCCGAGTAATATCCACACCGAGGTACTCGGCAATTAAAGTCACAAAAATACCACCTCCTATAATACTATTGTTTCGCATTCCCTTTATCATTTTCGACAAATAATAACCCACACAATAAGGAATATTTACAAAGCTCTGTGGGTCTCTAATACACATCAGATAAAATAAATCATTTTCAGTCACTTTATCTTTATTTCTGCCCCTTTGTGTAATAGAGTTGGAAATGAATCTATGGATTACCCTAAGCTCAGCTCTATGTATATCAGTATAAGAATAATGACCTCCACAAAAATGATTATGGCTAATCATTATACTCCACAACTCATTCTTATCAAAATCATGATTAACCCTTCTACCATTACTTATTAACTGTCTACAATCATCAGTTGATAGTTCTTCAGGCGTATAAATATACAAAGCTTCAGCCATATCTAATAAAGACATACGGCTCATCACACCTCCTAATAAAAATCTAATAAAACTTTTATCCGTTAACCTAGTTACTTCATCAGTTAGTTCAATAGTACTTACTAACTCAACGCACCATTCCTTATATACAGGTCTACGTATAGTGAATAGATTAATCCAATCATTGAAAGTAGAATTACCATACCTTTGTGTAAGTAATTCTCTTATTGGCTCGGCCAATCCCACTGTCTCTAATGGTGCCCAATCTATCACCCTGGACACTTCAACATCTTTGGGACAAAGAATGCTCAAGTTCCTCTGATATTTTGGATAGTCTATCCAAAATCTGTCAAATCGTAAGTTAGGGTGTAGATTTGCTTCAATTGCTCATGACAATGGAATAAAAGGGTGCGGTTGATTTTGTTTGTATTGTTCACTGAGATCGCGATCCTCGTCACTTTCATTATAAGTATTCAAGTTTTGTGGTGAAATGTCCCGTTCTTATTGATTAAAAACGTTCCATATTAATTGATTTCGTTGCGAGGTTTTGACCTCTATATGAGACATTTTTCAAAGACTGCATTCATTTTTAAAACAAACCATAACCTTTATTTCATAAATAAAGGTTTAAAAAGCTTTACGTAGATTATCAAATAATGATAATCTAAAATATCCTGTTTACACACGACCATTACATAATGGTTTACAATATAAATATGTTACATCGAAATCAGTTTCTTGAATGCAGTTTTTACACAATATCATACAAACATGGACTCCAAATCTTGTCCTTATTTTAGTATGCAACAGCGGAAGCTCTTAGTATTCACCTGAGAATAAACATGCTTTAAACATCAACAAAAATGTTGGTGAGTTATAGGTTTAACCTATATATATCAAATCGTAACAATAGACCACCAGATTTCATATTTCAATACACATCCCATACATAGAGATAAAAATCTTTCATATGGTGAACACCTGGTAACCGACATTAACAAGATGCATATATAAGAATATCCCCATCATTCCGGGACACCCTTCGGATATGATATAAATTTCGAAGTACTAAAGCATCCGGTACTTTGGATGGGGTTTGTTAGGCCCAATAGATCTATCTTTAGGATTCGCGTCAATTAGGGTGTCTGTTCCCTAATTCTTAGATTACCAGACTTAATAAAAATGGGCATATTCGATTTCGATAATTCAACCATAGAATGTAGTTTCACGTACCTGTGTCTATTTTGTAAATCATTTATAAAACCTGCATGTATTCTCATCCCAAAAATATTAGATTTTAAAAGTTTGACTATAACTCACTTTCACAGATTTTTACTTCGTCGGAAAGTAAGACTTGCAATCTTGGAAGTATTCTTGATTTTATGAAACTAGAACTTTTGGAATTTATGAAGAACACCTAGAACTTGAAGATAGAACTTGAGAGAGATCAAATAGATGAAGAAAATTGAAGAATGAAAGTGTTTGTAGGTGTTTTTGGTCGTTGGTGTATGGATTAGATATAAAGGATATGTAATTTTGTTTTCATGTAAATAAGTCATGAATGATTACTCATATTTTTGTAATTTTATGAGATATCTCATGCTAGTTGCTAAATGATGGTTCCCACATGTGTTAGGTGACTCACATAGGCTGCTAAGAGCTGATCATTGGAGTGTATATACCAATAGTACCTACATCTAAAAGCTGTGTATTGTACGAGTACGAATACGGGTGCATACGAGTAGAATTGTTGATGTAACTGAACGAGGATGTAATTGTAAGCATTTTTGTTAAGTAGAAGTATTTTGATAAGTGTCTTGAAGTCTTTCAAAAGTGTATGAATACATATTAAAACACTACATGTATATACATTTTAACTGAGTCGTTAAGTCATCGTTAGTCGTTACATGTAAGTGTTGTTTTGAAACCTTTAGGTTAACGATCTTGTTAAATGTTGTTAACCCAATGTTTATAATATCAAAAGAGATTTTAAATTATTATATTATCATGATATTATGATGTACTAATATCTCTTAATATGATATATATACATTAAATTTCGTTACAACGATAATCGTTACGTATATGTCTCGTTTCAAAATCATTAAGTTAGTAGTCTTATTTTTTACATATGTAGTTCATTGTTGATATACTTAATGATATGTTTACTTATCATAATATTATGTTAACTATATATATAACCATATATATGTCATCATATAGTTTTTACAAGTTTTAACGTTCGTGAATCACCGGTCAACTTGGGTGGTCAATTGTCTATATGAAACCTATTTCAATTAATCAAGTCTTAACAAGTTTGATTGCTTAACATGTTGGAAACACTTAATCATGTAAATAACAATTTCATTTAATATATATAAACATGGAAAAGTTCGGGTCACTACAGTACCTACCCGTTAAATAAATTTCGTCTCGAAATTTACATTATTATTTAATAATGTAAATTTAATAGGTGAAAGGGAGGGTACGGGAGTGTTTGGGATTTACATTACATTATTATTTAATAGGTGAAAGGGAGGGTACGGGAGTGTTTGGGATTTTTCTAGAAATGGGAAGAAGAACACAGGCCACTAGTTACTTAATTAGGTTTAATTCCCACACTGCGTGACACACGGGTATTTATCAGTTATCTGATATCTTTCGTACATCATTTGGCAACCCAAACGAAGTCCAAATTAAATAAACAAACCTGTTCTGTGACCCTTGTCACAAACTGGTCCTAACCACATTATTATTTAATAGTAAACATTAAATAAAAATAAAAGCATATAATAACACAATACTAACTTAAGGGCAATCTAGTAATCTTACATCTAGGCCCGAATGAGGATGTTACAACGCAGAACCTGTGAAGGTATGCGTAGCGTACTTCACTTTGTCCTCTTCAGTACACTTACTTATGGCGAACACCGATTCGACCTTCTCGGACCACCGTTTCAATCTGATCAGTCCTTCGGTTCCATCAAATTCCAAAGGTTTGCAGGCAGTGAATTCTTTGTAGGTGCATCCTACACGATTTCCTGTACTGCTAGATCCAAGGTTATTGTTGGTATGTAGCGCAGCCTATACTGCGGCTATGTTTGAAGCAAGAAAGGCACGAAATTCCTCTTCACTCATATTCAAGGTGTGTCGAGTAGTCGGTGCCATTTCCTTTAAAATAGTCAAATGAAACGAGTTAATCATATAGAATATCAAGAGTAGTCAATAGTATTTCGTAGCGTAATATGAACTTATTTATAAAAGCTCTTTCTTCATATTAGCATTTTATACTCTTTAATTCGGGTAGTACCTACCCGTTAAGTTCATACTTAGTAGCTAACATACCATTTCAACTACTACAATTCTATATGAAAAACTAATCACCAAAAAAAAAAAAAATCATATTCAAACCTTTATACAATAACTTGCAAACTTACAATAACGCTATTTTACATATAGCATGAAATATAGCACATAAAACTTTGATACAAAGTAGTTGCGAAGATAATTCTAGTTAATAAATAAGGCGTTCAGCAAAGGCAACAAAGACACGTAATTCATACGTCCAGAAACAAGTCATGCATTCTGGTTTTACTAATACCACTTCCCATCCTTGGTCTTGCGGAACGTAACCGTTGTGACCGATAGTAAGACAACGTGTTGTAACGTCATCAAAAGGGCAAAGGTTACGTAATGACCAACAGTCTCGTAATAACCTAAAAACCTCATTTCTTACCCCAATTACCGACTCCGTCACTTGTGGGAATGTTTTGTTTAATAGTTGTAGCCCGATGTTCTTTTTATCACTTTGGTGAGAAGCGAACATTACTAACCCATAAGCATAACATGCTTTTTTATGTTGCATGTTAGCCGCTTTTTCTAAATCAAGAAGTCCTATATTCGGATACATTGAGTCAAAATAATTTCTTAACCCGTTGCGTAAAATAGCATTTGGGTTCCCCGCAATATATGCGTCAAAGTAAACACATCGTAACTTATGGGTTTCCCAATGTGATATCCCCCATCTTTCAAACGAAAGCCTTTTATAAACCAAGGCATTCTTGGAACGTTCTTCGAATGTCTTACAAACTGATTTTGCCATAAATAGTTGTGCCGAGGAATTCTGACCGACTCTAGACAAGATTTCATCAATCATGTCTCCGGGTAAGTCTTCTAATATATTGGGTTGTCTATCCATTTTGTGTTTTTATACTGTAAAATAGACAAGAGTTAGATTCATAAAAGATACTTATTAATACAAGCAATTTTTACATATATCGTAAAGCATAGGCACACTATATTATATATATTACACCGCACAAATACAACTATCTTATTCCGACTCACTCGTTTCTTCTTTTTCGAACTTGGTTCTTTTTACTAAGTTTTTAGGGATATATGATGTTCCCCTAATACGAGCCGTCGTTTTCCACATTGGTCTAGAAAAACCTGGTGGTTTAGAGGTTCTCGGGTTATTGTTACAACTTAAGAAATACGGGTGTTGACGATACATATAAAGTTCATCGGGGTTAGAATCAGATTTCTCTATTTTTATGCCCTTTCCCTTATTGTTCTCTTTTGCCTTTTTAAATTCAGTTGGGGTAATTTCTATAACATCATCGGAATCCTCGTCGGGATCCGATTCATCGGAGAATTGGTAATCCTCCCATTATTTTGCTTCCTTGGCGGAAACACCGTTGACCATAATTAACTTTGGTCAGTTGGTTGAGGATTTTCTTCTACTTAACCGTTTTATTATTTCCCCCACTGGTTCTTCTTCCGGTTCCGAATCTTCTTCCGGTTCCGACTCTTCTTCCGGTTCCTCTTCGGGAACTTGTGAATCAGTCCACGAATCATTCCAATTTACATTTGACTCTTCATTATTATTAGGTGAGTCAATGGGACTAGTTCTAGAGGTAGACATCTAGCACATAATATCAAACACGTTAAGAGATTAATATATCACATAATATTCACATGTTAAAAATATATAGTTTCCAACAAAATTTGTTAAGCAATCTTTTTTTTTTCAAGTAAACACAGTCGAAGTCCAGACTCACTAATGCGTCCTAACAAACTCGATAAGACACACTAATGCAAAATTCTGGTTCTCTAAGACCAACGCTCGGATACCAACTGAAATGTCCCGTTCTTATTGATTAAAAATGTTCCATATTAATTGATTTCGTTGCGAGGTTTTGACCTCTATATGAGACGTTTTTCAAAGACTGCATTCATTTTCAAAACAAACCATAACCTTTATTTCATAAATAAAGGTTTAGAAAGCTTTACGTAGATTATCAAATAATGATAATCTAAAATATCCTGTTTACACACGACCATTACATAATGGTTTACAATACAAATATGTTACATCGAAATCAGTTTCTTGAATGCAGTTTTTACACAATATCATACAAACATGGACTCTAAATCTTATCCTTATTTTAGTATGCAACAGCGGAAGCTGTTAGTATTCACCTGAGAATAAACATGCTTTAAACGTCAACAAAAATGTTGGTGAGTTATAGGTTTAACCTATATATATCAAATCGTAACAATAGACCACAAGATATCATATTTCAATACACATCCCATACATAGAGATAAAAATCTTTCATATGGTGAACACCTGGTAACCGACATTAACAAGATGCATATATAAGAATATCCCCATCATTCCGGGACACCCTTCGGATATGATATAAATTTCGAAGTACTAAAGCATCCGGTACTTTGGATGGGGTTTGTTAGGCCCAATAGATCTATCTTTAGGATTCGCGTCAATTAGGGTGTCTGTTCCCTAATTCTTAGATTACCAGACTTAATAAAAAGGGGCATATTCGATTTCGATAATTCAACCATAGAATGTAGTTTCACGTACTTGTGTCTATTTTGTAAATCATTTATAAAACCTGCATGTATTCTCATCCCAAAAATATTAGATTTTAAAAGTGGGACTATAACTCACTTTCACAGATTTTTACTTCGTCGGGAAGTAAGACTTGCAATCTTGGAAGTATTCTTGATTTTATGAAACTAGAACTTTTGGAATTTATGAAGAACACTTAGAACTTGAAGATAGAACTTGAGAGAGATCAATTAGATGAATAAAATTGAAGAATGAAAGTGTTTGTAGGTGTTTTTTGTCGTTGGTGTATGGATTAGATATAAAGGATATGTAATTTTGTTTTCATGTAAATAAGTCATGAATGATTACTCATATTTTTGTAATTTTATGAGATATTTCATGCTAGTTGCTAAATGATGGTTCCCACATGTGTTAGGTGACTCACATGGGCTGCTAAGAGCTGATCATTGGAGTGTATATACCAATAGTACATACATCTAAAAGTTGTGTATTGTACGAGTACGAATACGGGTGCATACGAGTAGAATTGTTGATGAAACTGAACGAGGATGTAATTGTAAGAATTTTTGTTAAGTAGAAGTATTTTGATAAGTGTCTTGAAGTCTTTCAAAAGTGTATGAATACATATTAAAACACTACATGTATATACATTTTAACTGAGTCGTTAAGTCATCGTTAGTCGTTACATGTAAGTGTTGTTTTGAAACCTTTAGGTTAACGATCTTGTTAAATGTTGTTAACCCAATGTTTATAATATCAAAAATAGATTTTAAATTATTATATTATCATGATATTATGATGTATGAATATCTCTTAATATGATATATATACATTAAATGTCGTTACAACGATAATCGTTACATATATGTCTCGTTTCAAAATCATTAAGTTAGTAGTCTTTTTTTTACATATGTAGTTCATTGTTAATATACTTAATGATATGTTTACTTATCATAATATCATGTTAACTATATATATAACCATATATATGTCATCATATAGTTTTTACAAGTTTTAACGTTCGTGAATCACCGGTCAACTTGGGTGGTCAATTGTCTATATGAAACCTATTTCAATTAATCAAGTCTTAACGAGTTTGATTGCTTAACATGTTGGAAACACTTAATCATGTAAATAACAATTTCATTTAATATATATAAACATGGAAAAGTTCGGGTCACTACATGTGGCGCGGATGAAGATTCACCTCGTTCATTCTGCTAAACACATTAAACAAAAAGGAATTTGCGCATCCAAAAATGCATTGGTATTAGCAATATAACAATTAAAAATAACTAACATGACATGTTTAATTAGAATCAAATTTATACACATTTTCATATTTTTATCAATTCTATACTTTTTTAAATAAACAAATATGAGAATGTATACAATGTTCATAAGTATGTAACTTCTAAAACATGTCAAAAAGAGTCATTATAACAATTAAATGAGTTCCAATTGGCATTCAAATCAAATTAAGCAAGTTCATTCAATTTTTTACTTAAAAAGTCAACAAATTGTCTCAAAAATCATGTTTGTAATCAAAGTTTGGATCATTTAACACATCAAACATGTTACACTACTTAATTTAGCATCAATTCATAACAAAAATCGGGCATAACTCGTTTATATCAAAAAAGCCCCAATTTTACTCAAGAACACAAACCCTAGATTTCTAAAAATTTTGAAGTTTTTGGCTTCAAATCATGTTAAATAGCATCAATCTAGGTTATACATGCATAATATATCATCAATTTAACTCTAATTACACTAGAAATTAACAAAATCAAATTAGGTAAATTTAGTTCAAGAACACAAAAAAAATCGAATTTAAGAGTGTTTGGATGTAGGAATTACCATTCTTCTTGAAAGGGATCTAGGTAGGAATCTCCACATCAATATATAGCCACAAATTTGATGAAAAACGGTGTAAAATGGCGATTTGTGTGTGTTTTTTCGTGGGTTTTTCGCAGAAAAAAATGAATTGGGGATGGAGACTGGTCTGTCTCGACCAGTTTATCCTTTCTGTATTTTTATTGCTTCGCGATCTCGAAGGTGGATACCTTCCTAGCTCCGCGATCTCGAAGCTTTATATATATATATATATATATATATATATAAAATCTTAACTTATAAAAACAAATAAGTAATTAATTTTAAAAATTTGTTTCTTTTTAGGAATGAGGGCGTTTCGGTACTTTGACCTAGTTCGTCCCTCGACAAAATTTTAAAATTTGTCTTTCATTAAGCGTTGTTTTAAAAGCAAAGATTTTTGGGTTTTTTAAATGTTTTTGTCATACTTTAAATCAATAAGATTAAAAATAATGATAATAAAATTTCTCGTCCCGCCCTTGGGTAAAGCAATTTCGGTTCAACGACCTAGTTTTCAACTCATGACGAATTTTAAAAATCTAATTTTTAACTTAACGAAATAAAGTAAATTTTGTTTTTAAATTCACACCAAACTTTAATTTAAAATGCATAAAATTAAAAATTCATATTATTGATATTTTAAAAATTCACACCAAACTTATATTATATTTTTGTTTTCATACATACAAACTTAATTTAAATATATTAATAATTTTTTTTTTCAAATATTTACAAACTTAAATATATTGATTTTAAAAAGTTTACAATATTAATTTAATATGTATATATTAAATTTAAAAACATGGTAAAAATTAAAATTAAAAATCTTTTTGGTCTTTTATCCCACTTTAATCAATCAAATATTGTCAAAAATATACGCCCCTCTTTTCGGTAAAGTAATTTCGGCTATATTACCTAGTTTTACTCCTGACGAATTTCTGAAATATTTTGGTTTGATTGATTAACGATATTTATACCTTAAGAATAAACGGTAAATTTCGCAGTGATGTAGTAAATTTTTGTATGATATCAATAATTTCGGTTACGCATACCTAATTTTATTGAATACCAATTTAATACTTTATAGCGAACGATTCGGCGTTTATTATTAAAAGGTTAAAAGTAAAAAATAAAAACTGTACATACTTACCTGTGAGAAAAAATTCTCAGAGACCTGCTTTAACCGACTCATATGAGAGTCGTGTGATTTGGTTCTCCATAGCTACGTAAGCGTATCCTCGATTCTTCAATATATTTTCTTCTAAACATATAAACGGTCCTTCTCTGCATAGAGTAACAAATTCGGTATTTGAATATGTTTGATTATTTGAACATTTACCTTCGTGTGACCATTTTCCGCATTTATAACATCTTTCAAGGTGTCGTGCTCTTATTTTTGTTGCGGATTTTGATTTTCCTTTACCAAAATGTGTCTTATGATGATCTTTTCTGAGTTCTTTTCTTACTCCGTCCATTTTATCTCTTATGAATGATACCAGTTCACTCGGAAGTGTGTCATTATTACGTTTAGTAATCATAGCGTGTAGCATTAGACCATGGTTCAGATCAAAGGAATTCTTCATCTCGTAAAACTTAAAAAAATAAAAATTCAGAATGGGGGAAGAAGACTAGTTCTTTAGGGTCTGCTAGGGAAAGACCATTCAGATTCCATTCTCGAGAACTACACGAAACAGAATATCTAACTCTAACAGAAATATATATTACCCTAAAAAGATTCGATTCTCCCCACACTTAGTTAGCTGTGGTATCGAATTTGTGATTAACTTCATTGTCAATTGGTTCATCAACAACTTGTATATCTCTGAATTTTGCTTCAATCCATTTGTTGATTTCCTCCGTAACTTTCACAAATTCAACTAACATCGCCTTTTCTTTTGGCGATAAATTGGATACTAATCGGTTACATAACTTAAAGTTTCCCTTAATCCTAGCATCGTGAATCCGTTTATAAAGTTTCTTCGTTGAACTGTTAAAAACGGGTTCATCTAATTTCGTATCATCAACGGGGTTCTTTGTGATCGGATCATCATTAAGTGTTTCTTCATCTTCCCCACACTTATGCGTTTTTATTGGTTTAACAGTTTTGGTTGGTGGAGATCTAAACTTTCGGTTCACAAAGGTGACCGATTTATCACCATCCCTAAGTGTCATTCTACCTTCTCTTACATCAATGAATGCCTCGGTGGTTGCTAAAAATGGGCGACCTAAAATTAGAGGAATATTAAGGTTTTCCTCCATATTAATAACTATGAAGTTTGCAACAAAGGTCAAACTTCCCATGTTAACAAGTAAGTTATTTGCTATTCCAACCGGGTGTTTAATGGATAGGTCAAATGATTGAACACCTATTTTGGTTGGTTTTAATTTACCCACACCTAATCTTTTATATAAGGAAAGAGGCATAATATTTGCACTTGCTCTTAAATCTGCGAGTCCATTATATATAGCACCATCATTAAGCAAGCAAGAAATGATAAATTCACCCGGGTCTCCTACTTTAGTAAGTCGAGTTGGTTTGTTAACCTTTTTCGGCTGTTCTTTTCTTGGTTCTTTCACTTCTATTTGAACTTCTTGTTCACATTTTTCTTCGTTTCTTGGAATGGAAGGTTTGTATAAGAATTCTTCTTCATCACTCCAATTTGAAGCTTCCCCGTCTTCTAATTTTGGTTTTTCATATGTTGTTGATAACATATTTATGTTTTCATTCTGAGGGTTTTCTTGGGTGGTGAAATTATGATTGACTTCATTGTCAACTTCCATCGGACCATGTATGTAATGTTTAACTATGTGACCATTAACTTTAAATTCAATCTCATTTGAATTTATTAACTCTATTGTTCCGTATGGAAAAACTCTTTTGACTATAAATGGTCCAGACCATCTTGATTTCAATTTTCCAGGAAATAGCTTGAATAGTGAATTAAAAAGAAGAACTTTATCTCCTTCCTTAAATTCTTTTGAACTTCTGATTCTTTTATCATGCCATTTCTTCGTTCTTTCTTTATAGATTAATGAATTTTCATATGCTTCATGTCTTAATTCTTCTAATTCGTTTAGTTGACTTAATCGTAAATGTCCGGCTTCATGTAAATCAAGATTACATGTCTTCAAAGCCCAAAATGCTTTGTGTTCAATTTCTACTGGAAGGTGACATGCTTTTCCATAAACGAGTCTAAAAGGTGTGGTTCCAATTGGAGTTTTGTAGGCTGTTCTAAAAGCCCAGAGTGCATCCTCCAATTTCATGGATCATTCCTTCGGATTTGATCCTACGGTTTTCTCTAGAATACGTTTTAAAGCTCGATTGGTATTTTCAACTTGTCCACTTATTTGTGGATGATAAGCAGTTGAGATTTTATGAGTTACTCCATATCTTTTGAGAACTTTCTCAAGTTGATTATTACAAAAATGAGTACCCCGATCACTTATTAAAGCTTTCGGTGTTCCGAACCTTGCAAAAAGACGTTTTAAAAAGTTGACTACAACTCGTGCATCGTTAGTCGGGAGAGTTTGTGCTTCCGCCCATTTAGATACGTAATCAATGGCAACGAGAATGTAGAGATTATTATGAGATTTTGGAAATGGACCCATAAAGTCAATACCCCAAATGTCAAATACTTCACATACTTGAATGACATTTTGTGGTATTTCATCACGTTGACTTATTTTTCTGGCCCTTTGACAAGCATCACAGGATTTGCAAAGAAGGTGTGCGTCTTTGAAAATTGTAGGCCAATAGAATCCAGCATCGTAAACTTTTCTTGCTGTGAGTTGAGGCCCATAATGCCCTCCTGTTGGTCCTGTGTGACAATGGTTTAAGATTTGACTAGCTTCATCCCCGAATACACATCGGCGAATTATTCCATCAGAACAACTTTTAAACAAATGTGGATCTTCCCAGAAATAGTGTTTTATATCACTAAAGAATTTCTTTCGTTTTTGGTATGACAATCCTTTTTCAAGAAATCCACATACTAGGTAGTTTGCATAGTCTGCAAACCATAGAATTTCATTATAATCTATCTTCAAAAGATATTCATCAGGAAAGTTGTCTTGTATAGCCGATTTATTTAGAACTTCTAATTCAGGATTTTCAAGACGAGAAAGATGATCGGGTGCGAGATTTTCTGCTCCCTTTTTATCTCGGATCTCAATATCAAACTCTTGTAAGAGTAAGATCCAACGGATTAATCGTGGTTTGGCATCTTGTTTCAAAAATAGGTATCTAAGAGCAGAATGATCGTTATAGACCACCGTTTTAGTTAGAACGAGATATGAACGAAATTTGTCAAAAGCAAAAACAATGGCAAGGAGTTCTTTTTCAGTAGTTGTGTAATTTGTTTGTGCTCCTTGTAATGTCTTACTAGCATAATAAATAGGTTGAAATCGTTTTTCAATCCTTTGTCCTAAAACGGCTCCCATTGCAAAATCACTTGCATCGCACATGAGTTCAAACGGTAGATTCCAATTTGGAGTTATCATAATCGGCGCATTAGTGAGTTTTTCTTTAAGAATATTAAAAGATTTAATGCATTCATCTGAAAAGATGAATGGAGCATCCTTTTCTAGGAGTTTATTCATAGGAGTGGCAATTTTGGAAAAATATTTTATGAAACGTCGGTAAAAACCGGAATACCCTAGGAAACTCCTAACTCCTCTAACATTAGTGGGATGTGGAAGTTTAGCAATTACATCTACTTTAGCTCTATTCACTTCAATTCCTTCCTTTAAAATTTTATGTCCAAGAACGATGCCTTCTTTAACCATGAAATGACATTTCTCCCAATTAAGAACTAGATTTGATTGTTCGCATCTAATAAGCATTCGTTCAAGATTAACTAGACATGATTCAAAAGTATCACCGAAGACTGAAAAGTCATCCATGAAGACTTCCATGCATTCTTCTATCATGTCGTGAAAAATCGTTATCATGCACCTTTGAAAGGTTGCAGGGGCATTGCAAAGTTCAAATGGCATGCGTTTATAAGCAAAAGTACCATAAGGGCACGTGAACGTGGTTTTCTCTTGGTCCTCGGGTGCTATTGGAATTTGAAAATATCCGGAAAAAACCATCAAGAAAGCAATAGTAACTATTTTCGGCTAATCTTTCCAACATTTGATCAATGAAAGGTAAGGGAAAGTGATCTTTTCTGGTGGCGTCATTTAATTTTCTATAATCTATACAAACACGCCATCCTGTTACAGTCCTAGTAGGAATAAGCTCATTTTTTTCATTTGTGATGACAGTCATGCCACCCTTCTTAGGTACACATTGAACTGGGCTTACCCATGGACTATCAGAGATCGGATAAATTAAACCTGCATCAAGCAGTTTAATTATTTCTTTCTTAACAACATCTTGCATATTAGGATTTAGTCTTCGTTGGCGTTGCACATACGTTTTATGACCTTCTTCCATAAGGATTTTATGTGTGCAATAAGAAGAACTTATTTCTTTAATGTCATGAATTTTCCATGAAATAGCTGGTTTATGAGCTTTTAGTACAGAAATGAGTTGAGATTTTTCATTTTCCGTAAGAGAAGACGATATTATTACAGGTAATTCAGATTCACCATGTAAATAAGCGTATTCCAAATGGTTTGGAAGTGGCTTTAACTCTAATGTCGGTGGTTCTTCTATCGATGATTTATATCGATATCAGTCTTCCTCTTTTAGCATTTGAATTTCTTCTTTTGTTGGTTCATATCCATTAGCCATAAGTGTAGCTAACATTTCAGTTTCATCAATTGGTTCACTTCCTTCTCCTAAAGAACATTCTCCTGTTCCTTGTAATTATGGAAATTCTTCTAACAATTCTGCATGTGAATCTATAGTTTGAATATAATAACATGTATCATTTGCAGATTGCGGTTGTTGCATGGTTCTATCAACAGAAAAGGTAACACTCTCGTCCTCTATACTTAGGGTTAGTTTATTACTGAACACGTCTATTATTGCTTTAGCCGTGTTTAAGAATGGTCTTCCTAATATGAGAGGAACTCGAGAATCTTCTTCCATGTCCAGAATAACAAAATCTACTGGAAATACTAAAGTACCAACTTTAACTAGCATGTTTTCTATTATCCCTCAAGGATATTTTACTGATCGATCGGTTAGTTGTATACTTATTCTTGTTGGTTTCAATTTTCCAAGGTCTAGTTTAGCGTATAGTGAATACGGCATTAAATTTATAGTTGCACCTAAATCTGTCAATGCTTCTATTGAACTAAGACTACCCAAAAAACATGGAATTGTGAAACTTCCTGGATCAGATAATTTTTCTGGTATCTTATTCAACAGTACTGCGGAACAGTTTGCATTCATAGAAATAGCCGAGAGTTCTTCCATTTTCTTTCTATTTGTGATTAGATCTTTCAAGAATTTGGCATATCTTGGCATTCCTGAAATCACATCAATGAAAGGAAGATTGACATTTATTTGTTTAAACATATCCAAGAATTTGGATTGCTCGGCTTCAAGTCTTTCTTTTCTCATTTTACTCGGGTAAGCAAGTGGTGGTTGGTATGGTTTTACATAAGGTTTAGCCTTAACTGTGTTATCTTCATTAACCTTTTCAACTACCGGTTCTGTTTCCTTATCTTGCTCAGGTTGTGGTTCTTGTGGAGTAGGAATAGAGTCATCAGAAATTATAGGTATTTCAGGTGGTTTAAGTGTAATACCACTTCTTGTGGTAATGGATTTAGCTGTTTTATTACGGGGGTTAGCATTTGTATCACTAGGTAGACTTCCCGGTTTTCTTTCACCTATCAACCTTGCTAGGTTACTTACTTCTTGTTCCAAATTTTGAATAGAAGCTTGTTGATTTCTAAATTCTTGAGCATTTTGTTCATTGGTTTGTTTCTGAGATGTGAAAAATTGCGTTTGAGATTCAACTAGCTTCGACATCATGTCTTCTAAATTTGGCTTTTTATCATCGGTTTGTGGTGGTTTGTTTTGAAAAATAGGTCTTTGCTGATTGTAAGTATTATTGGATACTTGTTAATTGCTAGGACCTTATTGGTTGTTGTATGGAACATTTCGATTATAATTCTGGTTTTGATTGTAGATTGGTCTTGGCGGTTGATAATTATTCTGATAATTATTTCCAGGCCTTTGGTTTATGTATGAAACATTCTCTCTTTGTTCCATTGTTGGTTCAATACTGAGACAATCTTTTGTCAAATGTGGTCCTCCACACTGCTCACAACTAATTCTTATTGAGTGGATATCTTTAGTCATCTTTTCCATTCGTCTCTCAAAAGCATCTATCTTTGCAGAAATGGAATCAAAGTCATGGCTAGAATTGGCTCTAGCTGCTTTAGATGATCTAACGATATCTTTTTCTTGATGCCACTCATGTGAGAGGGAAGCAGTGTTATCAATAATTTTGTAAGCGTCAGTTGCGGTTTTCTTCATAATGGAACCACCAGCTGCTATATCGATGTATTTTCTTGTAGTGATGTCGCATCCTTGGTAGAATATTTGTACTATTTCACAAGTGTCTAAACCATGTTGCGGACATCCTCTCAATAACTTTCCAAATCTTGTCCACGCCTCATATAGAGTTTCATTTGGCTTTTGTGTGAACGTAACAATTTCTCCTTGAAGTCTCACGGCTTTAGATGCCGGAAAGAATTGTTTAAAAAAAATTTCAACTAAAACGTCCCATGTGTCAATCGCCCCTTCAGGTAACGATTCTAACCAATCTTTGGCTTCTCCCTTTAAAGTCCAGGGAAATAACATGAGATATATCTGTTCATCCTCCACTTCTCTTATTTTGAATAAAGTACAAATCCTATTAAAGGTACGAAATTGGCATTGATTAGTTACCATGTGTAGAATTTGTCCTTTTATTTCATAATCCGGCGCATTAATGTCTGGTTGAGTAATTGCGTGACCTTGGCCAGTGCGTTTAGCTCTCATTTGGTCTTCCATACTTAGAGTTTCCAGATTTTCTATGATTGAATTTGTTGAGTCTGAATCACTAGAGGATTCTGATTTAATGGGTTGTTCTTCGACAATCTCCGTTTGAATGATTGGTGGTTCCGAAGGAAAGATTAGTGGTTCAGGATCTCTGAATTGTCCCTGAATATCTTCCGGATTCTCAATTGTGTTGTCGGGTTCAAAAAATGGATTATCGGAAATTTGAATTGGAGTACTTGGTCGACTTGATGACGATTCTAAAGAAAAATCAACGGCAACAATATTGGCTAGATGTCTTGATCGAGTTATAGGTGGTGAACGTACGAAAGGTGGTGAACGTTTTGCTCGGTGCATTCACTGAATATCTTTTTAGTTATAAAAGATAAAAATTATATGCGTTATCAAATTAATAGACTTTTCTGCTTTTGCCCACGTTTCGAATAGCCAAAAGATGTAGCAGGGAGCCAGAACTCTTTAAATCAGAAGCTCACAACTCAGCCACTAACAAATCCAACTATTACTACGAAGCAGAAAATTTGGATGTCTATCAATTTAACCACTTAAAATAATTTTTAGTTGAAATTTAAAGAAATTTTAGAGAAGAAATAGAAAATTCGATGTCCTAAAAACTAGAGCAGAAAAAAAATAAGAAAGAAAAAGAGTGCGTCGGAAAACGTCGAAAAATAAAAGGTCTAAAAATAAAAATAAGAAAGTAGTGCGTCGAAACTTAAAAGGTACTAAAATTTTAAAACGGCGTCGCAAAATTCTAAAGCACCTAAATCTTAGTCTAAAGAAAAAGCACTTAAGGGATTTTACGGCAAACCCTAAAAATCTAGAAATAAAAATAAGCTACGGCAAAATACTAGAACTTAAAACTAGTTATGAACGATAAAAATACAAATATTACGAATAAACGATTAAAAAGTTACGAAATATAAAAAGATATAAAAAGTGATAAAATTACTTATTTTTATAAAAATATTATTTTTATATTTATTATTTTATAAAAGTATTAATTTTATAAATTAATAAAACTAATTAAAACTTAAAATACAAAATTAATTAAAAACTTAAACTAAATTATTATAATAATTAACCTAACTAGGGTTTAAAAATAATAATAAATAAAAATACTACGTAATTAATGCGAAATTAGGTCAAACCAGACGTGTCAGAATAGGCTACGCGATCTCGTAGATTTTTGCCTTGTCTCCTCCGAGATCGCGGAGCTCAATAGTACCGGACTCAGTATTGGGCTAAAACAGTTCGGCCCAATTCGAAATTTAATTAAACACAGTTTTGGGCTTCGTATTAATCTGGCCCAGTTCGATTTCTATTATTATTATTATTATTATTTTCTTTTATAAAATATATATATAACTTAAATAAAAAATTTAATTTTAAAAACTAAAATAAAAATACTTTTTAACTTTTTATATATTTAACAACTCTTAAAAACAAAAATATAGATTTTTTTATATTTTTTTATATTTTCTTTTTATATTTTTTTATATTTTTAATAATTAAAATGTATTTTTACAAAAGCGTATTTTTACAAAAGTAAACAAAGAATCCTTTTTTTTATAGTGTTGCGCTTTCGGCGTTTTAGTTTTCCCGGCAGCGGCGCCAAAAATACTTGATGTTAAAGCGAAGGGGTACAAAATAGTTATATTTTTACTACAAAATACTATTAAATACGATACAATTTTATACAAGTTATTTATTTATTTATAGAGTGGAAATACCTAAACCTTGCTACAACACTTATAGGCAGTGTACCTAATCGTACAGTAGTGTAGTTTTTAGTAAGTCCGGTTCGTCCACAGGGAACTTAGCCAAGCTTAACACTATATTTTTGAAAACTATATTTGTAAAGATATCAATATATATATATATATATATATATATATATATATATATATATATATATATATATATATATATATATATATATATATATATATATATATATATATATATATATATTTATATATATAAGTAGTATTATTATTATAAAGAGGGGGTTTTACCGTTTAATGACCGGTTTGTCGATTTTAAAACTTAAGTCGCAGTTAAAACCTAATGTAAAATATTAAAAATAAATATAACTTAATTTTAAGCGTAAAGTAAATAACGATTGCGATAAATAAAAGTGCGATAAATAAAATGACAATAAATAAAATTGCGATAATTAAAAAGTACGATAATTAAAAGTGCAATTAAATACAATGACAATAAATAAAAGTGCGATAATTAAAAGTGAAATTAAATATGAAATAAAGGAATTATGCTTATTTAAACTTCCGTAATCATGATGTTCGACGTGTTGTTTTTAGTTTAGTACCATGGGTTAATTGTCCTTTGTCCTCGATTATTTGATATATCCATACGGTTTTATCCATAATAGTCCATCAGTCATAAATATAAAGTGCGAGTGTCTTCGTCAAATTATCCTTATACCCGAAGTCAAATATTCCAACTAATTGGGGATTCGAATTGTAACAAGGTCTTAATACTTTGTTTAATGAATACACCAGGTTATCGACTGCGTGTAGTCCAAAGTTTTACTACTTTGTTAACAATTACACCAATTACCCTTGAATGTAATCCACCCCTGTTTCAACAAGTCTATTAACTATTAATCCAGTTCCGTGTCTGGTAAATTGAACAATTATTGGTATTTATAGATATCCTGCTCACCGTACCCAGTCAAGCGTATGTGATTATATATAAATACGTCAAATTATAAGTCTATATATTAAATTAACGAGGTATCATTTAGTTAATATAAAGCCCATTAATAGCTCATAGTCTAATTTCCACAAGTGTCGTTCTTTTGTTCAAACCTCAATTATGGTACAAAGCCCAATTACCCAAATTTAATATTTAGCCCAACATCACGATTACTTCGACTTAAATAAGCATAATAATAACTTAGCTACGAGACATTAATTTAAAAAGGTTAAACATAACTTACAATGATTAAAAATAGCTTAGCGTTACACGGACATAATTACAACATTCGCTAACATACCCTTATTATTAAAATTAAAATTAAAATTAAAATTAAAATTATAATATATATATATATATATATACACGTTTGAGTAAGAAGAGAAAAAGATGTAATGAAATCGATCGAATGTGTTGCCTTTTATAGGCCCCATTTCTGTTTTGGTGTGTTCCGCGATCTCGATGGAATTCTTCTTCACAGCTCCGCGATCGCGGAGTGTTGGATTCCAGCTCACCAACTTTGGCTCCTAGCTTGCTGATATTGCTAAAAATATACATATAGTTTGTCGCAATATCAATCCAAAATATTATGACTTTTATGTGTATTCGAGTAGTTTTCGGTGTGTAATTGGTTAAAATGTCCAAAGCGTCGAATGAAATGCTATTATCGATTTTCAATGATATAAAGATCAAAATGAAGATAAAATGAAGATTTCTAATGAGTAAAAAAAAAGACTACAACATCGCGCTTCAAGACTACAAACATCGCGCCTCAAGACTACAAGTTAAAACGATCGGAATCACGAAATCTGCGCGCCTGCACGAAAAAAAATCATAACTAAATCATACGGACTCAAAAAAAGGCGAATCAGGTGTCCAGACGTCCGTAACTCACAGGACTACAACTTTTATTTGCATGTCTAGTTCTAAAAATGAGGTACACGGATTGTATAGCTCCTATACAAAACGTGTAATGTTGAAAAATGTAAAATTCAAACAAAGCAAAATGAGTTGGCCAACTTTATGGTAAATAAATAATTCTTTATGCTGGATGGAAGCTTTACAGTCTCTTTACACAACACATGGAATAAATTAGTGAAAATAAAGATCAATGAGAAAATGGGACGGTGGCTTTATGATTAAATATAATACTTTTGCAAGCCTTTGGTCCTTTACAGCAAAAAAGAGAAGTGAACACTCAATTCCACCTACTACTTCAAGAGGCATATGCTATACATACAGAGTACTACACAAATTAAAAGAAGGAGGAGACAGACAATTTACGAGAGATAGGAGAGATATCAACATATCACAAAAAAATAATTATTCACGTCTGTTTTCATTTTTATTTTATTAAGTACTCTGTATCAATTTTATTTTCAGTTCCAAGTTCAATATTTAGGATAGTTTCAATATTAAGGGTGTATTGTTCGTGATTAAGGGTGTTATTGTACGAGTGAAAGGGTATTGTTATTGTAATTTTTCTACCGTTTGAAGTTAATGAAAGTGAAGATTTTCGTAAGTTTATTCTATTAAAATTATCGTTATCAATTTTTATCGTTATTATTATGTTTGATTGTTTTTATTTTTATGTTTACCCTAGCATAATGAGTAGCTAAATTTCCCTAGTGTTTGCTTAGATGTAGAGCCCCTAGTGAAATGGATTGTTATCATTTGTAAAAATTAAAATGTAACTTGAGTATTTTAACATTGAGCCTAATTAAAAGAACCATTATTATGTACCTAGATATTTAACCCTTGTCACTTAATTTATTAGATTCAAATAACGAAAGTTATTTTTATTTATATAAATTAAGCTTCAACATTAATAATGATCTAGACGAATTTATGAATAAGTTATTAACACTAATTTAGAAATAAAGTTCGGTGGTTTGGGTAATATCAATAGTTATATAATAGTGAAATTGTAAAAAGGGAAACCGTTATGATTTGGGTATTGGCGAAAGTCAATACTAAATTAGGTCTCAATTTAAATACTTGGGGAATAGTAACTATCTAAATAAGATCCGATGAAAATTAGATTTAATTTAGCTAGTCGAAACTTTATATATTCGAAAGAAAAATATAAAGTTTTATACTAAAACATTTTAATAGGACTTAAACTCAAAACAATCCATGGATCTAGAGGTGACACATTTAAGTAAACACTCCTATTTATTTATATTGTAAGTTGTTATTTTTACTTTTATTCATTGAGTAAATTAAATTAATATTTCTATCAGTTTCATTTACGTACTGTTAGTAATTTTTATGACTTAAATAACCCTCATGCTAAAAAGATACGGGTTAGAAGACCAATATGAGGGGTTGTTAAACATTAGCACATTCAGAGAAACAAAACCCCAATATCACTCCCCAACTCAATTGGTTTAATATCAAAATTGTAACATGAAAACATGAAAATTAATTGGTTTTATGATCGATTCAAATATAACTTGAAGATTAAAAACCAATTTTCTAATAATTAAATTTGTAATTTAGTTAATTTTATTTAAATTGTATTTTATTTTTTTGTATGATATTTATTCCTAATCCAAAACTTTTTTTAAACTAGTTTAACATCAAAGACTATTAAAAACCATTAAACACTCCATCTCCCTGTGGAACGAATCGGATTTACCAATAAACTAAACTACGCGGATAGGACTAGTTGCCTATATATGTGTGAAATCAACCTGAATTCATTAAAATACCACATATACAATAAATCAATTCGTGTAACAAAACAACTCAAATCCGTTCAATAAATAAAGGTTGCGTTTCGAATCATCAACTTTTTGGCGCCGCTGCCGGGGAGTTGGCAGTTAAATAAATAGATAATTTTTCTAATTCGTAGTAGTAGTTGGATTTGTACGTGGACCGGGTTGTTGGATCACCAATTTTATTGGTCAATAGAAGGATCCTGCCCCTCTGCTGCATCTTTTGGCTATTCGAAACGTGGGCAAAATCAGAAGGAAAATCTGTTTGTTTAAGGGTTTTTATCATTGTTTTTATGTTATTCGATCCTCTCGAGGAAATTCATTTCCAAGAAAGTTCAAAGTTTATGAATAAATCCTTTAGTTCTTTGTACAATTTCCCAATTGTATGATCCGTTCAGAAAATCCTAAACTCGTTAAACTTAATCCGGAACCGCAAAGAATTAATAAAGGACAAAAACAACAAAAAGAAGCAGGAAGTACTAGTAATTTTAAAACACAGAAAAACACTAAAAAAGAAACAAGTAAGTAACACTAGAAAAGCTTTTGGTGTTATGATCTCATAATAGAAATTAATGCATGAACTTACGTTCCTCCAACACTGAATTAACTCCTTCATATCCTGAACCCGAAAGGGAATTCCACGAACGCTTAAGAGCTCAAGAAGTAGAATCTCTTGCTGAGAATTTACAATCACTTTCCTTAGGCAACAAGAACAGGTCAGGGCCACGCAATTATCCAACCCACGATGACTGACGGTTTTGAAATAAAGGGTCAATTTCTCCACATGGTGACTAATACATGTCAATTCGGTGGAGCCCCAAATGAGGATGCTAACGAGCATCTTCGTAAGTTTGTAAGCATTTGCAAGCTTTTCAAAATCAAAGATGTCACCGATGAAGTAGCATGTTTAAAAATCTTTCCATGGTCCTTAAAGGATGATGCAAGAGATTGGCTAGACTCGTTACCAGAAGGTTATATTGAAGACTGGAATGATATGATGGACAAGTTTTTGTCAGAATTCTTTCCTGCTTCAAAAGCAGCAAAATTGAAAAGTGATATAAATCACTTTATGCAAAAGCCTAATGAAACTCTTTATGAAGCTTGGACCCGATTCAACAAAATGCTTAGGGTATGTCCTCAACACGGGTTGAATACATTCCAAAAGGTCCAAATATTCTATAAAGGAGTCAATGTGGCAACTAGAAAAGATATAGATATTGCAGCCGGAGGTTCGATCATGAAGAAAACACCTGAAGACGCTCACACAATCATTGCCGATATAGCAGCCCATTCCCATAATTGGCATCAAGAGATGGAATTCTCTAGATCATCAAAGGTTGCTAGTATCGAAAGTAATGATGAAATTGCTTCTTTAAAAGTCCAAATAGCAAATCAAGCAAGGCAAATTGAGAAGGTAACCAAAGAAATGCACGTTTTTAGAGTAGGGTGTGAACTGTGCCAAGGTCCCCATCTTACTAGAGATTGTGATCAAAGTACAATGGAAGAGCAAGCAAATTTCTTAGGTTACTTGCGAAAAGGTGAAATGAATTTCAATAATTTTCCAGCAATAGAAGCAAACAACCGAAAATATCCTCCTATAAACAGCTATCAAATAGGAGGACCTTCAGGTTCAAATAATAATAACTATCAAGGAGGAAATCCAGGTTTCCAAAACAACCGGAATTTCCCAAATCAAAATCAAAGAAATGCACCACCAGGTTATAATCACTTAAATAACCGAAATCAACCTCAATGAATTTATCAAAATAATTTCCAACACAATCAATCACAACCACAAGCACTCATACAACCACAACCTGAGAAGAAATCCGGTTTAGAAGATCTCTTGAGAGATTTTATGGTTAAGCACGAGCAAAATGCGGAACTTCCAACAGAGCAAATTCGAAATCAACAAGCCACAATTCAGAATTTAGAAAGAGATGTTGGAAGGATCTCACAGTTACTATCAGAGAGACCACCAGGTACTCTCCCCTCAAATACTCAAGTGAATCCCAACAACAACCAAACAAGAAATGAGCATGTAAATGCTATAACTACTATAAGTGGTTTAACTATTAACCCGGAGACTCTTAAGTCCCTGGAAGTTCCTTTATCTCCTTCTGTTTTACAAGTACCGGTTGATAAAAATGAGCAAGTTGACAAAGAACAAGAAAAAGATGATCCACCAGAGGTCATATCGAAGAAAAGTGAAGAACCACCAGTAAAGGTGTATAAGGAACCTATTCCATACCCAAAACCATTGAAGAAAGATAGACTCGCGAGTCGATATCAGAAATTTGTGGACATGATCAAACAAATTAGCATTAACATGCCACTCGCGGAGGTTCTTAGGGATATGCCCAATTACGGGAAGTTTTTGAAAGATCTCATATCTTCGAAGGGTAAATACCACGACG
The DNA here is from genome assembly GCF_046630445.1 of Rutidosis leptorrhynchoides. Lineage (NCBI taxonomy): Eukaryota > Viridiplantae > Streptophyta > Magnoliopsida > Asterales > Asteraceae > Rutidosis > Rutidosis leptorrhynchoides. Next base: position 40,270,837 of record NC_092342.1, on the reverse strand, counting down.
TTTCTGCCACATTCCTCCATGAGGAGTGTTCGGCCATCTTGAAGAAACAAAATGTACCTCCAAAATTGGGAGACCCGGGTAGTTTTATCATTCCATGTATGATGGGTGATTCGGTAGTGTACAATGCACTAGCCGACCTAGGTGCAAGTGTTAACCTAATGCCTTACTCGTTATATTTAAAACTTGACTTCGGAGACTTAAAACCAACCCGGATGGGTATTCGATTAGCAAACCAATCATTTGATACTCCCATAGGTATAGCCGAGGATATTCTTGTAAAAGTTGGCTCACTTATCTTTTCCGTCGACTTTGTTATTCTAGAAATGCAAGAGGACACAAAAGTTCCTATCATTTTAGGACGTCCTTTCCTTAACACTGCAGATGCTATCATTAATGTCCAAAAAGAACAATTGAGTCTAGGTGTGGGAAACGAGAGAATAATTTGTCACATTGACAAAGCCATGAAAAGACTCACTTCCACCGATGACTCTTGTTTTCAAATTGATGTTATAGATCTTTGTGTCGAGAATGAATTGCAGGAGCTACTGGAAATTGATATCCCGGGGTTAGCCCCGGTAAGTGAGAATGAATACTTCAATACTGATAAAGATTTTGATGAGTTGATGAAGGTGGTCACGGATGACGAGACCATCAAAGAAGAAATTCCCAAGGAAGAGGAATCGTTTGAGGAAATCAAGAATGAAGATAGATTCCGTATAAAGAATTCCTTGGAAGAACCACCCGTACTAGAGCTTAAAGAGCTGAGGAAATCAAGAATGAAGATAGATTCCGTATAAAGAATTCCTTGGAAGAACCACCCGTACTAGAGCTTAAAGAGCTACCCAAACACTTGGAGTATGCTTATCTCGAAGGTACATCTCAATTACTGGTAATTATTGCTTCACATCTTTCTGGTAACGAGAAGGATATGTTAATCTCTGTTTTAAAAACCCATAAAAAGGCTATAGCCTGGAAAACAACCGACATTCCAGGGATAAACCCGTCTTATTGTACACATAAAATTCTCCTTGAGAATGACTTTAAACCAGTAGTACAAAGACAACGCAGGCTAAATCCCAACATGAAAGAGGTTGTTAAAAAGGAGGTAGTCAATCTTCTTGACGCCGGGTTAATCTATCCCATCTCCGATAGTCCTTGGGTTAGTCCAGTACAAGTAGTACCCAAAAAGGGGGGTACAACCGTTATTCTAAATGAAAAGGACGAACTCGTTCCAACTAGAACGGTTACTGGCTGGAGAGTCTGTATTGATTATAGACGTCTCAATGATGCCACAAGAAAGGATCATTTTCCGTTACCTTTTATTGATCAAATGATTGAACGATTAGCGGGGAAAGAATATTATTGCTTTCTAGATGGTTTCTCAGGTTACTTCCAAATTCCAATTGATCCCAACGACCAAGAAAAGACCACATTCACTTGTCCTTTTGGTACCTTTGCCTATCGCCGCATGCCGTTTGGTTTATGCAATGCACCCGGAACCTTTCAAAGGTACATGATGGCAATTTTCGATGATATGGTAGAGGATTGTATGGAAGTCTTCATGGATGACTTTTTCGTGTTTAGAGATTCCTTTGAATCGTGTCTTTTTAACCTTGAACGTATGCTTATCGGATGTGAGAAAGCAAATTTGGTCCTAAATTGGGAAAAATGCCACTTCATGGTAAAGGAGGGCATTGTTCTTGGTCACAAAATATCTCGTGCGGGAATAGAGGTAGATAAAGCTAAAATTGAAGTTATCTCTAAACTACCTAAACCGTCAAATGTTAAGGCCATTAGAAGCTTTCTTGGTCACGCGGGATTCTATAGGCGATTTATCAAAGATTTTTCTAAAATCGCCCGCCCATTGACCAAGCTTCTTGAAAAGGATGCTCCATTTGACTTTGATTCTAATTGCGAAAATGCATTCTCGATTCTAAAGTCAAAACTCACACAAGCTCCCATTAACGTATCTCCGGATTGGAGTATGCCATTTGAGCTAATGTGTGACGCAAGCGACTATGCCTTAGGTGTTGTCTTAGGACAACGACCCGATAATCATTTTCTTCCAATTTATTATGCAAGCAAAACACTAACGGGGGCTCAAATTAATTATACCACCACGAAAAAGGAGCTCCTAGCGGTTGTTTATGCGTTTGATAAATTTCGGTCATATTTGGTGTTGTCCAAGACCATTATTTACACGGACCATTCGGCACTTAGGTACTTATTCTAGAAACTAGATGCAAAGCATCGTCTCATACGTTGGGTTCTTCTACTTCAAGAATTTGACATTGAGATACGTGATAAGAAAGGAGCCGAGAATCTAGCTGCCGACCATTTATCCCGACTTGAAAACCCCGAATTAGATAAACTCGATGATACAATCATCAAGGACACATTTCCAGACGAATCTCTAATGAGGGTTGACAAGGAATCTGAAATTCCATGGTTTGCTCATTTTGCAAACTATCTTGCTTCAGGCATTCTTCAAAAAGGACTTTCTTACCAACAAAAGAAGAAATTCTTTGCGAATTTGAAATCCTATTTCTGAGAACACCCCGACCTATTTTGTGTTGGTGCAGATCAAATAATTTGCCGTTGTGTGTACGGACAAGAGGCTCAACAAATTCTTGAGCATTGCCATCAAGGGCCCACCGGCGGTCATTTTGGACCAAACCACACTGCAAGAAAAATCCTTGACTCGGGCTTTTATTGGCCCAGGATCTTTAAAGATGCTTATAATTTCGTTCGGACTTGTAATGCATGCCAACGAACGGGTAACATCACAAAAAAGGATGAGATGAATCAAACCGGCATCCAAGTTTGTGAAATCTTTGATATTTGGGGAATCGATTTCATGGGACCATTTCCAAGTTCCCATAAGTGCAAGTACATCCTAGTAGCCGTTGACTATGTATCCAAGTGGGCTGAAGCAAAAGCTTTGCCTTCAAATGATGCTAGGGTGGTGGTGAACTTCTTGAAAAATCTCTTCTCACGCTTTGGAATCCCAAAGGCGCTCATATCCGACCGAGGAACACATTTTGCCAACAACCTTCTTGAAAAGGTGTTGAAGAAGTATGGCGTAACTCATCGTTTCTCTACTCCGTACCACCCGCAAACAAGTGGTCAAGTGGAGAACACGAATCGTGCCTTGAAACGCATACTTGAGAAAACGGTTAATAACAACCCTAAGATTTGACAACGCAAGTTAGACGACGCGTTGTGGGCTTTTAGGACTGCGTATAAAACACCAATTGGTACCACACCATTTAGACTTGTATATGGTAAAGCGTGTCATCTACCTGTCGAAGTTGAACACGAGGCATATTGGGCTATGAGAGAATGTAATACTGACCTTGTGCAAGCCGGAGAAAATCGGTTATTACAACTTAACGAACTAGATGAATTAAGATTACAAGCCTACGAAAATTCTAAAACATATAAAGAAAAAACTAAAGTATGGCACGATGCACGATTAAAAAAGAAAGAATTTGAACAAGGGGATAAAGTATTAGTATTCCAATCACGTTTCAAGTTTTCACCTGGTAAACTTAGATCCCGATGGACAGGGCCATATATAATAAAACAAGTTTTTTTATCTGGATATGCAGAGTTATATAGCAAAGACGGTGGAACTTTCAAGGTGAACGGTCATCGACTCAAATTATACTTTGACGGAATCAATACTACGGAAAGAGACAAGATCACCTTCTACCCTAAGGACAATTAAATTCAGGGTAACTTTAAGGTTTTAAACTCCATTCTCGATTTTTTTTTTTTTTAATCTTTAAGAGTGGGGTTAGTTCGGTCTTTCTCTAGCAGACCCTAAAGAACTAGTCTTCTCCCTCCATTCTACCTTTTTAATTTCTTTTTGTGTTCAATTTTTTTTTAAAAAATTTTCAAGATGCGCAATCAATATGTCTACAACCATTTCCTTTTAATGTGCGATAAGATTTTACCAAGGGATGTGGTATTAGATATAAAGAGAAGATGCGATAAGGCGAGAAAAGAAATAAGACAGGAACTTAATGAGACAAACTATGTAAGAGGAAAATCTAAATCAGCTAAAAGGCGTCGAGCGCGTCATTTGGGCAAGTGTGTAAAATGTGGAAAACCAACTCATTACGGAGATTGCCCAAAGAACCAAACGGACTCTAATTATGAATACGTAACCTTGTGCCGAGAAGGGCCGTTTAAATGTTCAGAGGAAAACCTCTTAAACCAACGAGGTTACGCCTACGAAGCAATGGGGAGCGAAATTATGCGACTCTCCTACGAGGCGAGCCAACGCGGTTTCACTCTCTAAATCTTTTTCTCGCCAATTGTGTGTTTGTGCATTTTTTTTGTGTTTATGTTTTGGTGTGTTTTGGTTTGTTTTTGTTTGTTGTGTGTTTTTATTAAAACGGTCTACCATTTAAAAGTGATGAACCTTGAGTTCAACCTGTTTTCATTGAAAACGTTAATGTTAAGTGTTACAACTGAATTATCGTTCTTCAAATTGCACGAAATTTATTGTTGGATTCATAAGATATCTTTTAAATAGTAAACCACAAAAACAAAATAAAAATTATTTCTACTAAAAATATACTTTTTTTTATCAATAACCGTAAAAATATATAACTTGTAATCTTTGTCGTGGATAATGATAGGTGTAACAACCGAAATTATCTCTACCTAGTCGATAGGAAACAAAGTTTTAAGTTTGAAAATTAGTTGATTTAAAAGTATACAAAAATAGAGTGTATTTTAAATTCATGTAATTTTTATTTTTCATATACTTGTTTTAAAATTTTTTAAAAAAAATGTTAATCTTTTTAACACAAAAATAGAGTGTTTTCTTTTATTTCAAAATTTGTTTTCGAGAAAATATTAAAAACTTTAACTTTTAATGAATTAAATTTTATAAATTGAATTTAAAAATTTATAAACGGATAAAGACTAGGTATAACAACCGAAATTTTCGTTACTTCAAATATAAATTTTATAAAGGATATTTCATAATTTTTATCAGTATAAGTTAAAAAAAAAATAAAAAAAATAAAAAATTTAATGGTGTGTTTTAATATTCTCTTTTGCTTTTATTTATATATACAAAAATTTTAAGTGTGGGGTAAAATTTTTGTACTCTTGAACTACAACCCCATCTTGTGTGTGATTAACATGTTTGTTGACAGGTACTTATGATGATGATATATTCGACATAACGAAACACGAAAGTTATATTGTGAAAAAAAGGATTGGATATGTTCATACGATAAGCATTTTACGATCTCCAATTACTTAAAAAAGGAAGTTCTAAATACTTTACACTTTTTGTCCACTCAAATTTATACATTTTATCTGATTTTATGTAATGAGGGCATTACATAATCTTAAGTGTGGGGTGGGGGATATAAATTCTCGAGAACTTATAACTTGGTGGTTTTTACGAAAAATTTTGAAAATTTTTAAACAAATATATCGAGTCAAAATTTTAAGGTAATTACGAGCAATTAAAGATTAGGTGTTAAAAACCGAAATTATCGTCTCAATACATTAAAAACGCATAAGTTTATTTGTTTAAAACCTATAAAAGAAAACCAATTATAACAGAATTTATAAACCCCTATGTTTAGAACCATTTATCACGTGTTTCTATGAAGTTATTGCAGATATCATTGCTTTGGAATGTATAAACCTGAGTATCCCATTGATTGCGAAGGAAGTCAAGTCTTCCAAACTGACACACTTGCTAACTTATGTTAGAAGATGTAGTTCAGAACAGCTGTAGGTTGATGAAAAATCTTGAAAAGTCATCTCTATCATCGGCTGAAAATCCACCTAACCTCAGCATCAAACAGGGTTTTTGGTGGTCAGACTTATCCTGACCATGAGATGGATCTGTCTCGTACAATGGGGGGGCACATTGCAAATTAGCTTTTAAGACTAATGAATCTAATCCCCAGATAGATGATCTCCGTAAAAATCAACCGCATCTATGTTTGACCGCGGTCAACATACATATGCCATAACAAATTGAGGTGTGCAAACTCATGGTTCACCGATGATATTTGGACACGATATAAGTTTCTTCTAAAACTTATGCTATTTTATGAACTATATTGTGTAAAACCATTTTTTAGGACATTCGGTTTCAAGTTCCATGATACTTCAATTATGGGGGCGGATAGCTTGCTAATCGCCGACTGAGGCTTCGGTTTTCAGTTACCCTCAACCGGAATTTGAGATTAAAACCGGAAAACGTGTCTAGTGTAAAAACTAGCATGACATTTTATAAAATCATAAAACGTTTTCACAAGGTCCAATTTTCCCTAAGGATCCAAATTTTTAAACCTCAGTCACGAACCTCAAACTTTGTTTTCGTTGTCAGAATTTTATTTCGTGTGGTGTGCGTGTGATTCAATAAAAAAAATTGTGTAGTGTTTCCAACTTATTCCATATAGCGTGTGTTTTCGTTTCGTGTGACGTGTGTGTGTGATGAATGATTGATATGGAAAAATATGCAGTATTCTGAGTCTATTAAAAAGATGTTATTGCTTGAGGACAAGCAACGTTCAAGTGTGGGGTAATTTGATATTGCTAAAAATATACATATAGTTTGTCGCAATATCAATCCAAAATATTATGACTTTTATGTGTATTCGAGTAGTTTTCGGTGTGTAATTGGTTAAAATGTCCAAAGCGTCGAATGAAATGCTATTATCGATTTTCAATGATATAAAGATCAAAATGAAGATAAAATGAAGATTTATAATGAGTAAAAAAAAGACTACAACATCGCGCTTCAAGACTACAAACATCGCGCCTCAAGACTACAAGTTAAAACGATCGGAATCACGAAATCTGCGCGCCTGGACGAAAAAAAATCATAACTAAATCATACGGACTCTAAAAAAGGCGAATCAGGTGTCCAGACGTCCGTAACTCACAGGACTACAACTTTTATTTGCATGTCTAGTTCTAAAAATGAAGTACACGGATTGTATAGCTCCTATACAAAACGTGTAATGTTGAAAAATGTAAAATTCAAACAAAGCAAAATGAGTTGGCCAACTTTATGGTAAATAAATAATTCTTTATGCTGGATGGAAGCTTTACAGTCTCTTTACACAACACATGAAATAAATTAGTGAAAATAAAGATCAATGAGAAAATGGGACGGTGGCTTTATGATTAAATATAATACTTTTGCAAGCCTTTGGTCCTTTACAGCAAAAAAGAGAAGTGAACACTCAATTCCACCTACTACTTCAAGAGGCATATGCTATACATACAGAGTACTACACAAATTAAAAGAAGGAGGAGACAGACAATTTATGAGAGATAGGAGAGATATCAACATATCACAAAAAAATAATTATTCACGTCTGTTTTCATTTTTATTTTATTAAGTACTCTGTATCAATTTTATTTTCAGTTCCGAGTTCAATATTTAGGATAGTTTCAATATTAAGGGTGTATTGTTCGTGATTAAGGGTGTTATTGTACGAGTGAAAGGGTATTGTTATTGTAATTTTTCTACCGTTTGAAGTTAATGAAAGTGAAGATTTTCGTAAGTTTATTCTATTAAAATTATCGTTATCAATTTTTATCGTTATTATTATGTTTGTATGTTTTTATTTTTATGTTTACCCTAGCATAATGAGTAGCTAAATTTCCCTAGTGTTTGCTTAGATGTAGAGCCCCTAGTGAAATGGATTGTTATCATTTGTAAAAATTAAAATGTAACTTGAGTATTTTAACATTGAGCCTAATTAAAAGAACCATTATTATGTACCTAGATATTTAACCCTTGTCACTTAATTTATTAGATTCAAATAACGAAAGTTATTTTTATTTATATAAATTAAGCTTCAACATTAATAATGATCTAGACGAATTTATGAATAAGTTATTAACACTAATTTAGAAATAAAGTTCGGTGGTTTGGGTAATATCAATAGTTATATAATAGTGAAATTGTAAAAAGGGAAACCGTTATGATTTGGGTATTGGCGAAAGTCAATACTAAATTAGGACTCAATTTAAATACTTGGGGAATAGTAATTATCTAAATAAGATCCGATGAAAATTAGATTTAATTTAGCTAGTCGAAACTTTATATATTCGAAAGAAAAATATAAAGTTTTATACTAAAACATTTTAATAGTACTTAAAATCAAAACAATCCATGGATCTAGAGGTGACACATTTAAGTAAACACTCCTATTTATTTATATTGTAAGTTGTTATTTTTACTTTTATTCATTGAGTAAATTAAATTAATATTTCTATCAGTTTCATTTACGTACTGTTAATAATTTTTATGACTTAAATAACCCTCATGCTAAAAAGATACGGGTTAGAAGACCAATATGAGGGGTTGTTAAACATTAGCACATTCAGAGAAACAAAACCCCAATATCACTCCCCAACTCAATTGGTTTAATATCAAAATTGTAACATGAAAACATGAAAAGTAATTGGTTTTATGATCGATTCAAATATAACTTGAAGATTAAAAACCAATTTTCTAATAATTAAATTTGTAATTTAGTTAATTTTATTTAAATTGTATTTTATTTTTTTTGTATGATATTTATTCCTAATCCAAAACTTTTTTTAAACTAGTTTAACATCAAAGACTATTAAAAACCATTAAACACTCCATCTCCCTGTGGAACGAATCGGATTTACCAATAAACTAAACTACGCGGATAGGACTAGTTGCCTATATATGTGTGAAATCAACCTGAATTCATTAAAATACCACATATACAATAAATCAATTCGTGTAACAAAACAACTCAAATCCGTTCAATAAATAAAGGTTGCGTTTCGAATCATCACTTGCCGACGGTTTATAAATATATACATAATATATATATATATATATATATAGATATATATATATATATATATATATATATATATATATATATATATATATATATATATATATATATATAATTTTAAGAATTATTTATATATTATATTATATTTATGTGCATAGTTGACTTGTAATTTTAACTCCGTTGCGTCGCGCGTTGAAAGTTGGTTCATGTCCTGATTCTGGATTTTCGAACGCCTTTTCGTATAATTTAATATCTTATACTTTGCGTTTTGTAACTTGTACTTTTATAATTTCTAGACGTTTCTCATCAATAATTTGAACCACTTGGATTGTACTTTGTACTTTTGAGCTTTTTGGTCATTTGCGTCTTCAATTTGTCGAATCTGTCTTTTGTCTTCACCTTTTATTATTTAAACGAATATCACTTGTAAATAGAACAATTGCAACTAAAAGCTTGTCTTTCTTGAGGGATAATGCTATGAAATATATGTTCGTTTTTAGCATTATCAGCCATACAACATAAGTTCTCGCTTACACCCGGCAAGTGTAACTAATAATAATCGAATTGAGGATTTTGTTCTAACTCATATGTAGAATGTTTGTTTTCATACTTGTGTTCACTTTGTAAAATGAAACGTTTATGTTTTCTCATCTCAATGTAAGTTTAAAAGGGTAAAAGTGGGACTATGATCTCACCTTGAGTGCACGATTATTACTTCACAAGTAAACGTGTGCAAGGACAATTGCTAGTCTTGACCTAAACAAGTAGGTTGTATCAATAACGGGAACAGTGGTCAAAGTTGTTCAATTAGTCCTATGGCTAGTTACGACTCGAATATATAGCATGTGAATCAAATTATCAAGTTTCATGCGAGATACAAGTATAAAAGCATGTTAGAACGATTGCCTAAACATTTGGTTAAGTTTGACTAAAAGTCAAACTTGGTCAAAATTGAAGTCAACGGGGTCGGGTCGGGTATCCGAAAATTTTCCCATGATGAGGAATTGTATATGAGCATGTTATCCAAATTTCATGTTAATCAGAGTTGCGGTTAAGTGGGAAAAGTTTGTGAAAAATAAAACAACAAAGGAATTTTGGTCTGGGGAAGTGCGCGGCGCGCTAAAGCGTGGAATCAGGTCAGGAATTGTCTAAAGGGGGTAAGCATCTGGGTCTTCACATTTGCGCGGCGCACGAAATAATGCGCGCCGCGCATTACTACTTAAAAGGTGCTGTTTGCTGAAATTTTGTTAAGTCTCGAACCAAACATCAAACAAACATAACTCATGAACCGAAAACAATCAAAGTGCATGCCATACACCGTTGGAAAGGTAATTTAACGAGGAACACAACTAAACACATTTCATCAACCAAAATCATCATTTACAATAATCAAATCCAAGTTGAAAGCTCATTAAATGCCTACCAAATATGCTTTCAAGTTCATAAATGCACTTTGATGATTCGAGAATTAAATGCACACATATAAAATGCCGTTTTGTAGGTAATCATGCATACAATGCTAATAAACACTTACAATTAACCTTGCAAAGCATTCAATACATTTAAATTCCATTTTACTTCTATCAAACCCTAACCCAAAATCACAAAATCAATAATCATTTTAATGAAGTGTTCTTAATCAACCTACACATCAAATTGAAGCTAGTGATGCTAGTAACACATTTAATACATTAACATCTAACAACATTTAAGCAACCAAATCTCAAGATCAAACACACCCATTTCAAGTTTAAGCTAGTTACATCAAAATAACAAGAACAAGCATACAAATCATATATTCATGTTAGACTTGAGCCATAGACACTGATTAACACTTTTATAAGTTAAAAACATCAAGAACAAAGAATTTAGTGATTTTAGAAAGTTACCCAAACTTGATGAAATCGGTATAGAATTGAAGAGGAAGATGCAAGGATTCCAAATATGTAATTTATTTTGATGTTTGATTGCTAGATTGAAAATGGATGATGAATCTTTGATTTGGAGTTTTGAGAAAAAAGATGAAAGTATTAAGAAAAAGGAAAAAGGAAATGGATAATGAATGGAGGAGATGGATGTTGACTCTTTGACCTAGTCATGAGTTTGGTCAAATGACAACATTGGTCCCTCAAGTTTGAAGCGGGTGCGTGTATTAACCAAACGGATTACCTAAATGAAATATTTTAAAACGCGTATTAACAGAAGATGTTATAATTATATAACGGAGTTTAAATAAATAAACGAAAAGTAAACGAAAAAAGGCGGGATGTTACAATAGTGACCAATTCCATACTTATAATTAGACTGTGTAGCAAGTCTGTGACAAGTGCAGTGATTGTATGTGACTATGTGTACACCCAGTGCCAACTCATGGTGTTTTTCTGACGTAAGAGGCCAACCCTACCCACATTGGTGATTTCGGGTGGGAGTCTGTTGGGTCCAAGTGTTGTTGTTTGAGTAATATAGTCTGAATGATGCATGTGATGTGTGTGGAAGACTATACTAGTGATTCAGTAGCAAGGACTATCGGTAGACTCTAGCCGGATCAGCTATTAGTTGAAGGCACGTACAAGCCGCCGGTCCTCTTGTTACTCTGTGATTAGTGACCAATGACTTAAACTGTGCTTGATGCTTATAGTGATGTCCATCTAAATATTTACATTTACTTAGAAGTGCGCTAATCCCCCCACAACGTTCTTTCCCTGCACTAGATGTACAAGATGCTTTTGGGTTGTGTATAACAGGGAATGAAGTGATGTTTGACACACCCAACAACTGTGATATTTTGTATAAACAATATTATAACTGGCATGTAATTAAGTAACACTAGTGTTTTGTAAAATCGTATATATCATATATATATATATATATATATATATATATATATATATATATATATATATATATATATATATATATATATAGATTTAATCAAGAGTGAAGCACACTTTTAGGGGGAAGTGGGGGGAAGTAATTTTTTTCGTTTTTTGAAAAAATTTTGTTCACGATCATTATAGATTAGATGAAAATATGAACATTTAAAAAAGACACTTTGTGATGAATGTTATTATTTTGGCGGGAAAACGCTTAAATAAAAAAAATAAAAACATTCAATGCATTGAATGTTTTCCTGCTGAGTTTTTTTAAGGGTTTAGAAATTAGGGGGTTATAAATTAGGGTTTAGAAATTAGGGTTTTGGGTTTAGAAATTAGGGTTTAGGGTTTAGAAATTAGGGTTTAGATTGAATATTTTAACACGAACGGTTTAGAGTTTAGGGTTTAGCGTTTTGGGTTGAGGGTTTACGGAGTAAAGCCGAAAACCCAAAACCCTAAACCCTAAACCCTAAACTCTAAATCGTGCTAAATTTGAAAAAAACACTTCACACAAGATGAAAACAAAATGATGCAAATAAACTCAGCAGCAAAACATTCAATGCATTGAATGTTTTTATTTTTTCTTCGAGCGTTTTCCCGCCAAAATTATGACATATATCACAAAGTGTCTTTTTTTAAATGTTCATATTCTCATCTAATCTATAATGTTCGTGAACAAAGTTTTTTCAAAAAACGAAAAATAAAAAAAAAAAAATTTGCTTCCCCTTCCGCCCAAAAAAGTGCTTCCCTCTTGATTATGACCATATATATATATATATATATATATATATATATATATATATATATATATATATATATATATATATATATATATATATATATATATAATGTGTTTTATAAAGTCTTCCGTTGTGAATAATAAAAATTACGATGTTACAAGTTGGTATTAGAGTGTAGATTTGGCAGCATGTACATTGTGATAAGTGTCATGCTCCCAAATCTCGAAATGTGTCATGTCAATCATACAAGTGGAGGAAAAGGGATAAGTGAATGCATGTAATGTGTGTTTTGATAATTGTGGTTAGTGATAGGTACTAGTGAATTATCAACTAAGCTTTTGTGAGATAATGTGATTAGACATGTATAGCTGACGAAACAAGAAATGACTGTACCCCCTCGATCCCTAAACCCATAATCTTCAGAGCACCTTCAGAGGAGCATAGTGTAGAGCATGATCAAGTTGAATATGTTCTTCAGTTAGAAGGTCAGTTACAAGAATCAATGGATAGAGTGCGAGAATTAGAACAATAATAAGCTCAGTTTGTTAAGGCAACTAGTGATCATGTGGTTGATGAACAACAAGCGCCTTCAGGGTTTACAACACCTACGTATCAATCAGTGCCAGTGGAAAACACCTCTTAACCTTCACAAACGCAGTTCCAAATTCCATCTCAAGTACATTATCACTATCCACAACAATTTTAGTATCCTCCTCAATACCAGTATCCTTATCAAATTTCCGTGATGAATCCATTCAAGAATACTGTGTTTTAACAACCGTTAGTGAAAATGGAGAAATAGTTTACTTTTAAGTAGTTTCTTTATTGCAAACCTTCTAAATATTCTGGTCATACTGATCCAGTAGTGACAATGAATTGGTTACAAGAAGTTGATCGGGCGCTTGAGGCATGTCAGTGTGAACCTGAATTAAGAGTGATTTATGTAGTAGACTTTTGAAAAACGGAGCTATGGTGTGGTGGGATACAATAATAGCCCCTTTATCAAAATAAAAACTCCACCAAGTTACATGGGAACAATTCTCAGCCAAAGTTTGTGAACAATATTGTACGGCGTACAATATTAACTGACTGAAACAAGAATTCATGGAAATGAAAATGACTGGAAACATGACGGTGGATTAAGTCTTTGAAAAATTCATGGATGAGTTAAGATTTGTCCTGTAAGTAACTAGAGGGGGGTGAAATTTTACTAAGTGCGATTTTTAAAACCTTTTCAAGTAGAACTTGAGATTACTATAGTGTGATTTGATTAGTTTGTTTACAAGTAAAGTAAATGCAAAGATATGGGATAAGAGAACAAACACGGAGATTTATAGTGGTTCGGGAAGATGTTAACTAATCTTCCTTAATCCACTCCTCAATTCTAACTAATTGAGAGTTAGTTTCACTATGATGCTCCAAACTCGATGGAGTGTCTGGATACAACACTAGCTCCTCGATAAGTCACAACTTATGAACCCTTACATCCCTTTGAAGAATTCACAATCACCAAATGCTCTTACCATAAGATCCTAATGCTTCCACTAAGTGAACCTCACCTATCTTCTACATCCCTTTAAGAAGATAGTTTACAAGTAAACTTACAACTAAGTTTACAATCACTCTTGCTTGAATCACTCTAAATAGATTACAATAATATTTGAATGATATCAGTAAATATATGGAAATGTAAGTGCAAGAGGTGAGTCTTTAAGTGCTCCAAGGTTTGGCTTTTATAGGCAAGAGAAATTCAAACCTAGTGGACTACGACTCACCTCACGGTCGATCGTGGGTCGACCGTGCAGGCCTCTGACCTCTGAATTTGTAGTCATTTGAGATCTTTAACTTTGTCATTTTCCCTTATTGGATGGCTGCAATAAGATGCCAATAACATCTGAAAAGACCTGTATTACACTTTTATCTTGAATGTATTCTTTGAGGTTAACCTTGGCTTAAAAGAGGAAAGTCACATTGTACTATAGGTGTGTCATTGATTTTCTTTGAAGGAAAATGCAGAATTTTGATCCTATGACAACCACAAGCTTCCAAACTTCGAGTCACAAGTCTTCAAGCCTTTTGTCAATATTAGTTTTACAAGTATATGCATTCATTGGTTACTTGCAACCTTCCAAATTAGACCACCTTGTTTTTACATGAAGACTTTTGGGAGTTTACGTTAAACTCTTATTAAGCATGTAAGTAATGCTTAATGGTTAATCAAGTGGGGAGTGATGTTATGCGAGGTGTATATAAAATAGTTTATATTTTACTAGGAAAAACTATTAAATACGATACAATTTTACACAAGATATTTATTTATTTATAGAATGGATATACTTAAACCTTGCTACAACACTTATAGGCAGTGTACCTAATCGTTCAATAGTGTAGTTTTTAGTAAGTCCGGTTCGTTCCACAGGGAAATCTTTAAACAAAGCTCAACGCTATATTAGTTTACTTTTATAAAAATACAAATATATATATAAGTAATATTATTATTATAAAGGGGGGTTTTTACCGTTTAATGACCGGTTTGTCGATTTTAAGATTTTAGTCGCAGTTAAAACCTAATGTAAAATATAAAATAAATACAAGACTTAAATTAAAGCGTAAAGTAAATAACGATAATGAAATTGCGAATAATAAAAATGCGATAAAATAAAATTGCGATAATTAAAAAGTACGATAATTAAAAGTGCAATTAAATAACAATAAATAAAAGTGCGATAATTAGAAGTGCAATTAAATATAAAATAAAGGAAATTAAATATGAAATAAAAGAATTATGCTTATTTAAACTTCCGTAATCATGATGTTTGACGTGTTGATTTTAGTTTTATGCCCATGGGTTAATTGTCCTTTGTCCTGGATTATTTAATATGTCCGTCTAGTTTTTGTCCATAACAGTCCATCAGTCATAAATATAAAGTGCGAGTGTCCTCATCAAATTATTCTTATACCTGAAGTTAAATATTCCAACTAATTGGGGATTCGAATTGTAACAAGGTTTTAATACTTTGTTTAATGAATACACCAGGTTATCGACTGCGTGTAAACCAAGGTTTTACTACTTTGTTAACAATTACACCAATTACCCTTGAATGTAATTTCACCCCTGTTTTAATTATTCTAGTGGCTATTAATCCATTCCCGTGTCCGGTTAAATGAACGATTATTCGTACATATAAATACCCCGCCCATCGTGTCCGATCGAGTGTATATGGTAATTTATAGGGACGCCCAATTGTAAATCTTTATATTAACATTAACAAACTTTCATTTAGTTAAACAAATATAAAGCCCATTAATAGCCCATAGTCTAATTTCCACAAGTGTCATTCTTTTGTCCAAACCCCAATTATGGTACAAAGCCCAATTACCCAATTTTAGTAATTAGCCCAACATCATGATTACTTCGTTTTAAATAAGCATAATAATAACTTAGCTACGAGACATTAATGTAAAAAGGTTGAACATAACTTACAATGATTAAAAATAGCGTAGCGTTACACGGACAGAATTTCGACTTACACCCTTACAACATTCGCTAACATACCCTTATTATTAGGATTTAAAATTAAAATTAAAATTAAAATTAAAATATAAATTATATATATATATATTACGTATATATTGAGAGAGAGATAGATATTGAATATGAAATTTTGATCAGAATTCGGTTTGCTTTATAGCCAGAGTTGAAATTTGGGGCTCCGCGACTCGCGGCAAAATCCCCTTCAAACTCCGCGAGTCGCGGAGAATGTATTTACAGCTCACACCCTTGGAGTTTCTCTGCCGACGGTTTTTTATATATAAATATAATATATATATAATTAATATAATTAATTATATATTATATTATATTTATATACATAGTTAACTTGTAATTTTTAGTCCGTTGCGTCGAGCGTTAAGAGTTGACTCTGGTCCCGGTTCCGGATTTTCGAATGTCCTCGCGTACAATTTAATATCTTGTACTTTGCGTTTTGAATCTTGTACTTTTGTAATTTCGAGACGTTTCTTATCAATAATTAGAACCTCTTTGATTGTCTTTTGTTC
The DNA here is from genome assembly GCF_046630445.1 of Rutidosis leptorrhynchoides. Classification (NCBI taxonomy): domain Eukaryota; kingdom Viridiplantae; phylum Streptophyta; class Magnoliopsida; order Asterales; family Asteraceae; genus Rutidosis; species Rutidosis leptorrhynchoides. The sequence goes on along the minus strand of NC_092342.1, from coordinate 40,254,331 downwards.
TTTTGAGCTTTTTGGTCATTTGCGTCTTCAAATCGTCGAATCTGTCTTTTGTCTTCACCTTTTATTATTTAAACGAATATCACTTGTAAATAGAACAATTGCAACTAAAAGCTTGTCTTTCTTGAGGAATAATGCTATGAAATATATGTTCGTTTTTAGCATTATCAAATATTCCCACACTTGAGCGTTGCTTGTCCTCAAGCAATATCGTCTTGAAATACTAGAATCACTTCTTTATTCTTCACACTTTGTACATCAGTGATTTCTATACGGCGGTATAAACAATGGTAGTAACGATATGGTTTACAGTCCCACATGACTATAAAAATTTAGATCCATTAAGGAAATTGGATCTTTATGAAAACATTTGATCTTTTGAAAATTAAAGCTAGTTTTTACCCTAGATAAGTTTTTCGGAATAACCCTTTACCGGTGTTTGCAAAATATTTTTGTGGGTTTGGTGGGTTTCAGATTTGAAAATTTTAGCTCAAACTTGCGGTTTTGTGTCACCCACTTGCTAACCTTGTATTTGAAAAGCAACACGTCCAGTTTACTTGTTCCGTATATTACCTTTCGGTAAACTACCGTCCGGTTGTAAAGGAAAGCGTTGAACAAGCAACTGTTAAGGCAATGTCCCGTGACATGCTTTTGATTATGGTCTATAACGTGTCGGACGCAATTACTATCCTTGGTAGGAGCAATAGTAAAGCTCACCCTTATAATTTTTCGGTCTGGCACAAGGTCCTGTCTTTGACCACTATGCAACCACCGTTCTTACGGTTGACACCCGATTTAGTTCAGGTGACCTAATGAATTCCAGGTGAATTCCTAGGATTTTACGTTCAATGGTAATGAACGCATTGAAAATAGGGTTTTCAGAAAACAAATCGGTTTGTAATTTTGATCAAAATATTTTCTCGTTTAAGCTCGAGTTTAGATATCATTGAATTCCATGAGTTTGTAATTCTCAATCTTTAAGGTCAATCTCTAGGATTGAGTAATATCAGTCTTAAAAGCTGATTTTTAATCTTTAAGGAGATTATCCTTTCTGGGGATCTGATTCATTAGTCTTATCCAGCTAATTTGCATGGTGCCCCCCCATTGTACGAGATAAATCCTTCTCATGGTTAGGATAAATCTGACCACTTGGCGACCCTGTTTAATGCTGAGGTCCGTGGATTTCCTGCTGATTTTAGAGATGACTTTTCTAGATTTTTCGTCAACCTACAGCTGGTCTGGACGACAACTTCATGACCTAAATCAAGAAGCGCGTTTCTTTTTAGGAAGACTTTACTTCCTTTTAATGATGGAATTGATTCATCGTGTAGATCCATCTCTTCTTTTCTTTCATTGGGTAAAACAGTTTAGTTTAGTCCAAAGCAAAAGTATTTTCAGTTATTTGTTACAGATATATGTGACATATGTTAAGATAACTTGGTAAATTTTCCCACACTTGGCTTTTATTTTCCTTTTTATCGTCCTCTATTCCATTTTAAATGAATTTTAACATTTTAGTTTTTTTCTCAATTTATGTCCTTTCCGAGGTAACAATAATTTCGGTGTTAAAACCTAGTTTTATCGTTCATAAATATGTATAAACATGATTTTGAATTCATTTAATTGAAAATTTTGAAAAATTTTACTAGAATTGGGTAGTCAGTATATAAGACTAGGGCTGTTCTTTTTTATCAGAGAGCACTATATTCTAATACAACTACTGCTTTACTAGTATTTTTAATGGTAACCAAGTGTTTAATATAAAAATTTTAAAATCCGAAAGAATTTAACCCCTTCTCACACTTAAGATCTTGCAATGCCCTCATTTGCAAGAAATCAGTAACAATTTAAATTATTGAGGGTGATTTGTGTGAAAATGATTAAATTTTTACCAAAGTTTCCAAATATATTGGCGTTTGTTTGCTGAATGATAAATGGTGCACATCATTTGTTCATTCCGTCTTGTTGTTATTTCACATATATTTTGCATCTTGTCGTCAAAATTAGTTGCTTTTGCTGAACTTAATGCCAGTCTTTGAAAATGCGTTGTTTTACCCTGTTGTGTACATAAGATAAACTGCAAACATATATACATATTTTTGAAGTTTGGTATATTACCCCACATTCAAAAATTATTAAAGTCTAAGAATAAAAGTTAGATAATTATAAAAATGATTACAATATTAACAAAAATATTAAATGTATCAATAATTACAAATTACAAAATAATAAAAAATAATAAGTAATCTAAGGATGATATTGGTACCAATAGGGGTTCCAGGCATAACCATAAGTGCTATAGAATGCTTCGGCAGGGTCATACGTAGGATATGGTGGCTGCATCTCTATCGACCAAGGAGGGAAGACGGGTTTCGGTGTAGGAATATAGTTTCTACCTATATGTTGGCAATGAGCTATGATCTGGTTCTGATGAACTTGCCAATCTTCAAATGCTCTCTGTCTAGCATTTTCGTATTCCTGAGAAGCTATAAACCTATGCATTTCTTGCATCTCATTCCCCCCTCCTACATTACCTTGCTGCTGGTTTCTCTCCACCTGTGGATGTCTACCATGGTATCGTACTGTGGCGTTATTTCGTCGCTTCAAAACTTTCGCACCATGGTATACATTTAAACCTATAGTATCGCGGGGTTCCGGTTCTTCTAGTAATAATCCCCCCCGACTTATATCCACACCGAGATATTCACCAATCAAAGTAATAAAAATACCACCTCCTATTATGCTATGTGGTCGCATCCCCCGAACCATAGCTGATAAATAATAACCCACACAATATGGTATACTTACAGCGCTTTGTGGGTCTCGAATACACATATGGTAAAACAAATCTTGTTCATTTACTTTTTCTTTGTTCTTACCCCTTTGTGTAATCGAATTAGCTAAAAACCTATGTATCACTCTTAATTCGGCTCTATCTATATCCAAATAAGAGTAATTTCCCCCTTTGAAACGGTGATGGCTTGTCATTTTACTCCACACACCGTGTGTATCAAAATTTTCATCTATCTTTCTACTGTTTAGTATCAATCCTCTACAATCGGCAGACGCTAACTCCTCAGGCGTATATATACGTAAAGCCTGAGCCATGTCCAGTAAAGACATGTGGCGCATCGAACCGCCTAACAAAAATCTAATAAAAGAACGATCGGTTAAACTAGCTACCCGATCATTCAACTCTATACTACATAACAACTCTTCACACCATACTTTATATACAGGTCTACGTATGGTGAATAAACATATCCAGTCATTAAAAGAAGAATTACCATACCTCTGTACAAGTAATTCCCTAATTGGCCCGGCCAATTCTACAGCTTCTAAGGGTCCCCATTCTATGACCCTCGGTACCTCAACAACCTTGGAATGAAGAGTATGCAAACCCCGTTGATATTTTGGATAATCTATCCAAAGTCTGTCAAATCTCAGGTTCGGGTGCAACTCTTCCAAATGCATATCAGAAAAGGTCATGACTGGATGAGGTACATCCTGCTTGTAGTAGTTATCCACCTCCTGTTGTTCCAAATTCTCAGCAGGAGCATTGCGGGCTTGGGATGAAGATTCACCCCTTTCATTCTGCAAAACACATCAAACACAATTTTTGTGCATCCAAATATGCATTAGTGTCAGCAAAATCATCAATCAAAATAATTACAATGACATTATCAATTTATATCAAACTTAAGCTCATTTTCACATTTTTGTCAAATCTACACTTTTTCAAATAAGCATATACGAAAATGTTCGTCAAGTTCATAAGCATTCAACTCAAATAACATGTCAAAATAATCATTACTAGCAATTAAACAAGTCTCAAATGGCATTATCTTTCAAAAATCAAGTTCATGAATTTTAGACTTGAAAAAGTCCACTTTAATTCTCAAAATCATGTTTAGGCTCAAAGTTTGGATCATTTAACTACCTAGACATGTTACACTACTCAATTTAGCAACAATTCATGACAAAAATCGGCCATAACCTGTTTATATCAAAAAGCCCCAAATTTGCTCAAGAACACAAACCCTAGATTATTCAAAATTTGAAGTTTAAGGCTTCTAATCATGTTAAACAGCATCAATCTAGGTTATACAAGCATAATACATAAACAATTTAAGTCTAATTACACTAAAAAGCATCAAAATCAAATTGGGGAAAAAATAGCTTAAGAACACCAAATTTCGAATTAAATGGTGTTTAGGTGTAGAAATTTACCGTTTTTCTTGAGTAATTCTTAGATAGCATCCTTCTCAACATGATTTTAGCAAAAAATTTGGTGATTAACGGTTAAAAATTGGGATTTTTGGGGTGTTTTTGGGTGTATTTTCGGGGTTTTTTCGCAGTTTAATTCGCTGTGTTTTTGTGTGGTGGAGTGTACTGATCGTTCAGCTCTTTTTATTTTTTTCTGATTTTCGGTCCCTCCGCGAGTCGCGGAGATTTAAGCACCAAACTCCGCGAGTCGCGGAGTTTGGTAATTTTTTTTTTTTTTTTTTATAATAATTAACTTTTGAAAACAATTAAGAAATTAATTTTAAAATTTTGTTTCCCTTGTTATTTAGGACGAGGTCGTTTCGGATCGATGTCCTAGTCCGTCCCTCGACAAAATTTTAAAATTTGTCTTTTTGTAGCGATTGTTTTAAAAGCTAAGATTTTTGGGTTTTTTTTAAATGTTTTTGGCATACTCTAATTCAATAAGATTAAAAATAATGATAATAAAATTTCTCGTCCCTCCCTCGGGTAAAGCAATTTCGGTTCAAAGACCTAGTCTTCAACTTACGACGAATTTTAAAAATCATATTCTTAACTTAATGAGATAAAGTAAATTTTTGTTTTTAAATTCACACAACTTAAATATAAAATTCAAAATTAAAAATTAAAAATTAAAAATTCACACCAAACTTAAAATTTGAAATGCATAAAATTAAAATTTCATATTTTAAAAATTAAAAATTCACACCAAACTTAATTTAAAAATTCATACCAAACTTATATTAATTTTTCAAATATTTACAATTTTAAATATATTGTTTTTACAAAGTTTACAATATTAATTTAAGATTTAAATATTAATTTTAAAAACATGGTAAAAATAAAATTAAAAATCTTTTTGTCTTTTTATTCCACTTTAATCAATCAAATATTATCAAAAATATGCGCCCCTCTTTTCGGTAAAGTAATTTCGGTTCCAAGACCTAATTTAACTCATGACGAATTTTTGAAATATTTTGGGTTGATTGATTAAAGATATTTATACCTTAAGAATAAACGTTAAATTTCGCAGTGATGTAATAAATTTTTAAATGATATCAATAATTTCGGTCGCCAAACCTAATTTTATTCAATACCAATTTAATACTTTTTAGCGAACAAATTAGCGTTTATTATCAAAAGGTTAAAAATAAAAATAAAAATAAAAACTGTACAGACATACCTGTGAAATAGATTTCTTAGTTATATGATCTATTCCATTCATAAGATAGTCGGTTTAATTGGTTTTCCATGGTTGCATAGGCGTAACCCCGAGCATTCAGTGTCTTTTCTTCTAAACATATGAACGGTCCGTCTCTGCATAAAGTAACAAATTCGGTATTTGAATAGGTTTGATTATTTGAACATTTACCTCCATGTGACCATTTTCCGCATTTGTGACATCTTTCTAGGTGTCGTGCTCTTCTTTTTGCTGCGGATTTTGATTTTCCTTTACCAAATTGTAACTTATTATCTTCGCATCTGGATTCTTTTCTAACTCCGTCCATTCTTTCTCTGATTACTGATACTATTTCACTCGGTAGTATGTCATTATTTCTTTTAGTGATCAAAGCGTGTAGCATTAGACCATGGTTTAGTTCACAGGCAGTCTTCATTTTGTAAAAACCTAAAAAAATTAAAAATTCAGAATGGGGGGAGAAGACTAGTTCTTTAGGGTCTGCTAGGGAAAGACCATTCGGGTTCCATTTTCGAGAACTACACGAAAACAGACAATCTAACTCTAACAGAAATACATATTATCCTTTAAAGACTTGATTCTCCCCACACTTAGTTAGCTGTGGTATCGAAATTGTGATTAACTTCGTTGTTGACTTCCATCGGACCATGTATGTAATGTTTAACTCTGTGACCATTAACTTTAAATTCAATCCCATTTGAATTTATTAATTCTATCGTTCCGTATGGGAAAACTCTTTTGACTATGAATGGTCCAGACCATCTTGATTTCAATTTTCCAGGAAATAGCTTGAATCGTGAATTGAAAAGAAGAACTCTGTCTCCTTCTTTAAATTCTTTTGAACTTCTGATTCTTTTATCATGCCATTTCTTCGTTCTTTCTTTATAGATTAACGAATTTTCGTATGCTTCATGTCTTAATTCTTCTAATTCGTTTAGTTAACTTAATCGTAGACGTCCGGCTTCATGTAAATCAAGATTACATGTTTTCAAAGCCCAAAATGCTTTGTGTTCAATTTCTACTGGAAGATGACATGCTTTTCCATAAACAAGTCTAAAAGGTGTGGTTCCAATTGGAGTTTTGTAGGCTGTTCTAAAAGCCCAGAGTGCATCCTCCAATTTAATGGACCATTCCTTCGGATTTGATCCTACGGTTTTCTCAAGAATACGTTTTAAAGCTCGGTTGGTATTTTCAACTTGTCCACTTGTTTGTGGATGATATGCGGTGGAGATTTTATGAGTTACTCCATATCTTTTAAGAACTTTCTCAAGTTGATTATTACAGAAATGAGTACCCCGATCACTTATTAAAGCTTTCGGTGTTCCAAACCTTGCAAAAAGACGTTTTAAAAAGTTGACTACAACTCGTGCATCGTTAGTTGGGAGAGCTTGTGCTTCCGCCCATTTAGATACATAATCAATGGCTACGAGTATATATAAATTATTATGAGATTTTGGAAATGGACCCATAAAGTCAATACCCCAAATGTCAAATACTTCACATACTTGGATGACATTTTGTGGCATTTCATCACGTTGACTTATTTTTCCGGCCCTTTGACATGCATCACAGGATTTGCAAAGAAGGTGTGCGTCTTTGTAAATTGTAGGCCAATAGAATCCAGCTTCATAAACTTTTCTTGCTGTTAGTTGAGGCCCATAATGCCCTCCTGTTGGTCCTTTGTGACAATGGTTTAAAATTTTACTAGCTTCATCTCCAAATACACATCGGCGTATTATTCCATCGGGACAACTTTTAAACAGATGTGGATCTTCCCAGAAATAGTGTTTTATATCACTGAAGAATTTCTTTCGTCTTTGGTACGATAATCCTTTTTCAAGGAATCCACAAACTAAGTAGTTTGCATAGTCTGCAAACCATGGGATTTCTTTATAATCTATCTTCAATAGATATTCATCAGGAAAGTTGTCTTGTATGGCCGATTCATTTAGAACTTCTAATTCGGGATTTTCAAGACGAGAAAGATGATCAGCGGCGAGATTTTCTGCTCCTCTTTTATCTCGGATTTCAATATCAAACTCTTGTAAGAGTAAGATCCAACGGATTAATCTTGGTTTAGCATCTTGTTTTGAAAATAGGTATCTAAGAGCAGAATGGTCGGTATAGACCACCGTTTTTGCTAGAACGAGATATGATCGAAATTTGTCAAAAGCAAAGACAATAGCAAGGAGTTCTTTTTCAGTAGTTGTATAGTTTGTTTGTGCTCCTTGTAATGTCTTACTAGCATAATATATAGGTTGAAATCGTTTTTCAATCCTTTGTCCTAAAACGGCTCCCATTGCAAAATCACTTGCATCGCACATTAGTTCAAATGGTAGATTCCAATTTGGTGTTATCATGATCGGCGCATTAGTGAGTTTTTCTTTAAGAATATTAAAAGATTTGATACATTCATCTGAAAAGATGAATGGCGCATCCTTTTCTAGGAGTTTATTCATAGGAGTGGCAATTTTAGAAAAATCTTTTATGAAACGTCGGTAAAAACCGGCATGCCCTAGAAAACTCCTAACTCCTCTAACATTGGTTGGATGTGGAAGTTTAGCAATTACATCTACTTTAGCTCTATCCACTTCAATTCCTTCTTTTGAAATTTTATGTCCAAGAACGATGCCTTCTTTAACCATGAAATGGCATTTCTCCCAATTAAGTACTAGATTTGATTTTTCGCATCTAATTAGCATTCGTTCCAGATTAACTAGACATGATTTAAATGTATCACCGAAGACTGAAAAGTCATCCATGAATACTTCCATGCATTCTTCTATCATGTCGTGAAAAATCGCCATCATACACCTTTGAAAGGTTGCAGGGGCGTTACAAAGTCCAAATGGCATGCGTTTGTAAGCAAAAGTACCATAAGGGCACGTGAATGTGGTTTTCTCTTGGTCCTCGGGTGCTATTGGAATTTGAAAATATCCGGAAAATCCATCTAGAAAACAATAGTAACTATTTCCGGCTAATCTTTCCAACATTTGATCTATGAAAGGTAAGGGAAAGTGATCTTTTCTGGTGGCGTCATTTAATTTTCTATAATCAATACATACACGCCATCCTGTTACAGTCCTAGTAGGAATAAGCTCATTTTTCTCATTTGTGATGACAGTCATGCCACCCTTCTTAGGCACGCATTGAACTGGGCTTACCCATGGACTATCAGAGATTGGATATATCAAACCTGCATCTAGCAGTTTAATAATCTCTTTCTTAACTACATCTTGCATATTAGGATTTAGTCTTCGTTGGCGTTGCACATACGTTTTATGACCTTCTTCCATAAGGATTTTATGTGTGCAATACGAAGGACTTATTCCTTTAATATCATGAATCTTCCATGCAATGGCTGGTTTATGAGCTTTCAACACAGAAATGAGTTGTGATTTCTCATTTTCAGTAAGAGAAGACGATATTATTACAGGTAATTCAGATTCACCATGTAAATAAGCGTATTCCAAATGGTTTGGAAGTGGCTTTAACTCTAATTTCGGAGGTTCTTCTATCGATGATTTATATCGATATCTGTCTTCTTCTTTTAGCATTTGAATTTCTTCTGTTGTTGGTTCATATCCATTAGCTATAAGTGTAGTTAACATTTCAGCTTCATCAATTGGTTCATTACCTTCTCCTAAAGAACATTCTCCTGTTCCTTGTAATTCTGGAAATTCTTCTAATAATTCTGCATGTGCATCTATAGTTTGAATATAATAACATGTATCATCTGCAGATTGCGGTTGTTGCATTGCTCTATCAACTGAAAAGGTAACACTCTCATCTTCTATACTTAGGGTCAGTTTCTTACCGAACACGTCTATCATTGCTTTAGCCGTGTTTAAGAATGGTCTTCCTAATATGAGAGGAACTTGAGAATCTTCTTCCATGTCTAAAACAACAAAATCTACTGGAAATACTAAAGTACCAACTTTAACTAGCATGTTCTCCATTATCCCTCTAGGATATTTTATTGATCTATCGGCTAGTTGTATGCTTATTCTGGTTGGTTTCAATTCTCCAAGGTCTAGTTTAGCGTATAGTGAATGCGGCATTAGATTTATACTAGCACCTAAGTCTGCCAATGCTTCTATTGAACTAAGACTACCCAGAAAACATGGAATTGTGAAACTTCCTGGATCAGATAGTTTTTCTGGTATCTTATTCAACAGCACTGCTGAACAATTAGCATTCATAGTAATAGCCGAGAGTTCTTCCATTTTCTTTCTATTTGAGATTAGATCTTTCAAGAATTTAGCATATCTTGGCATTCCTGAAATCACATCAATGAAAGGAAGATTTACATTTATCTGTTTAAACATATCCAAGAATTTGGATTGCTCGGCTTCAAGTTTTTCTTTCTTCATTTTACTCGGGTAAGGAAGTGGTGGTTGGTATGGTTTAACATAAGGTTTATCCTTAACTGTGTTATCTTCATTAACCTTCTCAACTACCGGTTCTTTTTCCTTATCTTGATCAGGTTGTGGTTCTTGTGGAGTAGGAATAGTTTCATCAGAAGTTACAGGTATTTCAGGTGGTTTAAGTGTTGTACCACTTCTTGTGGTAATAGCTTTAGCTGTTTCATTCCGGGGGTTAGCATTTGTATCACTAGGTAGACTTCCCGATTTTCTTTCACCTATTAACCTTGCTAGGTTACTTACTTCTTGTTCCAGATTTTGAATAGAAGCTTGTTGATTTCTAAATGCTTGAGCATTTTGTTCATTAGTTTGTTTTTGAGATGTGAAAAACTGTGTTTGAGTTTCAACTAGCTTCGTCATCATATCTTCTAAATTCGGCTTTTTATCATCGGTTTGTTGTGGTGGTTTGTTTTGAAAATTAGGTCTTTGCTGATTGTAAGTATTATTGGATACTTGTTGATTGCTAGGACCTTGTTGGTTGTTGTATGGAATATTTCGGTTATAATTCTGGTTTTGATTGTAAATCGGTCTTGGCGGTTGATAATTATTCTGATAATTATTTCCAGGCCTTTGGTTTATGTATGAAATATTCTCTCTTTGTTCCATTGTTAATTCAATACTGAGACAATCTTTTGTCAAATGCGGTCCTCCACACTGCTCACAACTAATTCGTATTGAGTGAATATCTTTAGTCATCTTCTCCATTCGTCTCTCCACAGCATCTATCTTTGCGAAAATGGAATCTAAGTCATGGCTAGAATCGGCTCTAGCTGCTTTAGATGATCTAATGATATCTTTTTCTTGGTGCCACTCATGTGAGTGGGAAGCAGTATTATCAATAATTTTGTAAGCATCAGTTTCGGTTTTCTTCATAATAGAACCACCAGCTGCTATATCTATATCTTTCCTTGTAGTGATGTCGCATCCTTGGTAGAATATTTGTACTATTTGACAGGTGTCTAAACCATGTTGCGGACATCCTCTTAACAACTTTCCATATCTAGTCCACGCCTCATATAGAGTTTCATTTGGCTTCTGTGTAAACGTAACAATTTCTGCTTGAAGTCTTACGGCTTTAGATGCAGGAAAGAATTGTTTAAGAAATTTGTCAATTAAAATGTCCCATGTATCGATCGCCCCTTCAGGTAACGATTCCAACCAATCTTTGGCTTCTCCCTTTAAAGTCCAGGGAAATAACATGAGATATATCTGTTCATCCTCCACTTCTCGGATTTTAAATAGTGTGCAGATCCTATTAAAGGTACGTAGATGTTCATTTGGATCTTCCTTCATCGCACCACTAAATTGGCATTGATTAGTCACCATGTGTAGAATTTGTCCTTTGATTTCATAATCTGGCGCATTAATGTCTGGATGAGTAATTGCGTGACCTTGGCCAGTGCGTTTAGCTCTCATTCGGTCTTCCATACTTAAAGGTTCCAGATTCTCCATAATTGAATTTGTTGAATCGGTATCACTAGATGATTCTGATTTAATGGTTCGTTCCTCAACAATCTCTGTTTGAATGATTGGTGGTTCCGGAGGAAAGTTTAATGGTTCAGGATCTACGAACCGTTCCTGAATATTCTCCGGATTCTCAATTGTGAGGTCGGGTTCAAAAAATGGATTATCGGAAATTTGAACTGAAGTACTTGGTCGACTGGATGACGATTCTAAAGAAAAATCAACGGCGGTTATATTTGCTAAATGTCTTGATCTAGTTACAGGTGGTGAACGTACAAAAGGTGATGAACGTCTTGCTCGGTGCATTCACTGAATATCCTATTAGTTTTAAAAAGGAAAGAAAAATTATAATAAGTTATCCAATTAATAGACTTTTCTGATTTTGCCCACGTTTCGAATAGCCAAAAGATGCAGCAGAGGGGCAGGATTCGTTTGGTCTCAATATAATTGAGGACTGTTTGGCTCCAATAACCCGGTCCACGTACAAATCCAACTATTACTACGAACCAGAAAATTTTGATGTCTATCAATTTAACCACTCAAAATAAATTTTCGTAATTTTAAGAAATTTAGATAAGAAGTAGAATAAAAATCTATGTCCTAAAAACTAGAATAGTGAGAAATAAGAGAGAAAAAGAGTTCGTCGCAAAAGGTAGAAAAAGAAAAAAAATGGTTGAAAAATAAAAGGTGACGGAAAAATAAAAGAAACTTATAAAAACTTAAAAATACTTGACTAACCTAACCTTATTACTACAACTAACTTAAAATTATAATCGCAAATTGAAATTACTAATTGGAATGATAATTGGTACATAGTAAAAGGTCTCTAAAAATATTAAAGCTTTCAGGAAAAACTAAATCCCAAATGGAAATAACTTAAAAAGAAACTAAAACTTAAAAAGGCGTCGCAAAATTCTAAAGCACCTAAATCTTAGTCTAAAGAAAAAGCACTTAAGGAATTCTACGGCAAAGCCTAAAAATCTAAGAGTAAAAATAACTATAGCAAAAACTAAGTTTAAAATTAAATATGAGCTAAAAAATACAAATATTACGCTACAACGATTAAAAAGGTACAAAATATAAAAATATACAAAAAGTTGTAAAAATTACAATTTTTATAAAAATATTATTTTTATATTATTTATTTAATAAAACTACTAATTTTATAATTTAATTAAACTTATTTAAACTAAATACATAAATTAAATAAAAAGTAAAAATAAAACTAAAACTAATAATAATAATAATAATAATTAGGTTTAAATAATAATTATAATTAATAATAACCCGTAATTAATGCTGGTTTAGGGCTTCCTGTCGCATGTCAGATGGCCTCCGCGAGTTGCGGTAATTTATAAAGAAAACCCCGCGAGTCGCGGGGTTCAGAATTTCAGCTGACAGGTTTGAATTTTTACGCGTTTTTCTTTATTTATTTTTTTTTTTTATTTTCTGTTTTCTGTTTTTAAATAAATAAAAGATTTTAAAATAAAACTTATATTTTTATAAACTAAAATAAAAATAAAGAAACTTATAAAACTTAAATATTTAACAAAATCTTAAAAATACATATATTTTTGTTTTTCTTTTTATATTTTCGAATTTTTAAAACGTATTTTTACAAAAACGACTTTTAATAAAAGTAACTTAAAATCTTTTTTTTTTTTTTTATATTAGCGTTGCGCTTCCGGCTTTTAAGATAGTTCCCCGGCAGCGGCGCCAAAAATTCTTGATGTTATGCGAGGTGTATATAAAATAGTTTATATTTTACTAGGAAAAACTATTAAATACGATACAATTTTACACAAGATATTTATTTATTTATAGAATGGATATACTTAAACCTTGCTACAACACTTATAGGCAGTGTACCTAATCGTTCAATAGTGTAGTTTTTAGTAAGTCCGGTTCGTTCCACAGGGAAATCTTTAAACAAAGCTCAACGCTATATTAGTTTACTTTTATAAAAATACAAATATATATATAAGTAATATTATTATTATAAAGGGGGGTTTTTACCGTTTAATGACCGGTTTGTCGATTTTAAGATTTTAGTCGCAGTTAAAACCTAATGTAAAATATAAAATAAATACAAGACTTAAATTAAAGCGTAAAGTAAATAACGATAATGAAATTGCGAATAATAAAAATGCGATAAAATAAAATTGCGATAATTAAAAAGTACGATAATTAAAAGTGCAATTAAATAACAATAAATAAAAGTGCGATAATTAGAAGTGCAATTAAATATAAAATAAAGGAAATTAAATATGAAATAAAAGAATTATGCTTATTTAAACTTCCGTAATCATGATGTTTGACGTGTTGATTTTAGTTTTATGCCCATGGGTTAATTGTCCTTTGTCCTGGATTATTTAATATGTCCGTCTGGTTTTTGTCCATAACAGTCCATCAGTCATAAATATAAAGTGCGAGTGTCCTCATCAAATTATTCTTATACCCGAAGTTAAATATTCCAACTAATTGGGGATTCGAATTGTAACAAGGTTTTAATACTTTGTTTAATGAATACACCAGGTTATCGACTGCGTGTAAACCAAGGTTTTACTACTTTGTTAACAATTACACCAATTACCCTTGAATGTAATTTCACCCCTGTTTTAATTATTCTAGTGGCTATTAATCCATTCCCGTGTCCGGTTAAATGAACGATTATTCGTACATATAAATACCCCGCCCATCGTGTCCGATCGAGTGTATATGGTAATTTATAGGGACGCCCAATTGTAAATCTTTATATTAACATTAACAAACTTTCATTTAGTTAAACAAATATAAAGCCCATTAATAGCCCATAGTCTAATTTCCACAAGTGTCGTTCTTTTGTCCAAACCCCAATTATGGTACAAAGCCCAATTACCCAATTTTAGTAATTAGCCCAACATCATGATTACTTCGTTTTAAATAAGCATAATAATAACTTAGCTACGAGACATTAATGTAAAAAGGTTGAACATAACTTACAATGATTAAAAATAGCGTAGCGTTACACGGACAGAATTTCGACTTACACCCTTACAACATTCGCTAACATACCCTTATTATTAGGATTTAAAATTAAAATTAAAATTAAAATATAAATTATATATATATATTACGTATATATTGAGAGAGAGATAGATATTGAATATGAAATTTTGATCAGAATTCGGTTTGCTTTATAGCCAGAGTTGAAATTTGGGGCTCCGCGACTCGCGGCAAAATCCCCTTCAAACTCCGCGAGTCGCGGAGAATGTATTTACAGCTCACACCCTTGGAGTTTCTCTGCCGACGGTTTTTTATATATAAATATAATATATATATAATTAATATAATTAATTATATATTATATTATATTTATATACATAGTTAACTTGTAATTTTTAGTCCGTTGCGTCGAGCGTTAAGAGTTGACTCTGGTCCCGGTTCCGGATTTTCGAATGTCCTCGCGTACAATTTAATATCTTGTACTTTGCGTTTTGAATCTTGTACTTTTGTAATTTCGAGACGTTTCTTATCAATAATTAGAACCTCTTTGATTGTCTTTTGTTCTTTTGAGCTTTTTGGTCATTTGCGTCTTCAAATCGTCGAATCTGTCTTTTGTCTTCACCTTTTATTATTTAAACGAATATCACTTGTAAATAGAACAATTGCAACTAAAAGCTTGTCTTTCTTGAGGAATAATGCTATGAAATATATGTTCGTTTTTAGCATTATCAGGGAGCATCTCTTTAATTGGGACTTTAATGACCATATTAAATATTTCATTACTTTTAATTTAGATCTAAAAAGATGACTTTTGAAGAAGAACTTTTAGCCATACTTGTGTGTTTAACATTAATCATAATCTAAAAGTGTCATTAAGACGTCATTAAGTGTGATTAACCAAGATTAATATTTTAGTGATCAAAACTCATTTGAATAAGAAGGATGCAACTATTATAAACATGTTTAAATAAGTTTTGTTAATTATAGATGCCCCGAAGTAGTCAAACATTTTTTGATCAAAAATTCGGACAGAAGACATTGTGGTCAACCCACGGCTGACCGTGGAGTCGACCGTGCACCTTGTTCGAAGAACCAATGTACAGAGCATCCCACGGTCTGAATTGCGGTCGACCGTGGACCTAGCTGTGCTCCTTCGGTGTTTTTTCAATTGACTCTTTTGACTTAACGGTTTTGTGTATTGGTCGTTTGCTAGAGATTGTGTAGGCTTGTGAACTTGTGTATTCTATACGTTGTTTAAGCATATAAGACTTGGTGTAATCATCAAAACAAAGTGATTAACATTTGAATATTATCATTAGATCACTAACTAACATGTTCATCAGTGGGTTTCTGATGAGCAGTCTCGAGTGCAACGATTTCTGGAGATTCTAAAACCTGAGTACCGCATGATCGATAGGCTTGATACTTCTTTGTTACAAGCTCATATGTTGGAAAAGATTACAGAAGGCGATATTAAAGCTACTTGAAGTACACGGTTTGAAAGTGTATTGCAAGTGAAACAAGTTTCGAGTCAGTTTAGCCATCGGTCAAAGAATTCTAGTCGGTTCAATCCAAAAGGGAAATCTAATTAGGGTGGATCAGTGTCAAATGATCAAAGAGGGTGGTGTATAACTTTTAGATCTTCGCATAGTGCACAGTGTTCAACATTGACAAAAATGTGTTTATTTATGGTATAGTGGTATATGAGCCACGAGATTGTTCATTTAGGAATAATGTATGTTGGAACTAGGGATGGCATCGGGTCGGATTTGGGTCGGGTTTAGGTAATCCCGGACCCGAACCCGATTAGGAAACCTCGCCCCAAACCGGGCCCGAAACCCGTCGGGTCCCCATTTACTTACATACTATCGGGTTTTGGGTTTCTCCACGGGTAAACGGGTATACCCGGTTAGTGATTCTGTATCTATTTTTCAATAAGTTACCAAATCAACATATCGAAAAATAACTTAACTACTTCATGTTATACAAAAAGTTAATTGAAAATTTTCTAAAATACTTAAATAAACAAAGTATATAAAATATTACATCTCAAAAACTTGTTGTATATGATTATACTGAATAAAATTATACTCGTTTTCAAATCAAATATGAAAAATCTTTCATACATTAACAATCTAATACTAATACTAAAATTTTATATAAAAATTAGTATTAAAATTCCTCGGGCCGGGTATACATGTATGCGGGTCGGGTATACGGGTCGGGTAAACGGATTTGAATCCAAAACCATACCCGAACCCGAACCCGAATTTTTTTTTTGTAGCCATCCCCATACCCGGCTCATGAACCGACGAATTTGGGTCAGACCTGGCCCAATTATAACGTGTTTTGGGTTTTCCCATTGGGTACAGGTCATTTTGCCATCCCTAGTTGGAACTGTCCAAAAGACGGTCACATGTTGATGTGTAAAATCGTGTTTATTATTTATAGTTGGAAAATACCGGTTAATTGATTTAAACACACTCACAGGCAAAAAAGGATCGAGGAAGGTTGCTTTCTAGTCTAGGAAGGCGATGGGGCGAGATCGATCTCAAGTCAAGTTGAAGAAATTCCTTCTAAACTAAAGGAAATAACTAACTATTTAGGGAGTGTACCCGATCGCGTAGCAATATAGATAATGGTAAAATTCAAGTGTTGATCTAAGGATAGTCTAATGCAATTCAAGATTAACTACTAATGTAATTTAACTAAAAGAAAATGAATGTAAAGAAAAGTACAGATAATTATTTTAGCTATTTAACGATTAGCCGAATCAAAGATTGTTTCAAACTTAAAGCTAATGTTTTGATGTTTTATAGTAATAAAACGAAAATAAGATAGATAAAATCAATGATGAGAAATATGTCCACCTAGACTTTCTTCACAATGTTGGATAATCTAAGTTAAAGTTCTGATAAAAAAAAATCACGCAAATGCAATTCAATTAACCGGTTCACTAAGAGTTCTCTATAGTGACACAACAATCCAGATTACACAAGTGCAGGGTTCCCTGTCACTATAGACCTCTAGACTGTAGCTAGTTAAATTAACTAATCTAAATACTTAAGTTGTGACTCAGACTTCTCTGAAATCAACAATCGTTCCAACGTTCGTTGAACACAATCAACCCTTATATCAACTAGTTCACAAATTTATTCAATCCCATTGGTCCAGAAAAGGTTCAATTGACCCAACCCAAATAACGACATGTATCAACTGTGCCAGACTCCAATTTACGTCACCAAATTAGACAATCACAATCAAGCAACTAGAATGGATTAAACAATTTAAAACATAAGCAATAAACTGCAAAAAGTGTTCACTTTAATGGAAAATTGCATACATCAACCAATTTGTTCATAAGTATCAATAAGAATCATATATTGCTCAAACAATAAATAAACCTATCAACAATTGTATTTAACCTAGGTGAACATAATAAATTTAGCCAATAACCATATTCAATGACAAAATCAAATCAAAAGTAATAATCATTGTGATTAACAAAAGATAAACCTAGTATTGATGGTGATCTTGAAAAGATGGAAAAATCGCCACTTGTTTATTGAATGTTCGAATGATGATGGAGGTCTTCAAAAATCACCCAAATTCGTCCATATGAGTTCCCAAAAAGGCCAAGTGAAAGATGATATGAAAAATGACCTAAAAAGTGCTTAAAACCCCAAAATCCTGTCAGGAAGTCGGTGCGGTGCGCAGGTAATCAGCGCGGCGCGCAACAATGCACAACAACTTCTAGTCTGAAAACACGTTATACGGGGCGGCGCCTGAATCATTTGCGCGAAGCTACAATCTATCATTTTCAACAAAGATCAAATTGAAAATTGTAAAGCTTTGAGTTACGGACGCCTGGGATTTTGATTCACTTTATTCCGAGTTCTGAGGAGTGAGATATGGCTGTTTCTGCGCAGAGGCGCAGATTTTGCAAAACCACTAACTTCTCACACATCTTCACCATTCCTTAACGATACCACCCGAATGCAAGATTGATCAAACGTGCCATATAAATGAAGCTTAGAACTCTCTAACTTTATGATGTTAATCGTCAATAGGACCCAGTGTGACAACCCTCATTTTTCCATTCTTGAAAAGACTAAATTACCCCTAGGGTTTCTTTGCATGTTTACCTGAGTATTAATTATTAGGGTTGTTATCCGAACTAGTTAATATACGAATTAATTAATTACAACATTGATCGAATAATAATTTTTAGTCAACACCTCTTGTTAATTTAAGTTATATTTATGATATACTTAGGTTATATTGTTAAATTTGACTCAATATTATTAATTAAAATAATTATAGTAAATAACGATTAGTAAAAATATTTGTGGCACAATTATAAAAATGTAAAACTATAATGCAAAACTATAAATTAATTAAATAATTAATTAATATAATTATTTAATTAAATCAAAGTATTAATATTATTATTATTATAAATCGGATAAATAAATAAATAAATAAAGGAAGTATTACATTTATTTTTAATTCTAGAATCTTCCATTTAAAAGATAAGATAAATGTAAATAAATATTTCTAGAATATTCAAAATATTATATAAAGAAAAGATTTGTATTAAAAATATAAAAAAATAAAAAAATTCGGCCTACCCTTTTTATATATGGAAATAATATTTATTTTATTTTATTTAATCAAATAACTTATTCTCCAAGTAACTCACACTCTATAAATAAAACCCCAAACCCATCATTTTTCTTTGCAAAAATTATGGAAATCCTCTCAAAGCTTCATAATATTATTAAGGTACTTTTCATAATTTTCTTTTGTTTTATTACGTTTTAATTAATTTTCTTTCAATTATTACAGCCGATATACCTTTTAAATTATAATAAATAAAAAATTAACTTTATAATTGTATTGGATCTGATGAAAAATCATAATATTATTATTCTAATACGAAACATTTTTTTATATATTATTTAGATCATTAGAATAATTATATTAGTATATAAAGTTTTCGGTTTATAAATATATGTATATAAAAATAGAAATTAAATTATCAAAATACTTAAAAATAGTAAAAGTAATTTTTATAGAATGTAATAGATTTATAATAATTATTAGAGTCAAAAATCAAATTTATATATCATTATATGTATTTATTCTTTATTTATTTATGTATCGATTGATTATATAAACATAAAAAAAATAAAAATTCTAAAAAAATATTAAGAACAGTAAGAATTTTATAAAAACTATTTGAAACAGTGTTAGAACATGTAAAAATAATTTTTGGTGTTTTTGGAGTATTATTTATAATTAAATACAAATTATATATTATATAAACGTAAAAACTATTCAAAATTCTTAATAAATAATTATAACAGTAAATAATATATATATATATATATATATATATATATATATGTATAATTTTTTAGAGTTTATAAAACTTAGATAAACCTGTAAAAAAATATAAATCTAATTATTTGGGTCGAATTAGTATTTATTCCATAATTAAACTCTTATATTGTATAAACTGAGAATAAAAGAAAGGATAAATACAAAATAAATATAAAAATAAGATAAATTATTTATATAAAAATTTTCTACAGATTTAAACACTAAAAGGAATATATTAAAATTATAAACATAATTATTAGATGATTAAATAAATTAAAAACAAAATTAGGGAATATATATCTATTTTCAAAATGTATATAATGTATATAACATATATCAACTTATTATATTATTTCTAAAAATAAAAATCATTAAATAAACATTTTATTAATAATTATATATTTACCTAAATATATAAAGAGTGTTTTATATAATTATTAATGTTACTTAACTATTAATATACATGCATTTTTTTTAATAAAATAAATAACATATATTATTATATACTATATTATTCACTAATATTATTTAACATATAATGACATAACATAATAATAAATAAAACCTATATACACTTATACTATCAATGTATAACATAAGATAATTGAATTATTAATATGATAACAAATAAAATAAATAAATTAATAATATATTGACGTGTCGTATTTCTATACGTACGTAACAAGTAATATAACTAAGTGTTGTATTCATATACACACACATAACTAGTGAATACTATAATCATACCGATAAATGTATAACTTATACAACTTCACCGCTACTTACGGTTGTAAGTGAATGATGTATAGGTTGTCATTATGGGATAAGGTTGTGGATCTCGAATGTCATGATATAGTTTCTGATCAAGAGTCCTGGCCCCGGTTACATCTGGTCATTCTGGACTTATTTGATAGTATCGAGGTTTGGGCAAGGTTGTATAAACATCAATGTCATTATAGTAGGCATGCAAACACTTGTTAATTAACTCTTGTGTTTACTTAGGATATTCATTGTCATTTGAACAATTTCTGATCAAACTTATATATCTCTATATTGAGATCTCGATTGCATTTCTTGCTTCTATTTCCGTTTGTGGATATTCTTCTTCGTGCTATTCTAAGGTGAACTTCATAGCCCCGCTTTTACATATTTTATTGAATTTTATAAATCTTGGGGTGAGACACATGTTTGTTTTTAAATGATTTACAATTTAGACACAAGTGCCTAAACTTTTTGATATGCAACTTCATGAGACTTTTATTGACTTGTATTCTTACATGCAAATCCCCACCATGATATCGTTAATTGCTAAAATTAGAATGTGGAAAGCTCAATTATTGTGAATAGGCCTATTGAGAGCGACGTCTCTATCCATTGACTGATCGTCAAGGGGGTTCATAATAATGATTACCGACACACGCGCAGTGTCAGGGGTTTTAGTGTTTAGCTCGATATTATAACTCATGACATATTGATTACTTTTGATATTTTAAACTAAATCTTGTGGTCTAAAAATCTCTATTTCAATTATTAAACCTATGTTGTTCACTCAACCTTTGTGTTGACTTTTAAGCATGTTTTGTCTCAGGTAATGATTAGTTTATGTGCTGATGATGATTGTTATATGTGTGTTGCCTTGCATTGGAGTCTCGTATATTACATTTTATTACTTACTAAACATTTGATATTTATTCTTGGATTATGATGTAAAACTTCATTGTTATTCCGCTGCAATACAATTTATGTTTTTATAAAACGTCTCATTTAGAGTTGTTCTCGTTATATACTTGTGTTTTGGTATTGAAAGGTCACATTTACCCCCCGGCCCTATTTAGGGGTGTGACAGATTGGTATTAGCGCATATGTTGTTATAGAGAACCGGGATTGTATTTTATGTGTGCATTATGTGTTAATTAAGGTGCCTTAGCGATCTTTAGGTCTATAACCTTTCCTGCCTTAGTTTAAGTGCCTTTCTTATTTGTCTGTATTCCTACCTTAGGTTTTAGTGCTTCCTTACTATATGTTTCTTTATATCTTGCCCTTATATCTTTCCTTAGCATCCCTCTCGATACCCTGCTTCCTTTCCTAAGGATGTCATTTATGACTTCTGAATTTCGCGACATTTTCCATGTCATCTATTACAATCATTATTGGTATAATACATACCGTGGTGCTTTGGTTTGCGAACCAGAAAATGTCCTTCTAGACTCATGAAGATTCTCTCCATGCAAACTTTAGTGCGTTGGAAAACGCTTTAGGTTGTGAACTCTTTAAACGGCAATTGAGCTTTAAGTCCTTAGAAATTTTTCTAATAGATAAAAATTATGTAGTTTGATCATGTATCCGGACCTTATTGAGTGATATTGAAGTGGAAATATGAATTAGTGAAATATAATGAGTCTGATCAACGTGATTATATTACGGTAATTCATAAAGAAATTCCAATATCATGACATATGGAATAGAAAGTGAATCAAAGAAAAATTCCCAAGCCATTCATTCGAAAATCTCAATGTTATTACATGAAGGGTAATCATCATCTGATTTGTAGATATACGAAGAGCTCATTCAACCAAACTATCTATCTCATACCTATGAGTAGTTTAACAATCCCTCATATACCATAAAAGTTGCAAAACTTTGCATTCTTTCTTTCTTAAACAACCTATCTCTTTATCTTTGACACTTATTTATCACGCCTGATCACTACCGTATCCTCGCTGGAAGGAAGGATGCATATTCTTAAGCAATCTGAAGTGACACCCCCGAAATTTCCTCGAAGCATGCCACTTTTTATCTGTAATTACGTTCCTGGTTTAGATTTCCATGAATCCATTAGAAAACCCATCGAAGATAAGCGACAATCACTCGCAAGGATTTAATTTGAATTTTCAAGCGTTGATTCTTATAAACACCACATTCACCTAAGTATTCACCTACTACACCATTATATACTCCTGATTTACCCCCACCATCACCTGATCGTGACCCTTCAACTAAAGACACTGCTTACCATGGTAGAACCTTCCAATGGGTATCTTTTGATTACCGTATAAATCAAAAGAATCCCATCATACTCTAGCGTATCCACATTTCTGGCCAGTAAAGGGCGTAGTATATATATATTTCCTTCACGATATTGAAAAACATGTGATCCCTCACACGCTCCATATAATCAAAGGTAGCATTGATATGATTATCATTACGTTACTTAAGGTCAAACATCGCGTAATTTGTTTTACCTAAACAATAAGTCGTGAACTTTGAATCGTTAACCGTTTTCTTGAAAAATCTTATAATTTCGCCTCGATGTTAAAAGCATGTTAGTTATATCATTAAATGATCATATAGTAATGGTTCTAACAATAGGCAAGTGACACCATGTCCTTACATCGCCTTTACTCATTGAAAAAATTCATACCATCCCGAAAATAATCACAGATTTAGCAAATTGATTTTCAATGATCATCACATAGTCGAAAGTCACTGCATTAGCGTGTCTTCATACCCGTCTATGTGAACATCAGATTATTCATGCTCAAGTTATTATGAAATCTTTGTGAATGACGGACACAATCCATGATTATATAATAAGGGCACTTACAGCTAGCCTTCCAACTCCAATATTAGTCATGACCTGTTGGCATTTAAAAGTCAACAGGGGATTAATTTCACGTTCTCATACTCTACCATTCATATCTCACTTAACAACAACAGCTTCACACATGAATATTTTGAATTCCAAGAAACTTATAATAGTCATCAACCCATTTAAATTCAATAGTTTTCATTACCTCGTAACATTGTTGCTTAAATATCACCCGAAATTTTCAAAAATCATTCACTCGATATTCATCAATCTTTTTTCAACTCGTAACCTCCAAAATATGAAAACTATGTTTACCAAAATTTTACACACACTATTTTACTGTGCGATCCTCTCAAAATTTTATAAAATAAATTTATTTACTGCCATTCGTGCAAATTTTTTAAATCGTATATATTTATATAATAAAGTAAATAAAATTTACCCTTACTTATTTTGACTAGTACATATCAAATTATACCTTCACTTTTACAAATCAATTCTTTTACATTTGAATTCAAAAGTTATTTTGCTTAAAATAGTACACGTTGCACATAACTCCAGTTTTACTAAGAACTTCGTTTCATTATTATTGTCACATCAAAATGTCTCAAACTTTTTTCAAAATTACTTTGACTTATTATATAAAAATAGGGATGAGCACGGTACGGAACTGGTACCAAACCGTACCGGAACCGAAAAGTACCAGTACCGAATTTACCCAATTTCGAATACCGGTACCGTACCGTTTTTCCAATACCGGTACCGGTTCGGTACCGCTAATTTTTGGTATTATACCGTTTGTCCCGAATTTACATTTTTCGATTTTTACATGTATTTAATACGGTTTGAATACATTTTTTCGATTTTTTCGGTACCGTACCGAAAAATACCTATACCGAATTAGACCAATACCGAATGGTACCGTACCGAAAAATACCGATACCGAAGTAGCTTAAAATCAAGGACCGGAACCGATACCGAATCCAGATCGGTACCGGTACCGGTACGGTACCGGTTCGGTTTCAGGAAATCTGGAAATCTGCTCATCCCTATATAAAAATTTTCGTATTACTCCACACTATGATTGGCTCAGATTTCTTCTTATCCTTCGTGCAAGAACAAAACATACCTCTTGCGCTCATCAACTATTCTTTTAGGGTTGGCTGTGGCATAAATGCGGGCTGTGAAATCAGTGTCTAAGATACGCACAGTGGTCACACATATCCTGAAGGGAGACACGGTGTGAGAATTCAACCCCAATCGTATTTCAGATTGGTATCGATCCTAATTGTTATTACACTAGTATCACGGATAGAGATTTCACTAAGCTCGTCTGAGAAGTTTCTACTTTCGATATTTCACGGCTAAACCACAACACCCTCGTAAACATCAATTCTATGATTTAATATCTTTTTGGCACCAGAAAGCATTTTTTGGAGATTTCCTCACCTGGTGGAAACAATTCTTTATAGCCAGTGATTCAAATTTATTCTCATCCGCACTTAAACTCATAAGTGAATGATAGATCGACTCACCATCTGTGCGAGAACGTCTTTCTCATTAAGAGATCACACCTTTCCGTGCGGTTTCCTATCAGAAATATAATTTATAATCCTCGCTATCCTCTCTAAAGAAGTTACCTTAAAAGTTCATGGCATTTGTGACGACCCGAAAATTTCCGACCAAATATAAAACTTAATCTTTATATGATTTCGACAAGATAAACAAAGTCTGTAATATTGATTCTCAAAATTTTTGAACTAATGTTATATATTCAGTTAACCTTTGACTATTGACCGACGATTCACGAACATCTATTTGTAAATAGATATATATAAATATATATATATATATATATATATATATATATATATATATATATATATATATATATATATATATACACACACAATAATTTGGAATATTAATTATTAAAATTAATTATAAATAACTTACAATGTTAATTTAAAAACTGATTTATGTATATTAAATAAAGATATATACATATATATAATTTCAAGTATTTAGTAAACGATAGTAACATTCGTTTATTGATTCGATTGATATTTAGATAAGTTAACTAAAACTTTTAAGATGAACAAGTAAAACACTAATTTGCTACAGTATTTTCGAATTGCTACAGTATCCGAAAAGCTACAGTGTTTTCGAAAACCACTATTTGCTACAATTAAAAATCATTTTGCTACAGCAAAACACTATTTCAAAATGAAAATGTAAGTATATATTACAAATGTTATAAAATATAATATTAACTTATATATAAAACGTTTTGATTTAAAATAATATTATTATATATTAAGACGTTAATTTATAGAAGCAAATGACCAAAACACTCGAACGTTCAAGATACACTTTGAGTAATATAGTTTATTGATAATTTAAGTCTTATTTTGACAAGAGTACGAGTCACGAAACGTAGAATGCAAATTATTTAAGCGTACGAAGTAACGTTCGAAAAACCGAAACCGGGACATAAGTCGAACGTAAACGTACAATACATCGAAACCAAAATTACAAGTTAACTATGCACGAGAATTTAATATAATATATAAATAATTATATAAATTATATATATTATATATTTATTTAATTATGTCGACAAGCAAAAAAACAAAATGATCATGAGCTGGAAAGGGGACCTCCGCTATCGCGGAGCCCCCACACACAAAAACATAGCGATCGCAGATCTGTGGGTTCCAGATCTGGACAGCCTGTCCATGCGATTGCATGAAAATTGAACCGAAACCCCATGCGATCGCATGGGGGCCGATTTCAGGAAAGTCTATAAAAGCTCGATTAGTTAGGCTTCACAAACACACACATCTATCTCTCCATTCTCACTCCGTATTATATTTATACTATTATTATTATTATTATTATTTATTAAAGATTATTATTATTATTATTATTAAAGATTTATTATTATTAATATTATTAGTAGTATTATTATTATAGTATTATACATAAAATATTACGACGAAGTTATGAGCATGTCACTTTCAAAACGGGTTTTCAAACGGGTTTAAGATAAGAAAACTATGGGTTATAGCTATGGGGATTATGGGTAATGTTCGAGGGTATTGTTCGCAAGTCAAACCTAGTGTTTATCATCTCTGTTGCGTCTACGTACTTTCCTGCAATATTGAACCACAATATTGATACGTGAGCATTCATATCTTATCTTTTATATATAAATAGTGTTTCCATGTCTAGTGCTTGAGTATATATGTTTATGCATGCTTTTATGCTAATTTTTGTCGTTAGATATTTTATGATGAATCACGAATTTAATACATATAATACTGATATAAGGTATATGATATGCATATTTTTGGAAAGCTGGCGAAAAATCAATAACTTTTCATTTAGAAATCGCGTAATTTCGATGAACGAATTAAAAGATATGGTCAACTGAATTATGATTGACATTAATTAAAATTGCTTTTGAATCTGCAATTGATATTTAAATAACTTGTTTATAAGATTTATAAATTTAATTTTTAAATATTATCAGCCGAGTAAATGAATCCTTATATAAGGCACGTCTCGTTTTGTTGAACAATTGTCAAATTGACTGTCTTATCATGTTTAAAAGCTTTACAAATGCTATAATCTTATTTTACAAGTATGGGAAAACTATGTGAAATAATAAAATATTTTTGATTGCCATGATAATTCAAATATAATATAGCTCCAGAAATAAATAATATTTTGAGTTTGATAAACTATAAATTTGTTCAATTATCAAGACTTATACTATGTTAATATAATAAACATGTATAGATTTAAAGATCATATTGGGTCAGGTTGACTTTTTGAGATAACTTTTGTTAAATTTTGTATGACGGTCTCGAGCATTAGGATTGTGATACACTATGACCTGACATAGCTTGTTAGACATGTATTGACCAACATATGTTCTCTAGGTTGAGATCTACGGTTATTTTGCATTCCGAGTTTCGGTCACATTTCAGTGAATGACCTTGTGTGCTGCTAAGGTGAGTTTCATTTGCTCCCTTTTAATTACTTTTGCAATCTATATTTTTGGGCTGAGAATACATGCACTTTATTTTAAATGCAATGGATACAAGTACATACTAAATTCTACACCGAGTTTGAACCGAAAATCCCTTAGCTTTGGTAACTAGTAACTGCCGGTTATAAGAACTGGTGGGCGCGAGTAGTTATATATGGATCCATAGGGCTTGACATCCCCGTCTGTTCCAGGTATAGAAACCCTAGCCTACACTATAAAACAGACATATACTATTTGAGTTTAGTACACGTTTGATTGCGTGTATTGTACATGTTAGTTGCATGTATGTTAAAACAGGGGTACTTATTATAACGTTAAAGTTTAGTTACCAGGGTGCTTAATCTTGTAGAATATTTTTATAAACGTTTCTGGATGAAACAACTGAAATCTTGTGATCCACCTTTACATACAGATTATGCGCAACATTAAAACTATGAACTCACCAACCTTTGTGTTGACACTTTTAAGCATGTTTATTCTCAGGTTCCTAGAAGTCTTCCACTGTTTGCTTATAAGTGATACAAGTTATGTACATGGAGTCATACATGCTTTATTCGAGAAAACGTTGCATTCATAAAATCATCACCATGTATCTTATTTTGACTGCATTATCAACGAATGTAGTATTGTAAACTATTATTTACGGTGATTGTCTATATGTAGAAATCATTAAACATCAAAAACCTTGGAATTTGATATTCAATTATGGTGTACCTTTTCAAAAGAATTCAATGTTTACAGAACGTATCATGTAGAGGTCAGTACCTCACTGCGAAATCCATGAATGATGTATTCGTCCAAATGGATTTTGATGGGTCATCACAGTTTGTATCAGAGCTTGAGGTCATAGGGAACCATAATTTGCATTAGTGTGTTTAACTGGTAATTGTTAGGATGCATTAGTGAGTATGGACTATGACCATATCTCTTTTTACCGAGTTTTGCTTATCATTTTTTGTTAGAAATTACTTGCTTATCATTCTTAAGTCTAGACACGTTTTCCTGCATTTATTGCATAGATAGTGTACAGAATAATTCATATCTTAGCATATCTGCTACTGTAAAATTTGACTGACATCTTCCGAAGATTCCTCTGTGATTTACGAAATTTTGGTATTATATATACATATGTAAATTATGTATTGAAGAATACCAATCTAAATCCTATAAACTATTTCATATCAAAAATCATTTCCCTGATTATACAAGATGGATCCCAGATCTAGTTCAAATTCCTTAGATTCTGACAACTATTCCGATATGAATTTCCACTGGAGCTCCGAAAGCAGTGTGACTGGAATGCATCAACCAATTAGCCATCATCTATTCTAGATAAATTGGGGATGGATTCGTAGCCTACTTAATCATTGGAGACAAGAAGAAGGTGATCCCTTCCATCTACCACATTCCCCTCTTGGCGAAGAACCTGAAGCACTTACCGGCGAACCTGCTCGTAATACTATTTTCTCTCTCATTTTCAGAGTATCTCATCATGATTATATACTATCTCAAATTCTAGATCTTATTCATCCACTCGTTCGAACCGACAATCATCTCGGTGTAGTAGCAGAAGTCAACGAGCTTCGCGCTCGAGTATTGGCTTTGGAGAATATGGTGCAAAGGTTACAAGCACCAGCAGCATCACCGGCATCAACAGTACCACCATCATCAACACCAACAGTATCATTACTACCACCAACAACAATATCTGCATCCCACACCTCAACATCACAATCTGTACCTCGAGCATCAATGTCATACGCACCATAGATACCAAGGAGTACCAACAACAATAACCGATGAAGTATTGATTCATAACTTCATTGGAGAAATATTCTGCGGCGATTATGTAATCTCTAAAGTCTTATAGATTATCTATTCCAGCCGTAATCGTAAATCAGATGAGTAGACCGAAACAATAGAAGGAAGAGTAGAAACCCTGACCGGAATGGTGCACGATTTACAAGCTAGACTTGTTTTACCAGCAGCATCAACAGTACCGTCAGTATCACCAACACCGGCAAAACCTGTAGCACTACAAGTTCCACCAATTCCATAATCACCAACATCATCACAAATCAACAATGCGTATATTGTATCAACGAGTTATGAAGTATTAACTCATTTCCCCTGAAGAAATTATATGTATATTTAATATATATGAATTTTGAAATTAAAATAAATCTTTTCGTACTAAGCTATTACGTGTGAATCTTAACTGGTAGGTACTACTCGGTTAGTTCATATTACTAATATGCAATAATGTACATCCTTCATTAACGACATAACCATCGTTAACTACAATCTCTATTTCAAATTCAATGAATTCCTTTTCATAATAAACTAAGTGTATTATTCAATTACATGTTTGATATTACACTTTCATTTTTGATGTACTCAAAACTTTCTAGAAAACATCATTTGTACCTTGCGAAGTTAGCAAGAGTTCCATGAGCACCAACATGATTCACTGAGGAAATATCAATAAAACTGAATAACGAAGTATTGATTACACTAGTGAAATACTCCGCGAAGATTATGAAATCTTTAAGGTTTTAGAGATTATTCATTTCTAATACAGCCAAAAATCAAATGAGCTTAATATGATATTACTCATTAAATCTGTATTACATCTGAAGAAAATATACATACATATATTTTCATAAAGACTCTAATAAAATTCTCTGGTACAAAATATTACTTGTGAAACTTTTAACGGGTAGGTAATACCAGAAAGATATATAAATTCACAAGTAATATGTTACATTCTTCGATTCTGATTCAACAAATCATCAACTATACTCACTACTTTCACAACGATATACATTCTTTCCTAAAAATCAAAACAACCATTCGAATTCAAATTTGATTACTATTCTGATTTTAAAAAATCAGAATCCAAGCCAAGATTTAACAGAAAACATCACTCTTAGATTCTTACATCTTTCAAAGCTATACTTTGACTTCAAAATTGTGCTAGAACATCACTTCTATTCATAAACCCAGAAAAATATTTGTATCATTCAAAATTCTAGAACATCATATGTATCTTGACAATTACAATCTTCATGCAAACCCTTTAAACTTTTGAAAACACCTCGGATTGATAACCGACGATTCGGTTATGATAACTTTGAATGCTGATGAAGCAGCAAAAAATGTAAACGACCTTAACAGCCAAAAGTTTGATGATAAAGAATAGTGTGCTGGCAAAGCTCAGAAAAAGAGAAGGTTTGGAACTGAAAAACGGATTGAGCAAACCATGAAGGAGGTTGTGGACAAATCACAAAGACTAAACCTGCCTTCAAAGAATCCAAATGATTCAGTATCTGCTGAAGTCATGAACGAATACCTTGCTCCTGACTCTAAACCTTTACGGATAAATCTTCTTTATCATCTTTCGATATTAGAAATTCTAAGATATCATCGTATCTTTCATTATAAATATCCTCGATATTTCTGGAGATATATTCATAACTATTCTTATCTGAAATCATTTTTCTCTTCGCGCTATCTGGGTTATACTATAAAGAAAACTGTTTTAGTTTTTAAATTCTGAAAAATTCGAATTTAAAATATGAATGTTATTGAAGTAGTGTTGGGAACTGAAGCATGAGTTAGTATAATATAATGACACTTGATCAACGTGATTATATTACAGTAAGTCATGTTGAGTTTCTAATGAAACGTGATAAAGGTTCACAGATCATACCCTCATCATGAACCATGTTACATA
The DNA here is from genome assembly GCF_046630445.1 of Rutidosis leptorrhynchoides. Classification (NCBI taxonomy): domain Eukaryota; kingdom Viridiplantae; phylum Streptophyta; class Magnoliopsida; order Asterales; family Asteraceae; genus Rutidosis; species Rutidosis leptorrhynchoides. The sequence goes on along the minus strand of NC_092342.1, from coordinate 40,223,233 downwards.
ACTCTTTCATTCTATTTAACCTCTAAACTATCAAGAAAATATTTTTCTTAATGATTCGGTCTTTTTCGGATATTCTGGTAATTTGACAAATCAAATCGTACTTTTACCTTTCCTTTCTACTTTGTATATTATGATCATTCGAAACTCCATACCTATAAATTCTGGACCATTATTTGAAATGACCCGTTCATATACATTATAAACGATTCTCAATAGTTGATTTCATCGCGAGGTACTTTACCTCTATATGAAACATTTTACAAACATTGCATTCATTTTTAAAAGACAAACTTTCATTTCATCGAAAGTTGACAGGCATGCATACCATTTCATAATATATCCAAACTATAAATGACTTGATAATATTCTTGATGAACTCAATGAATCGAATGCAACGTCTTTTGAAATACGTCATGAATGACTCTAAATAATATCTCTAAGATGTGCAAATGCACAGCGGAAGATTTCTTTCGTACCTGAGAATAAACATGCTTTCAAGTGTCAACCAAAAGGTTGGTGAGTTCATTAGTTTATCATAAACATTCATTTCCATCATTTTAATAGACCACAAGAATTTCAATTCCAGTTCTCATAAATATATGTCCCATGCATAGAGACAAAAATCATTCATATGGTGAACACCTGGTAACCGACATTAACAAGATGCATATAAGAATATCCCCTATCATTCCGGGAAATCCTTCGGACATGATAAAACAACATCGAAGTACTAAAGCATCCGCAACTATGGATGGGGTTTGTTAGGCCCAATAGATCTATCTTTAGGATTCGCGTCAATTAGTAGATCGGTTTACTAATTCTTAGGTTATCAAGCAAAAGGGGCATATTCGGCTTCGATCATTCACCCATATAATGTAGTTTCAATTACTTGTGTCTATTTCGTAAAACATTTATAAAAATTACGCATGTATTCTCAGCCCAAAAATATAAAGAGTAAAAAGGCAAATTAAACTCATATATTGTATTTTGTAGTAAAAATACATATAACATTATTGAACAAGTGCAAGGTTGGCCTCGGATTCATGAACCTATATCATTTGTATATTTATCAATACTCATAATCTTAATCGAATAAATTTATATATATATATATATATATATATAAAACTTATTAATTACATAATTTTTATATTAATAATATATTTAGGTTTCATATATTCGTTTTATATATGTAAAAAAAATATTTTGTTATGTTGTATGTGTTAAATATATTTATGTATATATATATTTCATTTGTTTATCAAAACTGTAGTTCTAATTATACTAAGTTAATATTAGTAAAGATAAAAATAATGATAATAACGTTAATAATATACTTATGTTAATAATAATAGTTCTACTATATATATAAAATGATAATAATACTAATATTTATGAAAGTACTAATAAATCGTATCATTTTTATAATAATATTACCAATGTTAATCATAATCATAATATTTATGATAATACTAATATCGTACGATTAATAATATTAATATTACTTATAATTATACAAATGATAATATTAATAATATTATTACTTAATAATAATACTAGTGATATTGATAATAATAGTAGTCATCAGTTGTAATTTTTAATTCTGTTAGTAATAATAAATGATAACTTTCATTAGTAATAATGATAATAATAATAATAACTAATATTAACAATAATATTAACAATAATAATAATACTTATAATAATAATAATATTAATACTAATATTTTCTAAATAATAATGCTAATAATAATAATAATAATGATAATACTTGAATTAATAATAATAATTAATAATACATAATTATAACAATAACAATCATAATAATAATAATAATAATAATAATAATAATAATAATAATAATAATAATAATAATAATAATAATAATAATAATAATAAAAATGACTACCTTTGAAGAAAATGGCTTTTAAAAAGAATGCGCCATGCGCCACTGCCCGGGCTCGAACCTGAGACCTCTCGGTACCCAACATAACCCTCTAACCAACCCGTCTACCTTGCTTTCTTGAATCATTCTGTAACCCATTTTATTAAAGTCATTTATTTGTCTCATCTGTTTCATCTTCTACATTTTAGACTCAAAACTGAACCAAAATCTATTTAATCTTAACGAAAATCACAAAATTGATTTTTAGATTTAATATCCAACACATTTACGTTTAATTGAGATTAGTTGAAATAATAAAAAAATTAAAATGACAGGATATAAAGAGCTGTTCGACGCTGAATAAAAAAAATTATAATGATTTTGAAATACAAAGCGTTTTACAAGATTGTTACAACATAAAATAAGTTTCAAATCACTCATAAAAACTTTCCAAATCGTCAATTGAAACAGAATCATTAAAACAAGCTCAAATTTCACGAAGAACAAAAGTGTTGACTTTTTGTGATTAAAGTTTGAAAATTGAAATTCGATAGGAAGAATTTAAAATTGAGTTTTTGCAGATAGTTTAAACAAAGGATTCCTAAGAACTCTGCATTGTTAGATTTTACCAATTGACTCGTATTCGAAAAATGAGCAAAAAGATGTAAGTACAGGGGAACGAACGAACCTGCTTTCATTATTTTTTTATTTTTTTTAACAGACAAATGCAAATGTAGTTGATAATTAGTATTTGATGATAGATGTTGAATGTATTACTTACAAGTTAATTGATTCGTTATACCTTAGTTTGAGAGTCGACAGATTGATTGGGCAGGAGAATACAAACAAAAAAAATAAAGAAGAAAAAGACTTGAAACAGATTATGAAGAAAAAATGTACCGATTGATTTGGATGTTTTATAATATTAGAGACAAATTATCAATCTAATACAGTTGATTACAACTCAAAATGGATCCAGTTATATAATCGTTGTTATATCCTTTAATATTAAATACATTAATAATAATACTTTTAATAATGTTTATAATAATTGACAATAATAATAATAACAATTAAATAATAATAATAATAATACTGATATTAATAATTATTAATATTATTGTTCATAGTGATGTTAAAAATAATAATACTATCGGTAATAAAAATATATTAATATTATTAATAACAATAATAGGGTTAATAGTAATGACATTGAAATAATACTAAATGTTAATACTTGGTGATACTAATAATAATAAATAACATTTTAGTTTTAATGATTCTTATAATAATATTTGTAGTTAACATCTTTTTTTTTTATGTTCATAATCTTTTAATTATAATTATAACATTAATAATAGTAATAATATTACAATTTCTGATATCAATATCAATCTTAATATTTATTTTAATGGAAGTATTAATAATAATATAGTAATCATATTTTAAATTATATTTTAATATATCAATATTACAATTCATTAGTTATACCCTATTTACTAATCATATATATTATATATTTAATATTAATAAATTTTATATATATTACTATATATATATATATATATATATATATATATATATATATATATATATATATATATATATATATACAAGTGATTGTTCGTGAATCATCAGGATTAGTCAAAGGTCAAGTGTATACATGAACACAGTTCAAAGTTTTTGAGATTCAGTTTGACAAACTTTGCTTATCGTGTCGAAATCAAATAAAGATCAAGTTTAAATTTAGTCGAAAATTTCCGGGTCATCACATTATTCGCTTGACTTGAAGTCGGGAAGGAAAAACAAAAGCATGGAACTCCTAAATATAAGGGAAAATATAAATCCGGACAACAACACATAAATTACAAACCGTGTATATCAATACGTATGGCAACGTAAAGACACGGGAGAATTAAAAACATTATAACCCCAAGGTAATAGTAGAAGAAAATAACTTCCTCTGGTGGCAGATGAAAAAGAAGAATGAAGGATACAATTGCCAGGAAAATATCAAGAATCAGGACTGGATTTAACATTTTCACAACCTATTGAGAGGTATGAAATGAGGAAGAATATGTAGGAGTAATGAAAATAATGGAATGGAAGAGGTTGATTTATAGCGAAATATCATACATAGCAATCGAGGCAGATTAACGCAATTAATCAAAGAGGATCATAATTTTCTTGATTACCGGAGAATCAAATCTTTTACAGATTTCAAGGATTATCTTTAGATTCCTTGAAATCCGGAAATCCACCGTGACTACGTCAAAAGTTAAATCTTTATCTCAACCTTTTGTGACAGCATCACTCGTACGCTTCACATAATCGAATCGTTTTATCTATATTAGTCAATAATGATGAAACTCTATTCATTAACTCGTATTCGTCATGAAAACATTTTTATTGTTAGCCATGATAATCTCTATCAAATTTTGGGACGAAATTTCTTTAACGGGTAGGTACTGTGACGACCCAGAAATTTCCGACCAAATTTAAAACTTAATCTTTAAAGGATTTGGACAAGATAAGCAAAGTCTGTAATATTGATTCTCAAATTTTTTGAACTAATGTTATATATTTAGTTAACCTTTGACTATTGACCGACGATTCACGAACATCTATTTGTATATATATATATATATATATATATATATATATATATATATATATATATATATATATATATATATATATATATATATATATATATATATATTTATATATATAATTTCAAGAATTTAGTAAACGATAGTAACATTCGTTTATTGATTCGATTGATATTTAGATAAGTTAACTAAAACGTTTAAGATGAACAAGTAAAACACTAATTTGCTACAGTATTTTCGAATTGCTACAGTACCCGAAAAGCTACAGTGTTTTCGAAAACCAATATTTGCTACAGTAAAAATCATTTTGCTACAGTGAAATACTATTTCAAAATGAAAATGTAAGTATATATTACAAATGTTATAAAATATAATATTAACTTATATATAAAACGTTTTGATTTAAAAGAATATTATTATATATTAAGACGTTAATTTATAGAAGCAAATGACCAAAACACTCGAACGTTCAAGATAAACTTTGACTAATATAGTTTATTGATAATTTAAGTCTATATTTTGACAAGGGTACGAGTCACGAAACGTAGAATGCAAATTATTTAAGCGTACGAAGTAACGTTCGAAAAACCAGAACCGGGACATAAGTCGAACGTAAACGTACAAGACATCGGAACCAAAATTACAAGTTAACTATGCACGAGAATTTAATACAATATATAAATAATTATATAAATTATATAAATTATATATTTATTTAATTATGTCGACAAGCAAAATAACAAAATGATCATGAGCTGGAAAGGGGACCTCCGCATGAAAAACATAGCGATCGCGGATCTGTGGGTTCAGATCTGGACAGCCTGTGTGATGACCCGAAAATTCTGACCAAATTTAAACTTAATCTTTAACGTTTCTGACACGATAAGCAAAGTCTATGAAGTTGAATCCTAAAATTCTTGAACTATTCAAATACCCTTCGATTGTTCTCAACGATTCGCGAACAAATATATGTAAATAGATACATATATATACTATAACTTGAAAACGTAACAAAGTGTTATGAAAACGATATTGTGCATTAACCTTATTGGTTTGATTATCTGATTGATATATTTAACTACGGAGTTAAAAGATTATGCCAAACGATTGAATTAAAAGATATTTATTGAGTCCCTTAAAGATTGTGATATTATTACGAGTCTCTATTGTGAGGTCCACGTTGATTTGGGAAATCGCTCATTTTTAACGATATTCGAAATAAATGGTAAAGTGTTAGTTTAAATAACGTAATTTGGACACATACAATAATAAGAAATATTAACTGTTGGAATTAGATATATGAATAACTTGCGACGTATATTTAAAACGTGTTTTTAAATATTAACTTGGTTACAAAACGTTTTGATTTAATACAATATTATTAAATATACTTTGTTAGATAACGAGCCATTGATTTATAGAAGTAAATGACCAAAACACTCAATTGTATAAGTTATATCTCAAGTGGTATAGTTTTTGAATAATTTAAATCTATATTTTGACAAAGGTACGAGTCACGAAAGGTAAAGTGCCAGTTTTCTTAGTGTACGAAAGGACTTTCGAAAAACCGGAACCGGGACATAAGTCGAGTAACAACGTACGACTTATCGGAACAAAAATTACAAGTCAACTATGCACGTGAATTTAATATAATATATAATTAATTATTTAAATTAAATATATTATATATATTATATAAAAATATGTCGACAAGCTAAAAGTTAAACAAATGTGAGCTGGATCAGAGGGCCATGCGATCGCATGGCCTTGATGCCCAAAAACCATGCGATCGCATGGTGGGCTGGGACAAGTCAGGTACTATAAAATGCGAAGCCTGGTGATCGAATTCAATATATATTTCATCAATCTATCTCTTGCTCCGTATTATATTTACATATATTATTATTATTATTATTATTATTATTATTATTATTATTATTATTATTATTATAATTATTATAATTACTAAGATTAATATTATTATTAATCTTATTATTATTATTATTAGTATTATTTTTAGTAATATTATTACATAAAATATTACGACGAGGTTATGAGCGTGTAACTTTCAAAATGGGTTTTCAAGCGGGATAGAGCTAAGGAAATTATGGGTTATTACCAAGGAGGTTATGGGTATTGTTCGAGGGTTTTGCTCGTGAGTCAAACTAGTGTTTATCATCTCCGTTGCGTCTACGTACTTTCCTGCAATATTGAATCACAATATTGATACGTGAGCATTCATATCTTATCTTTTATATATTAATTGTGTATCCATGTTTAGTGCTCGAGTATATATATTTATGCATGCTTGTATGCTAAATTTCTTCGCTAAACAGTTTATGATGAATCACGAATTAATAAAAGGTATATGATATGCATGTTTTTGGAAAGCTTGCGAAAAATCAATAACTTTTCATTTAGATATCTAATAGTTTCGATGAACGGATTAAAAGATATGATCAACTGAATTATGATTGACGTTAATTGAAATTGCTTTTGAATCTGTAATTAAGATTTAAACAACTTGTTTACGAGATTGATAAAATGGATTTTTTAAATATTACCAGCCGAGTAAATGAATTCTTATATAAAGCACGTCTCGTTTTGTTGAACTATTATCAAAATTGACTTTTTGAAACTACTTTGGATAACTTTTGTATGTCGATCTCGAGCATTAGGATTGTGATACACTATGACCTGACCTAGCATGATAGACATTTATTGACCAACATATGTTCTCTAGGTTGAGATCTACGGTTATTTGATATTCTGAGTTTCGGTCACATTTCGGTGAACGACTTTATATGCTGCTAAGGTGAGTTTCATTTGCTCCCTTTTTAAATGCTTTTGCAATCTATATTTTTGGGCTGAGAATACATGCACTTTATTTTAAACGCAATGGATACAAGTACATACTAAATTCTTCACCGAGTTTGAACCGAAAATCCCTTAGCTTTGGTAACTAGTAACTGCCGGTTATAAAAACTGGTGGGCGCGAGTAGTTATATATGGATCCATAGGGCTTGACATCCCCGTCTGTTCTAGGTATAGAAACCCTAGCCTGAACTATAAAACAGATGTATGCTATTTGAATTTAGTACACGTTGGTTTGCGTGTATTGTACATGTTGGTTGCATGTATGTTAAAACAGTGGTACTTATTATAACGTTAAAGTTTAGTTACCAGGGTGCTCAATTTCGTAGAATATTTTGATAAACGTTTCTGGATGAAACAACAGAAATCTTGTGATCCACCTTTATATACAGATTATACGAAACAATAAAACTATGAACTCACCAACCTTATTTTGACACTTGTTAGCATGTTTATTCTCAGGTTTCCTAGAAGTCTTCCGCTGTTTGCTTATATGTTAGACAAGCTATGTGCATGGAGTCATACATGGCATATTTTTCAAGGAAACGTTGCATTCACCAAATCATCACCATGTATCTTATTTTGACTGCATTGTCAATAGAAGTACTATTGTAAACTATTATATTACGGTGATTGTCTATATGTAGAAATCATCAGATGTCGAAAACCTTTGATTTAAATATTCATTTATGGTGTGCCTTTTCAAAAGAATGCAATGTTTACAAAACGTATCATATAGAGGTCAAATACCTCGCAATGAAATCGATGAATGACATGTTCGTCCATATGGATTTGGAGCGATCGTCACAGCCTATCCATGCGATTGCATGAAAATTGAACTGAAACCCCATGCGATCGCTTGGGGACCGATTTCAGGAAAGTCTATAAAAGCTCGATCAGTTTGGCTTCACAAACACACACATCTATCTCTCCATTCTTACTCTGTATTATATTTATACTATTATTATTATTATTATTATTATTATTATTATTATTATTATTATTATTATTATTATTATTATTATTAAAGATTATTATTATTATTATTAAAGATTATTATTATTAATATTATTAGTAGTATATTATTATTATCGTATTATACATAAAATATTACGACGAGGTTATGAGCATGTCACTTTCAAAACGGGTTTTCAAACGGGTTTAAGCTAAGAAAACTATGGGTTATAGCTATGGAGATTATGGGTAATGTTCGTGGGTATTGTTCGCAAGTCAAACCTAGTGTTTATCATCTCTGTTGCGTCTACGTACTTTCCTGCAATATTGAATCACAATATTGATACGTGAGCATTCATATCTTATCTTTTATATATAAACTAGCTTATAACCCACGACTTCGCGGAATTACGCATAAAACTTTTTGTAACATGTTTAGATGATGTAACAAAATATGTGAAAATTCATATAGATTTGTAATTAATTTTATAAGTACGTAGATCACACTGTTCACTTTATTTTTATATCAGTAAGTAATTTGAAATATCTTGTTTCACGTTATATATTTTAAATTATGGAGTATATGGTGCACGTTCGTCTAACCCATTTTGTAATATGAGTTTTTGTTGTAAATATAAACATTGTGACGAAATGGTCTGTTGATGAAGAATTACGTTAGACGAAAAAAATGACATGTAATGATAATATCTGGTGAATTGCATTCTCATAGCTGTAATTCTTGAACCGGGTACATATCAATATCATTATAACCTCAGTTGATCAAATTCTTGAACCCAATAAAATGTGATAGATCAAACAAATATAACATCAGATTATGTCTACAAAACGGTAAATAGAATCAACATGATTACATACATGGTTCTTAATTTCAAGTAAAAAGATGTTCCAACAATGATTCACAAAGGGATCGTTCGAGTATTTTTACCTCTAACAGGTTTTAGTTGCCCAAACTTTAAGTTCAATGAATAGACCCTCCTTTTTCGAAATAAAAATTATGGGGAGTGATCCGTACACCACCAGTTTTTAGCCGTACACCACCAAACATGCATTATGATGTTGTACTGTACAACAATGTAAAGCATGTTTAGTGGTGTACGGCTAAAAATTGGTGGTGTACGAATCATCACCCAAAAATTATATAAGCATTGTAAACATTTTGTAAAATATGTAATCACCTTTAAACAAAAAAAGTCTTTCGGGTCAACTCACCCAGTTTGCAACCTCTCATTTAACTTTTGCTCATTTGAGTAAGAGTTTCAAACAACCTCCAAGTATATAATTATGTAAATTCAGTACCTTCATGTGCAGTTACACAAAAGTGTAGAATATTTTTTTTACTGTAAACCTGTATGAGACGATGCTATGTAAATTAGGAATAGCTAATGATATATCATCCATAACTTCAACAAATAAACCCATAATATATCATCTAATATCTAGTAGAATTACTCCAACAGTTTCACAATAATGTAAATCTGGATAGTATCACATACCACCAACAGAAATTAATAAATGGCCAACTATGACCCAAACTAAACTTGCAGCAACAACAATGTCCCTTATCATCATAAAAGTAGTAACAGAGACCCACATCTTCAATTTAATGCCTCAAATGACCCCAAACCCAATTTCAACAGCCATATTGACCCATAAGATAACATAAACGACCCACATCAAATCTGAATTGACCCACCATATCACAACAGCAGTGCTGAAAAATGTATTTACAGAACTGCTACACTTCAAGATTGAAGCAGTAATTTGGAACCAAAATACTTGACATTGTTGTGAAGCTATTAAGAAGAACTCACCCTTTAGTTTGTTGTGGTACAGTATCAGGAAGAGAACGATTACAACAACAACCGCTGAAGAGAACAAACTTGATCTGACATAGTATGAGTTTAACCGGAAGAGAGCATCCCCGCGCCTAAATGTCAATGTACCATTAATCACATCCGCCATATCATGAGTCCTGCCTACGTTAGTTATAGTCACTTGAAACTTCGCTCCCACAATAACTATTATCTGTGACGTAAATACATAAAATCATCATAAATATAAACTATAGTTAATCACACGTGACAAACGTGTCACTAAATAATAATCAGACATGCACATCATTTTCTACCTTAGTATTCATTAAAGATAATTAGTAATTTAAGTGACTGTTGACATTCATTGTGCAACTTAACCATTTTCTACCTAACGGAGGAAATAAGAACATGAAACAATAAAAAATGAACCTATAAAATATTAGTGAATCGGAACACTTACGTCTAAATGAAGAGTCGGTGATAAACATAAAAAAAATGTTCCTACAGATGAAGAGAAGAGTACACTACCATCACACATCATTGATTTCTCCTCATGGGCTTAAGTTCTTTTAGCACCTTAGACTCACAGATAACAACATTCTTTCGGCAATCTCTGCAAAATCTCTTGCTATCAAACCTGTAAAATAAAGATCACACGTCATTGATTTCTTCTCGTGGCATATCAACCTCTTACTCAACAAAACATCACGACTTTACAACCATGGGCTTGAATGATATACAGGGGTAAAATAATTGAATAAAATTTGGGATCGATCTTAACTTACCATCAAGAGACTTGACGTTCACTCTCTTTGCTTCACCTTTACCCCTTTAGAGTTTAGACCATTTCATATCTACAACACCTAAACATTAAGTTCAAAGAGTTAAATTTGTCGATATTGTCTTAAAAAAATCTAAGTTCAAAGCATAAACAAAGATGTTTATAGTTATCAAAACTAAACTGCATCAACAACACGATACCTACATTATAATCCATAACTAAGCTGCAACGATCTTTATTTCGGTAATGATCCAGATTAAGATTTTAAAACAATTAAAAAAACTCAAAGCTAGTACTTTTTGCGAGCTCAAAACTTTAAGTGCAAACAGTTAACTCGGACTCTTCATCAGGTTCTTAACAGGCTGCTTTGGGTCATCTTTACACATAAAGATCAGTAACAATATATCTAAATATGTAATTAAAACGACGGGTTCCCTAAAAAACGATTGAACAATCAACTACCCCAATACCAAATATTTGAGCAAAAATAATATCGATAATCGATAATAATAATTATAACAATCAAATTAAATCAATATCATTATCTGAATCAATCGTATGAGACCTAATTTCAATTTCAGTTAAAAAAAAAAGACAGCAAAATTGACATACCCGAGGTTTATGATGTAGCATACGAACATCACTGAAGAACCCTAAACAAATTGAAGAAACCGAAAATTATACATTACCCATAAGCCTTGACTAATAATCTATCAAAATCGATCTTAAAATAAGTTTGCAATAACAAACCGATTAAATCGGTTGGATATAACTTCAACAACATCGTTTGCGAAATTGAATTCAAAAAATACATATACTTGTAATTTTGATCAACCAAAATCAGTGCAAAATATCATGAAAATCGAACCTGGTGAACGAAGTTATGAATATTGATCTCGAATATAAAGTTGTTCTTCCGATGTTTCTATCGATCAAACCTGATGAACGATGTTTGATTCGATTTGCCAATGAAGAACCCAAATTTGATGTTGATTCAATCATAAATTGGAACACGACTGTCTTTCAAAAAGTTTGGAAAATCAACTGTTGAACCTTGATTGAATTCCAAAACCCCATTGAAATCGAGGTTTCAATATTTGATAGGAATCTACACGGGATCCAATTGTTGCTGTTGAATACGTTATACATTGGTGAACTGACGGATCTTTTTGTTTTATTTTCTATACGGTATTATTGTTAGTTGAAAGAGGATAGGATATTGTGGTCACTCAACAATTGAATTTGAGGAGAGAGATAAATATTGAGTGATCACTTAATCTAATGGTTGTTATTGAAAGTTGGTTTTTGATCTAATGGTCATTTCTTGTTCATTTAAATTTTTTTTAAAATGATTAGGAAAAATGGACTTTGTTATTATATATAATAATATAGATAGTGTATCCATGTCTAGTGCTCGAGTATATATGTTTATGCATGCTTGTATGCAAATTTTCGTCGTTAGATAGTTTATGATGAATCAAGAATTTAATACATATAATACTGATATAAGGTATATGATATGCATGTTTTTGGAAAGTTGACAAAAAATTAATAACTTTTCATTTAGAAATCGCGTAATTTCAATGAACGAATTAAAAGATATGGTCAACTGAATTATGATTAACGTTAATTGAAATTGCTTTTGAATCTGCAATTGATATTTAAACAACTTGTTTATAAGATTGATAAATTGAATTTTTAAATATTACCAGCCGAGTAAATGAATCCTTATATAAGGCAAGTCTCGTTTTATTGAACAATTGTCAAAATTGACTGTCTTATCATGTTTAAAAGCTTTACAAACACTATAATCTTATTTTACAAGTATAGAAAAACTATGTGAAATAATAAAATATTTTCGATTGCCATGATAATTCAAAGATAATATAGCTCCAAAAATAAATAATATTTTGAGTATGATAAACTATAAATTTGTTCAATTATCAAGACTTATACTATGTTAATATAATAAACATGTGTAGATTTAAAGATCATATTGGGCCAGGTTGACTTTTTGACATAACTTTTGTTAACTTTTGTATGACGGTCTCGAGCATTAGGATTGTGATACACTATGACCTGACATAGCTTGTTAGACATGTATTGACCCACATATGTTCTCTAGGTTGAGATCTACGGTTATTTTGCATTCCGAGTTTCGGTCACATTTCGGTGAATGACCTTGTGTGCTGCTAAGGTGAGTTTCATTTGCTCCCTTTTAATTGCTTTTGCAATCTATATTTTTGGGCTGAGAATACATGCACTTTATTTTAAATGCAATGGATACAAGTACATACTAAATTCTACACCGAGTTTGAACCGAAAATCCCTTAGCTTTGGTAACTAGTAACTGCCGGTTATAAGAACTGGTGGGCGCGAGTAGTTATATATGGATCCATAGGGCTTGACATCCCCGTCTGTTCCTGGTATGGAAACCCTAGCCTAAACTATAAAACAGACGTATACTATTTGAGTTTAGTACACGTTGGATTGCGTGTATTGTACATGTTGGTTGCATGTATGTTAAAACAGGGGTACTTATTATAACGTTAAGGTTTAGTTACCAGGGTGCTCAATCTTGTAGAATATTTTGATAAACGTTTCTGGATGAAACAACTGAAATCTTGTGATCCACCTTTACATACAGATTATGCGCAACATTAAAACTATGAACTCACCAACCTTTGTGTTGACACTTTTAAGCATGTTTATTCTCAGGTTCCTAGAAGTCTTCCGCTATTTGCTTATATGTGATACAAGTTATGTGCATGGAGTCATACATGCTTTATTCGAGAAAATGTTGCATTCACAAAATCATCACCATGTATCTTATTTTGATTGTATTATCAACGAATGTAGTATTGTAAACTATTATTTACGGTGATTGTCTATATGTAGAAATCATTAAACGTCAAAAACCTTGGAATTTGATATTCAATTATGGTGTGCCTTTTCAAAAGAATGCAATGTTTACAAAACGTATCATGTAGAGGTCAGTACCTCACTGTGAAATCGATGAATGATATATTCGTCCAAATGGATTTGGACGGGTCATCACAGCATTTATGTGGTTACTCTAAACATTTCTTCCTTCATTGGTTGCAACTAGATGTTATCCTAGTCAAGTTTCGATCTCTGATTTGACATGTAACTGAAATCATGATCATAAAGTTACATTCTACAACGTGCTATCAAAAACTATTTCCAAGGATAAGTTCGCATGTATTATAATATGCTGAATGATATTTTTCATTAATCACTCATACCATCTTGAGGGCATTTTAGTAAATATGGCTTGCTTTGCATGTAAGCCTGATTAGTAACTCCTCAGCTGCCACCTCATTTTGTCTATTTACATTAGATATTTCTTGAAAACCAAAGGAATCATGTATATGGTTACCTTCTGAAATTTGGAGTTAGTACCATCTCTAACAAACATAAGCCATGCATCAAACTTCATGGCTCTGATCTCCACAAAATCCTATCTGTTTATGTGCCCTAGTGTTATGGCATAAAACGCTTAAGGTTTTAAATAAGTTTAGTAATGTTCATGGCACATTTCAGGTATCTAATTTACTGAAATGCTTATATGACTAAAACATCACCATCCCTTTTAAGAAAACCTAGTCAGATGACACTCATGTTATTCCTTTGAATGACCTCTGCATTAATAATAAAATGCACATCATAGAAGAACCTGTAGAAGTTATGGATCGTGAGATCAAACAGTTGAAATAGGGCAACATTTCCTACAGTAAAAAAATCCGTTGGAATTCACGACGAGGCCCCGAGTATACCTGGGAACATGAAGACCAAATGAAACGAAAATATTCCCATCTCTTCTCAAACGGTAATGCATCCGAGAAGTCTACCTAAAACTTTGGAACGAAGTTTCCTTTTACGAGGGGATACTGTGACAACCCTCATTTTTCCATTCTTGAAAAGACTAAATTACCCCTAGGGTTTCTTTGCATGTTTACCTGAGTATTAATTATTAGGTTTGTTATCCGAACTAGTTAATATACGAATTAATTACAACGTTGACCGAATAATAATTTTTAGTCAACACCTCTTGTTAATTTAAGTTATATTTATGATATACTTAGGTTATATTATAAAATGTGACTCAATATTATTAATTAAAATAATTATAGTAAATAACGATTAGTAAAAATATTTGTGGCACAATTATAAAATGTAAAACTATAATGTAAAACTATAAATTAATTACATAATTAATTAATGTAATTATTTTATTAAATAAAAGTATTAATATTATTATTATTATAAATCGGATAAATAAATAAATAAAGGATGTATTACATTTATTTTAAATTCTAGAATCTTCCATTTAAAAGATAAGATAAATGTAAATAAATATTTCTAGAATATTCTATATATTATATAAGGATAAGATTTGTATTAAAAATATAAAAAAATTAATTTTTTATTAAAAAATTTGGCCTACCCTTTTTATATATGGAAATAATATTTTTTTTATTTTATTTTATTTAAATAAACAATTTATTCTCCAAGTAACTCACACTTTATAAATAAAACCCCAAACCCATCATTTTTCTTTGCAAAAATTCTGGAAATCCTCTCAAAGCTTCATAATATTATTAAGGTACTTTTCATAATTTTCTTTTGTTTTCTTTTGTTTTAATTAATTTTCTTTCAATTATTACAGCCGATATACCTTTTAAATTGTAATAAATCAAAAATTAACTTTATAATTATATTGGAACTGATGAAAAATCATAATATTAATATTATAAGATGAAACATATTTTTATATATTATTTAGATCATTAGAATAATTATTTTTGTATATAAAGTTCTCGGTTTATAAATATATGTATATAAAAATCGAAATTAAAATATCCAAACACTTAAAAATAGTAAAAGTAATTTTTACAGAATGTAATAGGTTTATAATAATTATTAGAGTCGAAAATCTAATTTATATATCATTATATTTATTTATTCTTTATTTATTTATGTACCGATTGATTATATAAACATAAAACGAATAAAAATACTAAAAAATATTAAGAACAGTAATAATTTTATAAAAACTATTTGAAACAGTGTTAGAACATTTAAAAATAATTTTTGGAGTTTTTGGAGTATTATTTATAATTAAATACGAATTATATATTATATAAACGTAAAAACTATTCAAAATTCTTAATAACTAATTATAACAGTTAATAAAAAAAATATATATATATATATATACATAATTTTTCTGATTTTATAAAACTTAGATAAACCTGTAAAAAATATAAATCTAATTATTTGGGTCAAATTAGTATTTATTCCATAATTAAACTCTTATATTGTATAAACCGAGAATAAAAGAAAGGATAAATACAAAATAAATATAAAAATAAGATAAATTATTTATATAAAAATTTTCTGAAGATTTAAACACTAAAAGGAATATATAATGTAACATCCTCAATCGGGTCTAAGTGTAAGATTACTAGATTGCCCTTAAGTTTGTATTGCGTCATTATATGCTTTTATTTTTATTTAATATTTATTATTAAATAATGATGTGGTTAGGACCAGTTTGTGACAAGGGTCATAGAACAGGTTTGTTTATTTAATTTGAACTTCGTTTGGGTCTCCAAATGATGTACGAAAGATATCAGATAACTGATAATTACCCGTGTGTCACACAGTGTGGGAATTAAACCCACTTTAGATGACTTAGGCAGTCTCTCTCTTGCATTTTTCCAGATCCTTCCCAAAACACTCCCGTACCTTCCTTTCACCTACAATCAAACCCTAATTTCTAATCCTTGTTTTAGAGCTCGAATCATTTACATCTTTGTGTTCCTTGTGATTTACTGATTCTAACAAGGTAAGATTCATAGCTTTTCATGCTTTAATCTTCAAGAAAATGGAGTTTTTGTGTTAGTTTTTATAAAGTGTGTATTTTGGGTCAAAATGGTTAGATTTGATGTTGTTTGAGTCCAAATCTTGTGGGTTTATGTTTCTACATGTTTAGTGTCTTTGATTTTATCAGTTTTGAGGTCGTAATCGAGCTCTAGAGCAAGAATTGGGCGATTTTGGGTGAAACCCGTCACTTTGTCTTCAGAATCTGCAGATGAACACAGTCGGCCGAGTGTCTCCTTACACTCGACCGACCGACTCGACCATCGACCGAGTGTGTGAGACCCACGGCCGAGTGTGTCTGTGAGAGACCATTGGCCGAGTGAGTGTAGACAGTCGGCCGACTGTCCCTGACAGTCGACCGAGTGTCTTGGGCAGTGAATATTTTACCAAGTGTTGATTTCTAGCCGTTATGCTGCCCGTTTGTATTTTGATGATTATGATGTAAATTTTGTTTGAAAGTGCATAAGTGTTAAGCAAAAATTTTTAGCGGACACTTTTTCTGACAAAAATTTCTGTATTGTGTTATTTGATGCTATCGAACAGTAACTAACTTGATTTTCCTTATGTTCAGGTGAAAAAGATAAGGAAGCCGCTCAGTAGTAGATTATCTGAGCTGGTTGCTGGTATTTGGTGAGTGGGACTAACTGGAGAATATAGTATATAGAAGCATGTTATATTATGATTGTCATGCTTGTTAGATACACTTATTATTGTGGTTAGTTAGTTCTTGTGATGACTGCATGTTAGTTGATGCTTGTCTGCTGGAGCCCAGTGCGTCCCTATTGTGTGGTAGCCTCGGTAGGAGAGATCAACCTGCGGGTTGGGTTCCTCTGTGGTAGCCTAGACAGCCGTGGTGTATATATATGTGAATGACTCGTCTGTCGTGTGTGGATTATGTATATACATACGGTGGTGGAGGAACTTCTGGTAAGCCCTAGTCCGATCAGCTGGTGGTTAATGGTTTGGCCGAGCCGCCAGAGTCTCTGTAGACGGCACTTGGGTGATGTTTGTGTGTTAGACTATGTGACATGATTAGTATAACACTTGTGTATGCTATGGCCTGTAGTTAGTCGTACTCACTTAGCTTCGTGCTAATTCCCCTCCATCTCCTCCCTGCAGGTTGATAGCTTTTGTAGATTGTGCTTTTTGGGAGAAGAATGGCATGGTGATGTTATGTTTGACAGGAGTCAACTCTGATGTTGTCTTGTTTTGTTTAAACAGTGATACTTTGTGAATGTATTGTAAATACATCTTCTCCATATAAACAAGTATTTTGTAATGACACGTGACACTGGTTGTTTTAGCAATAGTTAATGTTTATTTTGTAAATAATAAATAAATGCTTTCGCCACGTATATATAAAAAAAAAATCAGCGGTGTCACATATAAAAATTATAAACATAATTATTGGATGATTAAATAAATTAAAAACAAATTAAGAAATATATATCTATTTTCGGAATGTATATAATGTATATAAAATATATATCAACTAATTATATTATTTTTAAAAATAAAAATCTGTAATTAAACATTTTATTAATAATTATATTTACCTAAATATATAAAGAATGTTTTACATAATTATTAATGTTACTTAACTATTAATATACATTCATTTTTTTAATAGAATAAAATATATTATTATATACTATATTATTCATTAATATTATTTAACATATAATGACATAACATAATAATAAATAAAACCTATATACACTTATACTATCAATGTATAACATAATATAATTGAATTATTAATACGATAACAAATAAAATAAATAAATTGATAACATATCGACATGTCGTATTCCTATATGTATGTAACAAGTAATCTAACTAAGTGTTGTATTCCTATACACATACAACTAGTGAATACTATAATCATACCGATAAATGTACAACTTATATAAACTTCACCGCTACTTACAGTCATAAGTGAATGATGTATAGGTTGCCATTATGGGATAAGGTTGTGGATTTCGAATGTCATGACATAGTTTCTGATCAAGAGTCCTGGCCTCCGATTACATCTGGTCATTCCGAACTTATTTGATAGCATCGAGGTTTGGGCAAGGTTGTATAAACATCAAAGTGATTATAGTAGGCATGCAAACACTTGTTAATTAACTCTTGTGTTTACTTAGGATTTTCATTGTCATTTGGACAATTTCTGATCAAACTTATATATCTCTAGGTTGAGATCTCGATTGTATTTCTTGCTTCTATTTCCGTTTGTGGATATTCTTCTTCGTGCTACTCTAAGGTGAACTTCATAGCCCTGCTTTTACATATTTTATTGAATTTTATAAATCTTGGGGTGAGACACATGCTTGTTTTTAAATGATTTACAATTTAGACACAAGTGCCTAAACTTTTTGATATGCAACTTCATGAGACTTTTGTTAACTTGTATTCTTACATGCAAATCCCCACCATGGTATCGATAATTGCTGAAATTAGAATGTGGCAAACTTAATTATTGTGAATAGGCCTATTGAGAGCGACGTCTCTACCCATTGACCGATCGTAAAGGGGGTACATGATAATGATTACCAACACACGCGCAGTGTCAGGGGTTTTAGTGTTTAGCTCTATATTATAACTCATTGCATATTGATTACTTTTGATATTTTAAACTAAATCTTGTGGTCTAAAAATCTCTATTTCGATTATTAAACCTATGTTGTTCACTCAACATTTGTGTTGACTTTTAAGCATGTTTTGTCTCAGGTAATGATTAGCTTATGTGTTGATGATGATTGTTATATGTGTGATGTCTTGCATTGGAGTCTATCATATTACATTTTATTACTTATTAAACATTTGACATTTATTCTTGGATTATGATGTAAAACTTCATTGTTATTCTGCGGCAATACAATTTATGTTTTTATAAAACGTCTCATTTAGAGTCGTTCTCGTTATATACTTGTGTTTTGGTATTGAAAGGTCACATTTACCCCCGGCCCTATTTGGGGGTGTGACACCTAGAATAAGGTGGCATAGAAAACACCTCAAAACCACTAGAAACACGACGAAGCACTTCTTGATGCAAATACATAATCATTCGTAAATATCACCAGAAAATCTTTAAAATAACACAAAAACTGTGGGGAAAACTGTTTGATATTGCGAGAGAATAAGTGTCCGATTTGAGTAATATCACATATCTGCAGAGTGTCCGTCTACAAGGAAAGTGTATTCTGGATTTCCGGGTCAGGGACAGGGGAATGTGCAGTGTTAGTCGGAGGATCTTCTGCTTCCAACACAAGGCGGAAACAAAAGAATCATCTAACATTTGAAGTAAGATCCTTCCAAATGTTAGTAGATGCTACTACTGCTACTGACAACATGATCATCAGTATGTTTTTAGTAAACTCCGTGCCGTGGAGAAGTTTGAGATTGATATAATTTATGCACTTCGACTTCAATATCCTATACAAGGTCTATCCTTTTTACCGTAAGCTCTATTAGAGACTTGAACCATGGTCCATGGTGTAGTTATGGAGGGTAGTGTATTGAACTAAGTCGCTCATGAACCTGAAAAACCCGCAGTAGTTATGCTCTTTTATGGCTATTTAATCCCAATATCATTGTATGTTTACATTGAGATGGTAAAGCATAAAGGTGTTGCAAAGCATATATTAATCAAGATCAGAGGTGTCCGATGAAGAACAAGCAGGCTAGCTCAACTCAATGATCACGTTCATTGATTTTACTCATCGATCAATATATTTAATGCAACTTGTGAAGAAGTTTGAAATTGATCTCAATATTGTTTTGCTTCTTATATGAAGAAAATGAGGACCATTGGAATATAAATTTTCTGAAATTCTTTACTTGTTAATGAAATATATGATTGATTATATATCCATTTCAGTTTATAGATTTATTTTTATTTGATTTTGATTGCAATGTATTAATCTCAAATCATGAAAGTGCGTATGTATTACATGGGTTGTGCATTTGCACAACCAAATGCACAACCATAGGACTTACTAGTGTGTGTGTGTATATATATATATATATATATATATATATATATATATATATATATATATATATATATATATATATATATATCACCGATGTTTCCATGTTGGTACATAATGTAAATATGTTTTAACTTTTATATTTTTCATATAACTAGTTTATAATCCGCGACTTCGAGGGACTTTTGCATAAATGAATATATTCAATTGCATCAAACTCAACACACAATGTTTACAAATCAAATATCATACATTGATTTTATATATAGTAACACAGTCAACTCTACCCATCCACTTGTCAACTTTAGCAAGAAATTGTATGTCTTCTGAGAATGATGTTTCGGAAAAGTAACAGTAATCAGAATCATTCACGTTGAAAAAGACTCACGGGTAAATTGATACATTATAGCTTCTAACTGACCTAAAATTGTATGATTCCTCTGGCAAAGGATGCACTTATAACTTAAGGCTAACGTTTTAAGTTAATGGAGCAACATTACATAACACATGCGATAAGTGTGAACCAGATAAATTAAATATAAAAACTTTTACTATAAATTTCACCATTTCTAAGCTAAAAGTATTGGGTCAATTACAAACAACATTTCTATAAACATTGATGGTGTAAACTATATAATCTAAATTGAATTGAAGTTAAATGAAAATAATAAAAATGGGAACTTTTGTGTAAATCATGATAAGGGAAAGCTCACCTTATTGCATTATTGTGTTGTACGGAGTAGTTACTTATATGACCCACGGACAAAACGGTGTAGATCTTGTTGATATGGTAATTCCAATGAAACACTACTCATTATTACAGAGTGTGTCATAAGCATTCACGTATACCTTTCGTTGACAAATCGTGAAAAAATTAGTTCTGCGAGATTTGAAATCCTTTCATATTCATTTTCTAGACGCATTGCCATCTCATTTATATGGCTTTTTACTTAACAAATAAGAGATCATTATCATAATCAACCGAGATTTACAAATAATATATGAGGTAAATAGCCTGAATATCCAACCTTCATCATGTCATTGAGAATGAGATGAGAAAGAACTAACACAACATTCTTCCTCTTAGAAACTGAAGAATCATGCAGTGTTGAGTACATATTTTCTGTACATGGTTCTAAAAGTTTCGGAAAGCGAACTGCCAGATACCCAAGAGCAAGTTAAATAATTATGTTTTGGTTGTGAATCAATCTTAAGAAAGTCAAGTAATCAAGTTTAGCTAATCTACAGCTAAGAGCGTTTATAACTCAATTACATCCAATCTGAATATTTTACTATAATAAACTTTATTTAAATAACACAATTGTGCTATAATCACCCCTAATAGGCTAATATTAGCTGTAACCAAAAAAACTATACAAAGGCACCAAACATAACAATCTCAAAGGAAATTTATTTACTCGCACATGATTATAGCACATCTTCGACTTAAGGAAGAAAAGTACATGTAAAATAAATGTGTCCAAATTCTCGTCAGTTTCAAAGTTCTAAAAGCGAATTTATCATCGAAGTTCTTTTTTTTTTTTTTTTGAACATACATGAACACCAGATCAAATTGATGCTCCATTACCCAGAATCAATCGATCCTTTTCAAAATGCATGCCCCTGAATTCCAACTGCTTTTTCAATTTGAATCGAATTCTTCATCTTTAAGGTTGCCAATTTCATCTTTCACTACAAGAAAAATGAGCTTTAGTGACGAAGACTATTGGTCACTAATAACACTAAAATGGTCACTAAATCAAATTAGTGACCAAAATAGGTTGGTCACTTCTCGTCACTATAGATCCATCACAAAATATTTTTAGAGACCAACATACCAAAATTGGTCACTATAGTGACCATTTGTTTGGTCACTAATATCGTTTAGCAACCAAAATTTAGTGACCGCTTTTTTAATGGTAACTAAATAGCATTATTAGTAACCAAATGTTGAGTTGTCACTAAAAGATCGTCACAAATAATCATTTTTCTTGTAGTGTTTATACCATAATAATCATCACTACCTCTTTTTCAGTCCTCCTTCTTCCTTTGAATACTCTGCAATTTCTTTCCTGCCATAAATGATAAGCAGCACCAGCAATTGTAATTCTATTGATGACATCCCAAATTTGGTTTCGAAAAGGATAACGAGCAAGCGTGTTGATGATGCTCTGAATATCTCCAGGTAAAACCTCTAAAAATTAGCTTCTTTTTCAATTCAAACCAAACCATTCTTGAAAAATCACACTCAAAGAACAAATGTTTGACTGAATCCTCACATTTACCACAAAGTTCACATTTTAATGTTTGATTTGGGTACCATTTTGCCAATTTATCCTGTGTAGTTAATCTGTCAAGCTTGATAAGCCACAGAATAAATGCATGTTTTGGGTTAGCCTGTGGAAACCATATGATCTGGTACCAGGGAACCAATTGGTGCACTACCCTTAAATCTTCCCACACTTGACTAGTCTTATATGGTACCCTTTTGCCACTGTTAGTAACCCAATTGACCGATCCATCATTAGCTTCATATACATGGCTTTTGATTTTGTCTCTCATATGTAAAAGCTGCTTCCATTCCCAGCTATCACACTGTTTATACTCAATTTCCCATATTGATTTACCTTTAAGTTTTACCAAATTCATCCAATTGAACCATAGGGAATTTTTCCTTTCAATTAGCTTCCACAGTTGCTTAACTAACAATACATCATTCCATTCTTGTAAAGACTTAAGCCCTGGACCACCTTGATTCTTAGGGGTGCATACATATCTCCATGCAACTTTTGCCTTTCCTCTAGCATTATCACTATGGCACCATAGGAACCCTTTAAGAATTTTTTCAATTTTTGATACAGTGGAATGAGGGAGCTTATAGACAGAAGCCCAATAAATGTGCATGGAAGATAAAACAGAAGTAATAAGCTGCAGCCTGCCAGCATAAGATAAGTGCTTATTTTTCCAATTATCAATTCTCCTTCTAACTTTGTCAATGATTTCTTTACAATCTGCAATACCCAATTTCTTAGCAAGGAGAGGGACACCAAAATACTTTACAAGTAATTTGCCAATTTTAAAAGGAAGCAATTGAAGAATCTCTTGTTGCAGGGGAAATTGCAGGCTGCCAAAAAACACTGTGCTTTTGTTAATATTGGGAAGGAGTCCAGATACTTGACTAAATTCTTCCAAAGCTTGTTTAATAATCTTGACTGATTGAACATCACCATGACAAAAAACCAACAGATCATCAGCAAAGCATACATATGTAAGTCTCATCTTCTTGCATCCCACATGAAATTTAAATTCGGGGTTTTCCTTTATCTTATTTGCCAAGATCAAATTGAGGATTTCCATTACTAATGTGAAAAGGTAAGGTGAAATTGGATCACCCTGTCTTAAGCCTTTCCCTCCATTGAAATAACCCTTTATTTCATTATTAATGCAGACTGAAAACTTTGTAGTAGTAACACAGCTCATAACCCATTGAATCATTTTCCCATGAAATCCAAATTTACTTAGTATTGATTCTAAAAAACTTCAACTTACTGTGTCATATGCTTTTTGCAGGTCTATCTTGAGTGCACATCTTTTTGGACCATGTAACCTATTATATCCCTTTAAAAGCTCCTGGGTAACCAATATATTGTCCTGTACAGTCCTGCCAGGAATAAAAGCACTCTGGTTTATATTCACCAACTTCTCCAGACTAACTTTCATTCTATTCACACGTATCTTGCTTATAGTTTTGTAGATGATGATATGCCCAAATCGGACGGTTTATTTATGCGGTGTCGTTAGGTCGCAAAACGTCAATTCAGAATACCAATAGAAGAAGTTGAATGTTTAATTTATATATGCTGGGCCTAAATCTATTATTCCTTCCTATGGGTTAGCAAGGGCAAATATGACCTAGGGTCGTTCCTTGAGCGGTCGAATTTGAAACGGAGCTTATCTAGATAATTTAGTAATTAAGATTGGGTTTATACACAATTTAGTATCCAAGATTAGTAGCCAGGTACACCTTGTGTGGAGAGGCAGGATCCTTTTGGTCCCAATAAATTGGCGACTGTTCGGAAAATCCAACAACCAAGTGCAACCGGTTTATTCTAGACACCACTTTTATCCGGAATATCAAATTGTGTAAAGGAAATAGTTGGGTTGAATAGTTTGTATAATTGTAATTAAGATATTAAAGCAATATAATAAAAATAAGCTAGCTAGCATGCAACAACTAAGGACAGAGAAGACGTGGTTCACCATGATTTAAGATAACATAGTGTCGGGATGATTGCGAGACACTCCTTGGATAGATATACCTTGGTGTGAACACTATATTCCCTACTAAGCGGTTTCCCGGCTAGCATGTCACGAGGAACTAGGCTTTGAAGATTCTGATCGGATGGACTATGCTCAACTCTCGACATTTTATCTGGTTTAAGGATATAAGCAGCCCATCTTGGATGCAGTGCATACCTTGAGCACACGAATAAAGTAGCATAGCCTTATATAGATGATATCCAACCTTTCTTAACACCTTAGTGTATCACCCAAGTGAGTGGTTATAATTGGGTTTTGAATCCCTTTCTGTCAATGGTTTGGTAAAATCTAAGGGTTTGTAGACAAATTAGAACATCAGATAGTTCTCAGTCATCCTTAAAGATTTATAAGCTTAGTTTGTATTGTAGTACGTTAAATTCCCATTTATGACTTAAACCAGCCCTTACTTAAATCTACCCAATAAATTCCTTAGTTATCCACCATGTACTAGACTTATAGTGGTTCCATAGCTTCTAGCCTTGACCATGCTCAAGTGGTCCTATAGTACATCGACATGAGTCTTATACTCTTGACCAATGTCTTGATCTGGTCCTATGGTAATTCCCCATGTACTTTATAGTATTTCCGATGGGTTCATACCTTGACCAATGTATAAACACAGATAACTAATTACCTTTATAATGTCGACTTTATAAAAGGTTTTAATCACGTTTATTAGTGGAAGGACGATAATAACGAGGTTTAATATCATAGACAGGAAGTGAGTACGAAACGATAATCATCCCTAACTAACATTATTAAATCATGGCAAACAATCAAGCAATTACTCACACATCATGGCAATAAGCATTTCAATTATTAATAAATCACAAACATCAAACAAGAACATTATGATGGATTAATAAAAGAAAAGGATAGATAGTACCGGATAATGTCGGCAGAATAACACTTGTATTACTTCATAATATTCATAGCGTTACAATGCTTGAAAGCTTCTACTACTAACTGCATACTAATCTCTTATTGATCACTAGAGAGCGACAATAGAGAGATAATTACATTTCCTAATCTCTGTACTTTTCTCTCTCTAGAATCTAGAGAGAGAAAGTAGAGAGAGAACTAATCTCATATTGATCACTAGAGAGCGACTATAGAGAGATATTTAGAGAGAGAAGTGAAGAATTGGTGTGTTTTTGGTGTGTTGAAATGAGAAGTGAAGCCCTCCTTTTATAAGCAAAGCTTGGGGGTAAAATTGTAATTTTTGGCTGAAAAACGCCTGGCAGGTGGTATGGCAAGGGGTATGGCAGGGGGATATTTTCTAAAAAATGCCTGGCAGGGGGTATGGCAGGGCGTATGGCAAGGGGTACTGGCAGGGCGTATGGCAAGGGGTATGGCAAGCCGGATTTTGTGCTGGTCGGCCTTGATTCACTGGATCGTAACTTGATTCACCGTTTTCGTTCTAAAATCTTCGTTTTAGCTCCGTTTTTGACGATTCTTGCGCCCACGCGTTTGTAATTGAATATCCTACAGCATGAGGTTAAGTAATTAAACTTTTCCAATAATTATAAAATAAGTTATTTAAACGCGAGTTAGTCGTCTTAGCCGGTTTTGCTCGTTTTTCCTCGTTTCTCATCCGTTTTTAGTGATTCTTGAAACATAGCCTTTGTAATGACTAAATCTACTAAATTAACTAACAAAGTGATTATTTTGGCGATAAATTTTGGAACTTTATGGTTTTAGGGCTCAATATCGGGGGTAAAAACGTGACTTTTTGGCCGATATCAAATATCCCACACTTAGACTTTGCTTGTCCTCAAGCAAACCTCTCTTTTATTTTGAGTTTAAGGATGCTTCTGAGGTTTCCGTTCTATTATTCAAGTGGCTTGTTTTTTATTATAAGACTAAGATCAGACAAACCGTCTTCTAAAAGGGGTAGAAACTATCTATGCAAGCATGAGGGGAGGTTACATGACATTGGCTTCCTTACACGGGTTATTCAAATTACTCATGTGTTTTGGGGGTTCCCTATCAATCTATGAAATGAATTCGCTCATAGCCAGTCATGTTGCAAGTATTGTCATAGGCTTGACCAAGAATCAAATCTCCACCGGTTAGATAAGGACGGCACTGATCTTCTCCCTAATCATTCTTTCAAGAGGAAGAGCGGGTTTAAAGGTTGGCTTACGGAGAAAAGTGAAGGTTTTGATATGGCGAAAAGGGTGATTTTTCAAATCTTTGAAATTTAGAGAGATTCGATAGATTTCGGTTTCATGATGATATACTTTTTCTAGGAAAGATGGTACTCTATTTTTGTTGAAGAGTTTCTTTAGAGGGTGCTGATTTTTAGCGAAGACTTTACTTTTTTCTGCAATCCTCCTGGGTCACAATCTTCATTTTCTTGGGGATATATGTTTTTATTTGAAGACTTTTCTCTTCTTTATTTTTGAGACTTTGCTCAACTATATATATATATATATATATATATATATATATATATATATATATATATATATATATATATATATATATATATATATATTTTGCATATTACATCTTCATAACTTTGTCTATTTTTTCTTGTACCCAGATAGAAAGGTATTTAACCAGAAATAGGTCTTTTATGACCTATCAAAAACAGTCTGGAATTTCAGAATTTTTCGACAAGTGTTTGAAGTAAACTTGGTCGATCTATCTCTTTGAATTTCTAAATTTTGGAAATGAGAAAGAAAAGAGAGTGGAAAGGGTAACGTATTTGGTAGTGAATTTGGGGGTGAGTATTTTCTGATTCATCAACTCTTTTAGCGGGAGTTGGTTGGTTTAAATGCGTGGAGTGAAAATGAAAACGGATGATTTTTGTCTTCTCTATTCAGAATGATTTCAGAAGGAGTATCGCACCTACACCACGTATGGCGCTTACTAACTATTGGCCTCGAAATGTATGTCAAGGTCAAGTTCTAACTCTAAATGCTAACATCGGCACTCTCAACGGAAAAGATAGTGAAGCATTAAAAATGAATGCTTATTGGGCCTTTTTTGGGTGCCTCACAACAATTATATTGGGTTGATAATGCCTAGTCATGCAATGCTGTTTTAGAGAATCGGTTCCTCCTTAAGAAGATTTATGTCCTCATTTGTCTTAATTTTAGAACAAACACGCTTGATTTTCGAAAGTACTTTTTCAGAAATTGTCATTTAGTCAAAAATTTTGAAAAATTTACGTTGAGGACAAAGAATCTAAATAGTAGGTATACTCGAAAAGCTTAGTAAAATTTTAAGTTAAGAACATTTTTCGAGCATCCCATAGCTAATTACGGTGTACTACACCGCTATCCCACACTTAGAGGAACATTGTCCCTAATGTTCATTATTAGATTTTAGGGATCTAAAATCCCACACTTAGTGTAACAGACCGAAACCCGGGCTAGTTGTAAGTGGACTATTTTGCCCTTAGGGTTTGTGCTTAGTCTTAAGTGCTTTTATTTTAATTATTTTATTAGTGTTTTATTATAATTTTGTTGTGACCAGTTTGTGACAAGGGTCCCAGAACAGGTTTGTTTATTTTATTTGGACCTCGTTTGGATTACCTAATCTTGTGCGAAAGATATCAGATAACTGGTAAATACCCGTGTGTGATGGGGTATTGTGTTTTAACACAAATAAGAGCTGGTGACCAGCTCCCTTCTTGAAGTTTCCTGTTTTTTTTCATTTCACTCTCTCTCACTAAACCTAACCTCACCATCTCAAACCCTAAATCATTTGATCTCGAATTGAAGCTTGATTTTGGTGTCAAAACGTTCCTTGTGTCATTGTGATTCTAACAAGGTAAGGTTTGTAAGATTTCATGATCAAATCTATGATTAAATGGGTTTTTAAGTTAGTTTTTGTTAAAATGGGGTTTTGTGTAAAATTGGTTCAATTTGTTGTTGTTTGTGCATAAAAGTTGTGGGTTTATGTTTCTAAATGTCTAGTGTAAAAGATGTAACCAGTTTTGAGGTCAAAAACGTGTCCAAAGTTGAGATTTGGTGATTTTGGGTTGAAACCCGTCACTTTGCTGCTGTTGCAGCTGATGAACTACCTTCGGCCGATGGTCGTTGACCATCGACCGATGGTGAGGACGATCGGCCGATGGACGAGACCATCGACCGATGGTGTATGATTTCTGACCAGCGGATGTAATTTTGACGATCGACCGATTGGGGGAGACCATCGACCGATGGTGTGTTGACGATCGGCCGATGGATGGGACCATCGACCGATGGTCTTAGGCAGTGAAATTCTTACTAAGTGTGGAATTCTAGCCGTTATGCTGCCCGTTTGTATTTTGGTGTTCAGGATGTAAATTTTGAAAGTGCATAAGTGTTAAGCATGAAAATTTTAGCGGACGCAAATTTTTACTAATTTGCTATAATTCGCTGTCAGTGTGTCTAATCTTGATGGGAACACTATTCTAACTTGGTTTTTGCTGTTCTCAGGAGGTAAGGACAAGGAAGAAGCTCAGAAATAATAACTGAGCAGTTGCTGGTAATTGGTGAGTGGGTCTATCTACGGATAGAGTTTAAGTAGCATATCATGCTACTGTGGTTGACTCTTTTACCATGCATAGTGTAGGAATTGCCATGATAGAATAATATCGTTTGTCTGATGTTGTATGTGAATTATGTGTACACTGTGTGAATGGCACCAGTCGGGCCTAGGGAGACTGGGGACTCGAGACCGTGCCTAGGAGAGGTTAGAGTCCGTATGAGGTCAACCGTGCCTAGGGGAGGTTGGGTCCATAGGCTACTGATTGTAGAGTATAGTGTGAATGATGCATCCCCTGCATCTGGATAACTATACTGTGAATTGAGTAGCAGGGACTATCGGTAGACTCAGGCCCGATCAGCTGGGAGTCGTGTGCTCGTACAAGCCGCCGATCCTCGTATTGTCTTTTGTATGCTAGTTGGTAGTTAGCAGGTATTGTTGATGTATATAGCTTGTGTGTGACTTAAGCTATATCTGTTAGATAGATTCCATTCACTTAGCGGTGCGCTAATCCCCCACATGTTTTCCCCCTTGCAGGTTTAGGTACTGCTAGTCGGGATGGGTGATACAGCAGATGACATGTTTGACAACCAACTCTGATGTGGACTTTTGTTTAAATAATGTTTTGTAATAACGTAACACCTGTGGTTTGTAATAAAGTAATTAACTAAGGATTTATGGTAATCATGTTGTTATCGAATAAGGGTAATTATGTAAATGAAGTCTTCCGCTGTGTATATTTAAAAAAAAAAAAAAGATGGCCGGTGTTACAAGTTGGTATCAGAGCATGGTTTGGCAGCAAATACGTGCGCGTATTTTGTTCCCAAACCCTGAGGCAAGTCAAACATGTCTGTGGGAGTGGGGGCTAAGTGAAAATAGGATATACGTGTGTTAGTTGTGATTGAACTAACTGTTATCCACTAAGCTTTTGTGTAAGCTGTTTTGTAGCACAGGTATGTCTGATAGAAACGCAACTGGCCCATCCAACCCCGAAACATTTAGAGCACCAGAAGAGGGTGTTGAGTCTGATGATGATCAGAGTAGTTACATCCTTCAATTAGAAAGTAAGCTAAAAGAGGTTGAGGACAAAATTAATGAGCTTGAATTGGCAAGGCATTCTGGAAATGATGATACACCACCTGGATTCCCAACCGCGCAATCCCAAACGATACCTAATGTGCACCAGAACCAGTTTCAGAATCAAATACCTAACCAATATTATATGCCACCGCAAAACACTTTTACTTACCAAAATCCCATGATGATGAATCCATACCAAATGCAAATGTTCCAACAACCTTACATGCAATCACCCAAAAAGTGTACTTATAAGAACTTTCGTGATTGCAAACCCTCTGAGTTCTCTGGAAGTACTGATCCGACTGTAACTCTCAATTGGTTGCGAGAAATTGAAAGGGTATTTGAAGCATGCCAGTGTGAACCCGAGCTGAAAGTGACATATGCAAGTCGAATGTTGAAAGGTAGGGCTATGATTTGGTGGGATTCCTTGATTTCCAGTATACCGAAAGAACAAGTGAGTATGATCACATGGGAGCAGTTTCATGGGAAGGTGTGTGAACAGTATTGTAATCCTTTTGATATGAACCGAATCAAGACTGAGTTTCTTGAAATGAAGATGACACCCCAAATGACGATCGACGAGGTAGTAGAGAAGTATATGGATAAACTGAGGTTTGTACAACAATGGGTGCCAGACGAAGTGTCTCGTATCCAGCATTTTGTTAATATCATTCTGCCTGAGTACAGAACATTTGTTAGAACAGCTACGTCGTTGTCTCAAGCGGTTGTGATGGCTAAGATGGTAGAAAGTGATGTTCAGGCCGCCAGAAACAGAATGTTTGGTAATGTGCTACAACAAGGTGGGCAAGTATCTGGTCAATCAGGATCTAAATCCAAGAAGTCTAGTGGGTTTAAATCGAAGAGTAAAAGTGGTCAGAATAGTTCTGGATATGGATCAGGTAAAGGGAATTGGTGTCACACGTGTCGATCTTCTCACAGTGGTCAGTGTTCTGAGGCTACAAGAAGGTGCTTAAAGTGTGGTGTGGTTGGGCATGAGTCTTCAGCATGCCCGTATCTGAATAGTGTGTGTTGGAGTTGTCATAAACCAGGGCATCGTGCAGTTAGTTGTCCATCGAAGAGTGGTAGTTCCGGGGCAGGGTCAGGGGCGCGTTCAGCATCAGCCGTAGGGTCAACTGCCTCGAGTGGGCAGAAGAGGAAGAACCCTCCAACAGCAGAGGCTAGAGCTTTTCAGATGTCGGTGGAAAATGCTGTGGCAACCGACGAAGTAATCACCGGTATGTTTCTAATCAACTCAATACCTGCTCGCGTATTGTTTGATTGTGGTGCCAATAGGTGTTTTATGTCCCTAGATTTCTGTGCTAAGTTGAATTTACCAGCTACTGTGTTACCCAAGCCGGTTAGTGTAGAAGTAGCTGATGGTAAGATCACACCAGTCACAACATATGTGTCTGGGGTTTGTATAGAGATTGAAGGGAAGTCTTTCCCGGTGACTTGTTTAGTGTTACCTATTCCTAGCTTTGATGTAGTACTAGGAATGGATTGGTTGAGCTCGCTTAGGGCTAATATTAAGTGTGATAGGAAAATGATTACCTTTCGTTCGACCGATGGAACCCGTGTTGTGGCCCGAGGGGAGCGGGGCGGGTATAATTTTCCGTTGATAACCATGATGAAAGCGAAAAAGTCGATGGAAAAGGGTTGTGATTCGTTTCTTGCGTATGTGATTGATGCGAAGAAAGAAAAGAGAACAGTGGCCGATATTCCAGTAGTATCAGAATTTCCCGAAGTGTTCCCAGATGAGTTACCAGGTCTGCCGCCGGTAAGGGAAGTCGAATATAAGATTGAGATGGTTCCTGGAACAACTCCAGTTGCAAAAGCTCCATACCGATTAGCGCCGTCTGAAATCCGTGAAATGATGTCACAGATTCAAGAACTATTAGATCGTGGGTTTATCCGACCGAGTTCTTTACCATGGGGTGCTCCGGTATTGTTTGTTAAAAAGAAAGATGGGTCAATGCGTATGTGTATTGATTATCGTGAATTGAACAAAAGAACTGTGAAGAATAAATATCCGTTACCTCGAATAGATGATTTGTTCGATCAGTTACAGGGTGCTTCATTCTTTTCTAAGATAGACTTACGATCCGGATATCATCAGGTTCGTGTTACCGAATCAGATATATCAAAAACAGCGTTTAGAACTAGGTATGGTCATTATGAATTTCTTGTCATGCCTTTTGGGTTGACGAATGCGCCAGCAGTCTTCATGGATCTAATTAATAGAGTGTGTCGTCCATTCTTAGATAAGTTT
This sequence comes from Rutidosis leptorrhynchoides, assembly GCF_046630445.1. Taxonomy (NCBI): domain Eukaryota; kingdom Viridiplantae; phylum Streptophyta; class Magnoliopsida; order Asterales; family Asteraceae; genus Rutidosis; species Rutidosis leptorrhynchoides. The sequence goes on along the minus strand of NC_092342.1, from coordinate 40,190,239 downwards.
GTGATTGTGTTTATTGATGACATATTGGTGTATTCGAAAACAGAGAATGAACATGCTGAACATCTGAGGTTGGTTTTGAACTTGTTAAAACGTGAGCAACTATTTGCAAAATTTTCAAAGTGTGAATTTTGGTTACGTGAAGTGCAGTTTTTGGGTCATGTGATTTGTACCGAGGGTATAAAAGTTGATCCGACAAAGATAGAAGCGGTAATGAATTGGAATTCTCCGAAGACTCCGACTGAGATTAAGAGTTTTCTGGGATTGGCTGGGTATTATCGCAGGTTTATCAAAGATTTTTCTAAATTAGCGGGTCCGTTGACTAAGTTGACTCGTAAAGATGTAGCCTTTCGATGGACTGATGAACAGGAAAAGGCTTTTCAGATTTTGAAACAGCTACTGTGTCAGGCACCAGTGTTAGCTTTACCAGAAGGTTCAGACAACTTCGTGGTATACTGTGATGCATCATATGCTGGGTTGGGTTGTGTATTAATGCAAAGAGATAAAGTAATCGCCTACGCCTCGCGACAGTTGAAAGTTCATGAGAAGAATTATCCAGTGCATGATCTTGAAATGGCTGCAGTAGTGTTTGCTTTGAAACTATGGAGACATTATTTGTATGGAACTCATTGTGTTATTTGTACAGATCATAAGAGTTTGCAATATATCTTCTCACAGAAAGAATTGAATATGCGTCAGAGACGGTGGCAAGAGTTGATCAAAGATTATGATTGTGAAATTAAATATCATCCTGGTAAGGCAAATGTGGTTGCAGATGCGCTAAGTCGTAAAAAGTCAAGTGAAAATGTGAAATTCCTTCGTTTGAATATAACTTCAGATTTGATTAACAGCTTAAGAACCGTTCAGGCCTGTGCTTTAGAGGACGAACATATTAAATCTGAACAAATGACCAAACGAAAAGTGGACTTAATTGATGACTCACGTGGACTAAAGACCTTAAACAATCGTGTTTGGGTGCCTAAGCTTGGAGATTTGAGGGATTTAATCATGACGGAAGCTCACAAATCCAGACTGACAGTACATCCGGGTAGTAATAAGATGTATCATGATTTGAAAACAGTGTATTGGTGGCCGACAATGAAAACAGATATCGCTCGATATGTCGAAAAGTGTCATATTTGTGCTCAAGTGAAGGCAGAACATCAGAAACCTTATGGTTCGCTACGTCAGTTACAGATTCCAGAGTGGAAATGGGAACATATAACGATGGATTTTGTGACCAAATTACCTCGAACTCAGAAACGACATGATATGATTTGGGTAATAGTGGATCGTCTAACTAAAAGTGCTCATTTTCTTGCTACTAGTGAGACAGCTTCGTTAAGTGAGTTAGCCAATTTGTATGTGAAAGAAATAGTTAGTCGACATGGTGTGCCGTTATCGATCATTTCAGACAGAGATTCCAGATTTGTGTCGAATTTTTGGAACAGTCTTCAACAAAATTTGGGTACACGTGTGAATTTAAGTACAGCTTATCATCCTCAGACAGATGGTCAGAGTGAAAGAACGATACAGACTTTGGAGGATATGTTAAGGTCTTGTGTGTTAGAATACGGTGGTTCGTGGGATACACATTTACCGTTGGTCGAATTCGCGTATAATAATTCATATCATTCGAGTATAGGAATGCCGCCCTATGAAATGTTGTACGGTCGTCGTTGCAGAACTCCGACTTGTTAGTTAGAAGCCGGGGAGAAGCAGTTTGCAGGTCCCAAAATTGTTCAAATGACAGCCGAAAAAGTTGCAATTGCGAGAGAAAAGTTGAAAGCCGCTAGAGATAGGCAGAAAATGTATGCTGATCCGCGTAGACGTCCGGTAACTTTTAGTGTGGGTGAACGAGTGTATCTGAAAGTTTCGCCGTGGAAAGGGGTTATCAGATTCGGTAAACGTGGTAAGTTAGCACCGAGATTTATTGGTCCATTTCTGATCAGCGAAGTGTTGAATGATCAGACTGTGGTGTTAGATCTTCCGCCAGAGTTAGCCGGTATTCATAATACATTTAACATGTGTTATCTTCGTAAGTGTAAAGTCGACGATGAAACGCAACTTCTTCCTTTAGAAGATTTAAGGGTCGATTTGAATAAGAAATTGGTGGAAGAGCCGGTCCGTGTAGTTGACCGAAAGGTGACTAAGTTGAGATATAAAGAGATACCGATGGTGTTGATTGAGTGGAAACACAGTTTGGGTTCTAATCTTACGTGGGAAACGGAAGAGTTGATGAGAAACCGCTACCCTCATTTGTTTGACCAAGACCAGATTCCGAGGACGGAATCTCCTTAAGGGGGGTGGATTTGTAACAGACCGAAACCCGGGCTAGTTGTAAGTGGACTATTTTACCCTTAGGGTTTGTGCTTAGTCTTAAGTGCTTTTATTTTAATTATTTTATTAGTGTTTTATTATAATTTTGTTGTGACCAGTTTGTGACAAGGGTCCCAGAACAGGTTTGTTTATTTTATTTGGACCTCGTTTGGATTACCTAATCTTGTGCGAAAGATATCAGATAACTGGTAAATACCCGTGTGTGATGGGGTATTGTGTTTTAACACAAATAAGAGCTGGTGACCAGCTCCCTTCTTGAAGTTTCCTGTTTTTTTTCATTTCACTCTCTCTCACTAAACCTAACCTCACCATCTCAAACCCTAAATCATTTGATCTCGAATTGAAGCTTGATTTTGGTGTCAAAACGTTCCTTGTGTCATTGTGATTCTAACAAGGTAAGGTTTGTAAGATTTCATGATCAAATCTATGATTAAATGGGTTTTTAAGTTAGTTTTTGTTAAAATGGGGTTTTGTGTAAAATTGGTTCAATTTGTTGTTGTTTGTGCATAAAAGTTGTGGGTTTATGTTTCTAAATGTCTAGTGTAAAAGATGTAACCAGTTTTGAGGTCAAAAACGTGTCCAAAGTTGAGATTTGGTGATTTTGGGTTGAAACCCGTCACTTTGCTGCTGTTGCAGCTGATGAACTACCTTCGGCCGATGGTCGTTGACCATCGACCGATGGTGAGGACGATCGGCCGATGGACGAGACCATCGACCGATGGTGTATGATTTCTGACCAGCGGATGTAATTTTGATGATCGACCGATTGGGGGAGACCATCAACCGATGGTGTGTTGACGATCGGCCGATGGATGGGACCATCGACCGATGGTCTTAGGCAGTGAAATTCTTACTAAGTGTGGAATTCTAGCCGTTATGCTGCCCGTTTGTATTTTGGTGTTCAGGATGTAAATTTTGAAAGTGCATAAGTGTTAAGCATGAAAATTTTAGCGGACGCAAATTTTTACTAATTTGCTATAATTCGCTGTCAGTGTGTCTAATCTTGATGGGAACACTATTCTAACTTGGTTTTTGCTGTTCTCAGGAGGTAAGGACAAGGAAGAAGCTCAGAAATAATAACTGAGCAGTTGCTGGTAATTGGTGAGTGGGTCTATCTACGGATAGAGTTTAAGTAGCATATCATGCTACTGTGGTTGACTCTTTTACCATGCATAGTGTAGGAATTGCCATGATAGAATAATATCGTTTGCCTGATGTTGTATGTGAATTATGTGTACACTGTGTGAATGGCACCAGTCGGGCCTAGGGAGACTGGGGACTCGAGACCGTGCCTAGGAGAGGTTAGAGTCCGTATGAGGTCAACCGTGCCTAGGGGAGGTTGGGTCCATAGGCTACTGATTGTAGAGTATAGTGTGAATGATGCATCCCCTGCATCTGGATAACTATACTGTGAATTGAGTAGCAGGGACTATCGGTAGACTCAGGCCCGATCAGCTGGGAGTCGTGTGCTCGTACAAGCCGCCGATCCTCGTATTGTCTTTTGTATGCTAGTTGGTAGTTAGCAGGTATTGTTGATGTATATAGCTTGTGTGTGACTTAAGCTATATCTGTTAGATAGATTCCATTCACTTAGCGGTGCGCTAATCCCCCACATATTTTCCCCCTTGCAGGTTTAGGTACTGCTAGTCGGGATGGGTGATACAGCAGATGACATGTTTGACAACCAACTCTGATGTGGACTTTTGTTTAAATAATGTTTTGTAATAACGTAACACCTGTGGTTTGTAATAAAGTAATTAACTAAGGATTTATGGTAATCATGTTGTTATCGAATAAGGGTAATTATGTAAATGAAGTCTTCCGCTGTGTATATTTAAAAAAAAAAAAAAGATGGCCAGTGTTACAAGTTGGTATCAGAGCATGGTTTGGCAGCAAATACGTGCACGTATTTTGTTCCCAAACCCTGAGGCAAATCAAACATGTCTGTGGGAGTGGGGGCTAAGTGAAAATAGGATATACGTGTGTTAGTTGTGATTGAACTAACTGTTATCCACTAAGCTTTTGTGTAAGCTGTTTTGTAGCACAGGTATGTCTGATAGAAACGCAACTGGCCCATCCAACCCCGGAACATTTAGAACACCAGAAGAGGGTGTTGAGTCTGATGATGATCAGAGTAGTTACATCCTTCAATTAGAAAGTAAGCTAAAAGAGGCTGAGGACAAAATTAATGAGCTTGAATTGGCAAGGCATTCTGGAAATGATGATACACCACCTGGATTCCCAACCGCGCAATCCCAAACGATACCTAATGTGCACCAGAACCAGTTTCAGAATCAAATACCTAACCAATATTAACATCTCCAATGTGGTAGAAACATTAACAACTACTTCGGTGCTAGAATCCTCCATTTCTTTCTTCTTCTTCGGGCTCTCCATTTCAATTTCTTCATCTACCTCCTCTTCACTCTGGTCAGGAGTTTCAAGAATAATTGGTTCAGAGAGTTCTTCTAGAATGAAATCCTTTCCAGTCATTAAAAGATCAAAATAAGGTGGGAGTGAAGATTGGGTTGGTGTGGAGTGGTTATTCTTCTTGTCTTCTACTTCTATCTTCTTCTCTTCATTCTCGGAATAGAAGGTGACTTTCCTAGTGGAGATGGTATTTACTTCGGCATTTCCATCAGAAGGACATACAGACTCCTCGATCGTGAAAGTGACCTCTTCTCTACGGGCTCTCAAGGTGATAGTCTGTGAATAAACGTCAACGATCGCTTTGGCTGTATTCATGAAAGTCCTTCCTAAGATTATAGGGGTTTTCATGTCTTCTTTATAGTCCATAACCACAAAGTCGGCTGGAAAGAGGAATTCGTCAACCTTAACCATGACGTTCTCAGCTATCTCCTTAGGATATCTAGTGGATTGGTCAACTAGCTGGATGCTCATTTTGGTAGGGTTAAGGTTTCCAATTTCGAGTCTCTGGAACGGTGAGTAGGGCATGAGATTGATGCTGGCACCAAGGTAAGCGAGAGAATAGATAGTACCAGATTGGTAGATAGAACAAGGAAGGGTAAATTGTCCAGTGTCTCCTAGTTTTTCATGAAGAGTATTTAAGAGAATGGCTGAACAATCCGCGTTTAGCGGGACATTGGGTACTTCGGGTAACTTATCCTTGGTTGATAGCAGTTTCCTAAAATACTTCTTACTATGAGGATTTTTAGACACAGTGTCCAAAAATTTACCGTCAAGCTTGAAAGATTTCATCTTGTTATGTCTTTGCTTGAGACGGCCCGGGAATGGAATGGGTGTTTTAGGTGATGACTCAATGACTACTACCGAACGGGTATTAGCTAGTTTCTTCTCCTTAGAAGAAACTGAAGGTTGGCTATATGCCACCTTTGATTCATTTTTAGGAAAACCAAGAGAATCGATACGTTGATTTAGCTGGCTTATTTGATTTTCAAGACTACTCAGGTGATTAGTCATGACTAAGTCAGCTGCGTCTTGTCTTGCTGTGATCATGTTGATGATACGCAGTATAACATCGTCTGTACTTATCTCTGGTAGGGTAGTGGGTGTGGTAGGTGGTTTGTGCGGATGAGCTAGGATCTTAACAGAGTAGACAACAGAGTCCTCACATTCAGCCTCGTATACCTTGGCCGGATGTGGATTAGTACAATTCTGGCATAATTGCACTTGAGACACATGTTGCGGGAGTTTCATTAGCTCTCCAACTTCTTTGGTGAGGTTTTCTATTTGGTCCGAGAGAAATTTGATGGTTTTATTTTTGATAGGATCGGAGGCGGAAAGCGGTGTTGCAGATGAAATGTGCTCTTCCGTGTTCCAATCGTGATGGTGCATAGTCATCTCCTCGATCAATCTCCAGGCCTCGTCAGCAGTGAAGTTCATGAAGTTACCCTGAGAAACAACATCAAGAGTAGACTTATTATTCTGATTCAGACCTTTGTAGAAGGTCAAAATCTGATCAGAGCTCTCAAGACGGTGATTCGGGCATCTTCGAAGCAAGTGTTTGAATCTTTCCCATGCAGTGTAGAGTGATTCATCGTATGCTTGTTGAAAGTTTACGATATCATTCCTAAGTCTGATTTGTTTTGATGGGGGAAAGTACTTGATTAAGAAATTTGTTGCCATTTCCTCCCATGAGGTGATAGAATTGGGTTCTAACCCCTCGAACCAGGTTTTTGCATGAAGAGTTAAGGAATAGGGGAACAGATATAGACGAACTACATCTTGTTCAACCCCGTTTTGCTTATATGAGTTGGATAAGGAGAGGAATTTATCTAAGTGAGAGTTGGGATCGTCAATTGGTAAACCATGGAATAGACAGTGATTCTGAATGAGTTGTATGATGCTATGCTTAAGGACAAAAGACGCTCCGTTAACCTCTGGATAGAGTATCGGTCCTCCTCGTCCTTCTAACGAGGGTTTGGTGATGTCAGCGAGAGTGATGCGTGCGGCCATCGTCGAACTATCGGCAGGTTAGTGTGGATCTCGTCGGATGGGTACAATGTATGATATCGGATAGAAGAAAGGATGTGTCGGAAGAATTCTTAGCGGTCTAAGTAGGTTAAACCATCCAAAAGGTTCACTAATAAGGAAGTCCATTTTAAACTTTTAATTAATCTAAATTAAGCTAATATTATCTAACCTAACTACGGTAAACTAGTAACTTTTGACAAAGCTAGTCTCAGTCAAAAGGATCTCTTAGAAACTAACTAATCTAAACAGGCTCCAAATCGTACAACCACTCCCCGGCTGCGGCGCCAAAAATTTAACTACTCCCGTGATATGCCCAAATCGGACGGTTTATTTATGCGGTGTCGTTAGGTCGCAAAATGTCAATTCAGGATACCAAGAGAAGAAGTTGAATGTTTAATTTATATATGCTGGGCCTAAATCTATTATTCCTTCCTATGGGTTAGCAAGGGCAAATATGACCTAGGGTCGTTCCTTGAGCGGTCGAATTTGAAACGGAGCTTATCTAGATAATTTAGTAATTAAGATTGGGTTTATACACAATTTAGTATCCAAGATTAGTGGCCAGGTACACCTTGTGTGGAGAGGCAGGATCCTTTTGGTCCCAATAAATTGGCGACTGTTCGGAAAATCCAACAATCAAGTCCAACCGGTTTATTCTAGACACCACTTTTATCCGGAATATCAAATTGTGTAAAGGAAATAGTTGGGTTGAATATTTTGTATAATTGTAATTAAGATATTAAAGCAATATAATAAAAATAAGCTAGCTAGCATGCAACAACTAAGGACAGAGAAGACGTGGTTCACCATGATGTAAGATAACATAGTGACGGGATGATTGCGAGACACTCCTTGGATAGATATACCTTGGTGTGAACACTAGATTCCCTACTAAGCGGTTTCCCGGCTAGCATGTCACGAGGAACTAGGCTTTGAAGATTCTGATCGGATGGACTATGCTCAACTCCCGACGCTTTATCTGGTTTAAGGATATAAGTGGCCCATCTTGGATGTAGTGCATACCTTGAGCACACAAATAAAGTAGCATAGCCTTATATAGATGATATCCAACCTTTCTTAACACCTTAGTGTATCACCCAAGTGAGTGGTTATGATTGGGTTTCGAATCCCTTTCTGTCAATGGTTTGGTAAAATCTAAGGGTTTGTAGACAAATTAGAACATCAGATAGTTCTCAGTCATCCTTAAAGATTTATAAGCTTAGTTTGTATTGTAGTGCGTTAAATTCCCATTTATGACTTAAACCAGCCCTTACTTAAATCTACCCTATAAATCCCTTAGTTATCCACCATGTACTAGACTTATAGTGGTTCCATAGCTTCAAACCTTGACCATGCTCAAGTGGTCCTATAGTACATCGACATGAGTCTTTTACTCTATACCAATGTCTTGATCTGGTCCTATGGTAATTCCCCATGTACTTTATAGTATTTCCGATGGGTTCATACCTTGACCAATGTATAAATACAGATAACTAATTACCTTTATAATGTCGACTTTATAAAAGGTTTTAATCACGTTTATTGGTGGAAGGACAATAATAATGAGGTTTAATATCATAGACAGGAAGTGAGTACGAAACGATAATCATCCCTAACTAACATTATTAAATCATGGCAAACAATCAAGCAATTACTCACACATCATGACAACAAGCATTTCAATCATTAATAAATCACAAACATCAAACAAGAACATTATGATGGATTAATAAAAGAAAAGGATAGATAGTACCGGATAATGTCGGCAGAATAACACTTGTATTACTTCATAATATCCATAGCGTTACAATGCTTGAAAGCTTCTACTACTAACTGCATACTAATCTCCTATTGATCACTAGAGAGCGACAATAGAGAGATAATTACATTTCCTAATCTCTGTACTTTTCTCTCTCTAGAATCTAGAGAGAGAACTAATCTCCTATAGATCACTAGAGAGCGACTATAGAGAGATATTTAGAGAGAGAAATGAAGAATTGGTGTGTTTTTGGTGTGTTGAAATGAGAAGTGAAGCCCTCCTTTTATAAGCAAAGCTTGGGGCAAAATTGTAATTTTTGGCTGAAAAACGCCTGGCAGGTGGTATGGCAAGGGGTATGGCAGGGGGATATTTTCTGAAAAACGCCTGGCAGGGGGTATGGCAGGGTGTATGGCAAGGGGTTCTGGCAGGGCGTATGACAAGGGGTATGGCAAGCCGGATTTCGTGCTGGTCAGCCTTGATTCACTGGATCGTAACTTGATTCACCGTTTTCGCTCTAGAATCTTCATTTTAGCTCTGTTTTTGACGATTCTTGCGCCCACGCGTTCGTAATTGAATATCCTACAATATGAGGTTAAGTAATTAAACTTTTCCAAAAATTATAAAATAAGTTATTTAAACGCGAGTTAATCGTCTTAGCCGGTTTTGCTCGTTTTTCCTCGTTTCTCATCCATTTTTAGTGATTCTTGAAACATAGCCTTTGTAATGACTAAATCTACCAAATTAACCAACAAAGTGATTATTTTGGTGATAAAGTTTGGAACTTTATGATTTTAGGGCTCAATATCGGGGGTAAAAACGTGACTTTTTGGCCGATATCAGATGACATTGCAGCATGCTATTGGTCTGAAGTCAGATACTTTATCATGTGTTTCAATCTTGGGAATTAGAGATATTAAAGTGGAATTAATTCCCCCTATTAACACCCATGTACCAAAAAAATTCCTTTATAGCATTACACACATCATCTCCCACTATACACCATGCTTTTTTGAAGAAATGGGAAGTGAAACCATCTGGACCAGTTGCTTTATCACTATCAATGTCAAAATGAGCCTCTTTTTTATTTCTTCATTGGTAACATCTTTGACCATATCATTAGCTTCAACAACACTAAGCTTCACAGGAAATATGTTATCTAAATCATCCATAGGCTTCACATTATCCACTTTTCCCAGGAAGCTTTGAAAATGTTTAACAAATTGGTCAGGCACATCATCACCATAAAATCTATCTCCATTTTCACTACATACACTTTCAATTCTAGCTTTTTGTTTCATGCCCTTCAAAACTTTATGAAAGTACTTTCTATTTTTGTCCCCTTCACTTAGCCATTTGATTTTTGTTTTCTGTTGCAGAATCAGAAATTTCTCATGTTTTACCTCCTCATATTCTTGAAGACATTTTGTTGCTCTTTCCTTTATGCTATTATTATGAGGATCAGCATCAAGTGCAGTCTGAATATCATCGAAGTTCTTTGATACATTGTGCTTGATTATTTGACAAATTAAATTGATAGGTATCCCATGGATAAAAAGCATGAGAGAAACATGATCATACCTTACCATAAAAATCAAAAGCTCATTATGAATCTATGATTGTAACATAATCAACATCAGTGTTCGTAGTTCAATCCCTAATTCATATTTCTGCATCTACAATCAAACAGTTGATCTTTACGTATTTCATCACAAACCCTAGAAAATCAAAATCGTATACACAAAATTGTCGACAATTTTACTTACAACCATGAATAAAAACATAAAAAGTAAAAGATGTCAGAATTGAAAACTACGGTTAGTAGCTTAAAAAACAACAATACATGAGGAAGAAATCGTCACTCTAATAATCCAAAAAACATGTTCATTGCTAATACATAACATCGAATTATGTTTTAGATAACCGATTGACTTAAATTGGCATTTCTAACAACTAAAACATTAGATAGAACAGTAGAACGAAATGACTGGAAGTAAGATTAACGTACTTACAAATAATGATATTATTATAAGGAGTTTTCAACAATCACCACATTTGACGACCAGAAAATTTCCCACCAAATTTAAACCTTATCTTTATATACTTCCAACACGATAAGCAAATTCTGTAATGTTGAATCTCAAATATTTTGAAGTGTTATCATTTATGCAATTACCCTTTGACTGTTTCCGATGATTCACGAACCATTATTTATTAATAAATACATATGTGTATATAAATGTAAGTATATATATAATAATTAAAAATTATAAAATATAATTTAAACATTAGAATTAAATATGTAAAATAAGATACAAAATAATTAAGTGTAATTTAAAATGAATTTATATATAAATATATATAATCGTTCTGTATAATTATTTTTGTAATATATATAAGATATAAATAACCAAAATATGTTATTATATATAATAGATAGATGTTACATAGTTAATAATATGAAATCTAAACATATTAAAACTTATTATAATCTAAAATATAATTGCTATACTAGTATTACTTACATTAAAATAAATATTAATAATAACATCAGTATTAATAATGTTATCATATAAAAAAATGAAATTTGATATGCATAATTTATTATATTGTTATTGTTAATATTATTATTATCATTAATAATATTAATATTATTACAATTAGTAGTATTATTAGTATCATTAATAAGATTATAATTATCATTTTATTAATTAAATTAATTACTATTATCATTATTGTTAGTATTGTAATTATTATTATTACTAAAAAGTATCATTTTTGTTTAGTACTATCATTATCATTATTACTCTATTCATTATTATTAATATTTATATTATTATCAGTATTAGTTTTATTAATAAAATCTTTATTATTTAAAATACTTATATTTATTATTATTACCAAATATAATTAATAAAAAATAAAAAATATATAATAATAATAATAGAGAGAATCGACAGATACAAAAACTGTTTCCCATCCTTTTCATACATTTTTTAATTTGTCAAGTTAATTGATTTACATATCGAATCTGTTAGCAGTAACAAACAAAATCTGTTAGGAGTCTTTATCCAATTTTTTTATTATTATTTCTTATCTAAATGAATTATTCGGGTAGACACAATTTTCGCTATAAAACAAGTCAAACCTCATTAGCATTGATTAATTCAATTGTCTTCCCCACTCTCTATATCAATTACAGATTTTTAAACAGAGCAAAAATTATAAATTTAGTCGGATTATTTTTTTTAAAAACCATCGATACCTCTGTTCTTGGTTCTCCATGTCAAAAGCTCGAATGTAAATCATTCTTCAAAATGTATAAATGCCGTTTTGTTAGGAATATTCTAGTCAACCTTTCTGTAAAATTGTAAATCTGAATTCGTCAAAACGAAGTCGAATTTTCGAGTCAAAGTTCTAGTTCCAAAAGTCAACTTTTTTTGTTCATTATAAAATTCGATCTCCAGTTGATGTTTTGGTTTCAATTGAATATCCAGATAGTTTCTAACAACGATTTAGACCTTAATTTATTTAGGGATCTTTGTCTATTACGTGCTCAAATTCAAAAGTCAATTTTTTTTAAAAAAATGAGCTGCGACAGCAGCTTGGGTTTTTTTTAAAATTTTTTTTAGTTTTTTCTTAATTACTCAAAGGTAAATGTTTATATGATTGAATATTAAATTCTAAGATCAAAATTATGATTGTTATCAAGGTTTAAAGGATTTGGGTTAATTAAATATTTGATAAAGAAGATGAAGAACTCGCAGATATATGTTAGATATATAAATTTAGGTGGTGTAATTAATCAGAAAAACATCAGCAGATGGGTGGTCGTGTGGGTGTTTACATGAGCTTGAGGTCGCGGGTTCTAGCCCGGTTCAAGGCATTTTCTTTTTAGATGAACTTTTGAGGTAGTTTACAAATTTAAAAATTATTATTATTATTACTATTATTATTATTGTTAACATTATTTTTATTATTGTTATTATTGGAATTATAGTTATTATTATTAGTGTTATCGTTAATCGTTAATATTATTACTAGATAATACGATTTTGAGTAAAAGATTTATAAAATATTAATGAACGGAAACTGAAAAGATTATTGTGATTAAGATACATTAGTTATACTTTGTATTTTAAGATGACAAAATTAAACTATCCGAATTATAGCAAAGTTATTGAATTGATAAAATAATGAAGAGTGTGTACAGAAGCGATGTTAAAAGTATTAGAATTATGGTTAGAACATGAAAAAGAAATTCTTGTACAGTTTTAATGACCAAATATGTTTTAATTATATGAAAAAGATTATGAATTAAAACTTGATGTATATAATAATAGTTATGAATATAATTATGATTAAGATATAAGTATAATTATTATAAATGTAAGTTTGATTATGATAAAGATATTATTATTGCTATTATTGATATTATTGATGTTATCATTAATAATATTATCATTATTATTATTATTATTATTAGAATTATCATGAATATCAAAATAATTATATATATATATATATATATATATATATATATATATATATATATATATATATATATATATATATATATATATATATATATATATAGTGGACCAATCCATGGATAAGCACTAAATGGGGTACAAACTGGATAAGTAAAATTTTAGTTTTTTTTTTTTTTAAAAAACGATCCTTTAATATGCAAATAGAAGAAAACGAAAAAATTTTAAAAAGTTTTTTAACAAAATCGTTCGAAAATCGATGATGAATGGTAAACATCGATGATGAATGGTAAAAATTGATGATGAATGGTAAAATTAACCATTCATCTGGTTAATTTATCATTCTTTTTGTTCGCGATGAATGATAAAATTAATCAATGCTAAAAAAAAGCAGATGAATGGTTAATTTAACTATTCATCTGTTTATGATGAATGATAAAAAAATAGATGAATGGTTAATTTAACCATTCATCTGGTTTTTTTTAGCATTGATTAATTTTATCATTCATCGTAAACAAGATGAATGATAAATTAACCCGATGAATGGTTAATTTTACCATTTATCATCGATTTTTGAAAGATTTTGAACTTTTTTTTTATGAAAAAAATTGATTAGAGGTGCATTTTAATGCAGATTTATGAATGTAAAAAAAATTCAAAAAAAAAAAAATTTATTTTGCTTATCCCGTTTGTACTCCTTTTAAGCTTATCCATGGATCGTGCCTATATATATATATATATATATATATATATATATATATATATATATATATATATATATATATATATATACATTATATTATATATAGAACATTAATAATAATTATAATATAGTTATAATATTAGGACATTATAATAAATGATATATTATGAATTATAATAGTTAAAATACACTAATAACTATTAACGTTAAAACTTGCCTTTTAAAAATTTAATAATTGATATTAAAAAAATACATAACAAAAATAAGACTTATATAATTATCTTTATAACTATTAATATATATATATATATATATATATATATATATATATATATATATATATATATATATATATATATATATATATAATATATATATATATATATTATATAATTCTCCTGAAACCATCTCGGATTGATAACCGACGATTCAGATATGGTAGCATTAAATGCAGAGGAACCAGTAAAATTGTAGATGGCCTAAATGGCCAAGAGTTTAATGATAAAGAATGGAGTGTTGGGAACGCTCGATAGAAAATTTGGTACTGAAAAACGGATTGAGCTAACTATGAAGGAGACCAAGGACAAAGACAAGGACCAAACCCTATATTCAAAGAATCCAGGTAATTCTGGATCCGCCGAAATCTTTAGAGAATATCTTTTTCCGAAGTCTTGTTAAAATTTTGCGGAAAATTTTTCTTCATCAACCTTCGAACTTAGAAATTCCAAAATATCATCATAAATACCTTCGATATTTCTAAGGATATTTTCATAAATATTCTTGTCCAAAATTATGTATCTCTTCCTGCTATCTATGTTACATCATAAAGGAAACTACTTTAGTTTCTAATTTTCTTTAAAATTCGAGTTTGAATTATGAATGAATTTCTTCATCACAACTTGATTCAAAAATTCTAAGATATCATCGTACCTTTATTTTAAATACCATCGATATATCTGAAGATATTCTTATCTGAAATCATTTATCTCTTCGCGCTATCAGTGTTACATCGTATAAGAAACTATTAGTTTCTATATTCTGTAAACTTTCGAGTTTAAACTATGAATGTTTTTGAAGTAATGTTGGGAACTGATGCATGAGTTAGTATAATATAATGACACTTGATCAACGTGATTATATTACAGTAAGTCATGCTGAGTTTCTAATGAAACGTGATGATTCACAGACTCTAACGTCATCATGTACCATGTTACATGACTCTTATATTCTATCTAATCTATGAACACATCAAGAACATATTTTCTTTATAGTTCTATCTTTTCTTTAAAATTCTGGTAATTTAACCAATCAAGATAGTGCTATTACAATTTCTCTCTTAAGAACATTAGCCATGTTCATTCGAAACTTCATACCTACGAATTTTGGACCATTACTTGATGTGCTTAATGGATAGAAGAGAAAACAGAGCATAAAGCTTCAAAGTGTAAATGGGGATATAAATCGCAGCAAATAGGAGAGAGCATTAACTGTGAATGACTATGATTATAGGAGACAAAAACAGGGACATCGAAATATAAGGGAAGATATAAAACTCAACAACAACGCAGAAATTACAAACCGTGGATATTAATATGAATAGCAATATAAAGATACGGTATAATTAAGAATAGTATCACCCCAAGATAATAGTAGAAGTGAATAGATTTTTCTGGTGGTAGATTGAAAAGAAGGAGTAATAGAAATGATAATTAGAAAAATATCAAAGATTAAAACGGGATTAAGCATTTTCACAATCTTTTGGATGTATGAAATAAGAAAGAAAGTATAGGAATGGTGAGGATAATGGAACGAAAGAGTTTAATTTATAATGGGAATATCAGACAGAGTAATCAAGGCAGATCACCGTATTAAATAATAGAGATCATAATTTCCTTACTCACCGAAGAATCAAATCTTTTAGATTTCGAAGATTTTCTTTAAATCCCTTAAATTCCGAAAACTAACCATGACTACGTCACTGGTTAAGACGGACCTGCAATTACTCATATTACTCTTTTGTGATAACTTCACTCTTACGCTTCGAATGATCGAATTATTTTATCCATAGAACTAAATGATGATAAAACTCTATTTATCAACTCATATTCGTCATGAAAACATTTTTATTGTTAGCCATGACCACCTCACTTAAATTTCGGGACGAAATTTCTTTAACGGGTAGGCACTGTGACGACCCGGAAATTTCCCACCAAATTTAAACCTTATCTTTATATACTTCCAACACGATAAGCAAATTCTGTAATGTTGAATCTCAAATATTTTGAAGTGTTATCATTTATGCAATTACCCTTTGAATGTTTTCGACGATTCACGAACCATTATTTATTAATAAATACATATGTGTATATAAATGTAAGTATATATATAATAATTAAAAATTATAAAATATAATTTAAACATTAGAAATAAATATGTAAAATAAGATACAAAATAATTAAGAGTAATTTAAAATGAATTTATATATAAATATATATAATCGTTCTGTATAATTATTTTTGTAATATATATAAGATATAAATAACCAAAATATGTTATTATATATAATAGATAGATGTTACATAGTTAATAATATGAAATCTAAACATATTAAAACTTATTATAATCTAAAATATAATTGTTATACTAGTATTACTTACATTAAAATAAATATTAATAATAACATCAGTATTAATAATGTTATCATATAAAAAATGAAATTTGATATGCATAATTTATTATATTGTTATTGTTAATATTATTATTATCATTAATAATATTAATATTATTACAATTAGTAGTATTATTAGTATCATTAATAAGATTATAATTATCATTTTATTAATTAAATTAATTACTATTATCATTATTGTTAGTATTGTAATTATTATTATTATTATTACTAAAAAGTGTCATTTTTGTTTAGTACTATCATTATCATTATTACTCTATTCATTATTATTAATATTTATATTATTATCAGTATTAGTTTTATTAATAAAATCTTTATTATTTAAAATACTTATATTTATTATTATTATCAAATATAATTAAAAAAAAGAAAAAAATATATAATAATAATAATAGAGAGAATCGACAGATACAAAAACTGTTTCCCATTCTTTTCATACTTTTTTTAATTTGTCAAGTTAATTGATTTACATATCGAATCTGTTAGCAGTAACAAACAAAATCTGTTAGGAGTCTTTATCCAATTTTTTTTTTATTATTTCTTATCTAAGTGAATTATTCGGGTAGACACAATTTTTGCTATAAAACAAGTCGAACCTCATTAGCATTGATTAATTCAGTTGTCTTCCCCACTCTCTATATCAATTACAGATTTTTAAACAGAGCAAAAATTATAAATTTAGTCGGATTATTTTTTTAAAAACCATCGATACCTCTGTTATTGGTTCTCCATGTCAAAAGCTCGAATGTAAATCATTCTTCAAAATGTATAAATGCCATTTTGTTAGGAATCTTCTAGTCAACCTTTCTGTAAAATTGTAAATCCGAATTCGTCAAAACGAAGTCGAATTTTCGAGTCAAAGTTCTAGTTTCAAAAGTCAACTTTTTTTGTTCATCATAAAATTTGATCTCCAATTGATGTTTTGGTTTCAATTGATGATCCAGATAGTTTCTAACAACGATTTGGAACTTAATTTATTTAGGAATCTTTGTCTATTACGTGCTCAAATTCAAAAGTCAATTTTTTTTTTTTTTAAAAAATGAGCTGCGACAGCAGCTTGGGTTTTTTTTTTAAATTTTTTTTTTAATTACTCAAAGGTAAATGTTTATATGATTGAATATTAAATTCTAAGATCAAAATTATGATTGTTATCAAGGTTTAAAGGATTTGGGTTAATTAAATATTTGATGAAGAAGATGAAGAACTCGCAGATATATGTTAGATATATAAATTTAGGTGGTGTAATTAATCAGAAAAACATCAGCAGATGGGTGGTCGTGTGGGTGTTTACATGAGCTTGAGGTAGCGGGTTTGAGCCCGGTTCAAGGCGTTTTCTTTTTAGATGAACTTTTGAGGTAGTTTACAAATTTAAAAATTATTATTATTACTATTATTATTGTTGTTAACATTATTTTTATTATTGTTATTATTGGAATTATAATTATTATTATTAGTGTTATTGTTAATCGTTAATATTATTACTAGATAATACGATTTTGAGTAAAAGATTTATAAAATATTAATGAACGGAAACTGAAAAGATTATTGTGATTAAGATACATTAGTTATAATTTGTATTTTAAGATGACAAAATTAAACTATCTGAATTATAGCAAAGTTATTGAATTGATAAAATAATGAAGAGTGTGTACAGAAGCGATGTTAAAAGTATTAGAATTATGGTTAGAACATGAAAAAGAAATTCTTGTACAGTTTTAATGACCAAATATGTTCTAATTATATGAAAAAGTTTATGAATTAAAACTTGATGTATATAATAACAGTTATGAATATAATTATGATTAAGATATAAGTATAATTATTATAAATGTAAGTTTGATTATGATAAAGATATTATTATTGCTATTATTGATATTATTGATGTTATCATTAATAATATTATCATTATTATTATTATTAGAATTATCATGAATATCAAAATAATTATATATATAGATATACATAAATATAATACATTATATTATATATAGAACATTAATAATAATTATAATATAGTTATAATATTAAGACATTATAATAAATGATATATTATGAATTATAATAGTTAAAATACACTAATAACTATTAACGTTAAAACTTGCCTTTTAAAAATTTAATAATTGATATTAAAAAAAATACATAACAAAAATAAGACTTATATAATTATCTTTATAACTATTAATATATGTGTGCGTGTATATATATATATATATATATATATATATATATATATATATATATATATATATATATATATATATATATATATATATATATATATATATATATATTATAATTAATATTTGATTTATTACCATTACATGCTTATAATATTATTTGATATATAAACTGATATAGGTTCGTGAATCCAAGGCCAACCCTACACTTGTTCAATGTCGTTATATGTATTTTTACTACAAAATACAGTATTGTTAGTTTCATTACTCCCTTTTTAAATATTTTTGCAATATATATTTTTGGGACTGAGAATACATGCGCTTTTATAACCGTTTTACGAAATAGACACAAGTAATCGAAACTACATTATATGGTTGAATGTTCGAAGCCGAATATGCCCCTTTTTGCTTGGTAGCCTAAGAATTAGGGAACATCACTAATTTTGAGAATTAATGCACGCCGAATTGACGAGAATCCTAAAGATAGATCTATTGGGCCTAACGAACCTCATCCAAAGTACCGGATGCTTTAGTACTTCGATGTTGTTTTATACCATGTCCGAAGGATTTCCCGGAATGATAGGGGATATTCTTATATGCATCTTGTTAATGTCGGTTACCAGGTGTTCAATCCATATGAATGATATTTTTGTCTCTAAGCATGGGACGTTTATTTATGAGAAATGAAAATCTTGTGGTCTATTAAAATGATGGAAATGATTATTTATGTTAAACTAATGAACTCACCAACCTTTTAGTTGACACTTTAAAGCATGTTTATTCTCAGGTATGAAAGAAATCTTCCGCTGTGCATTTGCTCATCTTTGAGATATTACTTGGAGTCATTCATGACATATTTCAAAAGACGTTGCATTCGAGTCGTTGCGTTCATCAAGATTGTTATTAAGTCAATTATAGTTAGATATATTATGAAATGGTATGCCTGCCGTCAACTTTCGATATAATGAAAGATGATCTTTTCAAAAACGAATGCAATATTTGTAAAATGTATCATATAGAGGTCAAGTACCTCGCGATGTAATCAACTGTTGTGAATCGTTTATAATTGATATGGACTTCGTCCGGATAGATTAGGACGGGTGTCTACACCACATAATCTTGATCTGGAAGAGGTAAGGGTTTCATGGTAAATTTCTTTGATTTGGGTTTTTAGTGTGATGCCCCGTACAAAACCATCGTGTACGAATCATCAACAACAGGATCATTACAAGGTTAAGTACTATATGCTGTAATAAAAGAAGTTGCATTCACGATAAAAAAGATGACGTCATAACCGACGTCAATTGTTTTACACCAACAGTATGATTCTACGAATAGCAAGCATGAATAAATGTATGAGACCCTTAGGTCGTTACAAAACAGAGTTTCAAATGTATTAAAGTTTGAATGCAAGATAAACAGTTCATGCGGTGATAACACTAGAGCAGCGGGTGTCTACGGCAAGACTAGCATGACAGCGGAAGCAAATAACCTTAAGCACCTGAGAAAAACATGCTAAAAAACGTCAACACAAAGGTTGGTGAGCTATAGTTTAAGTATAACAGTATGTAAGGTAGGCCACGAGATTTCAGTGCTACAAAGAGCGTTTCAAAACAGTATGATAAAGTATATGTTAACCGTGGGCACTTGGTAACTAACTTAATGTTTATACCCCCTGAAAGTACACTTGGCAAGTGCGTATGTCTATGAAGTATTAAACACTCGTTAAATGCTAGCGCTACTAGCTCGAGTGGGGATGTCAAATCCTATGGATCCATATCTAAAATTCGCGTTAACCGGTTCAAAAACCAATGACTAAACGTTACCGAGCTAAAGGGAATGTTTCTGCCGTTGTATAACCCACACATATATAAGTTTAAGTACTCGTTCCTAGTATGTAAAACATAAAATCCGCATGTATTCTCAGTTCCCAAAATAAGTTAAAGTAAAAAGGGAATGTTATAACTCACAATGATAAAGTAGCGGTAAAGTATGACTCGGAAAGTAAGCAAGTAATGAAGGTTGTCCAAACGGGTCCTCAACCTAAGTCAAATAGTACTAAGTCAGTAAATCATACGAATAGGTTTAAAAGTATGTAAATAAGGTCTTAAAGGTCATCATCATTCATCATCAAACAAAAGGTGTAAAGTAGGTTTCGTTTATGAAAGTAGTTTAAAACAAAGGCTGAGTTCGGTCAGTCACCACGGCCTCTACACCTACTGAAATAAGGTGAGACCAGTGGCCATGGCTCCGTCTATGAGTCCTTTAAGTGTGGTAAAAATTAAAGAAGCAAACTCATCTTCGTTTGACAGTGGCGACGGTCTAAGTGCGAGTAGGTCAGAATTTTCAGCACAACGTTAAATGGACATAGTGACGATCGGAGGGCCATAAATCCTAAACCGTAACTCGGATTAAGATGAGTCCTATATGAAAAGTTATCTAATCGAACAGAGATATTTGAAAATCAAGGTTACAGCAGCCCAGGTTTACTGGTCTATTACAGAAACAGCAGAACAGTAGGCTGTAAACAGAAACAGAAAGATAAATGGGTTCCGGTGGGTTTTGGTGCTTGATGTTCATCATGGTTCTCATCCTTGATGCATATAGCTTCAAGTGTACAACTCATTGATGTGTTTACATCATCTTTACCAAGTTTTGACCATCATAACCCAAGTGTAAGTCTAAGACATGAAGCACAACTCCATTAAGTGTTGCAAGTTTTTGATGAACCAAAGTTACATCAAAGTCTTAGATTTAACACATACATGAAATATAAAAGTAGTATTGAACTATAAATTTGAAGGTAAACTAACTAATCAAGATCTTAAGATGTAGAACATAGTTCTTAGTTAGATCTTGAATATCCAAGACTCAAAAGTCTAGATCTAAAGTTATTAAGTTAAATCTTAAGGATTAATACTTGTATCTTTACTTTAGTGAAACCATAAGTTACAAAACTTAGATTATCAACTAGTAAAGTGTATGTAAGCTTGAAAGCTTTTATTAATGAGAAAATAAGAAGACCATAAGTTATATAACTTAGATCCATTACAAGTTCTTGAAGTTAAAATTAAAGAAAGATTACTTTCATGTTCTTGAATTTTAAAGTTAACTTTAAGTTTCAAGAAAGTATGAGATCAAGACTAACTTGTAGTACTTGACCATTTAAACTAACAAACATGAAATTAAAGTGCAAGAATGAAGTGATAAACTAAATAAACAAGTAAAAGGTCCATGGTTGTTCATACTTTTAAAGATTCAACCAAAGTTTGATCTTTAAGAAAAGTAAACTTTAAGTTTACTTCAAGAACTACAAGTATGATTTCAACACATGAACTTACAAACTTTTGGAATACTAAATGAAGAACATAAGCTAGAACTTTATGTTCTTGTATGCCTTGTAAGAACAAGTTAGATGAAGAATCAAACTAACAAGTTTGCTTCTTAGAAAATAGTAAGTAAATAACAACAATTAGTAAGTAAGTAACAACAAGTAATTAACTAAACAACATGAACAAATTAAACAACAAACAAATGATGATGATGTAGGGGTGTTGGATTTCGGTTTTACAAAGAAAAGAAGAAGAGAAAAAGAAGTTCCATTTACTTACAAGAAAGAAAGAAACCTTGAGAGAAAAAGAGAAAAATGAAAGCAAGTTGAAGTGTGAGAAATGAGAAGTGAATGCAAGTAATGAAGTAATACAAAAAAAAAGAATTTGAACTCCTCTCACCCCTTGGGATGTTCGGTCAGCAGCAAAAGAAGAGGGAGGGGGAGAGTCCATAAGGTTATTGTATGTTAAAGTTCAAAAAGTTGGTTAATAGATGGGGTTTCATGGGGATTACATGCAAACTAGATTCCAATTCTTAACTAACTAGTTCCTTTCACTAAATAATACTTACAAGTGGAAGAGTGGGCTAGTTAGTCCACTTAAAAGGTAGGGTGGGCTTATAAGCCCAAAGTCATGAGTCCAAAACACTAAATAAAAGCCCAAGTCTCAATAATAACAAATAAAGTCCAACAAATGCCCAAGTAATTAACCAACAACCTTAGTTAATTAAAATGATTAATAAACTTAATCATGAATGCAAATAATATCTAAAAATATTATTCGTGAAAGTTTCATGTGTCACAAAGACGTTTCGGGCAATTAAAGTCAAGTACGGGCAATCATGGCAACATGTAAATGTAGTAACATACATTCGTTTTATCACAAGTATTAATAATAACAATTATTAATAAATAAACGTTGGAAAATCCAGGGTCATTACATTACCCACCTGTTAAAGAAAATTTCGTCCCGAAATTTTAAGCTGAGGTAGATGGAGGAGTCGGGAAAAGGTGAGGATACTTCCGCATCATTTGATCCTCTCGTTCCCAAGTAAATTCAGGTCCTCGTTTGGCATTCCACCGTACGCGTACAATCTGAATCTTGTTGCGTTTCAAAGTTTTGATCTCACGATCCATAATCTCAACTGGTTCCTCCACGAAGTGGAGTTTGTCATCAATTGTAAGTTCTTCCAGTGGTATGATAAGTTCGGGTGCAGCAAGGCACTTCTTCAAGTTTGACACGTGGAAGGTAGGATGAACTGAGCTCAATTGTGCTGGTAGATCCAAACGGTAAGCAACCGGTCCAACACGTTCCAAAATTTCGAAAGGACCAATGTATCGTGAGTTTAACTTTCCACGTTTTCCAAAGCGAATCACACCCTTCCAAGGTGCAATCTTTAGCATTACATGGTCACCAACGTTGAATTCAAAGTCTTTACGTTTAAGATCGGTATAACTTTTTTGACGATCGCGGGCAGTCTTAAGTCTAGCTTGAATCTGAGCAATCTTTTCCGTGGTTTCATGGACTACCTCGGGTCCGGTGATTTGCTTTTCGCCTACTTTGGCCCAACAAATAGGAGATCGGCACTTGCGGCTATACAATGCTTCAAAAGGTGCAGCATTAATGCTTGAGTGATAAGTGTTGTTGTAAGAAAATTCGGCGAGTGGCAAATGCCTTTCCCAGGCCTTTCCGAAATCGATAACACATGCACGCAACATGTCTTCCAAGGTCTGAATTGTTCGTTCACTTTGCCCGTCAGTCTGAGGATGATAAGCAGTACTCATGTCAAGATGATTTCCCATGGCTTCTTGCAAAGAACGCCAAAATCTATAAGCAAAACGGGGATTGCGATCGGAGATGATCGATAAAGGTACACCATGACGAGATACAACCTCCTTGATGTATAGTTGAGCAAGTCTTTCCATCGTATCTGTTTCCTTCATCGCTAGAAAGTGTGCAGATTTGGTAAGACGGTCAACGATAACCCAGATGGTATCGTATCCGCCCACCGTCTTTGGTAGCTTGGTGATAAAATCCATCGTTATCCTTTCCCACTTCCATTGTGGGATTTCTGGTTGTTGAAGTAAACCAGAAGGTCTCTGATGCTCGGCTTTAACCTTCGAGCAAGTCAAATACTTACCAACATAGGTCGCAACGTCCTTCTTAAGATTCGGCCACCAATACTATTCTTTAAGGTCGTGGTACATTTTGCCCGCTCCAGGATGAATCGAATATCTTGATTTGTGTGCTTCATCAAGTATGAGGTTCCGTAGATCTCCATAAAGAGGTACCCAAATTCTTCCGGCATAACATCGGAGTCCAGACTCCCTAACCTCGAATCGAGAGACAAGTATGTTCAAATGTTCGTGAGATATATTCTCCTCCTTGAGAGCCTCATCTTGGGCTACTCTGATCTGGCTGTTGAGGTTCGAATGGATGGTGATGTTCAGAGCCCTAACACGAAGAGGTGCCGTCCTCTCCTTTCGGCTCAAAGCATCAGCTACAACATTGGCCTTGCCAGGATGATAACGGAGTTCACAATCGTAGTCGTTGAGCATCTCGATCCATCGACGCTGTCTCATGTTCAGTTGCTTCTGGTCAAAGATGTGCTGGAGACTCTTGTGATCGGTGAAGATAGTACTCTTAGTTCCATACAAATAATGTCTCCACAATTTGAGCGCAAAGACAACGGCTCCAAGTTCAAGATCATGAGTAGTGTAGTTCCGCTCGTGAATCTTCAATTGGCGGGAGGCATAGGCAATTACTTTTGATCGTTGCATCAGTACACAACCAAAACCACTTTTCGAAGCATCGCAATAAACAACGAAATCGTCACTGCCTTCGGGAAGTGATAAGATAGGTGCGGTGGTTAACTTCTTCTTCAAAGTTTGGAATGCTGATTCGTGTACGGGTTCCCAAATGAACTTCTTGCCCTTGTGAGTCAGCGCGGTCAAAGGACGCGCAATCAGAGAAAATCCTTCAATGAACCTTCGGTAGTAACCGGCGAGACCTAGGAATTGGCGAATATGCGTCGGAGTAGTGGGGGTTTCCCACTTGCTGATAGCTTCAATCTTGGCGGGATCAACTTTGATACCCTGGTCGCTCACAACATGACCCAGAAACTGGACTTCCTTCAACCAAAATTCACACTTGGAGAATTTGGCGTAAAGTTGCTCTTGCCTTAAGAGTTCAAGTACTAATCGGAGGTGTTGCTCATGCTCTTCTTCGCTATTAGAGTAGATGAGGATATCATCTATGAAGACGATAACAAACTTATCCAAGTACGGCTTGCAGACTTGATTCATGAGATCCATGAACACGGCAGGTGCATTGGTTAATCCGAATGGCATCACGAGAAACTCATAATGACCATAACGGGTCCTGAATGCAGTCTTCATCACGTCACTTTCCTTCACCCTCAACTGGTGATAACCGAATCGCAAATCGATCTTTGAGTAGACACTCGATCCTTGTAGTTGATCAAAAAGGTCGTCAATTCGTGGAAGAGGATACCGATTCTTGATTGTCAATTTATTGAGTTCACGGTAGTCGATACACATACGGAAGGATCCATCCTTCTTCTTCACAAACAACACAGGTGCGCCCCAAGGCGAGAAGTTTGGTTGGATAAATCCTCGATCAAGTAGTTCTTGTAGTTGACTCTGTAATTCTTGCATCTCGGAAGGTGCGAGTCTATAAGGTGCGCGAGCTACAGGTGCAGCTCCTGGCACTAAATCAATTTTAAACTCTACTGCTCTCGGCGGCGGTAATCCAGGCAATTCCTCTGGGAAGACATCGGAAAATTCGTTCATAATTGGAACGTCGTTCACATTCTTCACCTTGGTTTCTACCGTTTTCACATGCGCTAGGACAGCAAGACATCCCTTCTTCATAATCTTTTGCGCTTTCACGCAACTAATGAGGTTCAACTTCGAGGTACATCTCTCTCCTTAAATGATCAGTGGCTCACCGTCTCCGTGTGGTATACGAAGAGCTTTATCTCCACAGATAATATCGGACCTTATCTTGCTCAACCAATCCATACCGACTATCACGTCAAAACTTCCCAGTTTGATGGGTATCAAATCGATTTCGAAATCTGCACCAGCTATGTTGATGATAGCTCCTCGACTAATATGGTCAACCTTTTCAAGTTTTCCATTGGCGGCCTCGACAAGCATACTTTCTTTTAACGGGACTAACGACCAATTAATCTTATCGCAAAAATGTCTACATACATAACTTCTATCCGCACCAGTATCAAACAAGACAGAAGCTAAAAGATTGTTGATTGTGAATATACCTGTCACCAAGTCGGGATTTTCTCGGGCGTCCCTTGCATTAACGTTGAAAGCTCTACCACGGGGTGGTCCGCCGTCTTTTCGCTTGTTTGGGCACGCATTTATGAAATGGCCCATCTGCCCGCATTCATAACACTTCTTCGGCCCTGTGAGGTTCGGCTTCCCATTCAAAGTGGTGACCTTGCAGTCCTTTCCGATATGCCCAGATCGTTGGCACTTCTCGCAGACAACATTGCAATACCCAGTGTGGTGTTTGTAACACCTCTTTCATTGTGGTAGGGTTCCCTTGTAGTTCGGGTTGGAGTTGGTGTTGTTGTTGGGGTTGGGGTTTCCATCGTTGTTGTTTCCTCTGAAACCCTCATGTCGTTTCGTCGGGTTTTGATCATAGTTCCTTCCCCTGTTGTTGTTGTTATTGTGGTTATCCCATTTGCGCTTCTCACTAGTACCCGCTTCAGACTTAGATTTCTCCGGTTCATCAATGGTTATTTGATTCATCAAAGTATGCGCCATGCGCATCGCTTCGGGAACATTCGGTGGTTTGGACGAGGTAACGTTTCCCTTAATGCTCTTAGGGAGTCCCCAAAAGTACCGTTCCATTTGCTTGAATACTGGGGTGACCATTGTCGGACACATCAGGGCTAGTTCCAAAAATCTCCTGTTGTAACCATCAAGGTCGTTCCCAACGGCCTTTAACTGCATGAATTCCATTTCCATCTTTTGGATTTCAGTTCTCGAACAATACTCCTCAATCATGGCACATTTAAATTCTTCCCATGGTGTAGCATACGCCTCATCGATACCTTGTGCCTGTGCCATTGTGTTCCACCACGTGAGCGCGCCGTCAGACAGCGTGCAAGAAGCAAATTTGGTTTTGTTGTCCTCCGAACAGTTGCTAACTCGGAATACTGATTCAAGTTTCTCGAACCATCTGGTGAGACCAACCGGTCCCTCGGTTCCACTGAAGTTGTGTGGTTTACAGCTCTGGAATTCCTTGTAAGTACACCCATTTCAAACGGGTTGAATAACCGGTGGCCGTGGCGGTGGCGGTGGCGGTGGAGCTTGGGGTTGCATTTCCGCAATGGCTGCGGCTACACGTTCTTGGATCATCTCTTCAATTTGAGCAGCAGTAGGTGTGGATCGACCGTTAGCCATGGTGTTCTATACAAACATTTTGACTCAAGTCAAAATCCAGCATTCAATATATAATAATATAGTATATAACAACCAACATGTAAACAGCACAACGCATGTTAATTAAGTAACGCAAGTTGATACAAGTACCGCAAAACACCATACAGTAACGTAAATAGAACACTTGTGCAAAAAGTAACATCACAAAGTTTCCATTCATTAATAATAAGTTTCATACATCATGATAGATTCGTACAATACATAAGTGAAATATGAAACTACAACTAGATTACATCATGAAATCTAATATAAAAGGTCCTAAGGTGAAGGTGGGTGTAGGATATCTAAAACCTGAGCCAACTGCTCCTCGAGCTCAGTAACCCGAGCTCGGAGGATTCCCACATCCCTCCTCAGTTCCTCGTTAGAGGGAGATGGTGGGGCAGGCGGTGCAGGTGGTGCGGGTGGTGCCGGTGGTGCGGGTGGTGCAGACCGCACGAAACGAGGTGCAGATGTTCCGGCTCCAGAAATAGTCAATACGTAACGGGGCGCCTTACGCACTTGTGGGTCGGCAGGGTACGGCACAAGCCGCTTACGAGCAGTAACCCTACGACGTCGACCAAACGCGTCAGTGAAAGCACGACCTCCATTCACCCCTGGAATGATGGTGCCATCAGGATGGTACCGCTTCTTTGGCGGGGTGGAGGGTGCCTGTATAGGTACGTCATCAAGGTTCTCTTCTTCGGAGTCACTGGAGTCATCTGTAGAGGAGTCATCGGATGAAGGATCATCAGAATCATGTGGTGGTGACACGAGTGGCTGAACTGGTCGTCCATGAGCGGCCATCATCTGTCTGTATCTGAATGGCAGAATCGGCACTAAACGTCCATTAGGAGCGCGTCGGCACGGCATGCGCATATGGTTACGGAATGGCCCTTCCCCGAACTCCGCGGGAATCACAACACCACCGATGCGGGGCTGTGGCTCCGAGGATCGGGGAGCAGACGGAGCTGGAATCTCCGTAGGGTCCATGTGTCCATCAATAGTAGCCACTGGTGCAGGCGGCTGGCTGCTAGTCCCGGAAGATGAAGCGCCGGGGTCACTCGTGCGTATCGGGATCGGTGGATCGGCAACGGTGGTAGGTGGAGTAGCTGAAGAGTCTAAACTGCCCAAAACGATAGCAGGTGATACATCCGACATCTGAACAAGGAAAAATAAATTTTCCATGTCAGTAAGTCATAAAGCAAGCACGTATTAGGCCAACAGTTTAAATCATGTATAACAATAAGTAGCATGGCAATAATAACGATTCGTACAGAAGTATCATGCAATCGAAAGCAAGTGATATTGTACAGTAGTGAAATCATGTAGTAGCATACGACATATAGCAGTAAAAGTAAGCAGCAGCATGCAGCAAGTTCAGCAGAAACACGTAAACTAGCAAGTTGTAGATTAGTCCTATTAGTGAATCCTACTCGGGTCGGTCTTAGACTCACTAATGCAACCTAATTCCCTATAACCAATGCTCTGATACCAAATGTGATGCCCCGTACAAAACCATCGTGTACGAATCATCAACAACAGGATCATTACAAGGTTAGGTACTATATACTGTAATAAAAGAAGTTGCATTCACGATAAAAAGATGACGTCATAACCGACGTCAATTGTTTTACACCAACAGTATGCTTCTATGAATAGCAAGCATGAATAAATGTATGAGACCCTTAGGTCATTACAAAACATAGTTTCAAATGTATTAAAGTTTGAATGCAAGATAAACAGTTCATGCGGTGATAACACTAGAGCAGCGGGTGTCTACGGCAAGACTAGCACGACAGCGGAAGCAAATAACCTTAAGCACCTGAGAAAAACATGCTTAAAAATGTCAACACAAAGGTTGGTGAGCTATAGTTTAAGTATAACAGTATGTAAGGTAGGCCACGAGATTTCAGTGCTACAAAGAGCGTTTCAAAACAGTATGATAAAGTATATGTTAACCGTGGGCACTTGGTAACTAACTTAACGTTTATACCCCCTGAAAGTACACTTGACAAGTGCGTATGTCTACGAAGTATTAAACACTCATTAAATGCTAGCGCTACTAGCCCGAGTGGGGATGTCAAACCCTATGGATCCATATCTAAGATTCGCGTTCACCGGTTCAAAAACCAATGACTAAACGTTACCGAGCTAAAGGGAATGTTTCTGCCGTTGTATAACCCACACATATATAAGTTTAAGTACTCGTGCCTAGTATGTAAAACATAAAATCCGCATGTATTCTCAGTTCCCAAAATAAGTTAAAGTAAAAAGGGAATGCTATAACTCACAATGATAAAGTAGCGGTAAAGTATGACTCGGAAAGTAAGCAAGTAATGAAGGTTGTCCAAACGGGTCCTCAACCTAAGTCAAATAGTACTAAGTCAGTAAATCGTCCGAATAGGTTTAAAAGTATGTAAATAAGGTCTTAAAGGTCATCATCATTCATCATCAAACAAAAGGTGTAAAGTAGGTTTCGTTTATGAAAGTAGTTTAAAATAAAGGCTGAGTTCGGTTAGTCACCACGGACTCTACACCTACTGAAATAAGGTGAGACCAGTGGCCATGGCTCCATCTATGAGTCCTTTAAGTGTGGTAAAAATTACAGAAGCAAACTCGTCTTCGTTTGACCGTGGCGACGGTCTAAGTGCGAGTAGGTCAGAATTTTCAGCACAACGTTAAATGGACATAGTGACGATCGGAGGGCCATAAATCCTAAACCGTAACTAGGATTAAGACGAGTCCTATATGAAAAGTTATCTACTCGAACAGAGCTATTTGAAAATCAAGGTTACAGCAGCCCAGGTTTACTGGTCCATTACAGAAACAGCAGAACAGTAGGCTGTAAACAGAAACAGAAAGATAAATGGGTTTCGGTGGGTTTTGGTGCTTGATGTTCATCATGGTTCTCATCCTTGATGCATATAGCTTCAAGTGTACAACTCATTGATGTGTTTACATCATCTTTACTAAGTTTTGACCATCATAACCCAAGTGTAAGTCTAAGACATGAAGCACAACTCCATTAAGTGTGCAAGTGTTTTGATGAACCTAAGTTACATCAAAGTCTTAGATTTAACACATACATGAAATATAAAAGTAGTATTGAACTATAAATTTGAAAGTAAACTAACTAATCAAGATCTTAAGATGTAGAACATAGTTCTTAGTTAGATCTTGAAGATCCAAGACTCAAAAGTCTAGATCTAAAGTAATTAAGTTAAATCTTAAGGATTAATACTTGTATCTTTACTTTAGTGAAACCATAAGTTACAAAAATTAGATTATCAACTAGTAAAGTGTATGTAAGCTTGAAAGCTTTTATTAATGACAAAATAAGAAGACCATAAGTTATATAACTTAGATCCATTACAAGTTCTTGAAGTTAAAATTAAAGAAAGATTACTTTCATGTTCTTGAATTTTAAAGTTAACTTTAAGTTTCAAGAAAGTATGAGATCAAGACTAACTTGTAGTACTTGACCATTTAAACTAATAAACATAAAATTAAAGTGCAAGAATGAAGTGATAAACTAAATAAACAAGTAAAAGGTCCATGGTTGTTCATACTTTTAAAGATTCAACCAAAGTTTGATCTTTAAGAAAAGTAAACTTTAAGTTTACTTCAAGAACTACAAGTATGATTTCAACAAATGAACTTACAAACTTTTGAAATACTAAATGAAGAACATAAGCTAGAACTTTATGTTCTTGTATGCCTTGTAAGAACAAGTTAGATGAAGAATCAAACTAACAAGTTTGCTTCTTAGAAAATAGTAAGTAAATAACAACAATTAGTAAGTAAGTAACAACAAGTAATTAACTAAACAACATGAACAAATTAAACAACAAACAAATGATGATGATGTAGGGGTGTTGGATTTCGGTTTTACAAAGAAAAGAAGAAGAGAAAAAGAAGTTCCATTTACTTACAAGAAAGAAAGAAACCTTGAGAGAAAAAGAGAAAAATGAAAGCAAGTTGAAGTGTGAGAAATGAGAAGTGAATGCAAGTAATGAAGTAATACAAAAAAAAAAGAATTTGAACTCCTCTCACCCCTTGGGATTTTCGGTCAGCAGCAAAAGAAGAGGGAGGGGGAGAGTCCATAAGGTTATTGTATGTTAAAGTTCAAAAAGTTGGTTAATAGATGGGGTTTCATGGGGATTACATGCAAACTAGATTTCAATTCTTAACTAACTAGTTCCTTTCACTAAATAATACTTACAAGTGGAAGAGTGGGCTAGTTAGTCCACTTAAAAGGTAGGGTGGGCTTATAAGCCCAAAGTCATGAGTCCAAAACACTAAATAAAAGCCCAAGTCCCAATAATAACAAATAAAGTCCAACAAAAGCCCAAGTAATTAACCAACAACATTAGTTAATTAAAATGATTAATAAACTTAATCATGAATGCAAATAATATCTAAAAATATTATTCGTGAAAGTTTCGTGTGTCACAAAGACGTTTCGGGCAATTAAAGTCAAGTACGGGCAATCATGGCAACATGTAAATGTAGTAACATACATTCGTTTTATCACAAGTATTAATAATAACAATTATTAATAAATAAACGTTGGAAAATCCAGAGTCGTTACATTTAGCATTACAAGATTAGGTTTTCATCGACTAATGAAGCGTATAGGAACGATGCGTTTAGGATTTTGGGATTGGGGAGATTTGTGTAATTTTAGTTTATATGTGACGTACCGACCTGGTAGGTTACGGCCTAGATTAAGGATAGCTTTTGAATCCAAGGGACGAGCCTTGACAACTACAATTTTTTATGACAGTGATATAATTAAAGTTTTGTTACAATAGATAAATAAAATAAAATAAAATAGATAGATAGATAGATAAAAGATAGATATGTATAAATATAAAAGCTTTAATGTAAATAGAGTAAGAGTGCATTGCATATATATGTTTGTAACGTTTTGGTTATAGCTTTGGTAGTGCAATTTTAATTTTTGCATATTTATATAAAAATTTTATATTAAACCATCAGATTTAATGCAAAAGCAATGTTTTATTTAAATGTTTAATAAAAGCTTTTACATTAAAAAATGATGTAAATATATTTTTGATAGTGAGATTCGATCTCCCATAAAAAAATGATATT
Source organism: Rutidosis leptorrhynchoides (assembly GCF_046630445.1). Classification (NCBI taxonomy): domain Eukaryota; kingdom Viridiplantae; phylum Streptophyta; class Magnoliopsida; order Asterales; family Asteraceae; genus Rutidosis; species Rutidosis leptorrhynchoides. Next base: position 40,157,717 of record NC_092342.1, on the reverse strand, counting down.
GTACTGTATTGGAATCGAAATATTAAAAAAATCAAGAATCAGAATCAATACTTAGTTCCTTTCGGTACGGTATTTCGATACATGTTCGGCTTCGATATCAAAAGTATATTTACACCATTTTTTTAATGTAAAAGCTTATATTAAACATTAATTGATTTTGTGTTAAATTAAACATTGCTTTTTGAAAAAGTTAACTCGGTTTCCATATTTTTGTTCGGTTAAGATGTTAGGTCTAGTATATTGTGTCCGCGTTTGCGTCTTATATTCAGTTCTATTTTGTTATAAAATATTCGTTTTTTTGCAAAAAAAAATAAATAAATAAATAATAAATAAATAATAATAATAATAAAATAAGTATTTATGTTAGTAATTTATTTATTCGAAAGAAGGAAACAAAGGAGGGCGGCGGAGGCGTGAAAAACTCCCAAAAATTAGGTTTAGAACGAGTAAAATTTGACCAAAAGGGACGACTCCATCCTCTTAAATCGCAGCCGTCCAATCAAACTAATGGAAAGTAATCCGAGCGGTCGAGGAACATTCTAGAACTCAAAAACATATCTCTCATATATATCACCTATATTCCGCTGATTCTAAAACCCCTCATATTGTTCTCTCTCTTGAAACCCTAATTTCATACACTTTTAACGGAGAGAGAAAACACTCTCATAATCTCATTAAACAATAAACAATGGCCGGCAAAGGTGAAGGACCAGCAATCGGTATTGATCTAGGTACTACATACTCATGTGTTGGTGTATGGCAACACGATCGTGTTGAAATCATCGCTAATGATCAAGGAAACAGAACGACGCCGTCTTATGTTGCGTTTACTGATTCCGAACGGTTAATTGGTGATGCCGCTAAGAATCAAGTCGCCATGAACCCTACTAACACCGTTTTTGGTGAGTTTCATCTACACTTTTAATGATTTTGTTTTAGATCTTTCGTTTATCATACATATGAGTTCTAGATCTGGATTCTGGATCTATGTTTTATTTGTATATTTGTATTGGTGTACATGATGATTTATGACTATTACGATTTATGCCTATTTTATTGATAGATCTAATATGCGTTGCTTATGTATATATGAATAATGCTTCATGAGTATGTTGTTAGTGATATTAAGGTCTACGATATATTTTTTTCCTGAAATTTTAATTTTGAAGTAAAAAATTATCTGGATCTGACTATGGCATGTAATTAAAAATTGTTTGATTTCTTCAAATTAGAAGATTCGTTAATTTTATATCACACGGAGTATATATAATATATTAGATCTATTTAATTTGGTCTTTATTGTGTAGATGATTTGATTGATATAAGCTATGTTTATCTTATTAGTCGAGACTGCTATGCACTTTGTATTAAGTTGAGTATTGTATCAGCTGCGTTTTATAGCATGCTATTAATCGGACTTTGTATCACTTCTTTAGTACTTTTGCAGCTTGTTTTAGTTGAGAAGTATTGAAGTTGATTGCTTCTTTTATTTTATTCCTAGTTAGTCACATTAATTAGAACATTATAAAACTATTCTGTTTCGTTAGTTAATAATTAATAATTTCTTTTAAATAATTAGGTGCATATGCAATTCAACTATGTCATTGTTTTTATAGGAACACATAAATTAAGACATAACCTTATTCATATCTTTTATATCAACTTTTGGCTCTGCAACCATGTTTAACATACCATTTTCAAATTTCTGAATCAATTTAAACCGACTTTTGTTAGCTTTTTTTAAGTCTTCTTTTTTCTTTAGAAATTTGTAATTTAGTTTTATGATTCTCTAGTTGCTTAAATAGAGAAACTTATAGGCCTATATTGTGTTAGTTAAGACTAATTGTTGATATCTTCTAGTGTTGTAATGTGTATGTAGGATATTTTTGTTATGCTGTTAGTCTTTTTCATTGTTTGTTATATGATTTAACTGTAATTTGACCATGTTAAATGATGTTTGCAGATGCTAAGCGTCTCATTGGTAGAAGAATTTCTGATGCTTCTGTCCAAAGTGACATCAAGTTGTGGCCATTCAAGGTTACAGCTGGACCTGCTGAAAAGCCCATGATTGCAGTCAACTACAAGGGAGAAGAGAAGCAATTCGCTGCTGAAGAAATCTCATCCATGGTCCTTATTAAAATGAAGGAAATTGCTGAAGCTTTTCTCGGGTCAACAGTCAAGAACGCTGTTGTCACAGTTCCCGCTTATTTCAACGACTCACAACGTCAAGCAACTAAAGACGCTGGTGTCATCTCAGGCCTTAATGTTATGCGTATCATCAACGAGCCAACTGCAGCTGCTATTGCATACGGTCTTGATAAGAAGGCGACAAGCGTTGGTGAGAAGAATGTGCTTATCTTCGATCTTGGCGGTGGTACTTTTGATGTGTCCCTTTTGACCATTGAAGAAGGTATCTTTGAAGTTAAGGCGACAGCTGGTGACACTCATCTTGGTGGTGAAGATTTTGACAACAGAATGGTTAACCATTTTGTACAAGAATTTAAAAGAAAACACAAGAAGGATATTACTGGTAACCCAAGAGCGCTTAGGAGGTTGAGAACTTCATGTGAAAGAGCAAAGAGAACCCTTTCATCCACTGCTCAAACCACCATTGAAATCGACTCTTTGTACGAAGGTGTTGACTTTTATTCAACCATCACTCGTGCTAGATTTGAAGAACTTAACATGGATCTGTTCAGAAAGTGTATGGAGCCAGTTGAGAAGTGTTTAAGAGATGCTAAGATGGACAAGAGCTCCATTGATGACGTCGTTCTTGTAGGTGGGTCCACTAGAATCCCAAAAGTACAACAGCTTTTACAAGACTTTTTCAATGGTAAGGAGCTTTGCAAGAGTATCAACCCTGACGAGGCTGTTGCTTACGGTGCTGCTGTTCAAGCCGCTATTTTGAGCGGTGAGGGTAATGAAAAGGTCCAAGATTTGCTTCTTTTGGATGTTACACCGTTATCACTTGGTCTTGAAACTGCTGGTGGTGTTATGACTACTTTGATCCCAAGAAACACAACAATCCCAACCAAAAAGGAACAAGTTTTCTCTACCTACTCTGATAATCAACCCGGTGTGTTGATCCAAGTGTACGAAGGTGAACGTACAAGAACCCGTGACAACAATTTGTTGGGCAAGTTTGAACTTTCCGGCATCCCTCCTGCTCCCCGTGGTGTCCCACAAATCACTGTTTGCTTCGACATCGATGCCAACGGTATCTTGAACGTCTCAGCTGAAGACAAGACCACGGGACAGAAGAACAAGATCACCATCACCAACGACAAGGGTCGTCTTTCAAAGGAAGAGATCGAAAAGATGGTTCAGGAAGCCGAGAAGTACAAGTCTGAGGATGAGGAGCACAAGAAGAAGGTCGAGGCTAAAAACGCTTTGGAGAATTATGCATACAACATGAGGAACACAGTTAAGGATGAGAAGATTGGTGAGAAGTTGAGCCCCGGTGACAAGAAGAAGATCGAGGATGCGATCGATGAGTCTATTGCGTGGTTGGACAGCAATCAGCTTGCAGAGGCTGATGAGTTTGAAGATAAGATGAAGGAGCTTGAAAACGTGTGCAACCCGATCATTGCAAAGATGTACCAGGGAGGAGCTGGTGATGGTGCTGCTGGTATGGATGATGAACCTGTACCTTCAGGTGGCGGTGCTGGCCCTAAGATCGAAGAGGTCGACTAAATGTGAGGTCGATGTTTATCTGATTTGAGTAATTTTTTTTTTTGTTAGCTTGTTTTAGCACTGCATGTTCAGGGTGCTTGTGATACAATATTTTGTTTTGGTACTTGAATTTTGTTCGGCTTTTATGCCTTTGCAATCTATGGATATTATCTTCTTAGTATTTTACTTTGTTCTTTTTTGCTGATGAGTTTGGTTAGACTTTAATGTTTTAAGGGTTTATCAAATTTGATTTTGATAACGCCAACAAACACGAATTGAAAATTAGGCTACAAAACTGCAAATGTCTTTCCCTTGGAATCTTGTAGTCGACGTGGGAGTACCTATTGATGGAAGAGGCTGTTCTAGGGTGTGTAGTCGACGCTTTGGGAGTACCTATTGATGGAAGAGGGGCTTTAAGCGTATGAAAGGAATTGTAAGAATTTTAAAGACGCCGGAATTCGTATGAAAGGAATTGTAAGAATTTTAAAGACGCCGGAATTCGTAAGAATCCGGCTTTTGTATTATTGTCGTCGTACGAGTTTTGGTTTAGCTGGCTTAGCTGTGTTAGTGTTTGTTTGTCTATGTCTCTTAGATTATGTTTGTTCGGTTTTTGTTCCCGGTATAAGCTAAGTTTGAGCGTCGTTGATTTCTATTTCAATAGAAATCGTTTTTTAACAACAAAAGATAGTTATAAACTGGTATGGACTATGATTTGGAATGCCCACAATGTTTTCTCAAGTCATAAGTTTCAAAATCACAAGTTCGTAAAAATATTTTTTTCTTTTCTTAGAAAGCAATATATATTCAACCACTTCACGCAAGAAGCATGCGAAACATGTACAACGATGGGCAGCTACAATTATATAGACCCTCCTATTGCCAGCATCTTATACTATTAGATTACATGGACAATTTTTTCAGGGCTCAAAGTCGCCTTTAACCAAATTGCTTCTATTAGTTAACCACAAATATGATAATACCCGTAGACTAGCTCATTCGTTGTCCTCCATTATGTTTGAAAAATAAAATTTTGAGAGTAAAGTAAGTGAGGGTGGTTGAGGGCAAGCGCTGAAGACAAGAAAATGTCATTGGAGCCCTTGAGGGCAAGGTGGAGGGTGGAGGTGAGGGCGGGACCAATGAGAATGGTCTAAGTCTCACTCTTAAAATATGTTAAGCATATAATGTGATGATTAATAGACTTTTCTAAACAACAATTTTGGCATCGAATCATCTCATTTGACACTCACACAACCGTTAAGAAGAAACTCCTGGCATCCATAGCGCAAAATTATTTACATGGACCCACTTCTCATTCGATTTGTGGGAATTTTCTGATCTATAAACCGTCCCTAACTAATGATCGGCTCATGTTTGAGGATGATGAATCACTTCGTGTCGACCTGTTGCCAATAAACTTTCCGGCCTCATATGAGAATGGAAAACTGGAGCACTTTAGGATAACTGCTTAGTTCGCACAGAGTGAAGGATACCAGAGGTACAACCTTGGAGAAAACACCCACATGATTTGAACCTACACCTATTTTTTCAAAGATACGGGTCCAAAATCAATCGAGACTTTTTACCACTCACTATTTATTTATTATTTATTTTATTATTAACATTATAAAAAAAAATTATACAATTAAACAACTATTGTTAAAGCGGTTGACTAACTTTCTTTTTTTGTTTACGCAAAACCAGATAAACTTTGTAAAAGGGTCATCGGAACGATGGAACCTTCAAGAAACTTACAAATCAAAAAATCCGAGCATAACTAAACAAACCTATTCAAAGCTCGTCAAAACAAAACTAAAATAAAGACCTACAAAACAGAAAAACACAACAATACATACCGATAAAGATAAGATCTAATCTAATTGACACCCGAAAGTTTAAAAATCATCTAAAAAAACGAATGGACGAAAAAACTATCAAGCGTCTTTGATTACAATATAACATCATTAAATACAATTAAATTTTCAATTATATCACAATAAAAATAGATATCTTTTTTAAACTAACTAATTTTTAGTTACACATGATTGTATTGTTTATGAAAAGGAATTATCCAATGAAGGGCCATCTTTAAAAAAAATACGGATAAATGATGGTATATAAGAGTTAAGGTAGTTATCAACGGTGGTTGCTAATACATTATAAATATTTGATATTTGATGCATAGCTTAATATCTTAAACTAGTTTACGAACCCTCGCTTCGCGTCGGTGGTTCGGTTTTCAATGTATTTTATTGCGTTTAGTTTGTAAAATTATTTAGTGGCTAACGATAATGTCGTTGAAGCGCAACTCGAGTCGAACTAAAAGGTGTAATCCGTGAAAGATTTAAATGTTATTTAAATTAACAATATATGTGCATCTCCGCGTTTCGCTATGGATTTGTCGACTTTTAAAATTTAACGCAAAATCAACGTGTATGAAAAGTACCTCAAATATTTAGCGTTTTTTAAAAAGCGTCCGTTTTGCGTATAGTTAGTGACATTTTGTTCCTAAAACTATTTCGAGTTTAACGATGGTGTCGGGAAAATTTAACTCGTTGCGAGCGAGAAGATATGACCCGTTGAATATTTGGGTGGAGTTTAGTTAAGATTTTTTATGAAAATACTTATTTGACACTTTACTCCCCTGTTTGGGGGGGCGTTTTTAATTTTAGAACAAAGTTTAAGAGTTTTTTTTTTGAAAAAAGAAAAAAAAAAGGTGAAAAAAAATTGAAAGGACGAAAGTGCTTCTGATTATTATTCACGGTTTTTGTCTATTAGATAGTATATAAATATAAATATAAATAAATATAAATGTAGGGCTATGTTTAGAAAAATAAGTAAAACACAAGCTAAATAATCATTATGTTAAATTTAATGTAATGTTTTCATATTTTAGTAAATATTTTGGATTTGTATTTAGCCAAAAATTTAATTATACAAATTTGAATTTGAATTCATAATGAATGATTATGATTATAGTCCTTTTGTCATCGAGTATATGGATAAAAACTTTTCAAATAGTGTAGGATTTTTACTCATATATACGGCTTACCGGGTTATTCACTGATTGTTTTCGACCCCTTTATTTAGTCATTACAAAATACAGAGTATGTTGCTACTAAAGTTTAATCATACTACTTGTTAGGAATTTTGAGATGTAACTCCAATCACTATACTATTTTAGAATGATATTGTCTATATAATCATGAATTTTGAGATGTAACATTAATCAGTAGACTATCTTAGGGTGATATGGTCTAAATAATCATTCATTCACTCACACGTTCATGCAATGGACTAAAACAGTAACTTTAACTTGAACACTATGGTTCAATACATCTTTGAACAAATAACCAAAACAAGTTCTGTCATCTAGTATAAATGTATAATAAATTCGATACTAAAAAAATGTAGAAACATCTCCCAGTCCTCATATTGATGGAGATGAAGTCAATGGCAATACCTGTGAAGCTGTAGATAATTGATGATGATTATGATGAACCCTACCTTCATTTTTGCCCTTATTACTAACCAATTTTTCAAAACTGCCATCATTCTCCTCTGTTTTCATTGAACACTTTGCAACTTCATCTTTCTTTGAACTAACCTTTTTCTCAGCTTCTAATTGCATCAATCTTTTCAATAACTTATCCTCTGCATCTCTCAAAAACTTGAATGTGGGAGGTGGTGAAGACCTAATCTTATCAAAGTCAACCTCACTAATATCATAATCATATAATGGATTTAAAAACCCTTCTAAATTTGAAACTTGTGGGCCATTTAATGATGATGTTGAAACTGGTGTTTCTGGTGTATCAAGAAGCTCACTCAAAGTAAATGTTCTTGATTTCCTACTATCTGTTTCCAAATCCTCTTTGGTTTCTTCTTTAATCGTAAAAAGAAACCTTGGTGGCCCACATAGATTATGAAGTCTCATAAGTTCAAGATCAAAACTTTCTTCACCAAAACCCTTCAATGGTGAATCTTTTTTGGTGGGGTCTTGTTCTTTTGCTTGATTGTCAATCTCAACAACACAATTCTTCAAATCTTTTTGTTGGGTTCTTAAGGAATTTAAATTCTTGAGGTGAATTGGGGTCAAATTGGAAGAAGACAAGTTTTGATTTTCAATATCATCTTGTGTTGGCTTTTGCTTCCACCATAGAAGATAATAAAGCTCTGCAACAAAAGCTAAAAATACACACATCCAAAGAGAAAACTCAACCCAATTCCTAAACCGCTATAAAAGATGACATTTTTAATAATTGTAAACTTTATTGAAGAATTAAGGTCAATATGGACTCATGAAGTGATGGAGTACACTCATAAAGATTTTAATGGGTTTTCTAATTTGTAAATAATTGAGAAAAACCCATTACTTAGGTGCATTTGGTAAAACTGAATGATTTAGCGCTGAATGGTTCAGAATCTGAATGATTCAAAACCTCTGAATAAAGTTTGTTCCGAATGAAAATAAGCTATTTGATAATCATTTAGAATGAACGATATAAACTGAGTAAAGGAAGGTGACCTTTCACCAAAAATTCACATGCATAGAAAACAATTAAAACCATAAAAAGCTTTGCTAAATACCCTTTTTCAGAAGCAACAAAATTAACTCAAATTCAGAAGATAAATTATGAAGATGGAGATATAAAAAAAAAAAAAAAAAAAAAAAAAAACGAAAACTGGAAATAGTAAAAAAATATATGTGGTGAATTAATATTTGAGGTGAGAATGGAGGGTAGAAGTAACGAAATTTAAAAAGATTTGGCAAATGGTTCCACTCTAGGTCACATGGGATGGCAAAAGTATGTGGAAATATGAACAAAAATAAATTTAAAGTGTGTTTGGCATAGAAACTTTTTGGAGTTTAAGGAAACTTATTGGAGCTTGAGCTTATTATTTTAATAAGCTCCATGTCATAAGCTTTGTTTGGTAGACATAAAAATTAGAGCTTATGAAAATAAGCTCTGAAAAAATAAACTACTTGTAGTAGCTTATGGAAAAAAGTAGAGTTTATGAACTGAAAAATAAGCTCCAGCTAGTTTACCAAATACTTATAAAAAATAATAAGCTCCAGCTACCAGCTTTAAAAATAAGCTACAACTCTAGCCCATAAGCTCCAGCTCCAGCTATAAGCTCCAGTTCCAGCTAGTTTCATCCAAACACACCCTTAGAAACAAATAATCGTCATAATTAGATTTGGAAAATAACTATTAATTAAAAAAGAGAAGACAAAGAAGACGTGATCACCACCATTAAACAGGTAATCTCTGTACGAACCTAATCCACCTAATTCAACCGTTTTAGACCACCGCCGCACTGCCGCAGCATAATACGCATCCTGCCGGAATATAGTTCCGGCCGCAACCCTTTTTGTTCTGAGAAAATTAGGTGCGTAAACTATATCAGAAATTTTCTTCAAAACTAAGCAAACATTTAGCCACAATGTGAAATTCAATTGCCGGTCCCCGCGTTTGTGAATTCGCGATTTATGTGCCAACCCTTAAACATGCTATCTTTTCTATCGGTGCTATAATTTTTAATTGTAAGACAAAAAACTGAAATCTTTGAAATTATAATTATAAATAAGTTTTAGAAGTTGTAGAATTTGACTGATACACATTGACATTAATTTATTTGGCTTATGAATTAAGATTAAAAAAAAAAAATCAAATTACGACTGAATCTTGGGTTGGAGGATTTGGAAAGGAATAGTCACCGACCGTTGGGAGCATCAAAGAGAGATGGAAGGCAATTGAAACTATCGGCAATTGAAACTCTCACCATTATTTACGGCGTATTATTTATAGTTTTATTTAATATAATTAATTGAATTGAGATCAAGGGTAATATTGGAATTCTACTTAAATTGGTGTGGATGGACTAAAATATAGTGTGTCAGGATCAGCTCCCGGAAGGGGAGATATACGCCTTGGCTCTTTCGGAACATTTGTTGAACATGATGCGGAAATTAATTGCTTAATATTGAGACTACGATATATATTATTTTTATTTTATATTTAAATTTAAATGACTAACATTTGACTAAATACCTACAAAAACTATGTTACATACCGAGTAAACCAATCTAATGTACGTATAAGAATTGTTTTAAAAATTGCTTGACTTGTTAATACAATGTAAATTTGGAACATACAATGAAATCTAAGTAGTTCGATATAAGCTAATTTATTGAGAACTAACCTTGAATGAAACGGACATAATAGTTCTTCGGAATTCGACCATGTCTCGGAAACTGAAGTAATCGATGACAGTATATCTTCCCCAAAACTCAGTAACCAAAACACACCCCACCCATGCCACGTTTTACACAACACACCAACTGAGCCCAACCTCAATCTTCCAAACGAACCTAAATCCCCAAACATTCCTATGAGCCCAATCCAGATTATGAATAACCTACAATCCATGAACTCCAATAAAACCACCAACGAAATCTATAAACCTGTGACAAGCCCAATAAGCCTACCAATCCCTACACTACCTCATAATGAACCCATCATTATAACCCAACATATTAACGATTTCAAACCCATTAATGTTAATTTAGAAAGCACCTGTGACAAGCCCATTAAGGTTGATATAGAACGTTCCTGTGCTGATCCTGCCAACAAAGTACCCATCTCTACACCCACACATGAACCGATTAACCTCCCTCCAATTACAGTCGACGACAACGTATTTTCAAATCCAACATTAGCTGAGATTCGATCTAGTGAAAAAAAGAAACGTTTGTCTGCGAAGAAAGAAAAAAAGAAAAGTCTTCGAACTAACTACCTAGAATTCAAAAAAATCGCAAGGGATCAATCAAAACCATTACATCAATCCACTCCTGCTGAACCGAGTAGAAAAGCACCACACTCCAAATTCCTATATATTAAACATTGTGCACGTAGTGGTCAAAAACTGAAATTTTCTCATCTTAATCGTAAATGTAGCTCGACATCAAATCCCAACTCTACATCGAATATTCCCAAAAAGACGTGCTCAAAAAATGCATCACGAAATAGCGCAAGCACAACTGAGTTTGGTACAGGTATCGGAATCCGGTGGAATGCGGACCATTAGCCTCCTTCCTCATCGTCTCGTTCTTTGTAAGTTTTCTAATGGCTTGTATTTCTCTTAATATTCGGGGTTTAGGGGTAACGGGTAAAATTAGTTGGCTTAAAAAACTATGCAATTCAAACTGCCCTATCATCCTAGGTTTACAAGAAACAAAATGTGGACAATCTCCTGATTCGCTAATTGATTCCTTTTGGTATAATTCCAATTTCAGTTTTGTTCAAAAAGACGCTATCGGGGCCTCGGGTGGTCTACTATTGATCTGGGACCCCTCCACTTTTATTTTGAAAGTGCAATTGAAGGTGAATTCTTCATTGCAATAAAAGGTAAGTGGATTGGATTTGACTCAGACATGGTAATCATTAACGTTTACGGGCGCCATTCTCATCGGAAAAAACTTATGTTTTGGGATGAACTCTCGAGACTTGTTGATTCCATTGATATCCCCCACATCATCTTTGGTGATTTTAATGAAGTCCGATCCAAATCCGAACGCCTAAACTGTTTTTTAAAACAATCATGGGCCGACAATTTTAATAACTTCATAGATAAATCTAATCTTATTGATATACCACTTGGAGGAAAGAAATACACTCGCTTATGTCTCAAGATAATAAAATTCAGTAAACTTGATCGTTTCTTGGTGTCTGAGACCATTCTAAAATTATGGCCGAATATCTCCTCAAAATCACTCGACCGTGACCTTTCCGACCACTGTCCAATCATCCTTAAAAACTCTATCGCAGACTTCGGCCCTAAACCCACTCGTGTTTTTAATACTTGGCTGAAATTAAAAAATGCAGATGACATCATAAAATCTACATGGTCGCTACCCGTTAGCGGAAACCACCCTGATTGTATCCTCCGAAACAAACTAAAAAAAGTCAAACTTGAACTAAAAAAATTAAGCTCACAACTAAATAACCTAGATAGTGAAATTAAAACACACCTCGACGCCTCAAATGATTTTGAAAAACTTGCGGAAACTAGACCCTTAACATATATCGAAAAAGTGGATTAACAACAGAATGCAACACATAGAAAAATAAAAACAGAAATCTAACATCTTCAAACAAAAAGCCCAAATCAAATGGAACCTCGAGGGCGACGAAAACTCTAAATACTTTCATAATTACATTAAAAGAAGAGTTAAAAATAAAACAATATCCGTGGCATATCCCTAAATGGTACATGGTCTGAAGAACCTAATACAATAAAAGAACGAGGCACTTAAATATTTTGAATCACTTTTCCGCTCCAAACCACGAAAAGGTTCATGTCCATTCGAAAATGAACCTGATCGTATATACATCTCGCGAGAAGATAATATAATCCTCGAAACCAAATTCTCTGAAAAAGAGGTCTGGGATGCCCTTAAAGATTGCGAAAGCTCTAAGACACCTGGGCCGGACGGATTCAACATGAAATTCTTCAAAAAGTATTGGTGGCTAGTTAAAGAGGACCTCATTAATGCCCTAGATTGGTTTGGCTCAATTCCGAAATATCTAAGGGCTGCAATGCATCTTTCTTCATGCTAATACCAAAAAAATCCAACCCTATTGGCTTTAACGAATATCAACCCATATGCTTAATTGGAAGTTACTATAAAATCCTCACCAAGATTCTTTCCAACCGTCTCTCAAAAGTAATCCATAACATAATCGGTGTTGAACAAACTGCATTTCTAAAAGGCCGTAACATCCTTGATAGCGTTCTAATTGCAAATGAAATTATTGATGAACTCAAAAGAAAAAAAACAAAAAGGCCTCATATTTAAAGTGGACTTCGAAAAGGCATTCGACTGCATCGAATGGGATTTTCTTTTCGAGACCATGACATGCATGGGCTTCAGGTGCAAATGGATCAGTTTCATCCATGCATGTCTCTCTTCCTCTTCCATTTCCATCCTTATCAATGGCTCCCCGACCGCGGAATTCTCTCCTGAAAGAGGAATTCGTCAAGGAGACCCTTACTCTCCCTTCCTTTTCATCATTGCGGCTGAAGGCCTAAACATCCTCACTAAACGTGCTATAGAAAATGACCAATTCCGAGGGATTTGTGTTGGGCACGATAAGATTGTGATATCTCATCTTGATATCGGGCAAAAAGTCACGTTTTTACCCCCTAAATTATGCCCTAAAACAATAAAGATTAAAACTTTGTCAGCAAAATTATCACTTTTTCGATTGATTTTGTAGATTAAGTAATTACAAAGGTGATGCAAAAAGAATCAAGTAAAACGGAGCTAAAACGAAGATTCTAGAGCGAAAACAGTGAAAGACAAGAAATCAAGTTACAATCCAGGGAATCAAGGCTGACCAGCACACCATACGGCTTGCCATACGGCCTGCTATACGGCCTGCCAGTATAGAAACAGCCTGCCAAATACGTGCCAACAAATGAGCCACCATACGGCCTGCCTTGCATACGGTCTGCCAAATACGGCCCACCATCCGGCCTGCCATACGGCTTGCCGGCCGTATTTGGCCAAATTCTGGTCTATTTAAGGGTCTTTCTCCATTCATTCCAAGACACACTCAACATACAATTCAATTTGTATTTTCAATTTTTAGTTAGTTTTTAGCTAGTAGTTAACTTAGCTTTTATTTTCCGGAGGATATCCCGGCGAGTCCCTGCGATTCCGGGCAGATTAGTTCGGCTTTTTCAGGTTTTTATCTGAAACGCTTATCTTTTGTATTAAACATGTATTCTTATCTTTTATGTTTAATAATGCGTTCCGATATTGCCATGATAGCTTAATTTATCTGTATGTTGTCATGATAGAAGTTTGGGTTAGCGTAATTATGTTAATATAGTACGATTACTGTTATAATGCTGAACTAGGAAGTCTGATAGATTTGTATGCTAGCATATTAAGGATTGACCAACTTAGGTTGTGATCAGGACTTGTCCACCTATATGAAATTAGCTACTTCATAGGATTAAGACCTCTGGTTATACTGTATCTGAAGATTCTATGAATTTGGTATGGCCGGAGTTCCCGAGAGGCATCTAATGCACTTTTAGGACACGGAACCTAGGAATTGAGACATGAATGACCTAGTATGCCTATTGACTGTTCCGAAGAGACCTCTTAGGAGCTGTTAAGATCTAGTTAGTGCCTTTACTGTATGATCCAAGCCTATTGCATGTTCTTGTCTGATTGTTGCCCTAGGTCTTAGTCATATCAACTGTTAAGGTACTCATTAGGTTTCTATCTGCTTTACTATCAGTATATTAACTGTGATGCTGTATAATGTTTGATTTGTTGTGATCTCATTAGTATGATGTAATGGTTGTTAGTTTTCACTTAAGGTTTTGTCAACTTAAACCGACGGACTCCTTCCGTTTGTGATCAGTATTCAATCAACACGACACGTTGTTATTCAGTTATCTAAACTAATAATGAGGGATAGGATTAGAGCTTAACTCACTAATAAACCTAGTACTTTACTGAGGATAACCTCTGAGGTATTGTTACACTTCAGTTATAAGACCAAGTGACATACTTCTCACTGCTCAAAGAGAACTCCGAGAGTTCAGAGATAAGTAGGTCTGTGTAATTGGCTCATCCAACCAGATCTACAACAATCCAAGCATAGTCTTAACATAAGCATAATTACCTTTCCCTAACCCAATACTGATATCTTGGTCAACATTTCCTTGATCTGCATACTCCAGGTATCCTCCCACTTTATTTACTTTTCTGCATTTAGGACCTTTAGCTAAAATCAACTACTATCTTCTATCCAGGTAATTTAACTAAAAGACAATTATCCACTTGATCTTCAATTCGTTAATCAACATAAAATTCGACACTAGGTTAACTTACACCTTCTACACCTTAGAAAGTAAAAGTAAATTTAGGCCCCGCAAAATATAAATAAACGAAGACACTGTGTGCTACCGAATCGGGCACCCTGCGACCTAACGACACCGCAGAAATAAAACCGTCCGTTAGTGGCATATCACTGTTTGTTTCTTTCTTTTGGTGCCGCTGCCGGGGAAAGGTAATATTTTGATCGAGAAAGATTTTGAACAGACAAAGTATTGTTTGGTGGTGTCTAAGAAAGACAATTATACACGGACTTGGTTATTGAATTTTTTGAACAGTCTCCAATTATATTGGAACCAAAAGGATCCTGCCTCTCCGTAGTCGGCCTGGCCACCTAGATACAAGTAATATGTGAAAAGTCCTATCAGTTAAGATATCCGATCTGGTTAGCGACCGAATTTCAAGAATAATTATTTTTATTAAATTATCGATCCTTTTAGTAAATTAATATTTTCTAAAAGTTACTTTTAAGTCTTTTTAGACAGAAAATCTAAAAAATAGAACAACAAGACACCCTTGCTTCTATGCATAAGTCATGCTTAGAGGAAAGAGGAGGACCAATCACCTTAGGAACCGAAGGGACTCCTGAAATCAGTTCACACATGATTAAACTAGTCAGTATGATCTGTAAATTTCAAGGATTACCGACTGACGATCCTAACTTTCACATAAACAAATTTATCAGTCTGGTTGACTCTTTTAAGAAGGAATCACACGAGAAAAATATTTTAAAACTTCATCTTTTTCAATATTCAATTTCTGCACACGCTTTCGCATGGTTTGACGCACTTAATCCGAATTCAATTCATACATGGGAGGATTTAGCCACTAAATTTCTAAACAAATTTTATCCACCATCCATACAAACCTGTTTAAGAAATGACATCACTAACTTTTCTCAAAAATAAAATGAGTCATTGTGTCTAGCATGGAATAGAGTAAAGATGATGCTTAAAAGATGTCCGAATCATTTGTTAAGTCGGGCAGACATAGTCTGTACTCTTTACAATGGTTTGACCAAGGATGATAAGTCTCTCCTAGACATGGCTTCGCAAGGCAATTTCATGTCTCGAACAGCGGATGAAGCATGGGATCTCTTGGATACGATAGCTGCACAACAGGAGGATTGGAACAATGAAGCTGCTGAGAAAGATGATGTCTTCGCTCATACGGTAAAAATGCTGGAAATCAGGTTACAAGATCTCACCCTCACTCTTCAAAGTTTACAAATTCCAAAAAACCCCGATGCTACTAGAACCAATCTAAGGTATCCTTACCCTAGATGGGCACACAGACAGCAAAATAGCTCGGATTATAATATAATTTTTCCATTGCACAAACCTACTCTCCATTCTAAGGAAATTTTAGCTGAATTTATGAAAAAGCAATATATGATAAACCTTCAAGTCATAGAATGCCAGAACAAGTTCGACACTTTGATAAAGACTTTTGAAGAATTAATCACGAATTTTCAGCTTACGCTTAAACGATTAACCACTAAAATTGATATAGAGTGTAGTGAGTTTGATGCCCTAGTAATTACTAGAGGAGGAAAAGAAACAACTGTCAACATACCCATACAAGATTTTTCCGATAAGGAACCTGTGCCAATTGACCCAATCGTCAATCCACCGGAACCTATCTCTCTTAAGGCCTCAGAAATTATTCCGCACACCTGCATACCTTTCCCAGGTAGGCTTAGGAGGGAAAAACAAGAATCACAATTTGCTAAGTATTGGGATATTATTAAGAATTTGCATTTGAATGTACGTCTAGTAGATGCTTTAGTAGAGATGCCAAACTGCGCTAATTTTTTCAAAGAACTGCTTTCAAACAAAGAGAGATTAAGAGAGACAGTTAGATTGCCCTTAAGTGAAGAATGCTCGTTAGTGTTACAGCATGGAATTCCCCCTAAGTTAGGAGATACAGGAAGATTTACGGTACCTTGCTACTTGCAAGATGTCCAAATTAGTAATGCATTAGCAGACTTAGGAGCCAGTGTAAACCTAATGCCCTATTCATTATTCAAAAAGCTAGGTTTAAATGACTTAAGGCTAACCAGAATGACTATCCAACTCGCGGACAGATCAGTTAAGATTCCTAGGGGAATAGCTGAAGATGTCCTAGTTAGAGTGGATAAGTTCGCGTTTCCCGTTGATTTCGTCATTATGGATATTGAGGAAGACACGAAGGTCCCACTCATTCTTGGCAGACCATTCCTAAATACTGCTAAGGCCGTAATTGACGTTCACGAGAAATCTCTAAAGTTAAGGGTTGGAGGAGAATAAATCACATTTAATGTTGATCGCCTCATGAACCATCCTGCGGAAGAAGATGTGAATCTCTCTGATTCTTTTCAAGAGCTCGTCAACGAATACCTGGAAGAGACTATGGCTATTTGCAGTCAAGATCAAATTTCTAAGTATCTGTTCTTTACACCTCCTGAAGGAAATCTCGATAACTATTCAGCCATAGACCTTAGTCATCCCATATCTCCCCTCTCTGAAAGTAACCTTCTTGGCAATACTATTCAAATAGCACCGCTAGGACAAGGCATTCCTTTACCTCTATTAAGGAGAAGACCGAATGAAGAAACAGATTTCATTCCGGTATATCAGGAACCCCAGTCAAGGGAAGACTGTGAGGATTTTCCCGAACCTACCTTCGAAACTAAAGAAGTCGTTTCTGAAGAGGAAGCATTAAGAAGGACAATTTCCAGAAATGAAGAACAGATAGCATCAGTGACCGCTACTGAAGAATCAGAATTCTAGGAGAGATACGACTCGTTAGACCGAAAGGAGATAGCTAGGATGAAGCCATCTATCGAGGAGCCTCCGAAATTAGAATTGAAGAAGTTACCCGAAAATCTGGAGTATGCATTCTTAGAAGGAGAATCGCAACTCCCCGTGATCATATCGAAAGACCTCGCGCCACAAGAGAAGGTGAAATTGATTCAAGTTTTGAAATCACATAAGAAGGCAATTGCTTAGAAGATCTCCGACATCAAAGGGATCAGCCCCAACTATTGCATCCACAAGATCTTCATGGAGGATGATTTCAAACCATTAGTTCAGAGGCAAAGAAGGGTCAAACCTATGATTCAAGAAGTCGTCAAGAAAGAAGTAATCAAACTTCTGGACACCGGTCTGATCTATCCCATCTCCGATTCACCATGGGCCAGTCCTGTTCAAGTGGAACCCAAAAAGGGAGGGACGACCGTAATTCAAAATGAGAATAATGAACTTATTCTATCTCGGGAAGTCACCGGTTGGAGGGTTTGCATAGACTATCGTAAATTAAACGATGCAACCCGGAAGGATCATTTTCCATTACCTTTCATTGATCAAATGTTGGAACGTCTATCAGGAAATGAGTACTACTGTTTCCTAGACGGTTTTTCCGGCTACTTTCAAATTCCCCTCGATCCAAAGGACCAAGAGAAAAAAATCTTTACCTGTCCTTATGGAACATTTGCTTATAGAAGTATGCCCTTTGGGTTATGCAATGCACCAGCTACATTTCAGCGATGCATGGTAGCAATATTCCACGACATGATTGAGCGTTGTATGGAAGTCTTCATGGACGACTTCTCAGTCTTTGGTAGTACCTTTGATTCGTGCCTATCAAACCTTGACAAGATGCTCACCCGGTGTGAAGAGTCAAATGTAGTTCTAAATTGGGAAAAATGTCACTTCATGGTAAAAGAAGGGATAGTTTTAGGACATAAGATCTCTAAAGCAGGAATAGAAGTTGATAAGGCTAAGATTGAGACTATCACCAAACTTCCAGAACCTACCACAGTAAGAGAAATAAGGAGTTTCCTAGGACACGCCGGTTTCAACCGAAGATTCATTAAGGATTTTTCAAAGGTCACACGACCTCTCACTTACCTCTTAGGAAAGGAAGTCCCGTTTGTCTTCGATGAAGAATGTCGGAAAGCATTCAACTATCTGAAAGAGCAACTAACACATGCACCGATCATGATAGCTCATGATTGGAGTCTACCCTTTGAGATCATGTGTGATGCGAGCGATTTCATAGTTGGATCAGTGCTTGGACAACGGGTAGATAAACACTTTCATCCAATCTATTACGCAAGCAAAACCTTAACCGGAGCTCAAGAGAAATACACTACCATGGAGAAGGAGCTGCTAGTCATAGTATTTGCCTTCGACAAATTCCGTTCCTATCTTATCTTGTCCAAGACTACAGTCTATACAGATCATTCAGCCCTCAAATATCTATTCACAAAGCAAGACGCAAAGCCAAGACTCCTCCGATGGATCTTACTCCTTCAAGAATTCGACATTGAGATTAAAGACAAAAAAGGAGCAGAGAACGTCGCAGCAGATCATCTTAGTCGTTTGGAGAACCCAACAATGGAAAAACTTGCAGAACAAGATATCAGAGATAAATTTTCGAAAGAACAGCTTATGAGTTTAGGACAAACTCACACAGGATCACAGTATGCTGACACTCCTTGGTATGCCGACATGGCCAACTACCTAGTTGCCGGAGTAGTACAAAAGGGGATGAGTACCTCCCGAAGAAGGAAGTTCTTCAGGGATGCCAAGTACTATTACTGGGAAGATAATCAGGAGGTGCGTAGATGAAAAGCAAGCAGCAGGGATTTTTCACCAATGTCACCATGGACCAACTGGAGGTCATCATGGAGCGAACTTAACCACGAGGAAAGTCTACGAATCAGGATTTTATTTGCCGTCTATATTTCGAGATGCGCAAGAGCTTGTAAAGCGTTGCGACGCATGCCAAAGGCAAGGCAATATCTCTATGAAGAACGAGATGCCTCGAACTAATATCCAAGCTTGCGAGATCTTTGATATATGGGGATTAGACTTCATGGGCCCATTCCTAAAGTCTAACGGGAAAGAATATGTCCTCGTAGCAGTAGATTACGTCTCCAGATGGGTCGAAGCTCAAGCGTTTCCGACAAATGATGCCAAAGTCGTCACAAATTTCCTGAAGAGACTATTCTGCAGATTTGGAGCTCCCCGTGCAATAATAAGTGATAGTTGCACACACTTCTGTAACACTCAGTTTATGAAGGTGATGCAACAATACGGAGTTACCCACAAAATGTCCACTGCCTATCATCCGCAGACCAACGGACAAGCAGAGGTCACGAACAGAGCACTCAAAAGAATCTTAGAACGAACTGTCGGCCATCATGGAAATAAATGGGCCGAAAAGCTAGATGATACTCTGTGGGCATTCCGGACTGCTTACAAGAATCCTCTATGAACTACACCCTACCGAATGATCTATGGAAAAGCTTGTCACCTTCCGCTAGAACTCGAATACAAAGCTCTCTGGGCGCTAAAGACCTGCAACCTCGATCCCTCAGTTACCGAAAGACATAGGAAAATGCAATTAAACGAACTCGCCGAATTGAGAGACCAAGCTTATGAAACGTCATACATCTACAAGGAACGAACGAAGCTTACGCATGATGCAAAATTAATCCCTACAAAGTTCGCCCCTGGAGATAAGGTTCTTCTCTTCAATTCTAGATTCAAAAAGTTCGCGGGAAAATTTAGATCAAGATGGAGTGGTCCATACAAAGTTATACACGCTTTTTCACACGGAGCCGTGGAGTTGGAAGGACCTACTGGTAATTTCAAGGTCAATGGTCACCGGTTGAAAGCCTATTTAGAAGACCACGATAAGGAGGAGCACCTCTTCTCCTTTGATCCATTCTGAAGATCTGACAAGGAAAAGTCGAGCTGTAACGACTTGATAAACAAAGCGCTCTTGGGAGGCACCCCTTGCTTATCCTTTTTATTACTTATTTTTACTTTTATTTTCAGTCTTAAGATATTATTTCTGTACTAACAACTAAGCGCCATACTTGCGCTTAGTACTTACAAGTTTGTTGAATGTGTTTAGGCGAAATGCCAAGTTCAGGAGCATCAGCTTACATTCCAGTTCGCAGGAGGAGGACTCCCGTAGTTTACTCATCCAGAAGCAGTACTGATCAGAACAAGCCATCAACAGGGCAATTAGGCCCAAGGCGATTGATATTAGAGAGTGTAGAGGAGGATATCGGCACAGCACCGCCAGCTCCTCCCGTCCGACAATCTGGACGTCTTGCCAGGAGACCAGCCGAGCACACACAGTTGCCAGATACACATGAGCCAGAGAGAGTGATACATTACGGAGCTACGTTGAGTGACCCTGATGTTGCATGGGCACTACTTAGAGATCAGAAGAGACTTTACAAGGCTCTGAGAGCATACCTCCAGCGTGAGGGGATGACACACAGCACTCTGGGCCCATCTTCATTTAGGCTAGCATGCCGTGTTCAGCCGACACGACGGTCTACGCCCATGCGCTCCACACCAGCCTCAGTTCACTCCGTTGCCTCAGCTGCTATGCCTGCACACGCTACTCCTATTCCCATCACGCCACCTGCCCCAGTCACAGAGCCAGTTCATGTCGCTGTGTTACTAGAGGGTTGTCATTTAGTCACTATTCAAATTTCAGTGGAGCTGCCAACGGCCCAGGCATTTGAGATCACTGGGAGCATACCTGACGAGGAGCCTTTCCCAGACTTATCCCACCTGGAGATGCCGACAGACTTATGTCTAGAGTCTATACTTGGCCCTGAGTTGGATATAGGGCAGCCTCTCGAGTACTTGCCGAACCTAGAAGATGACGAGATCTTCAGATACTTTGCAGAGCTGACACATATTGACCAGGAGAGTATCCCATAGACTACTTTATCTTTATTTTATCTTTTAGTTTTTATCTTTTTGAAGCATTGTACTGAAAAATTATATATAGTGGAAATGCTCCCTTTCTCTTTTTGTTGTTCATGCAGAAATATTATTAAAAGAGAATGGTACGCAGGAGATTGACCGTAGGAAGGCCCAGCACTAGGAAAGTAACACGACCATAGGGAAGTAATCCTTCCTCAAACCTATTTCAATTATAACGCACTAAAATCTCTAAGTGTGGGGTAACCCCCGCAACTAACTTAGAATTTTAGAAGTCATGTCCTTAATTTATATAGTATCAAAATATTCTTTCTAGAGAACATTAGGGACAATGTTCTTCTAAGTGTGGGGTAATGGGTAAGGTTTTTAAAGGTCGAAAGTTTTAAAGTCAAGTAACCATAAAACGCTAGGTTTTGAAAAATTCTTTTGTCCAAAAGTAATTAAGCAATGGATATTGGGTAATTTTGAAAAATTCTTACTTTGTTTTTGCCCAAAAAAATCTAATAAAATTGCTAGAAATCGGTTTTTAGAACATTCATTAGAACAGAACGATTAAGCTGAAACTAATATTTTGTGTCAAAAGATTTCTTTTAAGAAAATATGTTAAAGGCTACGCATGATCAAGCACGACCCCTACTCTAAAAAGTGAGGAATCTTGGACCCAAAGTATCTGTATGACCTATCAAATCTACAGTACTTTGTTATTTCAATTGATGAGTGTGCCAGTGTGCGGTTCAAATTAGAACTTGGTTCTGACATACGTTTCAAGACCAATGGTTAGTAAGCACCATACGTGGTGCAGGTGCGATACTCCTTCCGAAATCATTCTGAATAGAGAAGACAAAAAGCCATCCATTTCCGTTTCCACTCCACGCAATTTAAACCGACCAACTCACATCAAAGAGTTGATGAATCAGAAATATTCACCCAAATTCACTCCCAAAATACACCATTCATTCCCCTTTCCATTCATCCAAAGATCCATAGATAAATGAAGAGATATATCGATCAAAATTCGCTTTAAAAGCACTAGTCAAAAGATTCCGAACCCCTGATTGTTTTTGATAGGTCAAAGACCTATTTTCAGTAGATTATCACTTCCTCTCTGGGCACCAGGAACGAAAGACAAAAGTTATGAAGAAAGGGTATGCCAAAAAAAAAATGTGTTTATGAAAGAGCAAAGTCTCTAAAGAGCAAAGTCTCTAATAAGGCAAAAAGAAACCCGAGAAGATGCGCTGAAGAAGAATGCCGGAAGAGCAAAAGAAAATTCTAGACAAAGTCTTAGCAAAATTCGTCTCTTCTGAAGAAAACCTTTACGAAATTCTCAGCCGTTATATATCCAAAATGGATACTCCGAAGAATCAAAGTCTATCAATTCTCTCAAAAGATCTGGATACCTTTCACCAAATTCATAAATTTCCATCCAAACCCTATAACCCGTCTTCCTCTTGAAAGAATGCTTAGGAAGAAGATCAGTGCCGTCCTTACTTAACCGGTGGAGATATCAATGCTTTACCAAGCCTATGATGAGAATTGTTACACGAATGGCTTCTGAGCAACAATACAATTAGAATAGGACACCCTAAACACTTGAGTGATATGAGTGATCCGTCAGTGAGGAGCCTGATCATGTATACTCTACATCCGAGAGTTGAAAAGTATGCCTTTTTCACTATGGATGCAATTGAAATCTAGCGGCCAAATCATCGAAGCTCGAAACTTTTTCTAATACTTTCAAAAGATGTGCCGACTTCTGATGAAGGCATAATAAAAAGATCTACGGGTAGGGCAAAGAAGAATCTATTAGAAAGATCCCGATATTCCCGCTTTCTTGCTTGAGGACAAGCAAAGCTAAGTGTGGGGTATTTGATATCGGGCAAAAAGTCACGTTTTTACCCCCTAAATTAAGCCCTAAAACAATAAAGATTAAACTTTGTCGGCAAAATTATCGCTTTTTCGGTTGATTTTGTAGATTAAGTAATTACAAAGGCGATGCAAAAAGAATCAAGTAAAACGGAGCTAAAACGGTGAAAGATAAGAAATCAAGTTACGATCCAGGAAATCAAGGCTGACCAGCACACCATACGGCTTGCCATACGGCCTGCCATACGGCCTGCCAGTATGGAAACGGCCTGCCAAATACGTGCCAACAAATGAGCCACCGTACGGCCTGCCTTGCATATGGCCTGCCAAATACGGCCCACCATCCGGCCTGCCATACGGCTTGCCGGCCGTATTTGGCCAAATTCTGGTCTATTTAAGGGCCTTTCTCCATTCATTCCAAGACACACTCAACATACAATTCAATTTATATTTTCAATTTTTAGTTAGTTTTTAGTTAGTAGTTAGCTTAGCTTTTATTTTCCGGAGGATATCCCGGCGAGTCCCTGCGATCCCGGGCAGATTAGTTCGGCTTTTTCAGGTTTTTATCCGAAACGCTTGTCTTTTGTATTAAACATGTATTCTTATCTTTTATGTTTAATAATGCGTTCCGATATTGCCATGATAGCTTAATTTATCTGTATGTTGCCATGATAGAAGTTTGGGTTAGCATAATTATGTTAATATAGTACGATTACTGTTATAATGCTGAACTAGGAAGTCTGATAGATTTGTATGCTAGCATCTTAAGGATTGACCAACTTAGGTTGTGATCAGGACTTGTCCACCTATATGAAATTAGCTACTTCATAGGATTAAGACCCCTGGTTATAATGTATCTGAAGATTCTGTGAACTCGGTATGGCCGGAGTTCCCGAGAGGCATCTAATGCACTTTTAGGACACGGAACCTAGGAATTGAGACATGAATGACCTAGTATGCATATTTACTGTTCCGAAGAGACCTCTTAGGATCTGTTAAGATCTAGTTAGTGCCTTGATAATGCTAAAAACGAACATATATTTCATAGCATTATTCCTCAAGAAAGACAAGCTTTTAGTTGCAATTGTCCTATTTACAAGTGATATTCGTTTAAATAATAAAAGGTGAAGACAAAAGACAGATTCGACGAATTGAAGACGCAAACGTCCAAAAAGCTCAAAAGTACAAAATACAATCAATGAGGTTCCAATTATTGATAAGAAACGTCTCAAAATTACAAGAGTACAAGATTCAAAACGAAAAGTACAAGATATTAAATTGTACGCAAGGACGTTCGAAAATCCGGAACCGGGACCAAAGTCAACTCTCAACGCTCGACACAACGGACTAAAAATTACAAGTCAACTATGCATATGAATATAATATAATATATAATTAATTCTTAAAATTAATATATATATTATATTATATTTAAATAAACGTCGGCAGAAGAAAACAACCAAAAGTGGCTCTCCCCAGCTGGCCATGCGATCGCATGGCCTGGAAGGCATAAATCCATGCGATCGCATGAGCCCCTTTTCCAGATCACAGGCCTATAAAAATCGAGCTTTGGTGCATCATTTTTCCATCCATAATATCAATCTCTCTATCTATATACGTAGTATATATTTATATTTATATTTTAATTTTAATTTTAATTCTAATAATAAGGGTATGTTAGCGAATGTTGTAAGGGTGTAAGTCAAAATTCTGTCCGTGTAACGCTACGCTATTTTTAATCATTGTAAGTTATGTTCAACCTTTTTAATTTAATGTCTCGTAGCTAAGTTATTATTATGCTTATTTAATCCGAAGTAATCATGATGTTGGGCTAAAAATATTAAAATTGGGTAATTGGGCTTTGTACCATAATTGGGGTTTGAACAAAAAAACGACACTTGTGGAAATTAGACTATGGGCTATTAATGGGCTTTATATTTGTTTAACTAAATGATAGTTTGTTAATGTTAATATAAAGATTTACAATTGGACGTCCCTATAAATAACCATATACACTCGATCGGACACGATGGGCGGGGTATTTATATGTACGAATAATCGTTCATTTAACCGGACACGGGAATGGATTAATAGCCACTAGAATTATTAAAACAGGGGTGAAATTATGTACAAGGACACTTGGCATAATTGATAACAAAGTATTAAAACCTTGGGTTACACTCAGTCGACATCCTGGTGTAATTATTAAACAAAGTATTAAAATCTTGTTACAGTTTAAGTCCCCAATTAGTTGGAATATTTAAACTTCGGGTATAAGGATAATTTGACGAGGACACTCGCACTTTATATTTATGACTAATGGACTGTTATGGACAAAAACCAGACGGACATATTAAATAATCCAGGACAAAGGACAATTAACCCATGGACATAAAACTAAAATCAACACGTCAAACATCATGATTACAGAAAGTTTAAATAATCATAATTCTTTTATTTCATATTTAATTTCCTTTATTTTATATTTAATTGCACTTCTAATTATCGCACTTTTATTTATTGTTATTATATTTAATTGCAATTTTAATTATCGTACTTTTTAATCATCGCAAGTTTATTTTATCGCACTTTTATTTATCGCAATTTCATTATCGTTATTTACTTTACGCTTTAAATTAAGTCTTTTATTTATTTAATATTTTACATTTTGTTTTAACTGCGACAAAATTTTTAAAATCGACAAACCGGCCATTAAACGGTAAAAACCCCCTTTAAAATAATAATATTACTTATATATATATACGTATTTTTATAAATTAAACTAATATAGCGTTAAGCTTTGATTAAAAGATTTTCCCTGTGGAACGAACCGGACTTACTAAAAACTACACTACTGTACGATTAGGTACACTGCCTATAAGTGTTGTAGCAAGGTTTAAGTATATCCATTCTATAAATAAATAAATATCTTGTGTAAAATTGTATCGTATTTAATAGTATTTCCTGCTAAAATTTAATAGTATTTTATACCCCTTAGCTTTAACCATCAAGTATTTTTGGCGCCGCTGCCGGGGAACCATCTAGCTTAAAAGCCGGAAGCGCAACGCTAATATAAAAAAAATAAAAAATATTTACGCTTTTGTAAAAATACGTTTTAATATATTCGAAAATATAAAAAGAAAACAAAAATATAAATATTTTTAAGAGTTTGTTAAATATTTAAGTTCTATAAAAGTTTATTTATCTTTATTTTATAAAAATATAAGTTTTATTTAATTTATATAAATATATTACATAAATATATAAAACAAAAAATTCAACACATCAAAAATAAAAAAAAATAAAAACACTCGAGTCCGGTACTGTAGCAGCCCACTCTGTGGCCCGAAACCCTAGCCCATGCGATCGCATGGCTGGATAACTTAGGACTCATGCGATCGCATGAGCCCGTCTGACACGCCACAGTTGACTGAGTACTGCATTAATTACGGTTTATAATTATTATTATTATATTTAAACCCTAATTAGGTTAGATTAGTTAAATATTTAATTTAGTTATTTATTTAATTTGTATTTTTAAGTTTAATTAGTTTTATAAAATATAAAATTAATAGTTTTATAAAATAAATAATATAAAAATAATATTTTTATAAAAATTGTACTTTTTACAACTTTTAGTATATTTTTATATTTTATCCCTTTTTAATTGTTTTAGCGTAACTTTTGTAATTTTTGCTCGTATTTATTTTTAATTCATAGTTTTTGCCATAGTTATTTTTATTTCTAGATTTTTAGGCTTTGCCGTAAAATCCCTTAAGTGCTTTTTCTTTAGACTAAGATTTAAGTGCTTTAGAATTCTGCGACGTTTTTTTTTAAGTTTTAATACCTTTTTGAGATATTGCAATTTGGGATATAGTTTTTTCTGTAAGCTTTAATATTTTTAGACACCTTTTACCTATGTATCAATTATCATTCCAATTAGTAATCTCAATTTGCGATTATAATTTTAAGTTAGTGATAGTAATAAGGTTGGGTTAGTCGAGTTTTTTTTAAGTTTTATAGTCATTTTTTTTCTTTCTTATTTTTCGACGCCTTTTATTTTTCGATCTTTTCTTTTTCGACCTTTTTCGACGCGCTCTTTTTCTTTCTTATTTCTCGTCATTCTAGTTTTTAGGACTTAGAATTTTTTCTACTTCTTATCTATACTTCTTAAAATTATGAAAATTTATTTTAAGTGGTTAAATTGATAGACATCAAAATTTTCTAGTTCGTAGTAATAGTTGAATTTGTACGTGGACCGGGTTATTGGAGCCAAACAGTCCTCAATTATATTGAGACCAAACGATTCCTGCCCCTCTGCTGCATCTTTTGGCTATTCGAAACGTGAGCAAAATTAGAAAAGTCTATTAATTGGATAACTTATATAATTTTTTCTTTCCTTTTAAAAACTAATAGGATATTCAGTGAATGCACCGAGCAAGACGTTCACCACCTTTTGTACGTTTACCACCTGTAACTAGATCAAGACATCTAGCAAATATTATCGCCGTTGATTTTCCTTTAGAATCATCATCCAGTCGACCAATCACTCCAATTCAAATTTCTGATAATCCATTTTTTGAACCCGACCTCACAATTGAGAATCCGGATAATATCCAGGGACAATTCATAGATCCTGAACCAATTAATTTTCCTCCGGAACCACCAATCATTCAAACAGAGATTGTTGAGGAACGAACCATTAAATCAAAATCCTCTAGTGATTCGGATTAATCAAATTCAATCATGGAAAATCTGGAACCTTTAAGTATGGAAGGACGAATGAGAGCTAAACGCACTGGCCAAGGTCACGCAATTACTCATCCAGACATTAATGCGTCAGATTATGAAATCAAAGGACAAATTCTACATATGGTGACTAATCAATGCCAATTTAGTGGTGCACCGAAGGAAGATCCAAATGAACATCTTCGTACCTTTAATAGGATCTGCACACTATTTAAAATAAGAGAAGTTGAGGATGAACAGATATATCTCATGTTATTTCCCTGGACTTTAAAGGGAGAAGCCAAAGATTGGTTGGAATCATTACCTGAAGGGGCGATCGATACATGGGATGTTTTAGTTGAAAAATTTCTTAAACAATTCTTTCCGGCATCTAAAGCCGTAAGACTTCAAGGAGAAATTGTTACGTTCACACAGAAGCCAAATGAAACTCTATATGAGGCGTGGACAAGATTTGGAAAGTTATTAAGAGGATGTCCGCAACATGGTTTAGATACCTGTCAAATAGTACAAATATTCTACCAAGAATGTGACATCACTACAAAGAAAGACATAGATATTGCAGCTGGTGGTTCCATTATGAAGAAAACCGAAACTGATGCTTACAAAATTATTGATAACACTGCTTCCCACTCACATGAGTGGCACCAAGAAAAAGATATCGTTAGATCATCTAAAGCAGCTAGAGCCGATTCTAGCCATGACTTAGATTCCATTTCTGCAAAGATAGATGCTGTCGAGAGACGAATGGAAAAGATGACTAAAGATATCCACTCAATACGAATTAGTTGTGAGCAGTGTGGAGGACCACATTTGACAAAAGATTGTCTTAGTATTGAATTAACAATGGAACAAAGAGAGAATATTTCATACATAAACCAAAGGCCTGGAAATAATTATCAGAATAATTATCAACCGCCAAGACTGATTTACAATCAAAATCAGAATTATAACCGAAATATTCCATACAACAACCAACAAGGTCCTAACAATCAACAAGTATCCAATAATACTTACAATCAGAAAAGACCTAATTTTCAAAACAAACCACCACAAACCGATGATAAAAAGCCGAATTTAGAAGATATGATGACGAAGCTAGTTGAAACTCAAACGCAGTTTTTCACATCTCAAAAACAAACCAATGAAAAAAATGCTCAAGCATTTAGAAATCAACAAGCTTCTATTCAATATTTGGAACAAGAAGTAAGTAACCTAGCAAGGTTAATAGGTGAAAGAAAACCAGGAAGTCTACCTAGTGATACAAATGCTAACCCCCGGAATGAAACAGCTAAAGCCATTACCACAAGAAGTGGTACAACACTTAAACCACCTGAAATACCTGTAACTTCTGATGAAGCTATTCATACTCCACAAGAACCACAACCTGAACAAGATAAGGAAAAAGAACCGGTAGTTGAAAAGGTTAATGAAGATAACAAAGCTAAGGATAAACCTTATGTTAAACCATACCAACCACCACTTCCTTACCCAAGTAAAATGAAAAAAGAAAAATTTTAAGCCGAGCAATCCAAATTCTTGGATATGTTTAAACAGATAAATGTAAATCTTCCTTTCATTGATGTGATTTCAGGAATGCCTAGATATGCTAAATTTCTGAAAGATCTAATCTCGAATAGAAAGAAAATGGAAGAACTCTCGGCTGTTACTATGAATGCTAATTGTTCAGCAGTGCTGTTGAATAAGATACCAGAAAAACTATCTGATCCAGGAAGTTTCACAATTCCATGTTTTCTGGGTAGTCTTAGTTCAATAGAAGCATTGGCAGACTTAGGTGCTAGTATAAATTTAATGCCGTTTTCACTATACACTAAACTAGACCTTGGAGAATTGAAACCAACAAGAATAAGCATACAACTAGCCGATCGATCAATAAAATATCCTAGAGGGATAATGGAGAATATGCTAGTTAAAGTTGGTACTTTAGTATTTTCAATAGATTTTGTTGTTCTGGACATGGAAGAAGATTCTCAAGTTCCTCTCATATTAGGAAGACCATTCTTAAACACGGCTAAAGCAATGATAGACGTGTTCGGTAAAAAATTGACCCTAATTATAGAGGACGAGAGTGTTACCTTTTTAATTGATAGAGCAATGCAACAACTGCAATCTCCAGATGATACATGTTATTATATTCAAACTATAGATTCACATGCAGAATTGTTAGAAGAATTTTCAGAATTACAAGGAACAGGAGAATGTTCTTTAGGAGAAGGAACTGAACAAATTGATGAAGCTGAAATGTTAGCTACACTTATAGCTAATGGATATGAACCAACAACAGAAGAAATTCAAATGCTAAAAGAAGAAGACAGATATCGATATAAATCATCGATAGAAGAACCTCCGAAATTAGAGTTAAAGCCACTTCCAAACCATTTGGAATACGGTTATTTACATGGTGAATCTGAATTACCTGTAATAATATCATCTTCTCTTACTGAAAATGAGAAATCACAACTCATTTCTGTGTTGAAAGCTCATAAACCAGCCATTGCATGGAAGATTCATGATATTAAAGGAATAAGTCCTTCGTATTGCACACATAAAATCCTTATGGAAGAAGGTCATAAAACGTATGTGCAACGCCAACGAAGACTAAATCTGAATATGCAAGATGTAGTTAAAAAAGAAATTATTAAACTGCTAGATGCAGGTTTAATTTATCCAATCTCTGATAGTCCATGGGTAAGCCCAGTTCAATGCGTGCCTAAGAAGGGTGGCATGACTGTCATTACAAATGAAAAAAATGAGCTTATTCCTACAAGGACTGTAACAGGATGGCGTGTATGTATTGATTATAGAAAATTAAATGACGCCACCAGAAAAGATCACTTTCCCTTACCTTTCATTGATCAAATGTTGGAAAGATTAGCCGGAAATAGTTATTATTGTTTTCTTGATGGATTTTTCGGATACTTTCAAATTCCAATAGCACCCGAAGATCAAGAGAAAACCACATTCACGTGCCCTTATGGTACTTTTGCTTACAAACGCATGCCATTTGGACTTTGCAACGCCCCTGCAACCTTTCAAAGGTGCATGATGGCGATTTTTCACGACATGATAGAAGAATGCATGGAAGTTTTCATGGATGACTTTTCAGTCTTCGGTGATACATTTGAATCATGTCTAGTTAATCTGGAACGAATGCTTATTAGATGCGAACAATCAAATCTAGTACTTAATTGGGAGAAATGCCATTTCATGGTTAAAGAAGGCATCGTTCTTGGACATAAAATTTCAAAAGAAGGAATTGAAGTGGATAGAGCTAAAGTAGATGTAATTGCTAAACTTCCACATTCCACCAATGTTAGAGGAGTTAGGAGTTTTCTAGGGCATGCCGGTTTTTACCGACGTTTCATAAAAGATTTTTCTAAAATTGCCACTCCTATGAATAAACTCCTAGAAAAGGATGCTCCATTCATCTTTTCAGATGAATGTATCAAATCTTTTAATATTCTTAAAGAGAAACTCACTAATGCGCCGATCATGATAACACCAAATTGGAATCTACCGTTTGAACTAATGTACGATGCAAGTGATTTTGCAATGGGAGCCGTTTTAGGACAAAGGATTGAAAAACGATTTCAACCTATATATTATGCTAGTAAGACGTTACAAGGAGCACAAACAAATTATACAACTACCGAAAAAGAACTCCTTGCTATTGTCTTTGCTTTTGACAAATTTCGTTCATATCTCGTTCTAGCAAAAACGGTGGTCTATACCGACCATTCTGCTCTTAGATACCTATTTTCGAAACAAGATGCCAAACCAAGATTAATCCGTTGGATCTTACTCTTACAAGAATTCGATATTGAAATCCGAGATAAAAGAGGAGCAGAAAATCTCGCCGCTGATCATCTTTCTCGTCTTGAAAATCCTGAATTAGAAGTTCTAAATGAATCGGCCATACAAGATAACTTTCCTGATGAATAACTATTGAAGATAGATTATAATGAAATACCATGGTTTGCAGACTATGCAAACTACTTAGTATGTGGATTCCTTGAAAAAGGATTATCGTACCAAAAACGAAAGAAATTCTTCAGTGATATAAAACACTATTTTTGGGAAGATCCACATCTGTTTAAAAGTTGTCCCGATGGAATAATACGCCGATGTGTATTCGGAGATGAAGCTAGTAAAATTTTAAACCATTGTCACACAGGACCAACAGGAGGGCACTATGGGCCTCAACTAACAGCAAGAAAAGTTTATGATGCTGGATTCTATTGGCCTTCAATTTACAAAGACGCACACCTTCTTTGCAAATCCTGTGATGCTTGTCAAAGGGCCGAAAAAATAAGTCAACGTGATGAAATGCCACAAAATGTCATCCAAGTATGTGAAGTATTTGACATTTGGGGTATTGACTTTATGGGTCCATTTCCAAAATCTCATAATAATCTCTATATTCTCGTAGCCATTGATTATGTATCTAAATGGGCGGAAGCACAAGCTCTCCCAACTAACGATGCACGAGTTGTAGTCAACTTTTTAAAACGTCTTTTTGCAAGGTTTGGAACACCGAAAGCTTTAATAAGTGATCGGGGTACTCATTTCTGTAATAATCAACTTGAGAAAGTTCTCAAAAGATATGGAGTAACTCATAAAATCTCCACCGCATATCATCCACAAACAAGTGGACAAGTTGAAAATACCAACCGAGCTTTAAAACGTATTCTAGAAAAAACCGTAGGATCAAATCCGAAGGAATGGTCCATTAAATTGGAGGATGCACTCTGGGCTTTTAGAACAGCCTACAAAACTCCAATTGGAACCACACCTTTTAAACTCGTCTACGGAAAAGCATGTCATCTTCCAGTAGAAATTGAACACAAAGCATTTTGGGCTTTGAAGACATGTAATCTTGATTTACATGAAGCTGGACGTCTACGATTAAGTCAACTAAACGAATTAGAAGAATTAAGACATGAAGCATACGAAAATTCGTTAATCTATAAAGAAAGAACGAAGAAATGGCATGATAAAAGAATCAGAAGTTCAAAAGAATTTAAAGAAGGAGACAGAGTTCTTCTTTTCAATTCACGATTCAAGCTATTTTCTGGAAAATTGAAATCAAGATGGTCTGGACCATTCATAGTCAAAAGAGTTTTCCCATACGGAACGATAGAATTAATAAATTCAAATGGAATTGAATTTAAAGTTAATGGTCCCAGAGTTAAACATTACATAGATAGTCCGATGGAAGTCGACAACGAAGTTAATCACAATTTCAATACCACAGCTAACTAAGTGTGAGGAGAATCAAGTCTTTTAAGGATTTTATGTATTTCTGTTAGAGTTAGATTGTCTGTTTTCGTGTAGTTCTCGAAAATGGAACCCAAATGGTCTTTCCCTAGCAGACCCTAAAGAACTAGTCTTCTCCCCCTATTCTGAATTTTTATTTTTTTAGGAAATGAAGACTGCCTGTGAACTAAACCATGGTCTAATGCTACACGCTTTGATCACTAAACGTAATAATGACACACTTCCGAGTGAAATAGTATCAGTAATCAGAGAAAGATTGGACGGAGTAAGAAAAGAATCCAGATGCGAAGATAATAAGTTACAATTTGGTAAAGGAAAATCAAAATCTGCAGCGAAAAGAAGAGCACGACACCTTGAAAGATGTCACAAATGCGGAAAATGATCACATGGAGGTAAATGTTCAAACAATCAAACCTATTCAAATACCGAATTTGTTACTTTATGCAGAGACGGACCGTTCATATGTTTAGAAGAAAAAACACTGAATGCTCGAGGTTACGCCTATGTAGCTATGGAAAACCAATTAAACCGACTATCTTATGAATGAGATAGATCATATAACTCAGAATACTATCTCACAGGTAAGTCTGTACAGTTTTTATTTTTTATTTTTTTATTTTTAACCTTTTGATAATAAACGCTAATTTGTTCGCTATAAAGTATTAAATTGATATTGAATAAAATTAGGTTTGGCGACCGAAATTATTGATATCATACAAAAATTTATTACATCACTGCGAAATTTAACGTTTATTCTTAAGGTATAAATATCTTTAATCAATCAACCCAAAATATTTCAAAAATTCGTCATGAGTTAAATTAGGTCATGGAACCGAAATTACTTTACCGAAAAGAGGGGCGCATATTTTTGATAATATTTGATTGATTAAAGTGGGATAAAAGCCAAAAAGATTTTTAATTTTATTTTTTTACCATGTTTTTAAAATTAATATATAAATATTAAATTAATATTTCGAACTTTGTAAAATCAATATATTTAAAATTGTAAATATTTGAAAAATTAATCTTTTTAATATAATTTTGTATGTATAAAAACAAAAATATAATATAAGTTTGGTGTGAATTTATAATATGAATTTTTATTTAAGTTTGGTATGAATTTTTAATTTTATGCATATTTTAAATTTAAGTTTGGTGTGAATTTAAAAACAAAAATTTACTTTATTTCGCTAAGTTAAAAATATGATTTTTAAAATTTGTCGTGAGTTGAAGACTAGGTCGTTGAACCGAAATTGCTTTACCCGAGGGAGGGACGAGAACTTTTATTATCATTATTTTTAATCTTATTGAATTAAAGTATGCCAAAAACATTAAAAAATCCAAAAATCTTTACTTTTAAAACCGCGCTTTGATTTGACAAATTTTAAAAATTTTGTCGAGGGACAGACTAGGACATCGATCCGAAACGCCCTCATCCTAAAAAGAAACAAATTTCTAAAATTTTATTAATTTTATGTTTTATAAAGTATAAGGTTATATTTATTATTAAAAAAAAAAGGCAAAACACTGTAGCCGGCACCCCATGCGATCGCATGGGGTTTGCACTTGGAACCCATGCGATCGCATGGGGACCAAATGCAGGTCAGACTCAAAACTCCCAGCGGGTCTGTCTTCTCCACACAACACACACACAAACACGAACCAACCCCAAAATCACCTCTAAAATTCGCAATTTTCCACCGTAATTCGTCATTTTTCTTGCTCTAATCATGCCTAGATTCTCATTCTTCAGCAAAATGGTAAAAATTACACTCCTAAACTCATAAATTTGCTAGTTTTTGTGATAAATTCCAATTTTTTACCTAATGCAATTTTGTTAATTTCTAGTGTAATTAGTGTTAAATTGTTAGTATTTTATGCATGTATAACCTAGATTGATGCTATTTAACATGATTTGAAGCTAAAAACTTCAAAATTTTTAGAAATCTAGGGTTTGTGTTCTTGAGCAATTTGGGGCTTTTTGATATAAACAGGTTATGGCCAATTTTTGTCATAAATTATTGCTAAATTGAGTAGTGTAACATGTTTAGATAGTTAAATGATCCAAACATTGATCCTAAACATGATTTTTGGAGATTAAAGTGGACTTTTTAAGTCCAAAATTCATGAACTTGATTAATTTGATATATTTGCCATTTGAGACTTGTTTAATTATTAGTAATGAATATTTTGACATGTTATTTGAGTTAAAAGCTTATGAACTTTGTATACATTCTCATATTTGCTTATTTGAAAAGTGTAGAATTGTGAAAAATTGTGAAAATGTGTATAAGTTTAATTTTGATTTAACATGTTATAGTGATTGTTTTAAGTTGTTATTTTGCTAACACTAATGCATATTTGGATGCACAAATTTTGTGTTTAATGTGTTTTGCAGAAAGCCGATACTGGAGGTTCAGGAGCATCATCATCTAGACGACCAGCACCAGAACCAGAACCAGAAATGCAACACGAACAAGAACCACAACATGAACAACAACAACAGCCTGATCAGTACGTACCTTATTATGATCCGGTACAGTTTGTTGATGAATTCATAGTATTCCCAATGAGGCCGCCAGTAGAATTCCCAACGATTTCTGAGCACACTCTGCATCCTAATCTGAGATTTGATAGGAGATGGAGAGATTACAAGACATATCAAAAGAACAAATTCAAATTGGTAACAAAAAATGTAGAGGTGCCAAGAGTAATCGATTGGGCCCCTTTGGAAACGGTCCATCTAGCTGACCGTGTTAGACAGCTTTTAGTTCAAAGGTATGTCAGTTCTTCTTTTACAGATTGGGAACGTCTTTTCACCATTCGTAGACCTGTATATAAGGAATGGTGTGTTGAGTTGATGAGTACTGTATCACTTGATACAAATATAGTTAGAATAGATGATAGAAGATTTCTTAGGTTTATCCTTGGCGGTAGGATGTACAGAATGTCCATGCTGGACATGGCCAGGGCCTTACAGATATATACTCCTGGTGAGTTGCAATTACCCAATTGTACAAATTTGATTCATTATGGTGAAAGGGTAGATAGTAACTTTGACGCTGACGCCATTTGGAGGCGTATGTCACATTTTGATGTTTTTACACGAGCAGGAGGGCACTCCTATACACATATTGACAGAGCCGAGCTTCGTATTATTCATAGATTTTTGGCTAACTCGATTACACAGAGAGGTCATAATAAAGAAAAAATTACCTTACATGATTTATTCTACCTAAAGTGTATTTGGGATCCTAGAAGCTTTGTCAATATCCCTTACTGTGTTGCTTTTTATTTATCAAAAATGGTAGAGGGAATGCTGGACGGGAGTATAATAGGAGGAGGTATTTTTGTTACTCTCATTGGAGAGTATTTAGGTGTTGATAGGAACCAAGGGGGTCCATTATAGCTTTGTAGAGAACAGGTTGAGCCCTTAGGATTGAAAGTTTATGTGGGTGCTAAGGTATTGAAAAGTAGACGTAACCAGGAAGTATTCTTTGAGAGATCTCATCCTCAGGTAGAGAGAGAGGCTCAGACGAGGAAATGGAGGAGGCGGAAGACATTAGGGATGTCTTTCGAGATGCTATTCTTGACGTCCACGTTCGTATAGATGAGGAAGCAATGACGAACGCGGCCAGACATAGTATGTATGAGCAGTGGAACTCCGAGCGAGTATATGAGGATTATAGGCGACACCAACACGATAGCTGGTTAGTTCATCAGCACCAAATCATGAGCCAGCTATCATATCAGGTACCAAATAATTATGTACCTACTCGACCTGCTCATTTTCCGCCACACAGCCCCGATATCCGACCACCCTTTAACTGGTATGACTATAATCAAGCCTATCAGAACACCTATAACCAACAATGGAATCCACCTGACGAGATGAACTGGAACCCATATCCAGACTGATTTAGTTCCATTTGGTAATTTATATGTTTTTTATGTTTTTATCTTTTTACTTATTCATGTTTAAACTTATGTTATTGAATATACTTATGTAATCTTTATCATTTTTATTATTATTGTGTACTAATATTTCACATTTAGGATTTGAAAGTGGGATATTAAGTCCCATTTCAAATTGCCATGCATGTTTATATTTGTATGTATGTATATGGTAAATTGTACAAAACAGGGTAAAACAGCGCATTTTCAAAGACTGGCATTAAGTTCAGCAAAAGCTACTAATTTTGACGACAAGATAAATGTGATGTAACAATAGACGGAATGGACAAATGATATGTACCATTTATCATTCAGCAAACAAACGCCAATATGTTTGGAAACTTCGGTAAAATTTAATCATTTCTACGCTAATCACCCTCAATAATTTAAATTGTTACTGATTTCTTGCAAATGAGGGCATTGCAAGATCTTAAGTGTGGGAAGGGGTTAAATTCTTTCGGATTTTTTAAATTTTTTTTTACTTTAAACACTTGGTTACCATTAGAAATACTAGTAAAGTAGTAGTTGTATTAGAATCTAGTGCTCTCTGATAATAAAGAACAGCCCTAGTCTTATATACTGACTACCCAATTCTAGTAAAATTTTTCAAAATTTTCAATTAAATGAACTCAAAATCATGTTTATACATATTTATGAACGATAAAACTAGGTGTTAACACCGAAATTATTGTTACCTTGGAAAGGACATAAATTGAGAAACAAACCAAAATGTTAAAATTCATTTAAAATGGAATAGAGGACAATAAAAAGGAAAATAAAAGCCAAGTGTGGGAAATTTTCACCGAGTTATTCAAAATACATATCACATATTTTTGTACAAATAATTAAAAATACTTTTGTTTTGGACGATAATTAACTGTTTTACCCGATGCAAGAAAAGAAGAGATGGATCTACACGATGAATCAATTCCATCATTAAAAGGAAGTAAAGTCTTTCGAAAAAGACACGCACTTCTTGATTTAGGTCATGAAGTTGTCGTCCAGATCAGCTGTAGGTTGATGAAAAATCTAGAAAAGTCATCTCTAAAATCAGCAGGAAATCCACGGACCTCAGCATAAAATAGGGTCGCCAAGTGGTCAGATTTATCCTAACCATGAGAAGGATTTATCTCGTACAATGGGGGGCACCGTGCAAATTAGCTTGATAAGACTAATAAATCAGATCCTCAGAAAGGATAATCTCCTTAAAAGATCAAAAATCAGCTTTTAAGCATGATATTACTCAATCCTAGAGATTGACCTTAAAGATTGAGAATTCAAACTCATGGAATTCAATGATATCTAAACTCGAGCTTGAACGAGAAAATATTTTGATCAAATTATAAACCGATTTGTTTTCTGAAAACCCATTTTCAATGCGTTCATTACCATTGAACGTAAAATTCTAGGAATTCACCTGGAATTCATTAGGTCATCTGAACCAAATCGGGTGTCAACCGTAAGAACGGTGGTTGCATAGCATGGTCGAAGACAGGACCTTGTGCCAGACCGAAAAATCATAAGGGTGAGCTTTACTATTGCTCCTACAAAGGATAGTAATTGCGTCCGACACGTTATAGACCATAATTAAAAGCATGTCAGGGGACATTGCCTTAACAGTTGCTTGTTCAACGCTTTCCTTTATAACCGGACGGTAGGTTACCGAAAGGTAATATACGGAGCAAGTATACTGGATGTGTTGCTGATGTCAAAGCTAAGGGATACGAAATAGTTTATATTTTACTAGGAAAAACTATTAAATACGATAAAATTTTACACAAGATATTTATTTATTTATAGAATGGATATACTTAAACCTTGCTACAACACTTATAGGCAGTGTACCTAATCGTACAGTAGTGTAGTTTTTAGTAAGTCCAGTTCGTTCCACAGGGAATCTTTTTTAAACAAAGCTCAACGCTATATTAATTTACTTTTATAAAAATACAAACATATATATAAGTAATATTATTATTATAAAGGGGGGTTTTTACCGTTTAATGACCGGTTTGTCGATTTTAAGACTTTAGTCGCAGTTAAAACCTAATGTAAAATATAAAATAAATACAAGACTTAAATTAAAGCGTAAAGTAAATAACGATAATGAAATTGTGAATAATAAAAGTGCGATAAAATAAACTTGCGATAATTAAAAAGGACGATAATTAAAAGTGCAATTAAATAACAATAAATAAAAGTGCGATAATTAGAAGTGCAATTAAATATAAAATAAAGGAAATTAAATATGAAATAAAAGAATTATGCTTATTTAAACTTCCGTAATCATGATGTTTGACGTGTTGATTTTAGTTTTATGCCCATGGGTTAATTGTCCTTTGTCCTGGATTATTTAATATGTCCGTCTGGTTTTTGTCCATAACAGTCCATCAGTCGTAAATATAAAGTGCGAGTGTCCTCGTTAAATTATTCTTATACCCGAAGTTAAATATTCCAACTAATTGGGGATTCGAATTGTAACAAGGTTTTAATACTTTGTTTAATGAATACACCAGGTTATCGACTGCGTGTAAACCAAGGTTTTACTACTTTGTTAACAATTACACCAATTACCCTTGAATGTAATTCACCCCTGTTTCAACAAGTTTATTAACTATTAATCCATTTCCGTGTCCGATTAAATGAACGATTATTCGTACATATAAATACCCCGCCCATCGTGTCCGATCGAGTGTATATGGTAATTTATAGGGACGCCTAATTGTAAATCTTTATATTAACATTAACAAACTATCATTTAGTTAAACAAATATAAAGCCCATTAATAGCTCATAGTCTAATTTCCACAAGTGTCGTTCTTTTGTCCAAACCCCAATTATGGTACAAAGCCCAATTACCCAATTTTAGTAATTAGCCCAACATCATGATTACTTCGTTTTAAATAAGCATAATAATAACTTAGCTACGAGACATTAATGTAAAAAGGTTGAACATAACTTACAATGATTAAAAATAGCGTAGCGTTACACGGACAGAATTTCGACTTACACCCTTACAATATTCGCTAACATACCCTTATTATTAGAATT
Source organism: Rutidosis leptorrhynchoides (assembly GCF_046630445.1). NCBI lineage: Eukaryota > Viridiplantae > Streptophyta > Magnoliopsida > Asterales > Asteraceae > Rutidosis > Rutidosis leptorrhynchoides. The sequence goes on along the minus strand of NC_092342.1, from coordinate 40,117,482 downwards.
ATAATTAAAATTAAAATATAAATTATATATATATATTTTACGTATATATGAGAGAAGAAGAAAAATATTGATGAAAATGATCAGAATTCGGTTGGCTTTATAGGCAGTTTTTCATTTTGGGGCTCCGCGACTCGCGGCCTTTTTGGCCTTCAAACTCCGCGAGTCGCGGAGTTTGTTTTTACAGCTCACCCTTTTGGAGTTTTTCTCTGCCGACGGTTTTTATTTATAAATATAATATATATATAATTAATATAATTAATTATATATTATATTATATTTATATACATAGTTAACTTGTAATTTTTAGTCCGTTGCGTCGAGCGTTAAGAGTTGACTCTGGTCCCGGTTCCGGATTTTCGAACGTCCTTTCGTACAATTTAATATCTTGTACTTTGCGTTTTGAATCTTGTACTCTTGTAATTTCGAGACGTTTCTTATCAATAATTGGAACCTTTTTGATTGTCTTTTGTACTTTTGAGCTTTTTGGTCGTTTGCGTCTTCAATTCGTCGAATCTGTCTTTTGTCTTCACCTTTTATTATTTAAACGAATATCACTTGTAAATAGAACAATTGCAACTAAAAGCTTGTCTTTCTTGAGGAATAATGCTATGAAATATATGTTCGTTTTTAGCATTATCAAATATTCCCACACTTGAGCGTTGCTTGTCCTCAAGCAATATCGTCTTGAAATACTAGAATCACTTCTTTATTCTTCACACTTTGTACATCAGTGATTTTCTATACGGCGGTATAAACAATGGTAGTAACGATATGGTTTACAGTCCCACATGACTATAAAAAATTAGATCCATTAAGGAAATTGGATCTTTATGAAAACATTTGATCTTTTGAAAATTAAATCTAGTTTTTACCCTAGATAAGTTTTCCGGGATAACCCTTTACCGGTGTTTGCAAAATATTTTTGTGGGTTTGGTGGGTTTCAGATTTGAAAATTTTAGCTCAAAACTTATGGTTTTGTGTCACCCACTTGCTAACCTTGTATTTGGAAAGCAACACGTCCAGTTTACTTGTCCCGTATATTACCTTTCGGTAAACTACCATCCGGTTGTAAAGGAAAGCATTGAACAAGCAACTGTTAAGGCAATGTCCCCTGACATGCTTTTAATTATGGTCTATAACGTGTCGAACGCAATTACTATCCTTGGTAGGAGCAATAGTAAAGTTCACCCTTATGATTTTTCGGTATGGCACAAGGTCCTGTCTTTGACCACTATGCAACCATCGTTCTTACGGTTGACACCCGATTTAGTTCAGGTGACCTAATGAATTCCAGGTGAATTTCTAGGATTTTACGTTCAATGGTAATGAACGCATTGAAAATAGGGTTTTCAGAAAACAAATCGGTTTGTAATTTTGATCAAAATATTTTCTCGTTCAAGCTTGAGTTTAGATATCATTGAATTCCATGAGTTTGTAATTCTCAATCTTTTAAGGTCAATCTCTAGGATTGAATAATATCAGTCTTAAAAGCTGATTTTTAATCTTTAAGGAGATTATCCTTTCTGGGGATCTGATTCATTAGTCTTATCCAGCTAATTTGCATGGTGCCTGAAATGTCCCGTTCTTATTGATTAAAAACGTTCCATATTAATTGATTTCGTTGCGAGGTTTTGACCTCTATATGAGACGTTTTTCAAAGACTGCATTCATTTTTAAACAAACCATAACCTTTATTTCATCAATAAAGGTTTAAAAAACTTTACGTAGATTATCAAATAATGATAATCTAAAATATCCTGTTTACACACGACCATTACATAATGGTTTACAATACAAATATGTTACAACAAAATAAGTTTCTTGAATGCAGTTTTTACACAATATCATACAAGCATGGACTCCAAATCTTGTCCTTATTTAAGTATGCGACAGCGGAAGCTCTTAATAATCACCTGAGAATAAACATGCTTAAAACGTCAACAAAAATGTTGGTGAGTTATAGGTTTAACCTATATATATCAAATCGTAACAATAGACCACAAGATTTCATATTTCAATACACATCCCATACATAGAGATAAAAATCATTCATATGGTGAACACCTGGTAACCGACATTAACAAGATGCATATATAAGAATATCCCCATCATTCCGGGACACCCTTCGGATATGATATAAATTTCGAAGTACTAAAGCATCCGGTACTTTGGATGGGGTTTGTTAAGCCCAATAGATCTATCTTTAGGATTCGCGTCAATTAGGGTGTCTGTTCCCTAATTCTTAGATTACCAGACTTAATAAAAAGGGGCATATTCGATTTCGATAATTCAACCATAGAATGTAGTTTCACGTACTTGTGTCTATTTTGTAAATCATTTATAAAACCTGCATGTATTCTCATCCCAAAAATATTAGATTTTAAAAGTGGGACTATAACTCACTTTCACAGATTTTTACTTCGTCGGGAAGTAAGACTTGGCCACTGGTTGATTCACGAACCTATAACAATATATACATATATATCAAAGTATGTTCAAAATATATTTACAACACTTTTAATATATTTTGATGTTTTAAGTTTATTAAGTCAGCTGTCCTCGTTAGTAACCTACAACTAGTTGTCCACAGTTAGACGTACAGAAATAAATCGATAAATATTATCTTGAATCAATCCACGACCCAGTGTATACGTATCTCAGTATTGATCACAACTCAAACTATATATATTTTGGAATCAACCTCAACCCTGTATAGCTAACTCCAACATTCACATATAGAGTGTCTATGGTTGTTCCGAAATATATATAGATGTGTCGAAATGATAGGTCGAAACATTGTATACGTGTCTATGGTATCTCAAGATTACATAATATATAATACAAGTTGATTAAGTTATGGTTGGAATAGATTTGTTACCAATTTTCACGTAGCTAAAATGAGAAAAATTATCCAATCTTGTTTTACCCATAACTTCTTCATTTTAAATCCGTTTTGAGTGAATCAAATTGCTATGGTTTCATATTGAACTCTATTTTATGAATCTAAACCAAAAAATTATAGGTTTCTAGTTGGAAAAATAAGTTACAAGTCGTTTTTGTAAAGGTAGTCATTTCAGTCGAAAGAACGACGTCTAGATGACCATTTTAGAAAACATACTTCCACTTTGAGTTTAACCATAATTTTTGGATATAGTTTCATGTTCATAATAAAAATCATTTTCTCAGAATAACAACTTTTAAATCAAAGTTTATCATAGTTTTTAATTAACTAACCCAAAACAGCCCGCGGTGTTACTACGACGGCGTAAATCCGGTTTTACGGTGTTTTTCGTGTTTTCAGGTTTTAAATCATTAAGTTAGCATATCATATAGATATAGAACATGTGTTTAGTTAATTTTAAAAGTCAAGTTAGAAGGATTAACTTTTGTTTGCGAACAAGTTTAGAATTAACTAAACTATGTTCTAGTGATTACGAGTTTAAACCTTCGAATAAGATAGTTTTATATATATGAATCGAATGATGTTATGAACATCATTACTACCTCAAGTTTAGTAGGTAAACCTACTGGAAGTGACAAGAAATGATCTAGCTTCAAAGGATCTTGGATGGCTTGAAAGTTCTTGAAGTAGGATCATGACACAAAAACAAGTTCAAGTAAGATTTTTGCTCGAATTAAGATAGTTTATAGTTATAGAAATTGAATCAAAGTTTGAATATGAATATTACCTTGAATAAGAAAGATAACCTACTGTATATAACAAAGGTTTCTTGATCTTATATGATTACTTGGAATGGATTAGAAAGCTTGGAAGTAAATTAGTAAACTTGAAGGGATTTTTGAAGTATTCTTGAAGTGTTCTTCCTATGATGATTATAGCTTGATTCTTGAAGTGATTTTTGATGAAGATGATGATTAACTACTGGAAAAATACGTTCATAATAGTGTGGGTGTGTTGAGAGAGAATTAGAAAGAGATTTGGAAGTGAAATGGAGTGAATGATGAGTGTTAATTGGTGAGTGGTGAGTGGGGTTAAAAGGAGTTCTAGTTAGTTGACTAGCTCATGGTAGAAGTTAAAATTGATTAGTCATACATGACATAATCAAGAGTGGAATCCCATGCTAGTTCCTATTGGTATATACCCATAGTAAGTACGTTTTGAAGCTGTGTATAATACGGGTAAGAATACGACTAGAATTCTTGATGAAAGAAAAGAATGGGAAAGTAACTGTAACCATTTTCGTTAAGTATGAGTGTTTTGATATATGTCTTGAAGTCTTCCAAAAGTATTTTAATACATCTAAATACACTACATGTATATACATTTTAACGGAGTCGTTAAGTCATCGTTAGTCGTTACATGTAAGTGTTGTTTTGAAACCTTTAAGTTAACGATCTCAATTAATGTTGTTAACTCATTGTTTATTATATCTAATGAGATGTTAATTTATTATATTATCATGATATTATGATATATTAATATATCTTAATATGATATATATACATTTAAATGTCGTTACAACGATAATCGTTACATATATGTCTCGTTTCGAAATCCTTAAGTTAGTAGTCTTGTTTATATGTATATAACTCATTGTTAATATACTTATGGAGATACTTACTTATCATAATCTCATGTTAACCATATGTATATCCATATATATATCGTCAAGTCGTTTTTACAAGTTTTAACGTTCGTGAATCGCCGGTCAACTTGGGTGGTCAATTGTCTATATGAAACATATTTCAATTAATCAAGTCTTAACAAGTTTGATTGCTTAACATGTTGGAAACATTTAATCATGTAAATATCAATCTCAATTAATATATATAAACATGGAAAAGTTCGGGTCACTACAGTACCTACCCGTTAAATAAATTTCGTCCCGAAATTTTAAGCTGTTGAAGGTGTTGACGAATCTTCTGGAAATAGATGCGGGTATTTCTTCTTCATCTGATCTTCACGCTCCCAGGTGAACTCGGGTCCTCTACGAGCATTCCATCGAACCTTAACAATTGGTATCTTGTTTTGCTTAAGTCTTTTAACCTCACGATCCATTATTTCGACGGGTTCTTCGATGAATTGGAGTTTTTCATTGATTTGGATTTCATCTAACGGAATAGTGAGATCTTCTTTAGCAAAACATTTCTTCAAATTCGAGACGTGGAAAGTGTTATGTACAGCCGCGAGTTGTTGAGGTAACTCAAGTCGGTAAGCTACTGGTCCGACACGATCAATAATCTTGAATGGTCCAATATACCTTGGATTTAATTTCCCTCGTTTACCAAATCGAACAACGCCTTTCCAAGGTGCAACTTTAAGCATGACCATCTCTCCAATTTCAAATTCTATATCTTTTCTTTTAATGTCAGCGTAGCTCTTTTGTCGACTTTGGGCGATTTTCAACCGTTGTTGAATTTGGATGATCTTCTCGGTAGTTTCTTGTATAATCTCCGGACCCGTAATCTGTCTATCCCCCACTTCACTCCAACAAATCGGAGACCTGCACTTTCTACCATAAAGTGCTTCAAACGGCGCCATCTCAATGCTTGAATGGTAGCTGTTGTTGTAGGAAAATTCTGCTAACGGTAGATGTCGATCCCAACTGTTTTCGAAATCAATAACACATGCTCGTAGCATGTCTTCAAGCGTTTGTATCGTCCTTTCGCTCTGCCCATCAGTTTGTGGATGATAGGCAGTACTCATGTCTAGACGAGTTCCTAATGCTTGCTGTAATGTCTGCCAGAATCTTGAAATAAATCTGCCATCCCTATCAGAAATAATAGAGATTGGTATTCCATGTCTGGAGACGACTTCCTTCAAATACAGTCGTGCTAACTTCTCCATCTTGTCATCTTCTCTTATTGGCAGAAAGTGTGCTGATTTGGTAAGACGATCAACTATTACCCAAATAGTATCAAAACCACTTGCAGTCCTTGGCAATTTAGTGATGAAATCCATGGTAATGTTTTCCCATTTCCATTCTGGGATTTCGGGTTGTTGAAGTAGACCTGATGGTTTCTGATGCTCAGCTTTGACCTTAGAACACGTCAAACATTCTCCTACATATTTAGCAACATCGGCTTTCATACCCGGCCACCAAAAATGTTTCTTGAGATCCTTGTACATCTTCCCCGTTCCAGGATGTATTGAGTATCTGGTTTTATGAGCTTCTCTAAGTACCATTTCTCTCATATCTCCAAATCTTGGTACCCAAATCCTTTCAGCCCTATACCGGGTTCCGTCTTCCCGAATATTAAGATGCTTCTCCGATCCTTTGGGTATTTCATCCTTTAAATTTCCCTCTTTTAAAACTCCTTGTTGCGCCTCCTTTATTTGAGTAGTAATGTTATTATGAATCATTATATTCATAGATTTTACTCGAATGGGTTCTCTATCCTTCCTGCTCAAGGCATCGGCTACCACATTTGCCTTCCCCGGGTGGTAACGAATCTCAAAATCGTAATCATTCAATAATTCAATCCACCTACGCTGCCTCATATTCAGTTGTTTCTGATTAAATATGTGTTGAAGACTTTTGTGGTCGGTATATATAATACTTTTGACCCCATATAAGTAGTGCCTCCAAGTCTTTAATGCAAAAACAACCGCGCCTAATTCCAAATCATGCGTCGTATAATTTTGTTCGTGAATCTTCAATTGTCTAGACGCATAAGCAATCACCTTCGTTCGTTGCATTAATACACAACCGAGACCTTGCTTTGATGCGTCACAATAAATCACAAAATCATCATTCCCTTCAGGCAATGACAATATAGGTGCCGTAGTTAGCTTTTTCTTCAATAACTGAAACGCTTTCTCTTGTTCATCATTCCATTCAAATTTCTTCCCTTTATGCGTTAATGCAGTCAAGGGTTTTGCTATTCTGGAAAAGTCTTGGATGAACCTTCTGTAGTAACCAGCTAGTCCTAAAAACTGGCGTATGTGTTTCGGAGTTTTCGGGGTTTCCCACTTTTCAACAGTTTCTATCTTTGCCGGATCCACCTTAATACCTTCTTTGTTCACTATGTGACCGAGGAATTGAACTTCTTCCAACCAAAATGCACACTTTGAAAACTTAGCGTACAATTCTTCCTTCCTCAATACTTCTAACACCTTTCTCAAATGTTCACCGTGTTCTTGGTCATTCTTTGAGTAAATAAGTATGTCATCAATGAAAACAATGACAAACTTGTCAAGGTATGGTCCACACACTCGGTTCATAAGGTCCATGAACACAGCTGGTGCATTAGTTAAACCAAACGGCATGACCATAAACTCGTAATGACCGTAACGTGTTCTGAAAGCAGTCTTTGGAATATCATCTTCTTTCACCCGCATTTGATGATACCCGGAACGTAAGTCAATCTTTGAATAAACAGACGAGCCTTGTAGTTGATCAAATAAGTCGTCGATTCTCGGTAGTGGGTAGCGGTTCTTGATGGTAAGTTTGTTCAACTCTCGGTAGTCGATACACAACCTGAATGTACCATCTTTCTTCTTGACAAACAAAACAGGAGCTCCCCACGGTGATGTGCTTGGTCGAATGAAACCACGCTCTAAAAGTTCTTGTAATTGGCTTTGCAGTTCTTTCATCTCTCTGGGTGCGAGTCTGTAAGGAGCACGAGCTATTGGTGCAGCTCCTGGTACAAGATCTATTTGAAATTCAACGGATCGATGTGGGGGTAATCCCGGTAATTCTTTCGGAAATACATCGGGAAATTCTTTTGCAATGGGAACATCATTGATGCTCTTTTCTTCAGTTTGTACTTTCTCGACGTGTGCTAGAACAGCATAGCAACCTTTTCTTATTAGTTTTTGTGCCTTCAAATTACTAATAAGATGTAGCTTCGTGTTGCCCTTTTCTCCGTACACCATTAAGGGTTTTCCTTTTTCTCGTATAATGCGAATTGCATTTTTGTAACAAACGATCTCTGCTTTCACTTCTTTCAACCAGTCCATACCGATTATCACATCAAAACTCCCTAACTCTACTGGTATCAAATCAATCTTAAATGTTTCGCTAACCAGTTTAATTTCTCGATTCCGACATATATTATCTGCTGAAATTAATTTACCATTTGCTAATTCGAGTAAAAATTTACTATCCAAAGGCGTCAATGGACAACTTAATTTAGCACAAAAATCTCTACTCATATAGCTTCTATCCGCACCCGAATCAAATAAAACGTAAGCAGATTTATTGTCAATAAGAAACGTACCCGTAACAAGCTCCGGGTCTTCCTGTGCCTCTGCCGCATTAATATTGAAAACTCTTCCGCGGCCTTGTCCATTCGTGTTCTCCTGGTTCGGGCAATTTCTAATAATGTGGCCCGGTTTTCCACATTTATAACAAACTACATTGGCATAACTTGCTCCGACACTACTTGCTCCGCCATTACTTGTTCCGACACCATTTGTTCCTTTCGTTCTGTTAACCCCTGGTCCGTAGACATCACACTTCGCCGCGCTATGACCATTTCTTTTACACTTGTTGCAAAATTTGGTGCAGAACCCCGAGTGATACTTTTCACACCTTTGGCATAGCTGCTTCTGATTGTTGTTGTTGTTGCGGTTATTATTGTTGTTAAGATGATTGTTGTGGTTGCTGTTGTTGTTGTTGTTGTTGTTGTTGTTGTTGGGCCGTTTGTTATAGTTGCGATTGATGTTGCGATTGTTAGGATAGTTGTTGCGATTATTGTTATAATTGCTGTTGTTATTGTATTGGTGATTCTTATCACCGTTTTCCTCCCACTTTCTTTTGACTTGCTTCACATTGGCCTCTTCAGCAGTCTGTTCTTTAATTCTTTCTTCAATCTGGTTCACTAGTTTGTGAGCCATTCTACATGCCTGTTGTATGGAGGCGGGCTCGTGTGAACTTATATCTTCTTGGATTCTTTCTGGTAATCCTTTCACAAACGCGTCGATCTTCTCTTCCTCATCTTCGAATGCTCCCGGACACAATAGGCACAATTCTGTGAATCGTCTTTCATACGTGGTAATATCAAATCCTTGGGTTCGTAACCCTCTAAGTTCTGTCTTGAGCTTATTGACCTCGGTTCTGGGACGGTACTTCTCGTTCATCAAGTGCTTGAATGCTGACCACGGTAGTGCGTACGCATCATCTTGTCCCACTTGCTCTAGATAGGTATTCCACCATGTTAACGCAGAACCTGTAAAGGTATGCGTAGCGTACTTCACTTTGTCCTCTTCAGTACACTTACTTATGGCAAACACCGATTCGACCTTCTCGGTCCACCGTTTCAATCCGATCGGTCCTTCGGTTCCATCAAATTCCAAAGGTTTGCAGGCAGTGAATTCTTTGTAGGTGCATCCTACACGATTTCCTGTACTGCCAGATCCAAGGTTATTGTTGGTATATAGCGCAGCCTGTACTGCGGCTATGTTTGAAGCTAGAAAAGTACGGAATTCCTCTTCATTCATATTCACGGTGTGTCGAGTAGTCGGTGCCATTTCCTTCAAAATAGTTAAATGGAACAAGTTAATCATACAGAATATTAAGAGTAGTTAATAGTATTTCGTAGCATAATATGAACTCATTTATAAAAGCTTTTTCTTCATATTAGCGTTTTATAAGTTTAAATTCGGGTAGTACCTACCCGTTAAGTTCATACTTAGTAGCTAATATACAATTCAACTACTACAATTCTATATGAAAAACTGATTGTAATAATATTTCGCGTTCAAACTTTTACACAATATTTTACAAACTTACAATACCGCTTATTTTACATATAGCATGAAATATAGCACACAATAAATTTGATACAAGATGGTTGTGAAGATAATTCTAGCTAGTACACAAGTCGTTCAGCAAAGGCAATAAAAACACGTAATTCATACGTCCAGAAACAAGTCATGCATTCTGGTTTTACTAGGATTACTTCCCATCCTTGGTCTTGTGGAACATAACCGTTATGGCCGTTGATAAGACAGCGTGTTGTAACGTCGTCAAAGGGACGAGGGTTACGTAATGACCAACAGTCTCGTAATAACCTAAAAACCTCATTTCTTACCCCAATTACCGACTCCGTCACTTGAGGGAACGTTTTGTTTAATAGTTGTAGCCCGATGTTCTTGTTCTCACTTTGGTGAGAAGCGAACATTACTAACCCGTAAGCATAACATGCTTCTTTATGTTGCATGTTAGCCGCTTTTTCTAAATCACGAAGTCCTATATTTGGATATACTGAGTCAAAATAATTTCTTAACCCGTTGCGTAAAATAGCATTTGGGTTCCCCGCAATATATGCGTCAAAGTAAACACATCGTAACTTATGGATTTCCCAATGTGATATCCCCCATCTTCCGAACGAAAGCCTTTTATAAACCAAATCATTCTTGGAACGTTCTTCGAATGTCTTACAAACTGATCTCGCCTTAAATAGTTGTGCCGAGGAATTCTGACCGACTCTAGACAAGATTTCATCAATCATGTCTCCGGGTAGGTCTCTTAAAATATTGGGTTGTCTATCCATTTTGTGTTTTTATACTGTAAAATAGACAAGAGTTAGATTCATAAAAAAAATACTTATTAATACAAGCAATTTTTACATATATCATAAAGCATAAGCACACTATATTACATATATTACACCACACGAATACAACTATCTTATTCCGACTCGCTTGTTTCTTCTTCTTTGGTTTTGGTTCGTTTTCCCAAGTTTCTAGGGATATATGATGTTCCCCTAATACGAGCCGTTATTTTCCACATTGGTTTAGAAAAACCTGGTGGTTTAGAGGTTCCCGGGTCATTGTTACAACTTAAGGACTTCGGGGGTTGACGATACATATAAAGTTCATCGGGGTTGGAATTAGATTTCTCTATTTTTATGCCCTTTCCCTTATTATTTTCTTTTGCCTTTTTAAATTCAGTTGGGGTAATTTCTATAACATCATCGGAATTCTCGTCGGAATCCGATTCATCGGAGAATTGGTAATCCTCCCAATATTTTGCTTCCTTAGCGGAAACACCATTGACCATAATTAACCTTGGTCGGTTGGTTGAGGATTTTCTTTTACTTAACCGTTTTATTATTTCCCCCACCGGTTCTATTTCTTCATCCGGTTCCGATTCTTCTTCCGATTCCGATTCTTCTTCTGGTTCCGACTCTTCTTCCGGTTCCTCTTTGGGAACTTGTGAATCAGTCCACGAATCATTCCAATTTACATTTGACTCTTCATTATTATTAGGTGAGTCAATGGGACTTGTTCTAGAGGTAGACATCTATCACATAATATCAAACGCGTTAAGAGATTAATATATCACATAATATTCACATGTTAAAAATATATAGTTTCTAACAAAATTTGTTAAGCAATCATTTTTCAAGTAAACACGGTCGAAGTCCAGACTCACTAATGCATCCTAACAAACTACATAAGACACACTAATGCAAAATTCTGGTTCTCTAAGACCAACGCTCTGATACCAACTGAAATGTCCCGTTCTTATTGATTAAAAACGTTCCATATTAATTGATTTCGTTGCGAGGTTTTGACCTCTATATGAGACGTTTTTCAAAGACTGCATTCATTTTTAAACAAACCATAACCTTTATTTCATCAATAAAGGTTTAAAAAACTTTACGTAGATTATCAAATAATGATAATCTAAAATATCCTGTTTACACACGACCATTACATAATGGTTTACAATACAAATATGTTACAACAAAATAAGTTTCTTGAATGCAGTTTTTACACAATATCATACAAGCATGGACTCCAAATCTTGTCCTTATTTAAGTATGCGACAGCGGAAGCTCTTAATAATCACCTGAGAATAAACATGCTTAAAACGTCAACAAAAATGTTGGTGAGTTATAGGTTTAACCTATATATATCAAATCGTAACAATAGACCACAAGATTTCATATTTTAATACACATCCCATACATAGAGATAAAAATCATTCATATGGTGAACACCTGGTAACCGACATTAACAAGATGCATATATAAGAATATCCCCATCATTCCGGGACACCCTTCGGATATGATATAAATTTCGAAGTACTAAAGCATCCGGTACTTTGGATGGGGTTTGTTAAGCCCAATAGATCTATCTTTAGGATTCGCGTCAATTAGGGTGTCTGTTCCCTAATTCTTAGATTACCAGACTTAATAAAAAGGGGCATATTCGATTTCGATAATTCAACCATAGAATGTAGTTTCACGTACTTGTGTCTATTTTGTAAATCATTTATAAAACCTGCATGTATTCTCATCCCAAAAATATTAGATTTTAAAAGTGGGACTATAACTCACTTTCACAGATTTTTACTTCGTCGGGAAGTAAGACTTGGCCACTGGTTGATTCACGAACCTATAACAATATATACATATATATCAAAGTATGTTCAAAATATATTTACAACACTTTTAATATATTTTGATGTTTTAAGTTTATTAAGTCAGCTGTCCTCGTTAGTAACCTACAACTAGTTGTCCACAGTTAGACGTACAGAAATAAATCGATAAATATTATCTTGAATCAATCCACGACCCAGTGTATACGTATCTCAGTATTGATCACAACTCAAACTATATATATTTTGGAATCAACCTCAACCCTGTATAGCTAACTCCAACATTCACATATAGAGTGTCTATGGTTGTTCCGAAATATATATAGATGTGTCGAAATGATAGGTCGAAACATTGTATACGTGTCTATGGTATCTCAAGATTACATAATATATAATACAAGTTGATTAAGTTATGGTTGGAATAGATTTGTTACCAATTTTCACGTAGCTAAAATGAGAAAAATTATCCAATCTTGTTTTACCCATAACTTCTTCATTTTAAATCCGTTTTGAGTGAATCAAATTGCTATGGTTTCATATTGAACTCTATTTTATGAATCTAAACCAAAAAATTATAGGTTTCTAGTCGGAAAAATAAGTTACAAGTCGTTTTTGTAAAGGTAGTCATTTCAGTCGAAAGAACGACGTCTAGATGACCATTTTAGAAAACATACTTCCACTTTGAGTTTAACCATAATTTTTGGATATAGTTTCATGTTCATAATAAAAATCATTTTCTCAGAATAACAACTTTTAAATCAAAGTTTATCATAGTTTTTAATTAACTAACCCAAAACAGCCCGCGGTGTTACTACGACGGCGTAAATCCGGTTTTACGGTATTTTTCGTGTTTTCAGGTTTTAAATCATTAAGTTAGCATATCATATAGATATAGAACATGTGTTTAGTTAATTTTAAAAGTCAAGTTAGAAGGATTAACTTTTGTTTGCGAACAAGTTTAGAATTAACTAAACTATGTTCTAGTGATTACGAGTTTAAACCTTCGAATAAGATAGTTTTATATATATGAATCGAATGATGTTATGAACATCATTACTACCTCAAGTTTAGTAGGTAAACCTACTGGAAGTGACAAGAAATGATCTAGCTTCAAAGGATCTTGGATGGCTTGAAAGTTCTTGAAGTAGGATCATGACACAAAAACAAGTTCAAGTAAGATTTTTGCTCGAATTAAGATAGTTTATAGTTATAGAAATTGAATCAAAGTTTGAATATGAATATTACCTTGAATAAGAAAGATAACCTACTGTATATAACAAAGGTTTCTTGATCTTAGATGATTACTTGGAATGGATTAGAAAGCTTGGAAGTAAATTAGTAAACTTGAAGGGATTTTTGAAGTATTCTTGAAGTGTTCTTCCTATGATGATTATAGCTTGATTCTTGAAGTGATTTTTGATGAAGATGATGATTAACTACTGGAAAAATACGTTCATAATAGTGTGGGTGTGTTGAGAGAGAATTAGAAAGAGATTTGGAAGTGAAATGGAGTGAATGATGAGTGTTAATTGGTGAGTGGTGAGTGGGGTTAAAAGGAGTTCTAGTTAGTTGACTAGCTCATGGTAGAAGTTAAAATTGATTAGTCATACATGACATAATCAAGAGTGGAATCCCATGCTAGTTCCTATTGGTATATACCCATAGTAAGTACGTTTTGAAGCTGTGTATAATACGGGTAAGAATACGACTAGAATTCTTGATGAAAGAAAAGAATGGGAAAGTAACTGTAACCATTTTCGTTAAGTATGAGTGTTTTGATATATGTCTTGAAGTCTTCCAAAAGTATTTTAATACATCTAAATACACTACATGTATATACATTTTAACGGAGTCGTTAAGTCATCGTTAGTCGTTACATGTAAGTGTTGTTTTGAAACCTTTAAGTTAACGATCTCAATTAATGTTGTTAACTCATTGTTTATTATATCTAATGAGATGTTAATTTATTATATTATCATGATATTATGATATATTAATATATCTTAATATGATATATATACATTTAAATGTCGTTACAACGATAATCGTTACATATATGTCTCGTTTCGAAATCCTTAAGTTAGTAGTCTTGTTTATATGTATATAACTCATTGTTAATATACTTATGGAGATACTTACTTATCATAATCTCATGTTAACCATATGTATATCCATATATATATCGTCAAGTCGTTTTTACAAGTTTTAACGTTCGTGAATCGCCGGTCAACTTGGGTGGTCAATTGTCTATATGAAACATATTTCAATTAATCAAGTCTTAACAAGTTTGATTGCTTAACATGTTGGAAACATTTAATCATGTAAATATCAATCTCAATTAATATATATAAACATGGAAAAGTTCGGGTCACTACAGTGCCCCCCCATTGTACGAGATAAATCCTTCTCATGGTTAGGATAAATCTGACCACTTGGCGACCCTGTTTAATGCTGAGGTCCGTGGATTTCCTGCTGATTTTAGTGATGACTTTTCTAGATTTTTCGTCAACCTACAGCTGGTCTGGACGACAACTTCATGACCTAAATCAAGAGGCGCGTGTCTTTTTCGGAAGACTTTACTTCCTTTTAATGATGGAATTGATTCATCGTGTAGATCCATCTCTTCTTTTCTTTCATCGGGTAAAACAGTTTAGTTTAGCCCAAAGCAAAAGTATTTTCAGTTATTTGTTACAGAAATATGTGACATATGTTTAAGATAACTTGGTAAATTTTCCCACACTTGGCTTTTATTTTCCTTTTTATCGTCCTCTATTCCATTTTAAATGAGTTTTAACATTTTGGTTTGTTTCTCAATTTATGTCCTTTCCGAGGTAACAATAATTTCGGTGTTAAAACCTAGTTTTATCGTTCATAAATATGTATAAACATGATTTCGAGTTCATTTAATTGAAAATTTTGAAAAATTTTACTAGAATTGGGTAGTTAGTATATAAGACTAGGGCTGTTCTTTTTTTATCAGAGAGCACTAGATTCTAATACAACTACTGCTTTACTAGTATTTTTAATGGTAACCAAGTGTTTAAGATAAAAATTTTAAAATCCGAAAGAATTTAACCCCTTCCCACACTTAAGATCTTGCAATGCCCTCATTTGCAAGAAATCAGTAACAATTTAAATTATTGAGGGTGATTAGTGTGATAATGATTAAATTTTTACCAAAGTTTCCAAATATATTGGCGTTTGTTTGCTGAATGATAAATGGTGCACATCATTTGTTCATTCCGTCTTGTTGTTATTTCACATATATTTTGCATCTTGTCGTCAAAATTAGTTGCTTTTGCTGAACTTAATGCCAGTCTTTGAAAATGCGTTGTTTTACCCTGTTGTGTACATAAGATAAACTGCAAACATATATACATATTTTTGAAGTTTGGTATATTACCCCACATTCAAAAATTATTAAAATCTAAGAATAAAAGTTAGATAATTATAAAAATGATTACAATATTAACAAAAGTATTAAACGTATCAATAATTACAAATTACAAAATAAATAAAACTAAGTATACTAGGGATGATACTGGTACCAATAGGGGTTCCAGGCATAACCATAGGTGCTATAGAATGCTTCGGCAGGGTCATACGTAGGATACGGTGGCTGCATCTCTATAGACCAAGGAGGGAAGATGGGTTTCGGTGTAGGAATATAGTTTCTACCTATATGTTGGCAATGAGCTATGATTTGGTTCTGATGAACTTGCCAATCTTCAAATGCTCTCTGTCTAGCATTTTCGTATTCCTGAGAAGCTATAAACCTTTGCATTTCTTGCATCTCATTCCCCCCTCCTACATTACCTTGCTGTTGGTTTCTCTCCACCTGTGGATGTCTACCATGGTATCGTACTGCGGCGTTATTTCGCCTCTTCAAAACTTTCGCACCATGGTATACATTTAAACCTATAGTATCGCGGGGTTCTGGTTCTTCTACTAATAATCCCCCCTGACTTATATCCACACCGAGATATTCACCAATCAAAGTAATAAAAATACCACCTCCTATTATGCTATGCGGTCGCATCCCCCGAACCATAGCTGATAAATAATAACCCACACAATACGGTATACTTACAGCGCTTTGTGGGTCTCGAATACACATATGGTAAAACAAATCCTGTTCATTTACTTTTTCCTTGTTCTTACCCCTTTGTGTAATCGAATTAGCTAAAAACCTATGTATCACTCTTAATTCGGCTGTATCTATATCCAAATAAGAGTAATTTCCCCCTTTGAAACGGTGATGGCTTGTCATTTGACTCCACACACCGTGTGTATCAAAATTTTCATCTATCTTTCTACTATTTAGTATCAATCCTCTACAATCGGCAGATGCTAACTCCTCAGGCGTATATATACGTAAAGCCTGAGCCATGTCCAGTAAAGACATGTGGCGCATCGAACCGCCTAACAAAAATCTAATAAAAGAACGATCAGTTAAACTAGCTACCCGATCATTCAACTCTATACTACATAACAATTCTTCACACCATACTTTATATACAGGTCTACGCATGGTGAATAAACGTACCCAGTCATTAAAAGATGAATTACCATACCTCTGTACAAGTAATTCCCTAATTGGCCCGACCAATTCTACAGCTTCTAAGGGTCCCCATTCTATGACCCTCGGTACCTCAATAACCTTAGAATGAAGAGTATGCAAACCCCTTTGATATTTTGGATAATCTATCCAAAGTCTGTCAAATCTCAGGTTCGGGTGCAACTCTTCCAAGTGTATATCGGAAAAGGTCATGACTGGATGAGGTATATCCTGCTTGTAGTAGTTATCCACCTCCTGTTGTTCCAAATTCTCAGCAGGAGCATTGCGGGCTTGGGATGAAGATTCACCCCTTTCATTCTGCAAAACACATCAAACACAATTTTTGTGCATCCAAATATGCATTAGTGTCAGCAAAATCATCAATCAAAATAATTACAATGACATTATCAATTTATATCAAACTTAAGCTCATTTTCACATTTTTATCAAATCTACACTTTTTCAAATAAGCATATACGAAAATGTTCGCCAAGTTCATAAGCATTCAACTCAAATAACATGTCAAAATAATCATTACTAGCAATTAAACAAGTCTCAAATGGCATTATCTTTCAAAAATCAAGTTCATGAATTTTTAGACTTGAAAAAGTCCACTTTAATTCTCAAAATCATATTTAGGCTCAAAGTTTGGATCATTTAACTACCTAAACATGTTACACTACTTAATTTAGCAACAATTCATGATAAAAATCGGCCATAACCTGTTTATATCAAAAAGCCCCAATTTTGCTCAAGAACACAAACCCTAGATTATTCAAAATTTGAAGTTTAAGGCTTCTAATCATGTTAAACAGCATCAATCTAGGTTATACAAGCATAATACATAAACAATTTAAGCATAATTACACTAAAAATCATCAAAATCAAATTGGGGAAAAAATTGCTCAAGAACACCAAATTTCGGATTAAATGGTGTTTAGGTGTAGAAATTTACCGTTTTTCTTGAGTAATTCTTAGATAGCATCCTTCTCAACATGATTTTAGTAAAAAATTTGGTGATTAACCGTTAAAAATTGGGATTTTTGGGGTGTTTTTGGGTGTATTTTCGGAGTGTTTTTCGCAGTTATTTTGCTGTTGGGGGTGTGGACTGATCAGTTTGCAGCTCTTTATTATTTTTTTTTTCTGATTTCCGACCCCTCCGCGAGTCGCGGTGAAATACCCTTCAAACTCCGCGAGTCGCGGAGTTTGGTATTTTTTTTTTTTTATATAATAACTTATTAAAACAATTAATTAATTAATTTTAAAATTTTGTTTCCTTTGTTATTTAGGTCGAGGTCGTTTCGGATCGATGTCCTAGTCCGTCCTTCGACAAAATTTTAAAATTTGTCTTTTTGTAGCGATTGTTTTAAAAGCTAAGATTTTTGGGTTTTTTAATGTTTTTGGCATACTTTAAATCAATAAGATTAAAAATAATGATAATAAAAGTTCTCGTCCCTCCCTTGGGTAAAGCAATTTCGGTTCAAAGACCTAGTCTTCAACTTACGACGAATTTTAAAAATCATATTTTTAACTTAATGAGATAAAGTAAATTTTTGTTTTTAAATTCACACAACTTAAATATAAAATTCAAAATTTATATTAAAAATTCACACCAAACTTAAAATTTGAAATGCATAAAATTAAAAATTTATATTTTTTAAAAATTAAAAATTCACACCAAACTTAATTTTAATTTTTCAAATATTTACAATTTTAAAAATATTGTTTTACAAAGTTTACAATATTAATTTAAGATTTAAATATTAATTTTAAAAACATGGTAAAAAATAAAATTAAAAATCTTTTTGTCTTTTTATCCCACTTTAATCAATCAAATATTATCAAAAATATGCGCCCCTTTTTTCGGTAAAGTAATTTCGGTTCCAAGACCTAATTTAACTCATGACGAATTTTTGAAATATTTTGGGTTGATTGATTAAAGATATTTATACCTTAAGAATAAACGTTAAATTTCGCAGTGATGTAATAAATTTTTGAATGATATCAATAATTTCGGTCGCCAAACCTAATTTTATTCAATACCAATTTAATACTTTTTAGCGAACAAATTAGCGTTTATTATCAAAAGGTTAAAAATAAAAATAAAAACTGTATAGACATACCTGTGAAATACATTTCTTAGTTATATGATCTATCCCATTCATAAGATAGTCGGTTTAATTGGTTTTCCATGGCTACATAGGCGTAACCTCGAGCATTCAGTGTCTTTTCTTCTAAACATATGAACGGTCCGTCTCTGCATAAAGTAACAAATTCGGTATTTGAATAGGTTTGATTATTTGAACATTTACCTCCATGTGACCATTTTCCGCATTTGTGACATCGTTCTAGGTGTCGTGCTCTTCTTTTCGCTGCGGATTTTGATTTTCCTTTACCAAATTGTAACTTATTATCTTCGCATCTGGATTCTTTTCTAACTCCGTCCATTCTTTCTCTGATTACTGATACTATTTCACTCGGTAGTATGTCATTATTTCTTTTAGTGATCAAAGCGTGTAGCATTAGACCATGGTTTAGTTCACAGGCAGTCTTCATTTCGTAAAAACCTAAAAAAATAAAAATTCAGAATGGGGGGAGAAGACTAGTTCTTTAGGGTCTGCTAGGGAAAGACCATTCGGGTTCCATTTTCGAGAACTACACGAAAACAGACAATCTAACTCTAACAGAAATACATATTATCCTTTTAAAGACTTGATTCTCCCCACACTTAGTTAGCTGTGGTGTCGAAATTGTGATTAACTTCGTTGTCGACTTCTATCGGACCATGTATGTAATGTTTAACTCTGTGACCATTAACTTTAAATTCAATCCCATTTGAATTTATCAATTCTATCGTTCCGTATGGGAAAACTCTTTTGACTATGAATGGTCCAGACCATCTTGATTTCAATTTTCCAGGAAATAGCTTGAATCGTGAATTGAAAAGAAGAACTCTGTCTCCTTCTTTAAATTCTTTTGAACTTCTGATTCTTTTATCATGCCATTTCTTCGTTCTTTCTTTATAGATTAACGAATTTTCGTATGCTTCATGTCTTAATTCTTCTAATTCATTTAGTTGACTTAATCGTAGACGTCCAGCTTCATGTAAATCAAGATTACATGTTTTCAAAGCCCAAAATGCTTTGTGTTCAATTTCTACTGGAAGATGACATGCTTTTCCATAAACAAGTCTAAAAGGTGTGGTTCCAATTGGAGTTTTGTAGGCTGTTCTAAAAGCCCAGAGTGCATCCTCCAATTTAATGGACCATTCCTTCGGATTTGATCCTACGGTTTTCTCTAGAATACGTTTTAAAGCTCGGTTGGTATTTTCAACTTGTCCACTTGTTTGTGGATGATATGCGGTGGAGATTTTATGAGTTAATCCATATCTTTTAAGAACTTTCTCAAGTTGATTATTACAGAAATGAGTACCCCGATCACTTATTAAAGCTTTCGGTGTTCCAAACCTTGCAAAAAGACGTTTTAAAAAGTTGACTACAACTCGTGCATCGTTAGTTGGGAGAGCTTGTGCTTCCTCCCATTTAGATACATAATCAATGGCTACGAGTATATATAGATTATTATGAGATTTTGGAAATGGACCCATAAAGTCAATACCCCAAATGTCAAATACTTCACATACTTGGATGACATTTTGTGGCATTTCATCACGTTGACTTATTTTTCCGGCCCTTTGACAAGCATCACAGGATTTGCAAAGAAGGTGTGCGTCTTTGTAAATTGTAGGCCAATAGAATCCAGCATCATAAACTTTTCTTGCTGTTAGTTGAGGCCCATAATGCCCTCCTGTTGGTCCTGTGTGACAATGGTTTAATATTTTACTAGCTTCATCTCCAAATACACATCGGCGTATTATTCCATCGGGACAACTTTTAAACAGATGTGGATCTTCCCAGAAATAGTGTTTTATATCACTGAAGAATTTCTTTCGTCTTTGGTACGATAATCCTTTTTCAAGGAATCCACAAACTAAGTAGTTTGCATAGTCTGCAAACCATGGGATTTCATTATAATCTATATTCAATAGATATTCATCAGGAAAGTTGTCTTGTATGGCCGATTCATTTAGAACTTCTAACTCAGGATTTTCAAGACGAGAAAGATGATCAGCGGCGAGATTTTCTGCTCCTTTTTTATCTCGAATTTCAATATCAAACTCTTGTAAGAGTAAGATCCAACGGATTAATCTTGGTTTAGCATCTTGTTTTGAAAATAGGTATCTAAGAGCAGAATGGTCGGTATAGACCACCGTTTTTGCTAGAACGAGATATGATCGAAATTTGTCAAAAGCAAAGACAATAGCAAGGAGTTCTTTTTCAGTAGTTGTATAGTTTGTTTGTGCTCCTTGTAACGTCTTACTAGCATAATATATAGGTTGAAATCATTTTTCAATCCTTTGTCCTAAAACGGCTCCCATTGCAAAATCACTTGCATCGCACATTAGTTCAAATGGTAGATTCCAATTTGGTGTTATCATGATCGGTGCATTAGTGAGTTTCTCTTTAAGAATATTAAAAGATTTGATACACTCATCTGAAAAGATGAATGGCGCATCCTTTTCTAGGAGTTTATTCATAGGGGTGGCAATTTTAGAAAAATCTTTTATGAAACGTCGGTAAAAACCGGCATGCCCTAGAATACTCCTAACTCCTCTAATATTGGTGGGATGTGGAAGTTTAGCAATTACATCTACTTTAGCTCTATCCACTTCAATTCCTTCTTTTGAAATTTTATGTCCAAGAACAATGCCTTCTTTAACCATGAAATGGCATTTCTCCCAATTAAGTACTAGATTTGATTTTTCGCATCTAATTAGCATTCGTTCCAGATTAACTAGACATGATTTAAATGTATCACCGAAGACTGAAAAGTCATCCATGAATACTTCCATGCATTCTTCTATCATGTCGTGAAAAATTACCATCATACACCTTTGAAAGGTTGCAGGGGCGTTACAAAGTCCAAATGGCATGCGTTAGTAAGCAAAAGTACCATAAGGGCACGTGAATGTGGTTTTCTCTTGGTCCTCGGGTGCTATTGGAATTTGAAAATATCCGGAAAATCCATCTAGAAAACAATAGTAGCTATTTCCGGCTAATCTTTCCAACATTTGATCAATGAAAGGTAAGGGAAAGTGATCTTTTCTGGTGGCGTCATTTAATTTTCTATAATCAATACATACACGCCATCCTGTTACAGTCCTAGTAGGAATAAGCTCATTTTTCTCATTTGTAATGACAGTCATGCCACCCTTCTTAGGCACGCATTGAACTGGGCTTACCCATGGACTATCAGAAATTGGATATATCAAACCTGCATCTAGCAGTTTAATAATCTCTTTCTTAACTACATCTTGCATATTAGGATTTAGTCTTCGTTGGCGTTGCAAATACGTTTTATGACCTTCTTCCATAAGGATTTTATGTGTGCAATACGAAGGACTTATTCCTTTAATATCATGAATCTTCCATGCAATGGCTGGTTTATGAGCTTTCAACACAGAAATGAGTTGTGATTTCTCATTTTCAGTAAGAGAAGACGATATTATTACAGGTAATTCAGATTCACCATGTAAATAAGCGTATTCCAAATGGTTTGGAAGTGGCTTTAACTCTAATTTCGGAGGTTCTTCTATCGATGATTTATATCGATATCTGTCTTCTTCTTTTAGCATTTGAATTTCTTCTGTTGTTAGTTCATATCCATTAGCTATAAGTGTAGCTAACATTTCAGCTTCATCAATTGGTTCATTACCTTCTCCTAAAGAACATTCTCCTTTCCTTGTAATTCTGGAAATTCTTCTAATAATTCTGCATGTGCATCTATAGTTTGAATATAATAACATGTATCATCTGCAGATTGTGGTTGTTGCATTGCTCTATCAACTGAAAAGGTAACACTCTCATCCTCTATACTTAGGGTCAGTTTCTTACCGAACACGTCTATCATTGCTTTAGTCGTGTTTAAGAATGGTCTTCCTAATATGAGAGGAACTTGAGAATCTTCTTCCATGTCCAGAACAACAAAATTTACTGGAAATACTAAAGTACCAACTTTACCTAGCATGTTCTCCATTATCCCTCTAGGATATTTTATTGATCTATCGGCTAGTTGTATGCTTATTCTGGTTGGTTTCAATTCTCCAAGGTCTAGTTTAGTGTATAGTGAATACGGCATTAGATTTATACTAGCACCTAAGTCTGCCAATGCTTCTATTGAACTAAGACTACCCAGAAAACATGGAATTGTGAAACTTCCTGGATCAGATAATTTTTCTGGTATCTTATTCAGCAGTACTGCTGAACAATTAGCATTCATAGTAACAGCTGAGAGTTCTTCCATTTTCTTTCTATTTGAGATTAGATCTTTCAAGAATTTAGCATTTCTTGGCATTCCTGAAATCACATCAATGAAAGGAAGATTTACATTTATCTATTTAAACATATCCAAAAATTTGGATTGCTCGGCTTCAAGTTTATCTTTCTTCATTTTACTCGGGTAAGGAAGTGGTGGTTGATATGGTTTAACATAAGGTTTATCCTTAACTGTGTTATCTTCATTAACCTTTTCAACTACCTGTTCTTTTTCCTTATCTTGATCAGGTTGTGGTTCTTGTGGAGTAGGAATAGCTTCATCAGAAGTTACAGGTATTTCAGGTGGTTTAAGTGTTGTACCACTTCTTGTGGTAATAGCTTTAGCTGTTTCATTCCGGGGGTTTGCATTTGTATCACTAGGTAGACTTCCCGGTTTTCTTTCACCTATTAACCTTGCTAGGTTACTTACTTCTTGTTCCAGATTTTGAATAGAAGCTTGTTGATTTCTAAATGCTTGAGCATTTTGTTCATTGGTTTGTTTCTGAGAGGTGAAAAACTGCGTTTGAGTTTCAACTAGCTTCGTCATCATATCTTCTAAATTCGGCTTTTTATCATCGGTTTGTTGTGGTGGTTTGTTTTGAAAATTTGGTCTTTGCTGATTGTAATTATTATTGGATACTTGTTGATTGCTAGGACCTTGTTGGTTGTTGTATGGAATATTTCGGTTATAATTCTGGTTTTGATTGTAAATCGGTCTTGGCGGTTGATAATTATTCTGATAATTATTTCCAGGCCTTTGGTTTATGTATGAAATATTCTCTCTTTGTTCCATTGTTAATTCAATACTGAGACAATCTTTTGTCAAATGTGGTCCTCCACACTGCTCACAACTAATTCGTATTGAGTGAATATCTTTAGTCATCTTTTCCATTCGTCTCTCCACAGCATCTATCTTTGCGGAAATGGAATCTAAGTCATGGCTAGAATCGGCTCTAGCTGCTTTAGATGATCTAATGATATCTTTTTCTTGGTGCCACTCATGTGAGTGGGAAGCAGTGTTATCAATAATTTTGTAAGCATCAGTTTCGGTTTTCTTCATAATAGAACCACCAGCTGCTATATCTATGTCTTTCCTTGTAGTGATGTCGCATCCTTGGTAGCATATTTGTACTATTTGACAGGTGTCTAAACCATGTTGCGGACATCCTCTTAATAACTTTCCATATCTTGTCCACGCCTCATATAGAGTTTCATTTGGCTTCTGTGTAAACGTAACAATTTCTGCTTGAAGTCTTACGGCTTTAGATGCAGGAAAGAATTGTTTAAGAAATTTGTCAACTAAAACATCCCATGTATCAATCGCCCCTTCAGGTAATGATTCCAACCAATCTTTGGCTTCTCCCTTTAAAGTCCAGGGAAATAACATCAGATATATCTGTTCATCCTCCACTTCTCGGATTTTAAATAGTGTGCAGATCCTATTAAAGGTACGTAGATGTTCATTTGGATCTTCCTTAGGCGCACCACTAAATTGGCATTGATTAGTCACCATGTGTAGAATTTGTCCTTTGATTTCATAATCTGGTGCATTAATGTCTGGATGAGTAATTGCGTGACCTTGGCCAGTGCGTTTAGCTCTCATTCGGTCTTCCATACTTAAAGGTTCCAGATTTTCCATAATTGAATTTGTTGAATCGGTATCACTAGATGATTCTGATTTAATGGTTCGTTCCTCAACAATCTCTGTTTGAATGATTGGTGGCTCCGGAGGAAAGTTTAATGGTTCAGGATCTACGAACCGTTCCTGAATATTTTCCGGATTCTCAATTGTGAGGTTGGTTTCAAAAAATGGATTATCGGAAATTTGAACTGAAGTACTTGGTCTACTGGATGACGATTCTAAAGAAAAATCAACGGCGGTAATATTTGCTAAATGTCTTGATCTAGTTACAGGTGGTGAACGTACAAAAGGTGATGAACGTCTTGCTCGGTGCATTCACTGAATATCCTATTAGTTTTTAAAAAGGAAAGAAAAATTATATAAGTTATCCAATCAATAGACTTTTCTGATTTTGCCCACGTTTCGAATAGCCAAAAGATG
The DNA here is from genome assembly GCF_046630445.1 of Rutidosis leptorrhynchoides. Lineage (NCBI taxonomy): Eukaryota > Viridiplantae > Streptophyta > Magnoliopsida > Asterales > Asteraceae > Rutidosis > Rutidosis leptorrhynchoides. Next base: position 40,092,192 of record NC_092342.1, on the reverse strand, counting down.
CAGCATGTAATGACCCGCACTTTTTCGATCGTTCTATACTTATAAGATTAATATTTACATAAATTAAACCTTACCAACATGATAAGCAATCCAAATTGTTGAGACTTATGTTTTTGAAATGAGTTTTACACAACGTTTGACCGTCTAGTTTGACCGATGATATCACGAACTATATAACATATGATAATTATACGTTTTTGTATATATATGTATATATACATATTTAACATGATCTAAGGATGTTTTAATATCTCATTTTGTATTAATAACAATAAGTTATAAGTATATTTTGAAACTACTAACTTAAGTTTTCAAAACGATAACCATACGTAACGTTATTTGACATAAATACTTATAACATATAATGTTTATACATATATCGTATATGTAATGTATTTAATCACTTTTAAAGACTTAAATACATAAAACAATATAAGTATATTCACAAAAGATAGCTATATTTGAATTCTCATTCCATTTTTCACAAGATTTTCTATACGTATATCTAGAGTATATGTACTCGTATCATACCTAGCTTCTATACGTATTTACTATTGGTATATACACATCAAATCACCACCAACCAGCCCTTGTTCATGCCTTATGTATAAGGTAACTCTCTTGTTCATGCCTTATGTATAAGGTAACTACTTTTGATGTTTAGTATGACTAATTACATAAAAATACAACATGAAATTTTGTCCATGTTTTTCCATTAATCATGTTTTTATGGCCTTAAATACATCTTCCATTTTCAAATTTTATTACCTCATTTCTTTAACCAAAAACACACTCTTAAGAAACTCCATAACCATTCAGCTAGTATCCATGAAGATCTAGCCATAAAAACATCACTTAAACACCATAAGAAAAACCTTACAAAAACACTTCAAGAATCCTTTCAAGAACACAAGTTTACTTCCAATCTTTCATCCAACTCCACCACTCTTTTGGTTCTAGGTCTTTACTCCTCTTTTACAGAAATCTTGTCCAAGTAACTTGAGGTAGTAACTTTGTTCATAACCTTATTCGATTCATATATATATAGCTATCTTATTATATGGTATAAAATTTTAACAACAAGAACATAGTTTGAATGTTTTCAAACTTGTTTGCAAACTAAATAGATCCTTCTAACTTAACTTTTAAAATACTTCAAGACCTGTAATATATCATAAATATATGCTAATTTAACAAGGTATAACTTGGTTTTTCAAAGAACACCTTAAAAACTGAATTTACGACGTCGGAGTGCAACCGGGGGCTGTTTTGGGTTGGATAATTAAAAACCATCTTAAACTTTGAATTGGAGATTTATTTTCTGGAAAAATGATTTTTACTATGAATATGATAACACATAAAAATTTCATGATTTAACTCAAAGTATAAGTATTTTTAGAAAAATAATCATTTAAGGTTGTTTACATGATGGAAAATGATTAACTTCATAAGTTTCACTAAAGTTTGACCTATGACCTGTGATTTCGAATACAAACTAAGGTATTTACAGTTCATAGTCTTAAAGAGGGACTCGATCCAAGGAAGTGGCAAGTTGAATCAACAAAAACGGAGTTGTAACGAAGAAACTATGACCAAAACGAGATCGGATATCTAAGACTAGTTTAGCTACGAAAATAATTGGAGAAAATTAAATAAATCACATCTTTTTAAAATAACATGATATTTTATATATATGTACTCATAATTTAATTTTATATGGTTCAGGATCACCCGTAAACAATACGAGAAGATTAATCATAAGATCCCATGATTGTACGCAACACGTCATTTGACAACACCGGTACTTTATGTACGCAACACGTCATTTGACAACACCGGTACCGTGGGTCAAGATTAATCTCGACCAATACATATACGATGGGGGTTTTTATTTATTTCATTGGGGGTTTATTAAACACCTAAAAATGAACCATTAAAATTGAATTACTAACATCGGACTGCTAACTACGGACTAAGGAATTATTAAAAGTATTATAAGTATATATATGTGACGTTTGTTTAAAAAGAAAAGGTATTGATATATTATATATGGATAGGTTCGTGATATCAATCGGAGACCAAGTCAAAATTACATATCTTCAAGACGAAAGTGAGTATATAGTCCCACTTTTAAACTCTAAGTATTTCGGGATGAGAATACATGTATTTTATGTTTTACGTTATGGACACAAGTAACTGAAAAATATATTCTACGTTGAGTTGTACCACTGGCATACTTCCCTGTAGCTTGGTAACTGTTATTTACAGCGGTATTGTAAACGCGAATCCTGTTGATAGATCTATCGGGCCTGACAACCCCAACCGGACTGGACGACCAGTATTCAACGGTTCCACAGTACTTCGTTTTGTGACTACACTTGGTACGATGTAGTAAGATTTCATAATAAAGGGAATATGCGACATGATTAAATGTTAAGTATGGTTACCAAGTGCTCAACCACTTAGAATATTTTTATTAAAATGTTTATATGTGAAATCTTGTGGTCTATATATATATTGCTGCCGGCATTAAACCTATATCTCACCAACTTTATGTTGACGTTTTAAACATGTCTATTCTCAGGTGATAACTAAAAGCTTCCGCTGCAACATGTTGAATTTAAACAAGATCTTGAGTATGCATATTTGTGTCAAAAATAAAACTGCATATCGGAGGATTTGTAATGTAAAATATGCTAGAAATCGTATTGTTATCATCACATGTAAAGTTTGTAAGTCTAAGATTATCGCTAAACGATAGTCATCTTTTTATTGTCTAAAGCTTGTATTAAAATAAGAGTTATGGTTTGTAATGTAAAATAAATGCAGTTGTTCTTTTAAAAATGTCGCATATAGAGGTCAATACCTCGCAATGAAATCATACGTTATCTAACTCGTTCTTATGGTTAAGGACGGGTTATGACATGTGGTATCAGAGCGGTGGTCTTAGCGAACCAGGTTTGCATTAGTGTGTCTAACTGATAAGTCGTTAGGATACATTAGTAAGTCTGGACTTTGACCGGGTCTGATTTAAAAACCATTGCTTATCATTGTTGGTTAAAATTTATATATAAATATTATGTAGTACTAATGGGTTAGTTGTTGTGTGATAGATGTCGGGCTCAAAACTTATTATCACATTCAGCGACTCCGAATCAGAATCTTCAGATGGTGTTTCAGTCATTAACCTATCCGATGACGAAAATAATATCTTTGGGGAAGACTCACAAATTCCGGATGAACCAACTATAAAGAACCCGGAAAGTGAACCCGAGGAGGAAAGTGAACCCGAGGAAGAAATACAGGAAATTACGAAAGACAAGTTCGAACTAGGAAAGAAACGAAAGGCTAATGAATTAGAAAATTCAAATCCTGAGTTTAGTAAGGATGATGTGGCACCAACTCCACTAGGCCCTACCACCCCTATTCCCGCTATTCCTATTCGTTCTATCCCGGCATCCAGTTCTTCAGCCCCACCGCCAAAATATAGGCAGACAGCTAGGATAAGCGTTAGGCCATTCCTTGAACCTAAACGTCCTAGAAAATAGACCAAACGATGCCCTGCCGTATTAAACCATGGGATCATATAATGTTTTGTATAATATTATTAGAGTGGTTTGCTTAATGTTCGATGTAAGATAAGCATATGTAAAATAGTGAAGTATGAAATGCAATAATTTTCCATGGTTAAGTATTATTTGGGTGGTAGTAATTGATTTTCGTACTAAGCTATTAAGTATGAACTTTAACGGGTAGGTACTACCCTAGATATAATTATAAAATGCTAATAAGAAGAAAAGGCTTTTATAATAATAACTGGTTCATATTATTAATAAGCTACGATGTACTGTAAATACATACTACATCTATAATATTCCATGTGAATAATTTTTTATTTTTTTTCATTCTTATTGAAGATTATGGCGCGATTGAACCGAATGACGGAACAAGAAATCCAGGAACTCATCAATCAGCGAGTGAACGACAGAATGTTATGGGTCGAGGCTGCAAGAGCTGCTGCAGTTAACCCAAATCCTCGTGTAGGATGCACCTACAAAACTTTTCAAGCTTGCAAGCCCTCATCATTCAGTGGAACGGAAGGACCGATCGGTTTAACCCGGTGGATAGAAAAGATGGAGACTGTGTTTAAAATTAGTGGTTGTGTTGAAAAGGACATGACCAAGTATGCATCGTGCACTTTACAAGATAGTGCACTCACGTGGTGGAAAAATTATGTGAAGGCTGTAGGAGAAGATGTAGCTTATGATACTCCATGGGAAGAATTCAAAACAATGTTAATCAACGAATATTGTCCAAGGAACGAGGTTAGGAAGTTGGAAGATGAATTACGAAGTCTGAAGGTTGTTGGTACTGAAATCACCAACTACAATCAGCGATTCATGGAATTAGTTTTGCTATGTCCTGAATTGGTTCCAACCGAAGAACGGAAGATTGAAATGTACAAAGATGGTTTGCCCACAAAGGTCAAGGCAAACGTTACAGCATCGAGACCTAAGACAATTCATGAAGCTATAACCATGGCAAACGAGCTAATGGATCAGGTCATCTTGGATAAGAAATCATCCAATACTGATGTGAAGGTATTGGGTAACAAAAGAAAGTGGAATGGAAATTATGATCGAGGTAACCAACAACAATCTTTTAAGAAACAAGAAACCACGAAAGGTGCGGGTAGTGGTTCAGGTTTTGGTTACAAAGGACAAAGTACTTTATGCAACCGATGCCACAAACATCATTTTGGTTACTGTAGTGTGGTATGCAACAAGTGTAATCCACAGGGTCATCTTGCTGAAGATTGTAGGGCTCTCGTTACAAATACAAATGGTACCAAGACTCTTGCCACCAATGCAAATAGAACTGCTTTGGCTACCATTACTTGTTATGGGTGTGGAAAACAGGGTCATTATAAGAGCCAGTGTCCGAATCCAGAGAAGAATAATGGATCTGCACGAGGAAGAGCATTTGTTATTAATGCTAGAGAGGCGTGTGAAGACCCGGAGCTTGTTACGGGTACGTTTACCATTAATAACTTATCCGCATCTATTATATTTGATACTGGTGCTGATAGAAGTTACATGTGTAGAGACTTTCACGCTAAATTGAATTGTTCATCATTACCTCTAGATGCTAAGTACATGATTGAGTTAGCTAATGGTAAACTAATTAAAGCCGATAAAATTTGCCGTGATTGTAAAATAAATTTAGCCGGAGAAACGTTTAAAATTGACTTAATACCCGTAGAATTAGGAAGTTTTGATGTAATAGTCAGCATGGACTGGATGTCCAAAGTAGGAGCTGAAGTTGTGTGTGCCAAGAAGGCAATTCGCATTCCTAGTAAGGATAAAATGCCGGTGATGATTTATGGAGAGAAGGGTAATTCAAAGCTAAAACTCATTAGCTGTTTGAAAGCCAAGAAGTGTTTAGAAAAGGGATGTTATGCTATTCTAGCACATGTTAATAAAGTCGAAAAGAAAGAAAAAGAGAAGTGAATCAACGATGTGCCTGTGGCAAGAGATTTTCCTGAAGTTTTTCCGGAAGAGTTGCCGGGATTACCTCCATTTAGATCTGTAGAATTTCAAATAGATTTAGTACCAGGAGCTGCACCAGTGGCTCGTGCTCCATATAGACTTGCACCGTCCGAATTAAAAGAACTTCAAAGTCAGTTAAAAGAATTACTAGACCGTGGATTCATACGACCAAGCACTTCACCGTGGGGAGCTCCAATTTTGTTTGTTAAGAAGAAAGATGGATCTTTTAGGATGTGTATAGATTATCGTGAATTAAATAAGTTAACTATCAAGAATCGGTATCCACTACCGAGAATTGATGACTTATTTGATCAACTGCAAGGATCATGTGTTTATTCGAAAATCGACCTAAGATCGGGCTATCATCAATTACGTGTCAAAGAAGAAGATATACCGAAAACTGCTTTTCGGACACGTTATGGTCATTACGAATTTTTGGTCATGCCGTTTGGATTGACGAATGCGCCAGCTGTATTCATGGACCTCATGAATCGAGTTTGTAGTCCATATTTAGATAAGTTTGTTAACATTTTCATTGATGATATTCTTATCTATTCCAAGAGTGAGCAAGAGCATGAACAGCATTTAAGGTTGATATTAGAGTTGTTCAGAAAAGAACAGCTATATGCTAAATTTTCTAAATGTGCTTTCTGGTTGAAAGAAGTGCAATTTCTTGGCCACGTTGTTAGTAGCAAAGGAATTCAGGTTGATCCAGCAAAAATTGAAGCTATTGAAAAATGGGAGACTCCTAAGACACCAACGCAGATACGCCAATTTTTGGGTTTAGTCGGTTATTATAGAAGGTTTATTCAAGATTTTTCCCGAATAGCTAAGCCGTTGACAGCGTTAACGCAAAAAGGGAAGAAATATGAATGGACCTCTAAGCAGGAGAGTGCATTTCAATTACTGAAGAAGAAGTTAACTACGGCGCCTATTTTATCGTTACCAGAAGGGAACGATGATTTTGAAATATATTGTGACGCTTCGCGACAAGGTTTTGGTTGCGTTCTTATGCAACGGAAGAAAGTTATTGCATACGCATCCCGACAATTGAAGATTCACGAGCGAAATTATACGACGCATGATCTAGAATTGGGAGCAGTCGTGTTTGCATTGAAGATGTGGAGACACTACTTGTATGGAGTTAAATGCACTGTGTTTACTGATCATAAAAGCCTTCAACATATTTTTGATCAGAAACAGCTGAACATGAGGCAACGTAGGTAGGTCGAGCTGATAAACGACTATGATTGTGAAATTCGTTATCATCCCGGGAAAGCGAATGTGGTGGCTGACGCACTAAGCAGAAAGGAACGAGAACCAATTCGAGTACGAGCGATGAACATAAAAATTCGCATGAATCTCAACTCACAAATCAAAGAAGTTCAACGAAAAGCACTTACTAAAGAAAATATAGGAAATGAAATAATGAAGAAGTATGAGAAGCAACTCGTTATGCGGGAAGATGGAATTCGATATTTTGCAAATCGTATTTGGGTACCGAAGTTGGGTGGATTAAGGAAGTTGATATTGAACGAGGCACATAAGACAAGATATTCGATACATCCTGGAGTTGGAAAGATGTACCAAGATCTTAAGACGTATTATTGGTGGCCTAATTTGAAGACAGACGTTGTAACATATGTTGGGGAATGTTTAACTTGTTCCAAAGTCAAAGCAGAACACCAGAAGCCGTCAGGGTTACTTCAACAACCAGAAATTCCAGAATGGAAATGGGACGGTATTACCATGGATTTCATCACGAAGTTACCAAAGACTGCCTGGGGATACGACACCATTTGGGTAATTGTTGATCGTTTTACCAAATCTGCACATTTCTTGCCTATAAAGGAAACGGATAGAATGGAGAAATTATTACGATTATATATAAAGGAAATAGTTTCAAGGCATGGAATACCTATTTCCATTATATCTGATCGTGATAGTAGATTTACCTCAAAGTTCTGGCAATCACTACAGGAGGCACTAGGAACTCGTTTGGATATGAGTACTGCATATCATCCGCAAACCGACGGGCAGAGTGAAAGAACAATTCAGACTCTTGAAGACATGCTCAGGGCATGTGTGATCGATTTTGGAAACGGATGGGATAAATATCTACCATTAGCAGAATTCTCGTATAATAATAGTTATCATGCGAGCATTAAAGCTGCGCCATTCGAAGCATTGTACGGAAGGAAGTGTAGATCTCCTATTTGTTGGAATGAAGTAGGAGATCGACAATTAACTGGTCCCGAGATCATACACGAAACGACTGAGAAGATAGTACAAATCAAGGAGAGATTGAAAACAGCCCGTAGTCGCCAAAAGAGCTACGCCGATGTCCGAAGAAAACCATTAGAGTTTCAGATCGGTGACATGGTTATGCTAAAGGTGTCACCTTGGAAAGGTGTAATACGTTTCGGTAAAAGAGGTAAACTGAACCCAAGATATGTAGGCCCGTTCAAGATTATCGAACGCATTGGACCGGTAGCTTATCGACTCGAGTTACCACAACAACTCGCCGGAGTACATAATACATTTCACATCTCGAACCTTAAGAAGTGTCTTGCAAAAGAAGATCTCACCATTCCTCTTGAAGAAATCCATGTCGATGAGAAACTACAATTCATCGAAGAACCAATCGAAATCATGGACCGTGAAGTTAAACAGCTTAAGCAGAGCAACATACCGATCGTTAAGGTTCGTTAGAATGCTCGAAGAGGTCCTGAGTTTACTTGAGAACGAGAGGATCAGATGAAACAAAAGTATCCACACTTGTTTCTCGATGACGCAAAATAGGTACAATTTTAAAATTTCGGGACGAAATTTATTTAACGGGTAGGTACTGTAATGACCCGCACTTTTTCGATCGTTCTATACTTATAAGATTAATATTTACATAAATTAAACCTTACCAACATGATAAGCAATCCAAATTGTTGAGACTTATGTTTTTGAAATGAGTTTTACACAACGTTTGACCGTCTAGTTTGACCGATGATATCACGAACTATATAACATATGATAATTATACGTTTGTGTATATATATGTATATATACATATTTAACATGATCTAAGGATGTTTTAATATCTCATTTTGTATTAATAACAATAAGTTATAAGTATATTTTGAAACTACTAACTTAAGTTTTCAAAACGATAACCATACGTAACGTTATTTGACATAAATACTTATAACATATAATGTTTATACATATATCGTATATGTAATGTATTTAATCACTTTTAAAGACTTAAATACATAAAACAATATAAGTATATTCACAAAAGATAGCTATATTTGAATTCTCATTCCATTTTTCACAAGATTTTCTATACGTATATCTAGAGTATATGTACTCGTATCATACCTAGCTTCTATACGTATTTACTATTGGTATATACACATCAAATCACCACCAACCAGCCCTTGTTCATGCCTTATGTATAAGGTAACTCTCTTGTTCATGCCTTATGTATAAGGTAACTACTTTTGATGTTTAGTATGACTAATTACATAAAAATACAACATGAAATTTTGTCCATGTTTTTCCATTAATCATGTTTTTATGGCCTTAAATACATCTTCCATTTTCAAATTTTATTACCTCATTTCTTTAACCAAAAACACACTCTTAAGAAACTCCATAACCATTCAGCTAGTATCCATGAAGATCTAGCCATAAAAACATCACTTAAACACCATAAGAAAAACCTTACAAAAACACTTCAAGAATCCTTTCAAGAACACAAGTTTACTTCCAATCTTTCATCCAACTCCACCACTCTTTTGGTTCTAGGTCTTTACTCCTCTTTTACAGCAATCTTGTCCAAGTAACTTGAGGTAGTAACTTTGTTCATAACCTTATTCGATTCATATATATATAGCTATCTTATTATATGGTATAAAATTTTAACAACAAGAACATAGTTTGAATGTTTTCAAACTTGTTTGCAAACTAAATAGATCCTTCTAACTTAACTTTTAAAATACTACAAGACCTGTAATATATCATAAATATATGCTAATTTAACAATGTATAACTTGGTTTTTCAAAGAACACCTTAAAAACTGAATTTACGACGTCGGAGTGCAACCGGGGGCTGTTTTGGGTTGGATAATTAAAAACCATCTTAAACTTTGAATTGGAGGTTTATTTTCTGGAAAAATGATTTTTACTATGAATATGATAACACATAAAAATTTCATGATTTAACTCAAAGTATAAGTATTTTTAGAAAAATAATCATTTAAGGTTGTTTACATGATGGAAAATGATTAACTTCATAAGTTTCACTAAAGTTTGACCTATGACCTGTGATTTCGAATACAAACTAAGGTATTTACAGTTCATAGTCTTAAAGAGGGACTCGATCCAAGAAAGTGACAAGTTGAATCAACGAAAACGGAGTTGTAACGAAGAAACTATGACCAAAACGAGATCGGATATCTAAGACTAGTTTAGCTACGAAAATAATTGGAGAAAATTAAATAAATCACATCTTTTTAAAATAACATGATATTTTATATATATGTACTCATAATTTAATTTTATATGGTTCAGGATCACCCGTAAACAATACGAGAAGATTAATCATAAGATCCCATGATTGTACGCAACACGTCATTTGACAACACCGGTACTTTATGTACGCAACACGTCATTTGACAACACCGGTACCGTGGGTCAAGATTAATCTCGACCAATACATATACGATGGGGGTTTTTATTTATTTCATTGGGGGTTTATTAAACACCTAAAAATGAACCATTAAAATTGAATTACTAACATCGGACTGCTAACTACGGACTAAGGAATTATTAAAAGTATTAAAAGTATTATAAGTATATATATGTGACGTTTGTTTAAAAAGAAAAGGTATTGATATATTATATATGGATAGGTTCGTGATATCAATCGGAGACCAAGTCAAAATTACATATCTTCAAGACGAAAGTGAGTATATAGTCCCACTTTTAAACTCTAAGTATTTCGGGATGAGAATACATGTATTTTATGTTTTACGTTATGGACACAAGTAACTGAAAAATATATTCTACATTGAGTTGTACCACTGGCATACTTCCCTGTAGCTTGGTAACTGTTATTTACAGCGGTATTGTAAACGCGAATCCTGTTGATAGATCTATCGGGCCTGACAACCCCAACCGGACTGGACGACCAGTATTCAACGGTTGCACAGTACTTCGTTTTGTGACTACACTTGGTACGGTGTAGTAAGATTTCATAATAAAGGGAATATGCGACGTGATTAAATGTTAAGTATGGTTACCAAGTGCTCAACCACTTAGCATATTTTTATTAAAATGTTTATATGTGAAATCTTGTGGTCTATATATATATTGCTGCCGGCATTAAACCTATATCTCACCAACTTTATGTTGACGTTTTAAACATGTCTATTCTCAGGTGATAACTAAAAGCTTCCGCTGCAACATGTTGAATTTAAACAAGATCTTGAGTATGCATATTTGTGTCAAAAATAAAACTGCATATCGGAGGATTTGTAATGTAAAATATGCTAGAAATCGTATTGTTATCATCACATGTAAAGTTTGTAAGTCTAAGATTATCGCTAAACGATAGTCATCTTTTTATTGTCTAAAGCTTGTATTAAAATAAGAGTTATGGTTTGTAATGTAAAATAAATGCAGTTGTTCTTTTAAAAATGTCGCATATAGAGGTCAATACCTCGCAATGAAATCATACGTTATCTAACTCGTTCTTATGGTTAAGGACGGGTTATAACACAGCAGAGGGGCAGGATTCGTTTGGTCTCAATATAATTGAGGACTGTTTGGCTCCAATAACCCGGTCCACGTACAAATCCAACTATTACTACGAACCAGAAAATTTTGATGTCTATCAATTTAACCACTTAAAATAAATTTTCGTAATTTTAAGAAAATTTAGATAAGAAGTAGAAAAAATTCTAAGTCCTAAAAACTAGAATGGCGAGAAATAAGAGAGAAAAAGAGTTCGTCGCAAAAGGTCGAAAAAGAAAAATGGTTGAAAAATAAAAGGTGACGAAAAAAAATAAAAGAAACTTATAAAACTTAAAAATACTTGACTAACCTAATCTTATTACTACAACTAACTTAAAATTATAATCGCAAATTGAAATTACTAATTGGAATGATAATTGATACATAGTAAAAGGTGTCTAAAAATATTAAAGCTTACAGGAAAAACTAAATCACCTAAAACTTAAAAAGGCGTCGCAAAATTCTAAAGCACCTAAATCTTAGTCTAAAGAAAAAGCACTTAAGGAATTCTACGGCAAAGCCTAAAAATCTAGGAGTAAAAATAACTATAGCAAAAACTAAGTTTAAAATTAAATATGAGCTAAAAATACAAATATTACGCTAAAACGATTAAAAAGGGACAAAATATAAAAATATACAAAAAGTTGTAAAAAGTACAATTTTTATAAAAATATTATTTTTATATTATTTATTTAATAAAACTACTAATTTTACAATTTAATAAAACTAATTAATACTAAATACATAAATTAAATAAAAAGTAAAAGTTAAAATAAAATTAATTATAATAATAATAATTAGGGTTAATAATAATAATAATTATTAAATAACCCGTAATTAATGCTGAATTAGGGTTCTGTCGCGTATCAGAGTCACTCCGCGAGTCGCGGTAATTTATAAAGAAAACCCGCGAGTCGCGGGGTTCAGAAATTCAGATGACAGCTTATTAAATTCGACGCGTTTTTTCTTTATTTATTTATTTTTTTATTTTTTTTGTTTTTTAATTTTTTTTGTTTATATATAAAAAAAAAATATGTGTATAATAAAAACTTATATTTAAAACTTAAATAAAAATAGAATTACTTTATAATTTTAATAAATAAAATGCTTAAAACTAGATTTATATATATATCTTTTTTTATGTTTTTTAAATAAAAACAAAATACTTAAATAAAACTTATGTTTTTATAAGATAAAAATAAAGAAACTTTATAAAACTTAAATATTTAACAAAATCTTAAAAATACTTATATTTTTGTTTTTCTTTTTATATTTTTGAATAATTAAAACGTATTTTTACAAAAACGAATTTTTAATAGAAGTAAACTAAAAATCTTTTTTTTTATTAGCGTTGCGCTTCCGGCGTTTAGAAAGTTCCCCGGCAGCGGCGCCAAAAATACTTGATGTCAAAGCTAAGGGATACGAAATAGTTTATATTTTACTAGGAAAAACTATTAAATACGATAAAATTTTACACAAGATATTTATTTATTTATAGAATGGATATACTTAAACCTTGCTACAACACTTATAGGCAGTGTACCTAATCGTACAGTAGTGTAGTTTTTAGTAAGTCCGGTTCGTTCCACAGGGAATCTTTTTTAAACAAAGCTCAACGCTATATTAATTTACTTTTATAAAAATACAAACATATATATAAGTAATATTATTATTATAAAGGGGGGTTTTTACCGTTTAATGACCGGTTTGTCGATTTTAAGACTTTAGTCGCAGTTAAAACCTAATGTAAAATATAAAATAAATACAAGACTTAAATTAAAGCGTAAAGTAAATAACGATAATGAAATTGCGAATAATAAAAGTGCGATAAAATAAACTTGCGATAATTAAAAAGGACGATAATTAAAAGTGAAATTAAATAACAATAAATAAAAGTGCGATAATTAGAAGTGCAATTAAATATAAAATAAAGGAAATTAAATATGAAATAAAAGAATTATGCTTATTTAAACTTCCGTAATCATGATGTTTGACGTGTTGATTTTAGTTTTATGCCCATGGGTTAATTGTCCTTTGTCCTGGATTATTTAATATGTCCGTCTGGTTTTTGTCCATAACAGTCCATCAGTCGTAAATATAAAGTGCGAGTGTCCTCGTCAAATTATTCTTATACCCGAAGTTAAATATTCCAACTAATTGGGGATTCGAATTGTAACAAGGTTTTAATACTTTGTTTAATGAATACACCAGGTTATCGACTGCGTGTAAACCAAGGTTTTACTACTTTGTTAACAATTACACCAATTACCCTTGAATGTAATTCACCCCTGTTTCAACAAGTTTATTAACTATTAATCCATTTCCGTGTCCGGTTAAATGAACGATTATTCGTACATATAAATACCCCGCCCATCGTGTCCGATCGAGTGTATATGGTAATTTATAGGGACGCCCAATTGTAAATCTTTATATTAACATTAACAAACTATCATTTAGTTAAACAAATATAAAGCCCATTAATAGCTCATAGTCTAATTTCCACAAGTGTCGTTCTTTTGTCCAAACCCCAATTATGGTACAAAGCCCAATTACCCAATTTTAGTAATTAGCCCAACATCATGATTACTTCGTTTTAAATAAGCATAATAATAACTTAGCTACGAGACATTAATGTAAAAAGGTTGAACATAACTTACAATGATTAAAAATAGCGTAGCGTTACACGGACAGAATTTCGACTTACACCCTTACAATATTCGCTAACATACCCTTATTATTAGAATTATAATTAAAATTAAAATTAAAATATAAATTATATATATATATATTTTACGTATATATGAGAGAAGAAGAAAAAGATTGATGAAAATGATCAGAATTCGGTTGGCTTTATAGGCAGTTTTTCATTTTGGGGCTCCGCGACTCGCGGCCTTTTTGGCCTTCAAACTCCGCGAGTCGCGGAGTTTGTTTTTACAGCTCACCCTTTTGGAGTTTTTCTCTGCCGACGGTTTTTATTTATAAATATAATATATATATATAATTAATATAATTAATTATATATTATATTATATTTATATACATAGTTAACTTGTAATTTTTAGTCCGTTGCATCGAGCGTTAAGAGTTGACTCTGGTCCCGGTTCCGGATTTTCGAACGTCCTTTCGTACAATTTAATATCTTGTACTTTGCGTTTTGAATCTTGTACTCTTGTAATTTCGAGACGTTTCTTATCAATAATTGGAACCTTTTTGATTGTCTTTTGTACTTTTGAGCTTTTTGGTCGTTTGCGTCTTCAATTCGTCGAATCTGTCTTTTGTCTTCACCTTTTATTATTTAAACGAATATCACTTGTAAATAGAACAATTGCAACTAAAAGCTTGTCTTTCTTGAGGAATAATGCTATGAAATATATGTTCGTTTTTATGATTATCAGTTGCTTTTCTAATACAAGGTTAGCAAGTGGGTGACACAAAACCACAAGTTTTGGGCTAAAATTTTCAAATCTGAAACCCACCAAGCCCACAAAAATATTTTGCAAACACCGGTGAAGGGTTATTCCGGAAAACTTATCTAGGGTAAAAACTAGATTTAATTTTCAAAAGATCAAATGTTTTCATAAAGATCCAATTTCCTTAATGGATCTAAATTTTATAGTCATGTGGGACTGTAAACCACATCGTTACTACCATTGTTTATACCGCTGTAAAGAAATCACTGATGTACAAAGTGTGAAGAATAAAGAAGTGATTCTAGTATTTCAAGACTATATTGCTTGAGGACAAGCAACGCTCAAGTGTGGGAATATTTGATAATCCTAAAAACGAACATATATTTCAAAGCATTATTCCTCAAGAAAGACAAGCTTTTAGTTGCAATTGTCCTATTTACAAGTGATATTCGTTTAAATAATAAAAGGTGAAGACAAAAGACAGATTCGACGAATTGAAGACGCAAACGACCAAAAAGCTCAAAAGTACAAAATACAATCAATGAGGTTCCAATTATTGATAAGAAACGTCTCAAAATTACAAGAGTACAAGATTCAAAACGAAAAGTACAAGATATTAAATTGTACGCAAGGACGTTCGAAAATCCAAAACCGGGACCAGAGTCAACTCTCAACGCTCGACGCAACGGACTAAAAATTACAAGTCAACTATGCATATGAATATAATAAAATATATAATTAATTCTTAAAATTAATATATATATTATATTATATTTAAATAAACGTCGGCAGAAGAAAACAACCAAAAGTGGCTCTCCCCAGCTGGCCATGCGATCGCATGGCCTGGAAGGCATAAATCCATGCGATCGCATGAGCCCCTTTTCCAGATCACAGGCCTATAAAAATCGAGCTTTGGTGCACTATTTTTCCATCCATAATATCAATCTCTCTATCTATATACGTAGTATATATTTATATTTATATTTTAATTTTAATTTTAATTCTAATAATAAGGGTATGTTAGCGAATGTTGTAAGGGTGTAAGTCGAAATTCTGTCCGTGTAACGCTACGCTATTTTTAATCATTGTAAGTTATGTTCAACCTTTTTAATTTAATGTCTCGTAGCTAAGTTATTATTATGCTTATTTAATCCGAAGTAATCATGATTTTGGGCTAAAAATATTAAAATTGGGTAATTGGGCTTTGTACCATAATTGAGGTTTGGACAAAAGAACGATACTTGTAGAAATTAGACTATGGGCTATTAATGGGCTTTATATTTGTTTAACTAAATGATAGTTTGTTAATGTTAATATAAAGATTTACAATTGGACATCCCTATAAATAACCATATATACTCGATCGGACACGATGGGCGGGGTATTTATATGTACGAATAATCGTTCATTTAACCGGGCACGGGAATGGATTAATAGCCACTAGAATTATTAAAACAGGGGTGAAATTATGTACAAGGACACTTGGCATAATTGATAACAAAGTATTAAAACCTTGGGTTACACTCAGTCGACATCCTGGTGTAATTATTAAACAAAGTATTAAAATCTTGTTACAGTTTAAGTCCCCAATTAGTTGGAATATTTAAACTTCGGGTATAAGGATAATTTGACGAGGACACTCGCACTTTATATTTATGACTGATGGACTGTTATGGACAAAAACCAGACGGACATATTAAATAATTCAGGACAAAGGACAATTAACCCATGGGCATAAAACTAAAATCAACACGTCAAACATCATGATTACGGAAAGTTTAAATAAGCATAATTCTTTTATTTCATATTTAATTTCCTTTATTTTATATTTAATTGCACTTCTAATTATCGCACTTTTATTTATTGTTATTATATTTAATTGCAATTTTAATTATCGTACTTTTTAATTATCGCAAGTTTATTTTATCGCACTTTTATTTATCGCAATTTCATTATCGTTATCTACTTTACGCTTTAAATTAAGTTTTTTATTTATTTAATATTTTACATTTTGTTTTAACTGCGACTAAAGTTTTAAAATCGACAAACCGGTCATTAAAAGGTAAAAACCCCCTTTAAAATAATAATATTACTTATATATATATTCGTATTTTTATAAATTAAACTAATATAGCGTTAAGCTTTGATTAAAAGATTTTCCCTGTGGAACGAACCGGACTTACTAAAAACAACACTACTGTACGATTAGGTACACTGCCTATAAGTGTTGTAGCAAGGTTTAAGTATATCCATTCTATAAATAAATAAATATCTTGTGTAAAATTGTATCGTATTTAATAGTATTTCCTGCTAAAATTTAATAGTATTTTATACCCCTTAGCTTTAACCATCATGCCTTTGCTGTATGACCCAAGCCTATTGCATGTTCTTGTCTGATTGTTGCCCTAGGTCTTAGTCATATCAACTGTTTAGGTACTCATTAGGTTTCTATCTGCTTTACTATCAGTATATTAACTGTGAAGCTGTATAATGTTTGATTTGTTGTGATCTCATTAGTATGATGTAATGGTTGTTAGTTTTCACTTAAGGTTTTGCCAACTTAAACCGACGAACTCCTTCCGTTTGTGATCAGTGTTCAATCAACACGGCACGTTGTTATTCAGTTATCTAAACTGATAACGAGGGATAGGATTAGAGCTTAACTCACTAATAAACCTAGTACTTTACTGAGGATAACCTCCGAGGTATTGTTACACTTCAGTTATCAGACCAAGTGACATACTTCTCACTGCTCAAAGAGAACTCCGAGAGTTCAGAGATAAGTAGGTCTGTGTAATTGGCTCATCCAACCAGATCTACAACA
Source organism: Rutidosis leptorrhynchoides (assembly GCF_046630445.1). NCBI lineage: Eukaryota > Viridiplantae > Streptophyta > Magnoliopsida > Asterales > Asteraceae > Rutidosis > Rutidosis leptorrhynchoides. The sequence continues at coordinate 40,074,616 of NC_092342.1, read as the reverse complement.
ATCCAAGCATAGTCTTAATATAAGCATAATTACCTTTCCCTAACCCAATAGTTATATCTTGGTCAACATTTCCTTGATCTGCATACTCTAGGTATCCTCTCACTTTATTTACTTTTCTGCATTTAGGACCTTTAGCTAAAATCAACTACTATCTTCTATCCAGGTAATTTAACTAAAAGACAATTATCCACTTGATCTTCAATTCGTTAATCAGCATAAAATTCGACACTAGGTTAATTTACACCTTCTACACCTTAGAAAGTAAAAGTAAATTTAGGTCCCGCAAAATATAAATAAACGAAGACACTGTGTGCTACCAAATTGGGCACCCTGCAACCTAACGACACCACAGAAATAAAACCGTCCGTTAGTGGCATATCACATCTCCAATATTGTGACAACCCGGAAATTTTCAACCAAATTTAAACTTACTCTTTATATGTTTCCGACACGATAAGCAAAGTCTATAATGTTGAAATCTCAAAAACTTTGAACTGTGTTCATATAATCAATTACTTTTGGCTGTGCTCGATGATTAACGAACATTTATGTGTATAGATATGTATATATTATATATAGTTATCTTAATTGGAAAACGTTAACAAAGTATTAAATATATAATACTTTACATGAACGTATTTGTCGACGGAAATAAAAGATAATATCAAATGATTGAATTATCAAGATACATTATGTTATGATTACGGGTCTCTGTTGAGAGGTCCACTTTGAATTAGGAAACCTCTTCTTTTTAACGATATTCGGAATAATTGATAAAGTGATTTACAAGTAAGAATAAATGTGTCAATTAATGAAGGTTAGACAAAAGTCAGTGGATAACTGGATTTCATAATATTCGACTGATCTATTTTTCAATCGTATGAGAACGATTTCAAAAACTGAGTTATTGTAATCTATTATTTATAAAGGTAAATTGATTATATAGAATTAGAAGAATTTAAGTAAAGCTTTATATTATATATATATATATATATATATATATGTATATATATATATATATATATATATATATATATATATATATATATATATATTGTTTCAAAAACGTAAACGTGATACGACATAGTAAATTCAATTATTTAAATGATTATATATAATAATCTTTGAAATATAATTAATTTGAAAAGCTAAATATTATATTATTAGATAAATATTTCAAACATATATATTATGTACAAATTTAATATTCTAAATGAAAATGTATATATATATATATATATATATATATATATATATATATATATATATATATATATATATATATATATATATATATATATATATATATATATATATATTAACTTAGTCATAAAACGTTTTGATTTAAACAAATATTATTAAATATACTTTGTTAAATAACGAGGCGTTGATTTATTGAAGCAAATGACCAAAACACTCAAATGTTCAAGTTACATTTCGAGTGATATAGTTTATTGGCAATTTAAGTGTATTTATTAATAAAGGTACGTGTCGCGAGACGTAAAATACAAGTTTTCTTAGCATACGAAAGGACGTTCGAAAAACCGGAACCAGGACATAAGTCGAGCGTCAACGTACAAGTTATCGGAACTAAAATTACAAGTCACATATACACGAGAATATAATATAATATATATATAATTAATATAAATTATATATTATAAATATAATTATATTAATATGTCGACAAGCTACACGATAAAACCAACAAGAGCTGGCCACAGTAGCCATGCGATCGCATGGCTGTGACCCTCAAATCCCATGCGATCGCATGGGAGGGTAAGAGGTGCCAAGTAGTATAAATTGAACGATTTCGATTTCTGCGTTTCAATCCATTCACTTCTCTCTTGATATATATATATATATATATATATATATATATATATATATATATATATATATAACTATTATATTAATATTATTATTATTATTATTATTAATATTAATATATTATTAATCTTATTATTATTAGTAGTATTAAACATAAAATACTACGACGAGGTTATGAACGAGTTATTTCAAAACGGGCTTTAAAAGCAGGATAGAGCTAAGGAAACTATGAGTTATAGCTATGGAGGTTATGGGTAATGTTCGTGGGTATTGTTCGCAAGTCAAACCTAGTTTTTATCATCTCCGTTGCGTCTACGTACTTTTCTGCAATATTGAATCACAATATTGATACGTAAGCATTTATATCTTATCTTTTATATATTAATAGTGTATCCATGTCTAGTGCTCGAGTATATATGTTTATGCATGCTTGTATGCTTTAATTTTGTTGTTAGATAGTTTATGATGAATCACGAATTTGATACATATGTTATTGATAAAAGGTATATGATATGCATGTCGTTGGAAAGCTGTCGAAAAATTAATAACTTTTCATTTAGAAATCGTGTGTTTTCGAGGAACGGATTAAAAGATATGGTCAACTGAATTATGATTTACATTAATTGAAATTGTGTTTGAAAATGTAAATTAATATTTAAATAACTTGTCTATGAAATTGATAAATTGGATTTTTAGATATTACTAATCGAGTAAATAAATTTCTATATAAAGTACGTTTTGTTTTGTTGATCAATTGTCAAAGTTGACTGTCTTATCATGTTTTAAAGCTTTATAAACACTATAATCTGATTTTACAAGTATTGGAAAACTATATGAAATGTTAAAATATATTCAATTGCCATGATCATTCAAATATAATATAACTCCCGAAATAAATAATGTTTTGAGTTTGATAAACTATAATTCGTTCAACTATCAAGACTTATACTATGTTAATATAATAAACATGTATAGATTTAAAGATCATATTGGGTCAGGTTGACTTTTTGAGATGACTTTTGTTAACTTTTGTATGACGGTCTCGAGCATTAGGATTGTGATACACTATGACCAGACCTAGCTTGTTAGACATGTATTGATCAACATATGTTCTCTAGGTTGAGATCTACGGTTATTTTGCATTCCGAGTTTCGGTCACATTTCGGTGAATGACCTTATGTGCTGTTAAGGTGAGTTTCATTTGCTCCCTTTTTAATTGCTTTTGCAACCTATATTTTTGGGCTGAGAATACATGCACTTAATTTTAAACTCAATGGATACAAGTACATACTAAATTTTACACTGAGTTTGAACCGAAAATCCCTTAGCTTTAGTAACTAGTAACTGTCGGTTATAAGAACAGGTGAGCGCGTGTAGTTATGTATGGATGCATAGGGCTTGACATCCCCGCCTGTTCCTGGTATAGAAACCCTAGCCTGAACTATAAAACAGATGTATACTATTTGAGTTTAGTACAAGTTGGATTGCGTGTATTGTACATGTTGGTTGCATGTATGTTAAAATAGGGGTACTTATTATAGACGTTAAAGTTTAGTTACCAGGGTGCTCAATCTTGTAGAATATTTTGATAAACATTTCTGGATGAAACAACTGTAATCTTGTGATCCACCTTTATATACAGATTATGCGCAACATTAAAACTATGAACTCACCAACCTTTGTGTTGACACTTTTAAGCATGTTTATTCTCAGGTTCCTAGAAGTCTTCCGCTGTTTTCTTATATGTGATACAAGCTATGTGCATGGAGTCATACATGCTTTATTCGAGAAAACGTTGCATTCATAAAATCATCACCATGTATCTTATTTTGACTGCATTATCAACGGATGTAGTATTGTAAACTATTAATTACGGTGATTGTCTATATGTAGAAATCATCAAACATCAAAAACCTTGGAATTTGATATTCAATTATGGTGTGCCTTTTTAAAAGAATGCAATGTTTACAAAATGTATCATGTAGAGGTTAGTACCTCACTGTGAAATCGATGAATGATGTATTCTTCCAAAGGGATTTGGAAGGATCATCACAGTTGGTATCAGAGCTTGAGGTCATAGGGAACCAGAATATGCATTAGTGTGTTTAACTGGTAAATGTTAGGATGCATTAGTGAGTCTGGACTATGATCGTATTTGTTTTTACCGATTTTTGCTTATCATTTCTTGTCTGAAATTACCTGTCTATCATCTTAAGTCTAAACGCGTTTACTGCATTGATTGCATAGATAGTGTATAGACAAAATTCATATCTTGGCATATCTATTACTGTAAACTTTGCCTGATATCTTCGGTAAAATTCTCCGTAACTTATGGGATTCTGGTATTATAAATACATATTGATAGTGCTCTAAATGAACATATATTTAGTAATAATATCCTTCCAATATGTAAAGCTTTTAGTTGCAATTGTTCTATTTTCAAGTAATATTCGTTTAAATAAATAAGTGCGAAGACAAAAGAAGAAAACGACGATTTGAAGACGCAAATGACCAAAAAGCTAAAATGTACAAGTTACAATCCAAGTGGTTCAATTTATTGATGAGAAACGTCTAAAAATTCCAAGAGTACAAGTCGCGGAACGCAAAGTACAAGATATCTAAGCATACGAAAAGGCGTTCGAAAATCTGGAACCGAGACATGAACCGAGCATCAATGCGCGAGTCAACGGACCTAAAGTTACAAGTCAACTATGCACATGAATATAAAATAATATATATATATATAAATATATAAAATTATATATATTATATTATATAATTAAATATTATGTCGAAAAACTAAAAAACAAATCAATGTGAGCTGGCCAGCTTTCCCATGGGAGTGCATGGGAAATACACTGAAATCTCATGCGAGTGCATGAGCTTCAGGATCCAAAAAAAGTTGTATAAATTGGCCAGTTTTCTGACGAGTTCTTACCACCTCTACACCTCAATTTCTTTCTTTCTCTCTATATGTAATATATATTTATATTATAATTTTAATTTAAGTTAATTTTAATAATAAAGTTATGGTTTAGTTGGGTTATTGTAAGAAATGCTTCACGGGTTTTAAAGTCGAAACTCTGTCCGTGTAACGCTACGCGATAAATAATCACTGTAAGCTATGTTCTTCCTTTTTAAATTAATGTCTTGTAAAAGTTATTATTATGTTTATTTGAGCTGAAGTAATCGTGATGTTGGACTAAATATTAAGACGGGGTTATTAAATTTTGTACCATAATTAGGGTTTGGACAAAAGACCGACACTTGTGGACATTGGACTATTAATAGATGGGGGGTATTGTCTAATCGAATGACAACTCATTAGAATCTGTCAAACCTATCTTCAAATTAGTTAATCTAATAATTATTAAATGATTATTTATGTCCTATTTAGTGACGTTTATACGATATCTTTTACAATCATTTAATTAATTATTCATGTTGGGTAATTGATTATTCATTCTGATCAAGTGGGTAAATTAATATTTATATCTCATCAAAACAGGGGTGGATTACATACAAGGATAATTGGTGTAATTGTTAACAAAGTATTAAAACCTTGGATTACACGCAGTCGATAACTTGGTGTAATTATTAACAAAGTATTAAAACCTTGTTACAGTTTGAATCCCTAATTAGTTGGAATATTTGACTTCGAGAATAATGTTAATTTGACGAGCATTTTATAATTATGACCGATGGACTATTATGGGAAAACGCGGATAGGTATCAAATAAACCAGGACAAAGGACAATTAACCCAGAGTAATAAATTAAAATCAAAACGTCAAACATCATGGTTATGAAAGTTTAAATAAGCATAATTGTGTTATTTTATATCTCATCGTACTTTTATTTACTGTCATTTTATTTATTGTCATTTTAATATTGTTATTAATTTTATGTATTTTAATTATTGTCATTTATCTTTACGCTTAAAAATATAAAATCGACAAACCGGTCATTAAACGGTAAAACCCCCCTTTTATAATACTACTACTTATATATATATATATATATATATATATATATATATATATATATATATATATATATATATATATATATATATATATATATATATATATATATAAGTAGTATTATTATAAAAATATAGTTGTTAAAAATATAGTACGTAATCACTAGCTCCCTATGGAACGAACCAGACTTACTAAAAACTACATTACTCTACGATTAGATACACTGCTTATAAGTATTGTAGCAAGGTTTAGGTATATCCCATCTATATAAATAAATAAAACTTGTGTAATATCGTCGTATTTCATAGTAAACGATAATAGTATTTCGTACACCTCCGCTCGCAAATCAAGTTTTTGGCGCCGCTGCCGGGGACCCGGCGAAACGCTATATTTTTACGCCATATTTCTTATCTCTAATTTTGTAAAAATATTTTGTATTTATATAAAAACATATATAAAATAAAAAAATAAAAAAAATTCTATATATATATATAAGTGTTTAAATATATATATATTTTTAAGATATATAAAATTAAAAAATATTTTTATTTTTAGAATTTTAAATATAAGTTTTTTTTTTTATATTTTACATAAATATTTTATATAAATTAAAATCAGAAAATCTAAATAAAAAAAAAAATAAGTAACTGGGCCGAAGCCTGATTGAAGCCCAAAACTTTTCTGGACTACAGGCCCATGCGATCGCATGAGCCGTGTACTCTAAATGCATGCGAACGCATGGTCTAAACTGATAGGCAAGGTACCTCGGACGCATTTAATACGAACATGGTTTAATAATTATTATATATTTTTTTATTAATTAGGGTTTTAATTTAATAATAATTAGTATTAGTTTTAATAAATTTAGTTTTAATTAAGTTTCTATATTTATAGTTTAATACTTTTATAATATATAATATAAAAATATTATTTTATAAAATTTGTATTTTTATCATTTTAGTTATAATTTGTCTTTTTATCGTTTAATCGTAATTTGTATATTTATCGTTCGTAATATTAGTTTTGTAATTATAGATTTGCCGTAGATTTTTAGCTTAAGACTTTGCCGTAAAATCCCTTAAGTGCTTTTTCTTTAGATTTAGAATTTAGACGCTTTAGAATTTTGCGACGCCATTTTAAGTTTATAAATTTTAGTACCTTTTTAAGTAATTGCCGTTTCCATTTAGAATTCCTTTTAAGCTTTAATACCTTTAGGCACAACTTTTTAGATTTAATTTTTAGACTTTTAAGTTTTGACGTTTTTCTTTCTTATTTTTAGTTTTTGAAGTTTTTCGACGCGTTTCTTTTTCTCGACGAAAAATTATTTTAAGCGATTAAATTGATAGACATCCAAATTTTCTGATTCGTAGTAATAGTTAGATTTGTTAGTGACGAGTTGTGGGCTTCCGATTTAAAGATCCTGGCTACCTCCTACATCTATTGGCTATTCGAAACGTGGGTAAAATAAGAAAAGTCTATTAATTTGATAACTTATATAATTTTTATTTTTATAACTAATAGGATATTCAGTGAATGCATCGAGCAAAACGTTCACCACCTTTCATACGTTCACCACCTGTAACTCGATCAAGACATCTAGCCAATATTGTCGCCATTGATTTTTCTTTAGAATCATCATCTAGTCGAACAAGTACTCCAATTCAAAATTCTGATAATCCATTTTTTGAACCCGACTTCACAATTGAGAACCCGGAGGATATTCAAGGACAATTCCAAGATCCAGAACCACTAATCATTCCCCCTGAACCACAAACCATTAAATCAGAATCTTCTAGTGATTCGGATTCAACAAATTCAAATATGGAAGAAACAGAACCTCAAAGTATGGAAGACCGAATTAGAGCCACACGCATGGGCCAGGGTCACGCCATTATTAAGCCAGATGTTAATGCGTCAGATTTTGAAATCAAAGGACAAATCCTACACATGGTCACTAATCAATGCCTATTTAGTGGTACAACAAAAGAAGATCCAAACGAGAAGTTGAGGATGAAACTATTTATCTTATGTTGTTTCCCTGGACTTTAAAAGCAGAAGCCAAAGATTGGTTAGAATCGTTACCTGAAGGAGCAATTGACACATGGGATGTTTTAGTTGAGAAATTTCTTAAAAGATTCTTTCTGGCATCTAAAGTCGTGAGACTTCAAGGAGAAATTGCCACGTTCGTGCAAAAGCCAAATGAAACGTTATATGAGGCATGGACAAGATTCGGAAGGATGTTGAGAGGATGTCCTCAACACGGTTTAGATACTTTTCAAATAGTGCAAATATTTTACAAAGGCGTCGACATCGCCATACGATAAGACATCGACACAGCAGCTGGTGGTTCCATTATGAAGAAAACCGCAATCAAAGCTCACAAGATAATTGATAATATAGCCTCCCACTCTCTTGAGTGGCATCAGGAAAAAGATATCTTTCATTCATCTAAAGCGGCTAGAGCCAATTCTAGCCATGACTTTGATTCTTTTTCCACAAAAATAGATGCTTTCGAAAGATGAATGGAAAAGATGAATAAAGATATTCACGCAATACGAATCAGTTGTGAGCAATGCGGTGGACCACACTTAACGAAAGATTGTCACATCGAGCAAACGATGGAACAACGTGAGAATGTTTCCTGCATGAACCAAAGGCCGGAAAATAATTATCAAAATAATTATCAACCGCCAAGGCAAAACTTCAATCGAAATCAAAACATTCTTTACAATCCACATGGACCCAACAATAACTCGTATAACCAACAAGGTCCGAATAACCAACCAACTCAAAACAACACTTTCAATCAACAAAGACCTAGCTTGTATAAACCACCACAACAAACCGAAGAGAAAAAGTCAAATCGGGAAGAAATGGTACAAAAGCTAGTTGAATCTCAAATACAATTTATTGCAACTCAAACCTAAACGAATGAGAGGTTTGATCAGTCATTTAGAACTCAACAAGCTTCCATTTTGAATCTAGAAAAACACTTAGGTACTTTTGCTAGCATGATGAGAGAGAGGGAACAAGGAAAGCTACCGAGTGATACTGAAGTAAATCCTCGGAATGAGAATGTTAATATGGTGTCAACAAATTCTGAAAAACCAACACCAGAAAATGGGAAGGTTTTAGATATGAGTAACAATGAAGAAGTTACACCACCACCACCCGAGTATGTAAAGCCAGTGGGGGTACCATACATACCAACCATCCCGTTTCCAAGAAAAGGAGTTGAGTATGAGCATATGATAGGTAATAAAGTTTGTGATACCTTTGGAAAGAAGAAGAAGAATAAGAAGGTGCAAGAAACAAAAACCGTAAAAATAAACCCGGTAAAGACAGTTCCACCGAAACTTCCACCCAGGTTGGGTGATCTGGGTGAATTTATTGTTCCTTGTCTACTTAGTGATTGTGTCATGTATGATGCACTAGCAGATTTAGGTGCAAGTGTGAGTGTTATGCCTCTTTCATTATATAAGAGATTAGGAGTAGGTGAGTTAAGTCCAACGGAAATGAGTCTTCGACTCCTTGATCAAACCATTAAGTACCCAGTTGGAATTGCTGACAACCGACCTGTTCAAGTGGGTAATTTAACCTTTCTAGTCAAATTTATTGTCATTGACATAGAAGAGGACTCAAACGTTCCTCTAATTTTAGGTCGACCATTCTTAGCGTCTACCGGGGCGTTATTTGATGTAAGAAAGGGTAGAATGACACTTAGTAATGGTGAAAAATCAATCACCTTTATGATTCGAAAGTCTAAATCTCCACCAACCAAAACCTTTGAACCAATAAAGACGATTGGTAAAAACCATATTGTTTTACCAACTCCAACGGTAGTGCTTAACAATAATAAAACGCCTAAGTGTGGGGAAGATAAAGTAACACCTAATGATGACTTGATAACAAAGAACCACGTTGTTGATACGAAATTAAATGACCCAGTTACTAACAGTTCAATGAAGAAACTTTATAAACGGGTTTACGATGCTAGAATTAAGGGAAACTTTAAGTTATGTAACCGGTTAGTATCCAATCTGTCGCCTAAAGAAAAGGTGAAACTAGTTGAATTTGTGGATAATACAGAAGAAGCCGGCCGCTGGCTTAAAGCAAAAGTCACAGATATGCAAGTTAATTATGGTCCAAGAGAAATTGACGATGAATTTAATCACAATTTCGACATCACAGCTACCTAAGTGTGGGGAGATTCAAATGTTATAAAAGAAAATGCTTGAAATGTCCCGTTCTTATTGATTAAAAACGTTCCATATTAATTGATTTCGTTGCGAGGTTTTGACCTCTATATAAGACGTTTTTCAAAGACTGCATTCATTTTTAAAACAAACCATAACCTTTATTTCATAGATAAAGGTTTTAAAAAGCTTTACGTAGATTATCAAATAATGATAATCTAAAATATCCTGTTTACACACGACCATTACATAATGGTTTACAATACAAATATGTTACAACAAAATAAGTTTCTTGAATGCAGTTTTTACACAATATCATACAAGCATGGACTCCAAATCTCGTCCTTATTTAAGTATGCAACAGCGGAAGCTCTTAATAATCACCTGAGAATAAACATGCTTAAAACGTCAACAAAAATGTTGGTGAGTTATAGGTTTAACCTATATATATCAAATCATAATAATAGACCACAAGATTTCATATTTCAATACACATCCCATACATAGAGATAAAAATCATTCATATGGTGAACACCTGGTAACCGACATTAACAAGATGCATATATAAGAATATCCCCATCATTCCGGGACACCCTTCGGATATGATATAAATTTTGAAGTACTAAAGCATCCGGTACTTTGGATGGGGTTTGTTAGGCCCAATAGATCTATCTTTAGGATTCGCGTCAATTAGGGTGTCTGTTCCCTAATTCTTAGATTACCAGACTTAATAAAAAGGGGCATATTCGATTTCGATAATTCAACCATAGAATATAGTTTCACGTACTTGTGTCTATTTTGTAAATCATTTATAAAACCTGCATGTATTCTCATCCCAAAAATATTAGATTTTAAAAGTGGGACTATAACTCACTTTCACAGATTTTTACTTCGTCGGGAAGTAAGACTTGGCCACTGGTTGATTCACGAACCTATAACAATATATACATATATATCAAAGTATGTTTAAAATATATTTACAACACTTTTAATATATTTTGATGTTTTAAGTTTATTAAGTCAGCTGTCCTCGTTAGTAACCTACAACTAGTTGTCCACAGTTAGATGTACAGAAATAAATCGATAAATATTATCTTGAATCAATCCACGACCCAGTGTATACGTATCTCAGTATTGATCACAACTCAAACTATATATATTTTGGAATCAACCTCAACCCTGTATAGCTAACTCCAACATTCACATATAGAGTGTCTATGGTTGTTCCGAAATATATATAGATGTGTCGACATGATAGGTCGAAACATTGTATACGTGTCTATGGTATCTCAAGATTACATAATATACAATACAAGTTGATTAAGTTATGGTTGGAATAGATTTGTTACCAATTTTCACGTAGCTAAAATGAGAAAAATTATCCAATCTTGTTTTACCCATAACTTCTTCATTTTAAATCCGTTTTGAGTGAATCAAATTGCTATGGTTTCATATTGAACTCTATTTTATGAATCTAAACAGAAAAAGTATAGGTTTATAGTCAGAAAAATAAGTTACAAGTCGTTTTTGTAAAGGTAGTCATTTCAGTCGAAAGAACGACGTCTAGATGACCATTTTAGAAAACGTACTTCCACTTTGAGTCTAACCATATTTTTTGGATATAGTTTCATGTTCATAATAAAAATCATTTTCTCAGAATAACAACTTTTAAATCAAAGTTTATCATAGTTTTTAATTAACTAACCCAAAACAGCCCGCGGTGTTACTACGACGGCGTAAATCCGGTTTTACGGTGTTTTTCGTGTTTCCAGGTTTTAAATCATTAAGTTAGAATATCATATAGATATAGAACATGTGTTTAGTTGATTTTAAAAGTCAAGTTAGAAGGATTAACTTTTGTTTGCGAACAAGTTTAGAATTAACTAAACTATGTTCAAGTGATTACAAGTTTAAACCTTCGAATAAGAGAGCTTTATATGTATGAATCGAATGATGTTATGAACATCATTACTACCTTAAGTTCCTTGGATAAACCTACTGGAAAAGAGAAAAATTAATCTAGCTTCAACGGATCCTTGGATGGCTCAAAGTTATTGAAGCAGAATCATGACACGAAAACAAGTTCAAGTAAGATCATCACTTGAAATAAGATTGTTATAGTTATAGAAATTGAACCAAAGTTTGAATATGATTATTACCTTGTATTAGGATGATAACCTACTGTAAGAAACAAAGATTTCTTGAGGTTGGATGATCACCTTACAAGATTGGAAGTGAGCTAGCAAACTTGAAAGTATTCTTGATTTTATGTAACTAGAACTTGTAGAATATATGAAGAACACTTAGAACTTGAAGATAGAACTTGAGAGAGATCAATTAGATGAAGAAAATTGAAGAATGAAAGTGTTTGTAGGTGTTTTTGGTCGTTGGTGTATGGATTAGATATAAAGGATATGTAATTTTGTTTTCATGTAAATAAGTCATGAATGATTACTCATATTTTTGTAATTTTATGAGATATTTCATGCTAGTTGCCAAATGATGGTTCCCACATGTGTTAGGTGACTCACATGGGCTGCTAAGAGCTGATCATTGGAGTGTATATACTAATAGTACATACATCTAAAAGCTGTGTATTGTACGAGTACGAATACGGGTGCATACGAGTAGAATTGTTGATGAAAATGAACGAGGATGTAATTGTAAGCATTTTTGTTAAGTAGAAGTATTTTGATAAGTGTATTGAAGTCTTTCAAAAGTGTATAAATACATATTAAAACACTACATGTATGTACATTTTAACTGAGTCGTTAAGTCATCGTTAGTCGTTACATGTAATTGTTGTTTTGAAACCTTTAGGTTAACGATCTTGTTAAATGTTGTTAACCCAATGTTTATAATATCAAATGAGATTTTAAATTATTATATTATCATGATATTATCATGTATGAATATCTCTTAATATGATATATATACATTAAATGTCTTTACAACGATAATCATTACATATATGTCTCGTTTAAAAATCATTAAGTTAGTAGTCTTGTTTTTACATATGTAGTTCATTGTTAATATACTTAATGATATGTTTACTTATCATAGTATCATGTTAACTATATATATATCCATATATATGTCATCATATAGTTTTTACAAGTTTTAACGTTCGTGAATCACCGGTCAACTTGGGTGGTCAATTGTCTATATAAAACATATTTCAATTAATCAAGTCTTAACAAGTTTGATTGCTTAACATGTTGGAAACATTTAATCATGTAAATATCAATCTCAATTAATATATATAAACATGGAAAAGTTCGGGTCACTACAGTACCTACCCGTTAAATAAATTTCGTCCCGAAATTTTAAGCTGTTGAAGGTGTTGACGAATCTTCTGGAAATAGATGCGGGTATTTCTTCTTCATCTGATCTTCACGCTCCCAGGTGAACTCGGGTCCTCTGCGAGCATTCCATCGAACCTTAACAATTGGTATCTTGTTTTGCTTAAGTCTTTTAACCTCACGATCCATTATTTCGACGGGTTCTTCGATGAATTGAAGTTTTTCGTAGATTTGGATTTCATCTAATGGAATAGTGAGATCTTCTTTAGCAAAACATTTCTTCAAATTCGAGACGTGGAAAGTGTTATGTACAGCCGCGAGTTGTTGAGGTAACTCAAGTCGGTATGCTACTGGTCCGACACGATCAATAATCTTGAATGGTCCAATATACCTTGGATTTAATTTCCCTCGTTTACCAAATCGAACAACGCCTTTCCAAGGTGCAACTTTAAGCATGACCATCTCTCCAATTTCAAATTCTATATCTTTTCTTTTAATGTCAGCGTAGCTCTTTTGTCGACTTTGGGCGGTTTTCAACCGTTGTTGAATTTGGATGATCTTCTCGGTAGTTTCTTGTATAATCTCCGGACCTGTAATCTGTCTATCCCCCACTTCACTCCAACAAATCGGAGACCTGCACTTTCTACCATAAAGTGCTTCAAACAGCGCCATCTCAATGCTTGAATGGTAGCTGTTGTTGTAGGAAAATTCTGCTAACGGTAGATGTCGATCCCAACTGTTTCCGAAATCAATAACACATGCTCGTAGCATGTCTTCAAGCGTTTGTATCGTCCTTTCGCTCTGCCCATCAGTTTGTGGATGATAGGCAGTACTCATGTCTAGACGAGTTCCTAATGCTTGCTATAATGCCTGCCAAAATCTTGAAATAAATCCGCCATCCCTATCAGAGATAATAGAGATTGGTATTCCATGTCTGGAGACAACTTCCTTCAAATACAGTCGTGCTAACTTCTCCATCTTGTCATCTTCTCTTATTGGCAGGAAGTGTGCTGATTTGGTGAGACGATCAACTATTACCCAAATAGTATCAAAACCACTTGCAGTCCTTGGCAATTTAGTGATGAAATCCATGGTAATGTTTTCCCATTTCCATTCCGGGATTTCGGGTTGTTGAAGTAGACCTGATGGTTTCTGATGCTCAGCTTTGTCCTTAGAACACGTCAAACATTCTCCTACGTATTTAGCAACATCGGCTTTCATACCCGGCCACCAAAAATTTTTCTTGAGATCCTTGTACATCTTCCCCGTTCCAAGATGTATTGAGTATCTGGTTTTATGAGCTTCTCTAAGTACCATTTCTCTCATATCTCCAAATTTTGGTACCCAAATCCTTTCAGCCCTATACCGGGTTCCGTCTTCCCGAATATTAAGATGCTTCTCCTATCCTTTGGGTATTTCATCCTTTAAATTTCCCTCTTTTAAAACTCCTTGTTGCGCCTCCGTTATTTGAGTAGTAAGGTTATTATGAATCATTATATTCATAGATTTTACTCGAATGGGTTCTCTGTCCTTCCTGCTCAAGGCATCGGCTACCACATTTGCCTTCCCCAGGTGGTAACGAATCTTAAAGTCGTAATCATTCAACAATTCAATCCACCTACGCTGCCTCATATTCAGTTGTTTCTGATTAAATATGTGTTGAAGACTTTTGTGGTCGGTATATATAATACTTTTGACCCCATATAAGTAGTGCCTCTAAGTCTTTAATGCAAAAACAACCGCGCCTAATTCCAAATCATGCGTCGTATAATTTTGTTCGTGAATCTTCAATTGTCTAGACGCATAAGCAATCACCTTCGTTCGTTGCATTAATACACAACCGAGACCTTGCTTTGATGCGTCACAATAAATCACAAAATCATCATTCCCTTCAGGCAATGACAATATAGGTGCCGTAGTTAGCTTTTTCTTCAATAACTGAAACGCTTTCTCTTGTTCATCATTCCATTCAAATTTCTTCCCTTTATGCGTTAATGCAGTCAAGGGTTTTGCTATTCTGGAAAAGTCTTGGATGAACCTTCTGTAGTAACCAGCTAGTCCTAAAAACTGGCGTATGTGTTTCGGAGTTTTTGGGGTTTCCCACTTTTCAACAGTTTCTATCTTTGCCGGATCCACCTTAATACCTTCTTTGTTCACTATGTGACCGAGGAATTGAACTTCTTCCAACCAAAATGCACACTTTGAAAACTTAGCGTACAATTCTTCCTTCCTCAATACTTCTAACACCTTTCTCAAATGTTCACCGTGTTCTTGGTCATTCTTTGAGTAAATAAGTATGTCATCAATGAAAATAATGACAAACTTGTCAAGGTATGGTCCACACACTCGGTTCATAAGGTCCATGAACATAGCTGGTGCATTAATTAAACCAAACGGCATGACCATAAACTCGTAATGACCGTAACGTGTTCTGAAAGCAGTCTTTGGAATATCATCTTCTTTCACCCGCATTTGATGATACCCGGAACGTAAGTCAATCTTTGAATAAACCGACGAGCCTTGTAGTTGATCAAATAAGTCGTCGATTCTCGGTAGTGGGTAGCGGTTCTTGATGGTAAGTTTGTTCAACTCTCGGTAGTCGATACACAACCTGAATGTACCATCTTTCTTCTTGACAAACAAAGCAGGAGCTCCCCACGGTGATGTGCTTGGTCGAATGAAACCACGCTCTAAAAGTTCTTGTAATTGGCTTTGCAGTTCTTTCATCTCGCTGGGTGCGAGTCTGTAAGGAGCACGAGCTATTGGTGCAACTCCTGGTACAAGATCTATTTGAAATTCAACAGATCGATGTGGAGGTAGTCCCGGTAATTCTTTCGGAAATACATCGGGAAATTCTTTTGCGACGGGAACATCATTGATGCTCTTTTCTTCAGTTTATACTTTCTCGACGTGTGCTAGAACAGCATAGCAACCTTTTCTTATTAGTTTTTGTGCCTTCAAATTACTAATAAGATGTAGATTCGTGTTGCCCTTTTCTCCGTACACCATTAAGGGTTTTCCTTTTTCTCGTATAATGCGAATTGCATTTTTGTAACAAACGATCTCTGCTTTCACTTCTTTCAACCAGTCCATACCGATTATCACATCAAAACTCCCTAACTCTACTGGTATCAAGTCAATCTTAAATGTTTCGCTAACCAGTTTAATTTCTCGATTCCGACATATATTATCTGCTGAAATTAATTTACCATTTGCTAATTCGAGTAAAAATTTACTATCCAAAGGCGTCAATGGACAACTTAATTTAGCACAAAAATCTCTACTCATATAGCTTCTATCCGCACCCGAATCAAATAAAACGTAAGCAGATTTATTGTCAATAAGAAACGTACCCGTAACAAGCTTCGGGTCTTCCTGTGCCTCTGCCGCATTAATATTGAAAACTCTTCCACGGCCTTGTCCATTCGTTTTCTCCTGGTTCGGGCAATTTCTAATAATGTGGCCCGGTTTTCCACATTTATAACAAACTACATTGGCATAACTTGCTCCGACACTACTTGCTCCACCATTACTCGTTCCGACACCATTTGTTCCTTTCGTTCTGTTAAACCCTGGTCCGTAGACCTCACACTTCGCCGCGCTATGACCATTTCTTTTACACTTGTTGCAAAATTTGGTGCAGAACCCCGAGTGATACTTTTCACACCTTTGGCATAGCTGCTTCTGATTGTTGTTGTTGTTGCGGTTGTTATTGTTGTTGGGATGATTGTTGTAGTTGTTGTTGTTGTTGTTGTTGTTGTTGTTGGGCCGTTTGTTGTAGTTGCGATTGATGTTGCGATTGTTGGGATAATTATTGCGATTATTATTGTAATTGCTGTTGTTGTTGTATTGGTGATTCTTATCACCGTTTTCCTCCCACTTTCTTTTGACTTGCTTCACATTGGCCTCTTCAGCCGTCTGTTCTTTAATTTTTTCCTCAATCTGGTTCACTAGTTTGTGAGCCATTCTACATGCCTGTTGTATGGAGGCGGGCTCGTGTGAACTTATATCTTCTTGGATTCTTTTCGGTAATCCTTTCACAAACGCGTCGATCTTCTCTTCCTCATCTTCGAACGCTCCCGGACACAATAGGCACAATTCTGTGAATCGTCTTTCGTACGTGGTAATATCAAATCCTTGGGTTCGTAACCCTCTAAGTTCTGTCTTGAGCTTATTGACCTCGGTTCTGGGACGGTACTTCTCGTTCATCAAGTGCTTGAATGCTGACCACGGTAGTGCATAAGCATCATCTTGTCCCACTTGCTCTAGATAGGTATTCCACCATGTTAACGCAGAACCTGTGAAGGTATGCGTAACGTACTTCACTTTGTCCTCTTCAGTACACTTACTTATGGAAAACACCGATTCTACCTTCTCGGTCCACCGTTTCAATCCGATCGGTCCTTCGGTTCCAACAAATTCCAAAGGTTTGCAGGCAGTGAATTCTTTGTAGGTGCATCCTACACGATTTCCTGTACTGCTAGATCCAAGGTTATTGTTGGTATGTAGCGCAGACTGTACTGCGGCTATGTTTGAAGCTAGAAAAGTACGGAATTCCTCTTCATTCATATTCACGGTGTGTCGAGTAGTCGGTGCCATTTCCTTCAAAATAGTCAAATGGAACAAGTTAATCATACAGAATATTAAGAGTAGTTAATAGTATTTCGTAGCATAATATGAACTCATTTATAAAAGCTTTTTCTTCATATTAGCATTTTATAAGTTTAAATTCGGGTAGTACCTACCCGTTAAGTTCATACTTAGTAGCTAATATACAATTCAACTACTACAATTCTATATGAAAAACTGATTATAATAATATTTCGCGTTCAAACTTTTACACAATATTTTACAAACTTACAATACCGCTTATTTTACATATAGCATGAAATATAGCACACAATAAATTTGATACAAGATGGTTGTGAAGATAATTCTAGCTAGTACACAAGTCGTTCAGCAAAGGCAATAAAGACACGTAATTCATACGTCCAGAAACAAGTCATGCATTCTGGTTTTACTAGGATTACTTCCCATCCTTGGTCTTGTGGAACATAACCGTTATGGCCGTTAATAAGACAGCGTGTTGTAACATTGTCAAAGGGACGAGGGTTACGTAATGTCCAACAGTCCCGTAACAATCTAAAAACCTCATTTCTTACCCCAATTACCGACTCCGTCACTTGTGGGAACGTTTTGTTTAATAGTTGTAGCCCGATGTTCTTGTTCTCACTTTGGTGAGAAGCAAACATTACTAATCCGTAAGCATAACATGCTTCTTTATGTTGCATGTTAGCCGCTTTTTCTAAATCACGAAGTCCAATATTCGGATATATTGAGTCAAAATAATTTCTTAACCCATTGCGTAAAATAGCATTTGGGTTCCCCGCAATATATGCGTCAAAGTAAACACATCGTAACTTATGGATTTCCCAATGTGATATCCCCCATCTTTCGAACGAAAGCCTTTTATAAACCAAGGCATTCTTGGAACGTTCTTCGAATGTCTTACAAACTGATCTCGCCTTAAATAGTTGTGCCGAAGAATTCTGACCGACTCTAGACAAGATTTCATCAATCATGTCTCCGGGTAGGTCTCTTAAAATATTGGGTTGTCTATCCATTTTGTGTTTTTATACTGTAAAATAGACAAGAGTTAGATTCATAAAAAAAATACTTATTAATACAAGCAATTTTTACATATATCATAAAGCATAAGCACACTATATTACTTATATTACACCACACGAATACAACTATCTTATTCCGACTCGCTTGTTTCTTCTTCTTCGGTTTTGGTTCGTTTTGCCAAGTTTCTAGGGATATATGATGTTCCCCTAATACGAGCCGTCGTTATCCACATTGGTTTAGAAAAACCTGGTGGTTTAGAGGTTCCCGGGTCATTGTTACAACTTAAGGACTTCGGGGGTTGACGATACATATAAAGTTCATCGGGGTTGGAATTAGATTTCTCTATTTTTATGCCCTTTCCCTTATTATTTTCTTTTGCCTTTTTAAATTCAGTTGGGGTAATTTCTATAACATCATCGGAATTCTCGTCGGAATCCGATTCATCGGAGAATTGGTAATCCTCCCAATATTTTGCTTCCTTGGCGGAAACACCATTGACCATAATTAACCTTGGTCGGTTGGTTGAGGATTTTCTTTTACTTAACCGTTTTATTATTTCCCCCACCGGTTCAATTTCTTCATCCGGTTCCGATTCTTCTTCCGGTTCCGATTCTTCTTCCGGTTCCGACTCTTCTTCCGGTTCCTCTTCGGGAACTTGTGAATCAGTCCACGAATCATTCCAATTTACATTTGACTCTTCATTATTATTAGGTGAGTCAATGGGACTTGTTCTAGAGGTAGACATCTATCACATAATATCAAACGCGTTAAGAGATTAATATATCACATAATATTCACATGTTAAAAATATATAGTTTCCAACAAAATTTGTTAAGCAATCATTTTTCAAGTAAACATGGTTGAAGTCCAGACTCACTAATGCATCCTAACAAACTAGATAAGACACACTAATGCAAAATTCTGGTTCTCTAAGACCAACGCTCGGATACCAACTGAAATGTCCCGTTCTTATTGATTAAAAACGTTCCATATTAATTGATTTCGTTGCGAGGTTTTGACCTCTATATGAGACGTTTTTCAAAGACTGCATTCATTTTTAAAACAAACCATAACCTTTATTTCATAGATAAAGGTTTTAAAAAGCTTTACGTAGATTATCAAATAATGATAATCTAAAATATCATGTTTACACACGACCATTACATAATGGTTTACAATACAAATATGTTACAACAAAATAAGTTTCTTGAATGCAGTTTTTACACAATATCATACAAGCATGGACTCCAAATCTCGTCCTTATTTAAGTATGCGACAGCGGAAGCTCTTAATAATCACCTGAGAATAAACATGCTTAAAACGTCAACAAAAATGTTGGTGAGTTATAGGTTTAACCTATATATATCAAATCATAATAATAGACCACAAGATTTCATATTTCAATACACATCCCATACATAGAGATAAAAATCATTCATATGGTGAACACCTGGTAACCGACATTAACAAGATGCATATATAAGAATATCCCCATCATTCCGGGACACCCTTCGGATATGATATAAATTTCGAAGTACTAAAGCATCCGGTACTTTGGATGGGGTTTGTTAGGCCCAATAGATCTATCTTTAGGATTCGCGTCAATTAGGGTGTCTGTTCCCTAATTCTTAGATTACCAGACTTAATAAAAAGGGGCATATTCGATTTCGATAATTCAACCATAGAATATAGTTTCACGTACTTGTGTCTATTTTGTAAATCATTTATAAAACCTGCATGTATTCTCATCCCAAAAATATTAGATTTTAAAAGTGGGACTATAACTCACTTTCACAGATTTTTACTTCGTCGGGAAGTAAGACTTGGCCACTGGTTGATTCACGAACCTATAACAATATATACATATATATCAAAGTATGTTCAAAATATATTTACAACACTTTTAATATATTTTGATGTTTTAAGTTTATTAAGTCAGCTGTCCTCGTTAGTAACCTACAACTAGTTGTCCACAGTTAGATGTACAGAAATAAATCGATAAATATTATCTTGAATTAATCCACGACCCAGTGTATACGTATCTCAGTATTGATCACAACTCAAACTATATATATTTTGGAATCAACCTCAACCCTGTATAGCTAACTCCAACATTCACATATAGAGTGTCTATGGTTGTTCCGAAATATATATAGATGTGTCGACATGATAGGTCAAAACATTGTATACGTGTCTATGGTATCTCAAGATTACATAATATACAATACAAGTTGATTAAGTTATGGTTGGAATAGATTTGTTACCAATTTTCACGTAGCTAAAATGAGAAAAATTATCCAATCTTCTTTTACCCATAACTTCTTCATTTTAAATCCGTTTTGAGTGAATCAAATTGCTATGGTTTCATATTGAACTCTATTTTATGAATCTAAACAGAAAAAGTATAGGTTTATAGTCGGAAAAATAAGTTACAAGTCGTTTTTGTAAAGGTAGTCATTTCAGTCGAAAGAACGACGTCTAGATGACCCTTTTAGAAAACATACTTCCACTTTGAGTCTAACCATATTTTTTGGATATAGTTTCATGTTAATAATAAAAATCATTTTCTTAGAATAACAACTTTTAAATCAAAGTTTATCATAGTTTTTAATTAACTAACCCAAAACAGCCCGCGGTGTTACTACGACGGCGTAAATCCGGTTTTACGGTGTTTTTCGTGTTTCCAGGTTTTAAATCATTAAGTTAGCATATAATATAGATATAGAACATGTGTTTAGTTGATTTTAAAATTCAAGTTAGAAGGATTAACTTTTGTTTGCGAACAAGTTTAGAATTAACTAAACTATGTTCAAGTGATTACAAGTTTAAACCTTCGAATAAGAGAGCTTTATATGTATGAATCGAATGATGTTATGAACATCATTACTACCTTAAGTTCCTTGGATAATCCTACTGGAAAATAAAAAAATTGATCTAGCTTCAACGGATCCTTGGATGGCTCGAAGTTCTTGAAGCAGAATCATGACACGAAAACAAGTTCAAGTAAGATCATCACTTGAAATAAGATTCTTATAGTTATAGAAATTGAACCAAAGTTTGAATATGATTATTACCTTGTATTAGGATGATAACCTACTGTAAGAAACAAAGATTTCTTGAGGTTGGATGATCACCTTACAAGATTGGAAGTGAGCTAGCAAACTTGAAAGTATTCTTGATTTTATGTAACTAGAACTTGTAGAATATATGAAGAACACTTAGAACTTGAAGATAGAACTTGAGAGAGATCAATTAGATGAAGAAAATTGAAGAATGAAAGTGTTTGTAGGTGTTTTTGGTCGTTGGTGTATGGATTAGATATAAAGGATATGTAATTTTGTTTTCATGTAAATAAGTCATGAATGATTACTCATATTTTTGTAATTTTATGAGATATTTCATGCTAGTTGCCAAATGATGGTTCCCACATGTGTTAGGTGACTTACATGGGCTGCTAAGAGATGATAATTGGAGTGTATATACCAATAGTACATACATCTAAAAGCTGTGTATTGTACGAGTACGAATACGGGTGCATACGAGTAGAATTGTTGATGAAAATGAACGAGGATGTAATTGTAAGCATTTTTGTTAAGTAGAAGTATTTTGATAAGTGTATTGAAGTCTTTAAAAAGTGTATAAATACATATTAAAACACTACATGTATGTACATTTTAACTGAGTCGTTAAGTCATCGTTAGTCGTTACATGTAATTGTTGTTTTGAAACCTTTAGGTTAACGATCTTGTTAAATGTTGTTAACCCAATATTTATAATATCAAATGAGATTTTAAATTATTATATTATCATGATATTATCATGTATGAATATCTCTTAATATGATATATATACATTAAATGTCTTTACAACGATAATCGTTACATATATGTCTCGTTTAAAAATCATTAAGTTAGTAGTCTTGTTTTTACATATGTAGTTCATTGTTAATATACTTAATGATATGTTTACTTATCATAGTATCATGTTAACTATATATATATCCATATATATGTCATCATATAGTTTTTACAAGTTTTAACGTTCGTGAATCACCGGTCAACTTGGGTGGTCAATTGTCTATATGAAACATATTTCAATTAATCAAGTCTTAACAAGTTTGATTGCTTAACATGTTGGAAACATTTAATCATGTAAATATCAATCTCAATTAATATATATAAACATGGAAAAGTTCGGGTCACTACAATGCTGTCTAGAGTTAGTTGTTCTGTTCTCTTGTAGTTCCGAGAATGGAATCCGATTGGTCTTTTCCACTAGCAGACACTAAAGAACTAGTTTTCTTCCTCCATTATGAATTTTTTTTGTTTTGTAGGATTTATATGAAATTAATATGCATTTAAATTTAAGTTTTGTGTGAATTTAAAAATAAAATTTACTTTATTTCATTAAGTTTAAAAAATAATTTCTAAAATTCGTCGTGAGTTAAACACTAGGTCATAGAACCGAAATTGCATTACCCAAGGACGGGGCGAAAAATTTTGTTATCATTATTTTAATATTATTGATTTAAAGTATGCCAAAAATATTATATGAACGTGGGGTTATATACCAAACTTCAAAAATATGTATATATATGTTTGTATTTTATCATGAACACAACAGGGTAAAACATCGCACTTTCAAAGACTGGCATTAAGTTCAGCAAAAGCTACTAATTTTGATGACAAGACGTAAAATATCAAATGTGATATAAAACAATATGTTTGCAAACTCGGTATTTTTAATCATTTTTCTACGCTAATCACCCTCATGAATTTAAATTTTTACTGATTTCGTGCAAATGAGGGCATTGCAAGATCTCAAGTGTGGGGAAGGGTTATAAATTCTTTCGGGTTTACACTTGGTTTAATTGCCAAATTTTGTGAAAGTTTGAAAAAATTTCAATTAAATGAATTCAAAATCATGTTTATACATATTTATGAACGATACAACTCAAAACGTTTGAATTCATTTAAAATGGAATAAAGGAGAATAAAAAGGCAAAGAAAAGAATAAATAAAAGCTAAGTGTGAGAAGAATTTACCAAAGTTCTTTAAAACATATATCGCATATTTTGTACAAGATTATTGCAGGTACTTTTGCTTTGGACTAAACTAATCAATTTTACCCGATTTATTGTAATATACTTGAAAGAAAGATGGATCCACACGATGAATCAATTCTATCATTAAAAGGAAGTAAAGTCTTCCGAAAAAGACACGCACTTCTTGATTTAGGTTCAGAAGTTGTCGTCTAGACCAGCTGTAGATCGACGAAAAATCTAGAAAAGTCATCTCAAAAATTAGCAGGGAATCTACGGACCTCAGCATCAAACAGGGTCGCCAAGTGGTCAGACTTATCCTATCCATGAGAGGATCTGTCTCGTAAAATAGGGAGAGCGCCGTGAAAATTAGCTTGATAAGACTAATGAATCAGACCCCCAGAATGGATAATCTTCTTAAAGATTAAAAATCAGCTTTTAAGCCTGATATTACTCAATCCTTGAGATTGACCTTAAAGATTGAGAATTGCAAACTCATGGAATTCGATGATATCTAAACTCGAGCTTGAACGAGAAAATATTTTGATCAAATTAAAACCGATTTATTTTCTGAAAACCTATTTTTAATGCGTTCATTACCATTGAACATAAAATCCTGAGAATTCATCAGAATTCATTAGGTCACCTGAACCAAATCGGGTGTTAACCGTAAGAACGGTGGTTGCATAGCATGGTCGAAGACAGGACCTTGTGCCAGACCGAAAAACTATAGGGTGATCTTTACTATTTCTCCTACAAAGGATAGTAATTGCATCCGACACGTTGTGAACCATGAACAAAAGCATGTCATTAGACATTGCCTTAACGATTGCTTGTTCAACACTTTCCTTTACAACCGGACGGTAGCTTACCAAAAGATATATATATATATATATATATATATATATATATATATATATATATATATATATATATATATATATATATATATATATATATATATATATATATACGGAGCAAGTAAACTGGACGTGTACTTTTCTAATACAAAGTTAGCAAGTGGGTGACACAAAACTACAAGTTTTGAGCTAAAATTTTAAAATCTGAAACCCACAAAACCCACAAAAATACTTTGCAAACACCGGTGAAGGGTTATTCCGGAAAACTTATCTAGGGTAAAAGCTAGAATGAATTTTCAAAAGATCAAATGTTTTCATAAAGATCCAATTTCCTTAAAGGATCTAAATTTTCATAGTCATGTGGGACTGTAAACCACATAGTTACTATCATTGTTTGTACCGCTGTATCAAAATCATTGATGTATAAAGTGAGACGACCCGTCCAAATCCATAAGGACGAATACAATAACATATGGATACATTGCGAGGTATTTGACCTCTATATGATACATTTTACAAACATTGCATTTATTTTTAAAAGACAACTTTCATTACATCGAAAGATGACAGGCATGCATACCATTTCATAATATCTAAACTATAAATGACCTAATCTGTCATTTACTTAACAATAATCTTTATCGAACTCAATGATTTGAATGCAACGTCTTTCGAAATATGCCATGAATGACTCCAAGTAATATCTTTAAAATGAGCTAATGCACAGCGGAAGATTTCTTTCAAACCTGAGAATAAACATGCTTTCAAGTGTCAACCAAAAGGTTGGTGAGTTCATTAGTTTATCGTAATCAATCATTTCCATAATTTTAATAGACCACAAGATTTCATTTATTCAATAATCATACACTCGCAAGTGTTAAAAATTCATTCGTATGGATTGAACACCTGGTAACCGACATTAACAAATTGAATATAGAATATCCCCATATATAAACATCGAAGTACTAAAGCAGTTCAAATTCTCTGACTGGGGCGTGTCAAAGCCCATAGATCTATCTTTAGGATTCGCGTCAATTGGTGGCAATTATAATAAACACCAATTCTTAGGCTACCAAGTTCAACAAGGTTGATATCCGGTATAACAATTCAACCAAAGAATGTAGTTTCGATTACTTGTGTCTATTTCGTAAAATATTTATAAAAGCAGCGCATGTATTCTCAGTCCCAAAAATATATATATTGCAAAAGTATTTAAAAAGGGAGCAAATGAAACTTACAATACTGTATTTCGTAGTAAAAATACATATGACATCATTGAACAAGTGCAAGGTTGGCCTTGGATTCACGAACCTATATTAATTATATATATATTTATATGTTGGTCAATATCTGTCTAATAATTTAGGTTAAATCATAGTGTACCATAATCCTAATGCTCGAGACTAATATGCAAAAGTCAACAAAAGTCATTTTGAGCAAAAATGACTTCCATGATTATTATATAACTTAAATATAGTCGTCTTATATATATTTAAATATATTTATCAGATTTTATTAAAGTAAATAATAAAAGTCATTTATTAATAAATAAGAATTTATATTAAAATATATATATATATGATAAAAATATACTTTATATATTTTAAATAATAAAATTCATAAAGTTCACTTAATATCATAAAAATATAGTGGTATGTGATATTAATGTAATTATATTACGTGTGGTAAAAAATATATCTTTGTATCATATAACTCTTTGATAAAATAATATTGCTAATAATAATAAGTAAAAGTTGTATTATTTTGTAATAATAATAATTATTATTGTTCTACTAATAATAATAACAATATTTATATTTACTAAAAATTGATATTATGATAAAATGATAATTTTTATTAAAATGATAATGATATTTTATATTAACAATGATATTCCTACAAATAATAATTTTTGTAAAAAAAATGATAGTTTTTAATATTAATAATACTTATAATAATAATAATAATGATAAAAATAATGAAAACGATATTTTTCTAAACCAATACCTTTCAATATTTAAATTTCATCATGATACACATACTCATTATTTCCCAATCAATTTGTTAATAGCTTTTAGTCGTCTTTTATATCGCATTCATAATAATGATAATAATAGTAATCATAATAATTAGATGTTACTAATATTAGTTTTAATTATAATAATACTAATAATAATAAATATTATGATAATATTAATGATAATACTAATAACTATTTTAATGATAAATAATAATACTAATTATAACCTTAACGATAATAACGATAGTAATAATAATAAAAATAATAATCTTTAATGATAATACCTTTTATTAATAACGATAATGATAATAATAATAATAATAATAATAATAATAATAATAATAATAATAATAATAATAATAATAATAATAATAATAATAATAATAATAATAATAATAATAATAATAATAATAATTTGATAGTAATTATATCGACGATAATAACGACGATAGTAATAATAATCATTTTAACAATAATACAAAAATTCAGTTGACTATAACTTCTAATCTGTTCATCGAAATCATTCGAGTTCTAAATGAAAAGTTCTTAATTTTTCGCTAGCTTTCCAACGACATGCATATCATATACCCTATACCAGTAGCATATGTATCTAATTTAGGATTCAACATAACCTATCTAACGATAATCTCAAAGATACAAGCATGCATAATCCTATTTACTTGAGCACTAGTCAGGGATACACTATTAATATATAAAAGTTAATTTATGAGTGCTCACGTATCAATATTGAGATTCAATATTGCAGGAAAAGTACGTAGACGCAACGGAGATGACAAACACTAAATTGACCTCACGAGCATACCCATGAACCATACCCATCACCTCCATAGCTATAACCCATAATTTCCTTAGCCCTATCCCACTCGAAAAACCCGTCTTGAGATAATTCGCTCATGACCTCGTCGTAATATTTTATATCTATTACTAATAATAATAATACTACTACTAATAATAATATGATTAATAATAATATTAATCTTAATAATAATAATCATAATAATATAAATAAAATATATAATACGGAGTAAGTAATAGAGAAAGAGAGATTGAGAATGGATACACTGAACCAGAATTCGATCGTTTATAATGTGTTCACCTCACCTACCCCTCATGCACTCGCATGAGAATGTGAGGGTGGCCTCATGCGAGTGCATGAGGCTTACATTCATCTCATAAATGAAATGTTGTGCTGCCGACACTTCTATAATGTTTATATATATATATTATTTAATATATAATATATTTAATCTTTAGAATTTATTAAATATTATATTATATTCTCGTGCATAGTTGATTTATAATTTTAGCACCAATGAATTGTACGTTGACGCTCAACTTACGTACCGGTTCCGGTTTTTCGAACGTCCTTTCGTACGCTTAGAAAACTTGTACTTTACGTTTCGCGACACGTACCTTTATCAATAATTAGATTTATTTCACCAATAATTATACTAATTGAAATGTAACTTATTCATTTGAGTTTTGTGGTCATTTGGTTCTATAAATCAATGTTTCGTTGTTTACCCAAGTATATTATTTTAAAACAAAACGTTTTATTATTATGTCCTATTACTTTATAAAATATATATATAAAGCTTTAATTAAATTCTTTTAATTCTATAAAACAATTTACCTTTATAAA
This sequence comes from Rutidosis leptorrhynchoides, assembly GCF_046630445.1. Taxonomy (NCBI): domain Eukaryota; kingdom Viridiplantae; phylum Streptophyta; class Magnoliopsida; order Asterales; family Asteraceae; genus Rutidosis; species Rutidosis leptorrhynchoides. The sequence goes on along the minus strand of NC_092342.1, from coordinate 40,046,091 downwards.
CAATAGGTTTTAATAACTCTGTTATTGAAATCGTTTTCATAAGTTTAAAACTAAATTAAATAAATATTATAAATTTTAGTTTTTCAAAGCTAATTATATTATAACTTATTTTAAATGTTGTAATAGATGGACATCGTTAATTCATAAAACGTTATAGGAAAGTAAAATTATATGTAAAGTCCAATGAATAAATAAACATACGAAATCATCTTAATGTAACTTATCAAACGGGTTTATCTTGTCGGCAGCCGTTAACTCAATAATTTACTCTGAAAATTAGATAAGTTAACTTATCCAGAGTCACAAGGAAATTATTGTAAAGTATGAATTAAAAATCCCTACTAACCCTAGTTTAATTCCCGTTAATTGACACATTTGTTCTTACTCGTAATTCACTTTACCAATTATTCCGAATATCGTTAAAAAAGGAAAGGTTTCCTAAATTAAAGTGGACCTCTTAACAGAGACTTGTAATCATACAATGTATCTGATAAATCAATCATTTGATATTATCTTCTACTTCCATTGATAATCATATTGAAACAAATACATTCATGTTTAGTACTTTGTTAATGTTTCAGGTTATAATATATTAATCATATCCGTTCATTTAATGGTTCGTGAATCTTCGGAATTTGGTCGAGGTTTAAATGAATGTATGAACATAGTTTAAAATTCTTGAGATTTAAGTTAACAAACTTTGCTTATCATGTCGGAAACATATAAAGATTAAAGTTTAAATTCGGTCTGAAATTTCCGGGTTGTCACATAAAGTGTGAGAATAAAAAAGTGATTCGAGTGAAGTGTGATTTATTTTCAAGTTCTATATTGTTTGAGGACAAGCAACGTTCAAGTGTGGGAATATTTGATAGTGCTCTAAATGAACATATATTTAGTATCAATATCCTTCCAATATGTAAAGCTTTTAGTTGCAATTGTTCTATTTTCAAGTAATATTCGTTTAAATAAATAAGTGCAAAGACAAAAGAAGAAAATGACGATTTGAAGACGCAAATGACCAAAAGCTAAAATGTACAAGTTACAATCCAAGTGGTTCAATTTATTGATGAGAAATGTGACGATCCGGAAATTTCCGACCAAATTTAAACTTTATCTTTATATTATTCTGACACGATAAGCAAAGTTTGTTAAGTTAAATCTCAAGAATTTTAAATTGTGTTCATACATTCATTATAACCTCGACCAAATTCCGATGATTCACGAACCTTTATATATAAATAAATATGTATATATATGTATATATATATATATATTATAACTTAAAAATATTAATAAAGTATTAAATGTATAATACTTTACATGAACGTATTTGTTTCAATATGTTTATCGATGGAATTAGAAGATAATATCAAATGATTGATTTATCAGATACACTGTGATATGATTACGGGTCTATGTTATAAGGTCCACTGTGATTTAAGAAATCTATTCTTTTTGACGACATTCGAAAAATGGTAAAGTGATTTATAAGTAAGAACGTGGAGTGTAAATAACTTAGATGTTGGATATCGACAAGTTAAGTGACTCGACATTTTTCATTAAGATTATTTCATACGTTTATTTAACCTTTGAACTTTATCGCATGCTTCACCAACAGACTGTAATTTAAAAACTTGAAACCTATTATGAAAATATATGATTTTACTTTTCTAAAACGTTTTATGATATAACGATTTCCATTATTTTAACCTTTAAACAAAATGCTTCTTAAATATATTTAGTTTTGGAAAACAAAATTATCATATTTATTTGATTTAGTTTCAAACGTACAAAAACGTTTTCAGTTTAAAAAGAACTTTATTATTAAAACGTATATAACTTTTATAAATATCTAGAACCACTTTTAACAACTCATTACTTAACCAGTATGATAAAGATAACGATATTTATATTTTATTTTATTAAATATATATAACGATTTAAATTAATATTATATATATTTATACGCGTATTATACATACATAGTTTTATACTTTTACTATACTTAAACTTTACCTTTACTTTACCTTAACTTTAATAATTTATACTTTAATAATTCACTTTAATAATTCATACTTTAATAATTCATTTTAATAATTCATACTTTAATAATTCACTATAATAATTCAAAAATCTATTATAAATAGAATTCAATAGGTTTCATTATTTGATAGAAACTTGAAAATATTTTCTCTAAACTCTCTCAATCGATTTACATATATATATTTACTCCGTATTATTTCAAGATATTATCAGTATACATAAAATATTACGACGGAGTGCTGTCCGAGTAATTTCGAAATTGTTTTTCGAGCGGGATAGAGCTAAGGAAATTATGGGTTAAAGCTATGGAAGTTATGGGTATGGTTCGGGAGTATTGCTCGTGAGTCAAACTAGTGTTTATCATCTCCGTTGCGTCTATGTACTTTTCCTACAATATTGAATCTCAATATTGATACGTTTGCGAATCCAAGGCCAACATTGCACTTGTTCAATGACGTCATATGTATTTTTACTACAAAATACAGTATTGTGAGTTTCATTTGCTCCCTTTTATATATATTTTTGGGACTGAGAATACATGCGCTGTTTTTATAAATATTTTACGAAATAGGCACAAGTACTAAAACTAATTCTACGTGGGTTTAAACCAGAAATATACCCTTAGCTTGGTAACATTAAACTACTTGTCTATGTACGGTAGGCGCGAATCCTAAAGATAGATCTATTGGGCTTGACAAACCCCATCCTAACTATGGGATGCTTTAGTACTTCGAGGTTATTTTAAACACACCTGATCTGGTGTACTTCAGAGGGTAAAACATGAACGTTAAGGCTTGTTACCGGGTGCCTACAACTTATAAAATACTTTTATACACTTGCGAGTGTACATATATTTATAAACGGAAATCTTGTGGTCTATTAATATATTGAAATGATTGTTATGATAAACCTATGAACTCACCAACCTTTTGGTTGACACTTTAAAGCATGTTTATTTTCAGGTATTAAAGAAATCTTCCGCTGTGCATTAGCTCATTTTAAGGATATTACCTGGAGTCATTCATGGCATATTTTGAAAGACGTTGCATTCAAGTCATTGAGTTCATCAAGAGTATTATTAAGTCAATTATAGTTGGATGTATTATGAAATGGTGTGCATACCGTCAATTTTCGTTGTAAAGAAAGTTTGTCTTTTAAAAACGAATGCAATGTTTGTAAAATGTATCATATAGAGGTCAAATACCTCGCGATGTAATCAACTATTGTGAATCGTTTATAATGTATATGAACGGGTCCTTTCAGTTGGTATCAGAGCGGTGGTCTTAGCGAACCAGGTCTGCATTAGTGTGGCTAACTGATAGTCGTTATGATGCATTAGTGAGTCTGGACTTCGACCGTGTCTGCATGTCAAAAGTTTCGCTTATCATTTTTGTCGGAAATCATCTGCTTATCATCTTTAGGAAATTACCTGCTCATTATTCTTAGTCTAGACACCTTTTACTGCATTGATTGCATGAATAAGTGTATAGACAAAATTCATATATTAGCGTATCTGTTACTGTAGACCTTGCCTAATATCTCTCGTAAATTTCTCCGTAATTTAAGGGATCCTGGTACTATATATATCTATGCACATTATGCATTGAGAATACCATCCAACTATCAATTTCTGTCACTAAAATCTTCATACCAAAAATCTTTTCTGTGATCTCTTAAGATGGCCTCTACGAATCGACCAAGTTCCTCTGACTCCGAAGACATCGTGACATGAGTACACCAACCAATCAACTACCGTGATTACTGGAGAAAATGGGGGTGGGTTCGCGACATACTCACCTTATGGAGAAGGGAAGAAGGTACTCCATATCGTGAACCAAATCTACCACCTAACCTTGGAGTACTTGACCCGCTAACCGGAGAACCCGTTCGCAACACCGTTTAGACCTTTTTTGCAAGAATTTTTCGTCTTGAGACTACCATTAACGGAACTAGAGAAGATATCCGACCTTTACCTCACACCGATAACCAACTAGGGTTAGTAGAAGAAGTTAAAGAACTCGGAGCTCGAGTGTTAACTTTAGAGAGTACGGTACACAATTTGCAAGCACCTGCAGTATCACCAACACCAGTAACATCACCAGCCTCAGCACCAACAGCACTAGTACCACCAACAACAACATCCGCATCACCAGCTTCGACATCTCATTCTGTACCTCGAGTATAATCATCGTTCTACATGACGTTCTACATCATTTATTTTCATTCGACATAGCGATTATGTAATCTCTAATGTTTTAGAGATTATATATTCTTGTTCTAAAGGTAAATCAAATGAGTTTAATATCATATTGACTCATTAAATCCATGATTACATTCGAAGAAAATATATAGGTATATATATATTTTTTTTCATAAAGATTGTAATTAAAAATTCTTTCGTATAAACTGTTAATGGTGAAAATATTTTAACGGGTAGGTAATACCTGAGGAATATTTAGATTTTACATTAATAAGTTACATTGTACATTCTTCGAATCTGATTCAACGGTCATTTACTATCCTACTTACAACCACCGATATACGTATCCGTTCACCGCAGAATAATCATTTTCATCCAATTTTATATTTGGATTTTGACCTATCAGAATCTAACAAGTGGCATAATGAAGAAAATATTGGACAAAATAAAATTTGTTAGAAACAAACAAATTAACTATGAGAAATTTTATTAAGAATCCACGCTAACTGTTCCTAGCTAACTGTTCCTAGCTAACTGATTACATTTTATTTATCGCAATTTATATTCTTGCAATTTTATTTATCGTCATTTAATTTCTGTTATTTATTTTTACGCACTTTAAATATCGAGACACGTATACAAGGTTTTGACATATCATATCGACGCATATATATATTATTTGGAATAACCATAGACACTCAATATGCAGTAATACTGGAGTTAGCTATACATGGTTGAGGTTGATTCTACAATAATATATACACTTTGAGTTGTGATCGAGTCTGAAACATGTATACGGGTCACGATACGTATTAATTAATTCGAATATTATATATTAAACTATATATGAATTATTGGACTGTTAATTGTGGATTATCGACTATGGACTAATAACATTGGACAATTAAATTGAATTAAAATATTGATTATAACATATGAAACTAAACAATTCTTCAAGTTTGCTACTTGATTTCATCCTAAACTTCATTTGTATCTTGACGATTACAATCTGCATTCAAATCTTTCATGATTCTTGAAAACACCTCAATCGAGAGGATAAACCAACCGCACTTCATCTACGGAAGAAAAGATCGATGCATATAGTTATGCACCTGAAAACACTCGGAACCTGAGTAAACGTTTAACACGTATCTGTGCTAGCTCCCTGGGTGTTGTTATTACCGAAAATAACTTTGCAATTCCTTTTCAAAGTAGCAAATTTTATCACAGCTCCAGTAAATCAACTTCGACTTTTCGTTCGAAACAACCATATCATAATTTTGATATATATGCGTGCTCTTTATTGTTACCGGGGAACCTTTTATATTCCACCATATTACCATCAACGTTTAATCATCAAAAAACACAATTCTCTTGAAACCACCTCGGATTGATAACCGATGACCCAGATATGGTAGCATTAAATGCAGAGGAAACAGCAAAATCGTAGATGGTCTAAACGGCCAAAAGTTTGATAATAAAGAATGGAATGTTGGGAACGCTCGATAGAAAATTTGGTACTAAAAAACAGATTGAGCTAACCATGAAGGAGACCAAGGACAAATACAAGGACCAAACCCTATATTCAAAGAATCCAGGTAATTCTGGATCCGATGAAATCTTTAGAGAATATCCTGCTTCGAAGTCATGTTAAAATCTTGCGGAAAATCTTTCTTCATCAACCTTCGATCTTAGAAATTCCAAAAATATCATCATAAATATCTTCGATATTTCTGAGGATATTTTCATAAGTATTCTTATCCGAAATCATTTATCTCTTCGCGATATCAGTGTTATATCATAAAGGAAACTGTTTAGTTTCTAAAATCTGAAATCTTCAAGTTTGAAGTATGAATGTTTTCGAAGTAGTGTTGGGAACTGAAGCATGAGTTATTATAATATAATGACACTTGATCAACGTGATTATATTACAGTAAGTCATGCTGAGTTTCTAATGAAACATGATGATTCACAGATCATAACGTCATCATGTGCCATGTTACGCGACTCTTACATTCTATCTAATCTCTAAACATATCAAGAACATAATTTCTTGATAATTCTGTCTTTTCTCTTGAATTCTGGTAATTTAACCAATCAAGATCGTGCTATTACAATTTCTTCCTTAGAACATTAGTCATGTTCATTCGAAACTCCATACTTACGAATTCTGAACCATTATTCGCTGACTTAAAGTCGAGAAGAGAAAACAAAAGGATGGAACTCCAAAATATAAAGGAAATAAAGAGGGTGGATTTATAATGAAATATCCGACAGAGCAATCAAAACAGATTATCGCAATTAACCAAAGAAGATCCTATTCCTTAATCTTCGAAGAATCAAATTTTATTCAGATTTTAAAGATTTCTTTAAATCCCTTGAATTCCAGAAATCCACCGTGACTACGTCAAAAGTTAAATTTCTATCTCAAACTGTTGTGACAGCTACCCTCGTACGCTTCACATAATCGAATTGTTTTATCTACATTACTCAGTAATGATGAAACTCTATTTATCAACTCATATTCGTCATGAAAACAGATTTATGGTTAACCATGACAACCTTACTCAAATTTCGGGACGAAATTTCTTTAACGGGTAGGTACTGTGATGATCCGGAAATTTCCGACCAAATTTAAACTTTATCTTTATATTATTCTGACACGATAAGCAAAGTTTGTTAAGTTAAATCTCAAGAATTTTAAATTGTGTTCATACATTCATTATAACCTCGACCAAATTCCGACGATTCACAAACCTTTATATATAAATAAATATGTATATATATGTATATATATATATATATATATATATTATAACTTAAAAATATTAATAAAGTATTAAATATATAATACTTTACATGAACGTATTTGTTTCAATATGTTTATCGATGGAATTAGAAGATAATATCAAATGATTGATTTATCAGATACATTGTGATATGATTACGGGTCTATGTTATAAGGTCCACTGTGATTTAAGAAATCTATTCTTTTTGACGACATTCGAAAAATGGTAAAGTGATTTATAAGTAAGAACGTGGAGTGTAAATAACTTAGATGTTGGATATCGACAAGTTAAGTGACTCGACATTTTTCATTAAGATTATTTCATACGTTTATTTAACCTTTGAACTTTATCGCATGCTTCACCAACAGACTGTAATTTAAAAACTTGAAACCTATTATGAAAATATATGATTTTACTTTTCTAAAACGTTTTATGATATAACGATTTCCATTATTTTAACCTTTAAACAAAATGCTTCTTAAATATATTTAGTTTTGGAAAACAAAATTATCATACTTATTTGATTTAGTTTCAAATGTACAAAAACGTTTTCAGTTTAAAAAGAACTTTATTATTAAAACGTATATAACTTTTATAAATATCTAGAACCACTTTTAACAACTCATTACTTAACCAGTATGATAAAGATAACGATATTTATATTTTATTTTATTAAATATATATAACGATTTAAATTAATATTATATATATTTATACGCGTATTATACGTACATAGTTTTATACTTTTACTATACTTAAACTTTACCTTTACTTTATTTTTACGTATATATAAGTAGTAGTATTATATATATATATATATATATATATATATATATATATATATATATATATATATATATATATATATATATATATATATATATATATATATATAAGTAGTATTATTATAAAAATATAGTTGTTAAAAATATAGTACGTAATCACTAGCACCCTGTGGAATGAACCGGACTTACTAAAAACTACACTACTCTACGATTAGGTACACTACCTATAAGTGTTGTAGCAAGGTTTAGGTATATCCCATCTATATAAATAAATAAAACTTGTGTAATTTCGTCATATTTCGTAGTAAACAATAATAGTATTTCGTACACCTCCGCTCGCACATCACATATGTAAACTATGTATTGAGGAATACCTAATTAGTCCTATAATCTATTTCATTCCAAAAATCTTTTCCTTGATTACACAAAATGGATCCTGTACCTAGTTCAAATTCCTTAGATTCCGACAACTATTCCGATATGGATTTCCACTCGAGCTCCGTAAGCAGTGTGACCGAAATGGATCAACCAATTAGCCATCATCTATTTTGGATGAATTGGGGATGGGTTCATAGTCTACTTAATCATTGGAGACAAGAAGAAGGCGATCCCTTCCATCCACCACATTCCCCTCTTGGCGAGGAACCTGAAGCACTTACCGGCGAACCTGTTCGTAATACCATTTTCTCTCTCATTTCCAGAGTATCTCGTCATGATTATATACTATCTCAAATTCTAGATCTTATTCGTCCGCTCGTCCGAACCGACAATCATCCCGGTGTAATAGAAGAAGTCAACGAGCTTCGCGCTCGGGTAGTGACTTTGGAGAATATGGTGCAAAGGTTACAAGCACCAGCAGTATCAACAGTACCACCATCATCAACACCAACAGTACCATTACCACCACCACTAACAACCTCCGCATCCCACACCTCAACATCACAATTTGTTCCACGAGCATCAACATCATACGCACCATAGATACCAAGGAGTACCAACAACAGTAACCGATGAAGTATTGATTCATAACTTCATTGGAGGAACATTCTGCGGCGATTATGTAATATCTAAAGCCTTAGAGATTACCTATTCCAACCGTAATCGTAAATCAGATAAGTGGACCTAAACGATAGAATGAAGAGTAGAAACCCTGACCGGAATAGTGCAGGATTTACAAGCTAGACTTGTTTTACTATCAGCATCAATAGTACCGTCAGTATCACCAACACCGGCAAAACCTGTAGCACTACAAGTTTCGCCAATTCCATAATCACCAACATCATCAAAATCAACAATGCGTATATTGTATCAACGAGTTATGAAGTATTAACTCATTCCCGCTGAAGAAATTATATGTATATTTAATATATATGAATTTTGAAATCAAAATAAATCTTTTCGTACTAAGCTCTTACGTGTGAATCTTAACTGGTAGGTACTACTCGGTTAGTTCATATTACTAATATGCAATGATGTACATCCTTCATTAACGACATAACCATCGTTAACTACAATCTCTGTTTCAAATTCAATGAATTCATGTTCATAATAAACTAAGTGTATTATTCAATTACAAGTTTGATTTTACACTTTCATTTTCGATGTACTCGAAATTTTCTAGAAAACATCATTCGTACCTTGCGAAGTTAGCAAGAGTTCCATGAGCACCAACATGATTCACTGAGGAAATATCAATAAAACTGAATAATGAAGTATTGATTACATTAGTGAAATACTCCGCGAAGATTATGAAATTTTTAATGTTTTAGAGATTATTCATTTCTAATCCAGCCAAAAATCAAATGAGCTTAATACGATATTAACTCATTAAATCTATATTATATCTGAAGAAAATATACATACATATATTTTCATAAAGACTGTAATAAAATTCTCTGGTACAAAATATTACTTGTAAAACTTTTAACGGGTAGGCAATACCCGAGAGATATATAAATTCACAATTAATATGTTACATTCTTCGATTCTGATTCAGCAAATCAACTTCGAATTTTCATCCTAATAAGCCTTATTATAACTGTGATATATACATTTCCTCTTTTCGTCATCGTTACCGTAAAACCGTTTATATTCCACCACATTAGTAGTAAACTTACCAGCAACATCATTGATCTTTAACTTTCTGAAAAATTATTATATTCATTAAAACCCTATCATGTACTCATCTGCATCTTGTAACGGTAATTGTCATACCAAAAAGCTTCAATCATTATTCTTGAATTTCCCAGCAATTCTACGCCAACAGTTATATATGTACATATAACGTCCATCTCCTAGACTTACACACTTCGAATGTGAAGTTTCTGAAAAACACCCTAAACTGCGAACTAGTTCTCCAAATTTTGGAAAAATGCTGATGAAGCAGTAAAAATTGTAAACGACCTTAACAGTCAAAAGTTTTATGATAAAGAATAATGTGTTGGCAAAGCTCAGAAAAATAGAAAGTTTGGAACTGGAAAACGGATTGAGCAAACCATGAAGGAGGCTGTGGACAAATCACAAAGACTAAATCTGCCTTCAAAGAATCCGAATGATTCAGTGTCTGCTGAAGTCTTTAGCGAATACCTTACTCCTTATTTTAAAACTCTTGCGGATAATATTCTTTATCATCCTCTGATCATAAGATATTCTAAGATATCATCATATCTTTCACTATAAATATCCTCGATATTTCTGAAGATATTTTCATAATTATTCTTATCTGAAATCATTTATCTCCTCGCGTTATCTCTATCATATCGTAAAGAAAATTGTTTTAGTTTCTAAATTTTGAAACCTTCGAGTTTAAAGTATGAATGTTTTTGAAGTAGTGTTGGGAATTGAAGCATGACTTAGTATAATATAATGACACTTGATCAACATGATTATATTACAGTAAGTCATGCTGAGTTTCTAATGAAACGTGATAGAGGTTCACCGATCATACCCTCATCATGAACCATGTTACATAACTCTTTCATTCTATTTAACCTCTAAACTATCAAGAAAATATTTTTCTTGATAATTCGGTCTTTTCCAAATATTCTGGTAATTTGACAAATCAAATCGTGCTATTACCTTTCCATTATACTTTGTATATTATGATAATTTAAAACTCCATACCTACGAATTCTGGACCATTATTCACTTAACTTGAAGTCGGGAAGAAGAAACAAAAGTATGGAGCTTCTAAATATATGGAAAAATATAAAGCTTGACAACAACACATAAATTACAGACCGTGTATATCAATACGTATTGCAACGTAAAGACACGGGAGAATTAAAAACATTATAACTCCAAGGTAATAGTAGAAGAAAATAACTTCCTCTGGTGGTAGATGAAAAAGAAGAATGAAGGATACTATAGCCAGAAAAATATCAAGAATCAGGACTGGATTTAGAATTTTTACAATCTATCTGGATGTATGAAATAAGGAAGAAGATTATAGGAGTGGTGAAAATAAATGAAACGGAAGAGGCCAATTTATAGCGAAATATCAGACATAGCAATCGAAACAGATTACCACATTTAATCAAAGAGGATAATAATTTTCTTGATTACCGGAGAATCAAATCTTTTATAGATTTCAAGGATTATCTTTAAATTTCTTGAAATCCGGAAATCCACCGTAACTACGTCAAAAGTTAAACCTCTATATCAACCTTTGGTGACAGCTTCACTCGTACGCTTCACATAATCGAATCATTTTATCTATATTAGTCAATAATGATCAAACTCTGTTTATCAACTCATATTCGTCATGAAAACATTCGTATTGTTATCCATGACGACCTCGATCAAATTTTGGGGACGAAATTTCTTTAACGGGTAGGTACTGTGACAACCCGGAAATTTCCAACCAAATTTAAACATAATCTTTATATGTTTCCGACACGATAAGCAAAGTCTGTAATGTTGAAATCTCAAAAACTTTGAACTGTGTTCATATAATTAATTACTTTTGGCTATGCTCGATGATTCACGAACATTTATATGTATAGATATGTATATATTATATATAGTTATCTTAATTGGAAAACGTTAACAAAGTATTAAATGTATAATACTTTACATGAACGTATTTGTCGACAGAATTAAAAGATAATATTAAATTATTGAATTATCAAGATACATTATGTTATGATTACGGGTCTCTGTTGAGAGGTCCACTTTGAATTAGAAAACCTCTTCTTTTTAACGATATTCGTAATAATTGATAAAGTGATTTACAAGTAAGAACAAATGTGTCAATTAATGAAGGTTAGACAAAAGTCAGTGGATAAATGAATTTCATAATATTCGACTGATCTATTTTTCAATCGTATGAGAACGATTTCAAAAACTGAGTTATTGTAATCTGTTATTTATAAAGATAAATTGATTATATAGAATTAGAAGAATTTAAGTAAAACTTTATATATATATATATATATATATATATATATATATATATATATATATATATATATATATATATATATATATATATATATATTGTTTCAAAAACGTAAATGTGATACGACATAGTAAATTCTATTATTTAAACGATTATATATAATAATCTTTGAAATATAATTAGTTTGAAAAGCTAAATATTATATTATTAGATAAATATTTCAAAAATATATATTATGTACAAATTTAATATTCTAAATGAAAATGTATATATACATATATTTTAACTTAGCCATAAAAAGTTTTGATTTAAAAGAATATTATTAAATATACTTTGATAAATAACGAGGCGTTGATTTATTGAAGCAAATGACCAAAACACTCAAATGTTCAAGTTACATTTCGAGTGATATAGTTTATTGGCAATTTAAGTCTATTTATTAATAAAGGTACGTGTCGCGAGACGTAAAATACAAGTTTTCTTAGCATACGAAAGGACGTTCGAAAAATCGGAACCGGGACATAAGTCGAGCGTCAACATACAAGTTATCGGAACTAAAATTACAAGTCACCTATACACGAGAATATAATATAATATATATATAATTAATATAAATTATATATTATAAATATAATTATATTAATATGTCGACAAGCTACACGATAAAATGAACAAGAGCTGGCCACAGTAGCCATGCGATCGCATGGCTGTGACCCTCAAATCCCATGCGATCGCATGGGAGGGTAAGAGGTGCCAAGTAGTATAAATTGAACGATTTCGGTTTCTGTGTTTCACTCCATTCACTTCTCTCTCGATATATATATATAATAATAATAATAATAATAATAATAATAATAATAATAATAATAATAATAATAATAATAATAATAATAATAATAATAATAATAATAATAATAATAATAATTATTATTATTATTATTATTAGTATTATTATTATTATTATTATTATTATTTTTATTATTATTATTATTAAGATTAATATATTATTAATCTTATTATTATTAGTAGTATTAAACATAAAATACTACGACGAGGTTATGAGCTAGTTATTTCAAAACAGGTTTTAAAAGCGGGATAGAGCTAAGGAAACTATGGGTTATAGCTATGGAGGTTATGGGTAATATTCGTGGGTATTGTTCGCAAGTCAAACCTAGTGTTTATCATCTCCGTTGCGTCTACGTACTTTTCTACAATATTGAATCACAATATTGATACGTAAGCATTTAAATCTTATCTTTTATATATTAATAGTGTATCCATGTCTAGTGCTCGAATATATATGTTTATGCATGCTTTAATTTTTTCGTTAGATAGTTTATGATGAATCACGAATTTGATACATATGTTATTGATAAAAGGTATATGATATGCATGTCGTTGGAAAGCTGTCGAAAAATTAATAACTTTTCATTTAGAAATCGTGTGTTTTCGAGGAACGGATTAAAAGATATGGTCAACAGAATTAATGTTTACGTTAATTGAAATTGTGTTTGAAACTGTAAATTAATATTTAAACAACTTGTCTATGAAATTGATAAATTGGATTTTTAGATATTACTAATCGAGTAAATAAATTTCTATATAAAGCACGTTTTGTTTTGTTGATCAATTGTCAAAGTTGACTGTCTTATCATGTTTTAAAGCTTTATAAACACTATAATCTGATTTTACAAGTATTGAGAAACTGTATGAAATGTTAAAATATATTCAATTGCCATGATCATTCAAATATAATATAACTCCAGAAATAAATAATGTTTTGAGTTTGATAAACTATAAGTCATTCAACTATCAAGACTTATACTATGTTAATATAACAATCATGTATAGATTTAAAGATCATATTGGGTCAGGTTGACTTTTTTAGATGACTTTTGTTAACTTTTGTATGACGGTCTCGAGCATTAGGATTGTGATACACTATGACCAGACCTAGCTTGTTAGACATGTATTGACCAACATATGTTCTCTAGGTTGATATCTACGGTTATTTTGCATTCCGAGTTTCAGTCACATTTCGGTGAATGACCTTATGTGCTGCTAAGGTGAGTTTCATTTGCTCCCTTTTTAATTGCTTTTGCAATCTATATTTTTGGGCTGAGAATACATGCACTTAATTTTAAACGCAATGGATACAAGTACATACTAAATTCTACACCGAGTTTGAACCGAAAATCCCTTAGCTTTGGTAACTAGTAACTGCCAGTTATAAGAACTGGTGGGCGCGAGTAGTTATATATGGATCCATAGGGCTTGACATCCCTGTCTGTTCCAGGTATAGAAACCCTAGCCTGAACTATAAAACAGATGTATACTATTTGAGTTTAGTACACGTTGGATTGCGTATATTGTACATGTTGGTTGCGTGTATGTTAAAATAGGGGTACTTATTATAGACGTTAAATTTTAGTTACCAGAGTGCTCAATCTTGTAGAATATTTTGATAAACGTTTCTGGATGAAACAACTGAAATCTTGTGATCAACCTTTATATACAGATTATGCGCAACATTAAAACTATGAACTCACCAACCTTTGTGTTGACACTTTTAAGCATGTTTATTCTCAGGTTCCTAGAAGTCTTTTGCTGTTTGCTTATATGTGATACAAGCTATGTTTATGGAGTCATACATGCTTTATTCGAGAAAACGTTGCATTCACAAAATCATCACCATGTATCTTATTTTGACTGCATTATCAACAGATATAGTATTCTAAACTATTAATTACGGTGATTGTCTATATGTAGAAATCATCAAACGTCAAAAACTTTGGAATTTGATATTCAACTATGGTGTGCCTTTTTAAAAGAATGCAATGTTTACAAAACGTATCATGTAGAGGTTAGTACCTCACTGTGAAAGCGATGAATGATGTATTTGTCCAAAGGGATTTGGAAGGATCATCAAAAATATGCGGATGACACAATCTTCTTTGGTGAATGGAGTAAACGTAATGCAAAAAACGTCTCTAAATTACTAAAATGCTTTGAAAACATATCGGGTCTAAAAGTAAATCTCAAAAAAGTAACTTATACGGAATTGGTGTATCGAAAAATAAAGTTGATGCTATGGTAAACTATATAAATTGTAAGGCCGGCACAACTCCATTCACTTACCTCGGACTTCCCATCGGCACCCTCACAACGAAAGCCTCGTCTTGGAAACCTATCATTGAGAAATTTGATAAGAGACTCTCCGACTGGAAAGCAAAATCAATCTCTTTTGGTAGACAACTAACTTTAATCAAATCCGTATTAACTAGTATTCCACTTTACTACTTCTCCTTATTTCATGCCCCCTGTAATATCATCAATTTACTCGAAGTGAAAAGACGAAAATTCTTTTGGGGTGGTACCGAAGCGGATAAAAAATTTAATTAGATCAAATGGGAACACATTCTTGTACCTTATGATAAGGGCGGTTTAAACATTGGCTCTTTAACTTGCAAAAACATCTCCCTACTATGCAAATGGTGGTGGAGATTCCATAACGAAAAAAACGCTCTTTGGGTTAAAATAATATCAAGCATTTACGGACCGGGGTGGGGGGGGGGGGGTTTGCGCTAATGATTTATCTAGAAATGTTTCAGGTTGCACCATTTGGAATGAAATAATTAAGGCTGGTCATATCGCGGACAACCTCGGGACAAACTTCACCAATTCTATCAACAAATGCTTTGGAAATGGTACCGATACCAAATTTTGGCACTACACTTGGTGCGTTACTGAAAAATTCTGCAATCAATTTAGAAGATTATACATGCTTGAAATCAAAAAACATGTACTGGTTGCTGATTGTAACACGACACAAAACTATACAACCATCGGTTTGTGGAATTGTTCTAGAAATCCACATGGACGTACCCTTAACGAATTAACGAAACTCAACAATCTTATATCCGCCATTAATTTAACTGATAAACCTGACACTTGGAAGTGGTCCTTAGACAAAGATGGTATGTTCACAACAAAGAAGCTTGCCTCCACCCTCGACAATACCAAACTCGCCACTCCACAACACACTTTTAAAACCCCTAAAAACAAACTTTTACCTCAAAAAATTAACATATTCATCTGGAGATTAATTTATGGTGGAATTCCCACTCGCATTGAACTAGACAAACGTAATATCGATCTCAACTCACTTCTTTGCCCATCATGCAACTCACATGTTGAAACCATTGAACACGTCCTTTTTTTTTTGTCCGAAAACATCAAGTGTAAGGCTATCTATACTAAATTGGTGGAACCTTCCTTCTAACACCCTCACCACCATTAACGACGTAACCATCTCGGAACATTTATTGTATTATTTGAGTCATTATTATTTATTGTTTACATTTATTATTATTATTATTATTATTATTGTTATTATTATTATTATTATTATTATTATTATTATTATTATTATGATTATTATGATTATTATATATATATATATATATATATATATATATATATATATATATATATATATATATATAGTGGTAGGATCAAGAGGGAAGTAATCAATCGGGGGGAAGCGGGGGGAAGCAAAAACTTTTTTTTTCGTTTTTTGAAAAAACTTTGTTCACGAACATTATAGATGGGATGAAAATATGAACATTTAGTAGAGACACTTTGTGATAAATGTTTTTATTTTGGCGGGAAAATGCTCGAAGAAGTAATATATAACAATTATCGTGTTTTTCGAGCGTATGTTGAGGTTTTAGCTATTGGGGTTTATATATTAGGGTTTAAATATTAGGGTTTATAGGGTTTAGAAATTTAGGGTTTAGATTTAGGGTTTAGATTTAGGATTTAGATTGAGTTTTTAACACGAACGGTTTATGGTTTAGGGTTTGGTGTTTTGGGTTTATGGAATAAACCCAAAACACCAAACCCTAAACTCTAAATTGGGCTAAATTTTACTTCACAAAACATGAAAAAAAAAACGTTCATATTCTTCACGAACAATATTATCTTGCATGTTATTTTTGTCGATCGTTTTCCCGCCTAAATAATAACATTCATCACGAAGTGTCTCTTCTAAATGTTCATATTTTCGTGTGATCTTGATGCCGGAAAAAAATTCCAAAAAAAACGAAAAAAAAAAATGTTTGCTTCCCCCCGATTGGTTACTTCCCCATTGATCCTGCCCCTATATATATATATATATATATATATATATATATATATATATATATATATATATATATATATATATATATATATATATATATATATATGAATTGCATAAGAATGATATAACCATGAATGCTTTCAAATGTTTAACGGGTGACACATTTTGTGCTCGGCTCATTTAGCTCATTTACAAGACCCACTAGACTTGTCTCTATATATTGAGTTTTAGGAATTGATACCAATTGACCTGTTACTGTATATTTTGTATATGACTCAATAGGTTAAAGGAAAACCCGTTGGACTTTTATTTTTTATTTAGGATTAATGATACGCATATCCGCATGACAATGCGGATTACGCATCCAAAGCCCTGAACCGCACACTAATTGCCATGTACAACATATGGCACGAGTATAGTCACACTCTATGCGCCTATACCATCTGATGTGAGTTGCGTATACTTGCATAAGGGTCCAATATATTCTAGAAGAATATAGGGTATAATTAATTCGGATTCTTTTCCTTAAATAACGAAAGTTAGTTAGGATGAGATTGCATTTAATTAGGGAAGAGATTCTATCAAAACCCTAATTCGTGAGCCTATAAATACATAGCTCACAAACCCTAAAAATATATTCGATTACTCATACGTAACGAAAAGCATACACATCATTATCGTATGAACAAGCTTTATACGATCTAAAATGTAAAGACTTTCAGGTATGTCTCGAACTATAAAACCTTCATGTCTTTGGGCCACTCAACCCCGTATGCTGGGTTGTTGGTGGACTCTCAAATCGGCTACCTTGTCGGAATCGAAACGATACCGATGTGGGTTATCCATGACTAAGTGTCGGAGGTTCGAATATTGTTAGTCCTTAAACCCTATCATGCACTCAAGCGTAGGTTCACCTTGACCTCGTGAAAATATACTTGATCATTTGGCGCCATCCGTGGGACCGGTTATATGAACAAATAAGATTGGAATTTATGTTGTGTATACTTTATTATATATATCTTCTTTCTGTAAAACCTTTTTGTTTAATTAATCGGTCACTTTCAGGTTTTCAAAATTGTCAGCAAGAATCGGTGGGGGAAGTAAGAATGCCAAAAATCAGGGGCGATCGGATTCTCTGATAAGTCCGGGGTTTCAAACACCTACATCGACTATTATGAATACACCACCGACGCCACCTGCACCAGTCAAAGGCACATCAAAGCCTCTATCGACATCAAATGTCGAAACGAGATCTGTTGCATCATAAACAATCCTAAAAGAACCATCTAAGAATTGGTGACACTCTCCTGATGGAAGCGTATTAGAAACAGGAACTAGCTTCAAACCATTCGAGGATCTGCCTCCAAAAAATCTGAGCTTCGGTTCTCCAAGCGATACCGTTCCACCAGGTTTCAAAGTTAAAACCACCTGTATGGGCACCATACCAATCATCACCTCGGTTGAACCTAAAACTACTATTGAAAGGGTTACTACCGAGAGTGCTCAGGAAAGAATCAGGCAGATGGGTCTGAGAAATCCAGATGGTTCATATATTATGCTGACACCGCAACGAGGGTCAACGATGTATGCGTCTTCTCAACCAATCCCTAATGTTACAAGCAACCAATATAGTGGGATGCAATATGTCTCGACTCAGTCAAACAGCTTTATATCTCAGTTGCAGCAAGTCGCACCACTGCATTTGGCACCAGCTTTCAATGAACCAGCACGAGTACAAGAATTTATGAGCAATTGGTTCGCAGTGATGCAAGGACAAAAAGCTAAGAAAAGTCTTGAGCTATCTCCCACAATGGAAAAGTTTGTGCCACATATTGAAAATCACCCCGTCATAGTAGCACATGTGTTACCTTTAACATTGGGAAGTTATGATGGATTGTCATATCCAGGCGATTTTTTGCAAAAATTTGAAGGAACGGCAAGAACGCACAGTTAGGGTGATGCAGTAGCATGCCATATGTTACCAATAGTGCTGCAAAGAGTAGCAAGGGAATGGTTCAATAACTTACCAGCCCAAAGCGTAACAGGTTTTGTGGACTTGCGCTCAAGATTTCTACTAAAATATCACAATCTGCGACCCCGCAAATAAACACATGTCGAATGCCACGACATTAAGCAGAAACTAAAAGAAAGTTTGGGAGAAGTCATAGACAGGTACTCCAAGGAGGTGGCCAAAATACAAGACCCGCCAGAATGCCATAAGGTGTCCAACTTTATACACTGTATAGATAAGGACAGACATTTATCCTTATGGCAGAGGTTGCACCGAAGAGTACCGGATACTTTCGCAGAAGCTATAAAAGAAACGCATGATTATATGCGTGCACAAGAAGACATAAAGCAAAATTGCGAAAATACCTCTTCAAACATGGATATTGATGACGATTATTATCGAGTGCGAGGAAGAGGATCAGAATCTGGCAAGCGTTATGGTGGTAGTGGGCCATCTCGAAGCAGTAATTACAATGGCGATAAATATCACAAGTTTAATAATAACAAGGGGGAGGAAGTCAAAGGTTTAAAAACGACCATGCCGACAATGTTGCATTGATAAAAGACCTCACTAAAACACCAAAAGAAATATTAGCTACAGAGGCAGTATGTAAAAGTTTCGATCCCCCAATACCTTTGTCAAAATATGAGAATAGAGATAAAAGAAAATTTTGCGACTTTCATGGCGATTACGGTCATGAAACCAATGAATGTCGGCATCTAATTGAAAAGGTAGTTGCTGAACTTAAAAGTGGAAGATTGCAACACTTGAAAAAAGGTGGAAAAACATCAAGTTAGAAGCCAAAAGGAGAAAAAGAGTATCCATGGCAAAGAAAGAATGATGAAAAGGAAACAGATAAAACCATTAACATGGTGACCAGCGGACGAGCAAATTAGAGACGCAAATTAGAATTGTCAGAGGAATGGGAAAACACTCTCATCCTATTTCTGGCCATAGCGCAAGAACCCTCGAATGCGCCTATCACAATTAAAGGGCGCGTTAAAAGATGTGGGTACATCATAAAGCGATTGCACGTAGACACTGGTTGTGGTGTTGATAATGTATGAACATTGTTTTCGGTTGCTGCCTGGAGTGGTATGAGCCAAGCTGATAGTTCCTAGTACCGCATTATCAGGGTTTTCCGGAGAGTCCGCATAGCCAATAGGGATCATCGAGTTAGAATTAGAGCTGGTAGATGATGATAATAAGGAGTTAGTAAGAAGTACAACAGTAGAATTTGCTGTAGTGAGGTCTTACTCGAAATATAATGCGCTTTTAGGGCGCACAACTTTGCAAAAGTTGGCAGCTATTTGTAACATCCCACATTTTTCCGTTAAATTATTTTAACGCCCGTCTTTTTATTTTAATAATATCCTTCGTATCTAGATTCGTATCCTCCGTTAGCTAACATTCTTAATATTTTTGTTATCAGATTATAACGTCTCCCGTACTCTCGTGTAATTCAAAATAATTCGTTCAGTTAATTCCCGCACCCGACTACAAACTTGAGGGACCAATGTTGCCAAATGACCAAAGTTTTAACTAGGTCAAATGGTCAACATTCACCACCTCCACTCATTCATCTCCTTCTTTCTTTCGTACTTCCATTATTTTTCTCTCAACTTTCAAATCCTTAATTCATCATCTAAATTCGATTTTGGAGGCTAACATCAAAACAAATTACATATTTGGAATCCTCTCTTCATCCTCCACAACTTGATACCAATTTCACCTCATTTGGGTAACTTTCTAAAATCACTATATTTTGTGTTCTTGATGTTTTTAACTTATAAAAGTGTTAATTAGTGTCTATGGCTCAAGTCTAACATGAATATATGATTTGTATGCTCGATCTTGTTGGTTTGAAGTAACTAGCATGAACTTGAATTTTGATGTGTTGTTCTTGAGATTTAGTTGCTTAAAAGTTGATTGATGTTAAAAGTTCATGTGTTAATTGTGTTACTAGTATCACTAGCTTTAATTTGATGTGTAGGTTGCTTTAGAAAACTTCATAAACTTGATTATTGATTTTGGTGATGATGATTAGGGTTTGATAGAACTAAATATGAACATTTGATGCATTGAATGCCATGAATTGTTGTTGGTAAGTGTTTGGTTGGATTGTATGCTTGATTACCTTCGAAACGGCATATCATACATGTAAATTGGTTGCCCGAATCATGAAATGAGATTTATGAACTTGGATACAATTAAGGATGAGCATTTAATGCGGTTTTGGTTGTTGTTAGTGGTAGATTGATTGATGAAATATGCTTAGTTGTTTTTCTCATCAAAATACCTTTCCGATGATATAAGATACATGTTTTGATGGTTTGCGAATCATAAATTGTGAATGTTTGAAGTTTGGTTCGTGCATTTGTTTGTTGCAGCAAAACAGGGCCGGCATACTGATCTGGACGTCGTCCAGATTTTTGGATGCCGTGCAGGCCTTCACATTTGGACGCCGTCCAGCAAATTTAGACGCCGTCCAGATGAACTACCAGGGACTGTTTTGCTTGGTCGTTTTACGAAAAATGTTTGCTATGCTATGGACCTCCGATTCACATGTAACTTGTTCTAACATGCTTATATATGATTAAAAACCTCAGAAAAATAGTTCGGGACCCGATCCGAACGTGTTAACTTTTTCGTTGACTTTGACCCGACCAAAGTTGACTTTTAATCAAACTTAACCAAATACTTATGCAACCATTCTAACATGTTTTTATACTTGTACTTCGCATGAAACTTGACAATTTGATTCACATGCTATAATAATCGAGTCAAAACGAGCCATAGGACTAATTGAACACTTTGACCAATCGTGTTTACCGTTATTGATACAACCTATTTGTTTAGGTCGAGACTAGCATTATTTCTTGCACACGTTTACTTGTGAAGTACTTTATTACTCGTGCACTCAAGGGGAGATCATAGTCCCACTTTTACTCTTTTAAACTTACATTTGGGATGAGAGAACATAAACGTTTTGTTTTACTAAGTGAACACAAGTATGAAAACAAACACCCTACATACGAGTTTATAACAAAATCCTCAATTCGATTATCATTAGTTACACTTGATGGGTGTAAGCATGAACTTATGTTATGTGGATCCATATAGGTTTGACAAACCCTCATTCGGACGGTTCGCCACCGTCATATCGGATGAAATATATTTTCGAGAATTAGTGTATGTTCTAACACTATTGTGATGGGGTTCTATGGAAGCAAAGTTAAGCCTTGATAATTGGGTGCTCGTGAATATTAACTTTTGGAATGTATTACTATTATTTCAATCTTGCAAATCTTGTGATTCAACTTACTTATTTACTCACTTACTTACTTAAACCTATGATTTCACCAACGTTTTCGTTGACAGATTTCTATGTTTTTCTCAGGTCTTTGAATGATATGTGATACATGCTTCCACTCATTATTTTGATACTTGCATTGGATGTCGAGTATATATGCATACATGGAGCGTCTTTTGACTTTATTTAAAACTGTGTCGCATAGGTTTCATTTGTACTTATAACCTTGTAACGTAACTTTTGGTTGAACAATTCTTGTAAACTTTGAAACAAATCTTTACATTTGAAATGAATGCGACATATCTTTGGTCAAACGCTATTTTAAATACTTATGACCACGTAACGGGACCTAAGTAGACGGTGCCGTCAATGACGATTTTGTCGGGTCGATACAGATGGTATCAGAGCGTTGGTTGTAGGGGTTTAGAGTTCATTGGTGTCGACCCCGAGTCATAGGGTACATTAGTGAATCTAGACTACAACCGGCATATAGACTTGAAGTAGGAATTACTTGACTAATTGTGCATTTATACTCGAACTCATCTATTCACATCTAACTCTATTTCATCTTAATTGCACGTTGTTTAATTTGATTGACGCGCCACCTTGACTTTATGAAGCAATGTTAAATGCACAAGTGAATTAGGATAATATAATTGCCGGGATTATATTATGGTGATTCATGTGGATATTCCAACATTATGACATAAAGAATCTAAGGCGAGTCAAGCAAAATTTTCTCTCTATCCTTATTCTATATCAAGGTTAGTATTATTGAGAATACTAATCAACGATATCTTTGTGTCATGAAGGAACGATGGCTCACCAAGGTCAACACAATACTCCTCCCGAAACTCTCGACCAAGCTCTTCAACAAATCATAGCCACCGCCGTGGGATAGGCCGTGGCCGGTCACTTCTCCAACAACAACAACAATCATGGGGCCGGTAATTCAAATGAGGGGTGCTCCTACAAAAACTTCATGAAGTACAACCCTCCCACTTTCGATGGAACCAGGGGACCGGCTGCTCTCACCCGATGGTTCGAACAAACGGAATCTTTTTTTAGCATAAGCAGTTGTCAGGACCAAGATAAGGTTAGTTTTCCACCCTCACTCTCACCGGTATTGCTCTCTCATGGTGGAACAAGTATGTACAATCGGTGGGTATCGATGAAGCCCTTACACTCTCTTAGAACGAATTAAGAGAAAGAATGATCACCGAATACTTCCCGCGCGAATAGGGGTCAAGAAATTTAAAAATAGCCCGAAATGACCTCGAAGCTTATAATCAACGGTTTGCCGAACTAACCTCAATTTGTCTAAACCTCCAGGCTCCCGGGCCCCAAGGAGTTGAGTTTTACATGGATGGCCTCCCTAAGAGCATTCTATATGGGGTAATGCCATCACGACCCGCCGACCTACAAGAGGCTGTGATGATAGCCCGCCGATTTATAAAAACGGTGGACGAAATTGAAGCGCCGGCACCAACAGCCGAGGCCCAACCGGGCAACAACAAAAGAAAACGGGAAGGCTCTCCATCAAGCAACCACAACCACAACGAATCCACCAAGAATCCTTTCACCCCCGGCGGCAGGAAAAGTTATGTTGGAACTCGACTTTTTTGCAACAAGTGCCACAAACATCATTATGGAAAATGTGGCAAACCATTTTGCACCAAGTGTCAATGAAGTGGCCATGTATGGTTGTAAAGGTGTCGCCCCCGTCGCTAAAAAGGTGCCCAGTGCATGCAGAAGGGGTGCTTGTTTCGAATGTGGCCAACTGGGTCACCTTAAGAATGCATGTCCCAAGAAGAACGCCAACCCCAATGTACGCGAATGAGCTTTCAACATTAACACCTAGAATGCCCGGAATGACAATTAGTTACGGGTACATTTCTTCTCAACAACTCTTATGTTTCATGTTTATTCGATTCGGGTGTCGATAAATATTTTATATCCAAGGCATTGGAGCCTACTCTTTGCACTCCACTACTCCCCCTAGATATTACTTACGCCATTTAAGTGACCAACGGAAACTATTGTGTGCCAACAAATTTTTATCGGAGGGTGTACGTTAAACTTTTGAGTAAGAAGTTAGAAACTGACTTGATGTCTATAGAATTAAGGAGCTCGAAATCTATTCGTTAAGAAGAAATGTTTCCCCACATATATGTATTGATTATCGTGAACTAAATAATTTTCAGTTATGAACCAATATCCTTTTTCCCCGTATCAGTGACCTCTTGATCAAGTACAAGGATCTCGTGTGTATTGCAAATCGATCTCCATCCTGGTTATCATTAATTGAGGGTTAAGGGAGACGATGTCTCCAAAACGCTTCCCGAACTCACTACGATAGTTATAATTTTCTTTCAATATCGTTTAGTTTAACTAAGGCTCCGTTCGTATTCATAGACCTCCTGAACCGCGTATGCAAACTTATCTAGACAAATCCATTATCGTATTTACAAATGATGTCTAAACCTATTCAAGTAAAGAAGAAAACGAAAAACGTCTCCGTCTTACGCTCGAACTCTCGAGAAAGGAGCAACTCTATACCGAATTCTCCAAGTGAAAATTTTGGTTAAACGAAGTTCAATTTCTAGACCATGTTGTTAGTGGTCAAGGTATTACAATAAAATCTCGCAATCGAAGCCACACGTAATCGGGAAACCCTCACGACTCTATCTTGTATTTGTAAAATCTTAGATCTCGCCGGTTATTACTGAAGATTCATTTCCGACTTTTTCTCGTGTTGCACAACCTTTAACCTCGTTAACTCACTAAGGGAAAAATTTAAACCTCTCCGTGTCCGAGCCTTGAACGTGATTTTTCACACCAACCTTACTAGCTAAATTCTTGTAGCACAAGATGGAACCCAAATATGGAAATATTTCTACTTGAACGCCTGAAAGGCATACTCTCTCGACTCGAAATCAAGGAAACTAAAATTCGTTATTTTGCACGAAGAATTTGAATACATAATTATGAATCCGATCAATCTTCTCATCACCACGTACCACGTTACATAACTCTGTTATTTCACTATGACCGTCTGATATTACTGGGACCCAAGATAACACACAATCCAATGATACCTCTTTCTTCTTTGACTTATCGTCCTTATGCTTCTGATAATTGGCCATCTACTACTCAACCCCGAACTATACAACTATGTGTACTATCTCATTTCCCACTAAGTCTCAACATTTGGCCACTAGATGCGCGATATAGCTACCTCAAGGTATAAACTCATCCTATTCTAAGTTCTCATTTCACTCCTATCTTTTCGCTCGTACTTTCGTATAAGGAAACCTTTTATATAATTGCTCAATGGAGAGAGAGACTCTTCACGTATTACTAGTATTCACCACGAGGGGGACTAGCCCTGATGAACATTTTTCAGTAGCCGATAAGAAACCTGTTCCAACGAACGCTTTCGAGCCCTAACTAACTTGTTCAAACATATCTTAAGAAATTCTATTCCAACACGGTGTACCATTGTCAATTATCCCGGATCGAAATACTCGTTACACATCTAGTTTACAAGAAGCCTTAGGAACACGTTTAGACATGCGTACCGCGTATCTTCCACAAACCGACGAACCAAGCAAACGAACGATTTACATCTTGGAAAGACATGTTACAAACTTGTATTTTCGCCTTTAGTTGATCCCTCTTACAACAGTAGTTACCACTCATGTGTTAACGGGCACTTTTTGAAACTTTATATAACCGCAAATGTCGTTCTCCTATTCGTTGGACCGAAGTAGGTGACAAACAAATCACAGGATCCGAACTTATTCAAGAAACAACCGTTGAGAGAGTTCAAGTCCGAGAAGGGCTCAAGACGGCCCGTAGTCGCCAAAAGGACTATGCCGATGTTAGGCGTAAACCTTCCGAATTCCAAGTCAGTAACCGTGTAAAAAAAAAACGTACCTTGGAAAGGTGTAATCTGTTTTGGGAAATCGAGGAAAGTTATATCCGCAATATTGATTCTTTTGAAATCTTGGGGCGTATTGGAACCGCTTCTTACCGTTTAGAACTTCCGACTCAATTAAGTTTCCGTTTACCCTACGTTCCATGTAACAAACTTAGAGACGTGTCAAGCGGAACAGGAACATGCTACTCTTCTAGATAAACTTACTATCGATGACAAACTTCTCTTCGTAGAAGGACCAGTTGAAATTGTGGATCGTAAAACCAAGCCTTAATACAACGTAAAACCCCGACTATCCAGATTCGTGGAAATGCCCAAGGACGTATCTTCTCTTATTCGTAGATTGGACAACACAAGGTCCCTAGTAAGAGACATCGACTATTACTTCCAACTAAATATCGGGATGAAATTTCTTTTAAGGTGTGGGTAATGTAACATCCCGCATTTTTCTGTTAAATTATTTTAACGCCCGTCTTTTTATTTTAATAATATTCTTCGTATCTAGATTCGTATCCTCCGTTAGCTAACATTCTTAATATTTTCGTTATCGGATTATAACATCTCCCGTACTCTTGTGTAATTCAAAATAATTCGTTCGGTTAATTCCCGCACCCGACGACAAACTTGAGGGACCAATGTTGCCAAATGACCAAAGTTTTGACTAGGTCAAATGCTCAACATTCACCACCTCCACTCATTCATCTCCTTCTTTCTTTCATACTTTCATTATTTTTCTCTCAACTTTCAAATCCTAAATTCATCATCTAAATTCGATTTTGGAGGCTAACATCAAAACAAATTACATATTTGGAATCCTCTCTTCAGCCTCCACAACTTGATACCAATTTCACTTCATTTGGGTAACTTTCTAAAATTACTAGATTTTGTGTTTTTGATGTTTTTAACTTATAAAAGTGTTAATTAGTGTCTATGGTTCAAGTCTAACATGAATATATGATTTGTATGCTCGATCTTGTTGTTTTGAAGTAACTAGCATGAACTTGAATTTTGGTGTGTTTTTCTTGAGATTTTGTTGCTTAAAATTTGATAGATGTTAAAAGTTCATGTTTTAATTGTGTTACTAGTATCACTAGCTTCAATTTGATGTGTAGGTTGCTTTAGAAAACTTCATAAATTTGATTATTGATTTTGGTGATGATGATTAGGGTTTGATAGAACTAAATGTGAACATTTGATGTATTGAATGCCATGAATTGTTGTTGGTAAGTGTTTGGTTGGATTGTATGCTTGATTACCTTCGAAACGGCATATCATACATGTAAATTGGTTGCCCGAATCATGAAATGAGATTTATGAACTTGGATACAATTAAGGATGAGCATTTAATGCGGTTTTGGTTGTTGTAAGTGGTAGATTGATTGATGAAATATGCTTAGTTGTTTTCCTCGTCAAAATACCTTTCCGATGATATAAGATACATGTTTTGATGGTTTGCGAATCATAAATTGTGAATGTTTGAAGTTTGGTTCGTGCATTTGTTTGTTACAGCAAAACAGGGCCTGCATACTGATCTGGACGCCGTCCAGCAAATTTGGACGCCGTCCAGATGAACTACCAGGGACTGTTTTGCTTGGTCGTTTTACGAAAAATATTTGCTATGATATGGACCTTCAATTCACATGTAACTTGTTCTAACATGCTTATATATGATTAAAAACCTCTGAAAAATAGTTCGGGACCCGATCCGAATGTGTTGACTTTTTCATTGACTTTAACCCGACCAAAGTTGACTTTTAATCAAACTTAACCAAATACTTATGCAACCATTCTAGCATGTTTTTATACTTGTACTGTAACATCCCGCGTTTTTCCGTTAAATTTATTTTTAACACTATCTTTTTTTTTTAAATAATATCTTTCGTTATTTATATTCGTAGATTCCGTTGACAAACGTTCATAATATTCTCGTTATTTAATTATAACATCACTCGTTTACTTCAGCGTTTTTTTTTAATATTCGTTTGGTTAATTCCCGCACCCGCTTTGAAACTTGAGGGACCGAGGTTGCCAAGTGGGCAAACTAGTTGACTAGGTCAACTAGTCAACCCACCTCATCCACCCATTCACTTCCACTCACCTCCTCATCTCTTTCTCTCCTTTTCTCTCATCCATTTTTGAACTCAAACACCCATCTTCACAAAATCATCATCTAAATCCGAATCAAGAAGCAAACATCAAAACAAATTACATATTCGTGATCCTCTCTTCATCCTCTACATTTTGGTACCAATTTCATCTCGTTTGGGTAACATTTCTAAAACACTAAATTTCTCTAAATTCGTTTTATATACTTGAAATGGTGTTAGTTAGTGTCTATGGCTCGTGTATAACATGAATATATGTTTTGTTTGCTCGATTCGTTGTTTTGAGTAACTAGTTTGAACATTTGAAATGGGTGTGCTAAATCTTTGATTTTGGATGAGTTAATGTTGTCAAATTGTTAAAGTTCATGTTTTAATTGTGTTATTAGTATCACTAGCTTCGTTTTGATGCGTAGGTTGATTAAGAAAACTTCAAACACATGATTATTTATTTTTGTGAATTTTGGTTAGGGTTTGATAGACTTAAAACGAACTTTTTGATGCTTGAATGCCATGAAATGTAAATTGTAAATGTATAGTTGTAATGTATGTTTCATTACCTTCAAAACGGCATATCATATGTGTGAATTGGATTCCCGAAACTTAAAATGCATTTGATGAAATTGAAACTTTGAAAATAAACCTTTATTGATCACTTGACGAGATTTCAGTTATTGTAAATGATTTTTTTGCTTGGTGAAAGGTAGTTAGTTGTATTCCTTGTCAAAAGAGCTTTCCAACGATATAAGATACGCATTCTAAGTGTTTACGGGTTGTATTTTGTGCTAAAATGAATTTGGATCAAGACTTGAACTTTTGAAACAGCTCAGGTACCAAGCCACGCCTAATGTCGCGGCGCGGCCCTCCTTTGTCGCGGCGCGGCAATGGCCGTGTTTGGGGACTGTTCAACTTTACACGTTTTCTTTTAATTCCAACTATGCTACGCACCTCCGATTAACATGTAACTTGGCCAGCATGCTCAAATATGACTTCTAAGCATAGAAAAATAGTTCAGGACCCGACCCGAACGTGTTGACTTTTTCGTTGACTTTGACTTGACCGAGTTTGACTTTTAGTTAAACTTAACCAAACGTTTATGCAATCATTCTAATCTTATTTTATACTTGATTCTTGCATGAAACTTGACAACGTGATTCACATGTTATACTATTCGAGTCGTAACGAGCCATAGGACTAATTGAACACATTTCGACCGACCTTGTTTGTGTCTTACCCGGTATTGATACAACTTACTTGTTTAGGTCAAGACTAGCATTGTCCTTTGCACACGTTACTTTGTGTAGTACTTTTCATACGTGCACTCAAGGTGAGATCATAGTCCCATCTTTCAAACAACTTTTATGCTTTAAACTATGGGATGAGAAACATATACTACGAAAACGAACATTCCACGTACGGGTTTGAACAAAAATCCTCAATTCAATTATCATTAGTTACACTTGCAGGGTGTAAACGTGAACTTATATTATGTGATCACATGGGCTTGACGAGCCTCATTCGGACGGTTCGCTACCGTTAGCGGATGAAATATATTTTCGGGTCTAGTGTATGTTCTAACACTACGCAAAGGGTGCAAAATAGTTAAGTTTGATAATTGGGTGTCCGCGATACAAATAACAACTTTGGAATGCAAATGATTTTGATAATCATCTTATATTAAATCTTGTGGTTCAAATACAACGTTTACTAAAACACCTATGATTTCACCAACATTTTTTGTTGACAGTTTTCTATATGTTTCTCAGGTTCATACTTGGCTATTTGATACATGCTTCCGCGTACACTCATACTTGCTTGGAGTCAAGCATACATGCATACACTCTGATTTCTTGCTTGGGGTCAAGCATACATACATACATACATACATACATACATACATACATACATACATACATACATACATACATACATACATACATACGCTAGTGATAGCACCTTTGGATTCAAACATATCGTTTACATACTTACGCTATTTATAGCAACCATGATTTTAAACTAATTATGTCGCAAGTTATCCCATTTATAATTTATACTTTTGCAAACTTAAAATTGTTGTCGAACGGTTTTGTAAACTAAACTTTGCAAGCATGATACGTTTCAAAAGAACGCGACATAATTTTGGTCAAACGAGTCTCATATAGGGACTACGACCACGTAACGGGACCTAAGTTAGCGGAGCCGTCAATGACAATTTTGTCGGGTCGTTACATGTACCTCGCATGAAACTTGACAATTTGATTCACATGCTATAATAATCGAGTCGAAACGAGCCATAGGACTAATTGAACACTTTGACCAATCGTGTTTACCGTTATTGATACAACCTATTTGTTTAGGTCGAGACTAGCATTCTTTCTTGTACACATTTACTTGTGAAGTACTTTATTACTCGTGCACTCAAGATGAGATCATAGTCCCACTTTTACTCTTTTAAACTTACATTTGGGATGAGAGAACATAAACGTTTTGTTTTACTAAGTGAACACAAGTATGAAAACAAACATTCTACATACGAGTTTAGAACAAAATCCTCAATTCGATTATCATTAGTTACACTTGCCGGGTGTAAACGTGAACTTATGTTATGTCGATCCATATGGGTTTGACAAACCCTCATTCGGACGGTTCGCCACCGTCATATCGGATGAAATATATTTTCGAGAATCAGTGTATGTTCTAACACTATTGTGATGGGGTTCTATGGAAGCAAAGTTAAGCCTTGATAATTGGGTGCTCGTGAATATTAACTTTTGGAATGTATTACTATTATTTCAATCTTGCAAATCTTGTGATTCAACTTACTTATTTACTCACTTACTTACTTAAACCTATGATTTCACCAACGTTTTCGTTGACAGATTTCTATGTTTTTCTCAGGTCTTTGAACGATATGTGATACATGCTTCCGCTCATTATTTTGATACTTGCATTGGATGTCGAGTATATATGCATACATGGAGCGCCTTTTGACTTTATTTAAAACTGTGTCGCATAGGTTTCATTTGTACTTATAATCTTGTAACGTAACTTTTGGTTGAACAATTCTTGTAAATTTTGAAACAAATCTTTACATTTGAAATGAATGCGACATATCTTTGGTCAAATGCTATTTTAAAGACTTATGACCACGTAACGGGACCTAAGTAGATGGCGCCGTCAATGACGATTTTGTCGGGTCGCTACACTATTCCTTCCACAGTGCAAGGTCTTATAAAGTTTCCAACTCCATTAGGAATCGTGACAATAAGGTCTGGAAAACAAGATGCAAGTGTTGCGGCTGTAGAACAAGCCAAAAAACAGCCAAGTGAAGAAGAACAGCTCTGAAGCTGCATGATTATCGCAAACCCGCGATATCCAGAGCAAAAAATTAAAATCGGCGAAGGGTTGTCTGATGAAACAAAGTTTAAGCTTCGTAACATATTAGCTTCCAATACAGATGTCTTTGCATGGAAAGAAGCAGACATGACCGGTGTGCCAAGAGAAATAGCTGAGCACAAACATAACGCAAACCCAAGTCTGACACCGGTACACCAAAACAAACGCGGTATGGCACTGGAAAGAAGTGAATGGTTGAAGGCAGAAGTTGAAAAGTTGGTCAAAGCAAATATATTACGAGAAGTGAGGTGCCAGACGTGGGTAGCAAACCCGGTACTGGTAAAAAAGCCTGATGGGTCTTGGCGCATGTGTGTCGACTTCACTGACATCAATAAGGCCTGTCTCAAAGATAATTATCCTTTACCAGAAATATACTGGAAAGTTGAATCGCTAGCTGGCTTCTGGTATAAATGTTTTCTGGATGCGTAGAAAGGATACCATCAGATACAGATGGCAGCAGATGATGAGGATAAAACTGCCTTTCACACCAGCCAGGGTATCTATTGTTATACAAAGATGCCGTTTGGTTTAAAGAATGCTGGAGCAACATACCAACACGTAATAGATGAGGCTTTTAAAAATTAAGTTAGCAGAAATTTAGAGGCATATGTCGATGATTTGGTAATAAAAAGCATAACAGAGCAAGGTTTGTTGGAAGATATATTAGAAACGTTTGCATCGTTGAGAAAGATAAACATGAAGCTCAATCCGTCGAAGTGTAGTTTTGAAGAAGAGGAAGGAAAATTTCTTGGTCATATAATCACTGAGCGCGGGATACGCGCAAATCCAAAGAAAATAGAGGCCATCGAAAATATGCCGTCACCCAGAAATAAAAAAGAGGTGCAAAGTTTAACGGGTAAATTGGCCGTGTTAACCAGATTCTTATCAAAATCCGCAGAGCGATCGCTCCCATTTTTCGGGACATTAAAAAATTGCTTAAAGAAGACGGATTTCAAGTGGACAGAGGAAGCATAAGTGGCGTTTCAAGAAATGAAAAAGCTGTTATAGGAGTTGCCAACGAAGACTGCGCCTATTGCGGGAGAGACGCTGATACTTTACTTAGCAGCATCAAAAGAAGCGATAAGTTCAGTATTGATAGCGAACAGGGGGCATGTATAAATGCCTGTATATTTTGTTAGTAAAGCTCTAACATGAAGCAAATTAAATTACCCTGCGATCGAAAAACTAGTTTATGCGCTCGTGCATACGGCTAGACGCTTAAGAAGATATTTCCAAGCGCATCCAATAATGGTCCTAACAGACCAACCAATAAAGCAGGTATGGCAAAAATCAAAGCATTGTCAAAAATTTAAAATTGCTTAAAAAATTCTCGCAAATTTATATTCTCGGATAATTGTTGAGCAGGGGCTATACAAACCAGAAAATTCTGGTCGCATGGCTAAATGGGCTATTGAATTAGGTGAGCACGAGATAAGCTTCTCACCAAGAAGTGTGGTAAAAGGACAAGTCCTAGCAGATTATCTGGCTGAAACAGCCGGAGATATTGAAATCTCGCATGAATCAAAAGAAATACCACCTCCGCCCGAACAGCTGTTGGAAATGCACACAGATGGGGCTTGTGGTCCGGAAGGTGCAGGGGCAAGAATAGTCCTGAAAAGTCCAGAAGGAGAAGAATATACCTTTGCGCTGCGTTTTAGCTTCCCTATAACTAATAACGAAGCTGAATATGAAGCATTGTTATCTGGAATGCGAGTAGCAAAATACTCGAAAGTAAAAGAGCTGTCAGTGTATGTTGATTCACAGCTAGTTGCAAATCAATTCAATGGGATATTAGAAGTACATGATGAATCGATGCAAAAGTATCTGAAACTTGTGCAAGAACTCGCAGTAGACTTCGATTTATTCCAGATAACGCAGGTTTCAAGAACATTGAATAAAAAGGCAGATGCGCTCAGTAAGCTGGCTGCCTTAACATTTAGCCATTTCAAGAAAGAAATTTGGGTTGAGGAAGTGAAGATTAAATCTATTGATACAGACGGTGTATCCGCCGCAGTCGAAGAAGATGAGCCAAATTGGATGACACCGATAGTGGAATTTTTGAACACTGGTACATTGCCGATAGATTCAACAGAGGCAAGAAAGATTAAAATGAAAGAACCGATGTATTTGCTAAACAAAGGCACTCTGTACAGAAAGTCTTTTTTGGGGCCTCATTTGCGGTGTCTTAATCCAACTCAAGCAGAGTCAATTATACGAGAAGTGCACGAAGGAATGTGCGCTTTGCACTCAGGACACAAAACAGTTGCGTCCAAAATAATACGGCTTGGATACTATTGGTCGTCAATGTACAGAGATGCCATGGAGGTAATACGCAAATGTCAGTCATGTCAGCTGCACGCGCCGGTAAGCAAAGCTCCGCGACATCCAATGATACCAGTCAAGTCACATTGGCCATTCTGCAAATGGGCAATAGATATAGTGGGACCATTCCCTGCAGGACCAGGAGGGGTAAAGTTTTTGGTCGTAGCCATTGATTATTTTACAAAATGGGTAGAAGCCAAACCATTGAAAACAATTTAAGGCAAGCAAATCCGAAATTTTATATGGGAAAACATCGTCTGTCGGTTTAGGATACCAAATGAAATAGTGAGTGACAATGGTACACAATTCTAAGGTAACCCATTCAGCGATTGGTGTCAAGAGCTAAATATAAAACAAACCTTCACATCAGTTGCACACCCCCTAGGCAAACGGCCAGTGTGAGGTAACAAATCGAGATATCATGTTAGGTATCAAAGCAAGACTTGGGTTGTGCCGAAGGGGTTAGATAGATGAACTACCAAACGTGTTGTGGGCACACCGCACGACCCCAAAAAGTGCGACTAATGAAACACCTTTTAGTTTGGTGTACGGGTCCGAGGTTGTAATACCCGCGGAGATAAATGTACCAACAATGTGCATAGCTTCCTTCGATGAAAGTAGCAATAACGAGGAACTACGTGAAAATCTAAATTTGATTGAAGAACGCAGAGAAATGGCGGCCATAAAAGAAGCAATCAACAAGCAAAGAATTGCAAGCTACTATAACATTAGCGTACAACCATTATCTTTCCAATTGGATGATTAGGTTTGACGAAAAAATGAAGCAAGCAGAGCGGAAGATACGGGTAAACTTGGACCTAAATGGGAAGGACCATACAAGGTTATTGGTGTAAGCGATACAAGGGTGTATCGTTTAGCAAGTTTAGATGGAAGAGTAATAAAACGCACCTGGCATGCGCAAACACTCAAACGGTGCTACATATGAAAAACAACATAGGATTGATCACCCCAAACAACTGTTTAAAAGTTTCTATTATGTAAAATTTTATTTTCCATTGTAAAAATGACAACTAAGTGTTGGTCAAATAATATGTTGAAATAAATTGAATCATGCAATTTAAGCCAATAACTTGTATATTTTTACATTTGTTGATTGCATGCCCCTTAAGTCGCACAGGGACACACTCCGAGTCTCAAGGGGCAAAGTTTAGTTTGGTTACTATTACTATTTTTAATGGTGACAGTAGTAAAATATTGGATTGTTTCAAACGCTTGTACACCGCGCAAGACGGAGACTTGCACAGTTTAGACTATAAAATACAAGTTTGGTTTACTTGTTTAAAAAGCCCGAACATTGTCGTGGCCGGAAGACTCTTGAGTATAGACATTGGTTTGTCTATAATACAGATAAATTATATTGGATTGTATATGCGTAAACACTTATAATTTTTTTTTATAAAAGTGTTGAGTATAAACTTATAAGCATTGGTTTACTTACTTTATGTATAACATTGGATTATTCGCACAAGAATAAAAAGAGCATGAAACGATTGAAGGGTCGCTCCCGTCATGAAGTCATGGCATTTATTCTAAAAAAGAATTATTGCATGATAAAAATTGTAGTGAATCATTATATCCGCCATAGTGATTTCATAAAAACACAATAACTGCACTTTAACCAATAGAGATATTCGATTACAATAAATCGAACCTAACAATTATAATTAGGACAAAAAATATAAATTCAGACGCTTAGCATAAAAGCGTGACTTGTACAAAATATGAACTAGCATATGCTAATATAGAAGAAAATAATAAAAAAAAGGTGGCATTGGCTGGAAAGTTTGCCCTACACTAAAAAGAATATGCCATCCTCGCCCGCAGCGATCAGACGCATACCCTGCTTTAAACATAAAAGAAAAATATAATATAGGGATGTGAAACCTCCAAGGTTGTTAGGCCCATACCTCACTAGCTAAAATTTCTATCCAAAAATGGATAAACATCATCCATTTTGGGTAGTCTAACAAGCTCAGTTGAGCTTGTCATTCAAAATCTCCTGCGCGGAGACGTTGGGATCATTGATCAAAAATTGCAAGCGGGGAATTGGAATTTGTTGAAGTCGGGCACAAGCTTTGTCACACCTTTCTTTTGCTCCATCATAGAGCAGCTCACCAACATTCGGAGGAATCATGGGGGTACATACAACTCTTGGCGAATAACATTCCAGAACAGGGTACGCTCATAAGTACGCGCGGCAACCATGGCTGCGCCGAATCGCTGCTCGACCTCTTTGCAGTCAAGAGCATGCTGGATGATCGTCGGAAGACCCTTCTGGAGAATGTCGTACTTCGACTTTACAGCATCTTGCTTCACGCCCCATGATTCCTGGGATGCAATCCAATCACTAAAGCTCTCATTCAAGAAGACAACATGGCTTTCTGTCTCTTTAAGCTTTGTGAACAAAGATGAAATTTCGGACTCCATAAACCTCTTTTTAGCAACATGCTGGTCTTCATCTCGCTGCTTCTTAAACATCAGAACGTTTATGTGATGACCCGTCCAAATCCACTTAGATGAATACATCATTCATTGATTTCATAGTGAGGTTTTGACCTCTATATGATACGTTTTGTAAACATTACATTCTTTTGAAAAGGCACACCATAAATGAATATATAAATCCAAGGTTTTCGACGTCTGATGATTTCTACGTATAGACAATCACCGAATATAATAGTTTTAACAATACATCCGTTGAAAATACAGTCAAATAAGATACATGGTGATGATTTTGTAAATGCAAAGTTTTCTCGAATAAAGCATGTATGACTCCATGCACATAGCTTGTATAACGTATAAGCAAACAGCGGAAGACTTCTAGGAACCTGAGAATAAACATCCTTAAAAGTGTCAACACAAAGGTTGGTGAGTTCATAGTTTTAATGTTACGCATAATATGTATATAAAGGTGGATCACAAGATTTCAGTTGTTTCATCCAGAAACGTTTATCAAAATATTCTACGAAATTGAGCACCCTGGTAACTAAACTTTAGCATTATAATAAGTACCCCTGTTTTAACATACATGCAACTAACATGTACAATACACGCAATCCAACGTGTACTAAACTCAAATAGCATACGTCTGTTTTATAGTTCAGGCTAGGGTTTCTATACCTGGAACAGATGGGGATGTCAAGCCCTATGGATCCATATACAACTACTCGCGCCCACCAGTTCTTATAACTGGCAGTTACTAGTTACCAAAGCTAAGGTATTTTCGGTTCAAACTCAGTGTAGAATTTAGTATCTACTTGTGTCCATTGTGATTAAAATAAAGTGCATGTATTCTCAGCCCAAAAATATAGATTGCAAAAGCAATTAAAAATCGAGCAAATGAAACTCACGATACTGTATTTCGTAGCAGTTATTCATATGACGGCACTGAACAAGTGCAGGGTTGGCCTTGGATTCACGAAGGAGGCTGTGGACAAATCACCAGGACTAAACCTGTATTTAATGAATCCAGATGATTCTGTATCCGATGAAATCTTTAATGAATATCTTGCTCCTACATATTCTAAATCCTTGAGAACAAATTTCTTCATCATCTTCCGATCTTAAATATTTCAAGATATCATCTTATCTTTCGTTATAAATATCTTCGATATTTCTGAAGATACCTTCATAAATATCTTTATCAAAAATTATCTATCTCCTCGTGCTATCTATGTTACATCATAAAAGAAACTGTTTTAGTTTCCATCATTCTATAAAATTTGAGTTTAAATTATGAATGAATTCTGGAGAAGTGTTAAGAATTTGAGCATGAGTTAGTATAATATAATGACACTTGGCCAACGTGATTATATTACAGTAAGTCATGCTGAAAATTCTAATGAAACGTGATGATGATTCACAGATCATAACGTCATCATGTGCCATGTTACACGACTCTTTCATTCTACTTAATTTCTAAGCACATCACGGAAATATTTCCTTGATATTTTTGTTCTTCCGTAATTCCAACAGGTTGCTAATAAATCGTGCTATTTCATTTTCTTTCTGATTAGAAGATTTCTATAAATTCCTTGAATTTCGGATATCAACCGTGACTACGTCAAAAGTCAAGACGAATCTTTATTTCTCATTTCACTCTTTTGTGATAGCTTCATTCGTACTCTTTGCATGATCGAATTATCTTATCTATATTAAGAAACGGTGATAAAATTCTATTCTATCAATTCATATTCGTCATGAAAACACTCTTATTGTTAGCCATGACAACCTCGATCAAATTTCGGGACGAAATTTCTTTAACGGGTAGGTACTGTCACGACCCGGAAATTTCCGACCAAATTTAAACTTAATCTTTATATGATTTTGACACGATAAGCAAAGTCTGTTAGGTTGAGTCTTGAAAATTTTGAACTGTTTCATATATTCAATTGACCTTCGACTGCTCTCGACGATTCACGAACAATTAATTGTAAATAGATATGTGTGTATGTATATATAAATAATAATTCGAAATATAATTTGAAGTATTATGTGTTGTTGTTATTAAAAATTAATAAAATAAAAATACGATATTATAATAATTATTATTTAGAATATATCTATATATATAAATAAAGTATATTAAAAATAAATATTAAATGATTGTAATACTCGTTTGATGTTCCGATTGATATTAAGTAAGTTAAATTCAAACTTATGTAATTTAAAATAAACGGTGATACGAAAATGCGTTCTATAAATTTTAGACTTATTAAAAATATATTTACGAACTATTTGATAAGTTTTAACACTTTTTATATTTTACCCAGAATTGAGAGGGACATTTGATGTAATTTTTACTTAACAAATTAATGATCGAATTTTATACCATAATGACCAAAATAAGTAAATATATTTAATCTAAAAATTTGGGATTTTTTTGAAGACTTTTATTCGCCACTGATTAACAACAGAGTTCGATGTACCAGTCCAAATTTTAATAGGGATAAGAGTGTCGGTAGAATAGAAACAAAAATCATTCACATGATTTAATCACATTGAAGGTGGCAGCTATTAATTGGATACCAAGACTTTATATATTTATATATATACATATAATGTACATTATGAAATAACGATCACACCATCTTTCTGTTTTCTAATTCTTTTATTTCCACAACCCATTCAATAACACACCCTTAGTTATCACATTTGTTCATTGTTATTCTGTCCGATCAGCCCAAGAACTCAAACACCAATCAATAACCCACCACTACTTGTTTTACTACTCGAAAACATACACGTATACATGATATTATAATCCAACAATTTCAGTCTCGGTTGTAAACTCAACCACAACAACCATCAAATTCTTCCACCTCCCTTCCACCACAATGAGACCCCAACCACGAGACCATCACTTCAACCCTCACCATTAAACCCGCCACCAAACTAATTCATCTCTTGATATTTTGAGCTCGATTAAACAACAACCAAACACCTTCATTAACCACGACAACCATTGACAACCACCTCCGGCTTGCATCACCCTATCACCTTTTTCATTTTGTCCTCTTCTCTTTCGGTCTCTATCGACTGAACAACCCATGACCACCAAGAAACCATCGTTTCTTTTTCTTCCTGATCAAACGAAACCCATCTTCACCACACCATATCATCATCTTCATAGATCATCACCTTCGTTAAAACCACACCCGTCACTATTGCAATCACCAAACCACCATTATCATCGAATGCCACTACTCACCATTTAACCACTCGAATTCTTTTTGATCACGACATAAACCCAACACCCAAAACAACCACCTTACATTTTTTGTTTCTTCGGCTATCATAAACCATCACCTTGAAACCACCATGGACCCGCTGCTACATTCGCTATACAACTTCCTGTTTCTGTAGGATTTGAACCGTCACCATCACTGTAAAATCACTACTGTTGTAGCTGCCTTTTCGTTTCCACTGCTTTCTGTTTGAAGACAGCCCGAAACCACCATAGATGGCCACCTTTGAATTTTTTTTCTCATGCTTCGCTTGTTTAGCTGGCTCATCACCACCAATATTTGCTTCATGTTTCTTGAAGTAATTTACAAAGTCAAGTATATATATGTTATATTGAGATGAGATAATAATTTAAGCTATCTAATAATTGATTCGATCACTTGATTGGTTTAGAGTTGTGTGGGGATAAAGTGAAGAAAAAGGGTACGTTCCATTAAGAGAAATTATGATGATTGTATTGTTATTTTAATACCAGACGAACCCCACTCACTGTGTTCCTATTTCGTGGCTTTATACAGAAATTAGAATCCCATGATATTCATTAAACCAAATCTTGGGCCGGGTATTAGTTTAGATGTTGGGCTGAAGGATTTGGGCTAGGTTTTAGAAGTAATCGAGATGTTTTGTTTGTAAGAAAGGTTGATGATAGTAAATGGTAATTAATATGAAGGTGACGTATATGATGATATTATTATGATTATAATTATGGTTATTGCTATGATTATGATCATGATTTGGATTAAGATTACGATTATGATGGGTTACGAATGTAATGAGGATGATGATAATGGGAGGATGTTTAGGTTAAATGAAAATGACGATGAATGAAGAAGATGATCACAGAAAATGTGTTAAAAGGAAATAGAATCCAAAATAAATCAGAAAAATGGGTTGCTCAGGCAGTTAGGCAATTTGTCAGTTGTACGAGAGGTCTTGGGTTCGAGCCCGAGCTGGGACATTTTTTTTAAAGCATCTTTTATAAGGTAGCCTATATTATTATTATTATTATTATTATTATTATTATTATTATTATTATTATTATTATTATTATTATTATTATTATTATTATTATTATTATTATTATTATTGTTATTATTAATATTATATCATCATTAATATTAACATTATTATTATTATTATTATTATTATTATTATTATTATTATTATTATTATTATTATTATTATTATTTTTATCATGATTATTATTAGTATCAACAATATTGATATTATTATTTTAGCATTATTATTGTTATTATCATTTTCATTATCATTATTATTAAACTTATATTTTTATTTAAAAACTACTATTATTATTAAAAGTATCATTCCTACTAAAATTATTATTTTGTTAACAAATAAGCATTATGATATATTATAAGTACTAATAAAATTATATATGAATATTAATCTTAATACATAACTATATATATAAGGTTGTTCGAGTACCATTATATGTGTTAATATATATATAATTGATATAGGTTCGTGAATCCGAGGCCAACCTTGCATTGTTCAGTATCGTCGTATGCATATTTCTACTACAAAATATCGTATTGTGAGTTTCATTTGCTCCCTTTTTAATTGCTTTTGCAATATATATTTTTGGACTGAGAATACATGCGCTGCTTTTATGTTTGACGAAATAGACACAAGTACTTCAAATATATTCTACGTTGAGTTGTACCACCTTGCATATCTTCCCTAATAGCTTGGTAACTAATATTTACATGTTGTAAGAGCATGTAAGCGCGAATCCTATTGATAGATCTATCGGGTTTGACCACCCCAACCTGGCTAGTCGCTCTAGTATCGTAAACGGTTGCATAGTACTTCGTTTTTACTACACTTGGTACAGTGTAGGGAGATTTCATAATAAAGGGAATATGCCATATTATCTGTTAAGTATGGTTACCGAAGCGCTCAACAACTTATAGAATACTTTTATACACTTGCGAGTGTACATATATTTATGAAACTGAAATCTTGTGGTCTATCAAAATTACTGAATTCTATGATTGTATATGATAAACTTATGAACTCACCAACCTTTTGGTTGACACTTTTAAGCATGTTTATTCTCAAGTATGAAAGAAATCTTCCGCTGTGCATTTGCTTATTTTAAAGATATTACTTGGAGTCATTCATGGCATATTTAGATCAGTACCTCGCAATGGGACCAGATGTTGATGATTTCGTCCAGGTGGATTAGGACGGGTTGTTACATATGGTATCAGAGCGTTGGTCCTAGCGAACCAGGTCTTGCTTTAGTGTGTCTAACTGATAGTTGTTAGGATACATTAGCGAGTCTGGACTTCGACCTTAGTTGCATATTATAAGTTTTGCTTATCATTTCTTGTCGGAAATTACTTGCTTATCATCCTTAAGTCTAGACACGTCTTACTGCCACTATTGCATTGATAGTGTATAGACAAAATTTGTATCTTAGCGTATCTGTTACTGTAGACTTTGCCTGGCAGTTTTCGTAGATTCCTCCGTAAC
This sequence comes from Rutidosis leptorrhynchoides, assembly GCF_046630445.1. Taxonomy (NCBI): domain Eukaryota; kingdom Viridiplantae; phylum Streptophyta; class Magnoliopsida; order Asterales; family Asteraceae; genus Rutidosis; species Rutidosis leptorrhynchoides. Next base: position 40,003,383 of record NC_092342.1, on the reverse strand, counting down.
TTATGGGATTTTAGTATTATATATGCATATATAAATTTTGTAATGCAGGATACTAATCTACATCCTATAATCTATTTCTTATCGAAAATCCTTCATTTGATCGTATGAAATGGATTCCTCAACCAGTTCGAGTTCCTCAGATTCCGACAGCTATTTCGACATGGATATCCACTTGAGCTCCGAAAGCAGTGTAACTGGAATGGATCAACCACTTAGCCATCACCTATTTTGGATGAAATGGGGATGGGTTTGTAGTCGACTTAACCAATGGAGACAAGAAGAAGGCGATCCTTTCCACCCACCAACCTGCACCCTCGGCGAAGAACCTGAAGCACTTATCGGTAAACCTATCCGAAACACCATTTTTAGCCTCATCTCCAGGGTAGCTCGTCACAATTATCTTCTATCTACAATTCTAAACCTTATTCATCCGCTCGTTCTGACCGACAATCATCCCGAAGTAATAGAAGAAGTCAACGAGCTTCGCGCTCGAGTAGTGGCTTTGGAGAATATGGTGCAAAACTTAACAGCTCCAACAACATCACCAGCACCAACAGTACCACCAACATCAACACCAGTACCACCAACAACCCAAGTTTCAACATCACATGCCTCAACATCTCATTCTGTACCTCGAGCATAATCATCATTCTACATATCGTTCTATCTACTTTATCTTCGTTCTACATATCGTTCTACATCGATTATCTTCGCTCGACATGGCGATTATGTAATTTATAAAGTTTTAGAGATTATGTAATCTAGTACTAACGATAAGTCAAATGATTTTAATATCTTATTGACTCATTAAATCCATGATTACATCTGAAAAAAATATATATGTATGTATATTTTCATAAAGATTGTAATTAAAAATTTTTTTGTACAAACTGTTAATGATGAGAATATTTTTAACGGGTAGGTAATACCCGAGGAATATTTAGATTTCACATTAATAAGTTACACTGTACATTCTTCAAATATGATTCAACAGTCATTTATTATCCTACTTACATCCACAAAGATACGAATCCGTTCAACCGCAGAATAACCATTTTTATTCAATTTCATATTTGGATTTTGACCTATCAGAATCCAACAAGTGGCATAATGAAGAAAACATCGGACAAAATAAAATTTGTTAGAAATAAACAAATTAACTATGAGAAATTTTGTTAAGAATCCACGCTAACAAAATCCTAGCTAACTATTCCTAGCTAACTGTTAATTTCTTATTACATTTACCGCAATTTATTTATCGCAATTTATTTATCGCAATTTATTTATCGCAATTTTAATTATCGCAATTTTATTTATCGTCATTTACTTTACGCACTTTATTTATCGTCATTTGATAATGCTAAAAACGAACATATATTTCATCGCATTATCCCTCAAGAAAGACAAGCTTTTAGTTGCAGTTGTCCTATTTACAAGGAATATTTGTTTAAATATTAAAAGGTGAAGACAAAAGACAGATTCGACGAATTGAAGACGTAAACGACCAAAAAGCTAAAAAGTACAAAGTACAAGCAAAGAGGTTCAAATTATTGATGAGAAACGTCTCAAAATTACAAGAGTACAAGACGCAAAATGCAAAGTACAAGATATTAAATTATACGAAAGGACGTTTGAAAATCCGGAACCGAGACATGAACCAGCTTTCAACGTACGACGCAACGGATCGGAAATTATAAATTAATTATGTATATAAATATAATATAATATATAATTAATTATATAAATTATATATTTATATTATATTTATGATAAAATCCGTCGGCAGACTAAGATCCAAACTTGTGTGAGCTGGATTCCACAGCTCCGCACTCGCGGAGCTTATAAAGGCAAATTGCACCGCACTCGCGGAGCCCATAAAGTCAGAAATCCACCTATAAAAGGCCATGTAATTCGATGGATTATTTACACCTTTTTCATTTTCATCATACGTAAAATATATATATATATATATATTTTAATTTTAATTTTATTTTTAATTTTAATCCTAATAATAAGGGTATGTTAGCGAATGTTGTAAGGGTGTAAGTCGAAATTCTGTCCGTGTAACGCTACGCTATTTTTAATCATTGTAAGTTATGTTCAACCTTTTAAATTTAATGTCTCGTAGCTAAGTTATTATTATGCTTATTTAATGCCGAAGTAATCGTGATGTTTGACTAAATATTAAATTTGGATAATTGGGCTTTGTACCATAATTGGGGTTTGGACAAAAGAACGATACTTGTGGAAATTAGACTATGGACTATTAATGGGCTTTATATTTGTTTAACTAAATGATAGATTGTTAATTTTAATATAAATATTTACAATTGGACATACCTATAAATAACCATATACACTCGATCGGACACGATGGGCGGGATATTTATATGTACGAATAATCGTTCATTTAACCGGACACGAGAATGGATTAATAGTCTATGAAATTATTAAAACAGGGGTGAAATTATATACAAGGACACTTGGCATAATTGATAACAAAGTATTAAAATCTTGGGTTACACGCAGTCGATAACCTGGTGTAATTATTAAACAAAGTATTAAAACCTTGTTACAGTTTAAGTCCCCAATTAGTTGGAATATTTGACTTCGGATATAAGGATAATTTGATGAGGATACTCGCACTTTATATTTATGACTGATGGACTGTTATGGACAAAAACCAGACGGACATATTGAATAATCCAGGACAAAGAACAATTAACCCATGGACAATAAACTAAAATCAACACGTCAAACATCATGATTACGGAAGTTTAAATAAGCATAATTCCTTTATTTTCATATTTAATTGCACTTCTAATTATCACATTTTTATTTATTGTCATTGTATTTAATTGCACTTTTAATTATCGTACTCTTTAATTATCAAAATTTTATTTTATCGCACTTTTATTTATTGCAATTTCATTATCGTTATTTACTTTACGCTTTAAATTAAGTTGTATTTATTTTTAATATTTTACATTAGGTTTTAACTGCGACTAAAGTTTTAAAAATCGACAAACCGGTCATTAAACGGTAAAAACCCCCCTTTATAATAATAATATTACTTATATATATTTGTATTTTTATAAATTAAAACTAATATAGCGTTAAACTTTGTTTAAAAGATTTCCCTGTGGAACGAACCGGACTTACTAAAAACTACACTACTGTACGATTAGGTACACTGCCTATAAGTGTTGTAGCAAGGTTTAGGTATATCCATTCTATAAATAAATAAATATCTTGTGTAAAATTGTATCGTATTTAATAGTTTTTCCTAGTAAAATATACACTATTTCATATACGCCTCGCATAACATCAAGTATTTTTGGCGCCGCTGCCGGGGAACTTAAACGCCGAAAGCGCAACGCTAATGATAAAAAAAAAGTATTTTTACTTTTGAGTTTAAAAATAAGTATTTTATTGTTTTATAAAAATATTTAGTTTATTTATATTTTATATATATTTTATAAAACAGAAAAACATAAAAAAAATAAAAATAAAAAAACTGAACCTGTGCAAAAACGAACCCCTTTTCATCCTAAATTTGACCCTCCACGACTCGCGGAGCTTTTGAACTGGACCTAACCGCACTCGCGGAGGTCAATCTGACAGGTCAACCTAGGACTGCAATTAATACGAAATTAGGGTTTAATTAATTTAATTATTTAGTTTTTAGGGTTTTATTTAATTAATTAGTTTAGTTATTTATTTAATTTGTATTATTAAGTTATAATTAGTTTAATTAATTTATAAAATTAATAGTTTTATTAAATAAATAATATAACAATAATATTTTTATAAAAATTGTACTTTTTACAACTTTAAGTATATTTTTATATTTTGTACTTTTTTATTCGTTTTAGCGTAATATTTGTATTTTTCGCTCGTATTTAGTTTTAAATCATAGTATTTGCCATAGTTATTTTTATTTTTAGATTTTTAGGCTTTGCCGTAAAATCCCTTAAGTGCTTTTTCTTTAGACTAAGATTTAGGTGCTTTAGAATTTTGCGACGTTGTTCTAAGTTTTTAGTACCTTTTTAAGATATTGCCATTTGGGATATAGAATTCCTTGTAAGCTTTAATATTTTTAGATGCAACTTTTAATTCTTAGTTTTTAGTTCCTTTTTAAGTTTTGACGCGCTACTTTCTTATTTTTATTTTTCGACGCCTATTATTTTTCAATCTTTTATTTTTCGACGTTTTTCGACGCGCTCTTTTTCTTTCTTATTTCTCGACATTCTAGTTTTTAGGACTTAGAATTTTCTCTATTTCTTATCTATATTTCTTTAAATTTCAAACGAAAAATTATTTTAAGCGGTTAAATTGATAGACATCAAAATTTTCTGGTTCGTAATAATAGTTGGATTTGTACGTGGACCGGGTTATTGGAGCCAAACAGTACTCAATTATATTGAGACCAAACGAATCCTGCCCCTCTGCTGCATCTTTTGGCTATTCGAAACGTGGGCAAAATCAAAAAAGTCTATTAATTGGATAACTTATATAATTTTTCTTTCTTTTTAAAAACTAATAGGATATTCAGTGAATGCACCGAGCAAAACGTTCACCACCTTTTGTACGTTCACCACATGTAACTCGATCAAGACATCTAGCTAATATTACCGCCGTTGATTTTTCTTTAGAATCATCATCCAGCCGACCAAATACTCCAATTCAAATTTCCGATAATCCATTTTTTGAACCCGACCTCACAATTGAGAATCCGGAGAATATTCAGGGACAATTCATAGATCCTGAACCACTAACCTTTCCTCCGGAACCACCAATCATTCAAACAGAGATTGTTGAGGAACGAACCATTAAATCAGAATCCTCTAGTGATTCAGATTCAACAAATTCAATCATGGAAAATTTGGAACCTTTAAGTATGGAAGACCGAATGAGAGCTAAACGCACTGGCCAAGGTCACGCAATTACTCATCCAGACATTAATGCGCCAGATTATGAAATCAAAGGACAAATTCTACACATGGTGACTAATCAATGCCAATTTAGTGGTGCACCGAAGGAAGATCCAAATGAACATCTTCGTACCTTTAATAGGATCTGTACTTTATTTAAAATAAGAGAAGTTGAAGATGAACAGATATATCTCATATTATTTCCCTGGACTTTAAAGGGAGAAGCCAAAGATTGGTTAGAATCGTTACCTGAAGGGGCGATTGATACATGGGACGTTTTAGTTGAAAAATTTCTTAAACAATTCTTTCCGGCATCTAAAGCCGTAAGACTTCAAGGAGAAATTGTTACGTTCACACAGAAGCTAAATGAAACTCTATATGAGGCATGGACAAGATTTGGTAAGTTATTGAGAGGATGTCTGCAACATGGTTTAGACACTTGTTAAATAGTACAAATATTCTACCAAGGATGCAACATCACTACAAGGAAAGACATAGACATAGCAGCTGGTGGTTCCATTATGAAGAAAACAGAAACTGACGCTTATAAGATTATTGATAACACTGCTTCCCACTCACATGAGTGGCACCAAGAAAAAGATATCGTTAGATCATCTAAAGCAGCTAGAGCCGATCCTAGCCATGACTTAGATTCCATTTCCGCAAAGATAGATGCTGTCGAGAGACGAATGGAAAAGATGACTAAGGATATACACTCAATACGAATTAGTTGTGAGCAGTGTGGAGGACCACATTTGACAAAAGATTGTCTTAGTATTGAACTAACAATGGAACAAAGAGAGAATGTTTCATATCTAAACCAAAGGCGTGGAAATAATTATCAGAATAATTATCAACCGCCAAGACCGATTTACAACCAAAACCAGAATTATAATCGAAATGTTCCATACAACAACCAACAAGGTCCTAGTAATCAACAAGTATCTAATAATACTTACAATCAGCAAAGACCTAATTTTCAAAACAAACCACCACAAACCGATGATAAAAAGTCAAATTTAGAAGATATGATGACGAAGCTAGTTGAATCTCAAACGCAATTTTTCACATCTCAGAAACAAACAAATGAACAAAATGCTCAAGCATTTAGAAATCAACAAGCTTCTATTCAAAATCTGGAACAAGAAGTAAGTAACCTAGCAAGGTTAATAGGTGAAAGAAAACCAGGAAGTTTACCTAGTGATAAAAATGCTAACCCCCGGAATGAAACAGCTAAAGCCATTACCACAAGAAGTGGTATTACATTTAAACCACCTGAAATACCTGTAATTTCTGAGGAAGCTATTCCTACTCCACAAGAACCACAACCTGAACAATATAAGGAAAAAGAACCGGTAGTTGAAAAGGTTAATGAAGATAACACAGTTAAGGCAACACCTTATGTTAAACCATACCAACCACCACTTCCTTACCCGAGTAAAATGAGAAAAGAGAGACTTGAAGCCGAGCAATCCAAATTCTTGGATATGTTTAAACAGATAAATGTAAATCTTCCTTTCATTGATGTGATTTCAGGAATGCCTAGATATGCTAAATTTCTGAAAGATCTAATCTCAAATAGAAAGAAAATGGAAGAACTCTCGACTGTTACTATGAATGCTAATTGTTCAGCAGTGATGTTGAATAAGATACCAGAAAAACTATCTGATCCAGGAAGTTTCACAATTCCATGTTTTCTGGGTAGTCTTAGTTCAATAGAAGCATTGGCAGACTTAGGTGCTAGTATAAATTTAATGCCGTATTCACTATATACTAAACTAGACCTTGGAGAATTGAAACCAACAAGAATAAGCATACAACTAGCCGATCGATCAGTAAAATATCCTAGAGGGATAATGGAGAACATGCTAGTTAAAGTTGGTACTTTAGTATTTCCAGTAGATTTTGTTGTTCTGGACATGGAAGAAGATTCTCAAGTTCCTCTCCTAAGTATAGAGGACGAGAGTGTTACCTTTTCTGTTGATAGAGCAATGCAACAACCACAATCTGCAGATGATACATGTTATTATATTCAAATTATAGAATCACATGCAGAATTGTTAGAAGAATTTCCAGAATTACAAGAAACAGGAGAATGTTCTTTAGGAGAAGGAACTGAACCAATTGATGAAACTGAAATGTTAGCTACGCTAATGGTTAATGGATATGAACCAACAACAGAAGAAATTCAAATGCTAAAAGAAGAAGATAGATATCGATATAAATCATCAATAGAAGAACCACCGAAATTAGAGTTAAAGCCACTTCCAAACCATTTGGAATACGCTTATTTACATGGTGAATCTGAATTACCTGTAATAATATCGTCTTCTCTTACTGAAAATGAAAAATCTCAACTCATTTCTGTGCTAAAAGCTCATAAACCAGCTATTGCATGGAAGATTCATGATATTAAAGGAATAAGTCCTTCGTATTGCATACATAAAATTCTTATGGAAGAAGGTCATAAAACGTATGTGCAACGTCAACGAAGACTAAATCCTAATATGCAAGATGTTGTTAAGAAAGAAATTATTAAACTGCTAGATGCAGGTTTAATTTATCCAATTTCTGATAGTCCATGGGTAAGCCAGTTCAATGCGTGCCTAAGAAGGGTGGCATGACTGTCATCACAAATGAGAAAAATGAGCTTATTCTAACTAGGACTGTAACAGGATGGCGTGTATGTATTGATTATAGAAAATTAAATGATGCTACCAGAAAAGATCACTTTCCCTTACCTTTCATTGATCAAATGTTGGAAAGATTAGCCGGAAATAGTTACTATTGTTTTCTTGATGGTTTTTCCGGATATTTTCAAATTCCAATAGCACCCGAGGACCAAGAAAAAACCACGTTCACGTGCCCTTATGGTACTTTTGCTTACAAACGCATGCCATTTGGACTTTGCAACGCCCCTGCAACCTTTCAAAGGTGCATGATGGCGATTTTTCATGACATGATAGAAGGATGCATGGAAGTTTTCATGGATGACTTTTCAGTCTTCGGTGATACATTTGAATCATGTCTAGTTAATCTTGAACGAATGCTTATTAGATGTGAACAATCAAATCTAGTTCTTAATTGGGGAAAATGCCATTTCATGGTTAAAGAAGGCATCGTTCTTGGTCATAAAATTTCAAAGGAAGGAATTGAAGTGGATAGAGCTAAAGTAGATGTAATTGCTAAACTTCCACATCCCACCAATGTTAGAGGAGTTAGGAGTTTTCTAGGGCATGCCGGTTTTTACCGACGTTTCATAAAAGATTTTTCTAAAATTGCCACTCCTATGAATAAACTCCTAGAAAAGGATGCTCCATTCATCTTTTCAGATGAATGTATCAAATCTTTTAATATTCTTAAAGAAAAACTCACTAATGCGCCGATTATGATAACTCCAAATTGGAATCTACCATTCGAACTTATGTGCGATGCAAGTGATTTTGCAATGGAAGCCGTTTTAGGACAAAGGATTGAAAAACGATTTCAACCTATATATTATGCTAGTAAGACGTTACAAGGAGCACAAACAAATTACACAACTACTGAAAAAGAACTCCTTGCTATTGTCTTTGCTTTTGACAAATTTCGTTCATATCTCGTTCTAGCTAAAACGGTAGTCTATACCGACCATTCTGCTCTTAGATACCTATTTTCAAAACAAGATGCTAAACCAAGATTAATCCGTTGAATCTTACTCTTACAAGAGTTTGATATTGAAATCCGAGATAAAAAGGGAGCAGAAAATCTCGCCGCTGATCATCTTTCTCGTCTTGAAAATCCTGAATTAGAAGTTCTAAATGAATCGGCCATACAAGACAACTTTCCTGATGAATATCTATTGAAGATAGATTATAATGAAATTCCATGGTTTTCAGACTATGCAAACTATTTAGTATGTGGATTCCTTGAAAAAGGATTGTTGTATTAAAAACGAAAGAAATTCTATAGTGATATAAAACACTATTTCTGGGAAGATCCACATTTGTTTAAAAGTTGTCCCGATGAAATAATACGCCGATGTGTATTCGGAGATGAAGCTAGTAAAATTTTAAACCATTGTCACACAGGACCAACAGGAGGGCATTATGGGCCTCAACTCACAGCAAGAAAAGTTTATGATGCTGGATTCTATTGGCCTACAATTTACAAAGACGCACACTGTCTTTGCAAATCCTGTGATGCACGTCAAAGGGCCGGAAAAATAAGTCAACGTGATAAAATGCCACAAAATGTCATTCAAGTATGTGAAGTATTTGACATTTGGGGTATTGACTTTATGGGTCCATTTCCAAAATCTCATAATAATCTATATATTCTCGTAGCCATTGATTATGTATCTAAATGGGCGGAAGCACAAGCTCTCCCAACTAACGATACACGAGTTGTAGTCAACTTTTTAAAACGTCTTTTCGCAAGGTTTGGAACACCGAAAGCTTTAATAAGTGATCGGGGAACTCATTTCTGTAATAATCAACTTGAGAAAGTTCTTAAAAGATATGGAGTAACTCATAAAATCTCCACTGCTTCTCATCCACAGACAAGTGGACAAGTTGAAAATACCAACCGAGCTTTAAAACGTATTCTAGAGAAAACCGTAGGATCAAATCCGAAGGAATGGTCCATTAAATTGGAGGATGCACTCTGGGCTTTTAGAACAGCCTACAAAACTCCAATTGGTACCACACCTTTTAGACTCGTTTACAGAAAAGCATGTCATCTTTCGGTAGAAATTGAACACAAAGCATTTTGGGCTTTGAAGACATGTAATCTTGATTTACATGAAGCTGGACGTCTACGATTAAGTCAACTAAACGAATTAGAAGAATTAAGACATGAAGCATACGAAAATTCGTTAATCTATAAAGAAAGAACGAAGAAATGGCGTGATAAAAGAATCAGAAGTTCAAAAGAATTTAAGGAAGGAGACAAAGTTCTTCTTTTCAATTCACGATTCAAGCTATTTTCTGGAAAATTGAAATCAAGATGGTCTGGACCATTTAAAGTCAAAAGAGTTTTCCCATACGGAACAGTAGAATTGATAAATTCAAATGGGATTGAATTTAAGGTTAATGGTCACAGAGTTAAACATTACATAGGTAGTCCGATGAAAGTCGACAACGAAGTTAATCACAATTTCGACACCACAGCTAACAAAGTGTGGGGAGAATCAAGTTTTTAAAGGATAATATGTATTTCTGTTAGAGTTAGATTTTCTGTTTTCATGTAGTTCTCGAAAATGGAACCCGAATGGTCTTTCCCTAGCAGACCCTAAAGAACTAGTCTTCTCCCCCCATTCTGAATTTTTATTTTTTTTAGGTTTTACGAAATGAAGACTTCCTGTGAATTAAACCATTGTCTAATACTACACGCTTTGATCACTAAACGTAATAATGACACACTTCCAAGTGAAATAGTATCATTAATCAGAGGTAAATTGGACGGAGTAAGAAAAGAATCCAGATGCGAAAATAATAAGTTACAATTTGGTAAAAGAAAATCAAAATCCGCAGCGAAAAGAAGAGCACGACACCTTGAAAGATGTCACAAATGCGGAAAATGGTCACACGAAGGAAAATGTTCGACGAATCAGACATATTCCAATACCGAATTTGTTACTTTATGCAGAGACGGACCGTTCATATGTTTAGAAGAAAAAACGTTAAATGCTCGAGGTTACGCCTATGTAGCTATGGAAAACCAATTAGTCCGACTATCTTATGAGTGGGCTAGAGCATATCACTAAGAATACTATCTCACAGGTAAGTTTGTACAGTTTTCAATTTTTATTTTTATTTTTTTTTATTTTTAACCTTTTGATAATAAACGCTAATTTGTTCGCTATAAAGTATTAAATTGGTATTCGATAAAATTAGGTCTTGCGATCGAAATTATTGATATCATACAAAAATTTATTACATCACTGCGAAATTTAACGTTTATTCTTAAGGTATAAATATCTTTAATCAATCAACCCAAAATATTTCAAAAATTCGTCATGAGTTAAACTAGGTTATGGAACCGAAATTACTTTACCGAAAAGAGGGGCGTATATTTTTGATAATATTTGATTGATTAAAGTGGGATAAAAGACCAAAAAGATTTTTAATTTTATTTTTACTTTGTTTTTAAAATTAATATTAAAATAATATTGTAAACTTGTTAAAATTAATATATATTTAAAATTGTAAATATTTGAGAAATTAATATTTTTAAAACAAAAATATAATTTAAGTTTGGTGTGAATTTTTAATATGAATTTTTAATTTTATGTATTTTAAATTTAAGTTTGTTGTAAATTTAAAAACAAAAATTTACTTTATTTTGCTAAGTTAAAAATATGATTTTTAAAATTCGTCGTGAGTTGAAGACTAGGTCATTGAACCGAAATTGCTTTACCCGAGGGAGGGACGAGAACTTTTATTATCATTATTTTTAATCTTATTGAACTAAAGTAAGTCAAAAACATTAAAAAAAATCCAAAAATCTTTGCTTTTAAAACCGCGCTTAAAAATGACAAATTTTAAAATTTTTGTCGAGGGACAGACTAGGACATCGATCCGAAACGCCCTCATCCTAAAAAGAAACAAAATTTTAATTTTTAAATTAATTTTATGTTTTATAAAGTTATAAGGTTTAAAAAAAAAAAACCACCGCAACTCGCGGAGGTTTAAATGGCCACACCACCGCACTCGCGGAGGTCAAAAAACCCAGAAAAAAATATAACTGGTCGAACAGACCAGTTTGTACCACCACACCCATTTTTCTGCGAAAAAACACACAAAAAAATCGCTCAAATTCGTGATTTTTCACCATTTTTCATCAAATCTTTCATAAAATCACAATGAGGAGACTATTATCAACGAATTACTCAAGGAAATCGGTAAATTTCTACACCTAAATACCATTTAATCCAATTTTTAGTGTTCTTGAACAATTTCATGGCTAATTCGATTTTGATGCTTTCTAGTGTAATAATACTTCAATTGTTTGTGTATTATGCTTGTATAACCTAGATTGATGCTATTTAATATGATTAGAAGCTTTGAACTTCAATTTTTGAGTAATCTAGTGTTTGTGTTCTTGAGCAAAATTAGGGCTTTTTGATATAAACAGGTTATGGCCGAATTTTGTTGTTAGTTGATGCTAAATTGAATAGTGTAACATGTTTAGGTTGCTAAATGATCAAAACTTTGATCCTAAACATGATTTATGAAGATTAAAGTGGACTTTTTGAACTAAAATTGCATAAACTTGATTTAATTGATATGAATGCCATGAGGAACTTATTTAATTGTTATAATGATTGTTTGTGACATGTTTTAAAAGATAAATGCGAAGGAACTTTGTATACATTTTTGTAAAAGTATATTTGTAAAAGTGTAGAATTGTTAATATTTTAAAAATGTGTATAGAGTTTAATATGGATTAAACATGTCATTGTAATTGTTTAGATTTATGATTTTGCTAAAACTAATGCATATTTGGATACACAAAAATTGTGTTTATTTTGCAGACTGAAAGGGGTGAATCTTCATCCCAGGCTCGCAATGCTCCTCCGGAAGATGCAGATCAACAGGAAATTAATAACCAATACCGACAAAATATGCCTCACCCAATTTTTTCATATTCAAACATTCATGAGGCAGATTTACATCCGAATTTGAGATTTGATAGATATTGGATAGACTATCCAAAATATCAAAAGAACCTGCACAACCTTGTGTCTAATAATGTTGAGGTACCCAGAGTTATAGATTGACAGCCATTAGAAGTAGTGGAATTGGCCGACCCAATCAGGGAATTACTTACTCAAAGGTATGGTAATTCTACTTTTAGTGATTGGGTAAGTTTATTCAACATGCGTAGACCTGTGTAAAGAGAATGGTGTATAGAGTTATTATGTACTATTGAAATAAATGATCGGGTAGATACTTTAACCGATCGTAGTTTTCTTCGATTTTTATTAGGAATGGGGATGCGCCATATGTCTTTACTAGATATGGCTCTGGCTTTACGTATATATACGCCTGAGGAGCTAGCATCTTATGATTGTCAGAGGTTAATAATTTATGGTAAGAGGGTGGATGAGAATTTTGATACGAATGACGTATGGAGTAGGATGACTAGCCATCGCCGATTCCAGGGGGGATTATACTCTTATCTTGATATTGATAGAGCTGAATTAAGAGTAATCCATAGGTTTTTAGCCAATTCGATTACACAACGAGGTAAGAATAAGGAAAAGGTAAATGAACAGGATTTGTTTTACCACATGTGTATTCGAGACCCACATAGCGCTGTAAGTATACCTTTTTGTGTGGGTTATTATTTATTGACTATGGTTAGGGGTATGAGGCGTGGTAGCATAATAGGAGGTGGTATATTTATTACTTTAATTGCTGAATATCTTGGTGTGGATAGAAGTCGGGGGGAATATTAATGGCAGAACCAGAACCCCGCGATAGAATAGATTTGTGTGTTTATCATGGTGCTAAGGTCTTAAAGAAACGAAACAACGTGGCAGCACGTTATGATGGCAGGCATCCACAGGTTGAGAGAGATCAACAGAAAGGTCAACCGGGAGGGGGTAATCCAATGACGGAAATGCAAATTTTTATGGCTCGACACGAGTATGAAATGGCTAGAAAAAAAGCATTTCAAGATTGGCAATATCATCAAAGCCAAATCATAAGTCATTGTACACACGTAGGTAGAGACTACATTCCTACCGTTATGCCCGAATTTGCTCCTTGGACTTTAGAGAGCCGACCACCATATCCTACATATGACCCGGCCCAAGCATTTTACAGCATCTATGGATACGCTTGGGACCCCTACTGGAACCATCCTCCTCATCCGTAATTTTCTATTTTTGTTTATTTTATTGTATTGTTACTAATTCTTAATTTTCTTATTTCTTATTTCTTATTTTATTATTATAATAGCTTTTATAATTTTCTAACTTTATTAGATTTTAATAATTTTTGAATGTGGTGTGAAAACCCAACTTCAAAAATATGTATATATGTGTTTGTAGTTTATCTCGTGTACAAAACAGGGTAAAACAGCGCATTTTCAAAGACTGGCATTAAGTTCAGCAAAAGCTAGTACTTTTGACGACAAAAATGAAAAACAAATGTGATGTAACAACAAGACAGAATGAACAAATTATGTGCATCATTTATCATTCAGCAAACAAACGCCAATATGTTTGGAAACTTTGGTAAAATTTAATTATTTTTCTACGCTAATCACCCTCAATAATTTAAATTGTTACTGATTTCTTGCAAATGAGGGCATTGCAAGATCTTAAGTGTGGGAAGGGGTTAAATTCTTTCAGATTTTTAAAATTTTTAACTTAAACACTTGGTTACCATTAAAAATACTAGTAACGTAGTAGTTGTATTAGAATCTAGTGCTCTCTGATAACAAAGAACAGCCCTAGTCTTATATACTGACTACTCACTTCTAGTAAAAATTTTCAAAATTTTCAATTAAATGAATTCAAAATCATTTTTATACATATTTATGAACGATAAAACTAGGTGTTAACACCGAAATTATTGTTACCTCGGAAAGGACATAAATTGAGAAACAAACCAAAATGTTAGAATTCATTTAAAATGGAATAGAGGAAAATAAAAAGGCAAATAAAAGAAAATAAAAGCCAAGTGTGGGAAATTTACCAAGTTATTTAAAACATAAGTCACATATTTTTGTAACAAATAATTGAAGATACTTTTGCTTTGGACTAAACTAAACAGTTTTACCCGATTTACTGTAAGAAAGATGGATCTACACGATGAATCAATTCCGTCATTAAAAGTAAGTAAAGTCTTCTGAAAAAGAAACGTGCTTCTTGATTTAGGTCATGAAGTTCTCGTCCAGACCAGCTGTAGGTTGACGAAAAATCTAGAAAAGTCATCTCTAAAATCAGCAGGAAATCCACGGACCTCAGCATCAAACAGGGTCGCCAAGTGGTCAGACTTATCCTAACCATGAGAGGATCTGTCTTGTAAAATGGGGAGGATGCCGTGCAAATTAGCTGGATAAGACTAATGAATCAGATCTTCAGAAAGGATAATCTCCTTAAAGATCAAAAATCAGCTTTTAAGACTGATATTACTCAATCCTAGAGATTGACCTTAAAGATTTAGAATTCAAACTCATGGAATTCAATGATATCTAAACTCGAGCTTGAACGAGAAAATATTTTGATCAAAATTACAAACCGATTTGTTTTCTGAAAACCCATTTTCAATGCGTTCATTACCATTGAACGTAAAATCCTAGGAATTCACCTGGAATTCATTAGGTCACCTGAACCAATTCGGGTGTCAACCGTAAGAACGGTGGTTGCATAGCATGGTCAAAGACAGGACCTTGTGCCAGACCGGAAAATTATAAGGGTGAGCTTTACTATTGCTCCTACAAAGGATAGTAATTGCATCCGATACGTTATAGACCATAATTAAAAGCATGTCAGGGGACATTGCATTAACAGTTGCTTGTTCAACGCTTTCCTTTACAACCGGACGGTAGTTTACCGAAAGGTAATATACGGAGCAAGTATACTGGACGTGTTGCTTTCCCAATACAAGGTTAGCAAGTGGGTGACACAAAACCGCAAGTTTTGAGCTAAAATTTTCAAATCTGAAACCCACCAAACCCACAAAAAGAATTTGTAAACACCGGTGAAGGGTTATTCCGGAAAACTTATCTAGGGTAAAAGCTAGATTGAATTTTCAAAAAGATCAAATATTTTCATAAAGATCCAATTTTCTTAACGGATCTAAATTTTTATAGTCATGTGGGACTGTAAACCATAACGTTACTACCATTGTTCATACCGCCGTAATGAAATCACTGATGTACAAAGTGTGAAGAATAAAGAAGTGATTCTAGTATATTTCAAGACTATATTGCTTGAGGACAAGCAACGCTCAAGTGTGGAAATATTTGATAATGCTAAAAACGAACATATATTTCATCGCATTATCCCTCAAGAAAGACAAGCTTTTAGTTGCAGTTGTCCTATTTACAAGGAATATTTTTTTAAATATTAAAAAGTGAAGACAAAAGACAGATTCGACGAATTCAAGACGCAAACGACCAAAAAGCTAAAAAGTACAAAGTACAAGCAAAGAGGTTCAAATTATTGATGAGAAACGTCTCAAAATTACAAGAGTACAAGACGCAAAACGCAAAGTACAAGATATTAAATTATACGAAAGAACGTTCGAAAATCCGGAACCGAGACATGAATCAGCTTTCAACGTACGACGCAACGGATCGGAAATTATAAATTAATTATGTATATAAATATAATATAATATATAATTAATTATATAAATTATATATTTATATTATATTTATAATAAAATCCGTCGGCAGACTAAGATCCAAACTTGTGTGAGCTGGATTCCACAGCTCCGCACTCGCGGAGCTTATAAAGGCAAATTGCACTGCACTCGCGGAGCCCATAAAGTCAGAAATCCACCTATAAAAGGCCATGCAATTCGACGAATTATTTACACCTTTTTCATTTTCATCATACGTAAAATATATATATATATATATATATATATATATATATATATATTATAATTTTAATTTTAATTTTAATCCTAATAATAAGGGTATGTTAGCGAATGTTGTAAGGGTGTAAGTCGAAATTCTGTCCGTGTAACGCTACGCTATTTTTAATCATTGTAAGTTATGTTCAACCTTTTTAATTTAATGTCTCGTAGCTAAGTTATTATTATGCTTATTTAATGCCGAAGTAATCGTGATGTTTGACTAAATATTAAATTTGGGTAATTGGGCTTTGTACCATAATTGGGGTTTGGACAAAAGAACGATACTTGTGGAAATTAGACTATGGGCTATTAATGGGCTTTATATTTGTTTAACTAAATGATAGTTTGTTAATTTTAATATAAGGATTTATAATTGGACATACCTATAAATAACCATATACACTCGATCGGACACGATGAGCGGGATATTTATATGTACGAATAATCGTTCATTTAACCGGACACGAGAATGGATTAATAGTCTATGAAATTATTAAAACAGGGGTGAAATTATGTACAAGGACACTTGGCATAATTGATAACAAAGTATTAAAATCTTGGGTTACACGCAGTCGATAACCTGGTGTAATTATTAAACAAAGTATTAAAACCTTGTTACAGTTTAAGTCCCCAATTAGTTGGAATATTTGACTTCGGATATAAGAATAATTTGACGAGGATACTCGCACTTTATATTTATGACTGATGGACTGTTATGGACAAAAACCAGACAGACATATTGAATAATCCAGGACAAAGAACAATTAACCCATGGACAATAAACTAAAATCAACACGTCAAACATCATGATTACGGAAGTTTAAATAAGTATAATTCCTTTATTTTCATATTTAATTGCACTTCTAATTATCACATTTTTATTTATTGTCATTGTATTTAATTGCACTTTTAATTATCGTACTCATTAATTATTGAAATTTTATTTTATCGCACTTTTATTATTGCAATTTCATTATCGTTATTTACTTTACGCTTTAAATTAAGTTGTATTTATTTTTAATATTTTACATTAGGTTTTAACTGCGACTAAAGTTTTAAAAATCGACAAACCGGTCATTAAACGGTAAAAACCCCCCTTTATAATAATAATATTACTTATATATATATTTGAATTTTTATAAATTAAAACTAATATAGCGTTAAGCTTTGTTTAAAAGATTTCCCTGTGGAACGAACCGGACTTACTAAAAACTACACTACTGTACGATTAGGTACACTGCCTATAAGTGTTGTAGCAAGGTTTAGGTATATCCATTCTATAAATAAATAAATATCTTGTGTAAAATTGTATCGTATTTAGTAGTTTTTCCTAGTAAAATATACACTATTTCATATACGCCTCGCATAACATCATCATTTAAATACATTTATTTATTTTACGCACTTTAAATATCGTCGGAAAAATCGGGACACATGTACGCAATACGTCGGATTAAATCTGAGACAATAGTTTGTACAATGGGTCACGATGCGTCTTGATTAATTAGATTATATATTGAACTATTTGGACTATTGGACTACTAACAGTGGACTATTAACATTGGACAATTAAAATGAATTAAAATATTGATTATAACATATGAAACTAAGCAATTCTTCAAGTTTGCCACTTGATTTCATCTTTAACATCTTTTGTATTTTGACGATTACCATTTACGTACAAATCCTTCGAAATTCTTGAAACACCTCGGATTGATAACCAAAGATTCAGTTATGATAACTTTGAATGCTGATGAAGCAGCAAAACTGTAGATGGGCATAATGGCCAAAAATTTGATGATAAAGAATAGAGTGTTGGAAACACTCGATGGAAAATTGATACTGGAAAATGGATTATGTAAAACTATGAAGGAAGCTGTGGACTTATCACCAGGACTAAACCTGTATTTAATGAATCCAGATGATTCTGTATCCGATGAATCTTTAACGAATATCTTGCTCCTACATATTCTAAATCCTTGCGGACAAATTTCTTCATCATCTTCTGATCTTAAATATTTCAAGATATCATCTTATCTTTCGTTATAAATATCTTCGATATTTCTGAAAATACCTTCATAAATATCTTTATCAGAAATTATCTATCTCCTCGTGCTATCTATGTTACATCATAAAAGAAACTGTTTTAGTTTCCATCCTTCTATAAAATTTGAGTTTAAATTATGAATGAATTCTGGAGAAGCGTTAAGAATTTGAGCATAAGTTAGTATAATATAATGACACTTGGCTAACATGATTATATTACAGTAAGTCATTCTAAAAATTCTAATGAAACGTGATGATGATTCACAGATCATAACGTCATCATGTGCCATGTTACACGACTCTTTCATTCTACTTAATTTCTAAGCACATCACGGAAATATTTCCTTGATATTTCTGTTCTTCCGTAATTCCAACAGGTTGCTAATAAATCGTGCTATTTCATTTTTTTTCTGATTATAAGATTTCTTTAAATTCCTTGAATTTTGGATATCAGCCGTGACTACGTCAAAAGTCTAGACGAATCTTTATTTCTCATTTCACTCTTTTGTGATAGCTTCATTCGTACTCTTTACATGATCGAATTATCTTATCTATATTAAGCAACAGTGATAAAATTCTATTCTATCAATTCATATTTGTCATGAAAACACTCTTATTGTTAGCCATGACAACCTTGATCAAATTTCGGGACGAAATTTCTTTAACCGGTAGGTACTGTCACTACCCGGAAATTTCCGACCAAATTTAAACTTAATCTTTATATGATTTTGACACAATAAGCAAAGTCTATTAGGTTGAGTCTTAAAAATTTTGAACTGTTTCATATATTCAATTGACCTTCGACTGTTCTCGATGATTCACGAACAATTAATTGTAAATAGATATGTGTGTATGTATATATAAATAATAATTCGAAATATAATTTGAAGTATTATGTGTTGTTGTTATTAAAAATTAATAAAATAAAAATAGGATATTATAATAATTATTATTTAGAATATATCTATATATATAAATAAAGTATATTAAAAATAAATATTAAATGATTGTAATACTCGTTTGATGTTCCGATTGATATTAAGTAAGTTAAATTCAAACTTATGTAATTTAAAATAAACGGTGATACGAAAATGAGTTCTATAAATTTTAGACTTATTAAAAATGTATTTAGGAACTATTTGATAAGTTTTAACACTTTTTATATTTTACCCAGAATTGAGAGGGACATTTGATGTAATTTTTACTTAACAAATTAATGATCGAATTTTATACCATAATGACCAAAATAAGTAAATATATTTAATCTAAAAATTTGGGATTTTTTCGAAGACTTTTATTCGCCACTGATTAACAACAGAGTTCGATGTACCAGTCCAAATTTTAATAGGGATAAGAGTGTCGGTAGAATAGAAACAAAAATCATTCACATGATTTAATCACATTGAAGGTGGCAGCTATTAATTGGATACCAAGACTTTATATATTTATATATATACATATAATGTACATTATGAAATAACGATCACACCATCTTTCTGTTTTCTAATTCTTTGATTTCCACAACCCATTCAATAACACACCCTTAGTCATCACATTTGTTCGTTATTATTCTGTTCGATCAGCCCAAGAACTCAAACACCAATCAATAACCCACCACTACTTGTTTTACTACTCGAAAACATACACGTATGCATGATATTATAATCCAACAATTTCAGTCTCGGTTGTAAACTCAACCACAACAACCATCAAATTCTTCCACCTCCCTTCCACCACAATAAGACCCCAACCACGAGACCATCACTTCAACCCTCGCCATTAAACCCGCCACCAAACTAATTCATCTCTTGATATTTTGAGCTCGATTAAACAACAACCAAACACCTTCATTAACCACGACAACCATTGACAACCACCTCCGGCTTGCATCACCCTATCACCTTTTTCATTTCGTCTTCTTCTCTTTCGGTCTCTATAAATTGAACAACCCATGACCACCAAGAAACCATCGTTTCTTTTTCTCTCTGATCAAACGAAACCCATCTTCACCACACCATATCATCATCTTCATAGATCATCACCTCCGTTAAAACCACACCTGTCACTATTGCAATCACCAAACCACCATTATCATCGAATGCCACCACTCACCATTTAACCACTCAAATTCTTTTTGATCACGACATAAACCCAACACCCAAAACAACCACCTTACATTTTCTGTTTCTTCGGCTATCATAAACCATCACCTTGAAACCACCATGGACCCGCTGCTACATTCGCTATACAACTTCCTGTTTCTGTAGGATTTGAACCGTCACCATCACTGTAAAATCACTACTGTTGTAGCTGCCTTTTCGTTTCCACTGTTTTATGTTTGAAGACAGCCCGAAACCACCATAGATGGCCACCTTTGAATTTTTTTTCTCATGCTTCGCTTGTTTAGCCGGCTCATCACCACCAATATTTGCTTCATGTTTCTTGAAGTAATTTACAAAGTCAAGTATATATATGTTATATTGAGATGAGATAATAATTTAAGCTATCTAATAATTTATTCGATCACTTGATTGGTTTAGAGTTGTGCTGGGATAAAGTGAAGAAAAAGGGTACGTTCCATTAAGAGAAATTATGATGATTGTATTGTTATTTTAATACCAGATGAACCTCACTCACTGTGTTCCTATTTCATGGCTTTATACAGAAATTGAAATCCCATGATATTCATTAAACCAAATCCTGGGCCGGGTATTTGTTTAGATGTTGGGCTGAAGGATTTGGGCTAGGTTTTAGAAGTAATCGAGATGTTTTGTTTGTAAGAAAGGTTGATGATAGTAAATGGTAATTAATATGAAGGTGACGTATATGATGATATTATTATGATTATAATTATGGTTATTGCTATGATTATGATCATGATTAGGATTAAGATTACGATTATGATGGGTTACGGATGTAACGAGGATGATGATAATGGGAGGATGTTTAGGTTAAATGAAAATGAAGATGAATGAAGAAGATGATCACAGAAAATGTGTTAAAAGGAAATAGAATCCAAAATAAATCAGAAAAATGGGTTGCTCAGGCGGTTAGGCAATTTGTCAGTTGTACGAGAGGTCTTGGGTTCGAGCCCGAGCTGGGACTTTTTTTTAAAGCATCTTTTATAAGGTAGCTTATATTATTATTAGTATTTGTATTAGTATTATTATTATTATTATTATTATTATTATTATTATTATTATTATTATTATTATTATTATTATTATTATTATTAGTATTATCATTATTGTTATTACTAATATTATATCATCATTAATATTAACATTATTATTATTATTATTACTATTATTTTTATCATGAATCATGATTATTATTAGTATCAACAATATTGATATTATTGTTTTAGCATTATTATTATTATTATCATTTTCATTATCATTATTATTAAACTTATATTTTTATTTAAAAACTACTATTATTAGTAAAAGTATCATTCCTACTAAAATTATTATTTTGTTAACAAATAAGCATTATGATATATTATAAGTATTAATAAAATTATATATGAATATTAATCTTAATACATAACTATATATATATATATATATATATATATATATATATATATATATATATATATATATATATATATATATATATATATATAATTGATATAGGTTTGTGAATCCGAGGCCAACCTTGCATTGTTCAGTATCGTCGTATGCATATTTCTACTACAAAATATCGTATTGTGAGTTTCATTTGCTCCCTTTTTAATTGCTTTTGCAATATATATTTTTGGACTGAGAATACATGCGCTGCTTTTATGATTGACGAAATAGACACAAGTACTTAAAATATATTCTATGTTGAGTTGTACCACCTTGCATATCTTCCCTAATAGCTTGGTAACTAATATTTACATGTTGTAAGAGCATGTAAGCGCGAATCCTATTGATAGATCTATCGGGTTTGACCACCCCAACCGGGCTAGTCGCTCTAGTATCGTAAACGGTTGCATAGTACTTCGTTTTTACTACACTTGGTTCAATGTAGGGAGATTTCATAATAAAGGGAATATGCCACATTATCTGTTAAGTATGGTTACCGAAGCGCTCAACAACTTATAGAATACTTTTATACACTTGCGAGTGTACATATATTTATGAAACTGAAATCTTGTGATCTATCAAAATTACTGAATTCTATGATTATATATGATAAACCTATGAACTCACCAACCTTTTGGTTGACACTTTTAAGCATGTTTATTCTCAGGTATGAAAGAAATCTTTCGCTGTGCATTTGCTCATTTTAAAGATATTACTTGGAGTCATTCATGGCATATTTAGATCAGTACCTCGCAATGGGACCAGATGTTGATGATTTCGTCCAGGTGGATTAGGAAGGGTTGTTACACTAGACATGGATACCCTATTAATATATAAAAGATAAGATATGAATGCTCACGTATCAATATTGTGATTCAATATTGCAGGAAAGTACGTAGACGCAACGGAAATGATAAACACTAGGTTGGCCTCACGAACAATGCCCACGAGCATTACCCATAACCTCCATAGCTATAACCCATAATTTCCTTAGCCTTTACTCATTTGAAAACCCGTTTTGAAAACACTTGAACATAACCCAGTTGTAGTATTTTATGTATATTACTAATAATAATAATATTAATTAATAATCTTCATAATAATCTTCATAATAATAATATTAATATTAATATGGAGAATATGAATATTAATATGTATATGTGTGTGTTCGATTGCAAACCATCAACATATATATATATATATATATATATATATATATATATATATATATATATATATATATATATATATATATATATATATATATATATATTATATAATAATTATAATAAAGTATTAATATAAAAATATTAAAATAATATAATATCATGAAAATAAAAACGTGTGAATTAGAATTCAATAATATCTGCCGACAGTTTTCACGGACCAGTATTTCGTACTCTTGTTGCTAATAATTGGCGGGTAAAAGTATGAGTAAAAATTTCACTTTTTATATTTGAATACATATATATCTGTTTTGGTCTTAAACTTTATAAAATTAGTTGTAAAAAGGTTCGTTTGTAAAGTTTATAAGCGCAATATGTGTTTTCCTAGTTTTTGACTGGACAAAGATATATAATATAATATTAATTTAAATATAATAATATAATAATATTGAAATAAAATATAATAATATAATAATAAATTTAGAATCAAATTTGAATAAATTTTTAAAATGTCGTATTTCTCAAATACTTTAGGGGTATATTATGTAACTTATAATTAATAATTTCTATCATATCGCTTTCATGTGAATAGTAAATTAATTAATTTCTTTTATTTACTATTCATATGAATAGTAAATGAATTAATTTCGATTCAACTATTTAAGTTACATTGTTGTACGTTGTGCTTTACAGCTTGTACATATTTAATTTAATTGCGTTTTTCTTATAAATTATAAAAAAAATACATCATAAAAATAAAACAATTATATACGTAAAAATTTTAATTTGAAATTGCATCATTCAATAGTAAATTTTTATCATTTCGTATATAAATATTATTCTCATGTTTTCGTATATATATATATATATATATATATATATATACACACACACACACACACACACACACACATAATTATATAATTATCACAAGTTACGACGTTCGTGAATCGTCGGACAAACAGGGTGGTTAACCGTTATATAAAAACTCATTTTTAAAAGTTTTAAAACTTGTCATAATTCATTACTTATCATGTCGGAAACATATAAAGATAAAGTTTAAATTTGGTCAGAAATTTCCGGGTCGTCACAGTTTATGCGTTCCTCTGCCTGCACGTGGGCAGACACAGCAAAAGCTAGCTGAGCAGTCAGCCAGGCGTTGTCCTCTTGCAAGGAATTTATTTTAGCCGTTTCCGTCATTGATGGTGTTGGTGGATGGGCGAGAGCAGCAGATTTTTGTTGCAAACGGTTCAGATCTTTAGCAAAGTTGAAAAGCGTCGACTGTGCGTCAATATAAAGTTCTTCAGATGGAGAGAGCGAAGAAAACTTCTGAATTACCTGTTGAGGGGCACAAGATTGTAAGAACGAAAGCTGTTCTGCAAACACCGGAAGTGAAACTTTCATGAACTCATTAACATTAGGAATCAGTGAAGATGTGTTGTCAGGATTCACGCATGCACGCTTGGCACATGAAGAATAGTGAGATACACCACTTGGACCTACAAATAAGATAAAACGACGTTATGCAAAGATTAAAGTCTAAATTAAGAGCAAGACAAGCGATCAAAATTAATACCTTCATCAAGTAACCTCTTGTGGTTACCAAGGCTTCTGGCATCAGGGGTTTAATAAAGTGGAGGTATAGTGTCAGAACGACTGGCCGGAGAACTGGTGAAATTACCAGAGTCGGTGGCAGGATTGGGTGCATATGATTCCATCTTCATCTGCAAAATAAAGTAAATCAGAACACAATATATGTAAGACGTAAACATGTAACTAAGGTTACATAGTACAACGCAACAAAATATAAGAGTGTGATACACACCTTTTTACGATCAGATAAAGATTACGCAGAGAAGATGAACAGGGTTGAATGCCTTAATAGGGAAAAAATTGTGAGATAAAATATGCCGAAACCCTATTTATAGAGCAAATACGTGGGTCATAAAGTACCAAGGGGGTAATCACAACCGTACACGTGTGTCAATCTTAGGCTAAACACTTTGTTAAGATGTCCGGTGCACGTTAACATTAACAGGCGGTTGCATAATTACAATGATTACCTTTTCGGTAAACAGTGACAGTTGTCACTTCGGGTGCAGGAAATGCAGTCGAAAAGACAGTTTAGTGCATGCATGCATACATTGCATTTAATGCTAATACAGTATCCGATTATGCATATATATTTTAAATATCTTTTGAACAATCCGGTTACACTTGAAATCCAACTAGGCATTTTAACAAAAAATTTAAGCATGCTAAATTGGTTCAAGGGAATTGTTATGGTTCATTATGTGTAAATATTCTTACTAGTTCGACGTCATATACTAATTTTCATTGTATATAACATCGAACTGGGAGGACTTAATGATACGCATATCCGCATGACAATGCGGATTACGCATCCAAAGCCCCAAACCGCACATGGCCATGTTCAACATATGGCACGGGTATAGCCTCACTCTATGCGCCTATACTATCTGATGTGAGTTGCGTATACTTGCATAAGGGTCCAGTATATTCTAGAAGAATATACGGTATAATTAATTCAGATTCTTTTCCTTAAATAACGAAAGTTAGTTAGGATGAGATCGCATTTAATTAGGGAAGAGATTCTATCGAACCCCTAATTCGTGAGCCTATAAATACATAGCTCACAAACCCTAAAAATATATTCGATTACTCATACGTAACGAAAAGCATACACATCATCATCGTACGAACAAGCTTCATACGATCTAAAACGTAAAGACTTTCAGGTATGTCTCGAACTATAAAACATTCATGTCTTTGGGCCACTCAACCCCGTATGCTGGGTTGTTAGTGGACTCTCAAATCGGCCACCCTGTCGGAATCGAAACGATACCGATGTGGGTTATCCACGACTAAGTGTCGAAGGTTCGAACATTGTTAGTCCTTAAACCCTAACATGCACTCAAGCGTAGGTTCACCTTGACCTCGTAAAAATATGCTTGATCAGGGATTACATTTTCAAGCTTAATTTTCTCAAGACCAACTGACTCAAAAACTTGACCAATTGATATAAAAGTATGGGTCTCAATTGGTAGATATACTCCTAAAGAAAGACACCATCATCTCGGACCGATAATTTTCTCCTTAATTGAAATGTGTCTCAAAATAATTCCTAAAATATAATATTTTATCTATGGAATGTCAAGGGAGATTGTTTAGCTTAATTTTTGTTCATATGAAAGAAGTAGAGCTAGATTTTAAAATTTGATAGAAACATTTGCACTTTGAATATAACTTAAAAATAATAATTTAGATTTGTTAAACTAAATTAAGCATAAAATTTAAAAATAAATAAATCATAAGATAAGATACTAAATATCGTTGAATAAATTACACATATATAAATAACTATCTTGAGTAAACTTCAAAAATCACATATCTAGATAATTATTCAAAATATATAACTTTAGGAAAACAGTAGTCACATTCACTAAAATTAACATTAACAAAGAAAACAAAACGAAGTAAGAAAACAACAGCAAGTTCAAAACATTTGTCGTTCATCTCGTTTACATCTCTATTAAATGTTTAAATGTTGAGCCCAATAGACTAGTTACAACTTGTATACTTCAAAATCGTAGTTGTTGACTTGTTGGGCTGCTATATTAATATTTTAATTGTTGGGCTCACACCACGTCTCTTATGTTTGGATCGGTATTTTATTCCAAATTAATTATTCACCTTACAAATGAATCAAATGAATGAATAAGAATAACTAGTGAAATGACCCGTAGAAACACGAGTTTGTTTAAACGAAACAGTTTAATGATATGTTTTAGGTATGAAGTGAATGTAAATGTTAAAGTCATTTAGTTTATTGCCCCGTGGAACCACGGATTCCGACTAAGAAACTTGTCGTTGATTTTACAAACATAAAGTTTGCTCAAAATTGAATATTTATATTTATATTTTTAATAATAATAATAATTATTAATAATAATAAATGCCTTTTAAATTTTTTTATAAAAATAAAATTACAATTTATGAGAGATTAATATTTCCTTTTATAAAAGATTTTGTATTATTATTTTTAATTAAATTAATATATAATTATGACATCATCATTATGAAAAATAAAGGGTAATTTTGCTTAATGATGATGTCATCATTTTAGAGGTTTATTAGATTATATAGATATGATAAAAGTCTTTCGTAACCTTACTTTATTTATTAATGTTGGATAAAAAGACAAGTATAAAGTAAAGAGTAAAACTGAAATGTAAACAAAAATGCAGATGTGACAGGTACTTTTTTTTAAACTGTGTATCTTTTTTGTTAGTATACTCTTGTTTAGTGAGGTCATACGCCCCCACTATATGGTTCCACCTCTGTATTTCTGAAAACAAAAAGAAGTGAAGAATGGTTGGAGCTAGTGAGACCCGTATCCAAAATTTAAAATTTGGGCCGTTTTAATTTACATCTGTGCATACTTAGGAGTTGATTTATAAAATTTAATAGAATTTTTATTGATAACGTATTTTGAAAAATATTAAGTTCACAACTAATATTGACCTAATGATGCGTAATAATCAAATTATTAGTATCGATCACTTGATAAAAGCTAAAAGTTACTAGAAGTAGCGTTTAGCTTTTTGTCATTTTACTTTTATTTAACACATTCAACTACTCTATCAAACATTAAAATATATCTAAAAAACTAACACCTATCAGCTAAAACCAACTACCAGTTAAAAGCAAATAGATACAAGTTAAAAACTAACAGCTATTAGCTAGTTTTACCAAACATACTCATTCTACTTACATGGTCTTGTACAAAATCTTTGTAAAATTAGAGATTTTGTGAATGTAATACACATCGATAAACAATAATTCTGTTTGAATAGAATAACCGACCAGCTGGCTTTAGTAAGTTCGATTAAAAGGTGACATGTGGCATAAATTTGACGCTCAAAACAAATACTGTATATGCTAAAGTTACCTTTTCAATGTTATGAATTTAAACACCATAAACACAGCGCATCTATTATAGAATCAATACCTTTGATGAAAGGTTGATGCTTTGGATGATGATGATTATGTTAACACAAAAAACAACAAATCTATTACCAACTCGATTACATTACAACTCATGGGTCTTCACATCCTTAAAAGTATATTATAAACTTAACTTATAATGCTATCCTATCACACTATGTATTACGATTACTCTAGAACTAATAAGGAGTATATAAAAACTTCTTGATTAGCCTACAACACATCATCTAAAACACCATAAATTAGACCGAATTCAGCGAGTACAATCTGCTATAATTCCAACTTGGAGCTGGTCACGTATTCCAACAGGCGCACGTCGGGGGAGCTTGAGAACATCATCAGCCTACTGTCGTCTTTTTCCTTCAGCTGCAGAAACTCAGAGTCAGACTCGTGGTCATGGAGCATGGCGTCTAATGGCTTATTCACGGTTAAATCGCTTGCTGCTGCAATCGACGAAGAGTTATTGGGTTTGTTTACTTCGCAACAAAGCCCTCTTAGAAATTACCTTGTGTCAAAAAAGAGAAATTTTTATTTGGAGGGCGCTAAAGAAAAGGCTACCTGTTAGAATCGAACTTGACAAGAGAGGCATCGACTTACATACGATGTGGTGTCCTCTATGTGATGATGACATAGAATCGGTAGATCATACTCTTTTATTTTGCAAGCATGCGACTGATCTTGGGGAACGGGTATTCAAATGGTGGAAGTTGGGGAACTTTACAACCTTCAACTTGACCGAACTTCTAACCGAATCCGGGACCCAAATACCTATGTCGTGTTTCGGGAATAGAGTTTGGCAAGCTCTAAAGTAGGTATGTGCATACCTAATTTGGAGTAATCGGAATAATATGGTTTTTAAAGGTAAAGGCTGGAATGGGCCGACGGCTCTAAACGAGATTCAAATAAAATCAATCAAGTAGATCTCAAATAGATCGAGAGGAAAAAAATTAGAGTGGCTCACTTGGTTATCTAATCCAAACATGTACCTTAATATGTCGTGATTTGTTTAGATTGAGAAGCTTACTTTGCAACCTAAGTCTCGTGTAAATTTTTCGTGTGTTGTTTGGGGCGATTCTGGATCCCCCTTGTCTTGTTCTATATGTTTCGAGTTCTAATATATATATTTTTGCTTTCCAAAAAAAATTAGACCGAATTCATGCAAAAGTACAAGAGGTTTATTGCCACACATCATTTAGAACAGTAGCAATCTTTCTTGAACTCAAATACTTAAAACAGTAGCTATATAATCAATACTAAATATAAATTCTTAACATACTTTTTGGGGAACCTTCCATGCTCAATTAGTATTTTCAACCATCATAAATACCGCATAAAAATCAAACAAAATTATAAAGCCTAAAAAAATCACAAAACGTAAAGTAAAAAAGAAACAAAATTGAACATAAGGCCACTTACAATGTTGGAATGTTCTCTCTATAAAGCTCCCGAGAAGATTATCAAATTGTTGGAATGTTTGAGGGCCAAGTTTTTTTTGGGTTGCAAAGAAGGCGAAAGAAAGATTTCTTGGGTTAAATGGGAAACCGTACTTGCATCCCAATTAAGCTAAAGGTGGTCTTGCAATCGGAAGCCTTAAAGCTTTTAACTACTCTCTTCTTCTTAAATGGTTATGGCGTCTTGTTACAAACCCGGATTCTCTTTGGGTGAAGCTCCTTCGTGCCATTCATGGCGTTAATTGTGGCCTTGATTCGAGAGGATGCAAAACAAATGGCATTTGGAAAGATATTCTCGGGGTCTATGATCATTTACATTCTTTGGGTTCTATAGATCGGTATTGTCTGAAACAACAAGTCGGTAATGGCACTTGCATTAAATTCTGGAAAGACGTTTGGCTCGGAAACGCGCCCCTTGCTTCGACTTATCTTCGTCTTTTTCGTCTTGACGCAAACCCAGACTGCACTATTAGCAATCGCTTCAATGGATCGAGTTGGAACTGGGAATGGTTGCGCAATCCTCATCCTTCCACAAATTTTTGTTTGCTGCAGCAAGATTTGGCTAATGTCTCTTTATGTGAACGTCCAGATTGTTGGATCTGGTCTCTTGATTCCGATGGTAGCTTCACTATCCGCTCCACCAGAACACATCTTGATGATTTTTTCTTGACAGGATCTTATCGTAACACTATTTGGCTCAAGCAAATCCCGATTAAGGTAAATGTTTTTATTTGGAAGCTCCTTTTAGATCGTCTTTGAAAGGATCCGTTCATATACATTATAAACGATTCACAATAGTTGATTACATCGCGAGGTATTTGACCTCTATATGATACGTTTTACAAACATTGCATTCGTTTTTAAAAGACAAACTTTCTTTACATCAAAAATTGACGGCATGCATACCATTTCATATTACATCCAACTATAATTGACTTAATATTAATCTTGATGAACTCAACGACTCGAATGCAACGTCTTTCAAAGTATGTCATGAATGACTCCAAGTAATATCCTTAAAATGAGCTAATGCACAGCGGAAGATTTCTTTAATACCTGAGAATAAACATGCTTTAAAGTGTCAACCAAAAGGTTGGTGAGTTCATTAGTTTATCATAATCAATCATTTCCGTAATAGTAATAGACCACAAGATTTCAGTTTCTATAAATATCCGTACACTCGCAAGTGTATAAAAGTATTCTATAAGTTGTAGGCACCCGGTAACAAGCCTTAACGTTCATGTTTTACCCTCTGAAGTACACCAGATCAGGTGTGTTTAAAATAACCTCGAAGTACTAAAGCATCCCATAGTCAGGATGGGGTTTGTCAGGCCCAATAGATCTATCTTTAGGATTCGCGCCTACCGTACATAGACAAGTAATTTAATGTTACCAAGCTAAGGGTATATTTCTGGTTTAAACCCACATAGAATTAGTTTTAGTACTTGTGCCTATTTCGTAAAACATTTATAAAACAGCGCATGTATTCTCAGCCCAAAAATATATATAAAAAGGGAGTAATGAAACTCACCATACTGTATTTCGTAGTAAAAATACATATAACGTCATTTAACAAGTGCAAGGTTGGCCTCGGATTCACGAACCTATATTAATTATATATATTTATATGTTGGTCAATATTTGTCTAACAATTTTTGGTCAAGTCATAGTGTACCACAATCCCAATGCCCGAGACTAATATGCAAAAGTCAACAAAAGTCAACTTAACCCAAAATGACTTCAAAAATTTATACGTGTTTATTATATAACTTAACTATAGTCATTTTATATATTTAAATATATTTATTAGATTTTATAATAATAAAAGTCATTTATTAATAAAAATTTATATTAACGTTTATATATGATAAAATATACTTTTATATATCTTAAGTAGTAAAATTTATAAAGTTCACTTAATATCGTAAAACTATAGTGGTAAGTATTATTAATGTAATTATATTACGCGTGGTGAAAAATATCTTTGTATCCCCTATTTATTTGATAAAATAATATTGATCATAATAATAATAAGTAAAAGTTGTATTATTTTGTAATAATAATTATTATTATTCTATAAAAAAAATAACAATATTTATATTTACTAAAAATGTTATTATGATAAAATGATAATACTAACATAATAGTAATAATGATATTTTATAATAACAATGATATTTCTATTAAAATAATAACGACGATAGTAATAATAATCATTTTAACAATAATACTAAAATTCAGTTGACTATAACTTCTAATCCGTTCATCGAAACCATTCGATATCTAAATGAAAAGTTCTTAATTTTTCGCTAGCTTTCCAATGACATGCATATCATATACCCTATCTCAGTAGCATATGTATCTAATTCAGGATTCAACAAACCTATCTAAGGACAATATCGAATGTACAAGCATGCATAATCCTATATACTCGAGCACTAGTCAGGGATACACTATTGAAATATAAAAGTTAAGTTATGAGTGCTCACGTATCAATATTGAGATTCAATATTGCAGGAAAGTACGTAGACGAAACGAAAATGATAAACGTTAGGTTGACCTCACGAGCAATACCCTCGATCAATACCCATAACCACCATAGCTATAACCCATAATTTCCTTAGCTTTATTCCGTTTGAAAACTTATTTTAAAATCGTCTGAATATAACTCCGTCATAGTATTTTATGTATACTAATAATATCTTGAAATAATACAAAGAAAATATATATGTGTAATTCGATTGAGAGAGTTTAGAGAAATATATTTTCAAGTTTCTATGAAATAATAAAACCTATTGAATTCTATTTATAATAGATTTTTGAATTATTAAAGTGAATTATTAAAGTATGAATTATTAAAGTGAATTATTAAAGTATGAATTATTAAAGTGAATTATTAAAGTATGAATTATTAAAGTGAATTATTAAAGTATGAATTATTAAAGTGAATTATTAAAGTATGAATTATTAAAGTGAATTAGTAAAGTATGAATTATTAAAGTTAAAGTAAAGTAAAAGTAAAGTAAAGGTAAAGTTAAAGTATAGTAAAAGTATAAAACTATGTACGTATAATATGCGTATAAATATATATAATATTAATTTAAATCGTTATATATATTTGATAAAATAAAATATAAATATCGTTATTTTATCATACTAGTTAAGTAATGAGTGGTCAAAAAGAATAGATTTCTTAAATCACAGTGGACCTCATAACATAGGCCCGTAATCATATCATAATGTATCTGATAATTCAATCATTTGATATTATCTCTTAATTCTGTCAATAAATATATCGAAATAAATACGTTCATGTAAAGTATCATATATCTAATACTTTGTTAATGTTTTCAGTTAATATTATATATTATATATACACATCTATATACACATAATTGTTCGTGAATCGTCGAACACGGTCAAAGGATAATTGATTACATGAATGTAGTTCCAAACTTTTTGAGATTAAACATCACAAATTCTGCTTATCGTGTCGGAAACATATAAAGGTTAAGTTTAAATTTGGTCGAAAATTTTCGGGTCGTCACAGTACCTACCCGTTATAAAAATTTCGTCCCGAAATTTGATCGAGGTCGTCATGGCTAACTATAAAAATGTTTTCATGACGAATATGAGTTGATAAATAGAGTTTTATCATCATTGAGTAATATAGATAAAACAATTTGATTACGCGAAGAGTATAAGTGAAGCTATCGCAAGAGAGTGAAATGAGTAAACGTATATTTATTTTAACCGATGACGTAGTTATGATTGATTTCCAGAATTCATTGGATTTAAAGAAAATCTTTGCAATAAGATTTGGTTCTTCGACGATTAAGAAAATCATGACCTTCTTTGATTAAATGCGATAATCTGTCTCGATTTCTCTGTCTGATATTTTACTATAAATTCACCCCCTTCGTTTCTTTATTTCCATAGCTCACACCTTCTAGTCTTTCTCCCCAATTCATACTTTAAAGCATTCGTTAATATGGTTCATCCAGTATTGATTCTTGATATACTCTTAACTTTCATATCTGTCATTCTTCTTTTTTATCTACCACCGGAGGAAGTTATTTTCTTCTACCATTACCTTGGGGTTATTGTGTTTTTCATTCTCCCGTGTCTTTATATTGCTATACGCATTGATATACACGGTTTGTAATTTCGAGGTTGTTATCGGGCTTTATATTCTCCATTATATTTCGGAGCTTCATGCTTTCATTTTCTCTTTCCAGCCTTAAGTCAGGCGGATAATGGTCCAGAATTCGTAGATATGAATTTTTGGATGAACATAGTTAATGTTCCAAGAAGAAAATCGTAATGGCACGATCTTAATTTGGCAACTTACCAGAATATCTGAAAATATAGAGCTATCAAGATGATATGTTCTTAATATGTTTGGAAATTGGGTAGAATGTAAGAGTCGTGTAAATAGTACATGATGACGGTATGTTCTATGAATCATCACGTTCCATTAGAAACTCAGCATGACTTACTATAATATAATCACGTTGATCAAGTATCATTATATTATACTAACTCATGTTTCAGTTCCCAACACTGCTTTAAAAACATTCCTATTTTAAATTCGAATTTTTTTTTCTTCAGAATTTAGAAACTAACACAGTTTCTTTTTATGTTGTAACGCAGATATTGCGAAGAGATAAAAGATTTCGGATAAGAATAGTTGTGAAAATATCTTCAGGAATATCGAAGATATTTATAATAAAAGATACGATAATATCTTAGAATTCTTAACATAGATGAATGATGAAGAAGATTTGTCTGTGAAGGTTTAGAATAAGAAGTAAGGTGTTTGTTAACGATTTCAGTAGACACTGAAACATTTGGATCCTTTGAAGGCAGGTTTAGTCTTTGTGATTTGTCCACAGCCTCCTTCATGGTCTGCTCAATCCATTTTTCAGTTTTAAACCTTCTCTTTTTCTCAGCTTTACCACCATACTATTCTTTATCATCAAACTTTTGACTGTTAAAGTCGTTTACAGTTTTTGCTGCTTCATCAGCATTTTTCCAATTTCGGAGAACTAGTTCATAGTTTAGGATGTTTTTCAGAAAATTCACATTCGAAGTATGTAAGTCTAGGAGATAGACGTTATATGTATACATATAACTTTTAACGTAAAATTGTCGCGAAATTCAAAATACTGATTGCTAATTCCCAGTAGTTGGTGTGACAATTATTGTTACAGGATGTAGGTGAGTACATGATGGGGTTTTAATGAATAAGTATAGTAGATTTTCGGAGAGGCTTAAGTCGAAGGTTAATGAAGTTGTTGATAAGTTTACTGCTAATGTGACGAGATATGAAAGGTTCCCCGGTAACCATGATGAAGGGTTTATTCGTATAAACAAATGAAGGTGATTTGCTGGAGCTGTGACAAAACTGTCTATTTTGGAAAGAGATTGAAAAATTATATTTGGTAATAAATATCAAAGGATTTGACATGGATACGTGTTAAACTATAACTTTGGTTTCGAGAGCTTTTCAGGTGCATGACAGTGGGTAATGTGTGGTTGGATAATCATCTCGCATGTCTTTAGGAATTTCGAAGTGTTTGAACACATATTGTAATTGCTAATATACATATGATGTTCTAAGATTTTAAATGATACAAATATTTTTGTGAGTTCCATGAATAGAAATGAGGTTCTAGGATAGTTTTGAAGTCAAAGTATAGTTTTGAAAGATGTAGGAATCTAAGAGTGATGATTTCGGTTATATCTTGAATCGAATTCTGAGATTTTAAAATCAGAATATGTAATTAGATTTTGAATGAGTATGGTTGTTTTGATTTCTATAAAAGAATGTATATTGTTGTCAAAGTAGGGAATATAATGGATGACTTGCTGAATCAGATTCGAAGAATGTAACATATTAATTGTGAATTTATATATCTCTCGGGTATTACCTACCCGTTAAAAAAAAATTCACAATTAATATTTTGTACAAAAGAATTTTATTACAGTCTATATGGAAATATATATGTGTATATTTCTTCAGATGTAATATAGATTTAATGAGTTAATATTAAATTAAACTCATTTGATTTATGGTTAAGGCTAGGATAGATAATTTCTAAACTTTAGAAATTAAATAATCGCCGTAGAATGTTTCCCCAATGAAGTTATGAATCAATACTTAATCGTTGTGGTATTCCTTGGTATCTACATGGCGTATGACGTCGATGCTCGTGGGACAGATTGTGAAGTTGAGGTTTGCGATGCGGTTGTTGTTGGTGGTGGTAATGGTACTGTTGATGTTGTTGATGGTGGTACTGGTTATGCTGCTGGTGCTGCTGCTGGTGTTTGTAACCTTTGCACCATATTCTCCAAAGCCACTACCCGAGCGCGAAGCTCGTTGACTTCTTCTATTACACCGGGGTGATTGTCGGTTCGGACGAGCGGATAAATAAGATCTAGAATTTGGTGTAGTATATAATCATGACGAGATACTCTGGAAATGAGAGAGAAAATGGTGTTTCGGACAGGTTCGCCAGTAAGTGCTTCAGGTTCATTGCCAAGAGGGCAATGTGGTGGATGAAAGGGATCACCTTCTTCTTGTCTCCAATGGTTAAGTAGATTACGAACCCATCCCCAATTCATCCAGAATAGATGATGGCTAATTGGTTGATCCATTCCGGTCACGCTGCTTTCGGAGCTCATGTGGAAATCCATATCGGCATAGCTGTCGGAATCCGAGAAACTCAAACTGGTTGAGGGATCCATCTTGTATGATCAGGGAAAGAATTTTTTTGTATGAAATAGATTGTAGAATTTAGATTTAGTATTCTTCAATACATAATTTACATATGTATATATAATACCAAAATCCCATAAATTACGGAGGAATCTTTGAAAGATGTCAGTCAAAGTTCACAGTAACAGATATGCTAAGATAAGAATTCGTCTATACACTATTATGCAATAAATGTAGGAAAACGCGTCTAGACTTAAGAATGATAAGCAGGTAATTTCCTAAGGGTGGTAAGTAGATGATTTCAGACTAAAAATGATAAGCAAAACTTTTGACATGCAGACACGGTCGAAGTCCAGACTCACTGATGCATCTTAACAATTATCAGTTAGACACACTAATGCAAGACCTGGTTCGCTAAGACCACCGCTCTGATACCAACTGAAAGGATCCGTTCATATACATTATAAACGATTCACAATAGTTGATTACATCGAGAGGTATTTGACCTCTATATGATACGTTTTACAAACATTGCATTCGTTTTTAAAAGACAAACTTTCTTTACATCAAAAATTGACGGCATGCATACCATTTCATATTACATCCAACTATAATTGACTTAATATTAATCTTGATGAACTCAACGACTCGAATGCAACGTCTTTCAAAGTATGTCATGAATGACTCCAAGTAATATCCTTAAAATGAGCTAATGCACAGCGGAAGATTTCTTTAATACCTGAGAATAAACATGCTTTAAAGTGTCAACCAAAAGGTTGGTGAGTTCATTAGTTTATCATAATCAATCATTTCCGTAATAGTAATAGACCACAAGATTTCAGTTTCTATAAATATCCGTACACTCGCAAGTGTATAAAAGTATTCTATAAGTTGTAGGCACCCGGTAACAAGCCTTAACGTTCATGTTTTACCCTCTGAAGTACACCAGATCAGGTGTGTTTAAAATAACCTCGAAGTACTAAAGCATCCCATAGTCAGGATGGGGTTTGTCAGGCCCAATAGATCTATCTTTAGGATTCGCGCCTACCGTACATAGACAAGTAGTTTAATGTTACCAAGCTAAGGGTATATTTCTGGTTTAAACCCACATAGAATTAGTTTTAGTACTTGTGCCTATTTCGTAAAACATTTATAAAACAGCGCATGTATTCTCAGCCCAAAAATATATATAAAAAGGGAGTAATGAAACTCACCATACTGTATTTCGTAGTAAAAATACATATAACGTCATTTAACAAGTGCAAGGTTGGCCTCGGATTCACGAACCTATATTAATTATATATATTTATATGTTGGTCAATATTTGTCTAACAATTTTTGGTCAAGTCATAGTGTACCACAATCCTAATGCCCGAGACTAATATGCAAAAGTCAACAAAAGTCAACTTAACCCAAAATGACTTCTAAAATTTATACGTGTTTATTATATAACTTAACTATAGTCATTTTATATATTTAAATATATTTATTAGATTTTATAATAATAAAAGTCATTTATTAATAAAAATTTATATTAACGTTTATATATGATAAAATATACTTTTATATATCTTAAGTAGTAAAATTTATAAAGTTCACTTAATATCGTAAAACTATAGTGGTAAGTATTATTAATGTAATTATATTACGTTGTATCCCCTATTTATTTGATAAAATAATATTGATCATAATAATAATAAGTAAAAGTTGTATTATTTTGTAATAATAATTATTATTATTCTATAAAAAAAATAACAATATTTATATTTACTAAAAATGTTATTATGATAAAATGATAATACTAACATAATAGTAATAATGATATTTTATAATAACAATGATATTTCTATTAAAATAATAACGACGATAGTAATAATAATCATTTTAACAATAATACTAAAATTCAGTTGACTATAACTTCTAATCCGTTCATCGAAACCATTCGATATCTAAATGAAAAGTTCTTAATTTTTCGCTAGCTTTCCAATGACATGCATATCATATACCCTATCTCAGTAGCATATGTATCTAATTCAGGATTCAACAAACCTATCTAAGGACAATATCGAATGTACAAGCATGCATAATCCTATATACTCGAGCACTAGTCAGGGATACACTATTGAAATATAAAAGTTAAGTTATGAGTGCTCACGTATCAATATTGAGATTCAATATTGCAGGAAAGTACGTAGACGAAACGAAAATGATAAACGTTAGGTTGACCTCACGAGCAATACCCTCGATCAATACCCATAACCACCATAGCTATAACCCATAATTTCCTTAGCTTTATTCTGTTTGAAAACTTATTTTAAAATCGTCTGAATATAACTCCGTCATAGTATTTTATGTATACTAATAATATCTTGAAATAATACAAAGAAAATATATATGTGTAATTCGATTGAGAGAGTTTAGAGAAATATATTTTCAAGTTTCTATGAAATAATAAAACCTATTGAATTCTATTTATAATAGATTTTTGAATTATTAAAGTGAATTATTAAAGTATGAATTATTAAAGTGAATTATTAAAGTATGAATTATTAAAGTGAATTATTAAAGTATGAATTATTAAAGTGAATTATTAAAGTATGAATTATTAAAGTGAATTATTAAAGTATGAATTATTAAAGTGAATTATTAAAGTATGAATTATTAAAGTGAATTATTAAAGTATGAATTATTAAAGTGAATTAGTAAAGTATGAATTATTAAAGTTAAAGTAAAGTAAAAGTAAAGTAAAGGTAAAGTTAAAGTATAGTAAAAGTATAAAACTATGTACGTATAATACGCGTATAAATATATATAATATTAATTTAAATCGTTATATATATTTGATAAAATAAAATATAAATATCGTTATTTTATCATACTAGTTAAGTAATGCGTGGTCAAAAAGAATAGATTTCTTAAATCACAGTGGACCTCATAACATAGGCCCGTAATCATATCATAATGTATCTGATAATTCAATCATTTGATATTATCTCTTAATTCTGTCAATAAATATATCGAAACAAATACGTTCATGTAAAGTATCATATATCTAATACTTTGTTAATGTTTTCAGTTAATATTATATATTATATATACACATCTATATACACATAATTGTTCGTGAATCATCGAACACGGTCAAAGGATAATTGATTACATGAATGTAGTTCCAAACTTTTTGAGATTCAACATTACAAATTCTGCTTATCGTGTCGGAAACATATAAAGGTTAAGTTTAAATTTGGTCGAAAATTTTCGGGTCGTCACAGTCTTCCTACTCGGATTAACTTGATAACTCGTGGGATATCGGTTAACTCTTTCATTTGTTCTCTTTGCGGGGTGGGTTGTGAATCAAGAGATCATCTTTTTTTTTTGTTTTGCAACTCTGTTTCGTCTATTTGGAACCGAATTGGATCTTGGTGTGGCATTACTTGGCCACATTTTGATTCAGTAGATGACATATTCGAACGGTTGGATACAAGGTCGGCTTCTTCCTCTAGCAAGCTTCGGCTTCATTACATTGTTTCGACTACTTTATGGTGGATTTGGAGACTCCGGAATGATACAATATTCGGCAACAACGACATCAAGATTTGCGAAATATTTGACAATATTCGTCTTTTTTCCTTTTCTTGGCTACATGTTAGAAGTAAATTTATTTCCGATTGGAATTCTTGGTTAATGTTTCCTTTGTAATGTTCTTTTTTTTTTCTATTAGCTCCTTGCTAGCCTTTTTAATAAAAATTTAGCCGTTAAAAAAAAACTTACAATGGTTCAATTCTTTAACATACATTTCCCCTGCCACATCAGCGTTACATCACCACAAACACTTTAACATTTCTTTTACATTCCTTTCACTAAATGCTCACTATCATCCACTCCATTTCAAACTTTAACAAATTTTAAATTATTATTTAAATACAATAAATAAATACAAATAACACTTTATTGAATAAAATAAAAACATTACATTCGTTTGTTAAAATTGGACTTAGTTTGGGTTATCGAACGAGGTACGTAAGATTTCAGATAATAGTTAAATACCCGTGTGTTATCGGGTAAGGATTTTATTACTTAAATATTAGCAAATATCAAAATTCTTTTATTTTTCTCGTCCGTCCTTGATAATGCTAAAAACGAACATATATTTCATAGCATTATCCCTCAAAAAGACAAGCTTTTAGTTGCAATTGTTCTATTTACAAGTGATATTCGTTTAAATAATAAAAGGTGAAGACAAAAGACAGATTCGACGAATTGAAGACGCAAACGACCAAAACGCTAAAAAGTACAAAGTACAATCCAAGTGGTTCAAATTATTGATGAGAAACGTCTAAAAATTACAAGAGTACAAGTCGTGAAACACAAAGTACAAGATACTAAATTGTACGAAAAGGCGTTCGAAAATCTGGAACCGAGACATGAACCAACTTTCAGCGTGCGACGCAACGGACCAAAAATTACAAGTCAACTATGCACAAGAATATAATATAATATATAATTAATTATATATATTATTATATATTATAATTATACGCAACCTGCATTTTGGATTTAATCTATGAGCTGGATTCCAGACCTCCGCACTCGCGGAGCTTTGATGAAGAAAACCTCCGCACTCGCGGAGGTCAACAGTGAAACGTGGGCCTATAAAAGGCCGCGCATTCTGATCGATTCCTAACACCTTTTTCAATCTCTCTCTCTCTCTCACGATATATATATATATATATATATATATATATATATATATATATATATATATATATATATATATATATATTATAATTTTAATTTTAATTTAAGATTAATAATAATAAGGTTATGTTAGCAAATGTTGTAAGTGTGTAAGTCGAAATTCTGTCCGTGTAACGCTACGCTATTATTAATCATTGTAAGTTATGTTCAACCTTTTTAAATTAATGTCTCGTAGCTAAGTTATTATTATGCTTATTTAAATCAAAGTAATCGTGATGTTAGACTAAATATTAAAGATGGGGTTATTGGGCTTTGTACCATAATTAGGGTTTAGACAAAAGACCGACACTTGTGGAAATTAGACTATGGGCTATTAATGGGCTTTATATTTGTTTAATTGAATGATAGTTCGTTAATTTAATATAAAGATTTACAATTGGACGTACCTATAAATAACCATATACACTCGATCGGATACGATGGGCGGGATATTTATAAGTACTAATAATCGTTCATTTAACCGGACACGAGAATGGATTAATAGTCAATGGACTCATTAAAACAGGGGTGAATTATGTACAAGGACACTTGGCGTAATTATTAACAAAGTATTAAAACCTTGGGTTACACGCAGTCGATATCCTGGTGTAATTATTAAACAAAGTATTAAGACCTTGTTAAAGTTTAAGTCCCCAATTAGTTGGAATATTTGACTTCGGATATAAGGATAAATTGATGAGGACACTCGCATTTTATATTTACGATTGATGGACTGTTATGGACAAAAACCAGATGGACATATCAAATAATCAAGGACAAAGGACAATTAACCCATGGTAATAAATTAAAATCAACACGTCAAACATCATGATTACGGAAGTTTAAATAAGCATAATTCCTTTATTTTATATCTTATCGCATTTTTAATTATAGTACTTTTTAATTATCGCATTTTTATTTATCGTCATTTTATTTATCGCACTTTAAATTATCGCACTTTTATTATCGTTATTTACTTTACGCTTTAAATTAAGTTATTTTATATTTAATATTTTACATTAGGTTTTAATTGTGACTAAAGTTTTAAAATCGACAAACCGGTCATTAAACTGTAAAACCCCCTTTTTATAATAATAAAAATATTACTTATATATATATATATATATATATGTATATATATATATATATATGTATACATATTATATATATGTATATATATATATATATATGTATATATATGTATATATATATATATATATATATATATATATATATATATATATATATTCAAATATAGTTTTAAAATATAGCGTTAAACTTGGCTAGTTCCCTGTGGACGAACCGGACTTACTAAAAACTACACTACTGTACGATTAGGTACACTGCCTATAGTGTTGTAGCAAGGTTTAGGTATATCCACTCTATAAATAAATAAATAACTTGTGTAAAATTGTATCGTATTTAATAGTATTTCGCAATAAAAATATAACTATTTCGTATACGCTGCTGCACACATCAAGTATTTTTGACGCCGCTGCCGGGGAACACTAAAACGCCTAAGCGAAACGCCATATATATATAAAAAAAAGAGATTTTTATTAAGTTTTATTCTATTTTTGTAAAAATATAAGTTTTAAATATTAAAAACAAAAATATAAAAACATAAAAAAAAATCTATATCTATATTTTTAAGTTTATTAAAAAGTTTATATTTTTATTTATTGTGAAAAGTTATAAAAAAACTAATAAGTAATTTTTAATATAAGTTTTATTTAAATTACATTTTATATAAAATAAAAACAGGAAAAAAAAACTGTCCGCACTCGCGGAGTTTTTGGACAGAAGATATCCGCACTCGCGGAGCCGTCTGACATCTGCAACCTAGTACGTGTATTAATTGCGAAATTAGGGTTATAATTATTATTAATTATAATTAAGGTTTATATTTAATATTAATTAGTTTTAGTTTAATTAAATTTGTATTTTTAAGTTTTAATTAGTTTTATTAATTTATAAAATTAATACTTTTATAAAATAATAATATAAAAATAATATTTTTATAAAAATTGTATTTT
The DNA here is from genome assembly GCF_046630445.1 of Rutidosis leptorrhynchoides. Lineage (NCBI taxonomy): Eukaryota > Viridiplantae > Streptophyta > Magnoliopsida > Asterales > Asteraceae > Rutidosis > Rutidosis leptorrhynchoides. The sequence goes on along the minus strand of NC_092342.1, from coordinate 39,960,110 downwards.
TTTATAACTTTATTTTTATTTTTAAATTTTGTATCTTTTTAATTGTTTATTCGTATATTGTATATTTTATCGTTCGTAATTAGTTTTAAGATATAGTTTTTGCCGTAGTTATTTTATATTTCTAGATTTCTAGACTTTGCCGTAAAATCCCTTAAGTACTTTTTCTTTAGACTAACATTTAGGTGCTTTAGAATTTTACGACGTCGCTTATCGCCTTAATATTTTATAGATTTTAGTGACTTTTAAGTTATTGCCGTTTGGATATAGAATTCCTTTTAAGCTTTAATACCTTTAGACGTATGTTTTAATTTTTAGACTTTTAAGTTTCGACGCTGCATTTTATTATTTTTCGACGCTTAATTTTTTGACCTTTTATTTTTCGACATTTTTCGACGCGCTATTTTTCTTTCTTATTTCTCGACGCTCTAGTTTTTAGGACATAGAATTTTCTATTTCTTCTCTAAAATTTCAAAACGAAAAATTATTTTAAGTGGTTAAATTGATAGACATCCAAAATTTTCTGGTTCGTAGTAATAGTTGGATTTATTAGTGGCGAGTTGTGGGCTTCCGATTTAAAGGGTCCTGGCTACCTGCTGCATCTATTGGCTATTCGAAACGTGGGCAAAATCAGAAAAGTCTATTAATTTGATAACTTATTTAATTTTTATTTTATTTTTATAACTAATAGGATATTCTGTGAATGCACCGAGCAAAACGTTCACCACCTTTCATACGTTCACTACCTGTAACTCGATCAAGACATCTAGCCAATATTGTCGCCGTTGATTTTTCTTTAGAATCGTCATCTAGTCGACCAAGTACTCCAATTCAAATTTTCGATAATCTATTTTTTGAACCCGACCTCACAATTGAGAACCCGGAGGATATTCAAGGACAATTCCAAGATCCTGAACCACTAATTATTCCTCCTGAACCACAAACCGTTAAATCAGAATCCTCTAGTGATTCGTATTCAACAAATTCAATTATGGAATTAATTGAACCTTTAAGTATGGAAGACCGAATGAGAGCCACGCGCACTGACCAAGGTCACGCCATTATTAAGCCAGACATTAATGCGCCAGATTATGAAATCAAAGGACAAATCCTACACATGGTAACTAATCAATGCCAATATAGTGGTACGTCAAAAGAAGATCCAAACGAACATCTTCGAAACTTTAATATGATCTGTACTCTATTCAAAATCAGAGAAGTTGAGAATGAACAGATCTATCTCATGTTGTTTCCCTGGACTTTAAAGGGAGAAGCCAAAAATTGGTTAGAATCGTTACCTGAAGGGGCGATTGATACATGGGATGTTTTAGTTGAAAAATTTCTTAAACAATTCTTTCCGGCATCTAAAGCCGTGAGACTTCAAGGAGAAATTATTACGTTCACACAAAACCCAAATGAAACTCTATATGAGGCGTGGACAAGATTTGGAAAGTTATTGAGAGGATGTCCGCAACATAGTTTAGACACTTATCAAATAGTACAAATATTCTACCAAGGTGTCGACGTTGCTACACGAAAAGACATCGATATAGCAGTTGGTGGTTCCATTATGAAGAAAACCACAACTGAAGCTTACAAAATTATTGATAACACTGCTTCCCACTCACATGAATGGTATCAAGAAAAAGGCATCGTTAGATCATCTAAAGCGGCTAGAGCCGATTCTAGCCATGACTTTGATTCCATGTCCGTAAAGATAGATGCTTTCGAGAGACGAATGGAAAAGATGACTAAAGATATTCAAGCAATACGAATTAGTTGTGAGCAGTGTGGAGGACCACATTTGACAAAAGATTGTCTCAGTATTGAACAAACCATGGAACAACGAGAGAATGTTTCCTACATGAACCAAAGGCCGGGAAATAATTATCAAAATAATTATCAACCGCCAAGGTCAAACTTTAATCGAAATCAAAACATTCTTTACAATCCAAATGGACCCAATAATAACTCGTACAACCAACAAGGTCCGAATAACCAACCAACTCAAAATAACACTTTCAATCAACAAAGACCTAGCTTGTATAAACCACCATAACAAACCGAAGATAAAAAGTCAAATCTAGAAGAAATGATGGCAAAGCTAATGGAATCTCAAACACAATTTATTACATCTCAAACCAAACAAATGAGAGGTTTGATCAGTCATTAAGAACTCAACAAGCTTCCATTTTAAATCTAGAAAAACACGTAGGTACTCTTGCTAGCATGATGAGTGAGAGGGAACAAGGAAAGATACCAAGTAATACTGAAGTAAATCCTCGAAATGAGAATGTTAATATGGTGTCAACAAATTCTGAAAAACCATCATCAGAAGATGGGAAGGTTTTAGATGTGAGTAACAATGAAGAAGTTACAACACCACCACCACCCGAGTATGTAAAGCCAGTGGTGGCACCATACAGACCACTCATCCCGTTTCCAAAAAAAGGAGTTGAGTATGAACAAGTAATAGGTAATAAAGTTTGTGATACCTCTGGAAAGAAGAAGAAGAATAAGAATGTACAAGAAACAAAAACCATAAAAATAAACCCGGTGAAGACAGTTGCACCAAAACCTCCACCCAGGGTGGGTGATCCGGGTGAATTTATTGTTCCTTGTCTACTTAGTGATTGTGTCATATATGATGCACTAGCAGATTTAGGTGCAAGTGTGAGTGTTATGCCTCTTTCATTATATAAGAGATTAGGTGTAGGTGAGTTAAGTCCAACGGAAATGAGTGTTCGACTCTTTGATCAAACCATTAAGCACCCAGTTGGAATTGCTGACAACCTACCCGTTCAAGTGGGTAATTTAACCTTTTTAGTCGAATTTATTGTCATTGACATAGAAGAGGACTCAAACATTCCTCTAATTTTAGGTCGACCATTCTTAGCGTCCACCGGGGCGTTATTTGATGTAAAAGAGGGTAGAATGACACTTAGTGATGGTGACAAATCGGTCACCTTTGTGATTCGAAAGTCTAAATCTCCACCAACCAAAATCGCTGAACCAACAAAAACGATTGGTAAGAACCATGTTGTTTTACCAACTCCAACGGTAGTGCTTAACAATAATAAAACACCTAAGTGTGGGGAAAATGAAGTAACACCTGATTATGACCTGATAACAAAGAACCCCGTTGTTGATACGAAATTAAATGACTCCGTTATTAACAGTTCAGTGAAGAAACTTATTAAATGGATTCGCGATGCTAGAACTAAGGCGAACTTTAAGTTATGTAACCGGTTAGTATCCAATCTATCGCCTAAAGAAAAGGAGAAACTAGTTGAATTTGTGGATATTACACAAGAATCCGACCAATGGCTTAAAGCAAAAGTCACAGATATGCAAGTTGATTATGGTCCAAGAGAAATTGACGATGAAGTTAATCACAATTTCGACACCACAGCTACCTAAGTGTGGGGAGATTCAAATGTTCTAAGAAATAATGTTGTATAGGGTTAGTTATTCTGTTCTCGTGTAGTTCCGAGAATGGAATCCGATTGGTCTTTTCCACTAGCAGACACTAAAGAACTAGTTTTCTCTCCCCATTCTGAATTTTTGTTTTGTAGGTTTTGTATGAAATTAATATGCATTTTTAAATTTAAGTTTTGTGTGAATTTAAAAATATAAATTTACTTTATTTATTAAGTTTAAAAAATGATTTCTAAAATTCATCGTAAGTTGAAGACTAGGTCATGGAACCGAAATTGCTTTATCCGAGGGCGGGGCAAAAAATTTTGTTATCATTCTTTTTAATTTTATTGATCTAAAGTATACCAAAAAAATTAAAAAAAACCCAAAAATCTTTGCTTTTAAAACAATCGCTTTAAAAACGACAAATTTTAAATTTTGTCTAGGGACGGACTAGGTAAACATACCGAAACTACCTAAAGTAAAAGGAAAAAAATTTTTAAAAAAAATTATTCATTTAAATTGTTTTAATAAATAAATGTTTTATAAAAAAAATATAATAAAAATATTATGTATGTTTGTAGTTTATCTAATGTACAAAACAGGGTAAAACATCGAACTTTCAAAGACTGACATTAAATTCAGCAAAAACAACTAATTTTGACGACAAGATGCAAAATATATGTAAAATAACAACTGCAGAAATGAACAAATGATGTGCACCATTTATCACTCAACATAAACCACAATATGTTTGGAAACTTTGGTAAAATTTAATCATTTTTCTACGCTAATCACCCTCAATAATTTAAATTGTTACTGATTTCTTGCAAATGAGGGCATTGCAAGATCTTAAGTGTGGGAAGGGGTTAAATTCTTTCGGATATTTAAATTTTTTTGACTTAAACACTTGATTACCATTAAAAATACTAGTAACGCAGTAGTTGTATTAGAATCTAGTGCTCTCTGATAATAAAGAACAGCCCTAGTCTTATATACTGACTACCCAATTCTAGTAAAATTTTTCAAAATTTTCAACTAAATGAACTCAAAATTATGTTTATACATATTTATGAACGATAAAACTAGGTGTTAACACCAAAATTATTGTTACCTCGGAAAGGACATAAATTGAGAAACAACCCAAAATGTTAGAATTCATTTAAAATGGAATAGAGGAAAATAAAAAGGCAAAGAAAGGAAAATAAAAGCCAAGTGTGGGAAAAATTTACCAAGTTATTTAGAACATATGTCACATATTTTTGTACACATAATTGAAGATACTTTTGTTTTGGACGATATTAATCAGTTTTGCCCAGTTTATTGTAATATAAATGAAATTTAAAAGGAAGTAAAGTCTTTCGAGAGAAAAATACACGCACTTCTTGATTTAGGTCAGGAAGTTGTCGTCTAGACCAGTTGTAGGTTGACGAAAAATCTAGAAAAGTTTTCTCGAAAATCAGCTGAAAATCCATGGACCTCAGCATCAAACAGGGTCGCCAAGTAGTCAGACTTATCCTAACCATGAGAGGATATGTCTCGTACAATGGGGGTGCACCGTGAAAATTAGCTTATAAGACTAATGAATCAGATCCCCAGAAAGAATAATCTCCTTAAAAGATCAAAAATCAGCTTTTAAGCCTGATATTACTCAATCCTTGAGATTGACCTTAAAGATTGAGAATTCAAACTCATGGAATTCAATGATATCTAAACTCGAGCTTGAATGAGAAAATATTTTGATCAAATTACAAACCGATTTGTTTTCTGAAAACCCATTTTCAATGCGTTCATTACCATTGAACGTAAAATTCTAGGAATTCACTTGGAATTCATTAGGTCACCTTAACCAAATCGGGTGTCAACCGTAAGAACGGTGGTTGCACAGCATGGTCGAAGACAGGACCTTGTGTCAGACCGAAAAACTATAGGGTGATCTTTAATATTGCCCCTACAAAGGATAGTAATTGCATCCGACACGATATAGACCATTGATGTGGTAGCGTGGGGGTACGAAATATACTATTATTTTTAATACAAAATACGTTACAAATTACACAAGTTATTTATTTATTTATAGAGTGGGATATACCTAAACCTTGCTACAACACTATAGGCAGTGTACCTAATCGTAGAGTAGTGTAGTTTTTAGTAAGTCCGGTTCGTTCCACAGAGAGCTGGTGATACTTACTATATTTTTAACAACTATATTTATACAAAATATATATAATTATATAAGTAGTAATATTATTATAAAAGGGGGGTTTTACCGTTTAATGACCGGTTTGTCGATTCTATATTTTAAGCGCAAAGATAAATGACGATAATTAAAGTGCGTAAAATAATGACAATAAATAAAATGACAGTAAATAAAATTGCGAGTAATAAAATGACAGTAAATAAAGATACGATGAGAAATACAATAAAAGAATTATGCTTATTTAAACTTCCGTAATCATGATGTTTGACGTGTTGATTTTAATTTATTACCATGGGTTAATTGTCCTTTGTCCTGGTTTATTTGATACGTCTTTCTGGTTTTTGTCCATAATAGTCCATCGGTCATAAATATAAAGTGCGAGTATCCTCGTCAAATTACCCTTATACCCGAAGTCAAATATTCCAACTGATTAAGGATTTAAACTGTGACGCAGTTATCACTTCTGTCAACAATTACACCGGCTATCACTGTATGTAATCCACCCCTGTTTTAATTAGTTTATGAATATTAATTCATCCACTTGATCAGAATGAATAATCAATTACCCAACCCAATTGATTAATTAAATGATTATAACAGATTCCATATGAACGTCACTAAATAGGACAACCATAATTATTATTAATTATTAGGTTAATTAATTTGAAGATAGGTTCGACAGACTCCAATGAGTTGTCACTCAATTAGACAATACCCCCCATCTATTAATAGTCAATAGTCCAATTTCCACAAGTGTCGGTCTTTTGCCCAAACCTTAATTATGGTACAAAATTCAATAACCCCGTCTTAATATTTTAGCCCAACATCACGATTACTTCGGCTCAAATAAGCATAATAATAACTTAGTTACGAGACATTAAATTAAAAAGGAAGAACATAGCTTACAGTGGTGATTAATTTGGTAGCGTTACACGGACAGAGTTCTGACTTAAAACCCGTAAATTATTTGTTACATAACTAAATTATTATTATTGAAATTAAAATTAAAATTAAAATTATAATAAATATATATATACGTTTACATAATTGAGAGAGAGATAGATTTTTGAGATTGAAAAGGGGTGCTCAATACATCGAGTAAATTGCCTTTTTATAGGCAAAATATAAATTTAAATTTTCATTTATGACCCCTGAACTATGCTCAATTAACAACTTTTTATTATTTAATATTATTCTTAATATGAATTATTTAAATATTATATTATATTCTTGTGCATAGTTGACTCGTAATTTTTACACCGTTGCGTCGAGCGTTGAGAGTTGACTCATGTCCTGGTTCCGGATTTTCGAACGTCCTTTCGTACAATTTTATATCGTGTACTTTGCGTTTTGTAACTTGTACTCTTGTCATTTTTAGACGTTCTTCATCAATAATTTAAACCTTTTTAATTGTATCTTGTACTTTTGAGCTTTTTGGACCTTTTTGTCTTCAATTTGTCGAATCTGCCTTTTGTCTTCGCACTTATTTAATATAAACGAATATCACTTGAAAATGGAACAATTGCAACTAAAATCTTGTCTTTCTTAGGGGATAATGCTATGAAATATATGTTCCTTTTTAGCCTTATCAATATCCCCACACTTGAGCATTGCTTGTCCTCAAGCAATATAGTCTTGAAATAAAAACATACAAATCACTTCTTTATTCTTCACACTTTATACATCAGTGATTTTGATATGGCGGTATAAACAATGATAGTAATGATAGAACCATGGTTAAAGGTGGGTGTGTCATCCACAGTTGCCTTGGGTTTAGGTCAACGACACTTGCAATCAAATAGCCGATTTACTTTCGGTTTCCAAAGCAAAGTGCACATTTGAAAGGCGGTTTACAGTCCCACATGACTATAAAAATTTAGATCCTTTAGGAAATTGGATCTTTATGAAAACATTTGATCTTTTGAAAATTCAAGCTAGATTTTACTCTAGACAAGTTTTCTGATTTGATCCATCATCGGTGTTGCAAAATATATTTGTGGATCAATATTTTGGCTAAAAACTTTTAGGTTCGTGTAATCCACTGCTATCCCGGTATCGGAAAGCACACATCCAGTTTACTTGTTCCGTATATTACCTTTCGGTAAACTACCGTCCGGTTGTAAAGGAAAGCGATGAACAAGAAACTATTAAGGCAATGTCCCGTGACATGCAGATGATTATGGTCTTTTAACGTGTCGGATGCTAGAACTATCCTTGGTAGGAGCGATAGTAAAGATCATCCTATGATTTTTCGGTCTGGCACAAGGTCCTGTCTCCGACCATGCTATGCAACCACCGTTCTTACGGTTGACACCCGATTTGGTTCAGGTGACCTAATGAATTCCAGGTGAATTCCTAGGATTTTACGTTCAATGGTAATGAACGCATTGAAAATGGGTTTTCAGAAAACAAATCGGTTTTAATTTTGATCAAAATATTTTCTCGTTCAAGCTCGAGTTTAGATATCATTGAATTCCATGAGTTTGAATTCTCAATCTTTAAGGTCAATCTCTAGGATTGAGTAATATCAGTCTTAAAAGCTGATTTTTAATCTTTAAGGAGATTATCCTTTTCTGGGGATCTGATTCATTAGTCTTATCAAGCTAATTTGCACGGTGCCCCCCCATTGTACGAGATAAATCCTTCTCATGGTTAGGATAAATCTGACCACTTGGCGACCCTGTTTGATGCTGAGGTCCGTGGATTTCCAGCCGATTTTAGTGATGACTTTTCTAGATTTTTCGTCAACCTACAGCTGGTCTGGACGACAACTTCTTGACCTAAATCAAGAAGCGTGTGTCTTTTTCGGAAGACTTTACTTCCTTCAAATGATGGAATTGATTCATCGTGTAGATCCATCTTTCTTTCAAATGTATTACAGTAAACAGGGTAAAACTGGTTAGTATCGTCCAAAGCAAAAGTACCTGCAATAATCTTGTACAAAAATATGTGATATATGTTTTAAATTGAATAACTTGGTACATTCTCCCCACACTTAGTTTCTTTCTTTGCCTTTTTATTCTCCTTTATTCCATTTTAAATGAATTCAAGCGTTTTGGGATGTTTCTCAATTTATGTCCTCGAGGTAACAATAATTTCGGTATTAACACCTAGTTTTCATCGTTCATAAATATGTATAAACATGATTTTGAGTTCATTTAATTGAAAATTTTTCAAATTTTCACAAAATTTGGCAAATAAACTAAGTGTAAACCCGAGAGAATTTATTACCCTTCCCCACACTTGAGATCATGCAATGCCCTCATTTGCATGAAATCAGACTATAATTATAAATTCATGAGGGTGATTAGCGTAGAAAAGTGATTAAAAATACCGAGTTTGTAATTACAAAGCTCGTCGAATGATAGATGGCGCGCCTCATCGTTCATTCCTTTTGTTGTTTTATCACACATGTTTTTCTTCAAAAATGGTTGCTTTTCTGAACTTAATGCCCGTCTTTGAAAGTGCGTTGTTTTACCCTGTTCTATACATAAGATAAACTACAAACATATATACATATTTTTAAAGTTGGGTATATCTCCCTACGTTCATATAATATTTTTGGCATACTTTAGATCAATAATATTAAAAATAATGATAATAAAATTTGTCGCCCCGCCCTCGGGTAAAGTAATTTCGGCTCAACGACCTAGTCTTCAACTCACGACGAATTTTAGAAATCATTTTTTTTTCAACTTAATGAAATAAAGTAAATTTTTGTTTTTTTTTAAAAAAACACAAAACTTAAATTTAAAAAACATATTAATTTTATATAAAACTTAAAAAAACAAAAATTCAGAATGGGGGGAGAAAACTAGTTCTTTAGTGTCTGCTAGCGGAAAAGACCAATCGGATTCCATTCTCGGAACTACACGAGAACAGAACAAATAACTTTAGACAGCATTATCTTTTTAGAACATTCGAATCTCCCCACACTTAGGTAGCTGTGGTGTTGAAATTGTGATTAACTTCATTGTCAATTTCTCTTGGTCCATAATCAACTTGCCTATCTGTGACTTTTTCTTTAAGCCAGTGCCCGGCTTCTTCCGTAATATCCCATAATTCAACTAGCTTCGCCCTTTCTTTAGGCGACAGATTGGATACTAACCGGTTACATAACTTAAAGTTTCTCTTACTTCTAGCATCAATAGCCCGTTTAAAAAGTTTCTTCATTGAACTGTTAATAACGGGGTCATTTAATTTCGTATCAATAACGGGGTTCTTTGTTATCATGTCATCATTAGGTGTTACTTCATTTTCCCCACACTTAGGCGTTTTATTATTATTAAGCACTACCGTTGGAGTTGGTAAAACAACATGGTTCTTACCAATCGTTTTTGCTGGTTCAACGGTTTTGGTTGGTGGAGATTTAGACTTTCGAATCATAAAGGTGATCGATTTGTCACCACTTTTAAGTGTCATTCTTCCATTTCCTACATCAAATAACGCCTTGGTGGACGCTAAGAATGGCCGACCTAAAATTAGAGGAATGTTTGGGTCCTCTTCTATGTCAATGACAATAAATTCGACTAGAAAGGTTAAATTACCTACTTGAATTGGTAGGTTGTCAGCAATTCCAACTGGGTGCTTAATGGTTTGATCAAAGAGTCGAACACTCATATCCGTTGGAGTTAAATTACCTACACCTAATCTCTTATATAACGAAAGAGGCGTAACACTCACACTTGCACCTAAATCTGCTAGTGCATCATACATGACACAATTGCTAAGTAGACAAGGAACAATAAATTCACCCGGATCACCTACCATAGGTGGAGGTTTTGGTGGAACTGTCTTCACCGGGTTTACTTCTACGGCTTTTGTTTCTTGTACTTTCTTATTCTTTTTCTTCTTCTTCTTTCCAGAAGTATCACCAACTTTGTTACATATCACTTGTTCATATTCAACTCCTTTTCTTGGAAACGGGATGGGTGGTCTGTATGGTGCCACCACTGGCTTTACATACTCGGGTGGTGGTGGTGGTGGTGTAACTTCTTCATTGTTACTCACATCTAAAACCTTCCCATCTTCTGGTGCTGGTTTTTCAGAATTTATTGACACCATATTAACATTCTCATTCCGAGGATTTACTTCAGTATTACTCGGTAGCTTTGCTTGTTCCCTCTCACTCATCATGCTAGCAAGAGTACCTACGTGTTTTTCTAGATTCAAAATGGAAGCTTGTTGAGTTCTTAATGACTGATCAAACCTCTCATTTGTTTGGGTTTGAGTTTCAATAAATTGTGTTTGAGATTCAACTAGCTTGAATACCACGTCTTCCATATTTGACTTTTTCTCTTCGGTTTGTTGTTGTGGTTTATATAAGCCAGGTCTTTGTTGATTGAAAGTATTGTTTTGAGTTGGTTGGTTATTCGGACCTTGTTGGTTATACCAGTTATTTTCGGGTCCTTTTGGATTGTAAAGAATGTTTTGATTTCGATTGAAGTTTAGCTTTGGCGGTTGATAATTATTTTGATAATTATTTCCAGGCCTTTGGTTCATATAGGAAACATTCTCTCGTTGTTCCATGGTTGGTTCAACATTACAATCTTTCAATAAGTGTGGTCCACTGCATTGCTCACAACTGATTCGTATTGCGTGAATATCTTTATTCATCTTTTCCATTCTTCTTTCGAAAGCATCTATTTTTGCTGAAACGGAATCAAAGTTATGGCTAGAATCGGCTCTAGCCGCTTTAGATGAACGAAAAATATCTTTTTCTTGGTGCCACTCATGAGAGTGGGAGGCTGTGTTATCAATAATCTTGTAAGCTTCAGTTGCGGTTTTCTTCATAATGGAACCACCAGCTGTTATGTCGATGTCTTTTCGTGTAGCAACGTTGACACCTTGATAGAATATTTGTACTATTTGATAAGTGTCTAAACCATGTTGAGGACATCCTCTCAACATCCTTCCGAATCTTGTCCACGCCTCATATAATGTTTCATTTGGCTTTTGCGCGAACGTAACAATTTCTCCTTGAAGTCACACGGCTTTGGATGCCGGAAAGAATTGTTTAAGAAATTTTTCAACTAAAATATCCCATGTGTCAATCGCCCCTTCAGGTAACGATTCCAACCAATCTTTTGCTTCTCCCTTTAAAGTCCAGGGAAATAACATGAGATAGATTTGTTCGTCTTCCACTTCTCGGATTTTGAATAGTGTACAAATTCTTTTAAACGTACGAAGGTGTTCGTTAGGATCTTCATTCGGTGCACCACTGAATTGGCATTGGTTAGTTACCATGTGTAGGATTTGTCCTTTGATTTCATAATCTGGCGCATTAACGTTTGGTTGAGTAATTGCATGACCTTGGCCAGTGCGTTTAGCTCTCATTCGATCTTCCATACTTAGAGGTTCCAGATTTTCCATGATTGGAAGTGTTGTATCCGAATCACTAGAGGTTTCTGATTTAATGGTTTCTTCCTCAGCAATCTCCGGATTCTCAATTGTGAGGTTGGTTTCAAAAACTGGATTATCGGAAATTTGAATTGGAGTACTTGGTCAACTAGATGACGATTCTAAAGAAAAATCAACGGCGACGATATTTGCTAAATGTCTTGATCGAGTTATAGGTGGTGAACGTTTTGCTCGGTGCATTCACAGAATATCCTATTAGTTATAAAAATAAGAAAAACTTATATAAGTTGTCCAATTAATAGACTTTTCTGATTTTGCCCACGTTTCGAATAGCCAAAAGATGCAGCAGGTAGCTAGGACCCTTTAAATCGGAAGCCCACAACTAGCCACTAACAAATCCAACTATTACTACGAACCAGAAAAATGTCAACGTCTATTAATTTAACCGCTTAAATAATTTTTCTTTCCGTTTTAAGATTTGGATAAGAAGTATAGAAAATTCTAAGTCCTAAAAACTAGAGTATCGAGAAATAAGGAAGAAATAGATTGCGCGTCGAAAAATGTTGAAAAATAAAAAGGTCGAAAAATAGGCGTCGAAAAATAAAAATAAGAAAGTAGTGCGAAATACGGCGTCGTAAAATTCTAAAGCACCTAAAACTTAGTCTAAGGAATAAGCACTTAAGGGATTTTACGGCAAAGCCTAAAAATTCTAGAAGTAAAAATAACTATGGCAAAACTAAACTTAATACTAAAAGTTGCGAATATAGTCTAAAAATTTAAAGGTAATAAAACTAAAAAAATATATTTTTTTTATAGACAAAATCTTAAAAAAAATATTTTTTTAAAAATATAATTTTTTTTTTTAGATACGTTTTTTGTTTTTTTTTTTTTACGTTTTTTTTTTTTTTACGTTTTTTTTTTTTACGTTTTTTTTTTTACCTTTTTTTTTTTACGTTTTTTTTTTTTTACGTTTTTTTTTTTTACGAAATTAATATTTTTTTAAAAAAAATATTTTTTTTTTCAAATTTTTCAAAATTAAATAAGTCCAAATCTCATATAAATGATCTGCGACTAGATTTATTAACAATTAAATTAATTACAGTCATTAACTTGTACCAAATCTCATTTCGTTCTTTTTTTTTTTTTTTTTTGATTTCTATTAAAGCACAACATCCAAGAAAATTAATAAGGTATTTTTAGTAGGCAATTAAGAAGTGGGACCCATTGCTTTTGCTTTTGCTTTTGGTGGTCACGATAGAAACAAATAAAAAGAAGGGTGAAAATCTAGTGAAATCTAGTAAAAATCTATAAAAACTAATTAAAAAAATCTATTAGACACAACTTGTCCCCAAAATTACTTTGTTTTATATAATTATATTTTTACAAATCGGGGATAAAAATATAGCGTTTTAGTGTTCCCCGGCAGCGGCGCCAAAAACTTGATGTGGTAGCGTGGGGGTACGAAATATACTATTATTTTTAATACAAAATACGTTACAAATTACACAAGTTATTTATTTATTTATAGAGTGGGATATACCTAAACCTTGCTACAACACTATAGGCAGTGTACCTAATCGTAGAGTAGTGTAGTTTTTAGTAAGTCCGGTTCGTTCCACATGGAGCTGGTGATACTTACTATATTTTTAACAACTATATTTATACAAAATATATATAATTATATAAGTAGTAATATTATTATAAAAGGGGGGTTTTACCGTTTAATGACCGGTTTGTCGATTCTATATTTTAAGCGCAAAGATAAATGACGATAATTAAAGTGCGTAAAATAATGACAATAAATAAAATGACAGTAAATAAAATTGCGAGTAATAAAATGACAGTAAATAAAGATACGATGAGAAATACAATAAAAGAATTATGCTTATTTAAACTTCCGTAATCATGATGTTTGACGTGTTGATTTTAATTTATTACCATGGGTTAATTGTCCTTTGTCCTGGTTTATTTGATACGTCTATCTGGTTTTTGTCCATAATAGTCCATCGGTCATAAATATAAAGTGCGAGTATCCTCGTCAAATTACCCTTATACCCGAAGTCAAATATTCCAACTGATTAAGGATTTAAACTGTGACGCAGTTATCACTTCTGTCAACAATTACACCGGCTATCACTGTATGTAATCCACCCCTGTTTTAATTAGTTTATGAATATTAATTCATCCACTTGATCAGAATGAATAATCAATTACCCAACCCAATTGATTAATTAAATGATTATAACAGATTCCATATGAACGTCACTAAATAGGACAACCATAATTATTATTAATTATTAGGTTAATTAATTTGAAGATAGGTTCGACAGACTCCAATGAGTTGTCACTCAATTAGACAATACCCCCCATCTATTAATAGTCAATAGTCCAATTTCCACAAGTGTCGGTCTTTTGCCCAAACCTTAATTATGGTACAAAATTCAATAACCCCGTCTTAATATTTTAGCCCAACATCACGATTACTTCGGCTCAAATAAGCATAATAATAACTTAGTTACGAGACATTAAATTAAAAAGGAAGAACATAGCTTACAGTGGTGATTAATTTGGTAGCGTTACACGGACAGAGTTCTGACTTAAAACCCGTAAATTATTTGTTACATAACTAAATTATTATTATTGAAATTAAAATTAAAATTAAAATTATAATTGTGATGACCCGAAAATTTCTGACCAAATTTAAACTTAATCTTTGTATGATTAACATTTCCGACACGATAAGCAAAGTCTGTAAAACTGAATCTCAAAATTTTTGAATTACTTTTATATATTTAAATACCTTTCGGTTGTTTTCGATGATTCGCGAACAATTATATGTAAATAGATACATATATACTATAACATGAAAAGGTAACAATGTATTAATTGTTTGATACCGTACATTAAACTTATTGGTTTAAATATCTATTTGAATGTATATGATAAGTTGAAATATTTATTATTAAAATTTATTTATAAATAACTTCCAATGTGTATTTAAAAAAAAACTGATTTATATATATTAAAAAGATATATACATATATATAATTTCAAGTTATTTAGTAAACGATAGTAACATTTCAAATTGCTACAGTACCCAAAATGCTACAGTGTTTTTGAAAATCACTATTTGCTACAGTGAAATTGACTTTGCTACAGTAACTTTGCTACAGTGGTATATTTTATGGATGATTTAAGACTATATTTTGACAAAGGTACGATTCACGAAACGTAAAGTACAAGTTTTCTCAGCGTACGAAAGGGCGTTCGAAAAACCGGAACCGGGACATAAGTCGAGTGACAACGTACGACTTATCGGAATAAAAATTACAAGTCAACTATGCACGTGAATTTAATATAATATATAATTAATTAATTTAAATTATATATATTATATTTATATTTTTATATTATGTCGACAAGCTAGGAGCCAAAACAATGTGAGCTGTCCCTGGTCCTCATGCGAGTCGCATGGCCAGAAGGCCATTTCCATGCGAGTCGCATGACTCCAAATTCCAGGCCAGGTACTATAAATTCAGGTGTTTTGCTCGAATGAAAAAAAAATCAAAACACACATACACAAATATATATTACTCCGTATAATATTTATTATTATTATTATTATTATTATTATTATTATTATTACTATTAAGATTATTATTAATCTTATTAATCTTATTATTAGTATTATTATTTTTGCAATACAAAAATAATAATGTACATAAAATATTACGACGGAGTACTGTCCAAGTAATTTTCAAAACGAGTTTCCGAGCGAGCTAGAGCTAAGGAAAATATGGGTTATTGCCAAGGAGGTTATGGGTAATGTTCGGGGATATTTTTGTGAATCAAACCTCGTGTTTATTATCTCCGATGCGTCTACATGCTTTCCTATAATATTGTATATCAATATTAAACAGTGAGTTTCATATGATCCCTTTTACTCTCTACATTTTTGGGCTGAGAATACATGCAAATGCTTTATTAACTGATTTACAATATTTATATGTGTGAGTTTCATATGATCCCTTTTTCAAACTATATTTTTGGGCTGAGAATACATGCGCAGTTTTATAAACTGTTTTACTAAATGGATACAAATACTAAAACTGATTTTGTGTGAGTTTCATTGATCCATTTTTTTTATTGCTTTTGCAATATATATTTTTGGGCTGAGAATACATGCACTTTATTTTAAACGCAGTAGATACAAGTACATACTAAATTCTACACTGAGTTTGAACCGAAAATCTCTTAGCTTTGGTAACTAGTAACTGCCAGTTATAAGAACTGGTGGGCGCGAGTAGTAGTATATGGATCCATAGGGCTTGACATCCCCGTCCGAGCTAGAGCGCTAGCCTTTTAACGGACGTATGCTATTTGAGAAGCGTACACGTTGGTTTGCGTGTATTATTAAGATGATTATACAAAGGGTACAAATTATATATACGTTAAAGTTTAGTTACCAGGGTGCTCAATTTTGTAGAACCGATTGATAAACGTTTCGGATGAAACAACTGAAATCTTGTGATCCACCTTTTATGTAAAACCTATTGATAACGTTTTAAATAAAACAACTGAACTTTTGTAATCCACATTGATATACGGATTATGTGTAATATTAAAACTATGAACTCACCAACCTTTGTGTTGACACTTGAAGCATGTTTATTCTCAGGATTCTAGAAGTCTTCCGCTGTTTGCTTATACGTGATACAAGATATGTGCTTGGAGTCATACATGCTATATACAAGAAACTTGCATTCACCAAACCATTACCATGTATCTTATTTTGACTGTATTGTCAACAGATGTATTATTGTAAACCATTAAATGGTGATTGTCTATACGTAGAAATCATCAGATGTTAAAAACCTGGAATTTATATATTCATTTATGAAATACCTTTTCAAACGAATACAATGTTACAAAATGTATCACATAGAGGTCAAATACCTCGCAATGAAATCAATGAATGACGTGTTCGTCCATATGGATTTGGAGCGATCGTCACAATAATAAATATATATATACGTTTACATAATTGAGAGAGAGATAGATTTTTGAGATTGAAAAGGGGTGCTCAATACATCGAGTAAATTGCCTTTTTTGGCAAAATATAAATTTAAATTTTCATTTATGACCCCTGAACTATGCTCAATTAACAACTTTTTATTATTTAATATTATTCTTAATATGAATTATTTAAATATTATATTATATTCTTGTGCATAGTTGACTCGTAATTTTTACACCGTTGCGTCGAGCGTTGAGAGTTGACTCATGTCCTGGTTCCGGATTTTCGAACGTCCTTTCGTACAATTTTATATCGTGTACTTTGCGTTTTGTAACTTGTACTCTTGTCATTTTTAGACGTTCTTCATCAATAATTTGAACCTTTTTAATTGTATCTTGTACTTTTGAGCTTTTTGGACCTTTTTGTCTTCAATTTGTCGAATCTGCCTTTTGTCTTCGCACTTATTTAATATAAACGAATATCACTTGAAAATGGAACAATTGCAACTAAAATCTTGTCTTTCTTAGGGGATAATGCTATGAAATATATGTTCCTTTTTAGCCTTATCAACCATAATCAAAAGCATGTCACGGGACATTGCCTTAACAGTTGTTTATTCAACGCTTTCCTTTACAACCGGACGGTAGTTTACCGAAAGGTAATATACGGAGCAAGTATACTAGACGTGTTGCTTTCCCAATACAAGGTTAGCAAGTGGGTGACACAAAACCTTAAATTTTAAGCTAAAATTTTCAAATCTGAAACCCACAAAAATATTTTGCAAACACCGGTGAAGGGTTATTCCGGAAAACTTATCTAGGGTAAAAGCTAGATTGAATTTTCAAAAAGATCAAATGTTTTCATAAAGATCCAATTTCGTTAAAGGATCTAAATTTTCATAGTCATGTGGGACTGTAAACCACAACGTTACTATCATTGTTCATACCGCCGTATTAAAATCACTGATGTACAAAGTGTGAAGAATAAAGAAGTGATTTTAGTAAAGTTATATTCAAGTTCTATATTGCTTGAGGACAAGCAACGCTCAAGTGTGGGAATATTTGATAATGCTAAAAATGAACATATATTTCATAGCATTATCCCTCAAGAAAGACAAGTTTTTAGTTGCAATTGTTCTATTTACAAGTGATATTCGTTTAAATAATAAAAGGTGAAGACAAAAGACAGATTCGACGAATTAAAGACGCAAACAACCAAAACGCTAAAAAGTACAAAGTACAATCCAAGTGGTTCAAATTATTGATGAGAAACGTCTAAAAATTACAAGAGTACAAGCCGTGAAACATAAAGTACAAGATATTAAATTGTACGAAAAGGCGTTCGAAAATTCGGAACCGAGACATGAACCAAATTTCAGCGTGCGACGCAACGGACCAAAAATTACAAGTCAACTATGCACAAGAATATAATATAATATATTATTAATTATATATATTATTATATATTATAATTATACGCAGCCCACGTTTTGAATTTAATCTATGAGCTGAATTCCAGACCTCCGCACTCGCGGAGCTTTGATGAAGAAAACCTCCGCACTCGCGGAGGTCAACAGTGAAACGTGGGCCTATAAAAGGCCGCGCATTCTGATCGATTCCTGACACCTTTTTCAATCTCTCTCTCTCACGATATATATATATATATATATATATATATATATATATATATATATATATATATATATATATATATATATATATATATTATAATTTTAATTTTAATTTAAGATTAATAATTATAAGGTTATGTTAGCGAATGTTGTAAGTGTGTAAGTCGAAATTCTGTATGTGTAACGCTACGCTATTATTAATCATTGTAAGTTATGTTCAACCTTTTTAAATTAATGTCTCGTAGCTAAGTTATTATTATGCTTATTTAAATCGAAGTAATCGTGATGTTAGACTAAATATTAAAGACGGGGTTATTGGGCTTTGTACCATAATTAGGGTTTGGACAAAAGACCGACACTTGTGGAAATTGTTCTATGGGCTATTAATGGGCTTTATATTTGTTTAATTGAATGATAGTTCGTTAATTTAATATAAAGATTTACAATTGGACGTACCTATAAATAACCATATACACTCGATCGGATACGATGGGCGGGATATTTATAAGTACTAATAATCGTTCATTTAACCGCACACGGGAATGGATTAATAGTCAGTGGACTCATTAAAACAGGGGTGAATTATGTACAAGGACACTTGGTGTAATTATTAACAAAGTATTAAAACCTTGGGTTACACGCAGTCGATATCCTGGTGTAATTATTAAACAAAGTATTAAGACCTTGTTAAAGTTTAAGTCCCCAATTAGTTGGAATATTTGACTTCGGATATAAGGATAAATTGACGAGGACACTCGCACTTTATATTTATGACTGATGGACTGTTATGGACAAAAACCAGATGGACATATCAAATAATCAAGGATAAAGGACAATTAACCCATGATAATAAATTAAAATCAACACGTCAAACATCATGATTACGGAAGTTTAAATAAGCATAATTCCTTTATTTTATATCTTATCGCATTTTTAATTATCGTACTTTTTAATTATCGCATTTTTATTTGTCGTCATTTTATTTATCGCACTTTAAATTATCGCACTTTTATTATCGTTATTTACTTTACGCTTTAAATTAAGTTATTTGTATATTTAATATTTTACATTAGGTTTTAATTGTGACTAAAGTTTTAAAATCGACAAACCGGTCATTAAACGGTAAAACCCCCTTTTTATAATAATAAAAATATTACTTTTATATATATATATATATATATATATATATATATATATATATATATATATATATATATATATATATATATATATATATATATATATATATATATATATATATATATATATATATATATATATATATTCAAATATAGTTTTAAAATATAGCGTTAAACTTGGCTAGTTCCCTGTGGACGAACCAGACTTACTAAAAACTACACTACTGTACGATTAGGTACACTGCCTATAGTGTTGTAGCAAGGTTTAGGTATATCCACTCTATAAATAAATAAATAACTTGTGTAAAATTGTATCGTATTTAATAGTATTTCGCAATAAAAATATAACTATTTCGTATACGCTGCTGCACACATCAGTCCTCTTCTCCCTCTCTGGTTCACGACCCAACACACACACATCTAAGATTGCAGCTATGGGACTCGACGGAAATTTGACTTCTGGTCAGCTTCAATTCTTCAATTCTCAAGGTATTATTCATCTTCCTCCCATAAACCCTAATTTTTGCAAATTATGATTTAACGTATGAGCTATCTATAACAAGTTATTTAGTTGTTGAATCGTTTTCAAGTACCGATGATGTTGATTCATTATGAAAATGGATGGATCAATTGCTTGATGAATTTGATTGTTCTTCATCTGCTTCAATTTTTTCCACAAAGAATCAGGTTTCTTTTATAATAAATTCAGTTAAATCTCATTTTCTGTCACAGAGGGGCCCACCAGAGGATCGTTACCCTCGTTGCAGGCCCAACTGGCGGACCCGCTCACGATTTGCTGTCGACGGTGGTGAATGGGTGGCGGATCGATACCGATGTGGGTGGCGGACCATTGCATCCGGCCGTAGAATCTGTACACATAAAACAATAAGGATAACTTCTGTTCAAGTTTTCCCTTAGCATTGCAATGTGCATTATCCCAGAAAGAACCCCAATAGTGTTTTAAGCATTTTTCTCTTCTTTGTCTAAATAAAGGCAATACTTGTTTCCACTTAGACAAACATCCCGGGGAATTTTACAATAAACATACGTATGGAATTGTTTTTGTTATAAACTTTCAATGCAAACACATTACACATTGTTTATGTTATAAACTTTCAACGAAACACTTCCATCGTGAGTTTAGTGCATGCAACATTTCACTAATAATTTATTAAGTATAACCTTACTAGAAAAATAATTTGTTTTGTCCGGTAATGTATTAAGTTCTGGGTTGGATCTGAGTCCTAGTTGGCACATGTTCGAATCCTGGTGCGAGGTTTTCTCAAGGATTCTGTTGTGGTGAATAAAGGTGTATGCCCTAAGTCACTCGGTTTAATTAAAAACACACCGGGTACCCAATACGGCGATGACATGTGAAGAATTTTCTCCTAAGGTGTGCGTGAGTGACAGAGGAGAGTATTTATCGTCGAATAGCCGGTTAAAAAAACCACCTCATTAAAAATGAAATTGACAATTATATCTCATTGCAAAATGAATTAGATCAAGTCGGCCCAATTGACCCACCCAGTAACGAAGTAACATTATCACACGGAGTAAAAATAATCTGCTACTATGACTATTGGAAAATATAATTTAAAATTGTTCATATTTAAAATATAATAAAGCTCAAATGATATGGGATGTACTAACCCAACTCTGCCCTTCTCATCTAATTTTGTTTTCTTTGATTGCAACCAATCAACATTTTTATCACTTTTTTCATTAGATGTTCAATAGCTCCATGTCATTGTTACCAACAGTATAGACAAAATTTCATTCCTCGTCCCTGATGTTTACATCAACTTTGACTCCTCGTTCTTTTTCTTTTTTTTGTGCATCCCTCGTCCCTATTGTATCACAATTATACATCTCTCGTCCTCCCGTCTAGTTTCTGTCAATTTCAGCCGTTTGTTCAGTCATGTGCAAAGCATGTGAGGGTACTTTAGTCTTTTTATTTTATTTCTTTCTTTATTATTCAACTTATCTTTTCATTCCATCTCATCATGTTAATCATCTCCAAATTAAAAACCCTATTTTTATACTATAGATTCACAAATTCATCATCAAAATTACAACTTCACATGATTGATTTAAGTTATGTCACCATATAAAACACGCACAACACTTGCCCACTTACCCGAGTCAAAGATGAATCAGGGGAAATGTAGTCCACTTGCATTTTCTTTTTTCCCCTAATATCTTGAGTCAAAGATGATTCATTTACCATTATTTTGAATCACCGATCCATAGAATATTCAACACCCAGATGAAAAGTTCCAATATATTTGACAAAAAACGTTTATTTAAATATTAATCACTTGAACGAGACCATGAATTCAAGAAATATGAATATGGGTTTTGAAGTGAGCTTGTAGCGAGATCTGCCATAACCACCCGACGGCTAGAACAACCGTCACCGCCGTCAAGGTCACCTTTGGGTTGCGCCGCCGTCAACCACCACTCGTCGCACATCATCGACTCTCTTAATTGTTTGTTGTCATTGTTTACGCGCGAGATGACGAAAAGACAAAGGGATCCGTATTTTTTTCAACTATGATTTGGGATCCGTATTATTTTCTCCATCAACTCACTTATGATTTGGGATCCGTTTTAATTTTCTCATATGATTTGGGATCCGTATTATTGTTTTTCTTATAATGGGGTTTGTAAGTTTTTTTTTTTTATATTTATTTATTTATTTATTATTTTAGGAAGAAAACAACGAAATGACAAGTTTACTGTGAATGATTTTGCTATTTATCAATAAAGAAACAAATTGTTGGGGTATGGTTTGTTAATTTTCATCTGAGTTTTAGTGGATAAAGTTTGTTCGCTTCCAATTTTCATCTGAGTTTTGGTGGATAAAATCTGAGTTTTAGTGGATAAAAGAAATGGTAATGTTATTTTTATTTTGAATTAAGAAATTAGGGTTCATGTTTTGAGTTGAATGAGAGAGAAGTCAACTGAAAAAAAAGATAAATAGAAGAAAAGGATACAATGACTAAAATACCCTCGCATGTTCTACACGTGATGGAGTTAACGGTCAAAATTGACAGAAACTAGACGGGAGGACGAGAGATGTATAATTGTGATACATTAGGGACGAAGGATACACAAAAAAAAAGAAAAAGGACGAGGAGTCAAAGTTGATGTATACATCAGGGACGAGGAATGAAATTTTGTCAACAGTATACCGTCAAAAGTCATATAAAAAACAAAAGGGTTAACGTCACAAATTCACTGTATACTTTCTTAAATGTCTCGATGTCGCCTATATACTCATTTGCGTCCCACTATCGTATACAAACTTTCAAAAAATGTACTGATGTCGCACACTATACTTTTTTTTTATCTTTAACGAAAACAATTGTTGATGTGGCTGGCTTCTAGGTAGTCATGACACATCGGTGATACATTGGAACAGAAACTGAAAGTATATGGGCGACATCGGAACACAACTGAAAGTATATGGGCGACATCGGGACATGTAAAATGAAAAAAAAAAGTTAAATAATTAACTTTACCGGGTCAGCAGGTAAACCGTAACGAAATGTTAACGTTGTTACATTTTTTGAAAGTTTGTAGACGACAGTGGAACACAAATGATTATATGAGCGACATCGGAATATTTGAGAAAGTATATAGTCAATTTGTCACTTTAAACATTACTTAATTTCAACACATAATTTGTCCAAAACCCAATATATTTTCCATACTAAAAATCCAATTCAATTTCGAACAGGAAACCAGCTATCTTATGGGTTACAAATTACTCTATACAACGTATAGTTCAAATAGAATGATTTTACCGATGGCATAAGGATTTAACTCACATATTGCTACTTTATACAAAAATCTAAGACACCGAGAAAGAAATCAGAAGGAGGGACCCTAAAGTTACAGTAATATAATGCACTTTTGTGTAAATTGCTACTCTGCCTTTCGAAGGAGGGTGTGATTTTTGATCGAATGTGGGAACGATCGGTTTATAATCACGAAGAGGATTATACCGTGCAATTAATTATTTTAATTGAAGTTCAGTGATTGTGGATTTTACATTTTTCAGCTTTCAAATCATTCAAAGTGATTTCTTCATTTAAGGAAGCAATATATTGGGGACTTTTACTCGTGGATGCCATCGAAAAGTAAAGGTATACTGACCTTATGATCGATGAGTTAAAATGAGGAATGAATGAAGAAGATGAAGATTCAAGTAAAAATGTGGGAGCAAAAGAAGCATAAATCGGAATACTGAGCATATGGAATTCAAATTTCATTTTTTGAGGGTTTTTATAACATTTTTTTTTTTTTTTAACGTCAAGCTTTCTATTACTGTATCATTTATTTCAACGACACTCATCATTTGCACACACATGCATTCGGGAGGAAATCCGAATTGCATTACAGGAACCAGATCCTTTAACCATTCCGAGGGACACGCGGATCGGGTTTGAATCCTGAATGGATCCGGGATAAAACCCCCTGGGTCAATCTGGATATCCATATTTCAGGCAGATTAATTAATAGGATGGACGGAGCTAGGCTCGAACCCATGACCTAACTCACAGCCCCAACACACAAGGTGAAGGGGATGTCGTTGAAGAAATGCTTCGTTGGCGGGTTTTTATAACTAAATGGGACAATTAAGATTAGCTAAACACGTGTAATCATCTAACAGTATGAATTGGGTAGAAACTAAAACGTTAGCGCGTGTATATCATTAAAAACGCTAGATTTGACGTGCTTAGTCAATCAACCCCCAAATCTTACTTTAGTAATTGTTGTAATCATTAGAACACATGTGTTCCATCGGAAATTGCAAAAGTGTTTAACACAAATTACGTCATTTAATTTTATAAGTTTAACATGCGAAAATTATTTCTTTAACATGTCAGACGGGGATGGAGCGACAGAAGTTTTGAGAATTCAAGAGAAGGTCACGGCGAGACGAGCCGTTTATCATTGATTCATCTACCATTATAGACAGCACTAACAAGGAAAAAGTCACAACTGCATAAAAATAAATTGGGGGTTGTGGGGGGGGGGGGGACTTGATCATATGTGCAGTTGCGCATATGTGTATGCGTATAATAAATATGTGTATTAAAGGCGCGTACATAAAGTTCAAGGAAAATGCATGGATGAAAGACGCACAATACTGATTCGTAAACACTATAAATAGGAGTGTAGTAATCTAATTTAGGAATGAGCTACTGCCATAAGTGATAGTCATATTACATTGAAGGTACAAAATATGCTTATGAGTATTGATTGATGATAATATGGATCGTTATTAACGGAATGTGGTGATTATGCATTTCGAGATGATGATCTCGAAATGGTAATCATAATTAAAACATAACAACCCCGACATCTTTAATGCACTCGAATATATCTTGAATCTCTATGATGTAAAATAAGTTCGATCAATTACCAACACTGTCACTCAAATTATTGCACTCATATTTATATTACAGAGTATATTATAAGCTAGATACATTAAAGCTCATTGTCTACGTATCGTCTATTTTACACTTCAAAGGAAAGCGTAATGTTGTTGCATGCTCCATCGTATGCACTATGTGTTGGAAAATTACGGCCTCACTAATTCCCACCACTCAGTCCAACAATAACAGTAAAGAATTAAGAACAATCCACAACACAAGAATTTAACGTGAAAACTCCAAAACAGGAGGAAAAACACGGGCCCCAAAGAGAAAAATACACTATATCACAAATTGTTACAATGACAAAGACGATTCTCTTAAGCCAACTACACTCTCCAAAGTATTTAACTAATACAACTCTCAAACAAGGGTAAGAAAGAATAAAATAATCAAATACTTAAAGTGTATTGATTGGTGCAAGTTAGAATGAATTCCATGAGCTCCTTTTATAACTAAGGATTTCACCTTCAACTTCTTTCACCCACCTATGTGGGACAACTTCATTTTATATTCAAAGAGGTTACTCCTCTTTTCTTCCATCCATCAATGTAAGAACAAGTAACCATATCATTATTCTATCAAAAATAACACCAACACTATGCATATAAGATGATCATAAATCAACTACTCATAATTAGTTCCAACAAAAATAATAACCATTTAAATCACAACTCAGGTAAATCATAATTATCTTGTTAAATAATTATACCATCACTGAAAAAAGAAGATTAAAGTGAAGTTTAAAATCTATATAAATAGTCCTACAACCCAACATTACATTACATAAATATATAAAATAAATACAAATATAGTAGTTTATAAATCATAAAATAAGAATATATAAATCAATAGCTTGAATGAATTCGTGTTGTATAACGACAAATTTATGTACCGTAATTACCTTAGTTTTGCAGCGAGATTTTATAAGTGATATGATGGAGAAATGTGGAATGAAAGTGGGAAAGATGGATAAAATATATAGAGGGAAAATGAAAGAGAACGTTAGAAGGTAATGGGCATTCCACTTATTTTACTAGATAATGCTCTTAACAAGCAGATTATTGAAATAAAAAGTTACGGTGCGCGAATATGGTGAAACACCTACTCCCCCAAAAGAAGTTTGAGGATGATGCTAGTTTCATGGATTTTGAGGGGGCACGGTTGAAAGGATAGGTGTAGTATGGTTGAAACTTGAACATATGGCAATCAGGTATCAAGTTCAATATGTGGCCATCCACGAGACAAGTGAATGATGTTCGGGCTCCGGTTATGAACGAAACTTGATTGTATCATGTTTATAAAGGCGTGCAAGTAAGTTCCGTAGGTAGATCGGGTGGGTTATTTCTATTTGGAGGGATGATTACTTCAAACTTATAGAAGTTACTTTCGGTCATGAATGAATAACTACCATTATAATACAAGACAAGGTCTAGTTTTAGTCTTTCGAATCATCTGTTGGAGCTAAATTGTGTTAGTCTCATCAATCATGTGGCTTTGTTAGAATCTCTTGGATATTGTTAAGTTTGAGGTGTACGAGTTTAATTGTCTTATGTTTTTGTACGCCATTTAGAGGCTTCAGATTAATGTTTATTTGTATTAATGGGTCTTATGATTGGTTGGGTTGAAAGATCATGAAGGTGCCTTGTTTTGTAATTGGACTAAATTATCATTTTGATGGTTGGTCTTTTAATTATTTATTTATCTTATTTTTTGCCAAAAAATAATTAATAAAAAAAAAAAAAAAAAAAACTAGATAATGATCCATTAATTACTTTAAGATAATAGACATTCCATTAGTAAGAGCGCTCCCAATCGTGACAAACTTCTTCACCAGAACTAGCCGCTACGTCAGCACTTCATTCCAGGACTAATTCTGTACTAAACACTACCAACAATGACATACTCACTCAAATAAGTTTGGACCCACTTAAATTATTTAATTAAAGAGTTTACAAGTTTTAATGCTAATAGTACAAGTAACATATACATTTACATCCGTCCTCAAACATGATTGAAAAAAAAATGGAAAAGGGCAGAGGCGTGGACGGAAGGTGGGCGGCTCGCTGCCAATAGCGCCCAGGTGGGCGGACCTATGGACGGGGTTGAAGACACCATTTTTGAGAGCACTCTAATAATCAAAGAACCTTAATGATTATTAAAATCATACCTTAATATCTAATACCCTCAACTAGGGATGACAATAGATGTCCGATTCATCGAATTTTCATAATGGGGATATCTTTAAAAAAATCTTAACATCCAACGAATATCCATTAACATGTTAATTCAACGGATATGGATATGGATGGATGAGTTGGATATGATTTAAAAAATTAAATAGATATGAATATAAGATATATATTCACACGATCCACATTCGATCTATTTACATTTCAACTCTCCGCCAAGCATGCCGTTAGTATTCTTTTTGTGTTTATTTCAAATAAATTGTTTACTTATATAGTTATAAATATAAAATTTTCTTTATACTCATTATATATATATATATATATATATATATATATATATATATATATATATATATATATATATATATATATATATATATATATATATATATATATATATATATATATATATATATATATATATATATATTAACACAAAAAGATAATTAAATTGATTTTTTTTTGGCAAAATAACAATAACATTAAAACCGAATTTTTTCATCAAACGAATCAAAAAGACGAACACTGCAAGGCTTGGGAGCAGAACATGAAATTTGAAAGGCAAAAGTATAGCATAATAACGCTAAGAGCATTAGGTTTTTTGACACTGGGCTCGGCGTTAAATCTCAGTGTCTTCTATAACACTAAGATTTAACATTGAGGTCAAAACAGGGGAAATCGTTCAGTGTTAAATTGCAATGTCTAATTCAATTATTATTTTAGTTTTTTTTATGAATTGTCTAGTTTAATTATTATTTAAAATATAAAAACAAATACAATACTAAATTTCATTAATAAAAAAATTATTACTTTATAAAAAAATACATTACTTAATAAAAAAATACATTACTTAAAAAAACACAATACACTATCGACTAATCCTCACCATTAGCCCATACATGTTCAACCAAATCCGATCGTTGACCCTCATGCACTTCCCTATCGCATAATTCTTTCGTCCTTCGTCTGTATGTTTCACACCTCTCGTTCCAAGTTGTTTGCATAATAGCAACGGGTTCATAAACCCAAGCATTTTTCGGTTAGGTTAAAAACCATTATATTCTACAATTATCTTGTGTAAGATGATGCACGTATACATTAATTGTTTCATAACATTGATGTTTGTAGTAAAATACCAAAAGTCCTCTCAATATCCTTGCGTGCCGCTGCTTGTTTCTTCGAAAAGTAAGTACGTTTTTCATCATTTGCACTTGAAACGCCTTAACCAATTATGCCCACCCGGGGTATATACCGTCGGCTAGGTAATATCCTCTTTTGTACTCAACGCCATTTGCAGTAAAAGGGATGCCTTTTATTTCTTCATTAAGCATTGAGTTGAAGAAATCACTAGCGTTCAAGACTTTTAAATTTTTAATTGAACCCGCAATACCAAAGAAAGCATGCCAAATACAATTATCATATGAGGCTACGACTTCAAGCATAATAGTTGAAACTTTGTGATCGCTTCGAGTAAATTGACATTTCCATGCAACGGGACATTTTTCCCATGCCAAATGCATAAAATCTATGCTTCCGATCATTCCAGGTAAACCATGAATTTCTTCATGCTCACGTTCTATGTAACGACGTGTGTTTGAAATTTTCGCCTCATTTTCACTTTCTATCGAACCGGTGTCTATTAAATCGAGCACTTGCATCAAATACTCTTCGTTAGACGATGATGATGAAGACATTATATATATATCCGTTGAATAACGGATATATTCCAAAAAATTAAACACATCACAACGTTACCAACTCGACGGTGGCCAAAAACGGTGGCCTTTTATGCCTGTTTGCCCCGGCGAAGAGTCGGCACCACTACCGTCCTCGGCGTTAAATTCGAAAAACGGTAAAAAAAACTCACGACTTCGAGTGTTCTAAAGAGCAAGAGTATTGTAGGGAGTATGTTTTTAACATTGCGTTTTTTTGGGTTTCCCGCACTACTACATTTCGGCTCATTTAGAGCCCGTCATTTAGACGTGTTCACTATATAACACGTCTAATTTATCACACGGAACACGTCTAATTAAGATTTCTACCAAAAAAACACGGAATACGTCTAATTAATATTCACAACACGTCTAATTAGATATCTTCAACACGTCTAAATAAGTTTAACACCTCTAATTGGTAACCCCGTCTAATTACTTTTACCGGGAACACCTCTAATTGACAACACGTCTAACAAATATTCCAAATAACACGTCTAATTAACAACACGTCTAATTATGTATACCAGGAACACGTCTGAATGAAACAATAACACGTCTAACTGGCAACACGTCTTATTAGATTTGCCGGGAACACGTCTAAATGCTTAACACATCTAATAAGTTTCAAAACACACGTCTAATTAGTTTGTAACTAACGCCTTTAAATGTGACACGTCTAAATAAGTTAACGGGATATATATGTTAACGATCTCCGTTTAATCAACCTAACCCTTAAAGTTCTGTTAATATTAGTCTACCGAAATTACCAAACACGTCTAATTAAACAAACAATGTAACGGGTTATTTAGGGTTCCATATTGAACGGGTTAATAAAGAAACACGTCTAATTAATAGGAAGTTAATTAGTTACAGAAGAGTTAGGAAATAATTTGATAACTAGGAATGGATTTTGATAAGTATATATAATATAATTATAATATTATAAAATTTTATATACCTTAAATAAATAAGATTATTATTATTATTATTATTGAAGTTATAAATAATATAAAATATAAAAAATCTTTTCAGAAATATAAAAACACACGTTTTTTAGTTTTTTTTCCGACTTGCTCTTGTTTGCTTGTTTAGCTTCGTCGCAGGATTCAAAGATAATGGAGACTTCAAAATCATCAGAGATAATTCAATATTTCTTTTTCTTTATATCTTAAGTCGTTTGTTATGAAAGTTTGTATAAATCTGGTTTACATGAACGTTAATAATAAATATCACATGATTCGGACATGTTTGAATCAGGTTTATAAATCAGGTTTATAACACATGTTTGATTGGATCTATAGCACAACAATTTGACTATATAACACACCATGATTCACACGATTACCCAACACGATTGTAGACATGTAGTGCAGACCTGGAGCAGAACTGGACAAACAAACGACACACAACCATCTCACTGTTTTAACACGCCATGATTGACGCAATTACACAACACGATTCTAAACATCATACAACACTATATTAACAACATATAAACTTTATTAACATCATATAAACACACTATATATAACCTATAACATATAAACCCTTATTATGCAATGAAAGAAAGTTATACTATATAGTAACAATAGGCAAACACAACCTGATAGTAGGAGCAGAACCAACCGGGTCAGCTTAAACAAAACCTGAATAACAACTCAACGCTATGTTTGGTGAAGTAATAACAACTCAAAACATGGATAACAAAACCTGGATAACCTGATTATTTACCTGCTGCACACTATGGCAACCAAAAGAAAACCAAACATATAAACCTAGTCTATTATATATATGCCTAATTTAGAAACCAACCTATGTTTGGTGAAGTAATAACAACTCAACGCTCACTTCAATTTAGAAAAAAACCAATGAGGTAGTATACATGTCAAATCAGACCCAATAACCAATATGATAAGCAATGTTGACCTTATAACCACCTTCAGTGGCAATCATAACCCAAAGTACAATCATTACCCTAATCATAACCCTAAGTACAGCTGCATTGGCAAATTACCATAAACAAAGACAGTTATATTACCATATCAAAACTTTATACAAAAGGAGCATCACAAATATTCATTAGCTCCAATAAAAAGTAGAATCACAAATATACATTAACAAACATAGTTATTGTAGCATCAATAATATTCATCACAAATTACAATTTGATTGGATTGTTCTCACTCATACCTGTGCCATCTTTGACGAAAATATTTTTTAAAAGCTTCTGTAATAAGATTCTTTCAGACTTCCTTCTTCTTGGTGGAGGACTGGGTTTTATTCTGAAATTTTTTAGCTCTGCATCAATATGTCTAATCAGTGGATCTTACTCTGTATTAACTTCTTCATTAACATCTTCATCAAGGTGTTCTTTTTTGTCATCTTCCATCAACATTTCTTCATCAAAATCGTCAGTAAACTCTGTATCTTTTTCTGCTTCATTAACCTTTTTAAACACTCCATCTTTTATTTCTCGAACCACATAATCTTCTTCTTTATCCACATTTTCTTCTTCGTCTTCGTTCATCACCATTTGGACATCATCATATGAAACAAACTCTGCATCTTCTTCAATCACTGCATCTTCTTTTTCATTGATGTTGTCATGAACATTTAAATTTTCATCAGGCTTTTTTTTTCCATCCTATTCATTAACAAACATGAATAACTAAATGTAGTAAGTAATTTAAAAGTCTAAAAAAAACAACATTTAGTTAAACCAGTTACCTTTATGTGTTTCGATTGTTTCACTAATTTTTTGGTGAATTTCTGATGTTGAACATCCTTTTCATCATCAACATCCTCTTCATCATCAACATCCTTTTCATTATCACCTTCCCCTTCATCAGCACCTTCCACTAAATTATCAACTTCCCATTCATCAGCACATTCCACTTCATCTTCATCATCAGCCCTCTCATCATCATCCTTTTCATCTTCATCATCAACATCTTCTTCATCATCATCATCATTCTCTTCATCCTCTTCATCATCACACTTTTCCTTTTCCTGAGACTTCTCAATAGCACCTTCAACTTCATTATCACCATCATCTTCATCATCAGACTTCTCTTCATCATCAACATCATCTTCATCATCAGACTTCTCATCAACATCGTCTTCATCGTCATCTTTCTCTTCATCATCTACATCTTCATCATCATCATCATTCTCTTCATCATCATCATCATTTTCTTCATCAACAACATCCTCTTCATCATCATGCTTTTGGTTTTCCTGAGACTTCTCATTAGCAAACATGAAATATAAAATGTAGTAAGTAAGCATTTAAATATTGTAAGAAAAATAACATCAGTTAAATCAGTTACCCTCGTTCCTTTATCGTCTGATTTTTGTTTCTTTGTGATTTTACTGTATCCTATTGTGCTACTTAAACCCCTTTTTCGACCACCGTGTTCCTTCCCCACATGAGTTAACAAGGCATCCCCGCCTTCTTTATCTGTCCTAACCTGGAAAAAAAAACACAAGTAATCAATTATAGAAAAATTATGAGTTGGTTAGTGTAAAAATTCAAATATAAATATATTACAATTTTCTCTATAAGCGGCGCAAATGTTTCTGGGCATACTGCCGTCTTCCCTTTGTCATCCGGCTTCATCCTGCCCAGCACGTAATACCTCGCAGCATGATCTTTGATATTGTGGTATGGTGTACGTTTATGAGGATCATTTGCTTCTGTATCCCATTGTGCTTTTTTCTCACGATATCTCGAACGACCAACTCGAGCATACTTTTCTTTTTCTTTTTTGAAAGCGTTTTGCCTGCCTTTTCTCTTAGTTCTTACACAGTTTTAATGCGATTAAATGCCTTTTTCAAAGCGTTACAATATCACAATGTACCTCCAAACTTGATACAAATCAAATGAATAGCACTTACTCGTCCAGCAAGCGTATCTTCGATTTCAAATTTTTTTTTCCATTTTTCTGGAGTTATGAAATTGTAATCTTTTACTTCCACATAAGGAAGCTTGCCTTCATCCATATACGTTCTTAACTTGCGCTTGAATCTCGTAAACGCTGTGTTGCATTTTTGCAGTGTTGTTTTTCGTGCAAAATCGTCTTCAATTTTATGAAGTTCCTGTATAACTTAAACTAATGTAAGTGTTGAATGTTGTAACATATATAAATAAAAAGTAATTAAACAAAATCTTAGATTTTAATACCTTTATTTTGCTCCATAAAGTTTGTTTCTGATCAGGAGACACATGCTTCCAATCCTTTACAAGGAAATCACAAGTGCTCCTAGTTAAAACGCCAATGTTGCTCGAAAAAATAGCTTGGTTTTTTCCAATAGCTTGGCCAAACTCGTCAAATTCAATCTTCAACTGAACAACAGCTGACTTCTTTTTCAGTTTGTTTACACTTCTTTTTTTATTTTTTTGTTGCATCTGTACACAAAATGCAATAGAAAAGATACACATAAAATGCAATAGAAAAGATACACATCTAAGCACATGCATATACAAATTAAGATCATAGTACAGAAAACACAGGCTTATACACCTTAATATCATTTCAAACACATGCAGTCTTATTATTGTGTTATGAATAACACATCAAACATATCACACATACACAATATGCAAAAACAAGGAAATTGACCGAACTCATAACCAAACCCATTTCAAAGACTAATTGCGCGACAATAATATTCATGTTTTTTTCTGAACAAAAAAGTAATAAATTTAGATTATCAAATATACAAAATTAATTATTAATTATAATTACTGTTAGGAATTAACCTTTGAAATACACTCTTTTTCTCTTCAAAATACGTTGCTTCGTGTAAGCCATGGTAGCAAAGTAGAATCGTGCAGAGACCATATCTAAAATAGAACAGAAATCGAATAGGGTATCGAACAATTAGGGTTTAAAGATTTAAGGGATTTGGGGTTCTTCGCGGTTTTTTTTAGAACACAGAAATGATAATGAGGTAATGGGATTATGATCGATAACTCAATTGATTTTGATTTGGGGTTTTTTTTACAGTAGACAGTACGTGATGTTTTTATAGAAAATAAATGTAAAGTTGTCAGGTTAACACAATCGCTTAGATGGTTGTTGTTTGGTAGAGAGGAGGTCGTGGGTTCTAGTCCCTTTTCCAACTTTTTACATTCTTTATTATTAATAATGTATTAACTTTTTCAATGTTGCTTGTAGATGGATCGGAATACTTGGATGTACGAGATAGGTTACGCTATCTCTGAGTTTATGGATAGTGTTGATGAATTTATTACAGTTGCTGAGACTGATCAACTAGAAAATGGAAACACCACAATTAGTTGTCCTTGTAAGAAATGCAAAAATGCACGGTGGTATGCTGATTCAACCGATATCAAAAATCATCTAATTGCACACGGATTTATGAGAGGGTACACATGTTGGTATTTTCATGGTGAGTCATTAGCTGACCTTAACCCGTCTGTTTCGGATAACAATACCGATAATGAAGAAGATTCATACAAT
Organism: Rutidosis leptorrhynchoides; assembly: GCF_046630445.1. Taxonomy (NCBI): domain Eukaryota; kingdom Viridiplantae; phylum Streptophyta; class Magnoliopsida; order Asterales; family Asteraceae; genus Rutidosis; species Rutidosis leptorrhynchoides. Next base: position 39,925,513 of record NC_092342.1, on the reverse strand, counting down.
AGTGACAAAAATGTTAATTTTAATGACAAGTTTGACGATTTGGATATGGAGGATGATGTTGCTGATAAGTATCATGACAGATTTCAACAACTATTTGTTGACGCTGAAAAACCTTTATATACCGGTTGTATGAATTTTACAAAACTTTCCGCCGTGATACAACTGGTTAACTTAAAATCAAACAATGGTTGGAGCGACACAAGTTTCACTAGCCTGTTAGAGTTGTTGAACAAAATACTACCAGAAGGTAATGAGTTGCCGGTTTCAACATACCAAGCAAAGAAATTAATGTGCCCAATGGGATTGGAAATACAGAGAATACATGCTTGTCCAAATGATTGTATGTTATACAAGAATGAAGACAAAGACCTTCAACAATGAAAGGTATGTGGTACATCTAGGTATAAACGTGAAAAACTAACTGATAATGTTGATAGTGATGTGTCAGAAAATGGACCTCCTGCAAAATTATTGTGGTACTTGCCTATCATACCAAGATTAAAGAGATTATTTACGAATGAGAAAGATGCAAAATTATTACGTTGGCATGCTGAAGATCGTAAAAATGATGGAAAAATGCGACATGTGGCCGATTCACTTCAATGGAAAAATTTTGATAAAGATTTTAAAGAATTTGGGGATGAGATACGTAATATAAAGTTCGGACTCAGTTCAGATGGAATTAATTCTTTCGGAGATTTGAGTAGCCGTCACAGCACGTGGCCTGTTCTTCTATGCATTTATAACCTACCGCCTTCGCTATGTATGAAAAGAAAATACATAATGATGTCTCTTTTGATTCAAGGCCCAAAGCAACTTGGAAATGACATTGATGTTTATTTGCAACCATTAGTTGATGAAATAATGGAATTATGGAGTACTAGCATACACGTTTATGATGCATACAAGAAAGAATACTTCCAACTACGGGCAATGCTTTTTTGCACCATAAATGATTTTCCTGCTTATGGTAATTTGTCTGGATATAGTACGAATGGAAAAAAGGCATGTCCTATTTGTGAGGAAAATACTCACTCGATATGGCTCACAAATTATAAGAAACTGGCATTTATGGGGCATCGAAGAGAGCTTGCTGAGAATCACCCGTATCGTAAAAAGTCGGATGTATTTGATGGTACTATAGAGGATAGAAAACTACCACCACCATTGGATGGAGAAACTACACTCTCCAATGTTGCTAATATAAATGTTGTGTTGGGAAAGAAACGTTTTGGTTCTCCCAAAGGTATTTGGAAGAAAAAGTCTATTTTTTTGGAAATTACCCTACTGGAAGTATTTATGAGTCCGACATTGTCTTGATTTTATGCATATTGAGAAAAATGTTTGTGAAAATTTGATAGGGTTACTGTTGAACATTCCTGGATAAACAAAAGATGGAATTAAAGTTAGAAGGGACATGGAATTAATGAATATCAGACCAGAGCTACAACCTAAAGATATTGATGGAAGGTCCACCAAGTTTCTTCCTCCGGCCTGTTATACTATGTCGAAGGTCGAGAAAACTAAATCTTGTCAATGTTTACATGGTATTAAGGTTCCATCAGGATACTCTGCTAACATTAGGAAGTTGGTTTTGATGAAAGATTTGAAGTTACTTAGTATGAAGTCACATGATTCTCATGTACTAATGACCCAGATGATTCCTATCGCAATTCGTGGAATTCTACCCAACCGTATTCGACACACAATAACAAAACTATGCTTATTTTTCAACATGATTCATTCAAAGGTGATTGATCCTGATGTGCTGGATGAATATCAAAGAGATATCATACTTACTCTTTGAGAACTCGAGATGTACTTTCCACCTTCTTTCTTTGATGTCATGGTTCATTTGGTATCTCATATTGTAGGAGAAATAAAGGCATGTGGTCCAGTTTTCTTACGGTATATGTATCCATTTGAAAGATACATGGGTATCTTGAAAGGTTATGTAAGGAACCTTAATCGACCAGAAGGCAGTATCGTTGAAGGATATGCATCCGAAGAGGTGATCGAATTCTGAACAAACTATATGGATGGGTTTAAAAGTGTTGAAATTCCACAAAGTCATCATGAAGGAAGACTATCAGGTCAAGGGACACTTGGGCGCAAGACGGGCTATTCAAATGTTGCCGATTATCATTAGGCACATTTTAATGTCTTACAACACACTACATCTATTGATCCGTTCATACAAGAACACATATCGTTGTTGAGACAACAAAACCGTAAAAAGAGTGCAAAGTGATTGGCAAAACAACATAAAAAAACTTTTTCAGAATGGTTGAAAGATAAAGTTAGGAGGACACTTCCAAATATTGATAAAACGGTTGAAGCTTTGGGATTCGCCCCTAAACATGTGTTCCAATATCAAGGATATGACATAAATGGGTATACCTTTTACACTAAAGCTCAAGATAAGAAGAGTAAAATGCAAAATAGCGGTGTCACGGTGATAGCCTCGTCGACGGAATTCACCATGGTCAATCATGAAGAAAGATCAAGGATCACTAAAAAATCTTATTATGGTGTCATTCATGAAATATGGGAATTAGATTATGGTAATTCATACACTATACCCTTGTTCAAGTGTAAGTGGGTTGATAATGATCGCGGTATTCAAGTTGATAAAGATGGTTTTACAACTGTTAATCTTTCCACCAATGGATATAAAGAAGAACCATTCATTCTAGCAAAACTAGTTACTCAAGTATTTTTTATTGAAGACCCAAAGGATTCTAGATGGCATGTGGTTCAGTATGGAAAACGACGGATTGTTGGTGTCAAGAACGTTGTTGATGAGGATGAGTACGACCAATTTGACGAGTTACAGCCATTTTCAGTCGGTGTTCAACCTTTGAATGAAGTTGTTGTTGGAAATAATACAATCTACGTTAGAGGAGACCATGAGGAAGGAGACGAGGTTGCAGGTACATAAAAATTGTTAAAACATATGATTGATTACCTTTTGTTTTGTACAAACATGAGTATATTTTTTAATGACTTATGCAACATGTCTTTTATGTCTTTTGTTAATTTTTTTTGTTAATTTTTTTTACCATGAAAAATTTGCTTTATGTTATTACCTTCTAAATTAATAATAACAATCTATACAATACAAATAATTCTAAAACACACACACACACACACACACACACACACACACATACATACATATATATATATATATATATATATATATATATATATATATATATATATATATATATATATATATATATATATATATAAACATATATATGCACAGTTTTCAATTTTAATACCGGGAACAAACCGCGATCACAAAACCATCCAACTTCTTCGTATACCCTAAACCATCCCACTTCATTATCAAACCACAGGAAACACCCTACTCTATCATCATAGAACGGCGATTATTTGAAGAAAGAAATCGATTTCGTCCTCACGGCTGAAGGATCGTCGAAAATACAGGTACATATGGTTTTTTTAGTTATCTAATTGTTCTTTACTCGAATATTCTTGTTATATACGTAATGACCATAAAATCAGACTATTATGCTTGAATCGAGTTGTGTGATTAGGAAACAATAATCTAAAATTAGGTTATATACATGCACATTTTGTCTTAGATTATTCAGAAAATGGACACATTAGGGTTTAAAAGTGGTTAATAGATGCTGCAGAAAGAGTCTAATTTTTTTTGTGTTAAAGACGAAATGCCCTAAATATCAGACTATTATACCTAAATCTAGTTGTGTTAATTTGACCATAATTATTATTGTTACCTACATAACTGATATGTAATATATGTTGATTTTACAGAAGCAGAAATAATCTTTGACGTTGTCATTTATGGCTACCTACAATCGTCCACCATCGTTCATCCACATAATACGATTAGCAGATAAGCTTGAACTGGTATTGTTTCGTTGCCATTTTAACCTTAAAATTATATATTTTATAAAGCAAAACCATTGTAAGACATATCAGGTTATTATGTTTTGTTACAGGCTTTGCCAAATGAATGGTATGTTGACCATTATGATACCATGGTTCCAAGACATTCTGTTTTCATCCACACCCTGCAAGGATATAAATCTGAAGTTACATTTTCAAAGAATGATCGTAATCGTATGATACTTGGTGATGGCTGGCTGAAGATCATGAATGATCTTGATATTGGAGAAGGCGATATCCTTCTATTGACTGGAATCGACAAAAGAAACTACGAGTTGGCTATTTACTCACCTGACCTATTTCAAAAGAACTTTTTTGATCCATTCACATCTTTTAGTGTATTGACTCGAATTCAGGCAACAGTGTATTAAAATACTCCATACACACGTTTCCCTTCATTCATGAAATTCGTCAAAGATCCAAATGAACCAGGATTGGTATGGTCATTTTTTGCTATCGCATATGTAACACACATTTAGTATGTGTACATGATTATTATCTTAACAAATTAGTTTTATATTTCTTTAACAAAAATACCATTATTTTTTATTGGATGTAGATACTGCCAAAGGAATGGTTAACAACTACTTATGGAAACTCTGGACCCAAACAACAAATGATTGTTCACTTTCAAAGATGGTACAAGAAAAGGGTGGTGGTAATCTCAGTTGAAGATGATGTTGTCATGTGGGAAGGATGGTATGAGTTGCTTAGAGACCTTAAAGTGGCGTCTGGTGATTGTATGGTCTTTTATGCAACTGAATCGGAAAATCCTGAGCTTGTGATTTATGACCACCTTGGTGTAGAAAAGGGTTGTTTATTAACTTTTCAGCTGATGGACGATGATGTTTCTACTAACTGGGAAAAAGGATCAACTTCCCAATCCATTCCTGAAATCATTATCATTGATGACAGTTCAGACAATGATACCGAAAGTGATACCTCAGAAGATGAACCAATGCCTCAACAACATCTACATCCTGAATGTGTTGTGATTATCAAAATACCGTCTGGTAAATTGTTGGTACGCTACTTATCTTTTTAAAGTTTAACATTCATCAACTGATAAATGGTGGTACACTACTTGTCTTATCTTTTTACATATCAACGTTTTATGCTTCATCATTATAGAATAACAATTTGGTTAAACCTTTGGCTAAATATGTATTTTCTTTTTCGTTAGCATCTTCCAAAGGAGTTTATTGGACTTCCAGGACTGAGGAGTGGGTGTTATGTGAATTGCTTTAATCTTGAAGGTGATGAATTCAAGTGGTGGTTGAAGCAGGTGACAGGGAAAAAGAAACCAAATCTGGCAGTTACTTACGGTTTTCCAGAGTACCGAACAATCAATGGCCTGATTCCTGGTCAATATTATGAACTCACGTACAATCTGGAGGAACAAAACTTTTTTCTTTAGTTTGTTGATTTAAACAATTTTAGTTACTTTTGGTGTATAAGTGCTGTACAATCTGGATATTGTTAGCTTACATATTTTTTGTTGCACTTATACCATGTATTTGTTGTAATCTATTACTCTAGTATTCAGCAATTCTCCCTATATATAATAGCTGAATGGATAGTTTACATTTGGATACGCTAATGTTTTCTAATGATGCATGAAGTTTAGTAATATTTACTTCTTGCATTACTTTTGATTACAAACTTGCAACTCAATGCAATTTTAAGCATTTATCAATGATGGAACAATAGACTCATGTAAAACATACATTTCATTAGAAAATCTTGTACATATACTACATTGAAAAAGCCAAATACATACAATTTACCATGATAAGTGAACCATCTTTTAAGGTTGTTACTTGTGACGCGCAACTTCAAATATAATCAAACTTGAATTAGACAAAATAGTTTATTGTAAACTACAATGTTCCATTACTAAACAAGATTAAAGAACCTACACATCGAACAATAATTGTATGCGATTACGGTAGTAATTTACCAAACATCAACATCGACTATTAAATACGAACATAATTTACATATCATAATATAGAATTCTTACATACATTAGTAAATCTAAAACATAAATTGTTCTCCGGTGAGGAACTTAAAAGTTATCAAAAGATGTACATGTGCAATTCATACATAGATTATAAGTACTCCACAAATTAGAGTTAAAGCTGCACTATCAAAAGACTATTGACCCTAATGAGATTGTTAAAGTGGGTGGCTTCCATCCATGACCATGAAAAAACTCTTGTATCGACGGGAGAACCCAATCATACACCTATCACCCACTTTGTACCCATTCAAAGTACTCCCAGCCTTTCGAAACAAAAAGCTTTTTTTTGTTACATATGTGGCCTGTTTTATGTCCCACCAATGGAATATCCCTTTCATATCCAAGCATTTATAGGTGCAGCCAGCCTCGAGTTCTCGGATGCGATTAAAGTCCTTAGGTAGTTCCTAAATGACATTGACATATTATTTGTTAATGATTTCATAATTATTTGTCATTGCTATATACACAAATACGTTTAACTGTTTCTCTAAAAAAGTATTTAACTCACCCAAAAAGTTCCCCTTGGTATGTCGAAGAAGATGTATGTGACATCAACGGTGCTCCATATGTTGTACCTTTCAGCTCTATTCAGCCGGTCAATGGCGAGTGCATCATTGTTTCCAGCTGTATTTGTGATTTAATTCATTAATATGCAAACAAAGAACAAAATACTCAATTACATCACAGATCAATTATTAGATTTAAAATGGTTAGATAAAATATATATGCTGTCATTTTCAAACCTAAGCAAACTATATTGGTACTGTAGCTTTAAAGTTCACAATACATACTGCTGTAACATAAATCAAACCCTATGTAACCTGTTGGGAATCTGCAGATAATTAGCAAATAATATATACAAGTGCAATATCATAAATGAACTTTTGGTATGAACTTAAAGGTATATAACACAATAAATTTACAGACACACACCTGCATGAGTGTAATTACAAAGAAAAACACTAATATTATATATGCACATAACTGTGAGATAAAATCGATTCAGGTGCAAATAAAAAAGCATAAATACGGGTGAAGTGTAGATCTGTTGTTTGATTTTAATGATTTAAAATAAACAAATGTGATGATAAACTTTGTTCTAAATTTTTTAGGTTTTCAATTCGGAAAACCCTGTGCTTACAGTTAATAAATAATAAATTTTGTTTTAGAAAACACATTAACCTGAGCTCGACATGGCGGGAGATGGTTGTAGTTGATCGCTATTGCAAGTACAGAGATGGTGGCAGGTGAAGAGATACTCCGTATGAGGTACTTGAGAAGGTGAGGGATTTTTTGTATTACCTTTTTTTTAAAACAGATATTTTTTGAAATACCGGATCATTTTTGCCTGGGCCGGGTCAAGTATCTTATTACGGTGTATTAAAAAAATATGAAATAATTTACTATAGGTAAAATACCTAAACTTCTTCATCATCAGATCAGCTTAATGGCCAAATCACCTACCATTTGGTCTCAAAAATTTCAAATTAACCGCCAACCTAATTGACACCACTAATTGACACAAAACAACCTTCGATCATAATTGAAACAAACCGACAGTCTCATTTACTGTTGTATTATTTTCACAAACCCTAGCAGTGATCCAAACTCCTTCAAATAGCTACTACAAATCGTCAGTTAATCATTTTGTTATTTTGCGATTACATAGTACTATACACAATCCCACGAACTTTGTAGGTAACTGCAGAAACCCCCTAAATTCGATAAATTCAAGAACTTGATACATCAAACATCATGGTACGTTTATGATTTCAATTCTATTGTATGCATACCTAGAACTACTAGTATTGTTAAGGTATTAGTCTTGTTATTATTGTTAGATTCTTATTATTGATTTTTTTTAATGTATACAGAGCCAAAACAATAGGCCTAAACGAGGAGTTAGTAAACTTAAAGAAAAATTAGTGATTCCATTTGTGGTTGAATTTGATCAATTTGGGCATGTTATAGGAAAATATCAAGCTTTGTTTGCCAGTAACATATGTGTTCTTACAAGGCGTAGGATTGATTTTATTGAGGATGATTGGAAAGTAGTTTCTGTAGATGAGAAAGAAGCGTTATGGTTGGACATAAAGGTATCAAATCATAACTTATAAGAATTTTGTTTCATAAAGGTATCAGAATTTGTTAAACTAATGTTTAATTATATATGTAACAACATTTACAGGAACATCATTTTATCAAAGATGATTTTGCGAAGAAACAAACGCTTCATCATTGCAACGGGGCTTTTAAGAGATTCAGGGCCAAGTTAAGAATGTATACGGTTCAAGGCAAGCTTCCTTATGAAGAATGTCCAGATTACGGTTTCATAACTGCAGCAAAATGGAGATAATTTTGTGAACTTGAAGATACACCAGCAAAAAGGGTTAGTGTTATTCATTTGCTTTTAAACATGTATGGAATTACATTTTTAAATTGATGGAAACTAATGTGGTTTTTAATCCCATGTAAATTGGAAAGGAATTATGAGAAAAATGCAGAGAAAACACCTTGAAACAAACAAAAGATAATTACGCCCGTGTAGGTCGTTCAGGTTTTCGAGGCCATAAAAAAGAATGGGATTTGGAGAAAAATGATCCTGAAAAGCGTACAGTATACCACGATATCTCCAATCCCGCTGTAAGGAATTATGTACTCGGAATGATGAAGCGAATGAAAGAAACAAAGAGGCCAATAATTCCAGATACGAATGTGTCCCTTATAGATAAAATTGTAATATACATTAAATTGTTTTTATAGCCTTATTAACCTAGAATTATTTTATAATCGATTAATTTTCGTGTTTTGTTCCAGGTTAAGACAGATAAACAAGGAGGGGATGCCTTGTTAGTTAATGTGGAGAAAGAACACGGCGGTAGAACCAGAGGTGTTAGTAGCATGCTAGGATATAGCAAATTCGGTAAGCAACAAAAGGGAGACCAATTCGTAACAATGGAAAAGGTACAGGAACTTGTGGTTAAGGAGGTGCAAAGGGTGGTGGTGGAAAGAGAAAAAAATGAATCACATGAAACTTCACATGAAACAGCTTCAACACCAGAACATCATGAACCGACAGAACATCACGACACGACAGGAAATATGCAATTGGTAGACGAAAAATTCAAAGAACCGGTAGACGCACTGGAAGTCTTATAGGTAGACGAACTGGAACAGGTAAACGAACAGGTGGTGTTGAATGACAAGTCTGTTGAGAGAAAACGGGGAATGGAAAATCACCCAGTTGTGGAGAAACAAGTGGAGATCCAGCAAATAGAGGAGGAACGAGATAGAGTGGTGAAAAAACAGAAAGTGAATACTCTAGGCATGCGAAAAGAAGTGATTCATGAACCAAGGGTTCACAAGCAAAGGGTCAAGAACCAACCGTTTGCAGACTTGCAAAACATAAAGGTAATTGATCTTCTTTTATTTCAAAAGCTAAATGGATACTTCAATACACATTTAAACTATTAACTACTCTATAATTTATATTTCTTGTTCTTAATGTTTACAGGACGAAGTTGAAATCTTGTTATTTAACCCACATCGTATAGACTCTTGTGTGTGTTCAGGGTACACTATATCCAACCAACGAATTTACTCAAGTAAATGGGGTAAAAGTTGTTTTTTTTTACATGAAGGTGAAAATAAACAACTTTATTGAGGATTACACATAATTTATTTCAACAGCACTCATCATTTGCACACACATATGCATTCGGGAGGAAATCCGAATTGCATTACAGGAACCAGATCCTTTAACCATTCCGAGGGACACTCGGATCGGGTTTGAATCCTGAATGGATCCGGGATAAAACTCCCTGGGTCAATCTTGATATCCATATTTCAGGCAGATTAATTAATAGGATGGGCGAAGCTAGGCTCGAACCCATGACCTAACTCCCAGCCCCAACACACAAGGTGAAGGGGATGTCGTTAAAGAAATGCTTCGCTGGCGGGTTTTTATAACTAAATGGGACAATTAAGATCAGCTAAACACGTGTAATCATCTAACGGTATGAATTGGGTAGAAACTAAAACGTTAGCGCGTGTATATCATTAAAAACGCTAGATTTGACGTGCTTAGTCAATCAACCCCCAAATCTTACTTTAGTAATTGTTGTAATCATTAGAACACATGTGTTCCATCGGAAATTGCAAAAGTGTTTAACGCAAATTACGTCATTTAATTTTATAAGTTTAACATGCGAAAATTATTTCTTTAACATATCAGACGGGGATGGAGCGACAGAAGTTTTGAGAATTCAAGAGAAGGTCACGGCGAGACGAGCCGTTTATCATTGATTCATCTATCATTTTAGACAGCACTAACAAGGAAAAAGTCACAACTGTATAAAAATAAATTGGGGGTTGGGGGGGGGGACTTGATCATATGTGCAGTTGCGCATATGTGTATGCGTATAATAAATATGTGTATTAAAGGCGCGTACATAAAGTTAAAGGAAAATGCATGGATGAAAGACGCACAATACTGATTCGTAAACACTATAAATAGGAGTGTAGTAATCTAATTTAGGAATGAGCTACTGCCATAAGTGATAGTCATATTACGTTGAAGGTACAAAATATGCTTATGAGTATTGATTGATGATCATATGGATCGTTATTAACGGAATGTGGTGATTATGCATTTCGAGATGATGATCTCGAAATGGTAATCATAATTAAAACATAACAACCCCGACATCTTTAATGCACTCGAATATATCTTGAATCTCTATGATGTAAAATAGGTTCGATCAATTACCAACACTGTCACTCAAATTATTGCACTCATATTTATATTACAGAGTATATTATAAGCTAGATACATTAAAGCTCATTGTCTACGTATCGTCTATTTTACACTTCAAAGGAAAGCGTAATGTTGTTGCATGCTCCATCGTATGCACTATGTGTTGGAAAATTACGGCCTCACTAATTCCCACCACTCAGTCCAACAATAACAGTAAAGAATTAAGAACAATCCACAACACAAGAATTTAACGTGAAAACTCCAAAACAGGAGGAAAAACACGGGCCCCAAAGAGAAAAATACACTATATCACAAATTGTTACAATGACAAAGACGATTCTCTTAAGCCAACTACACTCTCCAAAGTATTTAACTAATACAACTCTCAAACAAGGGTAAGAAAGAATAAAATAATCAAATACTTAAAGTGTATTGATTGGTGCAAGTTAGAATGAATTCCATGAGCTCCTTTTATAACTAAGGATTTCACCTTCAACTTCTTTCACCCACCTATGTGGGACAACTTCATTTTATATTCAAAGAGGTTACTCCTCTTTTCTTCCATCCATCAATGTAAGAACAAGTAACCATATCATTATTCTATCAAAAATAACACCAACACTATGCATATAAGATGATCATAAATCAACTACTCATAATTAGTTCCAACAAAAATAATAACCATTTAAATCACAACTCAGGTAAATCATAATTATCTTGTTAAATAATTATACCATCACTGAAAAAAGAAGATTAAAGTGAAGTTTAAAATCTATATAAATAGTCCTACAACCCAACATTACATTATTACATAAATATATAAAATAAATACAAATATAGTAGTTTATAAATCATAAAATAAGAATATATAAATCAATAGCTTGAATGAATTCGTGTTGTATAACGACAAATTTATGTACCGTAATTACCGTAGTTTTGCAGCGAGATTTTATAAGTGATATGATGGAGAAATGTGGAATGAAAGTGGGAAAGATGGATAAAATATATAGAGGGAAAATGAAAGAGAACGTTAGAAGGTAATGGGCATTCCACTTATTTTACTAGATAATGCTCTTAACAAGCAGATTATTGAAATAAAAAGTTACGGTGCGCGAATATGGTGAAACACCTACTCCCCCAAAAGAAGTTTGAGGATGATGCTAGTTTCATGGATTTTGAGGGGGCACGGTTGAAAGGATAGGTGTAGTATGGTTGAAACTTGAACATATGACAATCAGGTATCAAGTTCAATATGTGGCCATCCACGAGACAAGTGAATGATGTTCGGGCTCCGATTATGAACGAAACTTGATTGTATCATGTCTATAAATGCGTGCAAGTAAGTTCCGTAGGTAGATCGGGTGGGTTATTTCTATTTGGAGGGATGATTACTTCAAACTTATCGAAGTTACTTTCGGTCACGAATGGATAACTACCATTATAATACAAGACAAGGTCTAGTTTTAGTCTTTGGAATCATCTGTTGGAGCTAAATTGTGTTAGTCTCATCAATCATGTGGCTTTGTTAGAATCTCTTGGATATTGTTAAGTTTGAGGTGTACGAGTTTAATTGTCTTATGTTTTTGTACGCTATTTAGAGGCTTCAGATTAATGTTTATTTGTATTAATGGGTCTTATGATTGGTTGGGTTGAAAGATCATGAAGGTGCCTTGTTTTGTAATTGGACTAAATTATCATTTTGATGGTTGGTCTTTTAATTATTTATTTATCTTATTTTTTGCCAAAACATAATTAATAAAAAATAAAAATAAAAAACTAGATAATGATCCATTAATTACTTTAAGATAATAGACATTCCATTAGTAAGAGTGCTCCCAATCGTGACAAGCTTCTTCACCAGAACTAGCCGCCACGTCAGCACTTCATTCCAGGACTAATTCTAGACTAAACACTACCAACAATGACATACTCACTCAAATAAGTTTGGACCCACTTAAATTATTTAATTAAAGAGTTTACAAGTTTTAATGCTAATAGTACAAGTAACATATACATTTACATCCGTCCTCAAACATGATTGAAAAAAAATGGAAAAAGGGCAGAGGCGTGGACGGAAGGTGGGCGGCTCGCTGCCAATAGCGCCCAGGTGGGCGGACCTATGGACGGGGTTGAAGACACCATTTTTGAGAGCACTCTAATAATCAAAGAACCTTAATGATTAAATCATACCTTAATATCTAATACCCTCCACTAGGGATGACAATAGATGTCCGATTCATCGAATTTTCATAATGGGGATATCTTTAAAAAAATCTTAACATCCAACGAATATCCATTAACATGTTAATTCAACGGATATGGATATGGATGGATGAGTTGGATATGATTTAAAAAATTAAATAGATATGAATATAAGATATAGATTCACACGATCCACATTCGATCTATTTACATTTCAACTCTCCGCCAAGCATGCCGTTAGTATTCTTTTTGTGTTTATTTCAAATAATTTGTTTACTTATATAGTTATAAATATAAAATATATATATATATATATATATATATATATATATATATATATATATATATATATATATATATATATATATATTAACACAAAAAGATAATTAAATTGATTTTTTTTTGGCAAAATAACAATAACATTAAAACCGAATTTTTTCATCAAACGAATCAAAAAGACGAACACTGCAAGGCTTGGGAGCAGAACATGAAATTTGAAAGGCAAAAGTATAGCATAATAACGCTAAGAGCATTAGGTTTTTTGACACTGGGCTCGGCGTTAAATCTCAGTGTCTTCTATAACACTAAGATTTAACATCGAGGTCAAAACAGGGGAAATCGTTCAGTGTTAAATTGCAATGTCTAATTCAATTATTATTTTAGTTTTTTTATGAATTATCTAGTTTAATTATTATTTAAAATATAAAAACAAATACAATACTAAATTTCATTAATAAAAAAATTATTACTTTATAAAAAAATACATTACTTAATAAAAAAAATACATTACTTAAAAAAACACAATACACTATCGACTACTCCTCACCATTAGCCCATACATGTTCAACCAAATTCGATCGTTGACCCTCATGCACTTCCCTATCGCATAATTCTTTCGTCCTTCGTCTGTATGTTTCACACCTCTCGTTCCAAGTTGTTTGCATAATAGCAACGGGTTCATAAACCCAAGCATTTTTCGGTTAGGTTAAAAACCATTATATTCTACAATTATCTTGTGTAAGATGATGCACGTATACATTAATTGTTTCATAACATTGATGTTTGTAGTAAAATACCAAAAGTCCTCTCAATATCCTTGCGTGCCGCTGCTTGTTTCTTCGAAAAGTAAGTACGTTTTTCATCATTTGCACTTGAAACGCCTTAACCAATGATGCCCACCCGGGGTATATACCGTCGGCAAGGTAATATCCTCTTTTGTACTCAACGCCATTTGCAGTAAAAGGGATGCCTTTTATTTCTTCATTAAGCATTGAGTTGAAGAAATCACTAGCGTTCAAGACTTTTAAATTTTTATTTGAACCCGCAATACCAAAGAAAGCATGCCAAATATAATTATCATATGAGGCTACGACTTCAAGCATAATAGTTGAAACTTTGTGATCGCTTAGAGTAAATTGACATTTCCATGCAACGGAACATTTTTCCCATGCCAAATGCATAAAATCTATGCTTCCGATCATTCCAGGTAAACCATGAATTTCTTCATGCTCACGTTCTATGTAACGACGTGTGTTTGAAATTTTTGCCTCATTTTCACTTTCTATCGAACCGGTGTCTATTAAATCGAGCACTTGCATCAAATACTCTTCGTTAGACGATGATGACGAAGACATTATATATATCCGTTGAATAACGGATATATTCCAAAAAAATTAAACACATCACAACGTTACCAACTCGACGGTGGCCAAAAACGGTGGCCTTTTACGCCTGTTTGCCCCGGCGAAGAGTCGGCACCACTACCGTCCTCGGCGTTAAATTCGAAAAACGGTAAAAAAAAAACTCACGACTTCGAGTGTTCTAAAGAGCAAGAGTATTGTAGGGAGTATGTTTTTAACATTGTGTTTTTTGGGTTTCCCGCACTACTACATTTCGGCTCATTTAGAGCCCGTCATTTAGACGTGTTCACTATATAACACGTCTAATTTATCACACGGAAAACGTCTAATTAAGATTTCTACCAAAAAAACATGGAATACGTCTAATTAATATTCGCAACACGTCTAATTAGATATCTTCAATACGTCTAAATAAGTTTAAAACCTCTAATTGGTAACCCCGTCTAATTACTTTTACCGGGAACACCTCTAATTGACAACACTTCTAACAAATATTCCAAATAACACGTCTAATTAACAACACGTCTAATTATGTATACCAGGAACACGTCTGAATGAAACAACAACACGTCTAACTGGCAACACGTCTTATTAGATTTGCCGGGAACACGTCTAAATGCTTAACACGTCTAATAAGTTTCAAAACACACGTCTAATTAGTTTGTAACTAACGCCTTTAAATGTGACACGTCTAAATAAGTTAACGGGATATATATGTTAACGATCTCCATTTAATCAACCTAACCCTTAAAGTTCTGTTAATATTAGTCTACCGAAATTACCGAACACGTCTAATTAAACAAACAATGTAACGGGTTATTTAGGGTTCCATATTGAACGGGTTAATAAAGAAACACGTCTAATTAATATGAAGTTAACTAGTTACAGAAGAGTTAGGAAATAATTTGATAACTAGAAATGGATTTTGATAAGTATATATAATATAATTATAATATTATAAAATTTTATATACCTTAAATAAATAAGATTATTATTATTATTATTATTATTATTGAAGTTATAAATAATATAAAATATAAAAAATCTTTTCAGAAATATAAAAACACACGTTTTTTAGTTTTTTTTTTCGGCTTGCTCTTGTTTGCTTGTTTAGCTTCGTCGCAGGATTCAAAGATAATGGAGACTTCAAAATCATCAGAGATAATTCAATATTTCTTTTTCTTTATATCTTAAGTCGTTTGTTATGAAAGTTTGTATAAATCTGGTTTACATGAACGTTAATAATAAATATCACATGATTCGCACATGTTTGAATCAGGTTTATAAATCAGGTTTATAACACATGTTTGATTGGATCTATAGCACAACAATTTGACTATATAACACACCATGATTCACACGATTACCCAACACGATTGTAGACATGTAGTGCAGACCTGGAGCAGAACTGGACAAACAAACGACACACAACCATCTCACTGTTTTAACACGCCATGATTGACGCAATTACACAACACGATTCTAAACATCATACAACACTATATTAACAACATATAAACTTTATTAACATCATATAAACACACTATATATAATCTATAACATATAAACCCTTATTATGCAATGAAAGAAAGTTATACTATATAGTAACAATAGGCAAACACAACCTGATAGTAGTAGCAGAACCAACCGGGTCAGCTTAAACAAAACTTGGATAATAACTCAATGCTATGTTTGGTGAAGTAATAACAACTCAAAACCTGGATAACAAAACCTGGATAACCTGATTATTTACCTGCTGCACACTATGGCAACCAAAAGAAAACTAAACATATAAACCTAGTCTATTATATATATGCCTAATTCAAAAACCAACCTATGTTTGGTGAAGTAATAACAACTCAACGCTCACTCCAATTTAGAAAAAAACTAATGAGGTAGTATACATGTCAAATCAGACCCAATAACCAATATGATAAGCAATGTTGACCTTATAACCACCTTCAGTGGCAATCATAACCCAAAGTACAATCATTACCCTAATCATAACCCTAAGTACAGTTGCATTGGCAAATTACCATAAATAAAGACAGTTATATTACCATATCAAAACTTCATACAAAAGGAGCATCACAAATATTCAGTAGCTCCAATAAAAAGTAGAATCACAAATATACATTAACAAACATAGTTATTGTAGCATCAATAATATTCATCACAAATTACAATTTGATTGGATTGTTCTCACTCATACCTGTGCCATCTTTGACGAAAATATTTTTTGAAAGCTTCTGTAATAAGATTCTTTCAGACTACCTTCTTCTTGGTGGAGGACTGGGTTTCATTCTGAAATTTGTTAGCTCTGCATCAATATGTCTAATTGTAACATCCCAAAATTTTAAGATAATATTTTATGAGAATTTATTAATGATTCGTTATGTTTAAGTATTTAACTAGCAAAATAATATGGACAATTCAAGAATTTTTTAGTTAAACATTGGAAAGGGACTAATCATGCAAAGTATGAAATGAGGTGGTTAGTTAGTGTGAAGGACTACCTAAACTATGAAATGGTGGGGAGGGACTTAAGTTGTCTATTGCTAATAGTTATAGTGTAAGTATGTGATTGAGAGCTTGAAGCTCATTTTAGAGTTGTTTGAGATTTCAAGAGAGCAAAAAGAAGAACGGGTTTTGCAAGTGAAAATCAAGAACTTCCAATTCTAGTGATTCCCTACATGCAAGCTTGGATTTAAGAAATTAAAGGTGTGCTAATCTTAGTGGAAGCAATAAAATTAGTATTATCATCATTTTCTTCTACTTCAATTAGAAGTCTTGAGAAGAACTTTGAGGTAAGCATTATATGTTTGAAATTAGTGAATGTTTGTGTTTAGATGATGTCTTACTACCATTCATGAAGTCTAAATGTGTTATGGCCTAGCCAAATTCAGATTTGAGTTTAGCGGGTTTATAAAAGTTGATTTTTGAAAGATAAGTAAATGGGGTTTTGATTTAAATCAAGTTTGTGCTTAAATGCTAGCATAAAATGAAAGTATATAATGTTGTGGTGTGTGTTTATGTATGAATTTGTTAAAAGAACAAGTGTGATGGAAATGATGATGAGTCTAATGTTGTTAATGGTTAAAATCATTTAGTGCACATAAGGTGTTTGATGAAATGCCTCAATGAAAGTAATTATGTAATTTTGATGAAATTGTGTGAAAAGATTTATTTTGAGATGATGAAATTGCTAGTTAGTGTGAAGAAGTGAAAGTCAAAAAGGTGTTTTCAAGAAATGTCAATGTTTAAGGTTCACCTCTAAATTTAGAAGGAGATTGATGATTTGAGAACATGTTTTAATTGAACTTGAGAAATTGTATATTGAAAAAGTTGTAAGTATGGCACTATTTGTTGAAATGGAAATGTAAAACTAAGTTTAATGAAATTTAAGAATGTTGAATATTGTAAATGTTCATGTGAAGTGATAAAAGTGGGTTAAGCAAGATTAAACCTCAAGTGTTAAATGAATGAAAGTGAAAGTTCATACTTATGAGGTTAATTTGTTTGAATGCTTTATGTTAGCTCAATTGTGTAAATAATGAGATTAGCTCTTATATAGGTGCTAGTCAAAGCAACAGAACTTCAACAAATCAAGGGAGTGCTCTAAATCAAGGTGAGTTATATGGGGGTAATATGGGCGGGTCAAGGGTGATCATGGAATCCATGATCGCAAGCTATGTAAAAGAGACATTTATGAATTATTCTATGTTTTTGAGTTTAACTATGAAGGTGTACTTATGGTTGTATTTAAATACGAGATATGATGATAAGGGTGACTTAATGCTCCCGGATTGCATCCGTGCAAGAGGGTGTCGATTAAGTTTACTAGATAAAAGCTTAGACTTTACGTCTATGTCAAGGTGAAAAGCTTAGACTTCATGTCTATGATAAGGCGAAAAGCTTAGACTTTGTGTCTATGCCAAGGTGTAAAGCTTAGACTTTATGTCTATGTCCATATCACGTGATGAGCTTGGATTTATATCCATGTTAAGTGTAAGCTTGGACGAGGTCCATGTTAAGAGTAAGCTTGGATTTATATCCATGATTAAGTGTAAGCTTGGACGATGTCCATGTAATGTGTTAGTTTGAATTTACATATATGATAATGTTTTAAGCTTGAATTATGTACATGTTATGTGTTAAGATTTGGCGTATGTCTAGGAGGCAAGATGATCAAGTCCGAATCACGAAATCAAACTTCGGGTTGGAAGGTTATGGTTACGTTATGATTGTGTTTATGTTTTAAGTTTATGATATGTACTTACCATTAACTCACTAAGCGTTTTGCTTACCTCGTTATGTTGTTAATGTTTGTTAGGTTCTTATGCATTGAGAAGGTTTGGGACGGCAAGGTTTTAGAGGAGCATTCGGCACTTAGCAAGTGGTATGCAAGTCTCTTAATTGAATCTAGCTTTATGATAACCGCTTATTAACGCCAAGGGTCAAATGTGTAATAAGATAAAAGATGTTTAAGTTGTGTTTTGGAACTAAGTGCTAATTTTGGTATTTTGGGTCAAAAGAGACACGTTTAAATTGGGCAACGGGTCATGCGTGACCAAGCGATATTTGTGTTCTTAATGATGAATGGAAGTGTTAAAAGTTAAGTTTTTATTATGCAGTATGTTGATTGAAAACGATATGTTGTGGGAGTGAAATGGTGAAATTTTGGTTTTTAAAACAAGTTGCAGTTTCATACCAGCGAAAGTGTAATGTCGCACCGCGACATCATTTGCCGCACCGCGGCATATAAAGTGTTTTGATTTCAGGAGGGTTGCTAAACGGGTCTGGATTTCTTTGAAATACCGTGCCGCGACCAAGGGTTGCATCGTCGCGGCATATCACTTGGTCTGGGCGGTCACAAAAAAAAAATTTCTATCGTTTAAGGGCGTTAAACTAATCAGTGGATCTTGCTCTGTATTAACTTCTTCATTAACATCTTCATCAAGGTGTTTTTTTTTGTCATCTTCCATCAACATTTCTTCATCAACATCGTCAGAAAACTCTGTATCTTTTTCTGCTTCATTAACCTTTTTAAACACTCCATCTTTTATTTCTCGAACCACATAATCTTCTTCTTTATCCACATTTTCTTCTTCGTCTTCGTTCATCACCATTTGGACATCATCATATGAAACAAACTCTGCATCTTCTTCAATCACTGCATCTTCTTTTTCATTGATGTTGTCATGAACATTTAAATTTTCACCAGGCTTTTCTTTTTCAACATCCTGTTCATTAACAAACATGAATAACTAAATGTAGTAAGTAATTTAAAAGTATAAAAAAACAACATTTAGTTAAACCGGTTACCTTTATGTGTTTCGATTGTTTCACTAATTTTTTGGTGAATTTCTGATGTTGAACATCCTTTTCATCATCAACATCCTCTTCATCATCAACATCCTTTTCATTATCACCTTCCCCTTCATCAGCACCTTCCACTAAATTATCAACTTCCCATTCATCAGCACCTTCCACTTCATCTTCATCATCAGCCCTCTCATCAACATCCTTTTCATCTTCATCATCAACATCTTCTTCATCATCATCATCATTCTCTTCATCCTCTTCATCATCACGCTTTTCCTTTTCCTGAGACTTCTCAATAGCACCTTCCACTTCATTATCACCATCATCTTCATCATCAGACTTCTCTTCATCATCAACATCATCTTCATCATCAGACTTCTCATCAACATCCTCTTCATCATCATCTTTCTCTTCATCATCTACATCTTCTTCATCATCATCATTCTCTTCATCATCATCATTATCTTCATCAACAACATCCTCTTCATCATCATGCTTTTGGTTTTCCTGAGACTTCTCATTAGCAAACATGAAATATAAAATGTAGTAAGTAAGCATTTAAATATTGTAAGAAAAATAACATCAGTTAAATCAGTTACCCTCGTTCCTTTATCGTCTGATTTTTGTTTCTTTGTGATTTTTCTGTATCCTATTGTGCTACTTAAACCCCTTTTTCGACCACCGTGTTCCTTCCCCACACGAGTTAACAAGGCATCCCCGCCTTCTTTATCTGTCCTAACCTGGAAAAAAAAACACAAGCAATCAATTATAGAAAAATTATGAGTTGGTTAGTGTAAAAATTCAAATATAAATATATTACAATTTTCTCTATAAGCGGCGCAAATGTTTCTGGGCATACTGCCGTCTTCCCTTTGTCATCCGGCTTCATCCTGCCCAGCACGTAATACCTCGCAGCATGATCTTTGATATTGTGGTATGGTGTACGTTTATGAGGATCATTTGCTTCTGTATCCCATTGTGCTTTTTTCTCACGATATCTCGAACGACCAACTCGAGCATAATTTTCTTTTTCTTTTTTGAAAGCGTTTTGCCTGCCTTTTCTCTTAGTTCTTACACAGTTTTAATGCGATTAAATGCCTTTTTCAAAGCGTTACAATATCATAATGTACCTCCAAACCTGATACAAATCAAATGAATAGCACTTACTCGTCCAGCAGGCGTATCTTCGATTTCAATTTTTTTTTTCCATTTTTCTGGAGTTATGAAATTGTAATCTTTTACTTCCACATAAGGAAGCTTGCCTTCATCCATATACGTTCTTAACTTACGCTTGAATCTCGTAAACGCTGTGTTGCATTTTTGCAGTGTTGTTTTTCGTGCAAAATCGTCTTCAATTTTATGAAGTTCCTGTATAACTTAAACTAATGTAAGTGTTGAATGTTGTAACATATATAAATAAAAAGTAATTAAACAAAATCTTAGATTTTAATACCTTTATTTTGCTCCATAAAGTTTGTTTCTGATCAGGAGACACATGCTTCCAATCCTTTACAAGGAAATCACAAGTGCTCCTAGTTAAAACGCCAATGTTGCTCGAAAAAATAGCTTGGTTTTTTCCAATAGCTTGGCCAAACTCGTCAAATTCAATCTTCAACTGAACAACAGCTGACTTCTTTTTCAGTTTGTTTACATTTCTTTTTTTTATTTTTTTGTTGCATCTGTACACAAAATGCAATAGAAAAGATACACGTAAAATGCAATAGAAAAGATACACATCTAAGCACATGCATATACAAATTAAGATCATAGTACAGCAAACACATGCTTATACACCTTAATATCATTTCAAACACATGCAGTCTTATTATTGTGTTATGACTAACACATCAAACATATCACACATACACAATATGCAATAACAAGGAAATTGACCGAACTCATAACCAAACCCATTTCAAATACTAATTGCGCGACAATAATATTCATGTTTTTTTCTGAACAAAAAAAAGTAATAAATTTAGATTATCAAATATACAAAATTAATTATTAATTATAATTACTGTTAGGAATTAACCTTTGAAATACACTCTTTTTCTCTTCAAAATACGTTGCTTCGTGTAAGCCATGGTAGCAAAGTAGAATCGTGCAGAGACCGAATCTAAAATAGAACAAAAATCGAATAGGGTATTGAACAATTAGGGTTTAAAGATTTAAGGGATTTGGGTTACTTCGCGGTTTTTTTTAGAACACAGAAATGATAATGAGGTAATGGGATTATGATCGATAACTCAATTGATTTTGATTTGGGTTTTTTTTTTACAGTAGACAGTACGTGATGTTTTTATAGAAAATAAATGTAAAGTTGTCAGGTTAACACAATTGCTTAGATGGTTGTTGTTTGGTAGAGAGGAGGTCGTGGGTTCTAGTCCCTTTTCCAACTTTTTACATTCTTTATTATTAATAATGTATTAACTTTTTCAATGTTGCTTGTAGATGGATCGGAATACTTGGATGTACGAGATAGGTCACGCTATCTCTGAGTTTATGGATAGTGTTGATGAATTTATTACAGTTGCTGAGACTGATCACCTAGAAAAAGGAAACACCACAATTAGTTGTCCTTGTAAGAAATGCAAAAATGCACGGTGGTATGCTGATTCAACCGATATCAAAAATCATCTAATTGCACACGAATTTATGAGAGGGTACACATGTTGGTCTTTTCATGGTGAGTCATTAGCTGACCTTAACCCGCCTGTTTCGGATAACGATACCGATAATGAAGAAGATTCATACAATAGTGACAATAATGTTAATTTTGATGACATGTTTGACGATTTGGATATGGAGGATAATGTTGCTGATAAGTATCATGACAGATTTCAACAACTATTTGTTGACGCTGAAAAACCTTTATATACCGGTTGTATGAATTTTACAAAACTTTCCGCCGTGATACAACTGGTTAACTTAGAATCAAACAATGGTTAGAGCGACACAAGTTTCACTAGCCTATTAGAGTTGTTGAACAAAATGCTACCAGAAGGTAATGAGTTGTCGGTTTCAACATACCAAGCAAAGAAATTAATGTGCCCAATGGGATTGGAAATACAGAGAATACATGCTTGTCCAAATGATTGTATATTATACAGGAATGAAGACAAAGACCTTCATCAATGTAAGGTATGTGGTACATCTAGGTATAAACGTGAAAAACCAACTGATAATGTTGAAAGTGATGTGTCTAAAAATGGACCTCCTGTAAAATTATTGTAGTACTTGCCTATCATACCAAGATTAAAGAGATTATTTGCGAATGAGAAAGATGCAAAATTATTACATTGGCATGCTGAAGATCGTAAAAATGATGGAAAAATGCGACATGTGGCCGATTCACTTCAATGAAAAAATTTTGATAAAGATTTTGAAGAATTTGGGGATGAGAGATGTAATATAAGGTTCGGACTCAGTTCAGATGGAATTAATCCTTTCAGAGATTTGAGTAGCCGTCACAGCATGTGGCATGTTCTTCTATGCATTTATAACCTACCGCCTTGGCTATGTATGAAAAGAAAATACATAATGATGTCTCTTTTGATTCAAGGCCCAAAGCAATCTGGAAACGACATTGATGTTTATTTGCAACCATTAGTTGATGAAATAATGGAATTATGGAGTACCGGCATACACGTTTATGATGCATACAATAAAGAATACTTCCAACTATGGGAAATGCTTTTTTGCACCATTAATGATTTTCCTGCTTATGGTAATTTGTCTGGATATAGTACGAATGGGAAAAAGGCATGTCCTATTTGTGAGGAAAATACTCACTCGATATGGTTCACAAATTATAAGAAACCAGCATTTATGGGGCATCGAAGAGAGCTTGCTGAGAATCACCCGTATCGTAAAAAGTCGGATTTATTTGATGGTACTATAGAGGATAGAAAACTACCACCACCATTGGATGGAGAAACTACACTCTCCAATGTTGCTAATATAAATGTTGTGTTGGGAAAGAAAGGTTTTGGTCCTCCCAAAGGTATTTGGAAGAAAAAGTCTATTTTTTTGGAAATTACCCTACTGGAAGTATTTATGAGTTCGACATTGTCTTGATGTTATGCATATTGAGAAAAATATTTGTGAAATTGATAGGTCAGATCATGTTGAGATTGAGAGAAATGATAAGATATAGAGAGATTCGGTATGTAAGCATGAGACTCGGTATTAGAGAGAATCGGTACAATTACATTCCACAGCTTCTAGAACTCAGTTACAATGCAATGGCTATCTAATTAGGACTACTTAGGTTCCTTATATAGCCCTCTTCTAAGGAACCTTCAATTAAGCTTATTTCACATTAACACTATACAACTTCGGGGTCCTAACAATCTCTCCCTTAGTGTTAAATGTGAACTTTACAACATAATCCTATTTTGTAATCTTGAGAGGTCCAAACATTAGTTTCCATCATGTGCCATCTGGTTTTGAAACTTCTACTTGATTTTCTGAAATTTGCTTAGAAGGTTTCCAGACACCCCACGCTTTTCTTGGATCTCCCTCATATAATGGATATTCATCCATTTCCTTGAAATATCTTCTCTGATAATGTGGAACTGACTGATGACGTCTTTCTTTTCGCTTATCTCTACTCTGACTCGAGTAATATTCAACACTTCTGAAATACGATATTTTCTTTAAAGCCACAAATCATCTTCATCTTTGTTGATATGTTTCCTCCACATAAACTCATACCAATTCCTTTCACTTGCTGGAAGCAATCGTGAACCTATATAAGTAAACCTTTTACTCCTTGGTAATTCATTGATGCGGAAGATCTTGTAAGCATTTTCTTCAATGAATGTGTTTCGTAATGTTATAAAATCATGTTCTACTCCCAACAATAATCTTTGCTCCTGATTCTTAAAGAATATTCCATGATTGTATTTGAATCTGGAATTCACTGTTTCACTTGATGTAGATGTACCAGAAGTTGAACTTTCATTAGCATTTGTTGGATTTGAACTCGATGAGGATGTTGAATTTGATGAATGACCAGTAAGATTTGTTGTATCATTATTTGGAACATCATCATCTTCAATATGATCAAAGATCTCATCTTCATTTGGATTAACATAAAGATTGTCTTCATCGTCATCAGAAGAATCCATTTCATCATCACTTTCTATTACTGGTTCAGGATTCTTTTCATCTACAATCTCTACATCTTCCGGAATTGAAGATACTGATGATAACTTGCTTAGAATGACAAATCTATCGTCATCCGTCTCTTCAAGATAGAAATCACTCAAGTTCAAATCCTCATCTACCAGTCCACTATCAGCCTCATTATGAACAATTGGAATTATAACTTGCTCAGGCTCCTTATCATCAATTTCATCATGTGTAGTAACCATTTCTGATTCCATCTGAACTTGTTGAGCTTGTGAAGCTGATGAAGACCTTACACCACCACCCTTAGTTGAAATGTTTACCGTTAGATATTCTCCATCTACTCCTATCTCCCCCTCATGGCTATTCTGAGGATCAGAATCGTCATGTTCATCATCACGGTGAGGACTCAACGGAGAAGAGCAGGAATTAAGTGGATATCGAACACGAGCACGAAACAATGCTTGAAGCAAAGTGTGTTGAAGAACATCTAGATTGACTCTAGAAAACATACGACTGAAATATTCTTGCTCCAAAGCAACATAGAAATGTGGTAAACGAGAAGGTGATGGTGGAAAAGTAACAATAGGAACACCAGCAGCAGCAACTGTTGAAGGCGATGTTGGTGGAAGTGTTTGAGTTGCCGTGAGGGCAGGTAAGGATGATTGTGCGGTATTATTATTATATGTAGGGCTATACATACTACTAGTCAGATTCGTGTTATCCCCTTCTGATGGAGGTTGGGTAACAACCAGAGTTGTCACCGGCGAAGTTTCTTTCGAAGCATCCGCCTCCAAGACTTTGGTCTCATGGGACTCTGACAAAGTAGCTAGACTACCCGTCGGTTTAGTTCTCGCAGAGATATTGCTATCCCCGACTCCTGAAATCATTGATATACCATGAGGTGGCATATCTCTTTCAGTTAAAGACTCTTCCTCAAGACCCTGAGATTCAGAATCCGGAAGAGAAGTGGTTTGAACCAATGGATCACTTTCATGAACCAAGGGAACAGTCTGCTGGAAGTCTGATAAATATCCCGAAGGATTGTCATATTGACTCGTTTCCATGGGACGCGGCAGATCTTCCTCATCAAGATAATCCGGACCTCGAGACCCTGTTGTATGTTGAGGTACAGGAGGATTTCCAGCCGATAAGCAGGGTGCCTTTTCAAGATTTTTCGGCTCCCCTTCGACCGTTCTGGACTTCAATGATTGAGTTTCCTCAATTGATTGAGTCAATGCAGACTTTACTGCAGAGGAAGACTTTACTTCCTTAGATGCCGAAGCACCTTGCTTTGTAGGATTTATTATTAAGTCCTGCTTAGATTGGATGGGCTTAGTGGTCTTTTTACCATCCGTGCGTTTAGATCTCTTGCCTACCGATGCTTGCGCTTAATTTAGCGTAGGGCTTACTGTTATTTTTGGATGTGATATGAAGATAGGTGAGGGTGACCTAATTGGCTCTTGGTCTTGGTCCGTATCACCAATGGCTGGAGTAACTGTTTGGCGGATGATGGGTGTCGAAGTCCTAGATCTAGTTACTCGTTGGGTTGGCGGAGTCTGAATCATCTCATCAGGCATGTATCGAGTTCTCTTAGGAGAATGTTCAGGAGATGATTCAGATGCTGTTGCTGAAGTGTCACTGCTTACTTCGGGTGTTGTGAAAAGGGTTGGTTCAATCCTAGTTGGACTAGGTTCCCTGATCCTCACGGGTTGAGCTTGGTGTGCTACCCTAGATCGTTTGAGGTTCACCCTAAGTGGAGGATTAGCTGGCCCGGGTGGTTGAACTACAGGTTCCTCTACAACCTCTGGGGCTGGAACCACGGCAGGTTCAACTTGTTCTTGTTGTACTGGGTTCGGAAGAGGTATTCCTACAACCTGAAAATAAGAATGCATACGAGCGTCTTGGGGTTCAGCTAGCCTCACTAGCCAATTTGGAATTGGCGCAGTGAATTGATTATCAGACATCATAGGGGTGTTCATCTTCAGCTCTCCAAACCTTTTCATCTGTAATCCATGTGTACCTGGTACAAATATATTTGCATTTCTGCAAGCATTTATAGCATCATGGATAAAGATACAGAAAAACCTTTCGCAAGGGATGTATGAACCCCTTGGCTTATCAACTTAAGCTTGAACCAGATCCCATAAAAGCTCAGCATAGTCAGGAGCCTCTACTCTTATGAAAGAGTAGAATACTTTCAGCATTGGCACAGTCAAGCTATCAGATCCACTCCTTGTCATCAGCAAGCATCTGTTGATGATTGAGAAGATCACATACCACCTTGAGTGCAGATATTTCTTCTGAAACTTAGCTGGTGGAACGTTGGTAGCTCCAACATAACCAAGATCAAAGACAGAAGTCATCATTTGCTGAGTAGCAGGAAAAGCAGGAGCATTCTGTACAAGAGGAAGTCTGAAGACCCTCCTGAAATCAGCTTTAGTGAAACTCCTCCTCCCTTGAACTCCTCTTAGTTGAAATTCAAAACGAGCTTGTGTTCCCTCTGGATTTTCAGTAGTAGGTTGTGTAGCTTCCATAAACCTAATTTTTCTGTTAAGTAACTCCAGATCTGTTACAGCTACACTAGCAGTAGTATTGAGAGCAGGCCACGGTGTGTGCCTCTCTAGAATTGCTATCCAGTAGTTGCAGGGTATACTGGTTTCAGAGTTGATGAAGTGATTGTTCGCCATTTAGCTGTATAAATAAGAAATAGAAGACCACAAGATATTTAACAAAAAGCATATATCTCTATTCTTATTTGCCTTTGAAATCCTTTTTATATTTTTAAATTTTAAGATTTTTATGGTTTTTCAAAAATATAAAAGTCTTTTATTCTCAAATATGAACAAATAATTGACAACCATGACATTCATATGATATTCATCTTAGTACAAAATCATCATGCAAAGTCAATTATATAACACAAGGACTCAGAACAACGCTTAGTCAATTTTTAAACACATTTCAAGCAGATTCGGTAGTTATGAAAACTTTAGATTCTGTAACCAAATAAGCTTGAGTTTTCATATCAGAAAGATATAGAATAAACATGTTAAGTGTTTGAAGATAAAAATCAGAAAATTTCATGGTACCAAATTTCAGACTCGGTATCAAGAAAGAAAACCAGATTCGGTATCTTCAACAATTAACAGAAAGTCACTCAAACATGCATATTCTATCATATATCAAGTAATATCACAACCATGATCAATTAACCATTCAATTACAAGTATATTAACATGTTAATTGTATGAACAAACTCGGTATCAGAATAAGAACACATTCGGTAGATACAGAATTCATCAAATAAGCAATTAAACATGTAATCAGACTCGGTCAAATGATAGATCAGTCAATTTAACTCAGATTAGACAAGATTTCATGTTGATTTTCCAAATCAATTGAGTTTAATCAAAGATTAATTGAAATCGACTCAGACTCGGTATAATCAACAAGATTTCAAAAATTAAAGGTCATAATCCAGTTATTTTGATCTTTTCTGGTTGATAAAAACTTAATTATCTCAGATCTACAATTATATATCTTAAACATTGATTAAAATGAACAATTACCAAGAATTTGAAGAAACAGAATGACGGACTCGGTAGAATTAGGCAGATTCGGTATAATCAACAGACTCGGTAGGTAATTAATAACAGTAAGAGAGTAATGTTTGACTTTGACTCTCCTTTTATAGATACCGAAAGTAAAATACCGAATGGGCTTTACAGAATGGGCCTAAAATACCGAATACAGTCCAATTTTTCAAAACTTTAACAATTTAACTCCAAATTTTGACAAATTGATTTTTCCTCTTGAAATCCATTTCAATCTTTTCATGAAAAACAATTCTGAGACAATTTCTGAAAACTTTGAACTTACCGAATCTGTACTGTTGGTTGTCAGACTCGGTAAAATGCTAAAAATAGCATTTATTCAGTAAAATTTAAATATTTTTGGATTTTATCTTTTCCAATTTTTATGAATTTTTCAAAATAAGATTTGTACTTAAAAGAACTTTGAATTTTATACAAAGTACAAATCTTCAGTGATACCAATTGTTGACACGGGTTGTATACTGAGATGTATACAAGCCATAGTGAATTATTTCAGATAAAAACAAAGAAATTTTGAATTCCGCAGAACTCCGCAGTTAAGCGTGCTTGGGCGAGAGTAGTACTAGGATGGGTGACCCCCTGGGAAGTCCTCGTGTTGCACCCCCTTTACACTCGGAAGCAATCTCTTTATCCGCCGAATAAAGAGAGGGATGACTTTCTCTACTTTTCTGGGTGGAGAAATGACTTGTTTTTATTCTCGGATAAGGGAAGGATTGTCTACATCTCACCTCCCCCATACACCACTCAAATGGTATTGGGTACTGTTGTTGTTGTTGTTGTTGTAAATTTTGAATTCACTTTTGAAAAACAATATTTTTGAATTATTTTCTCATTTTCTCCCCCTCAAAATGTGATATACAAGAAAGTAAATCAGCATTTTGATTATATTCCCAAGAAAATAAATTAACTCCCCCTTGAAATAGGATATCAATGAGTTACCTCCCCCTTGCGTAACCATTGAACAAATATATCTAGGAAGTTATCATTAATCTAAAGGCAGTCCCTTAAAGAAAAATTATCTAAAGCACTGAAACTTAGTTGCTCCCCCTAGAAAGTATCTATTCCCCTAAACACAAGATCCCAAAAATAAGTTCCAACAGATCTAAGGAATATCAAGCACTATACTCTACCATGCCAATCTCTTTGATCAAGAAATTTAGCCTAAGTTCATCTAAAGGTTTAGTGAACATGTCAGCTAATTGCACTTTAGTAGGCACAAAGTATAACTCTATATCCCCTTTCTCTACATGGTCCTTAATGAAATGATAACGAATATCTATGTGTTTAGTTTTAGAATGCTGAACCGGGTTGCTTGTTATTGCAATAGCACTTTCACAATAGATCGGGGTCTTAGAAATCTTAAAGCCATAGTCCAAGAGTTGAGTTTGCATCCACAAAACTTGTGAACAACAGTGAGCAGCAGCAATGTACTCAGACTCAGCTGTTGATAAAGACACACAGTTCTGCTTTTTGGATGACCAACCAACTAGTCTATTCCCCAACATCTGAATTGATCCAGATGTGCTCTTTCTATCAACATGGCAACCACCATGATCCGCATCAGTATAAGCAGTGAGATTGAAATCGGATCCATGAGGATACCAGATCCCAAGGTTAGGTGTACCTTTAAGGTATTGAAAAATCCTAACAACCGCTTTGGAGTGAGATTTCTTAGGGTTGGACTGAAAGCGGGCACAGACAGTTACGGCAAGTGTAATGTCTGGTCGACTCGCAGTCAGATACATTAAAGAACCAACCATGCTTCGATAAAGCGTAATATCAAAGGGTTCCCCATTAGTATCAGCATCCAGTAAAGTCCTCATTGGGGTTGTCATTGGTTTTAAAGCAGTCATTTTAAAACGTTTTAGCATATCATTGATATACTTTGTTTGACTGATAAAAATCCCATTTGGTAATTGTTTTACTTGTAACCTCAAGAAGAAAGTTAACTGGTCAAGCATGCTCATTTCGAATTTGCTGGCCATAAGGTCACCAAATTCTTTGCTTAAGGCTGGGGACGTGGAACCAAAAATAATATCATCAACGTAAATTTGAACCAAGAGAATGTGACCGTGGTTTTTACAGATGAATAACGTTGTATCAATCGTTCCACGAGAGAAGCCATTGTCCAGAAAATACTTTGTTAAGGTCTCGTACCATGCACGCGGTGCTTGCTTCAGACCGTATAAAGCTTTCTCCAAGTAGTAAACATGGTTTGGATGAATGGGATCGATAAAGCCTTCTGGTTGATCAACATAGACTTCCTCTTGAAGATAACCATTCAGAAAAGCAGTTTTGACATCCATTTGAAACACCGTGAACTTCATATGAGAAGCAAATGCAAGGAAAAGACGAATTGCCTCAATCCTAGCAACCGAAGCAAACGTTTCGTCATAATCAATGCCCTCTTGTTGTCGATATCCTTTGGCCACAAGACGTGCCTTATTTCGAACCACAATTCCATCAGAATCCTTCTTGTTCTTGAAAATCCACTTAACCCCTATTGGTCGTTGACCCGTTGGTCTTGGAACTAATCACCATACTTTCAATCGTTCAAATTGATTGATCTCGTCTTGCATTGCAACTACCCAGTATGGATCTAGTAAAGCTTGAGCAACCGTTGTTGGTTTAATCTTACTAAGAAAGGCTGTGGATAGACACATATTCTGAGTAGCCCTTCGAGTTGAAACTGGAGCAGATGCGTCACCAATAATAAGATCTATTGGATGACTTTTAGTCCATCGGGTGTGTGGAAGAGATTATACATCAATTGTATCCATCGGAACATCAGCCGTTGTTGACGTTGAGCCTTGATCTGCTTGATCTGATGTAACAGTATCTAATGGATTCAATAGAGTATCTGGAGAAACAGCTGGAGTTGTATCAAATGATGAATCTTGATCTTGTTCAAGATTATCAATAACAGGAGGTTGGAGGGAGGATGAAGAAGCAACAGGTGAATCAGTTGGTGTTGAATCTTCATCAAAAAGACTTTGAAGAGTCTCCACAGTAGTTGACTGTGATGGTGTAACCGGTACGGCTTGAACATTTGAATCCCGTTGAGGAGTATAAAGACTATCAAACAACATATCCAGTTACTCTGATGTAACCGTAGGAACACCCTTCTTCGAGAAAATTGAGTTTTGTGCGAAAGAAGTAGTAGCCAGGTTAGGATCGGGTTTTGAACTGAGTTGTTCAAAAGCCATTCCCGAAAATTCATCGAACTTGACGTTAATGCTCTCTTTAATCATCTTTGTCTGCTTATGATAAACACGATAAGCAACTTTGTTCGAGGAATAACCAAGAAATATGGCCTGATCGCCATGAGGATCAAACTTTCCGGGGCTGTCAAAATCGTTAAGCACATAGCATATACAACCAAAAACACGGAAATATTTGACATTCGGGCGTCTACCATATAATAACTCATTTGGAGTTTTATCAAAACGTTTGTTTACAATACAACGATTTTGGGTATAGCATGCAGTTAAAATGGCCTCCTCCCACATTTTTGGAGGTAATTTGGAGTATGCAAGCATCGTTCGTGCTGCTTCGCACAACGTACGATTACGTCGTTCGACTACTCAATTTTGTTGGGGGGTCCGAGCAGCAGAGAACTGATGTTCAATGCCTTGGTCTTTCAAATAACTATCAAGCGGGTCATTCTTAAATTCCGTCCCATTATCAGTTCTGATGCTCTTAACATGTTTGTTAAAAGAGCGTTGAATCTTTTTAATGATTTCAATGATAATGGCGGGGGTTTCTGACTTAGTTCACAAAAGAAAAATCCATGTAAACCGGGTATAGTCATCAACAATGACAAGCACATGTTTCTTGCCACCGAGGCTAGAAATACGCATGGGTCCACATAAGTCCATATGCAATAATTGCAAAGACGATGAAGTACTGGGGTTTTGCTTAAGCGGATGATTAGTCCGTTTCAGCTTACCCATCGCACATGATGGACACACATGATGCTTATCATATTGAAAGGTTGGAATACCATCAACTAAATCTTTAGAGACTAATCGATTGATACCCTTGTAATTCAGGTGTGACATCCGATGATGCAATAACCATGAATTTTCTTTGGTAGAACGAGTGGCCAAACACATGGTTGCATGTGATGGTGCATCATTGAGGTCAATAGTATATAGTGAAGCACAACGTTTACCAACAAGAAGATCATTCCCTTCGGTAGATTGCACCGAGCATTGTCGACGTTCAAACAAAACTTTGAGATCTCCATCGCAGAATTGGCTCACACTAAATAAACTACACCCCAAACCCTCAATATATGAAACCCGTTTGATTGTTATGCCATTTTGCACAAAATCTCCGTAACCCATTATTGCTGCAATCTCATCATTTCTGAATGTAACCGTTCCTAGAAATTTGTCAATGAAGTTGACAAGCAAGGATTTATCGCCCGTCATGTGTCGAGAACAACCGGAATCGATATACCAAACACAGACGTCGAAACCCTGTAAATATGAATTCCCTAGAGTTTAGGTACCCAAAGTTTCTTGGGTCCTTTTCGGTTAGTACCAGCAATAAACTTTTGATTAACAACAAACTTTGGATCAATGATGAAATAATCACGTAAAGCATCATGCAGTTTAGACAATAAAGCATCATTTAAAACCACATTACATGAAGCATCATACGCAATATCAATCTTTACATCATTATCAGAAGTCTTAACACACAATTTATTCCAAGTAGATGTTTTGTTCACAGACGAAAATTGAAAAACATGAGATGATTTCCTAGGCCGACTAGCAGATTGCTTTGGTTTGGTTGCTACTTTCTTAGTCGTGGACTTAGGAACCCATACAGATTTGTAATTCAAGTTTGGATTATGACCTGTGACACGAGAAACACCTTTGTTAGTTAGACGTCCAAACTTTTCAGTTGACACATGAGATGACTGATTTTGCAGAATTTCCAATTTGATTGTACGTTCTTTTGCATCATACTCACTTAAATCAGGTTTAGAACTTGTGTGTGTTGTGGACTTAACTGATTTCTTTAAAAGAATCACTTTTGAAGTTTTTGTCATAGGAATCATAGGAATCTTTTCAGTTAACACAGAACCATTTGGAGAATGAACCTTTTTAACAATAAACTGAGTTGTAGAAACAACTTTCAAACCATGATTGTCAAATTGAGAACGTAGAGGATTTTTAAGAATAGTAATGGGTTTTACATCCTTAGATGTTGTTGTTCCCTTCCCCTTCTTAGAAATCCCACCAGTACATTCAAGCACATTGGTTGCAACATTAGACGTTTGCTTAAGTGTGTTAGCCTGTTTCATTTGAATTATCTTTTGTTTTAAGCTTTTAATCTCAAGACATAATTCTTCAGCAGAAACTATCACTTCACCCTCCTTAAAAGCATAAGTACATTCTTTCTTAGGCAGTGAAGGCAATTTATCACACAAAGCAAGCATTTGTTCTAATGATTGGCACTTAAGTTGCAAGTCAATATTCTCCTGTTCAAGTTGAGCTACTATATGATTCAAATTACGTACAGCAGGCAAATGCAAGTAATAATCATGCAAAGGATCAAGTTGACTTTCAAAATCTATCAAAGGTTCAATGTTCGGTTCATCCTGAGGTTCTACTTTTTCATCTAAAGAATTTTGACCTAGAGAATCTGTCTCAAAGAAGACAGTTAGTTCATGTGCTAGGTCTTCACGAAAAACATCATCTGAACATGCAGGTAAAGTTGGTAGAATTGGTTTCACATCAAAAATTGGTTCATCAAACACCTCATCTATTGCAGTAATGCTAGAACTAGGTTTGTTAAACACTTCATTCTCAAGCATTAAAATGTATTTCTCTAGCATGAGTGTTGGGATATAAACCAGTCTACGCTTAGACACATAATCTTCACGTTGCATGTTTTTTTCAGTTTCAACAAGATTTTTCAAGAAATCAGGATTCGATTTACCTATCTTAGCATTGATTTTTTCATACATTAAGCTAATTTGATGGTATTTCCTAGATTTACGATTTACAATAATATCATCAAAATCAGCATCAGAAGCATGTACAAAATGCGATGGTAAACTGGCTTGAAAATAATCAGAATGATATAATCCTGGAATCTTTTTGGAAGCATCTTCCAAAATTTTCGGATCTTCATAACCCAACCCCCACTTTTCACCATGAATCGTTTTTGGTCTATTCATGAAAATCGTTTGTTTTGAAAGTTCCATATCCATGATAGCTTTGGATTGCTCTGTTCGATAGAGTTTTTCCTCATATCGAGCAAGTTGAGCTTTCATTTGAAAAGATTCTTTTGACAATAAAGAAATTTCAGTGTTCTTTTCAATTATGGTGTTTTCCAATTGAACGATTTTCTTGTTTAGTTTTGAAAGTGTGGGTTCATGTTGGTTTTTCAAATCAGAAAGATCTTTTTCTAAAAATTGAACTTTTTCTGCAAGTCGTTCCGATTTTAAACGATAATCAGTTCTTTCAACTTTAATTGGATGAATTGTCTTTTTTAGATCTTCCAACTCAGATTCCGTAGAGTTGAGTTGGAGAGTCAATTGTTGCACATCCGTTTGCAATTTGGATGAGGAAGGTCTGGTCTCATTCATTTTGATTTTATCTTTTAAAACCTTGTTTTTAGATTTTAAGCCTTTGACTTCTTTTGACATTGAGACCAGATTCTTCATCAAGTCATTTTGCATTTTTATAAAATCAGGTGAGATTTCAGTTGATTGTACCTCATCATCATCGGATGTTGAGTCAGAATTCTCCATTGCTTCCTTAGCTTTGATGAACTTTGTCACCTTGCAAACATTTGCATGTTCCACCTCTGAATCTGAATCATCAGTCCAGTTAAACCAAGTATCATCAACCGGTTTTAGCTCTCCCCCAGTTTCCACAATCTTAGCCATCAACATTTTCTTCTTGTAGTAAGCTGCATCCTTCTTCTTAGGCGTCTTGCACTCACGAGAGTAATGACCAGCTTTGCCACAATTGAAACAAATTGAATCTTCCTTCTTGGAATCATCAGCACGTTGTTGTTTAGATTGATCAGCTTTCTTGTAGTACGAGGAAGATGATGAGTTTTTGCGTTGATTGCTTGATTTGCCTTTAAACTTGTGTTTGTTCAAGGCTTTTGTGAACATGGCTGCCATCTTGACTAATTTAAGGTGAGAATCATCAACATCAGAAAGATTCAAATCTTCTGAATCAGTTGATTCTTCTACAAACACTTTCTTGGACAAACTTTTGGAAGGCGTCAACGATTTGCTCTTCTTTTTGGCAATTAGGGCAAGTGGATCGCCCGGAGAAGACTCTTTCCTTCCTTCTTGAAGTTTAGACACTTCAGGTTGGTAATGCATAAGAACTCCAACAAGCTCATGAATAGTCAACTTGTCAATCTCTTTAGTAGATTGAACAATGGTTCCATAAGGAAGCCAATCAGCATTGAGCTTTTTGAGAAACTTCATGTTGACTTCAGCATTTACTTTTATGATCTTGCACCTTTTCAACTCATTGAGGACACCATTGAAACGACGATAAGTATCCTTGAGTGGTTCATCAGTTTCCTGCTTGAAATCTTCATAGAATCCCAGAGCCTTATTCAATTTAGTAACGTCTGACATGTCATAACCTTCTTGCTGTCGTTTGATCTCATCCCATATATCTTTTGCTGTTGTGTTGCTATCAACATTTTCAAACAATTCATACGGGATAGCTTGCATAACATTATTCTTTGCCTCTATGTCACCCTGAGCTCTCTCACGCTTATCACCAGAAAGTTCATAGACTGAAATTGGCATACCAGTATCCGGATGATAATCAACAACTGAACCATCTCTCAGAGAAGCCCAAATGTACTTTGCTTTCTCACCCTTATAGTCTATGTACTGAGTGATACGGTGAAGCCACTGAGTGTACTTTCCATCAAACAACACTGGAGGACGGGAATCTGATCCAATGATCAAAGTATCTTGAGTAGACATCTTGAAAATGAGGTAGATTCGCTAAAGATTCTGTATTACACAAATCTAAGATGAAAAATCACAACAATCTGATCAGAATGTCAGATTCTGTGTCAGATTCAGTACTGTAGCAGATTCGGTACTGTAGCAGATTCGGTAAAGATTCTGTATATCAGATTCTGTAAAAGAAACTAATCAGAAATACAAGAGACACACTCAGATTTAGTATAGATGCGGTAATCATAAGAATTGTAGCCTGTAACCACTTAAAACAATGGATTAAGTGATACAGAAACTCAAATTCTGTATTTGATTCGGTAGTCAGATTCTGTATGAATTTGAAGTTCAAACTCAATTCAATCCTTTTGAATTAGATTCTGTAACCTTGCTGCACAAGGAAATACATTAGTATCACATAAAATATCAAAGATACCGAAAGTATAGGATACCGAATGTCAACTGTAGCAGTTGACAATACCGAGTCTAAGTTTAAAACTTAGAAATATGATAGAATCCTTTGTCAAACCACACCAAGTAGCTGCGTATAATCAAACCGAATGTGATAGAATCACAATCACACCACAATCTGCAACACTTAAGATGAATTTAAGTAATGAAGCAGACTCGATATGACAGTTACGATACCGAGTGTTGATCAAATTTTCAAAACTTGATGAATTGAAGAAATTGAACCGTCAGAAATGTGATTTAACACCTCACGAACACAACTGAAACCTTAAATCTTCACAAAAATCCAGAATCAAGCTTGAATTAAGCAATACCGAAAGTTTTAGCCACAAACTCTAAAAATCAACTTGATTCTCCATAATTGAAGTTAAAAAGCTGTAATGATGATCGAAACTCTTTCTAAAATACCTAATGCACCTTCGCTGAACTTATCACAAGAATCTGAACGTCAGATTATCAAATTTGATAATACCGAATGTGATTCAAAATACCGAGAGTATTCAGATTCTGTAATCTACAATCTCTGGATCGATATAGTGATGTAGAATCACTTCCTGGAAGCTATGATACCAAATGATAGGTCAGATCATGTTGAGATTGAGAGAAATGATAAGATAAAGAGAGATTCGGTATGTAAGCATGAGACTCGGTATTAGAGAGAATCGGTACAATTACATTCCACAGCTTCTAGAACTCAGTTACAATGCAATGGCTATCTAATTAGGACTACTTAGGTTCCTTATATAGCCCTCTTCTAAGGAACCTTCAATTAAGCTTATTTCACATTAACACTATACAACTTCGGGGTCCTAACAGAAAGTTTGATAGGGTTACTGTTGAACATTCCTGGATAAACAAAAGATGGAATTAAAGTTAGAAGGGACATGGAATTAATGAATATCATACCAGAACTACAACCTAAAGATATTGATGGAAGGTCCACCAAGTTTCTTCCTTCGGCCTGTTATACTATGTCGAAGGTCGAGAAAACTAAATCTTGTCAATGTTTACATGGTATTAAGGTTCCATCAGGATACTCTGCTAACATTAGGAAGTTGGTTTTGATGAAAGATTTGAAGTTACTTGGTATGAAGTCACATGATTGTCATGTACTAATGACCCAGATGATTCCTATCGCA
This sequence comes from Rutidosis leptorrhynchoides, assembly GCF_046630445.1. Taxonomy (NCBI): domain Eukaryota; kingdom Viridiplantae; phylum Streptophyta; class Magnoliopsida; order Asterales; family Asteraceae; genus Rutidosis; species Rutidosis leptorrhynchoides. The sequence goes on along the minus strand of NC_092342.1, from coordinate 39,887,302 downwards.
ATTCGTGTAATTCTACCTAACTGTATTCGACACACAATAACAAAACTATGCTTATTTTTCAACATGATTCATTCAAAGGTGATTGATCCTGATGTGTTGGATGAATATCAAAGAGATATCATACTTACTCTTTGCGAACTCGAGATGTACTTTCCACCTTCTTTCTTTGATGTCATGGTTCATTTGGTATCTCATATTATAGGAGAAATAGAGGCATGTAGTCCAGTTTTCTTACGGTATATGTATCCATTTGAAAGATACATGGGTATCTTGAAAGGTTATGTAAGGAACCTTAATCGACCAGAAGGCAGTATCGTTGAAGGATATGCATCCGAAGAGGTGATCGAATTCTGAACAAACTATATGGATGGGTTTGAAAGTGTCAGAATTCCACAAAGTCGTCATGAAGGAAGACTATCAGGTCAAGGGACACTTGGGCGCATGACGGGCTATTCAAATGTTGCCGATTATCATTAGGCACATTTTAATGTCATACAACACACTACATCTATTGATCCGTTCATACAAGAACACATATTGTTGTTGAGATAACAAAACTGTAAAAAGAGTGCAAAGTGATTGGCAAAACAACATAAAAAAACTTTTTCAGAATGGTTGAAAGACAAAGTTAGGAGGACACTTCCAAATATTGATAAAACGGTCAAAGCTTTGGGATTCGCCCCTAAACATGTGTTCCAATATCAAGGATATGACATAAATGGGTATACCTTTTACACTAAAGCTCAAGATAAGAAGAGTAAAATTCAAAATAGCGGTGTCACGGTGATAGCCTCGTCGACGGAATTCACCATGGTCAATTGTGAAGAAAGATCAAGGATCGCTATAAAATCTTATTATTGTGTCATTCAAGAAATATGGGAATTAGATTATGGTAATTCGTACACTATAACCTTGTTCAAGTGTAAGTGGGTTGATAATGATCGCGGTGTTCAAGTTGATAAAGATGGTTTTACGACTGTTAATCTTTCCACCAATGGATATAAAGAAGAACCATTCATTCTAGCAAAACTAGTTACTCAAGTATTCTTTATCGAAGACCCAAAGGATTCTAGATGGCATGTGGTTCAGTATGGAAAATGACAGATTGTTGTTGTCGAGAACGTTGTTGATGAGGATGAGTACGACCAATTTGACGAGTTACCGCCATTTTCAGTCGGTGTTCAACCTTTGAATGAAGTTGTTATTGGAAATAATACAATCTGAGTTAGAGAAGACCATGAGGAAGGAGACGAGGTTGCAGGTACATAAAAATTGTTAAAACAGATGATTGATTACCTTTTTTTTTTGTACAAACATGAGTATATTTTTAATGACTTATGCAACATGTCTTTTATGTCTTTTGTTAATTTTTTTTGTTAATTTTTTTTACCATGAAAAATTTTCTTTATGTTATTACCTTTTAAATTAATAATAATAATCTATACAATACAAATACAAATACAAATAATTCTAAAAAACACACACACACACACACACACACATATATATATATATATATATATATATATATATATATATATATATATATATATATATATATATATATATATATATATATATATATATATATATAAACATATATATGCACAGTTTTCAATTTTAATACCGGGAAAAAAACGCGATCACAAAACCATCCAACTTCTTCGTATACCCTAAACCATCCCACTTCATTATCAAACCTTCGGAAACACCCTACTCTATCATCATAGAACGGTGATTATTTGATGAAAGAAATCGATTTCGTCCTCACGGCTGAAGGATCGTCGAAAATACAGGTACAGATGGTTTTTTTAGTTATCTAATTGTTCTTTACTCGAATACTCTTGTTATAGACGTAATGACCATAAAATCAGACTATTATACTTGAATCGAGTTGTGTGATTAGGAAACAATAATCTAAAATTAGGTTATATACATGCACATTTTGTCTTAGATTATTCAGAAAATGGACATGTTAGGGTTTAAAAGTGGTTAATAGATGCTGCAGAAAGAGTCTAATATTTTTTGGTGTAAAGACATAATGCCCTAAATATCAGACTATTATACCTAAATCTAGTTGTGTTAATTTGACCATAATTATTATTGTTACCTACATAACTGATATGTACATATATATTGATTTTACAGAAGCAGAAATAATCTCAGACGTTGTCATTTATGGCTACCTACAATCGTCCACCATCGTTCATCCACATAATACGATTAGCAGATAAGCTTGAACTGGTATTGTTTTGTTGCCATTTTAACCTTAAAATTATATATTTTATAAAGCAAAACCATTGTAAGACATATCAGGTTATTATGTTTTGTTACAAGCTTTGTCACATGAATGGAATGTTGACCATTATGATACCATGGTTCCAAGACATTCTGTTTTCATCCACACCCTGCAAGGATATAAATCTGAAGTTACATTTTTGAAGAATGATCGTAGCCGTATGATACTTGGCGATGGCTGGCTGAAGATCATGAATGATCTTGATATTGGAGAAGGTGATATCCTTCTATTGACTGGAATCGACAAAAGAAACTACGAGTTGGCTATTTACTCACCTGACCTGTTTCAAAAGAATTTTTTTGATCCATTCACATCTTTTAGTGTATTGACTCGAATTCCGGCAACAGTGTATTAAAATACTCCATACAAACATTTCCCTTCATTCATGAAATTCGTCAACGATCCAAATGAACCAGGATTGGTATGGTCATTTTTCGCTATCGCATATGTAACACACATTTAGTATGTGTACATGATTATTATCTTAACAAATTAGTTTTATATTTCTTTAACAAAAATACCATTATTTTTTATTGGATGTAGATACTGCCAAAGGAATGGTTAACAACTACTTATGAAAACTCTGGACCCAAACAACAAATGATTGTTCACTTTCAAAGATGGTACAAGAAAATGGTGGTGGTAATCTCAGTTGAAGACGATGTTGTCATGTGGGAAGGATGGTATGAGTTGCTTAGAGACCTTAAATTGGCGTCTGGTGATTGTATGGTCTTTTATGCAACTGATTTGGAAAATCCTGAGCTTGTGATTTATGACCACCGTGGTGTAGAAAAGGGTTGTTTATTAACTTTTTAGCTGATAGACGATGATGTTTCTACTAACTGGGAAAAAGGATCAACTTCCCAATCCATTCCTGAAATCATTATCATTGATGACAGTTCAGACAATGATACCGAAAGTGATACCTCAGAAGATGAACCAATGCATCAACAACATCTACATCCTGAACGTGTTGTGATTATCAAAATACCGTCTAGTAAATTGTTGGTACGCTACTTATCTTTTTAAAGTTTAACATTCGTCAACTGATAAATGGTGGTACACTACTTGTCTTATCTTTTTACATATCAACGTTTTATGCTTCATCATTATAGAATAACAATTTGGTTAAATCTTTGGCTAAATATGTATTTTCTTTTTCATTAGCGTCTTCCAAAGGAGTTTATTGGACTTTCAGGACTGAGGAGTGGGTGTTATGTGAATTGCTTTAATCATGAAGGTGATGAATTCAAGTGGTGGTTGAAGCAGGAGACAGGGAAAAAGAAACCAAATCTGGCAGTTACTTACGGTTTTCCAGAGTACCGAACAATCAATGGCCTAATTCCTGGTCAATATTATGAACTCACGTACAATCTGGAGGAACAAAACTTGTATCTTTAGTTTGTTGTTTTACACAATTTTAGTTACTTTTGGTGTATAAGTGCTGTACAGTCTGGATGTTGTTAGCTTACATATTTTTTGTTGCACTTATACCATGTATTTGTTGTAATCTAATACTCTAGTATTCAGCAATTCTCCCTATATATAATAGCTGAATGGATAGTTTACATTTGGATACGCTAATGTTTTCTAATGATGCATGAAGTTTAGTAATATTTACTTCTTGCATTACTTTTGATTACAAACTTGCAACTCAATGCAATTTTAAGCATTTATCAATGATGGAACAATAGACTCATGTAAAACATACATTTCATTAGAAAATCTTGTACATATACTACATTGAAAAAGCCAAGTACATACAATTTACCATGATAAGTGAACCATCTTTGAAGGTTGTTACTTGTGACGTGCAACTTCAAATATAATCAAACTTGAATTAGACAAAATAGTTTATTGTAAACTACAATGTTCCATTACTAAACAAGATTAAAGAACCTACACATCGAACAATAATTGCGATTACGGTAGTAATTTACCAAACATCAACATCGACTATTAAATACGAACATAATTTACATATCATAATATAGAATTCTTACATACATTAGTAAATCTAAAACATAAATTGTTCTCCGGTGAGGAACTTAAAAGTTATCAAAAGATGTACACGTACAATTTGTACATAGATTATAAGTACTCCACAAATTAGAGTTAAAGCTGCACTATCAAAAGACTATTGACCCTAATGAGATTGTTAAAGTGGGTGGCTTCCATCCATGACCATGAAAAAACTCTTGTATCGATGGGAGAACCCAATCATACACCTATCACCCACTTTATACCCATTCAAAGCCACAAAGTACTCTCAGCCTTTCGAAACAAAAAGCTTTTTTTTGTTACATATGTGGCTTGTTTTATGTCCCACCAATGGAATATCCCTTTCATATCCAAGCATATATAGGTGCAGCCAGCCTCGAGTTCTCGGATGCGATTAAAGTCCTCAGGTAGTTCCTAAATGACATTAACATATTATTTGTTAATGATTTCATAATTATTTGTCATTGCTATATACACAAATACGTTTAACTGTTTCTCTAAAAAAGTATTTAACTCATCCAAAAAGTTCCCCTTGGTATGTCGAAGAAGATGTATGTGACATCAACGGTGCTCCATATGTTGTACCTTTCAGCTCTATTCAGCTGGTCAATTGCGAGTGCATGTGTTTGACTAGTAGAGGCATCATTGTTTCCAGCTGTATTTGTGATTCAATTCATTAATATGCAAACAAAGAATAAATTACTCAATTACATCACAGATCAATTGTTAGATTTAAAATGGTTAGATAAAATATATATGCTGTCATTTTCAAACCTAAGCAAACTATATTGGTACTGTAGCTTTAAAGTTCACAATACATATTGCTGTAACATAAATCAAACCCTATGTAACCTGTTGGGAATCTGCAGATAATTAGAAAATAATATATACAAGTGCAATATCATAAATGAACATATGGTATGAACTTGAAGGTATATAACACAACAAATTTACAGACACACACCTGCATGAGTGTAATTACAAAGAAAAACACTAATATTATATATGCACATAACTGTGAGATAAAATCGATTCAGGTGCAAATAAAAAAGCATAAATACGGGTGAAGTATAGATCTGTTGTTTGATTTTAATGATTTAAAATAAACAAATGTGATGATAAACTTTGTTCTAAATTTTTTAGGTTTTCAATTCGGAAAACCCTGTGCTTACAGTTAATAAACAATAAATTTTGTTTTAGAAAACACATTAACCTGAGCTCGACATGGCGGGAGATGGTTGTAGTTGATCGCTATTTCAAGTACAGAGATGGTGACAGGTGAAGAGATACTCCATATGAGGTACTTGAGAAGGTGAGGGATTTTTTTATTGCCTTTTTTTTAAAACATATATTTTTTGAAATACCGGATCATTTTTGCCTGGGCCGGGTCAAGTAGCTTATTACGGTGTATTAAAAATATGAAATATTTTACTATAGGTAATATACCTAAACTTCTTCATCATCAGATCAGCTTAATGGCCAAATCACCCACCATTTGGTCTCGAAAATTTCAAATTAACCGCCAACCTAATTGACACCACTAATTGACACAAAACAACCTCCGATCATAATTGAAACAAACCGCCAGTCTCATTTACTGTTGTATTATTTTCACAAACCCTAACGGTGATCTAAACTCCTTCAAATAGCTACTACAAACCATCAGTTAATCATTTTGTTATTTTGCGATTACATAGTACTATACACAATCCCACGAACTCTGTAGGTAACTGCAGAAACCCCCTAAATTCGATAAATTCAAGAACTTGATACATCAAACATCATGGTACGTTTATGATTTCAATTCTATTATATGCATACCTAGAACTACTAGTATTGTTAAGGTATTAGTCTTGTTATTATTGTTAGATTCTTATTATTGATTTTTTTAATGTATACAGAGCCAAAACAATAGGCCTAAACGAGGAGTTAGCAAACTTAAAGAAAAATCAGTGATTCCATTTGTGGTTGAATTTGACCAATTTGGGCATGTTATAGGAAAATATCAAGCTTTGTTTGCCAGTAACATAGGTGTTCTTACAAGGCGTAGGATTGATTTTATTGAGGATGATTGGAAAGTAGTTTCTGTAGATGAGAAAGAAGCGTTATGGTTGGACATAAAGGTATCAAATCATAACTTATAAGAATTTTGTTTCATAAAGGTATCATAATTTGTTAAACTAATGTTTAATTATATATGTAACAACATTTACAGGAACATCATTTTATCAAAGATGATTTTGCGAAGAAACAAATGCTTCATCATTGCAACGGGGCTTTTAAGAGATTCAGGGCCAAGTTAAGAATGTATACGGTTCAAGGCAAGCTTCCTTATGAAGAATGTCCAGATTACGGTTTCATAACTGCAGCAAAATGGAGACAATTTTGTGAACTTGAAGATACACCAGCAAAAAGGGTTAGTGTTATTCATTTGCTTTTAAACATGTATGGAATTACATTTTTAAATTGATGGAAACTAATGTGGTTTTTAATCCCATGTAAATTGGAAAGGAATTATGAGAAAAAAGCAGAGAAAACGCCTTGAAACAACCAAAAGATAATTACGCCCGTGTAGGTCGTTCAGGTTATCGAGGCCATCAAAAAGAATGGGATTTGGAGAAAAATGATCCTGAAAAGCGTACAGTATACCACGATATCTCCAATCCTGCTGTAAGGAATTATGTACTCGGAATGATGAAGCGAATGAAAGAAACGAAGAGGGAAATAATTCCAGATACGAATGTGTCCCTTATAGATAAAATTGTAATATACATTAAATTGTTTTTATAGCCTTATTAACCTAGAATTGTTTTATAATCGATTAATTTTCGTGTTTTGTTCCAGGTTAAGACAGATAAACAAGGAGGGGATGCCTTGTTAGTTAATGTGGAGAAAGAACACGGCGGTAGAACCAGAGGTGTTAGTAGCATGCTAGGATATAGCAAATTCGGTAAGCAACAAAAGGGAGACCAATTCGTAACAATGGAAAAGGTACAGGAACTTGTGGTTAAGGAGGTGCAAAGGGTGGTGGTGGAAAGAGAAAAAAATGAATCACATGAAACTTCACATGAAACTTCACATGAAACAGCTTCAACACCAGAACATCATGAACCGACAGAACATCACGACACGACAGGAAATATGCAACTGGTAGACGAAAAATTCAAAGAACCGGTAGACGCACTGGAAGTCTTACAGGTAGACGAACTGGAACAGGTAAACAAACAGGTGGTGTTGAATGACAAGTCTGTTGAGAGAAAACGGGGAATGGAAAATCACCCAGTTGTGGAGAAACAAGTGGAGATCCAGCAAATAGAGGAGGAACGAGATAACGTGGCGAAAAAACAGAAAGTGAATACTCTAGGCATGCGAAAAGAAGTGATTCATGAACCAAGGGTTCACGAGCAAAGGGTCAAGAACCAACCGTTTGCAGACTTGCAAAACATAAAGGTAATTGATCTTCTTTTATTTCAAAAGCTAAATGGATACTTCAATACACATTTAAACTATTAACTACTCTATAATTTATATTTCTTGTTCTTAATGTTTACAGGACGAAGTTGAAATCTTGTTATTTAACCCACATCGTATAGACTCTTGTGTGTGTTCAGGGTACACTATATCCAACCAACGAATTTACTCAAGTAAATGGGGTAAAAGTTGTTCCTTTTTACATGAAGGTGAAAATAAACAACTTTATTGAGGACTACACATCATTGAGGCTTCCAATACCGGTCAAAGACTTGTCAAAAAATACAGTGAAGGAGGTTTTAAGTGATGCGGTTGGAAGTTTTGTACAATGGCCTCTCATGAAAATGACTCGCATAACCAAGGTACATGTACTGTAATGCTTACTTACCCGTTTCTTGTTTTAATCTAAGTATTATAAATTATATCTTCATTCAGGAAATGGAGGCATATGCAAATGACATCAGTGCCCAAAAAAACAGTACACATTTTAAGGGGTGACACCACAAAGTCTAATGGAATTGCAACAAAAACAGGTTATTAATGTTTATATTCTGAATAATTTTTTTTCATGTAATACTCTCTGTATAGTTGAATACTCTTTGTAAATATTTGGATACTCTGAAAACTTGTATAATTCTTACTATATATATTTATATATCATGTTTGTTACTTGATAGGTGAAGACAGATATCGTTTTGTTCCACCCCATGACTTCAGAACCTACACCATGTGCTAGGGGGCATATTCATCCAACCGATGAGAATACCTTGATACATGGAAAGCATGTGCTTCCGTGCTACATGAAGGTGTCTATAAACTATGTTTTGCCTCGATTTGAATCTACATTGCTTCCAATACCAGATAAAAATCTTGAGTTTAATACACTAAAAGAGGCTATTGAGGCTATGATACAATGGCCTCTCTTGAAACTTCGTCCTTCAAATAAAAACAAGGTACATGTATAATTGCTTACATAATTTCTTATATTGGTCAACTGCATTTAAGTGTTATATTTAATTTTGCCTCGATTGTTATCAGGAGAGTGCAATGAAATCAAAGAGGGTTAGATTACAAAACAGAATAGATAAAAGCAATGTGTCTATTGGTACTGGTAGTAAGTAGGTATATATATGCTCATCAAATTTAAGTTACATCATCATACGTATATACGCATATAATTTAAGTTATCTGATGTGGTATTGCAGGTGCATCCACGTAAGAAAGGAGATTCAGGAATGCAATAAAAAAAAGAGAACAATTGTATAGTAAGCTGCTTTCAATGGCACATCTCCTACCCAACAGATTATGTGTACAAGCTGCGTATACTAGATGGATGAGTCCAGAAGATCCTACCGTTGGTTTCACTCTTAATGCAACTCCAGGAGTTTTTGGCATACCCGATGAGTGCGTAAGTATGATTGCTGCTGATGACATCATCACACTTTGGACAAGGGGTTTCCTGGACTGCAGCATCATTTTTTCCTTCATGCTGTAAGTGCATTTATCAATTCATATGCACGTTTGACTATAGTTTTCAGGTTTTGAGCTGACATGTTATTTTTTTTTTTAAATTTTTTTCCGTGTATTAGGGGTCTACACACTTTTATGAAAGTAGCTTTTACCGAACCATATGGGTTAATGAACCCTTATTATATATGTGGATCATTGATCACCTCAAACAAAAATTTTGTAATAAAGTACTTGATGACCGCCTTCAACTCTACTCAATAGTCTTTCTTCGCACCATATAATCAGAAGTATGTAATCATTCCTTATATATTATTGCTTACAAAAATTTTATTGTCTAACGAGTGTATTTTAATTTGCCAGTGGCCATTGGGTGTTGGTTTTTATATCTTACACTGAGTACAAAGGAATCATACTTGATTCAGTAAATAGGAATCAAAAGAAGACGAAAGATGATTACCTGATCACAGACTGCATAACGCAGTAAGAATTATTTCTAAATTAATAATAGTTGTTAATTTAAATCTTGATTACATTTACATTATGTCACATTAGACAATATCATTTGATCTTTTATTTGTCTAATTTTGAATAGGGCTTGGGGTCCTTTGCAATGGAATGTAGTTAAGGTTAGTCATCCTAGCTGCCTACAAACAGTCCTCCAAGTTGTTCATCCATGTTTACATGTTCATGTTAATGTTACGTGTTACATGTTAAATTAATACATGTGTATAAACGTGTGGTTATACTGCAGTGCAATCAACAACCCGACAGTTGGGAGTGTGGATATTATGTGCTCACTTGGATGCATTCGATCGTACATAGTCGTATAAAAAAGGAAGTTATTAATATTGACGAAGTAAGTATTTTAAGTTATGAATGATTAAATTTTATCTTTAGGTATATGTTACAAAAAGCTTATATTTTATATGTATATTTATATACATATTTAAAATTTACAGCTTTCATGGGATGAACGTTGTTTATCTACAATTGATTTCGACAATATTATGGAAAAATGTCATTTGTGGGCTCCTTTTTGAAGTCTGGTATGTGTAACCTTTATGTGACCTGATATTGCATGTCAACGGTCTTGGAGATTTGGTATTATTGTTAAAGTCCATATATTCATGAATGTTCAAAATACTTTTCTTTCAAAACGGGTAAAGCAAATCAATGGATTTTCTGAAGAGCAGGTGGATTTTTTGAGCTGCAGGATGCTTTGCTTTGAAATGGAGTAGTAGGCAGCTTTTTTCATTTGTATTAACTAGATGATTTAGATTTATGACTTTTTTCATTTGTAAATGTTATGAAGATAATTTATATGTATACTTGGGTTTCCTTTATTAATAAAATTAATTATTGTTTTATTCTTGTTGATCTATTACATTTACCAGTATTTACCAGTTCTGCAATTCAACACGTCTACTAGCACAACCAATTCAACACGTCTAATTGCTTTTTAAATTTATGTTATAATACAACACGTCTACTTGCAGAAGTCTGTTATATTTGGTGGCAATTTGAAATATTTAATTTTTAAATTTTTAAAAATTTAAAATTTTGAATATTTGAAAAAATTTGGCGTGTTTAAAAAATATCCCGGAACACGTCTAATTGCAAATACATGAACACGTCTAATTGTAACTACAAGAACACGTCTAATTGTAACTAGATGAACACGTCTTATTGAATCTAGATGAACACGTCTAATAGTGACTAACAGAATATACAGGAACACGTCTAATAGTAACTAACGGAACACGTTTAGTTGCAACTAACGGAACACGTCTAAATGAAACTAACGGAACACATCTAATTGAAGATAACGGAACACGTCTAAAAGACACAAACGGAACAGCCTAATCTAACGATTTGACAACACGTCTAATTATTAGTTTTTAGAGCGGTTCCTTGAATCGCACTATATGAGTACACTCATTTAGAGCCGTCACATGTAGACGTGTTTCAGAACACGTCTAAAAGCCTTTTTCCACACGTCTAAAAGAGCTGGAATGTAGTAGTGCCGGTGGATAGATCTCGTTGGTTTGCTGATGATCGATTTATGCTCTTTGGGTCGAGATGGTGCTGTAGCAGTTCAGGTGGTCTTTCCCGAGCCTGGCCGCGCTCGAAGGGTTATATATGGGTAGGTTTGGATTTTTGCAGGGGTGCAGGTTGTAACGACCCTAGATTTTCCAACGTTTAAATAATAATGTTTATTATTAATGCTTGTGATTTAATGAATGTATGTTATTACATTTACTTGTTACCATGATTGACTTTAAATGCCCGATTCGTCTTTGTGACACACGAACTTTTCACGAATAATATTTTTGAATATTATCTACATTCATGATTAATTTTTATTAATTATTTTAATTAACTAAGGTTACTAGTTAATTACTTGGGCTTTATTGGATTAATTTGGTTAATTACTTGAACTTAGGCTTTTGTTAATGTTAATGGACTTGGAAGCCCACCCTACTTATCTTAATGGACTAATTAGCCCATCTTTCATGTAAGTATTACTTTAAGGCTTAACTAGTTAGTTAGTGTCATGTGGAGGCTAGTTACTTATACAATTACACACCTTTCCCATGCAACTTAACTTTGTTATCATTTTAAGCTAATTACATGTAAGTAACTTGTGGACACTTCCCTCCCCCCTTTGTTGAAAACCGTCGGCCATGGTATACATGGGGAAGTGTTTTGCTTTCAAATTTTGTTCACTTACTTACTTGTATTCCATCTCACTTCTTCACACACACTTACTTACTTTTGCCCTCAACTTTCTCTGATTTCTTATTCTCTCAAATATTGTAAGTAACCAAGCTTTATGTTCTTCTTTTCTTGTCCTTGAAACCGTAGCACATAAGCATCATCATCATTCTTTTACTTGCTTCTTGTTGTTGTTTAATTACTTGAACTTTGTTGTTGATGTTTACTTACATGTTGTTAAGAACCAAAATTTCTAGTTTGTTCTTCATTTTATCTTGTTCATACAAGAACATACAAGAACCTAACTTTCTAGTTTATGTTCTACACTTAATGTTTTAAAAGACTGTAAGTTCATGAGTTAAAATCATACTTGAGTTCATGTTGTAAACTTAAAGTTTACTTCCTTAAAGATCAAAGCCTTGGCTTGAATCTTTAAAGTATGAACAACCATGAATTTGTTACTTGTAAATTTAATTTATTTCTTCATTTTATGTACTTTAAAGTTGTGATGTTGTTAAATTGGTCAAATATTACTAGTTAATCTTGATCATTTTATGTACTTCAAGATCATCGAACGCATTGGACCGGTAGCTTATCGACTCGAGTTACCGCAACAACTCGCCGGAGTACATAATACATTTCACATCTCGAACCTTAAGAAGTGTCTTGCAAAGGAAGACCTCACCATTCCTCTTGAAGAAATTCAAGTTGACGAGAAACTACAATTCATAGAAAAACCAATCGAGATCATGGATCGTGAAGTTAAACGGCTCAAGCAGAGCAACATACCGATCGTTAAAGTTCGTTGGAATGCACGAAGAGGTCCCGAGTTTACTTGGGAGCGAGAGGATCAAATGAAACAAAAATACCCGCATTTGTTTCCCGATGACGCAAAATAGGTACGATTTTAAAATTTCGGGACGAAATTTATTTAACGGGTAGGTACTGTAATGACCCGGACTTTTTCGATCAATTTATACTTATAAGATTAATATTTACATAAATTAAACCTTACCAACATGATAAGCAATCTAAATTGTTGAGATTTATGTTTTTGAAAAGAGTTTTACACAACGTTTGACCGTCCAATTTGACCGATGATATCACGAACTATATAACATACGATAATTATACGTTTATGTATATATATGTATTTATATATATTTAACATGATCTAAGGATGTTTAACATCTCATTGGGTACTAATAACAATGAGTTATAAGTATATTTTGAAACTACTAACTTAAGTTTTCAAAACGATAACTATACGTAACGTTCTTCGACATAAATACTTATAACCTATAATACTTATACATGCATCGTATAGATATGTATTTTATCAATTTTAAAGGGCTTACATACATAAAACAATATAAGTATATTTACAAAAGATAGCTATATTTGAATCGTCGTTCCGTTTTCTCAAAGATTTCTACACGTATATCTAGGGTATATGTACCCGTATCATACGCAGCTTCTAGATGTATTTACTATTGGTATATACCAATAAAAATCTGCTCCTTAGCAGCCTTAAATGATTAAGAAACATGTGGAACCAACCATTTGTCAAGTAGCATGAATTATTTAGCAAGAAAACAAAGTTAGGTATCTTTTTTTTCCTTTATAACCTAAAAACGTTTTTATGCATGCACACCATTTCTTCACCCCATTTTCTCATACTTACACTCCCATTTCTCTCTCAAAATACTCTTAACTTCATACTTGATCATCTCCAAGCATTTTCCCCATCATTTAGCTTCAAAAACAACCCTTAATCATCATAAGAAAAACCATACAAGAACACTTCAAGAATCCTTTCAAGAACACAAGTTTACTTCCAATCTTTCATCCAATTCCATCACTCTTTTGGTTCTAGGTTCTTACTCCTCTTTTACAGCAATCTTGTCCAAGTAACTTGAGGTAGTAACTTTTTTCATAACCTTATTCGATTCATATATATATAGCTATCTTATTTTATGGTATAAAATTTTAACAACAAGAACATAGTTTGAATGTTTTCAAACTTGTTTGCAAACTAAATAGATCCTTCTAACTTAACTTTTAAAATACTTCAAGACCTGTAATATAACTTAAATATATGCTAATTTAACAAGGTATAACTTGGTTTTTCAAAGAACACCTTAAAACTGAATCTACGGTGTCGGAGTGTAACCGGGGGCTGTTTTGGGTTGGATAATTAAAAACTATTTTGAACTTTGAATTGGAGGCTTATTTTCTGGAAAATTGATATTTACTATGAATATGTTAACACATAAAAATTTCATGATTTAACTCAAAGTATAAGTATTTTTAGAAAAATAATCATTTAAGGTTGTTTACATGATGAAAAATGATCAACTCCATAAGTTTCACTAAAGTTTGACCTATGACCTGTGATTTTGAATACAAACTAAGGTATTTACAGTTCATAGTCTTAAAGAGGGACTCGATCCAAGGAAGTGACAAGTTGAATCAACGAAAACGGAGTTGTAACGAAGAAACTATGACCAAAACGAGATCGGATATCTAAGACTAGTTTAGCTACGAAAATAATTGGAGAAAATTAAATAAATCACATCTTTTTAAAATAACATGATATTTTATATATATGTACTCATAATTTAATTTTATATGGTTCAGGATCACCCGTAAACAATACGAGAAGATTAATCATAAGATCCCATGATTGTACGCAACACGTCATTTGACAACACCGGTACTTTATGTACGCAACACGTCATTTGACAACACCGGTACCGTGGGTCAAGATTAATCTCGACCAATACATATACGATGGGGGTTTTTATTTATTTCATTGGGGGTTTATTAAACACCTAAAAATGAACCATTAAAATTGAATTACTAACATCGGACTGCTAACTACGGACTAAGAAATTATTAAAACTATTAAAAGTATAAAAAGTATATATATGTGACGATTGTTTAAAATAGAAATATATTGATAAACTATATATGGATAGGTTCGTGATATCAATCGGAGACCAAGTCGAAATTACATATCTTCAAGACAAAAGTGAGTATATAGTCCCACTTTTAAACTCTAAGTATTTCGGGATGAGAATACATGTATTTTATGTTTTACGTTATGGACACAAGTAACTGAAAAATATATTCTACGTTGATTTGTACCACTGGCATACTTCCCTGTAGCTTGGTAACTGTTATTTACAGCGGTATTGTAAACGCGAATCCTGTTGATAGATCTATCGGGCCTGACAACCCCAACCGGACTGGACGACCAGTATTCAACGGTTGCACAGTACTTCGTTTTGTGACTACACTTGGTACGGTGTAGTAAGATTTCATAATAAAGGGAATATGCGACGTGATTAAATGTTAAGTATGGTTACCAAGTGCTCAACCACTTAGAATATTTTTATTAAAATGTTTATATATGAAATCTTGTGGTCTATATTTATATCGCTGCCGGCATTAAACCTATATCTCACCAACTTTATGTTGACGTTTTAAACATGTCTATTCTCAGGTGATAATTAGAAGCTTCCGCTGCAACATGTTGAATTTAAACAAGATCTTGAGTATGCATATTTGTGTCAAAAATAAAACTGCATATCGGAGGATTTGTAATGTAAAATATGCTAGAAATCGTATTGTTATCATCACATGTAAAGTTTGTAAGTCTAAGATTATCGCTAAATGATAATCATCTTTATTTTGTCTAAAGCTTGTATCCAAATAAGAATTTTGGTTTGTAATGTAAAATATATGCAGTTGTTCTTTTAAAAATGTCGCATATAGAGGTCAATACCTCGCAATGAAATCATACGTTATCTAACACGTTCTTATGGTTAAGGACGGGTTATGACAGCCCGTGATCGCCAAAAGAGTTATGCCGACCTTAAACGAAAAGACTTTGAATTCAACGTGGGTGACCGTGTAATATTGAAGGTCGCGCCTTGGAAAGGTGTGATCCGTTTTGGAAAACGTGGAAAGTTTAACCCACGATACATTGGTACTTTTAAAATCTTGGAACGTGTTGGACCTGTTGCCTACCGTTTGGATCTTCCGACTCAATTGAGCTCAGTTCATCCTACTTTTCATGTATCGAATTTGAAGAAGTGTCTTGCTGAATCGGAACATGTCATACCATTGGAGGAACTTACGATTGACGACAAACTCCACTTCGTGGAAGAGCCTGTTGAAATTATGGACCGTGAGGTCAAAACTTTGAAACACAACAAGATTCCGATCGTTCGAGTACGATGGAATGCCAAACGAGGACCTGAGTTCACCTGGGAGCGAGAGCATCAAATGATGCAGAAGTATCCTCACCTTTTCCCGACTCCTCCATCTACCTCAGCTTAAAATTTCGGGACGAAATTTTCTTTAACAGGTGGGTAATGTAACGACCCTGGATTTTCCAATGTTTAATTAATAATGTTTATTATTAACGCTTGTGATTTAATGAATGTATGTTATTACATTTACTTGTTACCATGATTGACTTTAAATGCCCGATTCGTCTTTGTGACACACGAACTTTTCACGAATAATATTTTTGAATATTATTTACATTCATGATTAATTTTTATTAATCATTTTAATTAACTAAGGTTACTAGTTAATTACTTGGGCATTATTAGATTAATTTGGTTAATTACTTGAACTTGGGCTTTTGTTAATGTTAATGGACTTGGAAACCCACCCTACTTATCTTAATGGACTAATTAGCCCATCTTTCATGTAAGTATTACTTTAAGGCTTAACTAGTTAGTTAGTGTCATGTGGAGGCTAGTTACTTATACAATTACACACCTTTCCCATGCAACTTAACTTTGTTACCATTTTAAGCTAATTACATGTAAGTAACTTGCGGACACTTCCCTCCCCCCTTTGTTGAAAACCGTCGGCCATGGTATACATGGGGAAGTGTTTTGCTTTCAAATTTTGTTCACTTACTTACTTGTATTCCATCTCACTTCTTCACACACACTTACTTACTTTTGCTCTCAACTTTCTCTCATTTCTTATTCTCTCAAATATTGTAAGTAACCAAGCTTTATGTTCTTCTTTTCTTGTCCTTGAAACCGTAGCACATAAGCATCATCATCATTCTTTTACTTGCTTCTTGTTGTTGTTTAATTACTTGAACTTTGTTGTTGATGTTTACTTACATGTTGTTAAGAACCAAACTTTCTAGTTTATTCTTTATTTTATCTTGTTCATACAAGAACATATAAGAACCTAACTTTCTAGTTTATGTTCTACACTTAATGTTTTAAAAGATTGTAAGTTCATGAGTTAAAATCATACTTGAGTTCATGTTGTAAACTTAAAGTTTACTTCCTTAAAGATCAAAGCCTTGGCTTGAATCTTTAAAGTATGAACAACCATGAACTTGTTACTTGTAAATTTAATTTATTTCTTCATTTTATATACTTTAAAGTTGTGATGTTGTTAAATTGGTCAAATATTACTAGTTAATCTTGATCTCATTTTTCTTGAACCAAAGTTAACTTTGTAAGTTCAAGAACATAGAAGTATAACTTCCTAGTTATAACTTCATATACTTGTGTTGGATCTAAGTTTCTATAGCTTATGGTCTTCTAATTTTGTTGTAAATAAGAGCTTACAAGCTTACATACATGTTTCAAGTTGAAAAATCTAAGTTTCATAACTTATGGTTTCATTAAAGTGTAGATCCAAGTTTTGTAACTTAGGATCTAACTTAGTAACTTTAGATCTAGACTTTTGGGTCTTGGATCTTCAAGATCTAACTAAGAACTATGTTCTACAACTTAAGATCTTGATTATTTAGTTTACCTTCAAGTTTGTAGTTTAATATTACTTTTAGAGTTCATGTATGTGTCGGATCTAAGATCTTGATGTAACTTTGGTTCATCAAACTACTTGCAACACTTAATTGAGTTGTGCTACTTATCTTTGACTTACACTTGTTTTATGATGGTCAAAACATGGTAAAGATGATGTAAACACATCAACGAGTTGTACACTTGAAGCTATATGCATCAAGGATGAGAACCGTGATGAACATCAAGCACCAAGAACCCACCGGAACACACTGTTTACTATTTTTTGGAACTAATCAAAATACCTGGGCTATTGTAAAGTTGATTTTCAGTTAGCTCTGTTCGAGTAGATAATTTTTCGTTCAAGACTCGTCTTAATCAGAGTTACGGTTTAGGATCTATGGCCCTCCGAACGTCACTATGTCCTTTTAACGTTGTGCTGAAAATTCTGACCTACTCGCACTTAAACCGTCGCCACGGTCAAACGAAGACAAGTTTGGTTCTGGAATTTTTACAGCAACTAAAGGACTCATATGCGGAGCCATGGCCACTGGTCTCACCTCATTTCAGTTTGTATAGAGGCCGTAGCGACTGACCGAAGTCAGCCTTTGTTTTAAACTCTTTTCTAGAATGAAACTTACTTTATACTTTTGTTTGATGATGAATGATGATGACCCTTAAGACCTAATTTACATACATTTAAACCTTTGGGAACGATTTACTGACTTAGTAACTTTTGACTTAGGTTGAGGACTTTCCGGACCTACATACTTGCTTACCTTCCCGAACCAACTTTACTACTACTCTACCACTGTGAGTTATAACATCCCTTTTTACTTTAACTATTTTGGGAACTAAGAATACATGCGCATTTTACATTTTACATACTAGGCACGAGTACTTAAACTTTATATATGTGTGGGTTATACAACGGCATAAACTTTCCCCTTAGCTCGGTAACGTTTAGTCATTGGTCTTTGAACCGGTGAACGCGAATCTTAGATATGGATCCATAGGGTTTGACATCCCCACTCGGGCTAGTAGCGCTAGCATTTAAAGGGTG
The DNA here is from genome assembly GCF_046630445.1 of Rutidosis leptorrhynchoides. Classification (NCBI taxonomy): domain Eukaryota; kingdom Viridiplantae; phylum Streptophyta; class Magnoliopsida; order Asterales; family Asteraceae; genus Rutidosis; species Rutidosis leptorrhynchoides. Next base: position 39,868,491 of record NC_092342.1, on the reverse strand, counting down.
TTTAATACTTCGTAAACATACGCACTCGCCAAGTGTACTTTTAGGGGATGATAAACGTTAAGTTATAGTTACCAAGTGCCCACGGTTAAACATATACTTTTCATACTGTTTTGAAACGCTGTTGAAGCACTGAAATCTCGTGGCCTACCTTACATACTGTTATACTTAAACTATAGCTCACCAACCTTTGTGTTGACGTTTTTAAGCATGTTTTTCTCATGTGCCTGAGGTTGCTTGCTTCCGCTGTTGTACTAGTCTTGCTGATTAGCCACCCGCTGCCTTGTTAGAGTTGTTACCGCATGAAACATTTTATCTTGCATTCAAACTTTATTACTGTTGAACAATGATTTGTAACGACCTAAGGGTCACGTACTATTATTACTTGCTTCCGTTCATAAAAGCATACTTTTGGTTGTAAAACAATTGACGTTGGTTATGACGTCACCTTTTATCATGAATGCAAACATGTTTTGAAAACGCATATAGTGTTTGACCTTGTAATGATCCTGTTGTTGATGATTCGTACACGATGGTTTTGTACGGGGCATCACACAGGTGGACAGTCTTCTTTGACCACTAATGTTTGGCTGATTGTTTTAGGGTTTAGTTGGTTTCAATTTCAATGATGTTTGTATTTGTTCAATCACGAACTTCTGATAATCAGATCTGATCAATGTTGTAACTTGTATCCTGCTTGATCTTTACGGTCTATTTATATATATACTTTTGCCAAAACAAAAAAAAAATGTTTTTAACAATGTGTTTTTTGTGTTTTTTTAAATATACGGAGTATATACAGTAATTTTTACTTGTAGTAGGACCACTGGACCAGCATGTGATATCAAAATCAAAGGCAGCAGCAGTAGCACTACGTCGGTGTAAAGCAAACGTTTTCGATTCTCGTGTTCTTTTGTTTTTCTTCCACTTTACTACCAACATACAAGACGCTTTATCTGTAAAAAGCAGAGTACGAATTAATAATGATAATATCTCGGTGTATGTCGATAAATATGTTCAATATGCATATACTTAGTTGAGTTAGTTCATTGACCCGTAAATTCACGGGTTTGATGAAGACATCTACATCATAATATTAGTGTCATTAACCCGTTGATATATGGTTTTAGTAATTTTATTGCACGAAAACAATCCCAATTCTTGAACGTTTAAGATTACTCGTATCCTAAAACTTTACAGCACTACAATAGTTAATACAACACTAATATTGAGCAGTAACAGACTAACAAAACAAAAATTTTATACGAATACAATGAAAGACAAAAAGGAATAAAAAATGTATTTGTTCTTGAAATGTATTTGAGGGCATTAGTAATATTGATTCATTAAATTTAAATTTCGAGATACCATAAGAAAGAAATGTGTGAGATAGAAGCTAGATAATGTTAATTTAAAAAAGCGATTAAGTTAGGTCTAAGTATCTTAATGTTAATTTACATATACCGTGTTTTTTGTTTGGCACATACTTAATTGGGTGGATTTGACCTTCAGCATGTAAGTTCATCTCAATTCTATTAAGTTAATTCACTTTTGGGTGAAGTACTTGTTTTTAATTGAATTTACGTTGTTTGAAAAAAATGAGTGTATGTATTGATATGTGTAAAAAGGTATTTCCCACATAAAACATGCTTCCATTTAATTAATTTAAATTAAAATAATTTAATACATGTGACATCATTGCTTTTACACTTACAACTCCTAGAAGCTAAAGTTACAACTCATAGAAGCAAGTGATGACCTCACCCAAAACACCAATTTAATTGATAGAATAGATAGATAGAATTGTGTCTTGATATATACGGAGTATATAACTTGTATATTTTCTTCCCTTCAATATTTTACTTCGGAACTTTTTCAAATTTTCTTTTTTCTTCAGAAAAAAATAACATTAAAATATAGACTTTTCATCGATAGATGAAAAAGACAAACAAAGATACAAGCGAATCAAAAGCCCTGTAAGACTCAAAAGCAGTAAACTAACCCAAGCACTAAACGAAGAGCAAAATCTATCTAAACCCGAACTTTAAGAACCAAATCAACAAAACGATCCATGAATACAAACAAATATAAGAACCAATACAAAAACCCAAGCCTAAGAAAACCGAAGACGAACTACCCGACAATCGTTTACCTTTCCGAGTCTTGATGATCGATTTAACAACCACACCATCAACCTTCAATCTATTAATTTTCTTGCATGCCCCGATTTTTAATCTCAAATGAAGAAATTTTTTAATTCTGACACGGTTATAAATGATTTTAATGATAAAACTTGAAGTAAAATTGTTTAATTCTTTTAGTATTCTCTATACCTTTTAATTTTAATTGAACACTTAAATCGAACATCTCAATTTCATATAAATACTTATCGAATGTTATTTATTATTCTCGTATTTGTGTTGATGGCAACGGAGACAGAAGCCAGGACCACCACAGAATATTGTCCGCTTTGGGAACAGCGAGCTGTAGTGACCCGAACTTTTCCATGTTTATATATATTAATTGAGATTGATATTTACATGATTAAATGTTTCCAACATGTTAAGCAATCAAACTTGTTAAGACTTGATTAATTGAAATATGTTTCATATAGACAATTGACCACCCAAGTTGATCGGTGATTCACGAACGTTAAAACTTGTAAAAACTATATGATGACATATATATGGATATATATATATAGTTAACATGATACTATGATAAGAAAACATATCATAAAGTATATTAACAATGAACTACATATGTAAAAACAAGACTACTAACTTAATGATTTTTAAACGAGACATATATGTAACGATTATCGTTGTAAAGACATTTAATGTATATATATCATATTAAGAGATATTCATACATGATAATATCATGATAATATAATAATTTAAAATCTTATTTGATATTATAAACATTGGGTTAACAACATTTAACAAGATCGTTAACCTAAAGGTTTCAAAACAACACTTACATGTAACGACTAACGATGACTTAACGACTCAGTTAAAATGTATATACATGTAGTGTTTTAATATGTATTTATACACTTTTGAAAGACTTCAATACACTTATCAAAATACTTCTACTTAACAAAAATGCTTACAATTACATCCTCGTTCAGTTTCATCAACAATTCTACTCGTATGCACCCGTATTCGTACTCGTACAATACACAGCTTTTAGATGTATGTACTATTGGTATATACACTCCAATGATCAGCTCTTAGCAGCCCATGTGAGTCACCTAACACATGTGGGAACCATCATTTGGCAACTAGCATGAAATATCTCATAAAATTACAAAAATATGAGTAATCATTCATGACTTATTTACATGAAAACAAAATTACATATCCTTTATATCTAATCCATACACCAACGACCAAAAATACCTACAAACACTTTCATTCTTCAATTTTCTTCATCTAATTGATCTCTCTCAAGTTCTATCTTCAAGTTCTAAGTGTTCTTCATAAATTTCAAAAGTTCTAGTTTCATAAAATCAAGAATACTTTCAAGTTTGCTAGCTCACTTCCAATCTTGTAAGGTGATCATCCAACCTCAAGAAATCTTTGTTTCTTACAGTAGGTTATCATTCTAATACAAGGTAATAATCATATTCAAACTTTGGTTCAATTTCTATAACTATAACAATCTTATTTCAAGTGATGATCTTACTTGAACTTGTTTTCGTGTCATGATTCTGCTTCAAGAACTTCGAGCCATCCAAGGATCCGTTGAAGCTAGATCCATTTTTTTCTTTTCCAGTAGGTTTATCCAAGGAACTTAAGGTAGTAATGATGTTCATAACATCATTCGATTCATACATATAAAGCTATCTTATTCGAAGGTTTAAACTTGTAATCACTAGAACATAGTTTAGTTAATTCTAAACTTGTTCGCAAACAAAAGTTAATCCTTCTAACTTGACTTTTAAAATCAACTAAACACATGTTCTATATCTATATGATATGCTAACTTAATGATTTAAAACCTGGAAACACGAAAAACACCGTAAAACCGGATTTACGCCGTCGTAGTAACACCGCGGGCTGTTTTGGGTTAGTTAATTAAAAACTATGATAAACTTTGATTTAAAAGTTGTTATTCTGAGAAAATGATTTTTATTATGAACATGAAACTATATCCAAAAATTATGGTTAAACTCAAAGTGAAAGTATGTTTTCTAAAATGGTCATCTAGACGTCGTTCTTTCGACTGAAATGACTACCTTTACAAAAACGACTTGTAACTTATTTTTCCGACTATAAACCTATACTTTTTCTGTTTAGATTCATAAAATAGAGTTCAATATGAAACCATAGCAATTTGATTCACTCAAAACGGATTTAAAATGAAGAAGTTATGGGTAAAACAAGATTGGATAATTTTTCTCATTTTAGCTACGTGAAAATTGGTAACAAATCTATTCCAACCATAACTTAATCAACTTGTATTGTATATTATGTAATCTTGAGATACCATAGACACGTATACAATGTTTCGACCTATCATGTCGACACATCTATATATATTTCGGAACAACCATAGACACTCTATATGTGAATGTTGGAGTTAGCTATACAGGGTTGAGGTTGATTCCAAAATATATATAGTTTGAGTTGTGATCAATACTGAGATACGTATACACTGGGTCGTGGATTGATTCAAGATAATATTTATCGATTTATTTCTGTACATCTAACTGTGGACAACTAGTTATAGGTTACTAACGAGGACAGCTGACTTAATAAACTTAAAACATCAAAATATATTAAAAGTGTTGTAAATATATTTTGAACATACTTTAATATATATGTATATATTGTTATAGGTTCGTGAATCAACAGTGGCCAAGTCTTACTTCCCGACGAAGTAAAAATCTGTGAAAGTGAGTTATAGTCCCACTTTTAAAATCTAATATTTTTGGGATGAGAATACATGCAGGTTTTATAAATGATTTACAAAATAGACACAAGTACGTGAAACTACATTCTATGGTTGAATTATCGAAATCGAATATGCCCCTTTTTATTAAGTCTGGTAATCTAAGAATTAGGGAACAGACACCCTAATTGACGCGAATCCTAAAGATAGATCTATTGGGCCTAACAAACCCCATCCAAAGTACCGGATGCTTTAGTACTTTGAAATTTATATCATATCCGAAGGGTGTCCCGGAATGATGGGGATATTCTTATATATGCATCTTGTTATTGTCGGTTACCAGGTGTTCACCATATGAATGATTTTTATCTCTATGTATGGGATGTGTATTGAAATATGAAATCTTGTGGTCTATTGTTACGATTTGATATATATAGGTTAAACCTATAACTCACCAACATTTTTGTTGACGTTTAAAGCATGTTTATTCTCAGGTAAATATTAAGAGCTTCCGCTGTTGCATACTAAAATAAGGACAAGATTTGGAGTCCATGTTTGTATGATATTGTGTAAAAACTGCATTCAAGAAACTGATTTCGATGTAACATATTTGTATTGTAAACCATTATGTAATGGTCGTGTGTAAACAGGATATTTTAGATTATCATTATTTGATAATCTACGTAAAGCTTTTTAAACCTTTATTTATGAAATAAAGGTTATGGTTTGTTTTAAAAATGAATGCAGTCTTTGAAAAACGTCTCATATAGAGGTCAAAACCTCGCAACGAAATCAATTAATATGGAACGTTTTTAATCAATAAGAACGGGACATTTCAGTTGGTATCAGAGCGTTGGTCTTAGAGAACCAGAAAATTTGCATTAGTGTGTCTTATCGAGTTTGTTAGGATGCATTAGTGAGTCTGGACTTTGACCGTGTTTTCTTTAAAAATGATTGCTTAACATTTTTGTTGGAAGCTATATATTTTTAACATATGAATATTATGTGATATATTAATCTCTTAACGTGTTTGATATTATGTGATAGATGTCTACCTCTAGAACAAGTCCCATTGACTCACCTAATAATAATGAAGAGTCAAATGTAAATTGGAATGATTCGTGGACTGATTCACAAGTTCCCGAAGAGGAACCGGAAGAAGAGTCGGAACCGGAAGAAGAATCGGAACCGGAAGAAGAATCGGAACCGGATGAAGAAATAGAACCGGTGGGGGAAATAATAAAACGGTTAAGTAAAAGAAAATCCTCAACCAACCGACCAAGGTTAATTATGGTCAATGGTGTTTCCGCCAAGGAAGCAAAATATTGGGAGGATTACCAATTCTCCGATGAATCGGATTCCGACGAGAATTCCGATGATATTATAGAAATTACCCCAACTGAATTTAAAAAGGCAAAAGAAAATAATAAGGGAAAGGGCATAAAAATAGAGAAATCTAATTCCAACCCCGATGAACTTTATATGTATCGTCAACGCCCGAAGTCCTTAAGTTGTAACAATGACCCGGGAACCTCTAAACCACCAGGTTTTTCTAAACCAATGTGGACAACGACGGCTCGTATTAGGGGAACATCATATATCCCTAGAAACTTGGCAAAACGAACCAAAACCGAAGAAGAAGAAACGAGCGAGTCGGAATAAGATAGTTGTATTCGTGTGGTGTAATATATGTAATATAGTGTTCTTATGCTTTATGATATATGTAAAAATTGCTTGTATTAATAAGTATTTTTTTATGAAACTAACTCTTGTCTATTTTACAGTTTAAAAACACAAAATGGATAGACAACCCAATATTTTAAGAGACCTACCCGGAGACATGATTGATGAAATCTTGTCTAGAGTCGGCCAGAATTCTTCGGCACAACTATTTAAGGCGAGATCAGTTTGTAAGACATTCGAAGAACGTTCCAAGAATGTCTTGGTTTATAAGAGACTTTCGTTTGAAAGATGGGGGATATCACATTGGGAAACCCATAAGTTACGATGTGTTTACTTTGACGCATATATTGCGGGAAACCCAAATGCTATTTTACGCAACGGGTTAAGAAATTATTTTGACTCAATATATCCGAATATTGGACTTCGTGATTTAGAAAAAGCGGCTAACATGCAACATAAAGAAGCATGTTATGCTTACGGATTAGTAATGTTCGCTTCTCACCAAAGTGAGAACAAGAACATCGGGCTACAACTATTAAACAAAACGTTTCCACAAGTGACGGAGTCGGTAATTGGGGTAAGAAATGAGGTTTTTAGATTATTACGGGACTGTTGGACATTACGTAACCCTCGTCCCTTTGATGACGTTACAACACGCTGTCTTATCAACGGCCATAACGGTTATGTTGCACAAGACCAAGGATGGGAAGTAGTCCTAGTAAAACCAGAATGCATGACTTGTTTCTGGACGTATGAATTACGTGTCTTTATTGCCTTTGCTGAACGACTTGTGTACTAGCTAGAATTGTCTTCACAACTATCTTGTATCAAAGTTATTGTGTGCTATATTTCATGCTTTATGTAAAATAAGCGGTATTGTAAGTTTGTAAAATATTGTATAAAAGTTTGAACGCGAAATATTATTATAATCAGTTTTTCATATAGAATTGTAGTAGTTGAATTGTATATTAGCTACTAAGTATGAACTTAACGGGTAGGTACTACCCGAATTTAAACTTATAAAACGCTAATATGAAGAAAAAGCTTTTATAAATGAGTTCATATTATGCTACGAAATACTATTAACTACTCTTAATATTCTGTATGATTAACTTGTTCCATTTAACTATTTTGAAGGAAATGGCACCGACTACTCGACACACCGTGAATATGAATGAAGAGGAATTCCGTACTTTTCTAGCTTCAAACATAGCCGCAGTACAGGCTGCGCTACATACCAACAATAACCTTGGATCTAGCAGTACAGGAAATCGTGTAGGATGCACCTACAAAGAATTCACTGCCTGCAAACCTTTGGAATTTGATGGAACCGAAGGACCGATCGGATTGAAACGGTGGACCGAGAAGGTTGAATCGGTGTTTGCCATAAGTAAGTGTACTGAAGAGGACAAAGTGAAGTACGCTACGCATACCTTCACAGGTTCTGCGTTAACATGGTGGAATACCTATCTAGAGCAAGTGGGACAAGATGATGCGTACGCACTACCGTGGTCAGCATTCAAGCACTTGATGAACGAGAAGTACCGTCCCAGAACCGAGGTCAATAAGCTCAAGACAGAACTTAGAGGGTTACGAACCCAAGGATTTGATATTACCACGTACGAAAGACGATTCACAGAATTGTGCCTATTGTGTCCGGGAGCATTCGAAGATGAGGAAGAGAAGATCGACGCGTTTGTGAAAGGATTACCGGAAAGAATCCAAGAAGATATAAGTTCACACGAGCCCGCCTCCATACAACAGGCATGTAGAATGGCTCACAAACTAGTGAACCAGATTGAAGAAAGAATTAAAGAACAGACTGCTGAAGAGGCCAATGTGAAGCAAGTCAAACGAAAGTGGGAGGAAAACGGTGATAAGAATCACCAATACAACAACAACAGCAATTACAACAATAATCGCAATAATTATCCCAACAATCGCAACATCAATCGCAACTACAACAAACGGCCCAACAACAACAACAACAACAACAACAGTAACTACAACAATCATCCCAACAACAATAATAACCGCAACAACAACAACAATCAGAAGCAGCTATGCCAAAGGTGTGAAAAGAATCACTCGGGGTTCTGCACCAAATTTTGCAACAAGTGTAAAAGAAATGGTCATAGCGCGGCGAAGTGTGAGGTCTACGGACCAGGGGTTAATAGAACGAAAGGAACAAATGGTGTCGGAACGAGTAATGGCGGAGCAAGTAGTGTCGGAGCAAGTTATGCCAATGTAGTTTGTTATAAATGTGGAAAACCAGGCCACATTATTAGAAATTGCCCGAACCAGGAGAACACGAATGGACAAGGCCGTGGAAGAGTTTTCAATATTAATGCGGTAGAGGCACAGGAAGACCCGGAGCTTGTTACGGGTACGTTTCTTATTGACAATAAATCTGCTTACGTTTTATTTGATTCGGGTGCGGATAGAAGCTATATGAGTAGAGATTTTTGTGCTAAATTAAGTTGTCCATTGACGCCTTTGGATAGTAAATTTTTACTCGAATTAGCAAATGGTAAATTAATTTCAGCAGATAATATATGTCGGAATCGAGAAATTAAACTGGTTAGCGAAACATTTAAGATTGATTTGATACCAGTAGAGTTAGGGAGTTTTGATGTGATAATCGGTATGGACTGGTTGAAAGAAGTGAAAGCGGAGATCGTTTGTTACAAAAATGCAATTCGCATTATACGAGAAAAAGGAAAACCCTTAATGGTGTACGGAGAAAAGGGCAACACGAAGCTACATCTTATTAGTAATTTGAAGGCACAAAAACTAATAAGAAAAGGTTGCTATGCTGTTCTAGCACACGTCGAGAAAGTACAAACTGAAGAAAAGAGCATCAATGATGTTCCCATTGCAAAAGAATTTCCCGATGTATTTTCGAAAGAATTACCAGGATTACCCCCACATCGATCCGTTGAATTTCAAATAGATCTTGTACCAGGAGCTGCACCAATAGCTCGTGCTCCTTACAGACTCGCACCCAGCGAGATGAAAGAACTGCAAAGCCAATTACAAGAACTTTTAGAGCGTTGTTTCATTCGACCAAGCACATCACCGTGGGGAGCTCCTGTTTTGTTTGTCAAGAAGAAAGACGGTACATTCAGGTTGTGTATCGACTACCGAGAGTTGAACAAACTTACCATCAAGAACCGCTACCCACTACCGAGAATCGACGACTTATTTGATCAACTACAAGGCTCGTCTGTTTATTCAAAGATTGACTTACGTTCCGGGTATCATCAAATGCGGGTGAAAGAAGATGATATTCCAAAGACTGCTTTCAGAACACGTTACGGTCATTACGAGTTTATGGTCATGCCGTTTGGTTTAACTAATGCACCAGCTGTGTTCATGGACCTTATGAACCGAGTGTGTGGACCATACCTTGACAAGTTTGTCATTGTTTTCATTGATGACATACTTATTTACTCAAAGAATGACCAAGAACACGGTGAACATTTGAGAAAGGTGTTAGAAGTATTGAGGAAGGAAGAATTGTACGCTAAGTTTTCAAAGTGTGCATTTTGGTTGGAAGAAGTTCAATTCCTCGGTCACATAGTGAACAAAGAAGGTATTAAGGTGGATCCGACAAAGATAGAAACTGTTGAAAAGTGGGAAACCCCGAAAACTCCGAAACACATACGCCAGTTTTTAGGACTAGCTGGTTACTACAGAAGGTTCATCCAAGACTTTTCCAGAATAGCAAAACCCTTGACTGCATTAACGCATAAAGGGAAGAAATTTGAATGGAATGATGAACAAGAGAAAGCGTTTCAGTTATTGAAGAAAAAGCTAACTACGGCACCTATATTGTCATTGCCTGAAGGGAATGATGATTTTGTGATTTATTGTGATGCATCAAAGCAAGGTCTCGGTTGTGTATTAATGCAATGAACGAAGGTGATTGCTTATGCGTCTAGACAATTGAAGATTCACGAACAAAACTATACGACGCATGATTTGGAATTAGGCGCGGTTGTTTTTGCATTAAAGACTTGGAGGCACTACTTATATGGGGTCAAAAGTATTATATATACCGACCACAAAAGTCTTCAACACATATTTAATCAGAAACAACTGAATATGAGGCAGCGTAGGTGGATTGAATTATTGAATGATTACGACTTTGAGATTCGTTACCACCCGGGGAAGGCAAATGTGGTAGCCGATGCCTTGAGCAGGAAGGACAGAGAACCCATTCGAGTAAAATCTATGAATATAATGATTCATAATAACATTACTACTCAAATAAAGGAGGCGCAACAAGGAGTTTTAAAAGAGGGAAATTTAAAGGATGAAATACCCAAAGGATCGGAGAAGCATCTTAATATTCGGGAAGACGGAACCCGGTATAGGGCTGAAAGGATTTGGGTACCAAAATTTGGAGATATGAGAGAAATGGTACTTAGAGAAGCTCATAAAACCAGATACTCAATACATCCTGGAACGGGGAAGATGTACAAGGATCTTAAGAAACATTTTTGGTGGCCGGGTATGAAAGCCGATGTTGCTAAATACGTAGGAGAATGTTTGACGTGTTCTAAGGTCAAAGCTGAGCATCAGAAACCATCAGGTCTACTTCAACAACCCGAAATCCCGGAATGGAAATGGGAAAACATTACCATGGATTTCATCACTAAATTGCCAAGGACTGCAAGTGGTTTTGATACTATTTGGGTAATAGTTGACCGTCTCACCAAATCAGCACACTTCTTGCCAATAAGAGAAGATGACAAGATGGAGAAGTTAGCACGACTGTATTTGAAGGAAGTCATCTCCAGACATGGAATACCAATCTCTATTATCTCTGATAGGGATGGCAGATTTATTTCAAGATTCTGGCAGACATTACAGCAAGCATTAGGAACTCGTCTAGACATGAGTACTGCCTATCATCCACAAACTGATGGGCAGAGCGAAAGGACGATACAAACGCTTGAAGACATGCTACGAGCATGTGTTATTGATTTCGGAAACAGTTGGGATCGACATCTACCGTTAGCAGAATTTTCCTACAACAACAGCTACCATTCAAGCATTGAGATGGCGCCGTTTGAAGCACTTTATGGTAGAAAGTGCAGGTCTCCGATTTGTTGGAGTGAAGTGGGGGATAGACAGATTACGGGTCCGGAGATTATACAAGAAACTACCGAGAAGATCATCCAAATTCAACAACGGTTGAAAACCGCTCAAAGTCGACAAAAGAGCTACGCTGACATTAAAAGAAAAGATATAGAATTTGAAATTGGAGAGATGGTCATGCTTAAAGTTGCACCTTGGAAAGGCGTTGTTCGATTTGGTAAACGAGGGAAATTAAATCCAAGGTATATTGGACCATTCAAGATTATTGATCGTGTCGGACCAGTAGCTTACCTACTAGAGTTACCTCAACAACTCGCGGCTGTACATAACACTTTCCACGTCTCGAATTTAAAGAAATGTTTTGCTAAAGAAGATCTCACTATTCCGTTAGATGAAATCCAAATCAACGAAAAACTTCAATTCATCGAAGAACCCGTCGAAATAATGGATCGTGAGGTTAAAAGACTTAAGCAAAACAAGATACCAATTGTTAAGGTTCGATGGAATGCTCGTAGAGGACCCGAGTTCACCTGGGAGCGTGAAGATCAGATGAAGAAGAAATACCCGCATCTATTTCCAGAAGATTCGTCAACACCTTCAACAGCTTAAAATTTCGGGACGAAATTTATTTAACGGGTAGGTACTGTAGTGACCCGAACTTTTCCATGTTTATATATATTAATTGAGATTGATATTTACATGATTAAATGTTTCCAACATGTTAAGCAATCAAACTTGTTAAGACTTGATTAATTGAAATATGTTTCATATAGACAATTGACCACCCAAGTTGATCGGTGATTCACGAACGTTAAAACTTGTAAAAACTATATGATGACATATATATGGATATATATATATAGTTAACATGATACTATGATAAGAAAACATATCATAAAGTATATTAACAATGAACTACATATGTAAAAACAAGACTACTAACTTAATGATTTTTAAACGAGACATATATGTAACGATTATCGTTGTAAAGACATTTAATGTATATATATCATATTAAGAGATATTCATACATGATAATATCATGATAATATAATAATTTAAAATCTCATTTGATATTATAAACATTGGGTTAACAACATTTAACAAGATCGTTAACCTAAAGGTTTCAAAACAACACTTACATGTAACGACTAACGATGACTTAACGACTCAGTTAAAATGTATATACATGTAGTGTTTTAATATGTATTTATACACTTTTGAAAGACTTCAATACACTTATCAAAATACTTCTACTTAACAAAAATGCTTACAATTACATCCTCGTTCAGTTTCATCAACAATTCTACTCGTATGCACCCGTATTCGTACTCGTACAATACACAGCTTTTAGATGTATGTACTATTGGTATATACACTCCAATGATCAGCTCTTAGCAGCCCATGTGAGTCACCTAACACATGTGGGAACCATCATTTGGCAACTAGCATGAAATATCTCATAAAATTACAAAAATATGAGTAATCATTCATGACTTATTTACATGAAAACAAAATTACATATCCTTTATATCTAATCCATACACCAACGACCAAAAACACCTACAAACACTTTCATTCTTCAATTTTCTTCATCTAATTGATCTCTCTCAAGTTCTATCTTCAAGTTCTAAGTGTTCTTCATAAATTTCAAAAGTTCTAGTTTCATAAAATCAAGAATACTTTCAAGTTTGCTAGCTCACTTCCAATCTTGTAAGGTGATCATCCAACCTCAAGAAATCTTTGTTTCTTACAGTAGGTTATCATTCTAATACAAGGTAATAATCATATTCAAACTTTGGTTCAATTTCTATAACTATAACAATCTTATTTCAAGTGATGATCTTACTTGAACTTGTTTTCGTGTCATGATTCTGCTTCAAGAACTTCGAGCCATCCAAGGATCCGTTGAAGCTAGATCCATTTTTCTCTTTTCCAGTAGGTTTATCCAAGGAACTTAAGGTAGTAATGATGTTCATAACATCATTCGATTCATACATATAAAGCTATCTTATTCGAAGGTTTAAACTTGTAATCACTAGAACATAGTTTAGTTAATTCTAAACTTGTTCGCAAACAAAAGTTAATCCTTCTAACTTGACTTTTAAAATCAACTAAACACATGTTCTATATCTATATGATATGCTAACTTAATGATTTAAAACCTGGAAACACGAAAAACACCGTAAAACCGGATTTACGCCGTCGTAGTAACACCGCGGGCTGTTTTGGGTTAGTTAATTAAAAACTATGATAAACTTTGATTTAAAAGTTGTTATTCTGAGAAAATGATTTTTATTATGAACATGAAACTATATCCAAAAATTATGGTTAAACTCAAAGTGGAAGTATGTTTTCTAAAATGGTCATCTAGACGTCGTTCTTTCGACTGAAATGACTACCTTTACAAAAACGACTTGTAACTTATTTTTCCGACTATAAACCTATACTTTTTCTGTTTAGATTCATAAAATAGAGTTCAATATGAAACCATAGCAATTTGATTCACTCAAAACGGATTTAAAATGAAGAAGTTATGGGTAAAACAAGATTGGATAATTTTTCTCATTTTAGCTACGTGAAAATTGGTAACAAATCTATTCCAACCATAACTTAATCAACTTGTATTGTATATTATGTAATCTTGAGATACCATAGACACGTATACAATGTTTCGACCTATCATGTCGACACATCTATATATATTTCGGAACAACCATAGACACTCTATATGTGAATGTTGGAGTTAGCTATACAGGGTTGAGGTTGATTCCAAAATATATATAGTTTGAGTTGTGATCAATACTGAGATACGTATACACTGGGTCGTGGATTGATTCAAGATAATATTTATCGATTTATTTCTGTACATCTAACTGTGGACAACTAGTTATAGGTTACTAACGAGGACAGCTAACTTAATAAACTTAAAACATCAAAATATATTAAAAGTGTTGTAAATATATTTTGAACATACTTTAATATATATGTATATATTGTTATAGGTTCGTGAATCAACAGTGGCCAAGTCTTACTTCCCGACGAAGTAAAAATCTGTGAAAGTGAGTTATAGTCCCACTTTTAAAATCTAATATTTTTGGGATGAGAATACATGCAGGTTTTATAAATGATTTACAAAATAGACACAAGTACGTGAAACTACATTCTATGGTTGAATTATCGAAATCGAATATGCCCCTTTTTATTAAGTCTGATAATCTAAGAATTAGGGAACAGACACCCTAATTGACGCGAATCCTAAAGATAGATCTATTGGGCCTAACAAACCCCATCCAAAGTACCGGATGCTTTAGTACTTCGAAATTTATATCATATCCGAAGGGTGTCCCGGAATGATGGGGATATTCTTATATATGCATCTTGTTATTGTCGGTTACCAGGTGTTCACCATATGAATGATTTTTATCTCTATGTATGGGATGTGTATTGAAATATGAAATCTTGTGGTCTATTGTTACGATTTGATATATATAGGTTAAACCTATAACTCACCAACATTTTTGTTGACGTTTAAAGCATGTTTATTCTCAGGTAAATATTAAGAGCTTCCGCTGTTGCATACTAAAATAAGGACAAGATTTGGAGTCCATGTTTGTATGATATTGTGTAAAAACTGCATTCAAGAAACTGATTTCGATGTAACATATTTGTATTGTAAACCATTATGTAATGGTCGTGTGTAAACAGGATATTTTAGATTATCATTATTTGATAATCTACGTAAAGCTTTTTAAACCTTTATTTATGAAATAAAGGTTATGGTTTGTTTTAAAAATGAATGCAGTCTTTGAAAAACGTCTCATATAGAGGTCAAAACCTCGCAACGAAATCAATTAATATGGAACGTTTTTAATCAATAAGAACGGGACATTTCACGAGCCACCAGCGACTCAACTGCCCTCACGGGTTTAAAACGCGTCATGTGAGGAAGATGTATCAAGCCACATATATGGGCATTTGTTTTTGCCTCTCCAACCGATGTGGGAAAGGGGTGAAGGTCACCCCAACAATCCCCCCCCCCCCCCCCAAATATCGGTGTGGTAACCCCGGCTCTGATACCAGTTGATGGCAATGGAGACAGAAGCCACAGAATATTGTCCGCTTTGGGAACAGCGAGCCACCAACGACTCAACTGCCCTCACGGGTTTAAAACGCGTCATGTGAGGAAGAGGTATCAAGCCACATATATGAGCCTTTGTTTTTGCCTCTCCAACCGATGTGGGAAAGGGGTGAAGGTCACCCCAACAATTTGGAGGTCTAACATGTCAGTATAAAGGGTAACAAATTTAGATTTGTCGAAGCTCCTTCCCTCTTTTTTTTCCTTGTATGATGTCTCTCGCCTATGATGATGTTCAGATTGTGGCTGCAATTTATCCCATTTAGATATGTCGGAGCTCTGGTTGTAGGTAACAGATTTTGGCCGGAATGCGCTTGTGGGTGTGAAATGCTTCTTCTGTCCGTGTCTTCTATTTGTTTTCCTGGTCTTTTTTCCGCTCGTTCCATCTTCCTCGTCGTTAGATTTCGTACGGACTTGTTCAGCATTGTTGCCGCCTTAGTAGTTGTTTGTTGCTAAGCGCCAATAAATTTCTTTATAGAGGTGTTTCTCTCGGTTGCTTTTTCACCGTCAGTAGGTAGGATTTCGATCGGTTAGGTTTTCTGAGTGAATCGCTTGGGGTCTTTTAGATTTACTGGCTAAAGAGGGGCCTTCTCGATTTTTAGGTTGCGGTCATGAGGCATGTGTTCTTGAGTTTGCCTGACGGGCGGTTTTGTGGCAGGTTTACGATGCGGAGTGTGGGTGCGGGTCATTATGGGGTATATGGAGCGAGGTTGAGTTGGTGACTTCGACTTGTGCATGCAATGTTTGTTAGACTTGGTTTTCTTGTAGGTCGTAACGTCACCGTAGTTGCAATATGTTGTGATTAGGTGATGCAGATGTTTGAGGTAGTTCCATTCCCCCTTGATTAATAGGCTGTTTTATATTGTTATTGAAGGGACGTGTTGGTTGCGTTTGGCCATTGTAGTGTTCATTTGAATGATATGCATAGTTTAGTTTTAGTTGTAGTGTTGTTTGTTCACTGATGCGTTCGGCCACAACGTTTTGTACGCAAAAAAAAAAAAAAATGTTATATATAAAAAAAACTCTATAAGATCATCAAATCTTATATATATTTATATTTATGTATATATATATATAATGTCTTTTTGAAAAAATAAATGTTTGAATACAATTTAGAAGTATATGTCTAATCATAATAAAGTTTCAAGGGACCTCAAAATTTTCTTGCTTAAATTGTTAATTTATGTGGGTAGTAAACATTAAGTAACTAGATTCCATTATCACAGTACCAAATACATATCACAAACACCAATAAGATAACTACTCCGTAGTTTGGAGTAAATAAATAAACCCACGTACTCAAACACATTAAACCCTAGTTACTTAAACTACTTATTTCAAACCCTTTCCATAACCCTAGTTAACTAGTCACTAAATTAACCTAGGGATGACAGAAAATAACTTTAAGCTCCTTTGGCGACGAACACTCATGCGTTAGCGACGGAGTATCATGAGCAAAAGCAAACGTAGCTGGACACGATTTCTTAAAAAAATCAGACCATTGAGAAGCCTTACAAGTATTCGCATTATTAAAATGTCCCCTACAACATAACTCATCAGTATTAAACGCTTCACACCCACTTTTACAAGCGACCACGCGCCCATTAGCATGTTTCTGTAAGGACCCCGGACACGTGGCAAGTAAATCCGCTTTACACCCAACAACCGGACACGTGCCTTTTCCCTCGTGTGGTGTAACCGTCATTGGAACATTAAACCCGTCGACAAGACTAACGGCGTACGAGGATTGGTCGGTGTGGGAATGGTGGAGACTAAACTGAGCTAGAGTTGCGGGTGTGGCCCCACCGAGACCGTTGCATTCTAATTTGCCGCCGCAGTCACCGGTAAGGCAGGAGAAATGGCCGTTGGTGTTGGTGCAACCGGTTCGGGCCCAGATTCGACCCGACCAGTGGGTAGGTGGAGCTGGGAACGAGCGGTGGGTGTTGGTGTTGAGGAGGAACCCGCCTCGTTCGAGGACCGGTTGGCCGGAGTTTGGTTGGATCGCCGGCCAGATGGGATAGGGGCAGTGGTTTACGATGGTGAGGATCATTGAGGCATGAGAAAGAGGGAGGAGGATGAAGAGGATTGAGAGTGAGTAAAATGTGGTCATTGTTATTGTTTGTGGTGAGATGTAGAGACAGTGAGGTTGGACTATATAGGCGTGTAGAATGTTTAGTTTGGGTGATGAAATGTTTACTTTGATTTAGATCGCTAATTACGAGTTTGATAAAAAAAAAAAATTTATTATTATTATTATTATTATTATTATTAGTAGTAGTAGTATAGTAGTATCCCTATATACTAAAAACCACTAAAAACTTTGTAGTTTTCATTCTTTGTTGTTGTAGTTTTGAGTTTGTGTTTACACTGCAACCGGCCCCTCACTTTTACCTCAATTTACACAACGACTCCTAAAATTTACATTTTTTCAGAGGTAAAAAGTGTACATATACATACAATTCTTTTATACTAAAAGCCACTAAAAACTTTGTATTTTTAATTCTTTTTTGTTGTAGTTTTGAGTGTGTTTACGACCCCTCACTTTTGCCTCAATTTACACAACGACCCCTAAAGTTTACATTTTTCCAGGGGTAAAAAGTGTACGTATACAATTTTATATTAAAATAAAAGAAACTATTTTCACCCGAAGTTTTAGCGGGCCCTATCTTTTAGCTTTGTGCGAGTTAAAATTTTCCGAGCCCACCGTTCAACTCAAAAAAATCTTACGATCACAACGGGATTAACTATACGCGAAACGGCCCCTTAAAAAAACTCAATACCTCGGAATATATTTAATACATATACACACCTATAATACGCTCCGTTAACTATGAATACGCAACTTAAAGGCCTCGCGCCATCGCGCGGGCTCCTTTTTCTAGTTTAAAACTATTTGTTATGGGAAGGGTGTGGTTTGAGAATATGGGCTGATGCGGTACCATTTTTGATGAACTTGTGAAATGAATTTATTAAGTTACCATGGTTTGAGTTTGAGGTGTAGGTCGAGGGGTGTTTTATTTTTTTATTTTTTTCGTTTTATAAATTATAAATATAAATAAAAGAATATGTTAAGTATTATTTTTGTTGAATAAGTTATACATAATAAAATATGACCACATAAATTCATTGAAACAATAAAATAAAGAAATACATAATTTAAATCCATAATATAACAAATTAAAAGAGATAAAACATTAAGAATAATTAATTAAGATTGCGAGAGTTTGAAGAAAAGTTCTAAAAGTGTTCGGTCAAATGTTCTTGTAATCGGTTGTGAATGTTCTTGTCTTTTATTTCTTTCAATCTTTGCATCCGGAACCCTTAAATCCTTTTGTTCCCGTTGTGGTCGATTCGCCGGATCAGCAATCATTTCTTCTTATATTGTACCAATCGCGAAACCATTGTCCTCCTGAATCATGTTGTGTCGTATTACACAAGCGTACGTATGTCGGCGAATTTTGTTGAAGTCCTTAGATTTTGCCGGAGTTTTTAGCATTGCCAATCTTTCTTGAAGTACTCCAAATGTAGGCTCAACATCCTTCCTCGCACTATAATCGTCTCTCGTCAGTTAGAGCGTGGGGCGCTTTAACCAACATTGCTCAATCTGGATCTATACCGTCACCCAAGTAATACCCTTGTTGGTAATGATGTCCGTTTACAACAAATGGTGAGGGTAGAGCAGTGCCATCTTTAGTAGTATTATATAAAGGAGAATTATTCAAAACATTAATGTGTTGTTGAGAGTCGTCATACCAAAAAATGCATGTCATATCCACATGTCTTGAGTAGCGGACGCTTCTAGCATTATTTACGGGCCTTTTTGATCACACGTAGTATATTGTCTCCGCCACGCAACGAGACAATTACTCCACTCTCAATGTAACGACCCTGGATTTTCCAACGTTTATTCATTAATAATTATTATTGTTAATACTTGTGATTAAACGAATGTATGTTATTACATTTACATGTTGCCATGATTGCCCGTACTTGACTTTAATTGCCCGAAACGTCTTTGTGACACACGAAACTTACACGAATAATATTTTCAGATATTATTTACATTCATGATTAAATTTTATTAATCATTTTAATTAACTATGGTTATTAGTTAATTACTTGGGCTCTTATTGGATTAAATTGTTACTTACATGAAACTTGGGCTTGATTAATGTTAATGGACTCTTGAATGAGGACTTATAAGCCCAACCTACTTCTTAATGGACTTTTTAGCCCAACCTACCATGTAAATATTACCTTGAAACTAAACTAGATATATTAACTAGTAAAGAATCTAGTTGCAACATACTTGCACCATAATCCCCATGCAAACACCCCATATATCCATCTTTTATGACACATACATGCATGAACCTTGTGGACTTCTCCCCCTTCCCTTTTTTTCTGCTGACCGTAGGCTCCCATGGGTGAGAGGGAGTTCAAAATCTTTTTTTTTTGATCACTTATTACTTGCATTCTTCACTAGTCCCATTTCATTTACACACACACTTACTTCTTACTTTTCTCTCTTATCTCTCTAAACTATGTAAGTTACAAGCTTCACTCTTCCTTTCTTTTTCTCTCCAAAAACCGAACCATAACACTCTCACATTCATCATTCCTTTGCTTGTTAATACATGTTCATGTTTGCTAATTAATTACTTGTTAGTTGTTGTTACTTTGTTACTTGTTATTATTTACTTACTAGTTTTCAAGAACCAAACTTGTTAGTTTGTTCTTCATTTATCTTGTATTTACAAGAACACACAAGAACATAAACTTTCTAGTTTATGTTCTACACTTAATATGTTAAAAGATTTTAAGTTCATGGTTGTAAAATCATTACTTGTAAGTCATGTTTGTAAACTTAAAGTTTACATTCTTAAAGATCAAACTTTGGTTTGAATCTTTAAAGTATGAACAACCCATGAACTAGTTACTTGTTTACTTAGCTTATTTACTTCATTTACTTGCACTTTAATTTCATGTTTGTTGGTTGTTATTGGTCAAGTGTTACTAGTTAACTTTGATCTCATTAATCTTGAACTAAAAGTTAACTTTGAAAGTTCAAGAACATGTAAGTAAGCTTTCTTTAACTATAACTTTGTACACTTATATTAGATCTAGACTTTTGGGCCTAGGATCTTCAAGATCTAACTAAGAACTATGTTCTACAACTTAAAATCTTGATTTCATAAGTTCACTTTCAAGTTTGTAACTTATTATTAGTTTTAAAGTTCATGTGTGTGTTAGATCTAAGACCTTGATGTAACTTTAGTTCATCAAACTTCATACAACTCTTAAGTGAGTTGTGCTACATGTCTTAGACTTACACTTGTGTCATAATAGTCAAAACTTGGTTAATATTACTTTTATATTTCATGTATGTGTTAAATCTAAGACTTTGATGTAACTTTGGTTCATCAAAACACTTGCAACACTTAAATGAGTTGTGCTACATGTCTTGGACTTGCACTTGGGTTATGATGGTCAAAACTTGGTAAAGATGATGTAAACACATCAACGAGTTGTACACTTGAAGCTATATGCATCAAGGATGAAAACCATGATAAGCATCGAGCACCAAGAACCACCGGAACCTACTGACCCTACTGTTTTACTGTTTATGTGTCTGACCCGTACGACCTGGGCTACTGTAAAGATGATTTTCAGATATCTCTATTCGAGTAGATAACTTTTCATATAGGACTCGTCTTAATCCGAGTTACGGTTTAGGATTTATGGCCCTCCGAGCGTCACTATGTCCTTTTAACGTTGTGCTGAAAATTCTGACCTACTCGCACTTAGACCGTCGCCACGGTCAAACGAAGAAGAGTTTGCTTCTGGGATTTTTACCAC
Source organism: Rutidosis leptorrhynchoides (assembly GCF_046630445.1). Taxonomy (NCBI): domain Eukaryota; kingdom Viridiplantae; phylum Streptophyta; class Magnoliopsida; order Asterales; family Asteraceae; genus Rutidosis; species Rutidosis leptorrhynchoides. The sequence goes on along the minus strand of NC_092342.1, from coordinate 39,846,809 downwards.
AACTAAAGGACTCATATATGGAGCCATGGCCACTGGCCTCACCTTATTTCAGTAGGTATAGAGGCCGTGGTGACTGACCGAACTCAGCCTTTGTTTTAAACTACTTTCATGAACGAAACTTACTTTACACCTTTTGTTTGATGATGAATGATGATGACCCTTAAGACCTTATTTACATACTTTTAAACCTATTCAGACGATTTACTGACTTAGTACTATTTGACTTAGGTTGAGGACTTTCCGGACCTACACTCTTTCTTATTTCCCGAGTCATACTTTACCGCTACTTTATCATTGTGAGTTATAGCATCCCTTTTTACTTTAACTATTTTGGGAACTGAGAATACATGCGCATTTTACGTTTTACATACTAGGCACGAGTACTTAAACTTATATATGTGTGGGTTATACAATGGCATAAACATTCCCTTTAGCTCGGTAACGTTTAGCCATTGGTTTTTGAACCGGTGAACGCGAATCTTAGATATGGATCCATAGGGTTTGACATCCCCACTCGGGCTAGTCGCGCTAGCATTTAATGAGTGTTTAATACTTCGTTAACATACGCACTTGCCAAGTGTACTTTCAAGGGGTATAAACGTTAGGTTAGTTACCAAGTGCCCACGGTTAACATATACTTTATCATACTGTTTTGAAACGCTCTTTGGAGCACTGAAATCTCGTGGCCTACCTTACATACTGTTATACTTAAAGTATAGCTCACCAACCATTGTGTTGACGTTTTTAAGCATTTTTTTCTCAGGTGCTTAAGGTTATTGGCTTCCGCTGTCGTGCTAGTCTTGCTGTAGACACCCGCTGCTCTAGAGTTATCACCTAATGAACTATTTTACTTGCATTCAAACTTTAATACTTTTAAAACTATTATTTGTAACGACCTAAGGGTCACGCACTATTATATTTGCTTCTGTTCATAGAAGCATACTTTGGTTGTAAAACATTTGGCGTTGGTTATGACGTCAGCTTTTATCACGAATGCAAACGTATTTTGAAATAGCATATAGTGTTTGACCTTGTAATGATCCTGTTGTTGATGATTCGTACACGATGGTTTTGTACGGGGCATCACATTTGGTATCAGAGCATTGGTTGTAGGGAATTAGGTTGCATTAGTGAGTCAAGACCGACCCGAGTAAGATTCACTAATAGGACTAATCTACAACTTGCTAGTTTACGTGTTTCTGCTGAACTTACTGCACGCTGCTGCTTATTTTTACTGCTACATGCCGTATGCTACTACATGATTTCACTACTGTATGATATTACTTGCTTTCGATTGCATGCTACTTCTGTACGATTCGTTATTATTGCCATGCTACTTATTGTTATACATGATTTAAACTGTTGGCCTAATACGTGCTTGCTTTATGACTTACTGACATGGAAAATTTATTTTTCCTTGTTCAGATGTCGGATATTCCACCTGCTATCGTTTTAGGCAGTTCAGACTCGTCAGCCACCCCACCTACTGCTACTGCCGACACATCGATCCCGCTACCCACTAGTGATCCCGGCGCTTCATCTTTCGGGACTAGCAGCCAGGCGCCTGTCCCAGTGGTTACTTCTAGCGGAGCCTAGGACCCTTCGGAGATTCCAGCTCCATCTGCCCCCGGACCCTCAGGATCACAGCCCCGCTCTGGTGAGATTGTGATTCCCGCGGAGTTCGGGGAAGGTCCGTTCCGTAACCGGTATCGCCATTGGTGCCGACGCGCCCCTGATGGACGTCTCATTCCGATCGGACCCGCTAGGTACAGACAGATGATGGCCGCTCAAGGAGAGCCATTTCAGCCACCAGTGCAGTCACCACCACATGATTCGGACGACCCATCATCCACTGATTCTTCATCCGATGACTCATCCACAGACGACTCGAGTGACGATGACTCCGACGAGGAGGACCCTGATGCACCTGTACAGCCACCCTCCACCCCGCCGAAGAAGCGGTATCGCTTCGACGGTACTATTATTCCGGGGATCAACGGAGGACGAGCATTCACTGACGCATTTTGTCGGCGTCGTAGGGTTACCACCCGCAAGCGGCTTGTGCTGTACCCTGCCGACCCACTCGTGCGTAAGGCACCCCGTTACGTACTGACTATTTCTGGAGCTGGACCGTCTACATCTGCACCACCGGCACCACCCGTACCACCTGCACCGCCTGCCCCACCATCTCCCACTGTCGAAGAATTGACAAGGGAGGTGGAAACCCTCCATGCTCGGGTAGCTGAGCTAGAGGATCAGATGTCCCATGTTATGGACATCCTACACCCACCTTCATCGTAGGGCTTTTGTATTTAGATTTCATTATGTAATCTAGTTGTAGTTTTATGTTTCACTTATGTATTGTACGGACTTATTCACATGTATGAAACTTATTATTATTAATGAATGGAACTTTGCGTTATTTAATTCTTGCACGATGTTCTATTTACATTACTGTACGATGATTCTGTGGTATTTGTACCTAGATGCATTATTTAATAACATGTGATGTTTTGATTCCATGTTGGTTACTATATACTGTATTATTACTATTTGAATACTGGATTTTGACTTGAGTCAAAATTTTTGTTTAGAACATCATGGCCAACGGACGATCAACACCTACCACCGCCCAAATCGAAGAGATGATTGCCGAAAGGGTAGCCGCAGCCATTGCGGAAATGCAACCCCAAGCTCCACTGCCACCGCCACCACCACCGGTTATTCAACCCATTCGTAATGGGTGTACGTACAAAGAGTTCCAGAGCTGTAAACCACATAACTTTAGCGGCACTGAGGGACCGGTTGGTCTCACTAGATGGTTCGAAAAGCTAGAATCAGTATTCCGAGTTAGCAACTGTTCGGAGGACAGCAAAACCAAATTTGCTTCTTGCACGCTATCTGACGGCGTGCTCACGTGGTGGAACACAATGGCACAGGCACAAGGCATTGATGAGGCTTATGCTATGCCATGGGAAGAATTTAAGTGTGCCATGATTGAGGAGTATTGTCCGAGAACCGAGATACAAAAGATGGAAATGGAGTTCATGCAGTTAAAGGCCGTTGGGAATGACCTTGATGGTTACAACAGGAGATTTTTGGAACTAGCCCTGATGTGTCCGACAATGGTCACCCTGAAATTCAAACGAATGGAAAGGTACTTTTGGGGACTTCCTAAGAGCATTAAGGGAAACGTCACCTTGTCCAAGCCACCAAATGTCCCGGAAGCGATGCGCATGGCGCATACTTTAATGAATCAAATAATCATCGATGAACCGGAGAAGGCTAAGTCTGAAGCAGGTAGTAGTGAGAAGCATAAATGGGATAACAACATGGGAAGGACCTATGATCAAAACCCGGTGAAACGACATGAGGGTTTTAGGGGAAACAACAACGGTGGAAACCCCAATCCGAACACCAACACGAACCCAAACTACAAGGGTACCCTGCCATAATGCAAACGGTGCTACAAGCACCATACTGGGTATTGTAACGTCATTTGTGAAAAGTGCCAACGGACTGGGCATATCGGGAAAGACTGCAATGTCACCACTTTGAATGGGAAGCCGAACACCAATGGACCGAAAAAGTGCTACGAATACGGACAGACGGGCCATTTCAGAAATGCGTGTCCAAACAAGCGAAAAGATGGCGGACCACCCCGTGGTAGAGCTTTCAACGTTAATGCAAGGGACGCCCGAGAAAACCCGACTTGGTGACAGGTATATTCACTATCAACAATCTTTTAGCTTCTGTCTTGTTTGATACTGGTGCGGATAGAAGTTATGTATGTAGACATTTTTACCATAAGATTAATTGGTCATTAGTCCCGTTAAAAGAGAGTATGCTTGTCGAGGTCACCAATGGAAAACTTGAGAAAGTTGACCATATTAGTCGAGGAGCTATTATCAACATAGCTGGTGCAGATTTCGAAATTGATTTGATACCTATCAAATTGGGAAGTTTTGACGTGATAGTTAGTATGGATTGGTTGAGCAAGATAAGGGCCGACAATATCTGTGGAGATAAAGCACTACGTATACCACACGGAGACGGTGAGCCACTGATCATCTACGGAGAGAGATGTACCTCGAATCTGAACCTCATTAGTTGCGTGAAGGCACAAAAGATTATGAAGAAGGGACGTCTTGCTGTCCTAGCGCATGTGAAAACGGTAGAAACTGAGGTGAAGAGCGTGAACGATGTTTGAATTGTGAACGAATTTTCCGATGTCTTCCCTGAAGAATTGCCTGGATTACCAACGCCGAGAGCCGTAGAGTTTCAGATCGATTTAGTGCCAGGAGCAGCACCTGTAGCTCGCGCACCTTATAGACTCGCACCTTCCGAGATGCTAGAATTACAGAGTCAACTACAAGAGCTACTTGACCGTGGATTTATCCAACCAAGTTTCTCGCCTTGGGGCGCACCTGTTCTGTTTGTGAAGAAGAAGGATGGATACTTCTGTATGTGTATCGACTACCGTGAACTCAACAAATTGACGATCAAGAATCGGTATCCTCTTCCCCGCATTGACGATCTTTTTGATCAACTACAAGGATCGAGTGTTTACTCTAAGATCGATTTGCGATTCGGCTATCACCAGTTGAGGGTGAAAGAAAGCGATGTAATGAAGACTGCATTTAGAACTAGTTATGGTCATTATGAGTTTCTCGTGATGCCATTCGGTTTAACCAACGCACCTGCCGTGTTCATGGATCTTATGAATCGTGTCTGCAAGCCGTACCTGGATAAGTTTGTTATCATCTTCATAGATGATATCCTCATCTACTCTAAGAGCAAAGAAGAGCATGAGCAACACCTTCGACTAGTACTTGAACTCTTGAGGCAAGAGCAACTTTACGCCAAATTCTCCAAGTGTGAATTTTGGTTGAAGAAAGTCCAGTTTCTGGGTCATGTTATGAGCGACCAGGGTATCCAAGTTGATCCCACCAAGATTGAAGCTATCAGTAAGTGGGAAACCCCCACTACTCCGACGCATATTCGCCAATTCCTAGGTCTCGCCGGTTACTACCGAAGGTTTATTGAAGGTTTCTCTCTGATTGCGCGTCCTTTAACCGCACTGACTCACAAAGGGAAGAAATTCTTTTGGGCAACCGAGCAAGAATCTGCATTTCAAACCTTGAAGAAGAAGTTAAACACCGCACCTATTCTATCACTTCCTGAAGGCAGTGACGATTTCATCGTTTATTGCGATGCGTCGAAAAATGGTTTTGGTTGTGTACTGATGCAACGATCAAAGGTTATTGCCTATGATTCCCGTCAACTGAAGATTCACGAACGGAACTACACTACTCACGATCTCAAACTTGGAGCCGTTGTTTTTGCGCTCAAATTGTGGAGACACTATTTGTATGGAACTAAGAGCACTATCTTCACCGATCACAAGAGTCTCCAATACATCTTCGATCAGAAGCAACTGAATATGAGACATCGTCGATGGATTGAGACGCTGAATGACTACGATTGTGAACTCCGTTATCACCCTGGCAAGGCCAATGTTGTAGCTGACGCTTTGAGCCGAAAGGAGAGGACGGCACCTCTTCGTGTTAGGGCTCTGAACATCACCATCCATTCGAATCTCAACAGTCAGATCCGAGTAGCCCAAGATGAGGCTCTCAAGGAGGAGAATATATCTCACGAACATTTGAACATAATTGTCTCTCGATTCGAGGTTAGGGAGTCTGGACTCCGATGTTATGCCGGAAGAATTTGGGTACCTATTTATGGAGATCTACGGAACCTTATACTTGATGAAGCACATAAATCGAGATATTCGATTCACCCCGGAGCGGGCAATATGTACCACGACCTTAAAGAACAGTATTGGTGGTCGAATCTTAAGAAGGATGTTGCGATGTATGTTGTTAAGTGTTTGACTTGCTCGAAGGTTAAAGCCGAGCATCAGAGACCTTCTGGGTTACTCCAACAACTGGAAATCCCACAATGGAAGTGGGAAAGGATCATAATGGATTTCATTACTAAGCTGCTAAAGACGGTGGGCGGATACGATACCATCTGGGTCATTGTTGACCGCCTTACTAAATCTGCACACTTCCTAGCGATGAAGGAAATTGATACGATGGAGAGACTTGCTCAACTTTACATTAAAGAGGTTGTATCTCGTCACGGTGTGCCTTTATCGATCATCTCCGATCTCGATCCCCGTTTTGCTTTTAGATTTTGGCGTTCTTTACAAGAAGCCATGGGAACCTGTCTCGAAATGAGTACTGCTTACCATCCACAGACCGACGGCCAAAGTGAACGAACGATTCAGACCTTGGAAGACATGTTGCGTGCATGTGTCATCGATTTCGGAAAGGCCTGGGAAAGGCATTTGCCACTCGCCGAATTTTCTTACAACAACAGTTATAACTCGAGCATTAATGCTGCACCTTTTGAGGCATTGTATGGTCGCAAGTGCCGATCTCCTAGTTGTTGGGCCGAGGTAGGCGAAAAACAAATCACCTGACCCGAGGTAGTCCATGAAACAACGGAGAAGATTGCTCAGATTCAAGCTAGACTTAAGACTGCCCACGATCGTCAAAAGAGTTATGCCGATCTTAAACGTAAAGACTTTGAATTCAACATTGGTGATCGTGTAATGTTGAAGGTTGCACCTTGGAAGGGTGTGATTCGTTTTGGAAAGCGTGGAAAGTTAAACCCGCGATACATTGGTCCTTTTGAAATCTTGGAACGTGTTGGACCCGTTGCTTACCGTTTGGACCTACCAGCACAATTGAGCTCGGTTCTTCCTACCTTCCACGTGTCAAACTTGAAGAAGTGTCTTGCTGCACCTAAACTTATCATACCACTTGAGGAACTTACGATTGACGACAAACTCCACTTTGTGGAAGAACCAGTTGAGATTATGGATCGTGAGATCAAAACTTTGAAATGCAACAAGATTACGATTGTAAGAGTACGATGGAATGCCAAACGAGGACCAGAGTTTACTTGGGAGTGAGAGGATTAAATGATGCAGAAGTATCCTCACCTTTTCCCGACTCCTCCATCTACCTCAGCTTAAAATTTTGGGACGAAATTTTCTTTAACAGGTGGGTAATGTAACGACCCTGGATTTTCCAATGTTTATTCATTAATAATTATTATTATTAATACTTGTGATTAAACGAATGTATGTTATTACATTTACATGTTGCCATGATTGCCCGTACTTGACTTTAATTGCCCGAAACGTCTTTGTGACACACGAAACTTACACGAATAATATTTTCAGATATTATTTACATTCATGATTAAGTTTTATTAATCATTTTAATTAACTATGGTTATTAGTTAATTACTTGGGCTCTTATTGGATTAAATTGTTACTTACATGAAACTTGGGCTTGATTAATGTTAATGGACTCTTGAATGAGGACTTATAAGCCCAACCTACTTCTTAATGGACTTTTTAGCCCAACCTGTAGTGACCCGAACTTTTCCATGTTTATATATATTAATTGAGATTGATATTTACATGATTAAATGTTTCCAACATGTTAAGCAATCAAACTTGTCAAGACTTGATTAATTGAAATAGGTTTCATATAGACAATTGACCACCCAAGTTGACCGGTGATTCACGAACGTTAAAACTTGTAAAAACTATACGATGACATATATATGGTTATATATATATTTAACATGATTTTATTATAAGTATGTATCTCATTAGGTATTTTAACAATGAGTTATATACATAAAAATGAGACTATTAATTTAAGAAACTCGAAAACGATATATATAACGATTATCGTTATAACAACGTCTTACTAGGTACATATGAATCATATTAAGATATTGATACACTTGGTTAATTATGTTAAATGATAAGTAAATATATTATTAAGTGTATTAACAATGAAATACATATGTAAAAATAAGACTACTAACTTAATGATTTCGAAACGAGACATATATGTAACGATTATCGTTGTAACGACATTTAACTGTATATACATCATACTAAGATATATTATATATCATAATATCATGATAATATAAAAATTTAACATCTCATTTGTTATAATAAACAATGGGTTAACAACATTCAACAAGATCGTTAACCTAAAGGTTTCAAAACAACATTTACATGTAACGACTAACGATGACTTAACGACTCAGTTAAAATGTATATACATGTAGTGTTTTAATATGTATTTATACACTTTTGAAAGACTTCAATACACTTATCAAAATACTTCTACTTAACAAAAATGCTTACAATTACATCCTCGTTCAGTTTCATCAACAATTCTACTCGTATGCACCCGTATTCGTACTCGTACAATACACAGCTTTTAGATGTATGTACTATTGGTATATACACTCCAATGATCAGCTCTTAGCAGCCCATGTGAGTCACCTAACACATGTGGGAACCATCATTTGGCAACTAGCATGAAATATCTCATAAAATTACAAAAATATGAGTAATCATTCATGACTTATTTACATGAAAACAAAATTACATATCCTTTATATCTAATCCATACACCAACGACCAAAAACACCTACAAACACTTTCATTCTTCAATTTTCTTCATCTAATTGATCTCTCTCAAGTTCTATCTTCAAGTTCTAAGTGTTCTTCATATATTCTACAAGTTCGAGTTACATAAAATCAAGAATACTTTCAAGTTTGCTAGCTCACTTCCAATCTTGTAAGGTGATCATCCAACCTCAAGAAATCTTTGTTTCTTACAGTAGGTTATCATTCTAATATAAGGTAATAATCATATTCAAACTTTGGTTCAATTTCTATAACTATAACAATCTTATTTCAAGTGATGATCTTACTTGAACTTGTTTTCGTGTCATGATTCTGCTTCAAGAACTTCGAGCCATCCAAGGATCCGTTGAAGCTAGATCCATTTTTCTCTTTTCCAGTAGGTTTATCCAAGGAACTTAAGGTAGTAATGACGTTCATAACATCATTCGATTCATACATATAAAACTATCTTATTAGAAGGTTTAAACTTGTAATCACTAGAACATAGTTTAGTTAATTCTAAACTTGTTCGCAAACAAAAGTTAATCCTTCTAAATTGACTTTTAAAATCAACTAAACACATGTTCTATATCTATATGATATGCTAACTTAATGATTTAAAACCTGGAAACACGAAAAACACCGTAAAACCGGATTTACGCCGTCGTAGTAACACCGCGGACTGTTTTGGGTTAGTTAATTAAAAACTATGATAAACTTTGATTTAAAATTTGTTATTTTGAGAAAATGATTTTTATTATGAACATGAAACTATATCCAAAAATTATGGTTAAACTCAAAGTGGAAGTATGTTTTCTAAAATGGTCATCTAGACGTCGTTCTTTCGACTGAAATGACTACCTTTACAAAAACGACTTGTAACTTATTTTTCCGACTTTAAACCTATACTTTTTTTGTTTAGATTCATAAAATAGAGTTCAATATGAAACCATAGCAATTTGATTCACTCAAAACGGATTTAAAATGAAGAAGTTATGGGTAAAACAAGATTGGATAATTTTTCTCATTTTAGCTACGTGAAAATTGGTAACAAATCTATTCCAACCATAACTTAATCAACTTGTATTGTATATTATGTAATCTTGAGATACCATAGACACGTATACAATATTTCGACCTATCTTGTCGACACATCTATATATATTTCGGAACAACCATAGACACTCTATATGTGAATGTTGGAGTTAGCTATACAGGGTTGAGGTTGATTCCAAAATATATATAGTTTGAGTTGTGATCAATACTGATATACATATACACTGGGTCGTGGATTGATTCAAGATAATATTTATCGATTTATTTCTGTACATCTAACTGTGGACAACTAGTTGTAGGTTACTAACGAGGACAGCTGACTTAATAAACTTAAAACATCAAAATATATTAAAAGTGTTGTAAATATATTTTGAACATACTTTGATATATATGTATATATTGTTATAGGTTCGTGAATCAACCAGTGGCCAAGTCTTACTTCCCGACGAAGTAAAAATCTGTGAAAGTGAGTTATAGTCCCACTTTTAAAATCTAATATTTTTGGGATGAGAATACATGCAGGTTTTATAAATGATTTACAAAATAGACACAAGTACGTGAAACTACATTCTATGGTTGAATTATCGAAATCGAATATGCCCTTTTTATTAAGTCTGGTAATCTAAGAATTAGGGAACAGACACCCTAATTGACGCGAATCCTAAAGATAGATCTATTGGGCCTAACAAACCCCATCCAAAGTACCGGATGCTTTAGTACTTCGAAATTTATATCATATCCGAAGGGTGTCCCGGAATGATGGGGATATTCTTATATATGCATCTTGTTAATGTCGGTTACCAGGTGTTCACCATATGAATGATTTTTATCTCTATGTATGGGATGTGTATTGAAATATGAAATCTTGTGGTCTATTATTATGATTTGATATATATATATATAGGTTAAACCTATAACTCACCAACATTTTTGTTGACGTTTTAAGCATGTTTATTCTCAGGTGATTATTAAGAGCTTCCGCTGTCGCATACTTAAATAAGGACGAGATTTGGAGTCCATGCTTGTATGATATTGTGTAAAAACTACATTCAAGAAACTTATTTTGTTGTAACATATTTGTATTGTAAACCATTATGTAATGGTCGTGTGTAAAAAGGATATTTTAGATTATCATTATTTGATAATCTACGTAAAGCTTTTTAAACCTTTATTGATGAAATAAAGGTTATGGTTTGTTTTAAAATGAATGCAGTCTTTGAAAAACGTCTCATATAGAGGTCAAAACCTCGCAACGAAATCAATTAATATGGAACGTTTTTAATCAATAAGAACGGGACATTTCAGTTGGTATCCGAGCGTTGGTCTTAGAGAACCAGAATTTTGCATTAGTGTGTCTTATCGAGTTTGTTAGGATGCATTAGTGAGTCTGGACTTCGACCGTGTTTACTTGAAAAATGATTGCTTAACAAATTTTGTTGGAAACTATATATTTTTAACATGTGAATATTATGTGATATATTAATCTCTTAACGCGTTTGATATTATGTGATAGATGTCTACCTCTAGAACAAGTCCCATTGACTCACCTAATAATAATGAAGCGTCAAATGTAAATTGGAATGATTCGTGGACTAATTCACAAGTTCCCGAAGAGGAACCGGAAGAAGAGTCGGAACCGGAAAAAGAATCGGAACCGGAAGAAGAATCGGAACCGGATGAAGAAATAGAACCGGTGGGGGAAATAATAAAACGGTTAAGTAAAAGAAAATCCTCAACCAACCGACCAAGGTTAATTATGGTCAATGGTGTTTCCGCCAAGGAAGCAAAATATTGGGAGGATTACCAATTCTCCGATGAATCAGATTCCGATGAGAATTCCGATGATGTTATAGAAATTACCCCAACTGAATTTAAAAAGGCAAAAGAAAATAATAAGGGAAAGGGCATAAAATAGAGAAATCTAATTCCAACCCCGATGAACTTTATATGTATCGTCAACCCCCGAAGTCCTTAAGTTGTAACAATGACCCGGGAACCTCTAAACCACCAGGTTTTTCTAAACCAATGTGGACAACGACGGCTCGTATTAGGGGAACATCATATATCCCTAGAAACTTGGCAAAACGATCCAAAACCGAAGAAGAAGAAACAAGCGAGTCGGAATAAGATAGTTGTATTCGTCTGGCGTAATATATGTAATATAGTGTGCTTATGCTTTATGATATATGTAAAAATTGCTTGTATTAATAAGTATTTTTTTTTATGAATCTAACTCTTGTCTATTTTACAGTATAAAAACACAAAATGGATAGACAACCCAATATTTTAAGAGACCTACCCGGAGACATGATTGATGAAATCTTGTCTAGAGTGGGTCAGAATTCTTCGGCACAACTATTTAAGGCAAGATCAGTTTGTAAGACATTCGAAGAACGTTCCAAGAATGCCTTGATTTATAAAAGGCTTTCGTTCGAAAGATGGGGGATATCACATTGGGAAATCCATAAGTTACGATGTGTTTACTTTGACGCATATATTGTGGGGAACCCAAATGCTATTTTACGCAACGGGTTAAGAAATTATTTTGACTCAGTATATCCGAATATAGGACTTCGTGATTTAGAAAAAGCGGCTAACATGCAACATAAAGAAGCATGTTATGCTTAAGGATTAGTAATGTTCGCTTCTCACCAAAGTGAGAACAAGAACATCGGGCTACAACTATTAAACAAAACGTTTCCACAAGTGACGGAGTCGGTAATTGGGGTAAGAAATGAGGTTTTTAGATTGTTACGGGACTGTTGGACATTACGTAACCCTCGTCCCTTTGACGACGTTACAACACGCGGTTTTATCAACGGCCATAATGGTTATGTTCCACAAGACCAAGGATGGGAAGTAATCCTAGTAAAACCAGAATGCATGACTTGTTTCTGGACGTATGAATTACGTGTCTTTATTGCCTTTGCTGAACGACTTGTGTACTAGCTAGAATTATCTTCACAACCATCTTGTATCAAATTTATTGTGTGCTATATTTCATGCTATATGTAAAATAAGCGGTATTGTAAGTTTGTAAAATATTGTGTAAAAGTTTGAACGCGAAATATTATTATAATCAGTTTTTCATATAGAATTGTAGTAGTTGAATTGTATATTAGCTACTAAGTATGAACTTAACGGGTAGGTACTACCCGAATTTAAACTTATAAAACGCTAATATGAAGAAAAAGCTTTTATAAATGAGTTCATATTATGCTACGAAATACTATTAACTACTCTTAATATTCTGTATGATTAACTTGTTCCATTTAACTATTTTGAAGGAAATGGCACCGACTACTCGACACACCGTGAATATGAATGAAGAGGAATTCCGTACTTTTCTAGCTTCAAACATAGCCGCAGTACAGGCTGCGCTACATACCAACAATAACCTTGGATCTAGCAGTACAGGAAATCGTGTAGGATGCACCTACAAAGAATTCACTGCCTGCAAACCTTTGGAATTTGATGGAACCGAAGGACCGATCGGATTGAAATGGTGGACCGAGAAGGTCGAATCGGTGTTTGCCATAAGTAAGTGTACTGAAGAGGACAAAGTAAAGTACGCTACGCATACCTTCACAGGTTCTGCGTTAACATGGTGGAATACCTATCTAGAGCAAGTGGGACAAGACGATGCGTACGCACTACCGTGGTCAGCATTCAAGCACTTGATGAACGAGAAGTACCGTCCCAGAACCGAGGTCAATAAGCTCAAGACAGAACTTAGAGGGTTACGAACCCAAGGATTTGATATTACCACGTACGAAAGACGATTCACAGAATTGTGCCTATTGTGTCCGGGAGCATTCGAAGATGAGGAAGAGAAGATCGACGCGTTTGTGAAAGGATTACCGGAAAGAATCCAAGAAGATATAAGTTCACACGAGCCCGCCTCCATACAACAGGCATGTAGAATGGCTCACAAACTCGTGAACCAGATTGAAGAAAGAATTAAAGAACAGACTGCTGAAGAGGCCAATGTGAAGCAAGCCAAAAGAAAGTGGGAGGAAAACGGTGATAAGAATCACCAATACAACAACAACAGCAATTACAACAATAATCGCAACAATTATCCCAACAATCGCAACATCAATCGCAACTACAACAAACGGCCCAACAACAACAACAACAACAACAACTACAACAATCATCCCAACAACAATAATAACCGCAACAACAACAACAATCAGAAGCAGCTATGCCAAAGGTGTGAAAAGAATCACTCGGGGTTCTGCACCAAATTTTGCAACAAGTGTAAAAGAAATGGTCATAGCGCGGCGAAGTGTGAGGTCTACGGACCAGGGGTTAATAGAACGAAAGGAACAAATGGTGTCGGAACGAGTAATGGCGGAGCAAGTAGTTTCGGAGCAAGTTATGCCAATGTAGTTTGTTATAAATGTGGAAAACCGGGCCACATTATTAGAAATTGCCCGAACCAGGAGAACATGAATGGACAAGGCCGCGGAAGAGTTTTCAATATTAATGCGGCAGAGGCACAGGAAGACCCGGAGCTTGTTACGGGTACGTTTCTTATTGACAATAAATCTGCTTACGTTTTATTTGATTCGGGTGCGGATAGAAGCTATATGAGTAGAGATTTTTATGCTAAATTAAGTTGTCCATTGACGCCTTTGGATAGTAAATTTTTACTCGAATTAGCAAATGGTAAATTAATTTCAGCAGATAATATATGTCGGAATCGAGAAATTAAACTGGTTAGCGAAACATTTAAGATTGATTTGATACCAGTAGAGTTAGGGAGTTTTGATGTGATAATCGGTATGGACTGGTTGAAAGAAGTGAAAGCAGAGATCGTTTGTTACAAAAATGCAATTCGCATTATACGAGAAAAAGGAAAACCCTTAATGGTGTACGGAGAAAAGGGCAACATGAAGCTACATCTTATTAGTAATTTGAAGGCACAAAAACTAATAAGAAAAGGTTGATATGCTGTTCTAGCACACGTCGAGAAAGTACAAACTGAAGAAAAGAGCATCAATGATGTTCCCGTCGCAAAAGAATTTCCTGATGTATTTCCGAAAGAATTACCGGGATTACCCCCACATCGATCCGTTGAATTTCAAATAGATCTTGTACCAGGAGCTGCACCAATAGCTCGTGCTCCTTACAGACTCGCACCCAGCGAGATGAAAGAACTGCAAAGCCAATTACAAGAACTTTTAGAGCGTGGTTTCATTCGACCAAGCACATCACCATGGGGAGCTCCTATTTTGTTTGTCAAGAAGAAAGATGGTACATTCAGGTTGTGTATCGACTACCGAGAGTTGAACAAACTTACCATCAAGAACCACTACCCACTATCGAGAATCGACGACTTATTTGATCAACTACAAGGCTCGTCTGTTTATTCAAAGATTGACTTACGTTCCGGGTATCATCAAATGCGGGTGAAAGAAGATGATATTCCAAAGACTGCTTTCAGAACACGTTACGGTCATTACGAGTTTATGGTCATGCCGTTTGGTTTAACTAATGCACCAGCTGTGTTCATGGACCTTATGAACCGAGTGTGTGGACCATACCTTGACAAGTTTGTCATTGTTTTCATTGATGACATACTTATTTACTCAAAGAATGACCAAGAACACGGTGAACATTTGAGAAAGGTGTTAGAAGTATTGAGGAAGGAAGAATTGTACGCTAAGTTTTCAAAGTGTGCATTTTGGTTGGAAGAAGTTCAATTCCTCGGTCACATAGTGAACAAAGAAGGTATTAAGGTGGATCCGGCAAAGATAGAAACTGTTGAAAAGTGGGAAACCCCGAAAACTCCGAAACACATACGCCAGTTTTTAGGACTAGCTGGTTACTACAGAAGGTTCATCCAAGACTTTTCCAGAATAGCAAAACCCTTGACTGCATTAACACATAAAGGGAAGAAATTTGAATGGAATGATGAACAAGAGAAAGCGTTTCAGTTATTGAAGAAAAAGCTAACTACGGCACCTATATTGTCATTGCCTGAAGGGAATGATGATTTTGTGATTTATTGTGACGCATCAAAGCAAGGTCTCGGTTGTGTATTAATGCAACGAACGAAGGTGATTGCTTATGCGTCTAGACAATTGAAGATTCACGAACAAAATTATACGACGCATGATTTGGAATTAGGCGCAGTTGTTTTTGCATTAAAGACTTGGAGGCACTACTTATATGGGGTCAAAAGTATTATATATACCGACCACAAAAGTCTTCAACACATATTTAATCAGAAACAACTGAATATGAGGCAGCGTAGGTGGATTGAATTGTTGAATGATTACGACTTTGAGATTCGTTACCACCCGGGGAAGGCAAATGTGGTAGCCGATGCCTTGAGCAGGAAGGACAGAGAACCCATTCGAGTAAAATCTATGAATATAATGATTCATAATAACCTTACCACTCAAATAAAGGAGGCGCAACAAGGAGTTTTAAAAGAGGGAAATTTAAAGGATGAAATACCCAAAGGATCGGAGAAGCATCTTAATATTCGGGAAGACGGAACCCGGTATAGGGCTGAAAGGATTTGGGTACCAAAATTTGGAGATATGAGAGAAATGGTACTTAGAGAAGCTCATAAAACCAGATACTCAATACATCCTGGAACGGGGAAGATGTACAAGGATCTCAAGAAACATTTTTGGTGGCCGGGTATGAAAGCCGATGTTGCTAAATATGTAGGAGAATGTTTGACGTGTTCTAAGGTCAAAGCTGAGCATCAGAAACCATCAGGTCTACTTCAACAACCCGAAATCCCGGAATGGAAATGGGAAAACATTACCATGGATTTCATCACTAAATTGCCAAGGACTGTAAGTGGTTTTGATACTATTTGGGTAATAGTTGATCGTCTCACCAAATCAGCACACTTCCTGCCAATAAGAGAAGATGACAAGATGGAGAAGTTAGCACGACTGTATTTGAAGGAAGTCATCTCCAGACATGGAATACCAATCTCTATTATCTCTGATAGGGATGGCAGATTTATTTCAAGATTCTGGCAGACATTACAGCAAGCATTAGAAACTCGTCTAGACATGAGTACTGCCTATCATCCACAAACTGATGGGCAAAGCGAAAGGACGATACAAACGCTTGAAGACATGCTACGAGCATGTGTTATTAATTTCGGAAACAGTTGGGATCGACATCTACCGTTAGCAGAATTTTCCTACAACAACAGCTACCATTCAAGCATTGAGATGGCGCCGTCTGAAGCACTTTATGGTAGAAAGTGCAGGTCTCTGATTTGTTGGAGTGAAGTGGGGGATAGACAGATTACGGGTCCGGAGATTATACAAGAAACTACCGAGAAGATCATCCAAATTCAACAACGGTTGAAAACCGCCCAAAGTCGACAAAAGAGCTACGCTGACATTAAAAGAAAAGATATAGAATTTGAAATTGGAGAGATGGTCATGCTTAAAGTTGCACCTTGGAAAGGCGTTGTTCGATTTGGTAAACGAGGGAAATTAAATCCAAGGTATATTGGACCATTCAAGATTATTGATCGTGTCGGACCAGTAGCTTACCGACTTGAGTTACCTCAACAACTCGCGGCTGTACATAACACTTTCCACGTCTCGAATTTGAAGAAATGTTTTGCTAAAGAAGATCTCACTATTCCGTTAGATGAAATCCAAATCAACGAAAAACTTCAATTCATCGAAGAACCCGTCGAAATAATGGATCGTGAGGTTAAAAGACTTAAGCAAAACAAGATACCAATTGTTAAGGTTCGATGGAATGCTCGTAGAGGACCCGAGTTCACCTGGGAGCATGAAGATCAGATGAAGAAGAAATACCCGCATCTATTTCCAGAAGATTCGTCAACACCTTCAACAGCTAAAAATTTCGGGACGAAATTTATTTAACGGGTAGGTACTGTAGTGACCCGAACTTTTCCATGTTTATATATATTAATTGAGATTGATATTTACATGATTAAATGTTTCCAACATGTTAAGCAATCAAACTTGTTAAGACTTGATTAATTGAAATAGGTTTCATATAGACAATTGACCACCCAAGTTGACCGGTGATTCACGAACGTTAAAACTTGTAAAAACTATACGATGACATATATATGGTTATATATATATTTAACATGATTTTATTATAAGTATGTATCTCATTAGGTATTTTAACAATGAGTTATATACATAAAAATGAGACTATTAATTTAAGAAACTCGAAAACGATATATATAACGATTATCGTTATAACAACGTCTTACTAGGTACATATGAATCATATTAAGATATTGATACACTTGGTTAATTATGTTAAATGATAAGTAAATATATTATTAAGTGTATTAACAATGAAATACATATGTAAAAATAAGACTACTAACTTAATGATTTCGAAACGAGACATATATGTAACGATTATCGTTGTAACGACATTTAACTGTATATACATCATACTAAGATATATTATATATCATAATATCATGATAATATAAAAATTTAACATCTCATTTGTTATAATAAACAATGGGTTAACAACATTCAACAAGATCGTTAACCTAAAGGTTTCAAAACAACATTTACATGTAACGACTAACGATGACTTAACGACTCAGTTAAAATGTATATACATGTAGTGTTTTAATATGTATTTATACACTTTTGAAAGACTTCAATACACTTATCAAAATACTTCTACTTAACAAAAATGCTTACAATTACATCCTCGTTCAGTTTCATCAACAATTCTACTCGTATGCACCCGTATTCGTACTCGTACAATACACAGCTTTTAAATGTATGTACTATTGGTATATACACTCCAATGATCAGCTCTTAGCAGCCCATGTGAGTCACCTAACACATGTGGGAACCATCATTTGGCAACTAGCATGAAATATCTCATAAAATTACAAAAATATGAGTAATCATTCATGACTTATTTACATGAAAACAAAATTACATATCCTTTATATCTAATCCATACACCAACGACCAAAAACACCTACAAACACTTTCATTCTTCAATTTTCTTCATCTAATTGATCTCTCTCAAGTTCTATCTTCAAGTTCTAAGTGTTCTTCATATATTCTACAAGTTCGAGTTACATAAAATCAAGAATACTTTCAAGTTTGCTAGCTCACTTCCAATCTTGTAAGGTGATCATCCAACCTCAAGAAATCTTTGTTTCTTACAGTAGGTTATCATTCTAATACAAGGTAATAATCATATTCAAACTTTGGTTCAATTTCTATAACTATAACAATCTTATTTCAAGTGATGATCTTACTTGAACTTGTTTTCGTGTCATGATTCTGCTTCAAGAACTTCGAGCCATCCAAGGATCCGTTGAAGCTAGATCCATTTTTCTCTTTTCCAGTAGGTTTATCCAAGGAACTTAAGGTAGTAATGACGTTCATAACATCATTCGATTCATACATATAAAGCTATCTTATTCGAAGGTTTAAACTTGTAATCACTAGAACATAGTTTAGTTAATTCTAAACTTGTTCGCAAACAAAAGTTAATCCTTCTAAATTGACTTTTAAAATCAACTAAACACATGTTATATATCTATATGATATGCTAACTTAATGATTTAAAACCTGGAAACACGAAAAACACCGTAAAACCGGATTTACGCCGTCGTAGTAACACCGCGGACTGTTTTGGGTTAGTTAATTAAAAACTATGATAAACTTTGATTTAAAAGTTGTTATTCTGAGAAAATGATTTTTATTATGAACATGAAACTATATCCAAAAATTATGGTTAAACTCAAAGTGGAAGTATGTTTTCTAAAATGGTCATCTAGACGTCGTTCTTTCGACTGAAATGACTACCTTTACAAAAACGACTTGTAACTTATTTTTCCGACTATAAACCTATACTTTTTCTGTTTAGATTCATAAAATAGAGTTCAATATGAAACCATAGCAATTTGATTCACTCAAAACGGATTTAAAATGAAGAAGTTATGGGTAAAACAAGATTGGATAATTTTTCTCATTTTAGCTACGTGAAAATTGGTAACAAATCTATTCCAACCATAACTTAATCAACTTGTATTGTATATTATGTAATCTTGAGATACCATAGACACGTATACAATGTTTCGACCTATCATGTCGACACATCTATATATATTTCAGAACAACCATAGACACTCTATATGTGAATGTTGGAGTTAGCTATACAGGGTTGAGGTTGATTCCAAAATATATATAGTTTGAGTTGTGATCAATACTGAGATACGTATACACTGGGTCGTGGATTGATTCAAGATAATATTTATCGATTTATTTCTGTACATCTAACTGTGGACAACTAGTTGTAGGTTACTAACGAGGACAGCTGACTTAATAAACTTAAAACATCAAAATATATTAAAAGTGTTGTAAATATATTTTGAACATACTTTGATATATATGTATATATTGTTATAGGTTCGTGAATCAACCAGTGGCCAAGTCTTACTTCCCGACGAAGTAAAAATCTGTGAAAGTGAGTTATAGTCCCACTTTTAAAATCTAATATTTTTGGGATGAGAATACATGCAGGTTTTATAAATGATTTACAAAATAGACACAAGTACGTGAAACTACATTCTATGGTTGAATTATCGAAATCGAATATGCCCTTTTTATTAAGTCTGGTAATCTAAGAATTAGGGAACAGACACCCTAATTGACGCGAATCCTAAAGATAGATCTATTGGGCCTAACAAACCCCATCCAAAGTACCGGATGCTTTAGTACTTCGAAATTTATATCATATCCGAAGGGTGTCCCAGAATGATGGGGATATTCTTATATATGCATCTTGTTAATGTCGGTTACCAGGTGTTCACCATATGAATGATTTTTATCTCTATGTATGGGATGTGTATTGAAATATGAAATCTTGTGGTCTATTATTATGATTTGATATATATATAGGTTAAACCTATAACTCACCAACATTTTTGTTGACGTTTTAAGCATGTTTATTCTCAGGTGATTATTAAGAGCTTACGCTGTCGCATACTTAAATAAGGACGAGATTTGGAGTCCATGCTTGTATGATATTGTGTAAAAACTGCATTCAAGAAACTTATTTTGTTGTAACATATTTGTATTGTAAACCATTATGTAATGGTCGTGTGTAAACAGGATATTTTAGATTATCATTATTTGATAATCTACGTAAAGATTTTTAAACCTTTATTGATGAAATAAAGGTTATGGTTTGTTTTAAAATGAATGCAGTCTTTGAAAAACGTCTCATATAGAGGTCAAAACCTCGCAACGAAATCAATTAATATGGAACGTTTTTAATCAATAAGAACGGGACATTTCACAACCTACCATGTAAGTATTACCTTGGAACTAAACTAGATAGATTAACTAGTAAAGAATCTAGTTGTAACATACTTGCACCATAATCCCCATGCAAACACCCCATATATCCATCTTTTATGACACATACATGCATGAACCTTGTGGACTTCTCCCCCTTCCCTTTTTTTCTGCTGACCGTAGGCTCCCATGGGTGAGAGGGAGTTCAAAATCTTTTTTTTGATCACTTATTACTTGCATTCTTCACTAGTCCCATTTCATTTACACACACACTTACTTACTTCTTACTTTTCTCTCTTATCTCTCTAAACTTTGTAAGTTACAAGCTTCACTCTTCCTTTCTTTTTCTCTCCAAAAACCGAACCATAACACTCTCACATTCATCATTCTTTTGCTTGTTAATACATGTTCATGTTTGCTAATTAATTACTTATTAGTTGTTGTTACTTTGTTACTTGTTATTATTTACTTACTAGTTTTCAAGAACCAAACTTGTTAGTTTGTTCTTTATTTATCTTGTATTTACAAGAACACACAAGAACATAAACTTTCTAGTTTATGTTCTACACTTAATATGTTAAAAGATTTTAAGTTCATGGTTTTAAAATCATTACTTGTAAGTCATGTTTGTAAACTTAAAGTTTACATTCTTAAACATCAAACTTTGGCTTGAATCTTTAAAGTATGAACAACCCATGAACTAGTTACTTGTTTACTTAGCTTATTTACTTCATTTACTTGCATTTTAATTTCATGTTTGTTGGTTGTTATTGGTCAAGTGTTACTAGTTAACTTTGATCTCATTAATCTTGAACTAAAAGTTAACTTTGAAAGTTCAAGAACATGTAAGTAAACTTTCTTTAACTATAACTTTGTACACTTATGTTAGATCTAGACTTTTGGGGCAAGGATCTTCAAGATCTAACTATGAACTATGTTCTACAACTTAAGATCTTGATTTCATAAGTTTACTTTCAAGTTTGTAACTTATTATTAGTTTTAAAGTTCATGTATGTGTTAGATCTAAGACCTTGATGTAACTTTGGTTCATCAAACTTCATACAACTCTTAAGTGAGTTGTGCTACATGTCTTAGACTTACACTTGTGTCATAATAGTCAAAACTTGGTTAATATTACTTTTATATTTCATGTATGTGTTAAATCTAAGACTTTGATGTAACTTTGGTTCATCAAAACACTTGCAACACTTAAATGAGTTGTGCTACATGTCTTGGACTTGCACTTGGGTTATGATGGTCAAAACTTGGTAAAGATGATGTAAATACATCAACAAGTTGTACACTTGAAGCTATATGCATCAAGGATGAGAACCATGATAAGCATCGAGCACCAAGAACCACCGGAACCTACTGACCCTACTGTTTTACTGTTTCTGTGTCTGACCCGTATGACCTGGGCTAATGTAAAGATGATTTTTAGATATCTCAGTTTGATTAGATAACTTTTCATATAGGACTCGTCTTAATCCGAGTTACGGTTTAGGATTTATGGCCCTCCGATCGTCACTATGTCCTTTTAACGTTGTGCTGAAAATTCTGACCTACTCGCTCTTAGACCGCCGCAACGGTCAAACGAAGACGAGTTTTCTTCTGGGATTTTTACCACAACTAAAGGACTCATATACGGAGCCATGGCCACTGGCCTCACCTTATTTCAGTAGGTATAGAGGCCATGGTGACTGACCGAACTCAGCCTTTGTTTTAAACTACTTTCATGAACGAAACTTACTTTACACCTTTTGTTTGATGATGAATGATGATGACCCTTAAGACCTTATTTACATACTTTTAAACCTATTCGGATGATTTACTGACTTAGTACTATTTGACTTAGGTTGAGGACTTTCCGGACCTACACTCTTGCTTATTTCCCGAGTCATACTTTACCGCTACTTTATCATTGTGAGTTATAGCATCCGTTTTTACTTTAACTATTTTGGGAACTGAGAATACATGCACATTTTACGTTTTACATACTAGGAACGAGTACTTAAACTTATATATGTGTGGGTTATACAACGGCATAAATATTCCCTTTAGCTCGGTAACGTTTAGTCATTGGTTTTTGAACCGGTGAACGCGAATCTTAGATATGGATCCATAAGGTTTGACATCCCCACTCGGGCTAGTCGCGCTAGCATTTAATGAGTGTTTAGTACTTCGTAAACATACGCACTTGCCAAGTGTACTTTCAGGGGGTATAAACATTAAGTTAGTTACCAAGTGCCCACGGTTAACATATACTTTATCATACTGTTTTGAAACGCTCTTTGGAGCACTGAAATCTCGTGGCCTACCTTACATACTGTTATACTTAAACTATAGCTCACCAACCTTTGTGTTGACGTTTTTAAGCAAGTTTTTCTCAGGTGCTTAAGGTTATTGGCTTCCGCTGTCGTGCTAGTCTTGCTGTAGACACCCGCTGCTCTAGAGTTATCACCGCATGAACTATTTTACTTGCATTCAAACTTTAATACTTTTGAAACTATGATTTGTAACGACCTAAGGGTCACGCACTATTATATTTGCTTCTGTTCATAGAAGCATACTTTGGTTGTAAAACATTTGGCGTTGGTTATGACGTCAGCTTTTATCATGAATGCAAACGTTTTTTGAAATAGCATATAGTGTTTGACCTTGTAATGATCCTGTTGTTGATGATTCGTACACGATGGTTTTGTACGGGCATCACACTCAATGCATACAATCAATACTACCGAGCATTCCCGGTAAGCCATGTTTTGCTTCATGGAATTTATCAATACGAGCAATATTTTCCGCATTTGGTTTTCGCAAATAATTTCTAGCATATAAATCGAATACACACTTGCAAAAGTAATCTAGACAATTCACTAATGATATTTCACTCATCTACAAGTACTTGTCAAACATATTCGAAGACGTTCCATGAGCATTTGACGTATAGCGGATGTACACTTTTGTAGTACGATCAAACTTTGCCGACCAAGTGCATTCGGACATTTTTTAAAAAACATAAAATGAGCAGGAATAGAATTTCTATTAAAATTGGTTATACCTTCGATGATTCGGAGAAAGAATTGACAACCCATACAAAAACGTCCTTTAAAACAACTTGGTGAATACTTTGTAGTCTCCGTAAAATAATCATTATATAACTGTTGTGCGGCGAGTTCCCGTTCTCTGAATATAAGTACATGTTCGCGGGACTTGTGGCGTTGAACTTGAAGTACCCTCCTCTTGAGTAACTAGAATGATAAATTGTACAACCACTTCATCGTTGGAATCGGGGTCGAAAATGAATTTGAGCATTTTAAAAGTTTTATCAACTGTGACTGATTGAATTGTATGTGATATGAGGGATAAATAATGAAGAAAATTATGTGAAAAAAGTGTTTGTTGTGTTTGTGCTAATTTTTGGGTGAATTATTTATAGGTAATTTTTTTATTGAAATCGATAAAAGGCAACATATATATCTTAAAGGATCGGTCACAGAACGATAAATGGTACCCACACCCGTTGGAGAGCTCGTGAGAAACTCACCCACGCCCCACACACGAATCAAATGAGCCCACTTCGGGTTACGGGGTGGTGACGTTGGTTTATGGACACGTCAAAACACACGACGTTGGACACCCTGCGTAATGAACGACCTAAGTTACAAGATTATTCAAGAACCTTTTTTATACTTTGATATATTTAGCAAGATTATCCAAGAACTTTTTTTATACTTTGATATATTTAGCAAGTTGATTGATTATACAAATATGTTTACATATACATTTGAATTTAAAATATATACTCTATTAAAGAATTACTTAAAGAGAACAAAATATTAAAACTTATAGCTTCAATATTAAAAAGTTTCAAAAATGGAAAGAGCTTTCAAAAGATAAAAAGAGAAATAGTGAAAGGTAGAATTTATCGTTTTCTAACTGAAACAGTAGAATTTGTCATTCATTCCACTCCGTCTTGAAGTACCATAATAAAAAGCAAAGTGTCTCAGCCACATGTACCAAGTGTGTTATCAAATATAACCCCCAACGGTTCGGGTACTAGGTGAATTCTTGTCCTTAACTGATATGTTGGCATCATGCTCTCTTGACCTTAACAGCCGAGATAAATGGAGATGTTCGTTTTCTCCTGATGGTGTATTCAGCGTCAAAAACTAGCTTCTGGGATCGATTCAAACCTCCTGAGTAGCAGCATCTCGAACCAATGTACCCTCCATAATAATCTTGCCCCTAAAAAAAATTGAAATTTTCGCATGGCGGGCTTTAAGAAAAGACTACCCGTTCGTCTTGAACTAGATAAAAGGGGTATAGATTTTCATAGTGTACGTCTCCCTCTTTGTGATGATGATTTAGAATCCGTAGATCACTCTCTCATATGTTGTAAGCATGCTTTGGATGTGTGGGATCGTGTATTTGTTTGGTGGAACATGGGTAATTTCTCAAATTTTAGTCTTCTCAAAATCTTCAATGGCAATGGAAAAAACGTAATGTCGAGCTTCGGAAAGAAAATATGGCAAGTTTTGTTATGGATTTTTGCGTATTTCATTTGGAAAAGCCGCAACAACATGGTGTTCCAAGGCAAAAGTTGAAATGCTCCGGTAGCTCTAAATGAGATACAAGTCAAATCTTTCGAGTGAATTTCAAATAGATCGAGAGGAAGAAAACTTAATTGGCTCACATGGCTTTCAAACGCAGCTACTTTCCTTACTGTCCCATAGTGTATCTTTGTTAAGTTGCAATCTTTGCACCTCAAAATTGTACCTTAATGTATTTTAGCTTGCTTTCGTGTTGATACATTATGTTCGTGTCTGGTTGTTCGTGTTGTTCATAGCTCAGTGTAATCCTTTTATGAGTAATAAAATTATTCTTGATGTTCAAAAAAAAAATTATCTAAATTGATGAACACCTTGGAGCCTAGAGGTGTGTTTGGATAACATGTATTATACTATTAATTTATACTTTTATATGTAACCCTATCAGTTTTTTTTTTCTTCCAAAAAGCAGCATATATTAGAACATGAAAGTGGCAGAAGGGGTGTCCAGCCCATTACACAAAGTGGGCCGAAAGGAATGCCCAGCCCAACACGAAATACATGTTATATACATTAAGCTCCAAAGAAATGAATTAGGACAGGAGGTAAGGAAAAAACTTTTTAAGCTGCAGAGAGAGAAACTTAGCCCTGCTAAACCATAATTAAACTAAACATAGCCAAGGATTCGATATCCAAGTAAGCCAATCCAACTTCCGAATCTTGAGGCGGTTTGAGATCTAATCAAAAGACATAAGTTGAATTTTCAGTAGTGCCCTCGGAGCATTCCAACACGAGTTAAACAATACTTTTTGATTGCGATTTCTACATATTAGATATGCGCACGTCCACTCTAAAGCTTGCCACCCCAACGATTCTAGAGATGAAAGGGCCCGATTACATTTACCACGAAAAGCTTCATTGATGCTCAAATTTGAAATCGGACCTAATCCCCACCATTTATATATCTTAACCCAAATATTCATCAAATATCGACAAAAAATCATCGAGTGTTCAATTTTTTCCACGTCGTCATCACATAGAGGGCATCTAACGAAGTCTAGATCAATACCTTTCTTATCAAGTTCGGTACGAATCAGAATCCGTCGTTTTAATACGTACCCGCCATATGAATAATTCCACTTTACCCGGTACTAAATTGTAACACCCTATTTTTTTTTATCACAGCGGAAGACTTAATTTACGTAAATACCCTTATTCGATTGCAAACATGATTACCACAAATCATTAGTTGATGACTTAATTACAAACCACAAGTGTTACGTTAAACGGCTAGTTACGTAGTTAAGACATCAGAGTTCGTCTTGTCAAACATATCGTCAGCCCGACTCCCGTCCCTACCAGCACTAAGATCTAAAACCTGCAAGAGAGGAGGTGAGGGGTTAGCACAAGGCTAAGTGCATGGAACTATCAAAAGATCTAGCATACAGTACCAACTTGTACTCCTACAGCAACAACTATATGCAACCACATACAACAAACAACAACAACTGGCAACTAGCAACTTTGCTCCAACTAGAGGATCGACGGCTTGTACTGGCACATGACCACTAGCTGATCAGTCTAGCGTCTACCGATAGTCTTTACTACTGAATCCCCAATATAGTCATCTACACGTAGGTGATGCGTCGTTCAGCACTATACTCAACAAACAGTAGCCAACTAGACCCAACCACAACTAGGTTGACCTCTCTGAGCTGAACCTAACAGATCAAGGTTCCAACAACAACAACAGCTTGTGCACATAAAACTAGTCAACTACGACTACAGGCAACTAATACTACTAAAAGCATGGTAACCCTAATTGTGATCAACTTTACAACATAACTACTAATCATGACAATTATCAACAATATAAACATAGTAGCGCAACTTGCTACTCTATACTACACCATGAGATAATCTCACTCACCGAATACCAGCAACTAGCTTAGATAATCTATCACTGACCTTCTTCCTTATCCTTATCACCTGAACATAAGGCAAATCAAGTTAGTTTCTGTCCGTTAGCACAAAACATCACAATACATCAAATTAGTAACAAAAGTGTCACTAAAAGTCCACCTAACACTTATGCATTTTCAGAATTTACATCCTGATTATGATAAGTCACTTGGGCAGCATAACGGCTAGAAAACAGCCAAATTACACAACAATGCAATACTGATCTGCATCCGTACGGTTGCACATGCATCCGTACGGTTGCAAGTCCATTCGTACGGTTGCACATGCATCCGTACGGTTGCATACTTACTGCCCGATTGCACCAACACTACTACATCCGTACGGTTGCACATGCATCCGTACGGTTGCACCGTGTACCCGTGCGGTTGCAAGCTGTAACCGTACGGTTGTGTTCATCGAGCAACAGCAGCAGAAACTGACGGGTTTCGAGCCAAAATCATCCAAATCTAGATTTCTAAACGTTTTGACACCGAACAAAGCTTAGAAAATGTTTATAACAACTGAAGGAACATAAACCATAATGTCTTACACCAAACCAACATCAAAATCAACTAATTTGACATCAAAACCTACTTTGATAAAAACCTAACTTTAAAACCCATTTAAACTCAGATTAAAACACTAAAATGAATGATTCTTACCTTGTTATAACCACAAAATCAGTAGCAACTGATTACACAATACAATTTAGACTCAAAATTGAGATTCAAGAGATTAGGGTTTCAATGGGAGAAAGAGTTAGGTACGGAGTATTATTTTGGAAGCTTCAAGAAATGAGAGAAGTAGCTGACTTCTGGCTTTTATAACTAGGTTAAATACAATACTCTATCACACACGGGTATTTACCAGTTATCTGATATCTTTCGTACTTAATTTGACTACCCTAACAGAGTCCAAATTAAACAAACGAACATGTTATGTGACCGTTGTCACAAACTGGTCTCAACTAAACAACTAAATAATTATAAACATATAATTATTATACTAACATACAAACACACCCAAGGTCAAGAGAGTCATTTCAGCTAGGCCCGGTAACAGGATGTTACAAATCTACCCCCTTAAAGAGATTTCATCGTCAGAATCGGGTCAACTACGGTCAACAAACCGTAAACTCAACTAAGTCTTTCATAATAATCAACCCAAAATAGAAAATCTTCCTTCCAATACCCACCGTCTTTCTTCAAACAAGCGCACGCATATGGAATTTCTAACTTTTACTCACGTCCGATACAATACAATTTACCACCATGTCCACTGGTCAACAACTTGAATTCACAAATCTCCACTGTCAATCCAATTAACCAAGTCAAATTTCACGTTTCTAAGTCATTTGTATCAAAAATTTCACAATCTGTCATCAAATTCAACTCTTAACATAGTCAACATTTCGCAATTATTCCAAGCTAAGGCAACATC
Source organism: Rutidosis leptorrhynchoides (assembly GCF_046630445.1). Classification (NCBI taxonomy): domain Eukaryota; kingdom Viridiplantae; phylum Streptophyta; class Magnoliopsida; order Asterales; family Asteraceae; genus Rutidosis; species Rutidosis leptorrhynchoides. Next base: position 39,817,971 of record NC_092342.1, on the reverse strand, counting down.
ATTAGTCAGCAGTCTAAGTCATGAGTTTATGTCCATAAAATTGTCCTTAAGTCAAGATAATATCCCATATAACTCGTCTTATTTCCAATCATATAAAAGTCCCAATGTTCAACTCACAGTCCACGAATAGCACATGCCACCTACTTTTTCCTTCTGCTTCCCAGAAACTCTGTGTGACTCACCATAATACACTTCTGTTGGCCCGACACAAGTATATTATCCTGAATCACACCTTCATTCTGAGTCGCACGAAATAGAAAGAATACTATTTATTCCATCCATTAACTTAAGTTCAAAGAGTCTCCTCAAATGCTTCGGCAATAATTAAGCTACTTTATAATTAATTAGTAACACCATTTGTCCAACCAAAGTTATTTAAACATTGTCCATCAAATGTTCAAATATAATCTAGCAACAATACTACACATTCAACAAGCATAGGAAAATATCTGGTTAATAAATTCCACTACCGACATATCACTCACACTCATGTCACTATCTAACAACTTCCTGTCGTACAAAAGTCCACTGCATAAAGATACCCAACACATATATATCCAAGTCGCGGTCTTTAATCCCAAAAATAAACCTAAGGTTCACCTTTACCCCACAAGGCACACCAGGGTCGTAACCAGACATACAATAACATAACTCATCAAAGTAAATCTTACACTACAAGAAAGATCTACAAATCTACACACTGACATATATATACACAACCATATATATATAAACTAATAAATAGTACGAGGATTTTAAAGCATACCTGTATTCACATCATAATCATCATCTGTATCTGATAATGCTAAAAACGAACATATATTTCATAGCATTATCCTTCCATAAAGACAAGCTTTTAGTTGCAATTGTTCTAATTCCAAGTAATATTCGTTTAAATAATAAAAGGTGAAGACAAAAGACAGATTCGACGATTTGAAGACGCAAAGGACCAAAAAGTTCAAATGTACAAGATACAATCCAAGTGGTTCAATTTATTGATGAGAAACGTCTAAAAATCACAAAAGTACAAGCCGAGAAACTCAAAGTACAAGATATCTAAGCGTACGAAAGGACGTTCGAAAATCCGGAACCGATACATGAACCCACTATCAACGCACGACGCAATGGACCTAAAATCATAAATTAAATATGCACATAAATATAATATAATATATAATTAATTATGTAAATTATATATATTATATTTATATATTAAATAAATAAACGTCGGCAAGCTAGGATCCAATTTCTGCGTGAGCTGGAATTCGAAGCTCCGCACTCGCGGAGCTGTGAGGCACAAAACCTCAGCACTCGCGGAGCACACCAGGACCCAAATCTCACTATAAAAGGCGATGCAATTCAACGAAATATTTACACCATCTTCAATCTCTTCTCTCAGTTTATATTTATATTTATATTTTAATTATAATTTTAATATTAAGTTAATAATAATAATAAGGTTATTGTAGCGAATGTTTTAAGGTTTGTAAGTCGAAACTCTGTCCGTGTAACAATACGCGATTAATACTCATTGTAAGTTATGTTCAACCTTTTTAAATTAATGTCTCGTAGCTAAGTTATTATTATGCTTATTTAAGCCGAAGTAATCGTGATGTTAGACTCAAAATCAAGATTCAAGAGATTAGGGTTTCAATGGGAGAAAGAGTTAGGTACGGAGTATTATTTTGGAAGCTTCAAGAAAATGAGAGAAGTAGCTGACTTCTGGCTTTTATAATTAGGTTAAATACAATACTCTATCACACACGGGTATTTACCAGTTATCTGATATCTTTCGTACTTAATTTGACTACCCTAACAGAGTCCAAATTAAACAAATGAACCTGTTCTGTGACCCTTGTCACAAACTGGTCTCAACTAAACAACTAAATAATTACAAACATATAATTATTATACTAACATACAAACACACCCAAGGTCAATAAGGTCATTTCAGCTAGGCCCGGTAACAGGATGTTACAAATCTACCCCCCTTAAAGAGATTCCGTCTTCGGAATCGGGTCAACTACGGTCAACAAACCGTAAACTCAACTAAGTTTTTCACAATAATCAACCCAAAATAGAAAATCTTCCTTCCAATACCCACCGTCATTCTTCAAACAAGTGCACTGTAAGACCCTAATATTTATTATACGAAAGTGTAATTATGCTACATAAAGTGCAGGAAGCATTGTGTAATTAAACAAAGCTCAGATTCTGCCCAGACATGGGTGCGCGCCGCGCACGAGCCCAGCGACAGAATTCTGTTTTTTTCTATTTTAGGTTTAATGAGGGGCTTTTTTGTCTTTTCACTTGAGGCCAGATGTGAAGCCATATCAGCTGGTTAGATTCAATTTTGGATCACATTTCACATCCATTAACACTCTCAAATCATCTTAGAGAGAGAGGGAGATTTCTAGAGAGAGATTTGGGGTTTTGGAGAAGAAGGAGCTTGAATTGATCAAAGTCTCGGGTTTTAAAGTTGTTCACCTCGTTCCTAGCTACGTTTTGGTGGTTGTGGTAAGTTCTAACTCCGAATTTCATTGTTTGATTTTGATAATCAAGTTAGGGTTTGAACTTAAATTGATGAGAAACTCATTTAAACTCTTGGAGTGAGTTTAGTGATGCTAGTAATCGTGTTTGTTGTTATTGTTGGTGGATTTTGGGTTGGTAAACTAATTGGCCATGATTAGGACTTGAAATTGGGTTTAAATCACTTAAGTTAGTGATTATGGAAGTATTGAAACCCATTTAGGGTTATTTGGTTGACTAGTTTTGACTTTGGGTCAAAATTAGGGTTTAGTGATGATTATGACCCAATTGGCGATTTAATGAGGTTTATAAACTTAAAATGGATTAATTTGAAGTATAAAACCGAGTTAAAGGTGTTTTGGTGTCAAAACTTGTAAATGGTGAGATTTTGACCTTATGGGTCAAAATTAGGGTTTATGGGCAATTTGGAGATTTGTAAGTGTTTAACACTTGTGTTCGGGTTTAATTGGCGTGTTAGGACCATTCTCACTTGTGTTAGTGATTATTGGTTAATTTTGGGCGCGGTTTGTACTTGGAAGTGCATTTGGGTCGAATTTGCACTAAGTGTCAAATTGGTTTGGTTTGTAAATCCAATCTAAGTGTGTTGTTGAATTTGTGATAATGGAATAGGTACTTTCCATTGGGGAGTTGCGGTTTACTTGGAAGCATTCATCAAGTCGACAAGGTGAGTGTTAATATCCTATGTGCATATGTATGTGTAGGATGGGTGCGGGTCGGGTGAAGTGGTTCTCGGTTATTGAAAGGACCCGTCCTAATCCACCTGGACGAAGTCATCAACATTTGGTCCCATTGCGATGATCGGCTCTAAATAATGTCCTTATATTGAGCAAATGCACAGCGGAAGACTTAATTCGTACCTGAGAATAAACATGCTTTAAAGTGTCAACCAAAAGGTTGGTGAGTTCATAGATTTATCATAACAATCATTTCAATATGTTAATAGACCATAAGATTTCATAATCATAAACATAATACAATCGCAAGTGTATGTAAAGCATTCTAAGTGGTTGAGCACTTGGTAACCATACTTAACATTTAATCAACGTCGCATATTCCCTTTATTATGAAATCTCACTACACCGTACCAAGTGTAGTCACCAAAACGAAGTACTGTGCAACCGTTGAATACTGGTCGTCCAGTCCGGTTGGGGTTGTCAGGCCCGATAGATCTATCAACAGGATTCGCGTTTACAATACCCATGTAAATAGTAGTTACCAAGCTACAGGGAAATATGCCAGTGGTACAACTCAACGTAGAATATATTTTTAAGTACTTGTGTCTATTTTGTAAACATTTATAAAAGCAGCGCATGTATTCTCAGCCCAAAAATATATATTGCAAAAGCAATTAAAAAGGGAGCAAATGAAACTCACTTTTGCCTTGAAGGTATTTAATTCGACTTGGTCTCCGATAGATATCACGAACCTAACCATATATATAATATATCAACATATTTTCTTTTTAAGTAATCGTTACATATATATATATACTTTTAATACTTTTAATATTTTCTTAGTCCGTAGTTAGCAGTCCGATGTTAGTGGTCCACAATTAGTTGCTTAAATAAAATAAATAAAGACCCCATCATATTCGTATTGATCAGAATTAATCTCGACCCATGGTACCATGTTGTCAAATGACGTGTTGCGTACATAAAGTACCGTGTTGTCAAATGACGAGTTGCGTACAATCATGAGGTCTTATGATTAATCTTCTCGTGTTGTTTACGGGTGATCCTAAAATATATAAAATCAAATCATAAGTAATTATATATAAAATATCATATTAATTAGAAAAGATATGATTAATTTACTTTTTCTCCAAATATTTTCGTAGCTAAACTAGCTTCGGATACCCAATCTTGTTTTAGTCGTAGTTTCTTCATTACAACTCCGTTTTTGTTGGTTCAACTTGCCACTTCCTTGGATCGAGTCAAATTTTAAGAATATGAACTGAAAATACCTTAGTTTATATTCAAAATCATAGGTTATAGGTCAAACTTTGGTGAAACTTATGAAAGTGGTCATTTTCCATCATAAAAACAACATTTAATGATCATTTTTCTAAAAATACTTACACTTTGAGTTAAACCATGAAATTTTTACGTGTTAACATATTCATAAGAAATATCATTTTTCCAGAACATGAACTTCCAATTCAAAGTTCAAGATAGTTTTTAATTATCCAACCCAAAACAGCCCCCGGTTGCACTCCGACGACATAGATTCAGTTTTTAAGATGTTCTTTGTAAAACCAAGTTATATCTTGTTAGGTTAGCATATCATTATGATATATTACAGGTCTTGAAGTGTTTTAAAAGTCAAGTTAGAAGGATCTATTTAGTTTGCGAACAAGTTTGAAATCATTCAAACTATGTTTTTGTTGTTAAAATTTTATACCACAAAATAAGATAGCTATATGAATATGAATTGAATAAGATTATGAACAAGGTTACTACCTCAAGTTACTTGAACAAAGTTACTGCAAAAGATAAGAAATAATCTTAGAATCAAATAGTGGTGGAGTTAGATCAAAAGGTTGGAAGTAAACTTCTTCAAATGGGTGGTTATTTTGATATGTTCTTGAAAGAGTTTTCTTATGGTGTTTAAGGCTTGTAATTGAAGCTAAATGATGGGAAAAATGCTTGAAGATGATCAAGTATGAAGTTAGGAGTATTTTGAGAGAGAAATGAGGGTGTAGGTATGAGAAAATGGAGTGAAAAAATGGTGTTCATTTATAAAAACGTTTTTAGTTTATAAAGAAAGAAAAGGATTCCTAATTTTGTTTTCTTACTAATAATTCATACTACTTGACAAATCCTAGTTACCTCATATCTAGGGCAGTAATAATGTTGATTAGGATGTTGATTTTATGTGTATATACCAATAGTAAATACGTATAGAAGCTAGGTATGATACGGGTACATATACCCTAGATATACGTATAGAAATCTTGAGGAAACGGAACGAGAATTCAAATATAGCTATCTTTTGTGAATATACTTATATTGTTTTATGTATTTAAGTCCTTAAAAAATGATTAAATACATTATATATACGATACATGTATAAGCATTATAGATTATAAGTATATATATCAAAGAATGTTACGTATAGTTATCGTTTTGAAAACTTAAGTTAGTAGTTTCAAAATATACTTATAACTCATTGTCATTAGTACACAATGAGATGTTAAACCATCCTTAGATCATGTTAAATATATATAAATACATATATATACAAAAACGTATAATTATCGTATGTTATATAGTTCGTGATATCATCGGTCATATTGGATGGTCAAACGTTGTGTAAAACTCTTTTCAAAAACACAAGTCTTAACAATTTGGATTGCTTATCATGTTGGTATGGAATTATTTATAAATATTAATCTCATAAGTATAATTTGGTCAGAAAATTCCGGGTCATTACAGTACCTACCCGTTAAAGAAATTTCGTCCCCGAAATTTGATAGAGGTTGTTATGGATAACAATAAGAAGGTTTTCATGACAAATATAACGTGATAATGGAGTTTTATCATCATTGAGTAATGTAGATAAAACGATTCGATTATGCGAAGAATATAAATGAGACTATCGTAAAAGAGTGAGGTGAGTAAAATATATTCGTCTTAACCGATGACGTAGTTATGATTGATTTCTGGGATTTAAGGGATTTAAAGAGAATCTTACGTAATAAGATTTGGTTCTTTGGTGATTAAGGAAATCAGGATCTTCTTTGATTATATGCAATAATCTGTTTCGATTGCTCTGTCGGATATTTCACTATAAATTCATCCCTTCGTTTCCTTATTTTCCACGACTCACACCTTCTATTCTTTCTCCCTTGATTCTTACTTTAAAGCATTCATCAATATGCTCCATCCAGTCCTGATTCTTGATATACTCCTAACTTTTAAATCTGTCATTCTTCTTTTTCATCTACCACCAGAAGAATCTATTTACTTCTACTATACTCTTGTGTTTATAGTGTTTCTAATTCTCCCGTGTCTCTATATTGCTATCTGCATCGATATACATGGTTTGAAATTTCGGGGTTATTATCGAAGTTTATATTCTTCATTATTTTTCGGAGCTTCATGCTTTCGTTTTCTCTTCCCGACTTCGAGTCAAGCGAGTAATGGTCCGGAATTCGTAGATATGAAATTCAGAATGAACATAGCTAATGCTCTAAGAAGAAAATGTTAATAGAACGATTTTGATTTGTTAAATTACCAGAATACCCCGGAGAAGACCGAGTCATCCAGAAAAATATTCTCTTGATATGTTTAGAGATTAGATAGAATGTAAGAGTCGTGTAAATGGCACATGATGATGGTACTGTGAATCATCATGCTTCATTAGAAACTCAGCATGACTTACTGTAATATAATGACGTTGATCAAGTGTCATTATATTATACTAATCCATGCTTCAGTTCCCAACACTACTTCAAAAAATTCATATTTTAAATTCGAAGGTTTCAGAATTTAGAAACTAACACAGTTTCTTTTATGTTGAAGATATTACGGAGAGATAAATAATCTCAGATAAGAATAGTTGTGAAAATATCGCCAGAAATATGGAGGATATTTATAATAGAACATACGAGAATATCTTAGAATTTCTAATATCAATGGATGATGAAGAAGATTTGTCTGTGAAGGTTTAGAATGAGAAATAAGATGTTTGCTAACGATTTCAGCAGGCACAGAATCATTTGGATTCTTTGAAGGCAAACTTATTCTTTGTGATTTGTCCACAGCTTTCTTCATAGTTTCGCATAATCCGCTTTTCGGTACTAAATTTTCTATCGAGCGTTCCTAACACTCCTTTCTTTATCATCAAACTTTTGGCCATTAAGTTCATCTACAACATGCTGCTTTGTCAGCATTTTCAAAGTTAACTGATCTGGGTCATCGGTTATCAAACCGAGGTAGTTTCAAGAAAATTGTGTTTTTAGAATGATTAATTGCTGATGGTAATATTGTGGAATATAAAATGTTCCCCAGTAACAATAAAGAGTACGCATATATATCGCGGTTATAATAAAGTTGTTTCGGATGAAAAGTCGGAGTTGACTTGCTCGAGCTGTGACAAAATTAGCTACTTTGGAAAGGGATTGCAAAACGATCTTCGGTAATAACAATGTCAAAGGAACTAGAACAGGTACGTGTCAAACGTTTGCTCAGTTTCCGAGGGTTTTTCAGGTGCATAACTATATGCATCAATCTTTTCTTTCGTAGATGAAGTGCGGTTGGTTTATCCTCTCGATTGAGTTGTTTTTAAGAATCATGATAGATTTGAATGCTGATTGTAATCGTCGAGATACAATGAGGTTTAAGATGAAATCAAGTGGCAATCTTGAAGAAATGTTTAGTTTCATATGTTATAATCAATATTTTAATTCATTTTAATTGTCCAATGTCATTAGTCCACAGTCGATAGTCCACAGTAACAGTCCAATAATTCATATATAGTTTAATATATAATATACGAATTAATTAATACGTGTCGTGACCCGTATACGTCTCAGACTCGATCACAACTCAAACTATATATATTATTGTACAATCAACCTCAACCCTGTATAGAGAACTCGATCATTACTGCATATAGAGTGTCTATGGTGATTCCAAATAATATATATAGATGCGTCGATATGATATGTCAAAACATTGTATACGTGTCCCGATATTTAAAGTGCGTAAAATAATTACAGAAATTAAATGACGATAAATAAAAGTGCGATAATTAAATTGCGATAAATAAACTGTGATAAATAAAATGTAATCAGTTAGCTAGGAACAGTTAGCTGGAACAGTTAGCGTGGATTCTTAATAAAATTTTTCATAGTGAATTTGTTTGTTTCTAACAGATTTTATTTTGTCATATGTTTTCTTCATATGCCACTTGTTGGATTCTGGGAAGTCAAAATCCAAATATGAAATTGAATGAAAATGGTTATTCTGCGGTGAACAGATACGTATATCGGTGGTTGTAAGTAGGATAGTAAATGACTGTTGAATCAGCTTCGACGAATGTACAATGTAACTTATTAAGATGAAATCTAATTATTCCTCGGGTATTACCTACCCGTTAAAAAAAAAATTTCACCATTAATATTTTGTACAAAAGAAGTTTTAATTACAACCTTTATGAAAACATATATACATATATATTTTCTTCAGATGAAATCATGAATTTAATAAGTTAATATGATATTAATCTCATTTGCTTTTCGGTTTGAGCTAGAATAAGAAATCTCTAAAACTTTTTGAAACCATATATTCTTCGCAGAATATCAATGAAGTTATGGATCAATACTTCATCGTTCATTATTGTTGGTACTCCTTGGTATCTATGGTGCGTATGATGTTGATGTTTGTGGGACAGATTATGATGTCGAGACGTGTGATGCGGATGTTGTTTGTTAGTGGTGATGATGGTATTGTTGATGTTATTGATGGTGATGCTGATTATGCTGCTGGTGTTGCTGCTGGTGCTGCTGCTGGTGTTTGCAACCATCGCACCATGTTCTCCAAAGCCGTCACGTGAGCGCGAAGTTTGTTAACTTCTGCTAGTACACCGGGATGATTGGCGGTTGGAGCTAGCGAATGAACAAGATTTGTAATATGGGATAGTATATAATCGTGACGAGATACTATAGAAATGAGAGAGAAAATGGTGTTTCGAATAGGTTCGCCGGTAAGTGCTTCAGGTTCATCGCCAAGAGGGCAATTTGGTGGATGGAATGGATCACCTTCTTCTTATCTCCAGTGATTTAGTATATTACGAACCCATCCCCAATTCATCCAGAATAGATGATGGGAAATTGGTTGATCCATTCCGGTGACGCTGCTTTCGGAGCCCGAATGGAAATCCATATCGGCATAACTGTCGGAATCTGAAGAATTCGAACTAGATGCGGAATCCATCTTGTATAATGGGGAAAATGAATTTTTGGTATGGAATAGATTATAGGAGTTAGATTTGGTACTCTTCAATACATAATTTACATATGTATATATAATACCAAAATCTCATAAATTACGGAGAATCTTTGAAAAGATATCAGTCAAAGTTCGCAATAACAGATATGCTAAGATAAGAATTCGTCTATACACTATCAATGTAGTAAATGCAGTAAAATGTGTCTAGACTTATGAATGATAAGCAGGTAATTTCCTAAGGATGATAAGCAGATGATTTCCGACTAGAAATGATAAGCAAAACTTTTGACATGTAGACACGGTCGAAGTCCAGACTCATTAATGCATCCTAACAACTACTAGTTAGACACACTAATGCAAGACCTGGTTCGCTACGACCACTGCTCTGATACCAACTGAAAGGACCCGTCCTAATCCACCTGGACGAAGTCATCAACATTTGGTCCCATTGCGATGATCGGCTCCAAGTAATGTCCTTATATTGAGCAAATGCACAGCGGAAGACTTAATTCGTACCTGAGAATAAACATGCTTTAAAGTGTCAACCAAAAGGTTGGTGAGTTCATAGATTTATCATAACAATCATTTCAATATGTTAATAGACCATAAGATTTCATAATCATAAACATAATACAATCGCAAGTGTATGTAAAGCATTCTAAGTGGTTGAGCACTTGGTAACCATACTTAACATTTAATCAACGTCGCATATTCCCTTTATTATGAAATCTCACTACACCGTACCAAGTGTAGTCACCAAAACGAAGTACTGTGCAACCGTTGAATACTGGTCGTCCAGTCCAGTTGGGGTTGTCAGGCCCGATAGATCTATCAACAGGATTCGCGTTTACAATACCCATGTAAATAGTAGTTACCAAGCTACAGGGAAATATGCCAGTGGTACAACTCAACGTAGAATATATTTTTAAGTACTTGTGTCTATTTTGTAAACATTTATAAAAGCAGCGCATGTATTCTCAGCCCAAAAATATATATTGCAAAAGCAATTAAAAAGGGAGCAAATGAAACTCACTTTTGCCTTGAAGGTATTTAATTCGACTTGGTCTCCGATAGATATCACGAACCTAACCATATATATAATATATCAACATATTTTCTTTTTAAGTAATCGTTACATATATATATACTTTTAATACTTTTAATATTTTTTTAGTCCGTAGTTAGCAGTCCGATGTTAGTGGTCCACAATTAGTTGCTTAAATAAAATAAATAAAGACCCCATCATATTCGTATTGATCAGAATTAATCTCGACCCATGGTACCATGTTGTCAAATGACGTGTTGCGTACATAAAGTACCGTGTTGTCAAATGACGTGTTGCGTACAATCATGAGGTCTTACGATTAATCTTCTCGTGTTGTTTACGGGTGATCCTAAAATATATAAAATCAAATCATAAGTAATTATATATAAAATATCATATTAATTAGAAAAGATATGATTAATTTACTTTTTCTCCAAATATTTTCGTAGCTAAACTAGCTTCGGATACCCAATCTTGTTTTAGTCGTAGTTTCTTCATTACAACTCCGTTTTTGTTGGTTCAACTTGCCACTTCCTTGGATCGAGTCAAATTTTAAGAATATGAACTGAAAATACCTTAGTTTGTATTCAAAATCATAGGTTATAGGTCAAACTTTGGTGAAACTTATGAAAGTGGTCATTTTCCATCATAAAAACAACATTTAATGATCATTTTTCTAAAAATACTTACACTTTGAGTTAAACCATGAAATTTTTACGTGTTAACATATTCATAAGAAATATCATTTTTCCAGAACATGAACTTCCAATTCAAAGTTCAAGATAGTTTTTAATTATCCAACCCAAAACAGCCCCCGGTTGCACTCCGACGACATAGATTCAGTTTTTAAGATGTTCTTTGTAAAACCAAGTTATATCTTGTTAGGTTAGCATATCATTATGATATATTACAGGTCTTGAAGTGTTTTAAAAGTCAAGTTAGAAGGATCTATTTAGTTTGCGAACAAGTTTGAAATCATTCAAACTATGTTCTTGTTGTTAAAATTTTATACCACAAAATAAGATAGCTATATGAATATGAATTGAATAAGATTATGAACAAGGTTACTACCTCAAGTTACTTGGACAAAGTTACTGCAAAAGATAAGAAATAATCTTGGAATCAAAGAGTGGTGGAGTTAGATCAAAAGGTTGGAAGTAAACTTCTTCAAATGGGTGGTTATTTTGATATGTTCTTGAAAGAGTTTTCTTATGGTGTTTAAGGCTTGTAATTGAAGCTAAATGATGGGAAAAATGCTTGAAGATGATCAAGTATGAAGTTAGGAGTATTTTGAGAGAGAAATGAGGGTGTAGGTATGAGAAAATGGAGTGAAAAAATGGTGTTCATTTATAAAAATGTTTTTAGTTTATAAAGAAAGAAAAGGATTCCTAATTTTGTTTTCTTACTAATAATTCATACTACTTGACAAATCCTAGTTACCTCATATCTAGGGCAGTAATAATGTTGATTAGGATGTTGATTTTATGTGTATATACCAATAGTAAATACGTATAGAAGCTGGGTATGATACGGGTACATATACCCTAGATATACGTATAGAAATCTTGAGGAAACGGAACGAGAATTCAAATATAGCTATCTTTTGTGAATATACTTATATTGTTTTATGTATTTAAGTCCTTAAAAAATGATTAAATACATTATATATACGATACATGTATAAGCATTATAGATTATAAGTATATATATCAAAGAATGTTACGTATAGTTATCGTTTTGAAAACTTAAGTTAGTAGTTTCAAAATATACTTATAACTCATTGTCATTAGTACACAATGAGATGTTAAACCATCCTTAGATCATGTTAAATATATATAAATACATATATATACAAAAACGTATAATTATCTTATGTTATATAGTTCGTGATATCATCGGTCATATTGGACGGTCAAACGTTGTGTAAAACTCTTTTCAAAAAACACAAGTCTTAACAATTTGGATTGCTTATCATGTTGGTATGGTTTAATTTATGCAAATATTAATCTCATAAGTATAATTTGGTCGGAAAATTCCGGGTCATTACAGTTATAGAGCTCACTTCACATATAGGTGGATTCGATGGACTTTGGTATGAGTCCAATTGGCACGGTTGTGCGTTTTGGTTGACCTCCTTTTGGCAAGGTGTACACTTGTGTGTACGTTATCACATGTATTGTGATGTGGTTGTGGATAACCCCGATGTGGTGGATTTTATAATCCCGTGACCGTGGGTTTGAGTTGGAGAAGTGAATCACGTGTAGTTCGGATTCACGATGACGCGTGTAGTTCGGTCATCTTATCAAAATGAATCTCGTGTAGTCCAGATTCATGGTGACTCGTGTAGTTCGGTCATCTTATTGAGGTAGTAATCTCGTGTGGTTTCGGATTACTAAGGCTCGTGTAGTTCGGCCAACCTCGATGTTGTGAAGATAGTAATCTCGTGTGGTTTCGGATTACTAAGGCTCGTGTAGTTCGGCCAATCTTCATTGTGGTATTTGGTTCTCGGTATTGGGTTAAGGTGTTAACCTTGTTCGTTTATATTGTTATATATTAATGTATTGTTGTGTTGTAGCTAACTCTCCGGGTGTAGCTATTTGGCGTGGTTCACATCGTCGTTGGTGAACTTATATTTTTGTTGTTGTATCTTAGCTCGTGCTTAGTGTTTGTATGGTACGCCTAGACTAGCTTGCCTTTATGCTTGGTTGTTCGGTATGCGGTATTTGATATTTGTGTGGCGTATTCATTTTATACATATATATGTATGTAGTATATTATCATTCACTAAGCGTTAGCTTACCCTCTCGTTGTTGACTCTTTTTATAGATTGCATGCGGATGGTAGCTCGGGTAAGCGCGAGGATTAGTGGACTTGCATAGTTGCTTTAGAAGATCTTGCTTTTGGATTGATTAGGATTGGGTAGCGTATCCCCAATCGCCATGCTCGGTCTTTATTTTGTGTTAAAAATCATGTGGTCGAAAACTTGTATTTTGTACGAAAGTCGTAAAACGGCCGATGTGGGCCCTGTCTCGTAAAACTCATTCTATTATTGGAACGTGTTAGTTTTAACTAATATAAATTGTTGTGAAAAGCGTTTGGTCAAAAAGTGTCGGGAAGTCGAAGATCTTTTCGCGAAAAATGGACATTTTGATCAGAACTGTCACAGGCCTTGTGCGCGCCGCGCGCAGGCAGTGGTGCGCGCCGCCACCCTTCTGTCCAGTTAAATTTTTTTTTTATTCTGCGTTTTTGGTTGGTTAACGGGTTGGGATGTTACAAGTGGTATCAGAGCATGGTCTAAGGGATTTAGGTGACTTGAGATAGGTGCCTAGACTTAGACTTGTGTGTGTGCTTAATTGTTGCGGGACTTGTCGGATTACGGGTCAGAATGGGTTATAGTTAGTGCCCTGTTTGTAGGTGGACTAACGTTTATATTAGTAATGCGGATATTATTAATATATTATTGTGTTGTGGTGTAATTCTCGCGCGTGTTTATATCGCGTAGAATTTTGTTTGTGTTTGTTTATATCATCGAACGAGGCGGTTGTTGTACTAACGAGTTGATGCGGCGTGTGTGCGTAATAAGGACTTGCAAACCTTATTAGGGGTGCAAATCGTGTCTAACAAGTGATGTACGACGAGTGTTTAGCAAGATAGGCCGGTGTTGTGTGTGTGGTTTTATACGTTCATGATCTAATCGCTTTGCATTCCTTAGAATGGCGACGGGAAGTGGGATCGAGACGAATGATTTGGAGTTTAACGCTAGAGTTGCGGCCGCCGTTGCGGAGCAAATGAGTGCGTTTCGAGAAGAAATGGATAGGAAGTATTCCGAACTTCAAAGTAGTAGCGAAATGGAGCGTTGTCTTAAGAGCTTCATGAGGACTAAACCCCCGATGTACGACGGAAAGCCGGATCCTTTGGTAAGCACAACTTGGATTTCGGACATCGAAGGGTGTTTCCGTACTATTGATTGCCCTCCCGAGAGAAAGACGAGACTCGCTACTAGTTTGTTGCGGGGTAGGGCAAGGGATTGGTTGGATAGTAAGATTGATCTTGTCGGTGGCGAAACGTTTATGGCTTTATCGTGGGACGAGTTTAAGAAGGAATTCTTCGAGGAGTTCCGAACTTCAGCCGATTTATCGGAAATAGCCGATTTATCGGAAATGCGTAATGAGTTGCGAAATTTGCAACAGGGTTCTATGGATTTGAATACTCTCAAAACGACCTTTATGGCGAAGGCTCGTTTTTGTCCGGAGTATTTAGGGAATGATCGTTTGTTGATGGGGGATTTCTATCGGACCTTGAATGATGACTTGAAAAGTAAAATTAGTCGGGGTCAAGCGAAATCGTTTTCGGAATTATTCGACTTGGCTAGAGGTTTCAAGTTGTATTCACTATCGAAAAAGGGTGAACCTTCAAGTGAGCGAAGGGTCGTTTCTTATGGTGCTCCGAGTAAGAGGGCTAAGGGTCCGAGTGTGAGCACGGGTGGTACGCGAACGGGTATGTCGGATTCTAGTGCGTCTAGAAGTTACAATTGTGGTGTGAGGGGTCACAAGTCTTGGGAATGTTCGGTACCAAAGGGTGATGGTATGGTGTACTTCAATTGCCAAAAAGAAGGACATCGTAAGTCGGAATGTCCCAAGTTAGCGGGGACGGGTGCGGCAAGGAGACGTTAAGGTACGTTTCATTTTAATAAATATGTCTTTTGATTATTTATTAAATGCTGTTTGAGTTTGAGTTGTATGCCTTTGTTGTGCATGTTATGCTATGGGTGACGTTCCTAATGGAAGTACCCTATGTTGATGTTTGATTGACAGGCGAAGGGCGTAAGACTTGGTGCAACCAAGCATTCCTTAGTATTTGGGAAATGTTTCTACCAAACCATGGAAGTGGGTTTTGGTGTTCGATTGTTAAGCGCGTGTTCGCTTTCGTGTTGAAGTTGATGAACCATGAGGTTCGTTGGGTGGATTGGAACTCGAAAAAGATCGAGTGTTTGATCTCGATGTATGTTGGTAAAGGAGTCTACGTGACGCGACATTAGGTGCCTCTTTTATACCTACTAGCGTGGTGTTCGACTCCGATTGTGTTGCGGTACACTTTTCGTTCAAAGTGTTTAAGGGTTGGTTAAAATCCTTCGTGTGCTCAAGGTTGGAGCAAGATGTGGTAATGGGTCGTGTGAGCCCAATTGTTGGTAAAGTCTACCTGTGGTAGCATTGTGCGGTTGTAAGAGTTGTGATATTGGGACGTGGTTCCAAGTGGGGGAGTTACACTCCCGCACGAGGAAGATTTAGTGTGATATTTCGGATGATGTTTTTGGTAGATCCGGAAATTTGGTCGAGACCTAGTTTGGATCGATTTGTAGTAGAGTGCAATTTCGGTTAACTTATACTTATGATATTGGATTTGTAAATTATCACTGAGGTGGTTAGTTGGTGAATCTCGTTGGGAGATAATGGACGTGTTTGGCGAGCAAGGTTAAATCCTTCGGTTAAGGGAGGTGTGTGTCGGGTTCTCTTTTGGAGAATTATTGTTTGGTACCTATGTTTGGTATAGGTGGTTCTTGCTCGATTATGGATGGTTAGTAGTCCGCTAGGGTTCACTGTAGTGTAGCAGAGCGCGATGTTGCACGACTCGGTGATTGAGGCCGAAAGTGCGTATGTGATAGATGAAGCATGACCTTCGGGGTCCGCTGACTTCATCGTGGGATTGTTGATTGATGAAGCATGACTTTCGGAGTCCGCTGACTTCACCATGGGATTGTGATTAATGAAGCATGACTTTCGGGGTCCGCTGACTTCATTATGGTATGGTTGATTGATGAAGCATGATCTTTAGGGTCCGCTGACTTCATCATGGGAGTACGTGATTGGTGGAGCATGACTTTCGGGGTCCGCTGACTTCATCATGAGCGTGGTGTTATATCAGTGAAGCATGATCTTCGGGTCCGCTGACTTCATCCGGTGTTGAGATTGGTGAAGCATGATCTTCGGGTCCGCTGACTTCATCATGGTTGTGGATCGCGTGTGTTTTCGGATTCACGATGACGCGTATAGTTCGGTCATCTTATCGGAATGAATCTCGTGTAGTTCAGATTCATGGTGACTCGTGTAGTTCGGTCATCTTATTGAGGTAGTAATCTCGTGTGGTTTCGGATTACTAAGGCTCGTGTAGTTCGGCCAACCTCGATGTTGTGGAAGTGAATCTCGTGTAGTTCGGATTCACAAATGACTCGTGTGGTTTCGGTCATTGTATTGAGGAGTGAGTCTCGTGTAGTTCGGATTCACAAATGACTCGTGTAGTTCGGTCATTCCTCTGGGATAGTGACTCTCGTGTAGTTCGGATTCACTATGGCGCGTGTAGTTCGGCCATTCCCGATTGTTGTTGTGGTGAAGGTAGTGAGTCGCGTGTATTTCTGATTCACTAAGGCGCGTATGTTTTCGGCCAGCCTTCGTGTGGTGTGATCTATTGGTTGTTTTATGCACCAATGGTGGGGTCGTAAGGACCATGTTGTGGGAACTATCAGTTGTTTATACACCGATGGTGGGGTCGTGAGGACCATGTTGTATGATTTAGTGATGCGATAGCCGTGTTTCGCTCACATGTTGTTACGGGTGTGACGATAGTCGATTTTGTACACCTTGGGATCTAGCGTTGCCATGATCATTTTGGGCGCTATCGGTTTTAACCGTTTGTTATGATGTTACGGTAGTTGCGTATTGGTCGTATTGCGCACTACAAGGGATGTTTAGTGATTGGTGTTATCCGTAAGGATTCGTTTGGTTCGGTCTTCATCGTTTCGGGTTGTTGACCTTAGGTTGAGACTTGGTTGCTTTTAGCGTTTTACTCGGTAAGGGTACGCTGAGGGATTGATATCTCGGCACGAGATTGGTTGAATTCTCCCGATATTGGGGAATGAGCATGGTTTTAGTGCTCGAATTGGTGGATTTGATAAATCGCGGGCGACGATTTAGTTTTTAAAGGAGATTCATTGGGAAGAATTGCCTAGGAAGGTCGGTAGGGACTTATGTTTGAGGACCGTGGAGTGTGGTCCGTTTGGTTAAGTGACGAGGATCACGAGGACGTGATCGATTCTAAGTGGGGGAGAGTTGTAAGACCCTAATATTTATTATACGGAAGTGTAATTATGCTACATAAAGTGCAGGAAGCATTGTGTAATTAAACAAAGCTCAGATTCTGCCCAGACATGGGTGCGCGCCGCGCACCAGCCCAGCGACAGAATTCTGTTTTTTTTCTATTTTGGGTTTAATGAGGGGCTTTTTGGTCTTTTCACTTGAGGCCGGATGTGAAGCCATATCAGCTGGTTAGATTCAATTTTGGATCACATTTAACATCCATTAACACTCTCAAATCATCTTAGAGAGAGGGAGATTTCTAGAGAGAGATTTGGGGTTTTGGAGAAGAAGGAGCTTGAATTGATCAAAGTCTCGGGTTTTAAAGTTGTTCACCTCGTTCCTAGCTACGTTTTGGTGGTTGTGGTAAGTTCTAACTCCGAATTTCATTGTTTGATTTTGATAATCAAGTTAGGGTTTGAACTTAAATTGATGAGAAACCCATTTAAACTCTTGGAGTGAGTTTAGTGATGCTAGTAATCGGGTTTGTTGTTATTGTTGGTGGATTTTGGGTTGGTGAACTAATTGGCCATGATTAGGACTTGAAATTGGGTTTAAATCACTTAAGTTAGTGATTATGGAAGTATTGAAACCCATTTAGGGTTATTTGGTTGACTAGTTTTGACTTTGGGTCAAAATTAGGGTTTAGTGATGATTATGACCCAATTGGCGATTTAATGAGGTTTATAAACTTAAAATGGATTAAGTTGAAGTATAAAACCGAGTTAAAGGTGTTTTGGTGTCAAAACTTGTAAATGGTGAGATTTTGACCTTATGGGTCAAAATTAGGGTTTATGGGCAATTTGGATATTTGTAAGTGTTTAACACTTGTGTTCGGGTTTAATTGGCGTGTTAGGACCATTCTCACTTGTGTTAGTGATTATTGGTTAATTTTGGGCGCGGTTTGTACTTGGAAGTGCATTTGGGTTGAATTTGTACTAAGTGTCAAATTGGTTTGGTTTGTAAATCCAATCTAAGTGTGTTGTTGAATTTGTGATAATGGAATAGGTACTTTCCATTGGCGAGTTGCGGTTTACTTGGAAGCATTCATCAAGGCGACAAGGTGAGTGTTAATATCCTATGTGCATATGTATGTGTAGGATGGGTGCGGGTCGGGTGAAGTGGTTCTCGGTTATAGAGCTCACTTCACATATAGGTGGATTCGATGGACTTTGGTATGAGTCCAATTGGCACGGTTGTGCATTTTGGTTGACCTCCTTTTGGCGAGGTGTACACTTGTGTGTACGTTATCACATGTATTGTGATGTGGTTGTGGATAACCCCGATGTGGTGGATTTTATAATCCCGTGACCGTGGGTTTGAGTTGGAGAAGTGAATCGCGTGTAGTTCGGATTCACGATGACGCGTGTAGTTCGGTCATCTTATCAAAATGAATCTCGTGTAGTCCGGATTCATGGTGACTCGTGTAGTTCGGTCATCTTATTGAGGTAGTAATCTCGTGTGGTTTCGGATTACTAAGGCTCGTGTAGTTCGGCCAACCTCGATGTTGTGAAGATAGTAATCTCGTGTGGTTTCGGATTACTAAGGCTCGTGTAGTTCGGCCAATCTTCATTGTGGTATTTGGTTCTCGGTATTGGGTTAAGGTGTTAACCTTGTTCGTTTATATTGTTATATATTAATGTATTGTTGTGTTGTAGCTAACCCTCCGGGTGTAGCTATTTGGCGTGGTTCACATCGTCGTTGGTGAGCTTATATTTTTGTTGTTGTATCTTAGCTCGTGCTTAGTGTTTGTACGGTACGCCTAGACTAGCTTGCCTTTATGCTTGGTTGTTCGGTATGCGGTATTTGATATTTGTGTGGCGTATTCATTTTATACATATATATGTATGTAGTATATTATCATTCACTAAGCGTTAGCTTACCCTCTCGTTGTTGACTCTTTTTATAGATTGCATGCGGATGGTGGCTCGGGTAAGCGCGAGGATTAGAGGACTTGCATAGTTGCTTTAGAAGATCTTGCTTTTGGATTGATTAGGATTGGGTAGCGTATCCCCAATCGCCATGCTCGGTCTTTATTTTGTGTTAAAAATCATGTGGTCGAAAACTTGTATTTTGTACGAAAGTCGTAAAACGGCCGATGTGGGCCCGGTCTCGTAAAACTCATTTTATTATTGGAACGTGTTAGTTTTAACTAATATAAATTGTTGTGAAAAGCGTTTGGTCTAAAAGTGTCGGGAAGTCGAAGATCTTTTCGCGAAAAATGGACATTTTGATCAGAACTGTCACAGGTCTTGTGCGCGCCGCGTACAGGCAGTGGTGCGCGCCGCGCACCCTTCTGTCCAGTTTAAAAAAAAAAAATTTATTCCGCGTTTTTGGTTGGTTAACGGGTTGGGATGTTACATGCACGCATATGGAATTTCTAACTTTTACTCACGTCTGATACAATACAATTTACCACCATGTCCACTGGTAAACAACTTGAATTCACAAATCTCCACTGTCAATCCAATTATCCAAGTCAAATTTCACGTTTCTAAGTCATTTGTATCGAAAATTTCACAATCTGTCATCAAATTCAACTCTTAACATAGTCAACATTTCGCAATTATTCCAAGCTAAGGCAACATCATTAGTCATCAGTCTAAGTCATGAGTTTATGTCCATAAAATTGTCCTTAAGTCAAGATAATATCCCATGTAACTCGTCTTATTTCCAATCATACAAAAGTCCCAATGTTCAACTCACAGTCCACTAATAGTACAGGCCACCTACTTTTTCCTTCTGCTTCCCAGAAACTCTGTGTGACTCACCATAATACACTTCTGTTGGCCAAAGTATTCTATCTCACACCAAAGAATTATGATCACTTTCGAAATAAAAAAGTGTCTTGAATTTCTCTTTTAGTGGTACATCAACTAGCCAAATATCTTCCCAAAACTTTGTAGAAGACCCATCACCAATGACCTTCGAAAAAGACTTTGCAAAGTTTATATCCAAGTTCTCGATGTTTTTTTTTGGACAAAAAAACGAGAACTTTATATAACAAAATCTTTTTTCTCCAAAAGAAAAAAAAGATAGAAAAACAAGAAATAAACATAGACATGGCTCGAAAGTAGAAAACAAGAATCTAACGACAGAGCCCTAAGAGAACGCTAACTAAATTCGAGCCAACGAAAAAAACGACAAAGAAACTAAAAATATGGAAATAATCGAATCTAACAAACAACCAAACAATGAAGACAACTACTAACAAACAAGCGAAGTAAACCCCCATTAACCGGCATCGCCATTTACATCCCTAACTTTGTCGCTAGTATTGTTGGTGTCGTTGCCATTACTCGAACTAGCCTTGAAAGAAAAGGTCGAACCATTACAAGTCTCGACATCGGTGAAAGTACCCAACGGAGGAGGACTGAAACCGCGTTTTTTAAACTCATCGAAAAAACCCCGTTTTTCTATCGATCGTCCCGAACCCGAACCCACGTACGACCACTTACAAGACTCGTTGTCTCGTAAATGAAATGAGACACTCTTACCCTTGTTAACTTTTTCTCTAAAGGTTAACTTTGCATCTCGATTTAATGACAACAACTTCTTCAACGGGCCCGACCTTTCTTGTTGAGATTGACACAAACACCACGCCCCACTTTCTTACCAACAACGAAGGTAGACGAAGTCGAACCGCAAGGATCAATAACCTTATCGCCAGAAAATTGTTCAGAAACAGGACCCAAATCAGAAACCAAAACATCCTTTACGACCTCATTTAGCTTTCTCTTTTTGTTGTCAAAACCTATCAGTTTTCCATGTTGTTACCCTATCACTTTAACAATGTATAAAATATGCTTAAACTTTAAACTCGTGAGTCATGATAGTGTATAGCTAGTTTTGACAAACACATACTTGTAGTTTTAGGTTTATGTTTATGCTTGTATATCTTTTTCCATACTAGCTATTCTAGAATTATACTTTATAATGATGATTATAATTATAATAATAGGTGTTATACCACTATTTTTCTTTTCAAAGTGTGATTCTTAATTTTCTTTTCTTTTTTCATTTGTCATTGGTTTTCTCACAAGTCATTATCATAATGCAGGAAGATTGGTATTAAAAGCGTACGTAAAATCTTTGCTTTTTGGGAGGAAAAAAAAAGGTAAAATCTTTAAATGGTAAATTGGGTTTCTTTTGAGGGTCAGAGGGTGGAGTGCTTTTATCACGTGACTGTCTAAAGGGAATCTCAATCCATCATCATCATCAGTAAATCGTGTGCAAGTAAAATGTGTTCTTGCGTGCTCTAAATTTCCATCTTTTTTGCTTTTCGCCATGTTTGCAAAAAACCATTTGTAATAATAACGATAAATGTTGTAGTGTTATGAAGTTGTGAGAGATAATATGTTAGATGTGACAGTATTGTGGGATGTAAAATCGAGTGTGATAAATGTTATGTTATGGTATTGTACTTGTAATGGGTGTTATGATAGTGTGATAAAAGATAATTTGTATGGAGTGTAAATAAATAAAAAGAAAAGGATTTAAAATTTTTTTTTGCCAATCACATACTCACTTAGACCATAGATAATGGTGACTGTGAGGTGGAGTGGTAGCACTTTTTGGGGAAAAACTGTGACTGGGCCATGACATTTTGGGAGGAGTTGTAATGGGGGGCTTTTGTAAGGGCGTTTGTGGGTGATGTGTCAAAATATGATTGGAGGTTGGGTTAAAAAGTGGTGAAAAAGGTAGAAAAAAATTAAAAAAGAAAAAAAAATCACAAACGCACATTTTTATGTCCGTGCTCGCTTGACAAACGCCCCAACACAAACACCCACAAACGCCCCATTCCGGGCGTTTGTGGGGCGTTTGTGGGCGGATTCAAGGCAACAAACGCTGCAATATCTGTGGTCTTATGCATTGCCAAAATTATCATATGCTCTCACACCACCACAACAATGAACTTGATTACAACTTCACAACGAGTATTGTGGTTGTCGTGAGACTACAACCCCACAACAAATGGTCTAACACATATTTTTAACATTGACCGTATGTCCACTAATTTTTTTAGTTGTTTCAAATTAATTGATAAAGCTAATGAGGTTAGAAATTATATCCTTTTAAATGTGTATTTAATTTAATGTATAAAAATAGATATAAAAAAAATGGATAAAAAGTAAAAGTAAAACTATATAATAATAAAAGTACACTTTTTTAATAGATTCAATTAAATTACGTATTATTTTTTAGTTGTTTCAAATTAATTGATAATAAAGCTTACGAGGTTTTGTATCCTTTTAAATGTGGAGGGGTCAGAGAGAGAGAATGGTGAGAGAAAAAAACTAGAGAGAGAGAGTACGTGAGAGAGAGAGTTTTCAAATTCATTTCGACGGGCACGACTAAAGCAAAGGGGCAATACAATGGCGACTATAGGAACCGATTCTCATGGTCAAAAGAATACCATTTGAGCTCGTTCATGTTTTTCAACTTTCCCGAATGGTTTACGGTGGCAGACATGTGGAGAACCTTCAAGAAACATGGCTCGGTTAGAGACATCTTTATTCCACAAGAAAGATTGAAGAATGCGCAAAGATTTGCTTTTGTTCGTTTTGGTGAAGTAAGGGATAAAATAAGATTACTACGGGCCTTAAGAGAAATTGCTATTGATGGAAGGCAAATAAAGGTGTTTGAAGCCTTTGATAGGGGACAGAAGCAAAAGACAGAAAAGGAGAAGGATGAACAGATGAAATCAAGTAAGGTTACCGACAACCAGTATCACCAACAAAGATGGAATACCTTTCATGATGACAGAAAATTTCGAGATGTTCTGGGTTTTAATGGGACAGATAGGACTCGTCAAAAGTTGCATGGAGAAGACTTGAGGTGTAAACTGTCTAGGAAGAATGAAGATGACCTCAGATACAAACTAAAAGAAAAAAGATAAGATAAGACTGAGTTTGGCGAGAAAATCATTAAAATAAAGGAAGACGACATTAACAGAGAGGTCCTCAAACGTGCTATCATTGGTGAAGTCAAGGACCTGGAATTGTTAGATCAAATTGATAACCTTTGTCAGGGTGAAGGTCTGCAAAATTTTGCTGTCAAATATTTAGGGGGTTTTGAGATAATGCTATTACTTGAAAACGAAGAAACGGTCGTGAACATTATTTCCAATCAAGAACATGCACTTTCAAAGTGGTTGTGCAACCTAAGGAGATGGAATGAGCGGTATACTTCACCGGATAGATTAGCTTGGTTACATATCACTGGTGTGCCGGTTACCTACTGGTCAGAAGATGTTTTCAAAGATTTAGCCAGATTATGGGGGAGTGTGTTGGATACGGAGAATTGCTCTCTACTAGAAGGGAAAAATAAAAACCTGGTCATAGGGAAAGTGCTAACAAAGCTTGGTCGATCATGCCGATATTATTAACGATGAGGTTACACATGAACTAAATGCAGGTACCCTGTACGTTCATGTGAGGGACGAAACCAATGATGTTCTGGAATTAGAAGTCGAAGATAAAGAATCTAGTGAATGGGCGTCTGAAGTAGGTAATCATTCGGATAATTCAGATAACGAATCTGATAGAGCTCCTTCAATGGAGGATTCCGACGACGAGCTTGATAGAAGGGTCGGAGAAGAAGATGATAGATAGAAGGGCAATTCAAAATTGGAAGATAAAGAGTCTGGTTACCTTGGGGACAACGTGGATTGCAATCTTGACATGTCAGAACCGGTAGAAGAAAAGTAATCAAAGATATCAATGTTCATGGGAAAAGCTCATGGCGGCTGTGTGGTAAATTACGAGGTAGCAGATGAAACGCGTGGGGCAAAGCAGGTTAATAACCCAACACGCACGCATGTATCTGGAAATAAATATCAACCTAAATGCCCAATAGACGTGGGCAGTGAAGATATTGTAAAAAAGCACCAAAGTGTGTCTGTTGGGCCTGGAGAGTCTGTTGGGCCTGTAGAGAATATAGATAGCCCAGTAAATGGGGAACATTACCTTTCCAGCCCAGAACGGGTATTAAGTGATGGAAGATCATTTGAAGTCAATCCAACAGAGATCATTAGCCCAGTTAGAGACACATATGAACAACAAAGCCCAAATAGCCGAGTAAGGGTTAGTCTAACAAAAGATCTATCTGGTAAATGCACTCGAGAAGAAAAGCTAAGTAAGGTTAGGGCTAATGAAAAGAGAAAGCCAGAGAGCAAAGGGAAAACAAAAATAAATTCGCAAGGACCAAATCGAACCAAACGTAGTTTCTGTTGGAAATCGAGCTGCAATTGGAGAGCTTCTTCACGTATAAGGTACATCAAATCCTTAGCAAGAAATCATGATCAAAGTAATCTTGCTAGCTGCAGTACCTGTGGAAACTTGAAGGAAAAAATTGAAAGGAAGGAAAGAAAAGTCGAAATAAAGGGGATCGTGAGAAGGGCAAGGAGAAAATTGATAGAAAGGGTGCATCCATATCAACCAATTCAAGTGCTAGTGTGGGGTTACAAGAGTTTGGCGAAAGAATTGGTTTAATTTGGACCAGTTCCTCCCGTCGATAGTAAGTTTACTTTCAATTATCGTGTTCTGAATTTCATTATGAAGATAATTGAAATGTCCCGTTCATATCGATTTATAAACGTTCCATATTAATTGATTTCGTTGCGAGGTTTTGACCTCTATATGAGACGTTTTTCAAAGACTGCATTCGATTTTAAAACAAACCATAACCTTTATTTTATCGATAAAGGTTTAAAAATATTACGACGATTATCAAATAATGATAATATAAAATATAGCGTTTTCACACGATTATTACATAATGGTTTACAATAATATTAGCCATCAATTTAAGTCTTCGAATGCATTTTAAACAATATTATACAAGCATGCTGACTCCAACTCTTGTCCATAAATTAGCATGCAATAGCGGAAGCTCTTAATAATCACCTGAGAATAAACATGCTTTAAACGTCAACAAAATGTTGGTGAGTTATAGGTTTAACCTATATATTTATCAAGTCGTAATAATAGACCACAAGATTTCATATTTCCATTTCTCATAAACAACATGCAATCTGCATAAAAATCATTCATATGATGAACACCTGGTAACTGACCTTAACAGGATGCATATAGAATATCCCCATCATTCCGGGACTCTCATCGGACATGATAAATCGAAGTACTAAAGCATCCGTAACTCGGATGAGGCTTGTTGGGCCACATAGATCTATCTTTAGGATTCGCGTCAATTGGTGGCAATTATAATAAACACCAATTCTTAGGCTACCAAGCTAAAAAGGAGCATATTCGGTTCGATAATTCAACATAGAATGTAATTTTGATCACTTTTGTCTATTTTGTAAAACATTTATAAAACTGCATGTATTCTCATCCCAAAAATAAAAGATTTTAAAAGTGGGACTATAACCCACTTTCACAGATTTTTCCTTCTTTGGAAATAAGACTTAGCCACTGGTCGATTCACGAACCTATAACAAATATGTACATATATATCAAAGTATGATTTGAATATATTCACAATATTTTTTATTATGTTTTTATGATTTAAGTTTGTTAAGTTAGCAGTCCTCGTTAGTAACCTACAACTAGTTGTCCACAGTTAGATGTGCTGAAATAAATCAATATATAGTATCTCGAATCAATCCATGACCCAGTGTATACAAGTCTCAGGCTAGATCATAACTCAAAGTATATATATTATTTTGGAATCAACCTCAACCCTGTATAGCTAACTCAAACATTACTGCATATAGAGTGTCTATGGTTGTTTCGAAATATATATATATATATATATATATATATATATATATATATATATATATATATATATATATATATATATATATATATATATATATATATATATATATATATATTGGTCGATATGATATGTCAAAACATTGCATACGTGTCTATGGTATCCTAAGATTTCATAATATGTATAATACAATATAAATTAGTTAGGATATGTTTAGTCTAGATTTGTTACAAAATTTTCGTAGCTAAAACTAGCAAATTTATCCAATTTTGTTTTACCCGTCATTTCTTCGTTTCAAATCCGTTTTGAGTGATTCAAGTTGCTATGGTTTCATAATGCACTGAAATTTATGAAACTAAACAGAAAAATTATAAGTTTATAGTCGGAAATACAGGTTAAAAGTCATTTTTTAAAGAGGTAGTCATTTCCGTCGAAAGAACGACATCTTGATGACCATTTTGAAAAACATACTTCCACTTTGTGTTTAAACATGATTTTTGGATATAGTATCATGTTCATATGTAATATCATTTTTCCAGAAAACAAACTTCCAATTCAAAGATTAAGATAGTTTTTATTTTTCTAACCCAAAACAGCCCCCGGTTTCGCTACGACGGCGTATGTCCGGTTTTACGGTGTTCTTCGTGTTTCCAGGTTTTAAATCATTAAGTTAGCATATCAAATAGATATAGAACATGTGTTTAGTTGATTTTAAAATTCAAGTTAGAAGGATTAACTTTGTTTGCAAACAAGTTTAGAATTAACTAAACTATGTTCTAGTGATTACAAGTTTAAATCTTCGAATAAGATAGCTTTATATGTATGAATCGAATGATGTTATGAACATCATTACTATATCAAGTTTTGTGGATAAACCTACTGGAAAATTGAAAAATAGATCTAGCTTCAAAGGATCCTTGGATGACTTGAAAGTTCTTGAAGTAGAATCATGATACGAAAACAAGTTCAAGTAAGATTTCCACTCGAAATAAGATTGTTATAGTTATAGAAATTGAATCAAAGTTTGAGTATGAGTATTACCTTGAATTAGAAAGATATCTTACTGTAAATAAGAAAGATTTCTTGAGATTGGATGATCACTTGAAATGGATTTGCAAGATTGGAAGTAAGCTAGCAAGTTTGAAAGATTTCTTGAAGTGTTCTTGAATAGTTGTTTTTATGATGATTAAAGCTTGTAATTGAAGCTAAAAGATGGTGAAAATGCTTGGAGATGATCAAGTATGATATTAGGAGTATTTTGAGAGAGAATTTGGAGTGTAAGTATGAGAAAATGGAATGAAAAAATGGGGTGAAATCATAAAAATGGGATTACTTGTTATAAAGAAAAAAAAAGATCCTTAAGTTTGTTTTTAGCTCATTAGTCATACAAGTTGTTAAATAATGGTTCCACATGTTTTTGACTCTAAGATATCTACTAAGAATGAATGATTAAAGGTGTATATACCAATAGTAAATACATCTAGAAGCTGTGTATTGTACGAGTACGAATACGGGTACATACGAGTAGAATTGTTGATGAAAATGAATGAGAATGTAATTATGAGTATTTTTGCTAAGTAGAAGTACTTTGATATGTGTTTTGAAGTCTTTAAAAAGTGTACTAATACATATTAATACACTATATGTATATACATTTTAACTGAGTCGTTAAGTCACCGTTAGTCGTTACATGTATGTGTTGTTTTGAAACCTTTAAGTTAACGATCTTGTTAAATGTAATTAATCCATTGTTATAATACTTAAATAAGATGTTAAATTGTTATGTTATCATAATAACATGGTGTATAAATATATCTTAACATCATATATGTATATGTTAAAATACTATTACAACGATAATCGTTACATATATGTCTCGTTTCGAAATCCTTAAGTTAATAGTCTTGTTTTTACATATGTAGTTCATTGTTAACACACTTAATGATTTACTTAATTATCATTTTATCATGTTAAATATAGTGTAACAATATCTTAATATGATACATATGTATTTAGTAAGACGTTATTATAACGATAATCGTTATATATATCATTTTCGAGTTTCTTAAATCAATAATCTCATTTGTTTGTATATAACTCATTGTTAACATATTTATGGAGATACTTATTTATCATAATCTCATGTTAACCATATATATATATATCCATTTATATAACATCATGTAGTTTTTACAAGTTTTTAACGTTCGTGAATCGCCGGTCAACTTGGGTGGTCAATTGTCTATATGAAACTCATTTCAAATAATCAAGTCTTAACAAGTTTGATTTCTTATCATGTTGGAAACATTTAATCATGTAAATATCAATCTCATTTAATATATATAAACATGGAAAAGTTCGGGTCACTACAGTACCTACCCGTTAAATAAATTTCGTCCCTAAATTTTAAGCTGTTGAACGTGTTGACGAATCTTTTGGAAATAGATGCGGGTATTTATTCTTCATCTGATATTCACGTTCCCAGGTGAACTCGGGTCCTCTACGAGCATTCCATTGCACCTTAACGATTGGTATTTTATTTTGCTTAAGTCTTTTAACCTCACGATCCATTATTTCGACGGGTTCTTCGATGAATTGAAGTTTTTCATTGATTTGAATTTCATCTAATGGAATAGTGAGATCTTCTTTAGTAAAACATTTCTTAAAATTCGAGACGTGAAAAGTGTTATGTACTGCCGCGAGTTGTTGTGGTAACTCAAGTCGGTAAGCTACCGATCCGACACGATCAATAATCTTGAATGGTCCAATGTACCTTGGATTTAGTTTCTCCCGTTTACCAAATCGAACAACGCCTTTCCAAGGTGAAACCTTAAGCATGACCATCTCTCCAACGTCAAATTCTATGTCTTTTCTTTTAATGTTCGCGTAACTCTTTTGTCGACTTTGGGCGGTTTTCAACCGTTGTTGAATTTGAATGATCTTCTCGGTAGTTTCTTGAATTATCTCTGGACCTGTAATCTGTCTATACCCCACTTCACTCCAACAAATTGGAGACCTGCACTTTCTACCATAGAGTGCTTCAAACGGCATCATCTCAATACTCGAATGTTAACTGTTGTTGTAGGAAAACTCTGCTAATGGTAGATGTCGATCCCAACTGTTTCCAAAATCAATAACACATGCTCGTAGCATGTCTTCAAGCGTTTGTATCGTCCTTTCGCTCTGCCCATCAATTTGTGGATGATAGGCAGTACTCATGTCTAGACGAGTCCCTAATGCTTGTTGTAACGTCTGCCAGAATCTTGAAACAAATCTGCCATCCCTATCAGAGATAATAGAGACTGGTATTCCATGTCTGGAGACAACTTCCTTCAAGTATATTCGTGCTAACTTCTCCATTTTATCATCTTCTCTCATTGGCAGAAAGTGTGCTGACTTGGTGAGACGATCGACTATTACCCAAATAGTATCATAACCACTTGCAGTCCTTGGAAATTTAGTAATGAAATCCATGGTAATGTTTTCCCATTTCCATTCTGGGATTTCAGGTTGCTGAAGTAGACCTGATGGTTTCTGATGTTCAGCTTTGACCTTAGAACATGTCAAACATTCTCCTACGTATTTAGCAATATCGGCTTTCATACCCGGCCACCAAAAGTGTTTCTTGAGATCTTTGTACATCTTTCCCGCTCCTGGATGTATTGAATATATGGTTTTATGTGCATCCTTAAGTACATTTTCTCTCACATCTCCAAACCTTGGTACCCAAATTCTTTCAGCTCTATATCGAGTTCCGTCTTCTCAAATATTAAGGTGTTTCTCCGACCCTTTGGGTATTTCATTTTTCAAATTCCCTTCTTTTACAACTCCCTGTTGCGCCTCCTTTATTTGAGTAGTAAGGTTAGTACGAATAATTATATTCATAGCTTTTACCCATATAGGTTCTCTGTCCTTTCTACTCAAAGCGTCGGCTACCACATTCGCCTTCCCTGGGTGGTAACGAATCTCGAAATCGTAATCATTCAATAACTCAATCCATCTACGCTGCCTCATGTTCAGTTGTTTCTGATTAAATATGTGTTGAAGACTTTTGTGGTTGGTATATATAATACTTTTGACCCCATATAAAAGTGCCTCCAAGTCTTTAATGCAAAAACAACCGCGCCTAATTCCAAATCATGCGTCGTATAATTCTGCTCGTGAATCTTCAATTGTCTAGACGCATAAGCAATTACCTTCGTTCGTTGCATTAATACACAACCGAGACCTTGCTTTGAGGCGTCACAATATATCACAAAATCATCATTCCTTTCAGGCAATGACAATATAGGTGCCGTAGTTAACTTTTTCTTCAACAATTGAAACGCTTTCTCCTGCTCATCCTTCCATTCGAATTTCTTCCCTTTATGCGTTAATGTAGTCAAGGGTTTTGCTATTTTGGAAAAATCTTAGATGAATCTTCTGTAGTAACCAGCTAGTCCTAAAAATTGGCATATATATTTCGGAGTTTTCGGGGTTTCCCATTTTTCAACAGTTTCAATCTTCGCCGGATCCACCTGAATACCTTCTTTGTTCACTATGTGATCGAGGAATTGAACTTCTTCCAACCAAAATGCACACTTTGAAAATTTAGCGTACAGTTTTTCTTTCCTCAACAAATCTAGCACTTTTCTCAAATGTTCTTCGTGCTCTTGATCATTCTTTGAGTAAATAAGTATGTCATCGATGAAAACTATGACAAACTTGTCAAGGTATGGTCCACACACTCGGTTTAAGAGGTCCATGAACACAGCTGGTGTGTTAGTCAACCCAAACGGCATAACCATAAACTCGTAATTACCGTAACGCATTCTGAAAGCAGTCTTCGAAATATCATCCTCCTTCACCCGCATTTGATGATACCCAGAATGTAAATCAATCTTTAAATAAACTGACGAGCCTTGTAGTTGATCAAATAAGTCGTCGATTCTCGGTAGTGGATAACGGTTCTTGATGGTAAGTTTGTTCAACTCTCGGTAGTCGATACACAACCTGAATGTACCATCCTTCTTTTTGACAAACAAAATAGGAGCTCCCCATGGTGATGTACTTGGTCGTATGAAACCACGTTCTAAAAGTTCTTGTAGTTGGCTTTGGAGTTCCTTCATTTCACTGGGTGCGAGTCTGTATGGAGCACGAGCTATTGGTGCAGCTCCTGGTACAAGATCTAATTGAAATTCCACAGATCGGTGTGGAGGTAGTCCCGGTAATTCTTTCAGAAATACATCAGGAAAATCTTTTACGACGGGAACATCATTGATGTTCTTCTATTCGGTTTGTATTTTCTCGACATGTGCTAGAATGGCATAGCAACCTTTTGTTATTAGCTTTTGCGCCTTCAAGTTACTAATAAGGTTTAGCTTCGCGTTGCTCTTTTCTCCATACACCATTAAGGGTTTTCCTTCTTCTCGTACAATGCGAATTGCATTTTTGTAACATACGATCTCTGCTCTCTCCTTTTTCAACCAGTCCATGCCAATTATCACATCAAAACTCCCTAACTCTACTGGTATAAAATCAATCTTAAATGTTTCGCTAACCAGTTTAATTTCTCGATTCCGACATATTTTATCTGTCAAAATTAATTTTGCTAATTCTAGTAAAAATTTATTATTCATAGACGTCAATGGACCACTTAATTTAGCACAAAAATCTCTACTCATATAGCTTCTATCCGCACCCGAATCAAATAAAACATAAGCAGGTTTTTCATCGATAAGAAACGTACCCGTAACAAGCTCCGGGTCTTCCTGCGCTTCTTCCGCATTAATGTTAAGAACTCTCCCACGGCTTTGCCCATTATTATTTCCCTTGTTTGAGCACGTAGTTTTGTAGTGGCCCTTCTTTCCGCATCCGAAACAAATAATGTGGGCAGTATTTGTTCTTTTAGTCACTGGTCCGAATGCTTCACACTTCGTTGCAGCATGACCCTTCCTATTACATTTGGTACATACTACTTCACAAAATTTACCCGGATGATATCCTTCACACCTATAGCATGGAATTTTCTGATTGTTGTTGTCATTGTTGTTATTGAGATTGCTATTAGGATTGATGTGGTTGTAATTGTTGTTGGGACGTTTGGTGAAGTTATTGTTGTTGGGATGCTTGTTGTAGTTGTTGTTGGGATTGCGATTGTTGTTGTTGCGATTGATGTTGCGGTTGTTGGGATAGTTGTTGCGATTGTGGTTGTGATTGTTGTTGTTGTTGTATTGGTAACTCTTGTCACTGTTTTCCTCCTACTTTCTCTTGACTTGTTTCGTGTTGGCCTCTTTAGCTGCCTGTTCTTTAATCCTTCCCTCAATCTGATTGATGAGTTTGTGAGCCATTCGACTTGCCTTTTATATGGAGGCGGGCTCGTGTGAACTCACATCTTCTTGAATCCTTTCTGGTAACCCTTTTACAAATGCGTCAATCTTCTGCTCTTCATCTTCGAACGCTCTTGGACATAATAGGCTTAACTCTGTGAATCGTCGTTCGTACGTGGTGATGTTGAAACCTTGCTTTCGTAATCCTCTAAGCTCTACCTTAAGCTTATTGACCTCGTTTCTGGGACGATACTGCTCGTTCATCAAGTGCTTGAATGCTGACCACGGTAGTGCGTAAGCAGCATCTTGTCCCACCTGCTCGAGATAGGTGTTCTACCATGTTAACGCAGTACCTATGAAGGTATGCGTAGCGTACTTGACTTTGTCTTCTTCAGTACATTTACTTATGGTAAACACCGATTCAACCTTTTCGGTCCACCGTTTTAATCCGATTGGACCCCCGGTTCCATCGAATTCCAAAGGTTTACAGGCAGTGAAAACTTTGAAGGAGCATCCTACCCGATTTCTTGTGGAATTAGCTCCACTGCTAGAACCAGAGTTATTGTTGTTATTTTGCATTGCAGCCTGCACTGCCGCTATGTTCGCAGCAAGAAAAACATGGAAGTCTTCCTCACTCATGTTCAAGTTCTGACGAGTCGTCGGTGCCATTTCCTTCAAAAATAGCCAAAAGAATTGAGTTAATCATATAGAATTTAAGAGTAGTCAATAGTATTTCGTAGCATAATATGAACTCTTTTATAAAAGCTTTTTCTTCATATTAGCGTTTTATAAGTTTTAATTCAGGTAATACCTACCCGTTAAGTTCATACTTAGTAGCTACTATACAATTCAACTACTATGATTCTATATGAAAAACTAAATACAATAATATTTCGCGTTCAAACTTTTATACAATATTTTTACAAATTTACACTACCGCTATTTTACATATAGCATGAAATATAGCACACAATAACTTTGATACAAAACAGTTGTGACAACAATCCTAGTTAATACACAAGTCGTTCAGCAAAGGCAATAAAAACACGTAATTCATAAGTCCAGAAACAAGTCATGCATTCTGGTTTTACTAAGACTACTTCCCATCCTTGGTCTTGTGGAACATAACCGTTGTGGCCATTGACAAGACAACATGTTGTAACGTCGTCAAAGGGACGAGGGTTTCGTAATGCCCAACAGCCCCGTAACAATCTAAAAACCTTGTTTCTTACCCCAACTACTGAATCCGTCACTTGTGGGAAAGTTTTATTTAAAAGTTGTAATCCGATGTTCTTTTTCTAACTTTGGTGAGAAGCGAACATCACTAACCCGTAAGCATAACATGCTTCTTTATGTTGCATGTTAGAAGCTCTTTCTAACTCACGAAGTCCTACATTGGGATATGTTGAGTCAAAATAGGTTCTTAACCCGTAGCGTAAAATTGCATTTGAGTTTTCAGCATTTAACGCTTTAAAGAAAACATGGCGTAACTTACGGTGTCCCCAATGTGATATACCCCATCTTTCAAATGAACTCCTTTTATAAACTAAGGCATGCCTGGAACGTTCTTCAAATGTTCTACAAACTAATTTTACCGTAAATAATTGTGCCGACGAATTCTGACCGACTTTAGACAAGATTTCATCAATCATGTCCCCGGGTAGGTCTTCTAAAATTTTTGGTTGTCTATCCTTAACATCCATTGTGTTTTTATACTGTAAAACAGACGAGAATTAGATTCGTAAAAGATAATAATACAAGCAATTTTCACATACAACAAGAAAAGTACAAGCACACTTATTTTACATATTTTACACCTCATGATTACAACTCTTTATTCCGACTCACTAGTTTCTTCCTCTTCGGACCTGTTTCGTTTTGCTAATTTTCTAGGGATATATGATGTTCCTCTAAAACGAGCCGTTGTTTTCACAAATGGTTTAGAAAAACCTGGTGGCTTAGAGGTTCCCGGGTTATTGTTACAACTTAAGAAATACGGGTGTTGACGATACATATAAAGTTCATCGGGGTTGGAATCAGGTTTCTCTATTTTGATGCCCTTTCCCTTATTATTTTCTTTTGATTTTTCAAATTGGGTCGAGGTAATTTCTATAACATCATCGAAATCCTCATCGGGATCCGATTCATCGAAAAATTGGTAATCTTCCCAATATTTTGCTTCCTCGGCGAAAACACCATTGACCATTATTAATTTTGGTACATTAGTTGAGGGTTTTCTTTTATTTGTCTATTTTTCAGTGGATCCTAAAATTTCCCCCTCCAGAACCTCTTCTTCCGGTTCCTCCTCTTCCGGTTCCTCTTCTTCCGGTTCCTCTTCGGGAATTTGTGAATCTTTCCAAAATATATTCGACTCTTCATTGTTATTAGGTGAGTCAATGGGATTTGTACTAGAGGTAGACATCTATCACACATTATCAAATACGTTAAGATATTAATATATCACATAATATTTACATGTTAAATATATATAGTTTTCAACAAAAAGTGTTAAGCAATCGTTTTTAAAGAAAAATATACGGTCGAAGTCCAGACTCACTAATGCATCCTACATACTTAAAACGACCCGACCCAATCCATAGGGACGAATACAATAACATATGATTACATTGCGAGGCATTTGACCTCTATATGATACGTTTTATAAACATTGCATTCTTTTGAAAAGATATACCATAAATGAATATTTAAAATTCAATGTTTTCGACATCTGATGATTTCTACATGTAGACAATCACCGTAAATAACAGTTTACAAGAATACTTCCGTTGACAATGCAGTCAAAATAAATACACGGTGATGATTTTGTGAATGCAATGCTTCCTCGAATAAAACATGTATGACTCCATGCACATGGTTTCTCTAACATATATTCAAACAGCGGAAGACTTCTAGGAACCTGAGAATAAACATGCTTTAAACGTCAACATAAAGTTGGTGAGATATAGGTTTAATGCTAGCAGCGTTATAAATATAGACCACAAGATTTCATATACATAAACGTTTTAATAAAAATATTCTAAGTGGTTGAGCACTTGATAACCATACTTAACATTTAATCAACGTCGCATATTCCCTTTATTATGAAATCTCACTACACTGTACCAAGTGTAGTCACCGAAACGAAGTACTGTGCAACCGTTGAATACTGGTCGTCCAGTCCGGTTGGGGTTGTCAGGCCCGATAGATCTATCAACAGGATTCGCGTTTACAATACCACATGTAAATAGTAGTTACCAAGTTACAGGGAAGTATGCCAGTGGTACAACTCAACGTAGAATATATTTTTTTATCACTTGTGTCCATAACGTAAATCATAAAATGCATGTATTCTCATCCCGAAATATTTAGAGTTTAAAAGTGGGACTATATACTCACTTTTGCCTTGAAGGTATTTAACTCGACTTGGTCTCCGATAGATATCACGAACCTAACCATATATATATAATATATCAACATATTTTCTTTTCAAGTAATCGTTACATATATATATACATACTTATAATACTTTTAATATTTTCTTAGTCCGTAGTTAGCAGTCCGATGTTAGTGGTCCACAATTAGTTGCTCAATAAAATAAATAAAGACCCCATCGTATTCGTATTGATCAGAATTAATCTCGACCCGTGGTACCATGTTGTCAAATGACGTGTTGCGTACATAAAGTACCGTGTTGTCAAATGACGTGTTGCGTACAATCATGAGGTCTTATGATTAATCTTTTCGTGTTGTTTACAGGTGGTCCTGAAATATATAAAATCAAATCATAAGTAATTATATATAAAATATCATATTAATTAGAAAAGATATGATTAATTTACTTTATCTCTAAATATTTTCGTAGCTAAACTAGCTTCGGATACCCAATCTTGTTTTAGTCGTAGTTTCTTCATTACAACTCCGTTTTTGTTGGTTCAACTTGCCACTTCCTTGGATCGAGTCAAATTTTAAGAATATGAACTGAAAATACCTTAGTTTGTATTCAAAATCACAGGTTATAGGTCAAACTTTATTAAAACTTATGAAAGTGATCATTTTCCATCATAAAAATAACATTTAATGATCATTTTTCTAAAAATACTTACACTTTGAGTTAAACCATGAAATTTTTATGTGTTAACATATTCATAAGAAATATCATTTTTCCATAATATGAACTTCCAATTCAAAGTTCAAGATGGTTTTTAATTATCCAACCCAAAACAGACCCCGGTTGCACTCCGACGACGTAAATTCAGTTTTAAAGTGTTCTTTGTAAAATCAAGTTATATCTTGTTAAGTTAGTATATCATTATGATATATTACAGGTATTGAAGTGTTTTAAAAGTTAATTTAGAAGGATCTATTTAGTTTGCAAACAAGTTTGAAATCATTCAAACTATGTTCTTGTTGTTAAAATTTTACAACATAAAATAAGATAGCTATATAATTATGAATCGAACAAGATTATGAACAAGGTTACTACCTCAAGTTACTTGGACAAAGTTACTGTAAGAGATAAGAAAAAATCTTGGAATCAAAGAGTGGGGGAGTTAGATCAAAAGGTTGGAAGTATACTTCTTCAAATGGGTGGTTATTTTGATATGTTCTTGAAAGAGTTTTCTTATGGTGTTTAAGGCTTGTAATTGAAGCTAAATGATGGGGAAAATGCTTGGAGATGATCAAGTATGAAGTTAGGAGTATTTTGAGAGAGAAATGAGGGTGTAGGTATGAGAAAATGGAGTGAAGAAATGGTGTTCATTCATAAAAACGTTTTTAGTTTATAAAGAAAGAAAAGGATTCCTAATTTTGTTTTCTTACTAATAATTCATGCTACTTGACAAATCCTAGTTACCTCATATCCAGGGCAGTAATAATGTTGATTAGGATGTTGATTTGATGTGTATATACCAATAGTAAATACATATAGAAGCTGGGTATGATACGGGTACATATACCGTAGATATACGTATAGAAATCTTGAGGAAACGGAATGAGAATTCAAATATAGCTATCTTTTGTGAATATAATTATATTGTTTTATGTATTTAAGTCCTTAAAAAGTGATTAAATACATTATATATACGATACATGTATAAGCATTATAGGTTATAAGTATATATATCAAAGAATGTTACGTATAGTTATCGTTTTGAAATCTTAAGTTAGTAGTTTCAAAATATACTTATAACTCATTGTCATTAGTACACAATGAGATGTTAAACCATCCTTAGATCATGTTAAATATATATAAATACATATATATACACAAACGTATAATTATCGTATGTTATATAGTTCGTGATATCATCGGTTAAATTGGACGGTCAAACGTTGTGTAAAACTCTTTTCAAAAACACAAGTCTCAAAAATTTGGATTTCTTATCATGTTGGTAAGGTTTAATTTATGTAAATATTAATCTCATAAGTATAAAACGATTGGAAAAATCCGGGTCGTTACAGTACCTACCCGTTAAATAAATTTCGTCCCGAAATTTGAATGGGATGGTCATGGCTGACAATAAGTATGTTTTCGTGACGTATACGAGTTGGAAATTAGAGTTTTATTATCATCAAGTAATATTGATAAAGCAATTTGATTTTTGTGAAGAGTACGAGTGAGGCTATTACCAAAGGGTGAAATGAGTAGGTATAGATTCGTCATATCTTTTGACGTAGATAGGATTGATTTCCAAGTTTAAGAGATTTGGAGTAAAATCTTCATAATGAGATTTGATTCTTCGATAATCAAGGAAATTAGAATCCACTTTAAATGCGATCATCTATTTTGATTGCTCTGTCGGATCTTTTACTATAAATCCACCTCCCTTCATTTCCTTACAACTCATACCTTCTATTCTTCCTCCCTCAATTCATACTTTAAAACATTTATCAGTATGCTTCATCCAGTACTGATCCTGGATATACTCTTAACTTTCATCCCTGTCATTCTTCTTTTTCATCTACCTCCGGAGGATTTTATTTATTTCTACTATTACCTTGGGGTTATAGTATTGTTAATTCTCCCGTGCCTTTACGTTGCAATACGTATTGATATACACGGTTTGTAATTTATTTGTTGTTGTCGAGCTTTATATTTTCTTTTATATTCAACAGTTCCATACTTCTGTTTCCTCTTCCCGACTTCGAGTCAAGCGAATAATGGTCCGGAATTCGTAGGTATGGATTTTGAAATAAACATAGTTAATGTTCTAAGAAGGAAATAGTAATTGCACGATCTTGATTTGGTAAGTTACCAGAATGTCCGAAAAGATAGAATTATCAAGGAGATATGTTCTTAATATGTTTGGAGATTGGGTAGAATGTAAGAGTTGTGTAACATGGCACATGATGACGTTATGATCTGTGAATCATTATGTTCCATTTAGAAACTCAGCATGAATTACTGTAATATAATCACGTTGATCAAGTGTCATTATATTATACTAATTCATGCTTCAGTTTCCAACACTACTTTAAAACATTCATATTTTAAACTCGATTTTTTTAGAATTTAGAAACTAACACAGTTTCTTTTATGTTGTAACGCAAATATTGTGAAGAGATAAATGATTTTTGATGAGGATAGTTGGGAATATATCTTCAGGAATATCGGAGATATTTATAATGAAAAATACGATGATATCTTAGAATATCTAAGATCAGGGAATGACGCGGAAAATTTGTCTGTGAAGGTTTAGAATAAGGAGTAAGGTTTACTAACGGTTTCAGTAGACACTGAATCATTTTAATCCTTTGAAGGTAGATTTCGTCATTGTGATTTGTCCACGACCTCCTTTATACTTTGCTCAATCCGTTTTCCAGTACCAAATTTGTCGTTCGAGCTTTTCCAATTTATTATTCTTTATTGTCAAACTTCTGACCGTAATTGTTGTCTACTGTCTTTACCACTTTGTCAGTCTTTTCCAAAACTTAATAGCACTAATTCGTAGACTGGAGCATTTTTCAGAAACTTCACATTTGAAATATGTAATTCTTGGGGATAGACGTTGTATATATATATATAACTGCCGAAATAGAAATGCTGCGAGATTTCAAAATACCAATTGTTGATTCCGCCAAAGGGGTAACGAGTTGCTGGTACATCTGCTGATAATGTCGTGGAATATAAAAGGTTCCCTGGTAAGAAAAGGGTAATCGTATGTATTACAGGTTATAATAAGGCTACTTCGAATGGAAAGTCGAGGTTGACTTGCTGAAAATGTGACAAAATTTGCTATTTTGAAAAGAAATCGCAAAGTTATTTTTGCTAATAAATGCTAAAAGATTTAACGCGGATACGTGTTAAATTATGTCCTTGGTTTCGAGAGCTTTTCAGGTGCAAGACTGCGGGTAATGTGTGGTTGGATCATCATCTCGATTGTCCATTATTTGAAGTGTCTTCAGGAATTTCGAAGGGTTTGATCATAGATTGTAATCGTTAATATACATATGATGTTTTAGGACTTTGAATGATACAAATATTTTTCTGGGTTCCAAGAATCGAATGATGTTCTAGCATAGTTTTGAAGTCAAAGTATAGTTTTGAAAGATGTAAGAGTCCTAAGAGTGATGTCTTCTGTTAAGTCTTGACTTGGATTTCGTTTTGTCGTAATCAAATTTGGATGAGAATGGTTGTTTTAATTTCTATGAAAGAATGTATATTATTGTGAAGGTAGTGAGTATAGTTGATGATTGTTGAATCAGAGTCGAAGAATATAATCATATTAATTGTGAATTTATATATCTCTCGGGTATTACCTACCCGTTAAAAAAAAAATTCACAAGTAATGTTTTGTACCAGAGAATTTTATTACAATCTTTATGAAAATATATGTACATATATATCTTCTTCAGATGTAATCATGAATTTAATAAGTCAATATAATATTAGACTCATTTGATTTTCGGTTTGAGCTAGAATAAGTAATCTCTAAAACGATTAGGAACCACATATTCTTCACAGAATATTAATAAAGTTATGGATCAATACTTCATTATTTATTCTTATATATATTTCCTTAGTGAATCATGCTGATACTCATTGAACTCTTGCTAACTTCGCAAGATATGAATGTTGTTTCCCAGTAAGCTTCGAGTACATTGAAGATGAAAGTGTAAAATCAAACATATTATTGAATAATACACTTGGTTTATTATAAAACGAAATTCATTGAATTGAAACAGGGATTGTAGTTAACGATGATTAAGTTGCGGATGAAGGACGTACATCATTGCATATTTGTAATATGAATTTAAACGACTAGTATCTACCCTTTTTCAATTCATACTTAATAGCTTAGTACGAAAAGATTTATTTTGGTTTCCGAATTCATATATATAAAATATTTATATAAATTCTTCAGAAGAATGAGTTAATACTTCATAACTCGTTGATGCAATATACGCGTTATTGATGATGTCCACGGTGATTCTTGAACTGGTGGAGCTTGTGATGTTAAAGTTGCTGACGATTCTAACGATGTTGACAGCACTGACTGTGTTGGTGAGGCTAAGGGTACTGCTGATGCTGTTGGTAAAACAAGTCTAGCTTGTACCTTACGCAACATTCTTGTTAGGGTTTCTACTCTTCCTTTTATCATTTCTGTCCACTCATCTGATATATGGTTAAGGCAGAAATAGGTAATCTCTATGTCTTTAGAGATTACATAATCACCATAGAATGTTTCTCCGATGAAGTTATGAATCAATACTTCATCGTTTGTTGTTGTTGGTACTTCTTGGTATCTATGGTGCGTGTGACGTTGATATCCGAGGTACGGATGGTGATATTGAGGCGTGTGATGCGGATGTGATTGTTGGTGGTGGTAATGATCCTGTTGATGTTGATGATGGTGATAACGTTGATGCTGGTGATGCTACTGGTGCTTAGGGTATTGAGGCTTGCGATGTTGATGTTATTGACGGTATTGGTTATGCTGCTGA
Source organism: Rutidosis leptorrhynchoides (assembly GCF_046630445.1). Classification (NCBI taxonomy): domain Eukaryota; kingdom Viridiplantae; phylum Streptophyta; class Magnoliopsida; order Asterales; family Asteraceae; genus Rutidosis; species Rutidosis leptorrhynchoides. The sequence goes on along the minus strand of NC_092342.1, from coordinate 39,776,303 downwards.
TGCTGTTGATGGTGTTTGTAACCTTCGTACCGTATTCTCCAAAGCCACTACCCGAGTGCGAAGCTCGTTGACTTCTTCTATTACACCGGGGTGATTGTCGGTTCGGACGAGCGGATAAATAAAATCTAGAATTTGATGTAGCATATAATCGTGACGAGATACTCTAGAAATGAGAGAGAAAATGGTTTCTCGAACAGGTTCGCCGGTAAGTGCTTCAGGTTCATCGTCAAGAGGGCAATTTGGTGGATGGAAGGGATCACATTCTTCTTGTCTCCAATGATTGAGGAGGCTACGAACCCATCCCCAATCCATCCAAAATAGATGATGACTGATTGGTTGATCCATTCCGGTCACACTCCTTTCGGAGCTTGAGTGGTATTCCATATCGGAATCCGAGGGACTTCAACTAGTGACGAGTTCCATTTCGTATGATTGAATAAAGGATTTTTCGATATGAAATGATTTTCCGACTATCGGGTGGTATTCTAATTATATAGAATATCCACATATATAGAACAAAAGATCTCATAGATTACGGATGGATTTACGGAATATGTCAGACAAAGTTTACAGTAACAGATACGCGTAGATATGAATTAGCAAATACGCTAAGATATGAATTTTGTCTATACACCATTCGTGCAATGAATGCAGTAAGACGCGTTTAGACTTAAGATGATAAGCAGGTAATTTCCTACAGATGATAAGTAGATGATTTTCGACACAAAATGATAAGCAAAATTTTGACATGCAGACACGGTCGAAGTCCAGACTCACTAATGCAACCTAACGAATTATTAGTTAGACACACTAATGCAGACCTGGTTCGCTAAGACCACCGCTCTGATACCACATGAAACGACCCGACCCAATCCATAGGGACGAATACAATAACATATGATTACATCGCGAGGCATTTGACCTCTATATGATACGTTTTATAAACATTGCATTCTTTTGAAAAGATATACCATAAATGAATATTTAAAATTCAATGTTTTCGACATCTGATGATTTCTACATGTAGACAATCACCGTAAATAACAGTTTACAAGAATACTTCCGTTGACAATGCAGTCAAAATAAATACACGGTGATGATTTTGTGAATGCAATGCTTCCTCGAATAAAACATGTATGACTCCATGCACATGGTTTCTCTAACATATATTCAAACAGCGAAAGACTTCTAGGAACCTGAGAATAAACATGCTTTAAACGTCAACATAAAGTTGGTGAGATATAGGTTTAATGCTAGCAGCGTTATAAATATAGACCACAAGATTTCATATACATAAATGTTTTAATAAAAATATTCTAAGTGGTTGAGCACTTGATAACCATACTTAACATTTAATCAACGTCGCATATTCCGTTTATTATGAAATCTCACTACACTGTACCAAGTGTAGTCACCGAAACGAAGTACTGTGCAACCGTTGAATACTGGTCGTCCAGTCCGGTTGGGGTTGTCAGGCCCGATAGATCTATCAACAGGATTCGCGTTTACAATACCACATGTAAATAGTAGTTACCAAGCTACAGGGAAGTATGCCAGTGGTACAACTCAACGTAGAATATATTTTTTTATCACTTGTGTCCATAACGTAAATTATAAAATGCATGTATTCTCATCCCGAAATATTTAGAGTTTAAAAGTGGGACTATATACTCACTTTTGCCTTGAAGGTATTTAACTCGACTTGGTCTCCGATAGATATCACGAACCTAACCATATATATATAATATATCAACATATTTTCTTTTCAAGTAATCGTTACATATATATATACATACTTATAATACTTTTAATATTTTCTTAGTCCGTAGTTAGCAGTCCGATGTTAGTGGTCCACAATTAGTTGCTCAATAAAATAAATAAAGACCCCATCGTATTCGTATTGATTAGAATTAATCTCGACCCATGGTACCATGTTGTCAAATGACGTGTTGCGTACATAAAGTACCGTGTTGTCAAATGACGTGTTGCGTACAATCATGAGGTCTTATGATTAATCTTTTCGTGTTGTTTACAGGTGGTCCTGAAATATATAAAATCAAATCATAAGTAATTATATATAAAATATCATATTAATTAGAAAAGATATGATTAATTTACTTTATCTCCAAATATTTTCGTAGCTAAACTAGCTTCGGATACCCAATCTTGTTTTAGTCGTAGTTTCTTCATTACAACTCCGTTTTTGTTGGTTCAACTTGCCACTTCCTTGGATCGAGTCAAATTTTAAGAATATGAACTGAAAATACCTTAGTTTGTATTCAAAATCACAGGTTATAGGTCAAACTTTAGTAAAACTTATGAAAGTGATCATTTTCCATCATAAAAATAACATTTAATGATCATTTTTCTAAAAATACTTACACTTTGAGTTAAACCATGAAATTTTTATGTGTTAACATATTCATAAGAAATATCATTTTTCCAGAATATGAACTTCCAATTCAAAGTTCAAGATGGTTTTTAATTATCCAACCCAAAACAGACCCCGGTTGCACTCCGACGACGTAAATTCAGTTTTAAGGTGTTCTTTGTAAAATCAAGTTATATCTTGTTAAGTTAGCATATCATTATGATATATTACAGGTCTTGAAGTGTTTTAAAAGTTAAGTTAGAAGGATCTATTTAGTTTGCAAACAAGTTTGAAATCATTCAAACTATGTTCTTGTTGTTAAAATTTTACAACATAAAATAAGATAGCTATATAATTATGAATCAAACAAGATTATGAACAAGGTTACTACCTCAAGTTACTTGGACAAAGTTACTGTAAGAGATAAGAAAAAATCTTGGAATCAAAGAGTGGTGGAGTTAGATCAAAAGGTTGGAAGTATACTTCTTCAAATGGGTGGTTATTTTGATATGTTCTTGAAAGAGTTTTCTTATGGTGTTTAAGGCTTGTAATTGAAGCTAAATGATGGGGAAAATGCTTGGAGATGATCAAGTATGAAGTTAGGAGTATTTTGAGAGAGAAATGAGGGTGTAGGTATGAGAAAATGGAGTGAAGAAATGGTGTTCATTCATAAAAACGTTTTTAGTTTATAAAGAAAGAAAAGGATTCCTAATTTTGTTTTCTTACTAATAATTCATGCTACTTGACAAATCCTAGTTACCTCATATCCATGGCAGTAATAATATTGATTAGGATGTTGATTTGATGTGTATATACCAATAGTAAATACATATAGAAGCTGGGTATGATACGGGTACATATACCCTAGATATACGTATAGAAATCTTGAGGAAACGGAATGAGAATTCAAATATAGCTATCTTTTGTGAATATACTTATATTGTTTTATGTATTTAAGTCCTTAAAAAGTGATTAAATACATTATATATACGATACATGTATAAGCATTATAGGTTATAAGTATATATATCAAAGAATGTTACGTATAGTTATCGTTTTGAAATCTTAAGTTAGTAGTTTCAAAATATACTTATAACTCATTGTCATTAGTACACAATGAGATGTTAAACCATCCTTAGATCATGTTAAATATATATAAATACATATATATACATAAACGTATAATTATCGTATGTTATATAGTTCGTGATATCATCGGTTAAATTGGACGGTCAAACGTTGTGTAAAACTCTTTTCAAAAACACAAGTCTCAAAAATTTGGATTTCTTATCATGTTGGTAAGGTTTAATTTATGTAAATATTAATCTCATAAGTATAAAACGATTGGAAAAATCCGGGTCGTTACAATACTCGATAAGACACACTAATGTAAATTTCTGGTTCTCTAAGAGCAACGCTCGGATACCAACTGAAATGTTCCGTTCATATCGATTTATAAACGTTCCATATTAATTGATTTCGTTGCGAGGTTTTGACCTCTATATGAGACGTTTTTCAAAGACTGCATTCGATTTTAAAACAAACCATAACCTTTATTTTATCGATAAAGGTTTAAAAATATTACGACGATTATCAAATAATGATAATCTAAAATATAGTGTTTTCACACGATTATTACATAATGGTTTACAATAATATTACACATCAATTTAAGTCTTCGAATGCAGTTTTTAAACAATATTATACAAGCATGCTGATGACGTGACCCGTCCTAATCCATCCGGACGAAGTCCATATCGATTATAAGCGATTCACAACAGTTGATTACATCGTGAGGTACTTGACCTCTATATGATACATTTTAAAAACATTGCATTCGTTTTTGAAAAGACAATCTTTCATTTACATCGAAAGTTGACGGCATGCATACCATTTTATAATATATCTAACTATAATTGACTTAATAATAATCTTGATGAACTCAACGAATCGAATGCAACGTCTTTTGAAATATGTCATGAATGACTCCAAGTAATATCTTTAAAATGAGCAATTGCACAGCGGAAGACTTCTTTCATACCTGAGAATAAACATGCTTTAAAGTGTCAACCAAAAGGTTGGTGAGTTCATTAGTTTATCATAAACATTCATTTCCATCATTTTAATAGACCACAAGATTTTCATTTCTCATAAATGTACGTCCCATGCATAGAGACAAAAATATCATTCATATGGATTGAACACCTGGTAACCGACATTAACAAGATGCATATAAGAATATCCCCTATCATTTCGGGAAATCCTTCGGACATGATAAAAACCAATTCGAAGTACTAAAGCATCCAGTACTTTGGATGTGGTTTGTTAGGCCCAATAGATCTATCTTTAGGATTCGCGTCAATTAGTAGATCGGTTTACTAATTCTTAGGCTACCAAGTAAAAGGGGCATATTCGGCTTCGATCATTCAACCATATAATGTAGTTTCGATTACTTGTGTCTATTTCGTAAAATATTTATAAAAATTGCGCATGTATTCTCAACCCAAAAATATAAAGGGTAAAAAGGCAAATGAAACTCACAATACTGTATTTTGTAGTAAAAATACATATGACGGCATTAAACAACTGAACAATGCAGGGATGGCCTCGGATTCACGAACCTATATCATTTGTATATATATTAATACACATAATCATAATTGAATAAGTTTATATATATATATATATATATATATATATATATATATATATATATATATATATATATATATAATTTACTAATTATATCATTTTTATATTAATAATATTTATACGTCTCATATATTCATTTTGTATATAAAACTAGTAAGATTGTTATATGTATTAAATGTATTTTTATATATGTATATATCATTGGTTTGTTAAAAATAGTAATTTTAGTAATACTACGATTATCTTAATATTGATAAAAATGATAATAATCATAATACTTAATATTACTAAATAAGGTATTATTGTTAATGATTATATTAATGATATTAATAATGATAGTTATAATAATAACTGTAAAATATTAATTTATCGATTAATGATACTTATAATAATAATTTTAGTAATTACCTATTAGTAGTACTCATGATAATATAAATAATATTACTTATAACGATAATAATCATAATAATGACTATGGTACTTATAATGATAATTATAATACTAATAATAGTTATAATTTTAGTAATAATAATAATAATATTGATAATAATAATAACCATAATTTCTACAGTAATAATACTTTTACTAATAATAATATTAGTGCTATTAATAATACTTGTGATACTCTTAATACTGATAATAATAATAACAATACTCATAATCATAATAATACTTATACTAGTAATAAAATGATAAAGTTACATATTTAAACGATGATAATAATATTAGTTATAACATTAATAATATTTGTAATCATATTTGTAATTATAATCATAATAATAATAAATGATAATCAATACTTAGCTTAGTAATAATAATAATAATAATCATAATTGTAATGATAATAATAATAATTGATAACTAAAACTTATATTACTAATTATAATAACAAGGATAATTATAATACAAGTATTACTATCAATAATTAATAATAACAATAATAATAATGATAATAATTTTAAAAGAAATAAAGGGACTACCTTAAAAAGCTCAAAAAAATATCAAACCGCCCATGCCGGGACTCGAACCCGCGACCTTCCGTATACCCAACACGCCACCAAACCAACAGAGCTGCCTCACTTATCTGTTTTATCTCTAATCCTAATTCTATTAAACCCGTTTTATTCTGCTTATCTTCATCTCCTTCATCCATTGAAATTAGATCGAACCAGGGGTTAAAGTTAACAAAAAAAAAAAAATGAGTTGCGTTATTAGTTTTAGAAAAAAAATAGATTCAAAATCACGTAACTAATGCTTAATTGAATTCGAAATAATTAAAAAAATATATATATAAAAAGCTGCTGTGCAGCGTACGAACACAAAAAAAAAAAATTGATTTTGATTTTGAACGCGTTTTAGTTATAGATTTCTACATGAAATATCTTTAACACCATCTATAGAATGTACGAGTATCATCAATTGAACCTCAATTGTACCAGATTACTCGAATTCGTTCGAAGAATAATGTTTGACTTTTGGAAACCAACACTTTGACTCGTGAATTCAAACTCAATTTGAAAAATTAGAAGTTCAAACTTTGCAGGAAGTTTACTTAGATAATTCCTAACGTTTCTACATTTATGGATTTTTAAAATTGATTCATAATTGAAGTATGACTAAAAATTGTTTGAACAGAGATGTTATTCGAGCTGTAAAAAAAAAATTTACTTTAACAAAAATCAACAATCACGGGCAGTTTTGATTTGATAATGGTTGTGTAAAGATGAATGGTTTTCTCCAATAGTGGGATTAAATTGTTTGCTTTATACAGAAAATTGATTCTGCGGATATAACAAATCAGAAGAAGAGAACAAGCAAAAAAAATATAAAAATAATTTAACAGATAACGACTGGTAACAGCTTTGTACCAACTCGTGAATTAATTTCCAATAATCTGGTTTAAGAGTACCAATCACATACAGTTAGACAAGGATGTAACACTGCATTTGGTTTTAATATCGTACAAATGATTTTATTTACTTTTATTAATTAATAATTATAATTATATTTATAATAATAATACACTTCATTTTATAAATAATAATAGAAATCTATTGTATTATCAATTATATTATTATTAAAGATAATGAATATAATATCTTTAAAATTCATAATAATAATATTATTTATCATAATATAATACTAATAATAATAATAATGCTAATAGTATTAATATTAATAATAATATTATAACAAATTATGTATATCAAATTCGTACCTATAGATTATGTATTTAAATTATTATCACTAGTATTGACCTTTATATTAGAAGTAGTAACAATATTATTTTAACGACTATAGTTATACTTGTATTATATATATATATACACATGTATTATTACTTATGTAATATTTATTATTCATATAATATATCATATAATAACTTTTATTGATTAATTATTATTTCTAAGAGATATATATATATATATATATATATATATATATATATATATATATATATATATATATATATATATATATTACAATATATTAGAAATCTTATATATTTATATATAGATTCACTTCTCATGATTACTTAATGATTCTATTTTATTATCTTATATATTAACTCAAGTGATTATATTATATTTTATTAATTCAAAATATTATACATATACATTTTTATTTATATATATATATATACATATATACATACAGCTGTTCGTGAATCGTCGAGGATGGTCAAAGATTTAAGTGTATCCATGTAAACAGTTCAAAGATTTTGAGATGCAATTAAATAGACTTTGCTTATCATGTCGAATTCATAATAAATTAATTTTAAATTTGGTCAAAAATTCCCAGGTCGTCACAGTGCCTACCCGTTAAAGAAATTTCGTCCCAAAATTTGAGTGAGGTCGTCATGACTAACAATAGAAATGTTTTCATGACGAATATGAGTCGATAAATTGAGTTTTATTACTATAGAGTAATATGAATAAGACAATTCGATTACTCGAAGAGTACGATTGAAGCTATCACTAAATGGTGAAATGAGAAAGACTAGTTTCATCATAACTTTTGACTAATCATGGTTGAATTTAGAAAATAAGATGTATCTTAACTTTTGACGTTGTCTTGGTTGAATTCCGGAATTCAAGGGATTTAAAGAAAATCTTCGAAATCTAAAAGATTTGATTCTTCAACGAATAAGGAAATTAAGATCTCTATAATTAGATACGGTGATCTGCCTCGATTACTCTATCTGATATTTCCATTATAAATTAAACTCTTCCGTTCCATCATATCTCACTATTCCCATACTTTCTTTCTTAGTTCATACATCCAAAAGATTGTGAAAATGCTTAATCCAGTTCTAATACTTGATATTTTTCTAATTATCATTTCCGTCATCCTTCTTTCCAATCTTCTGCCAGAGAAATCTGTTTACTTCTACTATTACCTTGGGTGATACTATTCTTAATTATACCGTGTCTTTATATTGCTATTCTTATTAATATCCATGGTTTGTGACCTCCGTGTTGTTTTTGGGCTTTATATTTTGGATCTCTTTGCCTTTTTATTATCCTCTCGACCTCTAGTAAAGCGAGTAACGGTCCAGAATTCGTAAGTATGGAATTTTGAATGAACTTAATGTTCTAAACAAGAAAGAACAAAATCGCACGATTTGATTTGTCAAATTACCAGAATCACTAAGAATAGAACTATCAAGAATATACTTTCTTGATATGTTCAGAAGTTAAGCAGAATGAAAGAGTTATGTAACATGGCACATGATGACGTTATGATCTGTGAATCATCACGTTCCATTTAAAAACTCAGCATGACTTACTGTAATATAATCACGTTGATCAAGTGTCATTATATTATACTAACTCATGCATCAGTTCCCAACATTACTTCAATAACATTCATATTTTAAATTCGAATTTTTCATAATTTTAGAAACTAAAATAGTTTCCTTTTATGATAAATCACGAATAGTGTGGAGAGATAATTAATATCGGACGAGAATTTTTATGAAGATATCTTCAGAAATATTGAGGATATTTATAGGGAAAGATACGATGATATCTTAGAATTTCAGAATCAAATTGTGATGAAGAAATTCATTCACGATGATTTAGAGTGGTCAAGGAGTAAGGTATTCGCTAAAGATTTCATCAGAAACAGAATCATCTGGATTCTTTATGTACAAGTTTAGTCCTTGTAATTTGTTCAGAGTCACCTTCATGGTTTGTTCAATCCGATTTCCAGTTCCAACTTCTTTTTTGAGCTTTGCCAACATACTATTCTTTATCTTTATACCATCGACGGTTAAGGTCATGTACAGTTTTTGCTGCTGTATTCAGCTTGTACAGTTTTTGCTGCTGTATTCAGCTTGTATAGTTTTTGCTGCTGTATTCAGCTTTTTCAGAATTTGGAGTATTGATTTGTAGACTGTGCTTTTCAAAATTTCAGAGTGGAAGATCATAATTCTAAGAGATAAGGATTATATGTATACTTATAACTGTTGATGTAGACATGCTGCGAGATTTCAAAATACTGATTTGCTAATTCCCGGTAGTTGGTATTGTAATTCTCGTTATAAGATGTAAATGAGTAAATGATAGGGTTTCACTGAATATAGTGATTTTTCGAAAAGTCAAAGATCAACGGGGTTGTTGGTAAATTTACTGCTAATGTGATGAGATATAAACGGTTTCCCGGTATCGGTGACGAAAGACAACTTATATATCAGGGTTATAATAAGCTAATCCGAGTGAAAAGTCGAAGTTGACTTGTTGGAGCTGTGACAAAATTGGCTAATTTGGAAAGGGATTGCAAAGTTATTTTGGGTAATAATAACACTAAAGGAATTAACACCGCTATGTGTTAAACGTTTACTCAGTTTCCTAGATTTTTCAGGTGCATAACTATATGCACAAAACTTTTCTCTCGTAGATGAAGTGTGGTTGGTTCATCCTCTCGATTTAGGTGTTTTCAAGATTCGTGAAAGGTTTGAACGCAGATTGTAATCGTCAAGATACAATTGAGGTTTAAGATGAAATCAAGTGGCAAACTTGAAGAAATGTTTAGTTTCATATGTTATAATCAATATTTTAATTCATTTTAATTGTCCAATGTTGGTAGTCCACAGTTAGCAGTCCACAGTCACTAACTCAATAATTCATATATAGTTTATAATATTCGAATTAATTAATACGTATCGTGACCCGTGTACATGTCTCAGACTAGATCACAACTCAAAGTATATATATTATTATAGAATCAACCTCAACCCTGTATAGAGAACTCGATCATTACTGCATATAGAGTATCTATCGTTATTCCAAATAATATATATATATATATATATATATATATATATATATATATATATATATATATATATATATATATATATATATATATATATATATGCGTCGATATGATATGTCAAAACCTTGTATACGTGTCCCGATATTTAAAGTGCGTAAAATAAATACAGAAATTAAGTAACGATAAATAAAATGCCTAAAGTAAATAACAGATATTAAATGACAATAAATAAAATGCGTAAAGTAAATAACAGAAATTAAATGACGATAAATAAAATTGCGATAATTAAATTGCGATAAATAAACTGCGATAAATAAAATGTAATCAGTTAGCTAGGAATAGTTAGCTAGGATTTTGTTAGCGTGGATTCTTAACAAAATTTTCTCATGGTTAATTTGTTTGTTTCTAACAAATTTTTATTTTTTGTCCAATGTTTTCTTCATTATGCCACTTGTTGGATTCTGATAGATCAAAATCCAAATATAAAAATGAATGAAAATGGTTACTCTGTGGTGAACGGATTCGTATAGCTGTGGGTGTAAGTAGGATAGTAAATGACTGTTGAATCAGATTCGAAGAATGTACAGTGTAATTGTTTAATGTGGAATCTAAATATTCCTCGGGTATTACCTACCCGTTAAAATATTTTCACCATTAATAGTTTGTACAAAAGAATTTACAATTACAATCTTTATGAAAATATATATACATATATATTTTCTTCAGATGTAATTATGGATTTAATGAGTCAATTTGATATTAAACTCATTTGATTTTCGGTTTGAGCTAGAATAAATAATCTCTAAAACTTTTAGAAACCACATATTCTTCGCAGAATATTTCTTCAATGAAGTTATGAATTAATACTTCATCGTTCATTTTTGTAGGTACTCCTTGGTATCTATGGTGCGTATGACGTTGATGTTCGTGTGACAGATTGTGAAGTTGAGGTTTGTGATGCAGTTGTTGTTGGTGGTACTGGTTATGCTGATGGTGCTGCTGCTGGTATTTGTAACCTTTGCACCATATTCTCCAAAGCCACTACCCGAGCGCTGTGACAACCCGGAAATTTCCAACCAAATTTAAACTTTATCTTTATATTATTTCGACACGATAAGCAAAGTTTGTTAAGTTAAATCTCAAGAATTTTAAATTGTGTTCATACATTCATTATAACCTCGACCAAATTCCGACGATTCACGAACCGTTATATATAAATAAATATGTATATATATGTATATATATATATTCTAACTTGAGAATTTTAATAAAGTATTAAACGTATAATACTTTACATGAACGTATTTGTTTCAATATGTTTATCGATGGAATTAGAAGATAATATCAAATGATTGATTTATCAGATACATTATGATATGATTACGGGTCTATGTTATGAGGTCCACTGTGATTTAAGAAATCTATTCTTTTTGACAACATTCGGAAAATGGTAAAGTGATTTATAAGTAAGAACGTGAAGTGTAAATAACTTAGATGTTGGATATCGACAAGTTAAGTAACTCGACATTTTTCATTAAGATGATTTCATACGTTTATTTAACCTTTGAACTTTATCTCATGCTTCACCAACAAACTGTAATTTAAAAACTTGAAACCTATTATGAATATATATGATTCTACTATTCTAAAACATTTTATGATATAACGATTTCCATTATTTTAACCTTTAAACAAAATGATTCTTAAAAATATATTTGGTTTTGGAAAACAAAATTATTATATTTATTTGATTTAGTTTCAAAAGTACAAAAACGTTTTCAGTTTAAAAAGAACTTTATTATAAAAACGTATATAACTTTTATAAATATCTAGAACCACTTTTGACAACTCATTACTTAACCAGTATGATAAAGATAACGATATTTATATTTTATTAAATATATATAATGATTTAAATTAATATTATATATATTTATACGCGTATTATACGTACATAGTTTTATACTTTTACTATATTTAAACTTTACCTTTACTTTATTTTTACTTTACTTTAACTTTAATAATTCACTTTAATAATTCATACTTTAATAATTCACTTTAATAATTCATACTTTAATAATTCACTTTAATAATTCATACTTTAATAATTCACTTTAATAATTCATACTTTAATAATTCACTTTAATAATTCAAAAATCTATTATAAATAGAATTCAATAGGTTTCATTATTTCATAGAAACTTGAAAATATTTTTCTCTAAAGTCTCTCAATCGATTTACATATATATATTTACTCCGTATTATTTCAAGATATTATTAGTATACATAAAATATTACGTCAGAGTGCTGTCCGAGTGATTTCGAAATTGTTTTTCGAGTGGGATTGGATTAAGAAAATTATGGGTTATAGCTATGGAGGTGATTGGGTATGGTTCATGGGTATGCTCGTGAGGTCAATATAGTGTTTATCATCTCCGTTGCATCTACGTACCTTTCCTGCAATATTGAATCTCAATATTGATACGTGAGTACTCATAATTTAACTTTTACATACTAATAGTGTATCCCTGACTAGTGCTCGAGTATATAGGATTATGCATGTTTGTACTTTTGATATTGCCTTTAGTTAGGTTATGTTGAATCCTGAATTAGTTATATATGCGACTGAGATAAGGTATAAGATATGCATGTCGTTGGAAAGCTAGCAAAAAATTAAGAACTTTTCATTTAGATATCGAATGATTTTGATGAACGGATTTGAATTTATAGTCCATCGAATTTTTGTATTATTATTAAAAATGATTATTATTATCGTCGTTATTTTTGTCGTTCTAGTTTTATCTTATTATTATTATTATTATCTTTATCAATAAAAGGATTTATCATTAAAAAAATTGTTATTTTTTTTATTACTATCGTTATTATCGTTAAATTTATAATTAGTATTATTATTATTATCCAATTATTATTATTATTATTATTATTGGTATTATTATTATTATTATCATTATTAATATATATATCATTATTTAAAAATGGTTATTGTTATTGTTAATATTATTATTACTATATTATCATTAAGATAATTATTAGTATTATCGTTAATAATGTTATAGTAACTATCATTATTAATATTAGTGTAATTAAAACAAATATTTGTAACACCTAATTATTTTGATTACTATTATTATCATTATTACGAACACGATATAAAAGACGATTAAAAGCAATTAAACGAAACGATTAGGAAATAATGGGTAAGAGTATCATGATGAAATTAAAATATTATAAGATATTGATTTAGATAAAATTATCGTTCTTATTATTTTTATCATTACTATTATTATTAAAATTATCGTTAGTATTAAAACTATCATTTTAACAAAAATTATCATTTTAATAGAAATTTCATTGTTACTATAAAATATCATTATTATTATTATTTTAAATAGAATTATTATTTTAAAGATAATATTAAAAATTATCGTAAATATTAAAGTTATCATAATTAGAATTATTGTTTTATCATAATATCATCTTAGTAATTATAAATATTGATATTTTTATAATAATAATTATTATTACAAAATAATACAACTTTTACTTACTATCATTATAGATATTATTTTATCAAATAAATATTTGATACAAACATATTTTACTACGTGTAATAACTTACTTTAATAATACCTATCATATTATCTTTATAATATTAAATGAACCCTATAAATTTTATTACTTAATATATATAAAAGTATATTTTATTATATAAATATAATATAAAATTTTATTTATTAATAAATAAATTATATTATTTACTCTAATAAATCTTTTAAAAATATTTAAAAATATAAAACGACGATATTTAAACTATATATTAATCATGTATAGATTTTTGGAAATTATTTTGAGTTAAATTTACTTTTGTTGACTTTTGCATATTAGTCTCGAGCATTAGGATTGTGGTACACTATGACTTGACCTAATTTGTTAGACAAATATTGACCAACACATAAATATATATAATTAATTTAGGTTCGTGAATCCGAGGCCAACCTTGCACTTGTTCAATGACGTTATATGTATTTTTACTACGAAATACAGTATGGTGAGTCTCATTTGCCTTTTTTACCCTTTATATTTTTGGGACTGAGAATACATGCACTTTTATAAATGTTTGATGAAATAGACACAAGTAATTGAAACTACATTCTATGGTTGAATTATCGAAATTGAATATGCCCCTTTTTATTAAAGTCTGGTAATCTAAGAATTAGGGAACAGACAACCTAATTGACGCGAATCCTAAAGATAGATCTATTGGGCCTAACAAACCCCATCCAAAGTACCGGATGCTTTAGTACTTCGAAATTTATATCATTTCCGAAGGAGGATCCCGGAATGATAGGGGATATTCTTATATGTATCTTGTTAATGTCGGTTACCAGGTGTTCACCATATGAATGATTATTTTTTTGTCTCTATGCATGGGACGTACATTTATGAGAACTGGAAATGAAATTCTTGTGGTCTATTAAAATGATGGAAATAAATGATTATGATAAACTAATGAACTCACCAACCTTTTGGTTGACACTTTAAAGCATGTTTATTCTCAGGTGTTAAAGAAATCTTCCGCTGTGCATTTGCTCATTTTAAAGATATTACTTGGAGTCTTTCATAGCATATTTCGAAGAACGTTGCATTCGAGTCATTGAGTTCATCAAAGATTATTATTAAATCAATTTATAGTTGGATAGTGGATATTATGAAATGGTATGCATGCCTGTCAATTTTTGATGTAAAGAAAGATTGTATTTTAAAAACGAATGCAATGTTTGTAAAATGTATCATATAGAGGTCAAATACCTCGCAATGTAATCAACTATTGTGTATCGTTTATAATGTATATGAACGGGTCCTTTCAGTTGGTATCAGAGCGGTGGTCTTATCGAACCATGTCTGCATTAGTGTGTCTAACTGATAAGTCGTTAGGATGCATTAGTGAGTCTGGACTTCGACCGTGTCTGCATGTCAAAAGTTTTGCTTATCATTTCTAGTCGGAAATCATCTGCTTATCATCCATAGGAAATTACCTGCTTATTATTATTAGTCTAGACACGTCTTGCTACATTAATTGCATGAGTAGTGTATAGACAAAATTCATATCTTAGCGTATCTGCTAAATCATATCTTATCGTATCTGTTACTTTAAACTTTGCCTGACATATCCCGCAAATTCCTCCGTAATCTATGAAATCTTTTGATCTCTATATATAGATATCCTATGTAAATAGAATACCACCCGATAGCAGAAAAATCATTTTATATCAAAAATCCTTTATCCAATCGTACGAAATGGAATTTGTCATCAGTTCAAGTCACTCGGATTCCGAAATGGAATCTCACTCAAGCTCCGAAAGCAGTGTGACTGGAATGGATCAACCAATCAGTCATCACCTATTCTGGATGAATTAGGGATGGGTTCGTAGCCTCCTCAATAATTGGAAACAAGAAGAAGGCGATCCTTTCCATCCACCACATTGCCCTCTTGGCGAAGAACCTGAAGCACTTACCGGCGAACCTGTTCGAGACACCATTTTCTCTCTCATTTCCAGGGTATCTCGTCACGATTATATACTACATCAAATTCTAGATTTTATTTATCCTCTCGTTCCGACCGACAATCATCCTGGAATAATAGAAGAAGTCAACGAACTTCACGCTCGGGTAGTGGCTTTGGAGAATATGGTGCAGAGATTACAAACATCAGCAGCAGCACCAACAGCATAACCAGTACCACCATCATCAATGCCAACAGTACCATTACCACCTCCAACCACAACCGCGTTGTAAACCTCAACTTCACAATCTGTCCCACTAGCATCAACGTCATACGCACCATAGATACCAAGGAGTACCAACAACAATAACTGACGAAGCATTATTTCATAACTTCATTGGAGAAACATTCCGCGGCGATTATATAATCTCTAAAGTCTTAGAGATTATCTAATCTAGCACTAACCATAAATCAGTTAAGCGAACCAAAATGATAGAAGGAAGAGTAGAAACCCTGACAAAAATGGTGTGTGATTAACAAGTTAAACTTGTTTTACCAACAGCATCAACAGTACCGTCAACGTCACCAGCATCGTCAGAATCAACAACACCTATAATATCACAAACTCCGTCAGTTCAAGAATCACTGTGGACATCATTACGAATCAATAACGTGTATATTGTATCAACAAGTTATGAAGAATTAACTCATTCCCTCTGAAGAAATTATATATATATTTTATATATATATATATATTTTGAAATAAAAAAATAAATCTTTCCGTGCTAAGCTATTGTGTGTGAATCTTAACTACTCGGTTAATTCATATTACAAATGTGCAATAATGTACGTCCCTCGCCCGCGACTTAACCATCGTTAACTACAATCTCTGTCTCAATTCAATAAATTTCAATTCCTAATAAATCAAGTATATATTTGATTTTACACTTCATCATTGATGTAACCGAAACTTTTCAGATAACATCATTCGTACTTTGCGAAGTTCACAAGAATTTAACGAAAACCAACATCACATCTCAACAAATAAAGAAGTATTGATTCATAATTTCAATATTATTGAAGAAATACTTATGTAACCTCTAAAACCTTCAAGGAATTATTCAATTCTAGTTCCAACCGTAAATCGAATGAGTTTAATTTAGTATTAACTCATTAAAATCTATGTTACATCTGAGGAGAATATATACATATATATTTTCATAAAGACTATAATAAAATTCTTATGTACAAAATATTAATTGTGAAAATTTTTTAACGGGTAGGTAATACCCGAGAGATATATATAAATTCACAATTAATATGTTATATTCTTCGAATCAGATTAAGCAAATTATCAATTATACTTCCTACTTTCACAATAATATACATTCTTTCATAGAAATCAAAACAACCATACTCATTCAAACCCAACTACATATTCTGATTTTAAAATCTCAGAATTCAATTCGAGATATAACCGGTACCATCACTTTGAGATTCCTACATCTTTCAAAGCTATACTTTGACTTCAAAAGTGTGTTAGAACATCAAATGTATACAAACAATTACAATCTGTGTTCAAACCCTTCGAAAATCTCTGAAGACACTTCAAATAATGAGCAATCGAGATGATGATCCAACCACATATTACCCACAGTTATGTACTTAAAAAGCTCTCGAAACTAAAGTCATAATTCAACACATATCTGTGTCAGATCTTTTGGCATTTATTAGCAAAAAATAACCTTGCAATTCCTTTGCAAAGTAGCAAATTATATCACAGCTCCAGCAAGACAACTTCGATTTTTTCATTCGGAGTAGCCTTATCATAATTTTGATATATGTGATTACCCTTTTGTTACCGGAGAACCTTTCATATTCCACCACATTAGCAATAAACTTACCAACAACTTCACTGATCTTGGGCATTCCGAAGAATCTTTATATTTATTGAAACCTCATCATTTACTCATCTGCCTCTTGTAACGAGAATTGCCATACAAATCATTGGGAATTAGCAATCAGTATTTTGAAATCTCACAGCATGTTGACGCCAACAGTTATACATAACGTCTATTTCCAAGGCTTACATACTTCGAATGTGATGTTTCTGAAAAACAATCTGAACCGCGAACTAGTTCTCGAAATGCTGATGAAGCAACAAAAACTGTAAACGACCTTAGCAGTAAAAAGTTTGATGATAAAGATTAGTGTATTAAAAAAGCTCAGAAATAGAGAAGTTTTGGAACTGGAAAACGGATTGAGCAAAGTATGAAGGAGGCTGTGGACAAATCACAAAGACTGAACCTGCCTTCAAAGAATCCAAATGATTCAGTGTCTGCTGAAGTCATTAATGAATACCTTGCTCCTGACACTAAACCCTTACAGACAATATTCTTCATCATCCTCTGATATTAGAAATTCTAAGATATCATCGTATCTTTCATTATATTTAACCTCCATATTTCTGAAGATATTTCCATAACTATTCTTATCTGGAATCATTTATCTCTTTGCGCTATCTGTATTACATCAAAAAGGAAACTGTTTAGTTCCTATACTCTGTAAACCTTTGAGTTTAAAATATGAATGTTTTTGAAGTAGTGTTGGAAACTGAAGCATGAGTTAGTATAATATAATGACACTTGATCAACGTGATTATATTACAGTAATTCATGCTGAGTTTCTAAATGGAACGTGAAGATTCACAGATCATAACATCATCATGTGCCATGTTATACGACTCTTGTATTCTATTTAACCTCTAAAATATCAAGAAAATATTTCTTGATGATTCGGCCTTTTCCAAGGTATTCTAGTAATTTGACAAGTCAAGATCGTGCCATCACAATTTCATTCCTAGAACATTAACAATGTTCATTCTGAAATTCATATCTATGAATTCTGGACCATTACAAGCGGTGCTTAATCGCAAGAAGAAGAAACGAAAGGACAAAACTCCGAAATAGAAATTGGGGTATAAATTGCAGCAAATAAAAGAGAGCATTAACTGTGGATGACAATGATTATAGAAGATAGAAACGGAGACTTTAAAATATAAGGGAAGATATAAAGCCCAACGACAAACCAAAAATTATAAACCATATATATCGATGCATATAGCAATATAAAGACACGGGAGAACTAGAAACACTATAAATCCAAGAGTATAGTAGAAGTAAATAGATTCTTCCGGCAGTAGATGAAAAAGAAGAATGACCGATATGAAAGTTATAAGTATATCGAGAATCAGAACTGGATGGAGCATATTGATGAACACTTTAAAATATGAGTTGAGGGGGAAAGAATAGAAGGTGATCAAACATGACTAGGAACTTAGAAATTAACAGATTTAACTCACACAATGACGGAATAAGTGAATCAAACCCTCTAGTAAATAGGTTAAACTTTTTGGGATTAATTTAGTCATACCATAACTAAATCAAGTGTGATTAGATCAACACCTAGAGCTATTATTCACTACCTGGGTGATTTGGGTTGAGAGAGAATCGGAGGAGCTCACCAGATCTGAGTGTGTGTAACAAATGAGAGGCTTAATCTAAAATGAAGAACATAAGACTTTATATACCTCTGCTGTTGACTCACCCGTACGATTCATCCATCACACATACGAGTTGGCTTCATCAACCGTACGGGTGATCACTCACTCGTGTCTTCTCATTTAGGTTGTAATTGTGACTTAGCTCAGTATCAACCGTGCGTATGAGCCTATCAGCCGTACGAGTGAGGCTTCACTCGGACGTCTGACTAAGTCTAACATAGTCAAACATCCAAATCTCATTCCTGCAGTTGCTGTAACCACATACAAACACGGATAGGATAATAACGAACAATCATGGTGGCCTGTAAACTGTTGTACCTGCAATGGACATGGGTAGATGTCTAGGGACTTGCATAAAATGCATCAACAGAAGGTGTGAGTTGTAAGAAAATGAAGGAGGTGAATTTATAAGAAAATCTCTGACAGAACAATTAAAATGGATGATCGCATTTAAAGCGGATCCTAATTCCTTTTGTTAACGGAGAATCAAATCTTATTACAAAGATTTTCTTCAAATCCCTTGAAATCTGGAAATCAATCATATCTACGTCAAATGATAAGATGAATCTACACTTACTCATTTCACTCTTCTATGTTAGCTTCATTCGTACTCTTCATATAAATGGATTGTTTATCCAAATTATTCGCTGATGATAAAACTCTAATTTTCAGCCTGTATACATCATGAAAACATACTTATTATCATTCACGACCTTTCCACTCAAATTTCGGGACGAAATTTCTTTAACGGGTAGGTACTGTGACAACCCGGAAATTTCCAACCAAATTTAAACTTTATCTTTATATTATTTCGACACGATAAGCAAAGTTTGTTAAGTTAAATCTCAAGAATTTTAAATTGTGTTCATACATTCATTATAACCTCGACCAAATTCCGACGATTCACGAACCGTTATATATAAATAAATATGTATATATATGTATATATATATATATATTATAACTTGAGAATATTAATAAGGTATTAAACGTATAATACTTTACATGAACGTATTTGTTTCAATATGTTTATCGATGGAATTAGAAGATAATATCAAATGATTGATTTATCATATACATTATGATATGATTACGGGTCTATGTTATGAGGTCCACTGTGATTTAAGAAATCTATTCTTTTTGACAACATTCGGAAAATGGTAAAGTGATTTATAAGTAAGAACGTGATGTGTAAATAACTTAGATGTTGGATATCGACAAGTTAAGTAACTCGACATTTTTCATTAAGATGATTTCATACGTTTATTTAACCTTTGAACTTTATCTCATGCTTCACCAACAAACTGTAATTTAAAAACTTGAAACCTATTATGAATATATATGATTCTACTTTTCTAAAACATTTTATGATATAACAATTTCCATTATTTTAACCTTTAAACAAATTGATTCTTAAAAATATATTTGGTTTTGGAAAACAAAATTATTATATTTATTTGATTTAGTTTCAAACGTACAAAAACATTTTGAGTTTAAAAAGAACTTTATTATTAAAACGTATATAACTTTTATAAATATCTAGAACCACTTTTGACAACTCATTACTTAACCAGTATGATAAAGATAACGATATTTATATTTTATTAAATATATATAAGGATTTAAATTAATATTATATATATTTATACGCGTATTATACGTACATAGTTTTATACTTTTACTATACTTAAACTTTACCTTTACTTTATTTTTACTTTACTTTAACTTTAATAATTCACTTTAATAATTCATACTTTAATAATTCACTTTAATAATTCATACTTTAATAATTCACTTTAATAATTCATACTTTAATAATTCACTTTAATAATTCAAAAATCTATTATAAATAGAATTCAATAGGTTTCATTATTTCATAGAAACTTAAAATATTTTTCTCTAAAGTCTCTCAATCGATTTACATATATATATTTACTCCGTATTATTTCAAGATATTATTAGTATACATAAAATATTACGTCAGAGTGCTGTCCGAGTGATTTTGAAATTGTTTTTCGAGTGGGATTGGATTAAGGAAATTATGGGTTATAGCTATGGAGGTGATTGGGTATGGTTCATGGGTATGCTTGTGAGGTCAATATAGTGTTTATCATCTCCGTTGCGTCTACGTACCTTTCCTGCAATATTGAATCTCAATATTGATACGTGAGTACTCATAATTTAACTTTTACATACTAATAGTGTATCCCTGACTAGTGCTCGAGTATATAGGATTATGCATGTTTGTACTTTTGATATTGCCTTTAGTTAGGTTATGTTGAATCCTGAATTAGTTATATATGCAACTGAGATAAGGTATAAGATATGCATGTCGTTGGAAAGTTAGCAAAAAATTAAGAACTTTTCATTTAGATATTGAATGATTTCGATGAACGGATTTGAAGTTATAGTCCATCGAATTTTTGTATTATTATTAAAAATGATTATTATTATCGTCGTTATTATTGTCGTTCTAGTTTTATCTTATTATTATTATTACTATCTTTATCAATAAAAGGATTTATCATTAAAAAAATTGTTATTTTTTTTTATTACTATCGTTATTATCGTTAAAGTTATAATTAGTATTATTATTATTATCCAATTATTATTATTATTATTATTATTATTATCATTATTAATATATATATCATTATTAAAAAATAGTTATTGTTAATATTATTATTACTATATTATCATTAAGATAATTATTAGTATTATCGTTAATAATGTTATAGTAACTATCATTATTAATATTAGTGTAATTAAAACAAATATTTGTAACACCTAATTATTTTGATTACTATTATTATCATTATTACGAACACGATATAAAAGACGATTAAAAGCAATTAAACGAAACGATTAGGAAATAATGGGTAAGAGTATCATGATGAAATTAAAATATTATAAGATATTGATTTAGATAATATTATCGTTCTTATTATTTTTATCATTACTATTATTATTAAAATTATCGTTAGTATTAAAACTATCATTTTAACAAAAATTATCATTTTAATAGAAATGTCATTGTTACTATAAAATATCATTATTATTATTATTTTAAATAGAATTATTATTTTAAAGATAATATTAAAAATTATCGTAAATATTAAAGTTATCATAATTAGAATTATCGTTTTATCATAATATCATCTTAGTAATTATAAATATTGATATTTTTATAATAATAATTATTATTACAAAATAATACAACTTTTACTTACTATCATTATAGATATTATTTTATCAAATAAATATTTGATACAAACATATTTTACTACGTGTAATAACTTACTTTAATAATACCTATCATATTATCTTTATAATATTAAATGAACCCTATAAATTTTATTACTTAATATATATAAAAGTATATTTTATTATATAAATATAATATAAAATTTTATTTATTAATAAATAAATTATATTATTTACTCTAATAAATCTTTATAATTATCATTCATATGGATTGAACACCTGGTAACCGACATTAACAAGATGCATATAAGAATATCCCCTATCATTCTGTGAAATCCTTCAGACATGATAAAAACGAATTCGAAGTACTAAAGCATCCGGTACTTTGGATGGGGTTTGTTAGGCCCAATAGATCTATCTTTAGGATTCGTGTCAATTAGTAGATCGGTTTACTAATTCTTAGGCTACCAAGCAAAAGGGGCATATTCGGCTTCGATCATTCAACCATATAATGTAGTTTCGATTACTTGTGTCTATTTCGTAAAACATTTATAAAAATTGCGCATGTATTCTCAGCCTAAAAATATAAAGGGTAAAAAGGTAAATGAAACTCACAATACTGTATTTTGTAGTAAAAATACATATGATGGCATTAAACAACTGAACAATGCAGGGTTGGCCTCGGATTCACGAACCTATATCATTTGTATATATATTAATACACATAATCATAATTGAATAAGTTTATATATATATATATATATATATATATATATATATATATATATATATATATATATATATATATATATATATATATATATATATATATATATATATATATAATTTACTAATTATATCATTTTTATATTAATAATATTTATACGTCTCATATATTCATTTTGTATATAAAACTAGTAAGATTGTTATATGTATTAAATGTATTTTTATATATGTATATATCATTGGTTTGTTAAAAATAGTAATTTTAGTAATACTACGATTATCTTAATATTGATAAATATGATAATAATCATAATACTTAATATTACTAAATAAGGTATTATTGTTAATGATTATATTAATGATATTAATAATGATAGTTATAATAATAACTGTAAAATATTAATTTATCGATTAATGATACTTATAATAATGATTTTAGTAATTACCTATTAGTAATACTCATGATAATATAAATAATATTACTTATAACGATAATAATCATAATAATGACTATGGTACCTATAATGATAATTATAATACTAATAATAGTTATAATTTTAGTAATAATAATAATAATATTGATAATAATAATAACCATAATTTCTACAGTAATAATACTTTTACTAATAATAATATTAGTGCTATTAATAATACTTGTGATACTCTTAATACTGATAATAATAATAATACTCATAATCATAACAATACTAATAATACTTATACTAGTAATAAAATGATAAAGTTACATATTTAAACGATGATAATAATATTAGTTATAACATTAATAATATTTGTAATCATATTTGTAATTATAATCATAATAATAATAAATGATAATCAATACTTAGCTTAGTAGTAATAATAATAATAATAATAATAATAATAATAATAATAATAATAATAATAATCATAATTGTAATGATAATAATAATAATTGAAAACTAAAACTTATATTACTAATTATAATAACAAGGATAATTATAATACAAGTATTACTATCAATAATTAATAATAACAATAATAATAACAATAATAATAATGATAATAATTTTAAAAGAAATAAAGGGACTACCTTAAAAAGCTCCAAAAAAATATCAAACCACCCATGCCGGGACTCGAACCCGCGACCTTCCGTATACCCAACACGTCACCAAACCAACAGAACTGCCTCACTTATCTGTTTTATCTCTAATCCTAATTCTATTAAACCCGTTTTATTCTGCTTATCTTCATCTCCTTCATCCATTGAAATTAGATCGAACCAGGGGTTAAAGTTAACAAAAAAAAAATGAGTTGCGTTATTAGTGTTAGAAAAAAAAATAGATTCAAAATCACATAACTAATGCTTAATTGATTTCGAAATAATTAAAAATATATATATAAAAAGCTGCTGTGCAGCGTATGAACACAAAAAAAATAAATTTTTGATTTTGATTTTGAACGCGTTTTAGTTATAGATTTCTACATGAAATATCTTTAACACCATCTATAGAATGTATGAGTATCATCAATTTAACCTCAATTGTACCAGATTACTCGAATTTGTTCCAAGAACAATGTTTGACTTTTGGAAACCAACACTTTGACTCGTGAATTCAAACTCAATTTGAAAAATTAGAAGTTCAAACTTTGCAGGAAGTTTATTAGATAATTCCTAACGTTTCTACATTTATGGATTTGTAAAATTGATTCGTAATTGAAGTATGACTAAAAAGTGTTTGAACAGAGATGTTATTCGAGCTGTAAAAAAAATATATTTTGCTTTAACAAAAATCAACAATCAAGGGCAGTTTTGATTTGATAATGGTTGTGTAAAGATGAATGGTTTTCTCCAATAGTGGGATTAAATTGTTTGCTTTATACAGAAAATTGATTCTGCGGATATAACAAATCAGAAGAAGAGAACAAGCAAAAAAAATATAAAAATAATTTAACAGATAACGACTGGTAACAGCTTTGTACCAACTCGTGAATTAATTTCCAATAATCAGGTTTAAGAGTACCAATCACATATAGTTAGACAAGGATGTAACACTGCATTTGGTTTTAATATCGTACAAATGATTTTATTTACTTTTATTAATTAATAATTATAATTATAATAATAATACACTTCATTTTATAAATAATAATAGAAATCTATTGTATTATCAATTATATTATTATTAAAGATAATGAATATAATATCTTTAAAATTAATAATAATAATAATATTATTTATCATAATATAATACTAATACTAATAATAATGCTAATAGTATTAATATTAATAATAATATTATAACAAATTATGTACATCCAATTCGTACCTATAGATTATGTATTTAAATTATTATCACTAGTATTTGAAAGGACCCGTCCTAATCCATCTGAACGAAGTCCATATCGATTACAAACGATTCACAATAGTTGATTACATCGCGAGGTACTTGACCTCTATATGATACATTTTACAAACATTGCTTTCATTTTTAAAAGACAAAACTTTCATTACATCTAAAGTTGACGGCATGCATAACATTTCATAATATATCTAAACTATAAATGACTTGATAATAATCTTGATGAAATCGACGACTTGAATGCAACGTCTTTTGAAATATGTCATGAATGACTCCAAGTAATGTCTCTAAAATGAGCAAATGCACAGCGGAAGATTTCTTTCATACCTGAGAATAAACATGCTTTCAAGTGTCAACCAAAAGGTTAGTGAGTTCATTAGTTTAACATAATTAATCATTTCATAATTTTAATAGACCACAAGATTTCATATTTCCATTTCTCATAAACATACATCCCATGCATAGAGACAAAAATATCATTCATATGGATTGAACACCTGGTAACTGACATTCACAATATGTATATAAGAATATCCCCATCATTCCGGGATCCTCCTTCGGACATGATATAATTTCGAAGTACTAAAGCATCCGGTACTTTGGATGGGGCTTGTTGGGCCCGATAGATCTATCTTTAGAGTTCGCGTCAATTAGGGTGTCTGTTCCCTAATTCTTAGATTACCAGACTTAATAAAAAGGGGCAGATTCAGTTTCGATCATTCAACCATAGAACGTAATTTCGATTACTTGTGTCTATTTCGTAAAACAGTTATAAAAGTTGCGCATGTATTCTCAGCTCAAAAATATAAAGGGTAAAAAGGTAAATGAAACTCACCTAATGTATTTTGTAGTAAAAATACATATGACGACATTAAACAACTGAACATAGCAGGGTTGGCCTTGGATTCACGAACCTATATCAGTTGTGTAT
This sequence comes from Rutidosis leptorrhynchoides, assembly GCF_046630445.1. Lineage (NCBI taxonomy): Eukaryota > Viridiplantae > Streptophyta > Magnoliopsida > Asterales > Asteraceae > Rutidosis > Rutidosis leptorrhynchoides. Next base: position 39,749,711 of record NC_092342.1, on the reverse strand, counting down.
TCATTAATATATATAATCATAAACGAATAAATGTATATATTATTATTAGTGATATAATTTTTATATTAATAGCTTATATATTTCATTATTTAATTAAATGTTTTCATTTTGTATATAAAAGTATTAATATGGTTAAGTTATGTATAATAAATATACTTTTAGTAATATTTATATTAATTTTAATAATAACAGTGTTCATTAATGATAATCATATTAATGAAAAAGATAGCATTAAAATTAATACTTGTGTCCATATTAATACTACTAAATATTATAAAATAATACAAGTACTAATATTAATGAAAATAATAATAATTTTTATCATTCTCATGATATTAATAATATTTATAATCATATTGGTACTACTAATATTAATATTAAGGATGTTACTAATAATACTTCTAATAATATTAATACTGATAAAATACAAGTATTAATGATAACAATATCTAACTTTATTAATGATAACATTAATGATAGTATTAATATTAATAATAATGATAATAATAATTATGAATATGATAATGATACTAATTTTAATGATCAATATAACAAGTTGTATAATGATAGTAATATTAAAATTTACATTACTTAATGTTACAACTTAGTACTAACAAAAAAATAATAATAATGATATTAGTCATTTTATTAGTATTAACATAATATTAACAATAACAACATTTAATAATAACTTTAATAATAATAATAATAATAATACTAATATAAAAAAATAAATAAATAAAGAGAAAGCTACCTCCTAAGCCTTTCATAAAAAGAAATGTCCCAAGCAAGGCTCGAACCCATGACCCCTCGAATACCCGCTAACGCCTTAACCAACTGAGCTACTGCCCATAATCTGTTTTATCTTGTCACTCTAATTTATTTAGCCCGTATACATTTCTGTCTATATTTCTTCCCCACCTTCATCAATTCAATCGACCAGAAAAATTTTCCAATACAATCAGTTATTTAAACTTAGTTAAATTATTCAATAGGAATATAATTAATCACTGATATAGTATTAATAGATACTGAAAGGATCAAAATAAATAAATAAAAAAATAATAAAAAAAATCAAACCTGTTGTTATCGTGGAAGTAAAAAAAAATTTAATCATCAACTTCAAAATCTAGGACATTTTAGACAAAGTTTTTCACATGAATTGTGTTTCAATTTGCTCCTGTAAACTTTCTCCATTACCAATTTCAACATACACATCATACAGCAATCGAATTTTTGGATGAACAACTCAGTTAACTTTTTAGAAATTACGGTTTGACTCTAAAATTCGTAATCAAGAGAAAAAAAATTAAAAGTTAAGATTTTCCAGATATGTTGAACGAAAGATTTATAACATGACTACATTTATACATTTTAAAATCTTAGTCGAATTTGAAGAATTGATGGAAGGGTTCAAGAACAGAGGATATTTAGTTTATTTCTAAAACTTTCGATTTAAAAAATCATGATTTGAAGTGAATTGAGGGTCGTATGACTACTGCACGAATTTGTGTAATACTTATATTCAATTCCGAATTTGTTTCGTGGGGATTAAAGGTCGACAGGGATTAATTTGATAGTACAGAAAACAAATTAAAATAACTATCTGATAAAGACACTAAATTTTTTTTTGGATTTAACTGTTATTTGAAGTCGACGGGATTAAAGTTAGAGACAGAGACAAATTGATGATACAGTCTGATGAAAATGTGAACTGACATTAAATTCCTAATTTTATTCGCATGATATAATCCAGTTTATAAATAATCAATAATTAATAATTATAATTATAATTATAATAATAATTTAAATAATATTACTACTGTTTTCCTAAAAACATATTACTATAAATGTTTGCGTATATATATATATATATATATATTATATACATGTGTATATCTATCTCTATATATGTATATTTATATATTTTTTATAGATTATAATTAATATTAATAACAAATATAACTAGAATAATAATACTGTTAATAATCATAATAATTATTTTTAAAATTTATTATTAGTTATGATGATATTAACAATGATAATAACAATATTGTTAACATAACACTACTTATAATATTATCAATGATACTTAAAATATTATTAGTTATAAGGATATTAATATTATTAATGATATTTATAATAATAATAATATAGTAACTTATACTTATCAAATTTTATTCATGTTATATCTCATATTAGAATTAGTAATACTAATAAAATAAATATTAATATCAATATTAATATTAGTAATAATAATGGAAATAATAATAATAACATTGATATATCATTTATATTTTAACTTGTAATTACAAATAATATATTAACTTTACACTATATTATATAATAATATTTATTAAATATTATATATCACAATATATTAATAATTATTATTAGAATTCATATAGACTCATAATATTATATATGTAAAATGGTAATTTATTTATTCTATTTATTATTTCACATTTTTAATTCCTAAGGTTTAAAGTGTACATTATGGATTATATATGTCCATATATTTATATTTACATGTACCTATTTATTTACAAAGTAAAGTTCGTGAATCTTCGGGAATAGTCAAAGGTCAAATGATTCCATATAAATAGTTCAAAGTTTTTGAGACTCCACATTACAGATTTTGCTTATCGTGTCGAAATCAAATAAGATTCAAGTTTAAATTTGGTCGGAAATTCCCGGGTCATCACAGTACCTACCCGTTAAAGAAATTTCGTCTCGAAATTTGAGTGAGGTCGTCATGGCTAACAATAAAAATGTTTTCATGAAAAAATATGAATTGATAAATGGAGTTTTATCATTATTGACTAATATAGAATAAACGATTCGATTAGGTGAAGCGTACAAATGAAGCTGTCACCACAGATTGCGATAGAGATTTAACTTTTGACATAGTCACGGCGGAATTTAGAAAATAAGGTGCATCTTAACTTTTGAGGTAGAGGGTTGAATTTCCGGAATTCAAGGGATTTAAAAGAAATAGCGAGATCTTCTTTAGTAAAACATTTCTTCAAATTCGAGACGTGAAAAGTGTTATGTACAGCCGCGAGTTGTTGTGGTAACAAGTCGGTAAGCTACCGATCCGACACGATCAATAATCTTGAATGGTCCAATGTACCTTGGATTTAGTTTCTCCCGTTTACCAAATCGAACAACGCCTATCCAAGGTGAAACCTTAAGCATGACCATCTGTAGTGACCCGAACTTTTCCATGTTTATATATATATTAAATGAAATTGTTATTTACATGATTAAGTGTTTCCAACATGTTAAGCAATCAAACTTGTTAAGACTTGATTAATTGAAATAGGTTTCATATAGACAATTGGCCACCCAAGTTGACCGGTGATTCACGAACGTTAAAACTTGTAAAAACTATACGATGACATATATATGGTTATATATATAGTTAACATGATTTTATTATAAGTATGTATCTTATTAGGTATTTTAACAATGAGTTATATACATAAAAATGAGACTATTAATTTAAGAAACTCGAAAACGATATATATATATATAACGACTATCGTTATAACAACGTCTTACTAGGTACATATGAATCATATTAAGATATTGATACACTTGGTTAATTATGTTAAATTATAAGTAAATATATTATTAAGTGTATTAACAATGAAATACATATGTAAAAATAAGACTACTAACTTAATGATTTCGAAACGAGACATATATGTAACGATTATCGTTGTAACGACATTTAACTGTATATATATCATACTAAGATATATTATATATCATAATATCATGATAATATAACAATTTAACATATCATTTGTTATAATAAACAATGGGTTAACAACATTAAACAAGATCGTTAACCTAAAGGTTTCAAAACAACATTTACATGTAACGACTAACGATGACTTAACGACTCAGTTAAAATGTATATACATGTAGTGTTTTAATATGTATTCATACACTTTTGAAAGACTTCAAGACACTTATCAAAATACTTCTACTTAACAAAAATGCTTACAATTACATCCTCGTTCAGTTTCATCAACAATTCTACTCGTATGCACCCGTATTCGTACTCGTACAATACACAGCTTTTAGATGTATGTACTATTGGTATATACACTCCAATGATCAGCTCTTAGCAGCCCATGTGAGTCACCTAACACATGTGGGAACCATCATTTGGCAACTAGCATGAAATATCTCATAAAATTACAAAAATATGAGTAATCATTCATGACTTATTTACATGAAAACAAAATTACATATCCTTTATATATAATCCATACACCAACGACCAAAAACACCTACAAACACTTTCATTCTTCAATTTTATTCATCTAATTGATCTCTCTCAAGTTCTATCTTCAAGTTCTAAGTGTTCTTCATAAATTCTACAAGTTCTAGTTACATAAAATCAAGAATACTTTCAAGTTTGCTAGCTCACTTCCAATCTTGTAAGGTGATCATCCAACCTCAAGAAATCTTTGTTTCTTACAGTAGGTTATCATTTTAATACAAGGTAATAATCATATTCAAACTTTGGTTCAAATTTTATAACTATAACAATCTTATTTCAAGTGATGATCTTACTTGAACTTGTTTTCGTGTCATGATTCTGCTTCAAGAACTTCAAGCCATCCAAGGATCCGTTGAAGCTAGATCCATTTTTCTATTTTCCAGTAGGTTTATCCAAGGAACTTAAGGTAGTAATGATGTTCATTACATCATTCGATTCATACATATAAAGCTATCTTATTTGAAGTTTTAAACTTGTAATCACTAGAACATAGTTTAGTTAATTCTAAACTTGTTCGCAAACAAAAGTTAATCCTTCTAACTTGACTTTTAAAATCAACTAAACACATGTTCTATATCTATATGATATGCTAACTTAATGATTTAAAACCCGAAAACAAGAAAAATACCGTAAAACCGGATTTACGCCGTCGTAGTAACACCGCGGGATGTTTTGGGTTAGTTAATTAAAAACTATGATAAACTTTGATTTAAAAGTTTTTATTCTGAGAAAATGATTTTTATTATGAACATGAAACTATATCCAAAAATTATGGTTAAACTCAAAGTGGAAGTATGTTTTCTAAAATGGTCATCTAGACGTCGTTCTTTCGACTCAAATGACTACCTTTACAAAAACGACTTGTAACTTATTTTTACGACTATAAACCTATACATTTTCTGTTTAGATTCATAAAATAGAGTTCAATATGAAACCATAGCAATTTGATTCACTCAAAACGGATTTAAAATGAAGAAGTTATGGTTAAAACAAGATTGGATAATTTTTCTCATTTTAGCTACGTGAAAATTGGTAACAAATCTATTCCAACCATAACTTAATCAACTTGTATTGTATATTATGTAATCTTGAGATACCATAGACACGTATACAATGTTTCGACCTATCATGTCGACACATCTATATATATTTCGGAACAACCATAGACACTCTATATGTGAATGTTGGAGTTAGCTATACAGGGTTGAGGTTGATTCCAAAATATATATAGTTTGAGTTGTGATCAATACTGAGATACGTATACGCTGGGTCGTGGATTGATTCAAGATAATATTTATCGATTTATTTCTGTACATCTAACTGTGGACAACTAGTTGTAGGTTACTAACGAGGACAGCTGACTTAATAAACTTAAAACATCAAAATATATTAAAAGTGTTGTAAATATATTTTGAACATACTTTGATATATATGTATATATTGTTATAGGTTCGTGAGTCAACCAGTGGCCAAGTCTTACATCCCGACGAAGTAAAAATCTGTGAAAGTGAGTTATAGTCCCACTTTTAAAATCTAATATTTTTGGGATGAGAATACATGCAGGTTTTATAAATTATTTACAAAATAGACACAAGTACGTGAAACTACATTCTATGGTTGAATTATCGGAATCGAATATGCCCCTTTTTATTAAGTCTGGTAATCTAAGAATTAGGGAACAGACACCCTAATTGACGCGAATCCTAAAGATAGATCTATTGGGCCTAACAAACCCCATCCAAAGTACCGGATGCTTTAGTACAAATTTATATCATATCCGAAGGGTGTCCTGGAATGATGGGGATATTCTTATATATGCATCTTGTTAATGTCGGTTACCAGGTGTTCACCATATGAATGACTTTTATCTCTATGTATGGGATGTGTATTGAAATATGAAATCTTGTGGTCTATTATTTTGATTTGATATATATAGGTTAAACCTATAACTCACCAACATTTTTGTTGACGTTTTAAGCATGTTTATTCTCAGGAGATTATTAAGAGCTTCCGCTGTCGCATACTTAAATAAGGACGAGATTTGGAGTCCATGCTTGTATGATATTGTGTAAAAACTGCATTCAAGAAACTTATTTTGTTGTAACATATTTGTATTGTAAACCATTATGTAATGGTCGTGTGTAAACAGGATATTTTAGATTATCATTATTTGATAATCTACGTAAATCTTTTTAAACCTTTATTGATGAAATAAAGGTTATGGTTTGTTTTAAAATGAATGCAGTCTTTGAAAAACGTCTCATATAGAGGTCAAAACCTCGCAACGAAATCAATTAATATGGAACGTTTTTAATCAATAAGAACGGGACATTTCAGTTGGTATCCGAGCGTTGGTCTTAGAGAACCAGAATTTTTCATTAGTGTGTCTTATCGAGTTTGTTAGGATGCAATAGTGAGTCTGGACTTCGACCATGTTTACTTGAAAAATGATTGCTTAACAAATTTTGTTGGAAACTATATATTTTTAACATGTGAATATTATGTGATATATTAATCTCTTAACGCGTTTGATATTATGTGATAGATGTCTACCTCTAGAACAAGTCCCATTGACTCACCTAATAATAATGAAGAGTCAAATGTAAATTGGAATGATTTGTGGACTGATTCACAAGTTCCCGAAGAGGAACCGGAAGAAGAGTCGGAACCGGAAGAAGAGTCGGAACCGGAAGAAGAAATAGAACCAGTGGGGGAAATAATAAAACGGTTAAGTAAAAGAAAATCCTCAACCAACCGACCAAAGTTAATTATGGTCAATGGTGTTTCCGCCAAGGAAGCAAAGTATTGGGAGGATTACCAATTCTCCGATGAATCGGATCCCGACGAGGATTCCGATGATGTTATAGAAATTACCCCAACACAATTTAATAAGGCAAAAGAAAATAATAAGGGAAAGGGCATAAAAATAGAGAAATCTAATTCCAACCCCGATGAACTTTATATGTATCGTCAACCCCCGAAGTCCTTAAGTTGTAACAATGACCCGGGAACCTCTAAACCACCAGGTTTTTCTAAACCAATGTGGAAAACGACGGCTCGTATTAGGGGAACATCATATATCCCTAGAAACTTGGCAAAACGAACCAAAACCGAAGAAGAAGAAACGAGCGAGTCAGAATAAGATAGTTGTATTCGTGTGGTGTAATATATGTAATATAGTGTGCTTATGCTTTATGATATATGTAAAAATTGCTTGTATTAATAAGTATTTTTTTTATGAATCTAACTCTTGTCTATTTTACAGTTTAAAAACACAAAATGGATAGACAACCCAATATTTTAAGAGACCTACCCGGAGACATGATTGATGAAATCTTGTCTAGAGTCGGTCAGAATTCCTCGGCACAACTATTTAAGGCGAGATCAGTTTGTAAGACATTTGAAGAACGTTCCAAGAATGCCTTGGTTTATAAAAGGCTTTCGTTCGAAAGATGGGGGATATCACATTGGGAAACCCATAAGTTACGATGTGTTTACTTTGACGCATATATTGCGGGGAACCCAAATGCTATTTTACGCAACGGGTTAAGAAATTATTTTGACTCAATATATCCGAATATAGGACTTCGTGATTTAGAAAAAGCGGCTAACATGCAACATAAAAAAGCATGTTATGCTTACGGGTTAGTAATGTTCGCTTCTCACCAAAGTGAGAACAAGAACATCGGGCTACAACTATTAACCAAAACGTTCCCACAAGTGACGGAGTCGGTAATTGGGGTAAGAAATGAGGTTTTTAGATTGTTACGGGACTGTTGGACATTACGTAACCCTCGTCCCTTTGACAACGTTACAACACGCTGTCTTATCAACGGCCATAACTGTTATGTTCCACAAGACCAAGGATGGGAAGTAATCCTCGTAAAACCAGAATGCATGACTTGTTTCTGGACGTATGAATTACGTGTCTTTATTGCCTTTGCTGAACGACTTGTGTACTAGCTAGAATTATCTTCACAACCATTGTAAGTTTGTAAAATATTGTGTAAAAGTTTGAACGCGAAATATTATTATAATCAGTTTTTCATATAGAATTGTAGTAGTTGAATTGTATATTAGCTACTAAGTATGAACTTAACGGGTAGGTACTACCCGAATTTAAACTTATAAAACGCTAATATGAAGAAAAAGCTTTTATAAATGAGTTCATATTATGCTACGAAATACTATTAACTACTCTTAATATTCTGTATGATTAACTTGTTCCATTTGACTATTTTGAAGGAAATGGCACCGACTACTCGACACACCGTGAATATGAATGAAGAGGAATTCCGTACTTTTCTAGCTTCAAACATAGCCGCAGTACAGGCTGCGCTACATACCAACAATAACCTTGGATCTAGCAGTACAGGAAATCGTGTAGGATGCACCTACAAAGAATTCACTGCCTGCAAACCTTTGGAATTTGATGGAACCGAAGGACCGATTGGATTGAAACGGTGGACCGAGAAGGTCGAATCGGTGTTTGACATAAGTAAGTGTACTGAAGAGGACAAAGTGAAGTACGCTACTCATACCTTCACAGGTTCTGCGTTAACATGGTGGAATACCTATCTAGAGCAAGTGGGACAAGATGATGCTTACGCACTACCGTGGTCAGCATTCAAGCACTTGATGAACGAGAAGTACCGTCCCAGAACCGAGGTCAATAAGCTCAAGACAGAACTTAGAGGGTTAAGAACCCAAGGATTTGATATTACCACGTACAAAAGACGATTCACAGAATTGTGCCTATTGTGTCCGGGAGCGTTCGAAGATGAGGAAGAGAAGATCGACGCGTTTGTGAAAGGATTACCGGAAAGAATCCAAGAAGATATAAGTTCACATGAGCCCGCCTCCATACAACAGGCATGTAGAATGGCTCACAAACTAGTGAACCAGATTGAGGAAAGAATTAAAGAACAGACTGCTAAAGAGACCAATGTGAAGCAAGTCAAAAGAAAGTGGGAGGAAAACGGTGATAAAAATCACCAATACAACAACAACAGCAATTACAACAATATTCGCAACAACTATCCCAACAATCGCAACATCAATTGCAACTATAACAAATGGCCTAACAACAACAACAACAACAACAACAACAACAACAACAACAACAACAACAACAACAACAACAATAGCAACTACAACAATCATTCCAACAACAATTACAACCGCAACAACAATAACAATCAGAAGCAGCTATGCCAAAGGTGTGAAAAGTATCACTCGGGGTTCTGCACCAAATTTTGCAACAAGTGTAAAAGAAATGGTCATAGCGCGGCGAAGTGTGAGGTCTACGGACCAGGGGTTAACAGAACGAAAGGAACAAATGGTGTCGGAACGAGTAATGGCGGAGCAAGTAGTGTCGGAGCAAGTTATGCCAATGTAGTTTGTTATAAATGTGGAAAACCGGGCTACATTATTAGAAATTGCCAGAACCAGGAGAACACGAATGGACAAGGCCGCGGAAGAGTTTTCAATATTAATGCGGCAGAGGCACAGGAAGACCCGGAGCTTGTTACGGGTACGTTTCTTATTGACAATAAATCTGCTTACGTTTTATTTGATTCGGGTGCGGATAGAAGCTATATGAGTAGAGATTTTTGTGCTAAATTAAGTTGTCCATTGACGCCGTTGGATAGTAAATTTTTACTCGAATTAGCAAACGGTAAATTAATTTCAGCAGATAATATATGTCGAAATTGAGAAATTAAACTGGTTAGCGAAACATTTAAGATTGACTTGATACCAGTAGAGTTAGGGAGTTTTGATGTGATAATTGGTATGGACTGGTTGAAAGAAGTGAAAGCAGAGATCGTTTGTTACAAAAATGCAATTTGCATTATACGAGAAAAAGGAAAACCCTTAATGGTGTACGGAGAAAAGGGCAACACGAAGCTACATCTTATTAGTAATTTGAAGGCACAAAAACTAATAAGAAAAGGTTGCTATGCTGTTCTAGCACACGTCGAGAAAGTACAAACTGAAGAAAAGAGCATCAATGATGTTCCCATTGCAAAAGAATTTCCCGATGTATTTCCGAAAGAATTACCGGGATTACCCCCACATCGATCCGTTGAATTTCAAATAGATCTTGTACCAGGAGCTGCACCAATAGCTCGTGCTCCTTACAGACTCGCACCCAGCGAGATGAAAGAACTGCAAAGCCAATTACAAGAACTTTTAGAGCGTGGTTTCATTCGACCAAGCACATCACCGTAGGGAGCTCCTGTTTTGTTTGTCAAGAAGAAAGATGGTACATTCAGGTTGTGTATCGACTACCGAGAGTTGAACAAACTTACCATCAAGAACCGCTACCCACTATCGAGAATCGACGACTTATTTGATCAACTACAAGGCTCGTCAGTTTATTCAAAGATTGACTTACGTTCCGGGTATCATCAAATGCGGGTGAAAGAAGATGATATTCCAAAGACTGCTTTCAGAACACGTTACGGTCATTACGAGTTTATGGTCATGCCGTTTGGTTTAACTAATGCACCAGCTGTGTTCATGGACCTTATGAACCGAGTGTGTGGACCATACCTTGACAAGTTTGTCATTGTTTTCATTGATGACATACTTATTTACTCAAAGAATGACCAAGAACACGGTGAACATTTGAGAAAGGTGTTAGAAGTATTGAGAAAGGAAGAATTGTACGCTAAGTTTTCAAAGTGTGCATTTTGGTTGGAAGAAGTTCAATTCCTCGGTCACATAGTGAACAAAGAAGGTATTAAGATGGATCCGGCAAAGATAGAAACTGTTGAAAAGTGAGAAACCCCGAAAACTCCGAAACACATACGCCAGTTTTTAGGACTAGCTGGTTACTACAGAAGGTTCATCCAAGACTTTTCCAGAATAGCAAAACCCTTGACTGAATTAACGCATAAAGGGAAGAAATTTGAATGGAAGGATGAACAAGAGAAAGCGTTTCAGTTATTGAATAAAAAGCTAACTACGGCACCTATATTGTCATTGCCTGAAGGGAATGATGATTTTGTGATTTATTGTGACGCATCAAAGCAAGGTCTCGGTTGTGTATTAATGCAACGAACGAAGGTGATTGCTTATGCGTCTAGACAATTGAAGATTCACGAACAAAATTATACGACGCATGATTTGGAATTAGGCGCGGTTGTTTTTGCATTAAAGACTTGGAGGCACTACTTATATGGGGTCAAAAGTATTATATATACTGACCACAAAAGTCTTCAACACATATTTAATCAGAAACAACTGAATATGAGGCAGCGTAGGTGGATTGAATTGTTGAATGATTACGACTTTGAGATTCGTTACCACCCGGGGAAGGCAAATGTGGTAGCCGACGCCTTGAGCAGAAAGGACAGAGAACCCATTCGAGTAAAATCTATGAATATAATGATTCATACTAACCTTACTACTCAAATAAAGGAGGCGCAACAAGGAGTTTTAAAAGAGGAAAATTTAAAGGATGAAATACCCAAAGGATCAGAGAAGCATCTTAATATTCGGGAAGACGGAACCCGGTATAGGGCTGAAAGAATTTGGGTACCAAAATTTGGAGATATGAGAGAAATGGTACTTAGAGAAGCTCATAAAACCAGATACTCAATACATCCTGGAACGAGGAAGATGTACAAGGATCTTAAGAAACATTTTTGGTGGCCAGGTATGAAAGCCGATATTGCTAAATATGTAGGAGAATGTTTGACGTGTTCTAAGGTCAAAGCTGAACATCAGAAACCATCAGGTCTACTACAACAACCTGAAATCCCGGAATGGAAATGGGAAAACATTACCATGGATTTCATCACTAAATTGCCAAGGACTGTAAGTGATTTTGATACTATTTGGGTAATAGTTGATCGTCTCACCAAATCAGCACACTTCCTGCCAATAAGAGAAGATGACAAGATGGAGAAGTTAGCACGATTGTATTTGAAGGAAGTCGTCTCCAGACATGGAATACCAATTTCTATTATCTCTGATAGGGATGGCAGATTTATTTCAAGATTCTGGCAGACATTACAGCAAGCATTAGGAACTCGTCTAGACATGAGTACTGCCTATCATCCACAAACTGATGGGCAGAGCGAAATAACGATACAAACGCTTGAAGACATGCTACGAGCATGTGTTATTGATTTCAGAAACAGTTGGGATCGACATCTACCGTTAGCAGAATTTTCCTACAACAACAGCTACCATTCAAGCATTGAGATGGAGCCGTTTGAAGCACTTTATAGTAGAAAGTGCAGGTCTCCGATTTGTTGGAGTGAAGTGGGGGATAGACAGATTACGGGTCCGGAGATAATACAAGAAACTACCGAGAAGATCATCCAAATTCAACAACGGTTGAAAACCGCCCAAAGTCGACAAAAGAGCTACGTCGACATTAAAAGAAAAGATATAGAATTTGAAATTGGAGAGATGGTCATGCTTAAGGTTGCACCTTGGAAAGGTGTTGTTCGATTTGGTAAACGAGGGAAATTAAATCCACGGTATATTGGACCATTCAAGATTATTGATCATGTCGGACCAGTAGCTTACCGACTTGAGTTACCTTAACAACTCGCGGCTGTACATAACACTTTCCACGTCTCGAATTTAAAGAAATGTTTTACTAAAGAAGATCTCACTATTCCGTTAGATGAAATCCAAATCAACGAAAAACTTCAATTTATCGAAGAACCCGTCGAAATAATGGATCGTGAGGTTAAAAGACTTAAGCAAAACAAGATACCAATTGTTAAGGTTCGATGGAATGCTCGTAGAGGACCCGAATTCACCTGGGAACGAGAAGATCAGATAAAGAAGAAATACCCGCATTTATTTCCAGAAGATACGTCAACACCTCCAACTGCTTAAAATTTCGGGACGAAATTTATTTAACGGGTAGGTACTGTAGTGACCCGAACTTTTCCATGTTTATATATATATTAAATGAAATTGTTATTTACATGATTAAGTGTTTCCAACATGTTAAGCAATCAAACTTGTTAAGACTTGATTAATTGAAATAGGTTTCATATAGACAATTGACCACCCAAGTTGACCGGTGATTCACGAACGTTAAAACTTGTAAAAACTATACGATGACATATATATGGTTATATATATAGTTAACATGATTTTATTATAAGTATGTATCTCATTAGGTATTTTAACAATGAGTTATATACATAAAAATGAGACTATTAATTTAAGAAACTCGAAAACGATATATATAACGATTATCGTTATAACAACGTCTTACTAGGTACATATGAATCATATTAAGATATTGATACACTTGGTTAATTATGTTAAATTATAAGTAAATATATTATTAAGTGTATTAACAATGAAATACATATGTAAAAATAAGACTACTAACTTAATGATTTCGAAACGAGACATATATGTAACGATTATCGTTGTAACGACATTTAACTGTATATATATCATACTAAGATATATTATATATCATAATATCATGATAATATAACAATTTAACATATCATTTGTTATAATAAACAATGGGTTAACAACATTAAACAAGATCGTTAACCTAAAGGTTTCAAAACAACATTTACATGTAACGACTAACGATGACTTAACGACTCAGTTAAAATGTATATACATGTAGTGTTTTAATATGTATTCATACACTTTTGAAAGACTTCAAGACACTTATCAAAATACTTCTACTTAACAAAAATGCTTACAATTACATCCTCGTTCAGTTTCATCAACAATTCTACTCGTATGCACCCGTATTCGTACTCGTACAATACACAGCTTTTAGATGTATGTACTATTGGTATATACACTCCAATGATCAGCTCTTAGCAGCCCATGTGAGTCACCTAACACATGGGGGAACCATCATTTGGCAACTAGCATGAAATATCTCATAAAATTACAAAAATATGAGTAATCATTCATGACTTATTTACATGAAAACAAAATTACATATCCTTTATATCTAATCCATACACCAACTACTAAAAACACCTAAAAACACTTTCATTCTTCAATTTTCTTCATCTAATTGATCTCTCTCAAGTTCTATCTTCAAGTTCTAAGTGTTCTTCATAAATTCTACAAGTTCTAGTTACATAAAATCAAGAATACTTTCAAGTTTGCTAGCTCACTTCCAATCTTGTAAGGTGATCATCCAACCTCAAGAAATCTTTGTTTCTTACAGTAGGTTATCATTCTAATACAAGGTAATAATCATATTCAAACTTTGGTTCAAATTCTATAACTATAACAATCTTATTTCAAGTGATAATCTTACTTGAACTTGTTTTCGTGTCATGATTCTGCTTCAAGAACTTCGAGCCATCCAAGGATCCGTTGAAGCTAGATCCATTTTTCTCTTTTTCAGTAGGTTTATCCAAGGAACTTAAGGTAGTAATGATGTTCATAACATAATTCGATTCATACATATAAAGCTATCTTATTCGAAGGTTTAAACTTGTAATCACTAGAACATAGTTTAGTTAATTCTAAACTTGTTCGCAAACAAAAGTTAATCCTTCTAACTTGACTTTTAAAATCAACTAAACACATGTTCTATATCTATATGATATGCTAACTTAATGATTTAAAACCTGGAAACACAAAAAACACCGTAAAACCGGATTTACGCCGTCGTAGTAACACCGCGGGATGTTTTGGGTTAGTTAATTAAAAACTATGATAAACTTTGATTTAAAAGTTGTTATTCTGAGAAAATGATTTTTATTATGAACATGAAACTATATCAAAAAATTATGGTTAAACTCAAAGTGGAAGTATGTTTTCTAAAATGGTCATCTAGACGTCGTTCTTTCGACTGAAATGACTACCTTTACAAAAACGACTTGTAACTTATTTTTTAGACTATAAACCTATACTTTTTCTGTTTAGATTCATAAAATAGAGTTCAATATGAAACCATATCAATTTGATTCACTCAAAACGGATTTAAAATGAAGAAGTTATGGGTAAAACAAGATTGAATAATTTTTCTCATTTTAGCTACGTGAAAATTGGTAACAAATCTATTCCAACCATAACTTAATCAACTTGTATTGTATATTATGTAATCTTGAGATACCATAGACACGTATACAATGTTTCGACCTATCATGTCGACACATCTATATATATTTCGGAACAACCATAGACACTCTATATGTGAATGTTGGAGTTAGCTATACAGGGTTAAGGTTAATTCCAAAATATATATAGTTTAAGTTGTGATCAATACTGAGATACGTATACATTGGGTCGTGGATTGATTCAAGATAATATTTATCGATTTATTTCTGTACATCTAACTGTGAACAACTAGTTGTAGGTTACTAACGAGGACAGCTGACTTAATAAACTTAAAACATCAAAATATATTAAAAGTGTTGTAAATATATTTTGAACATACTTTGATATATATGTATATATTGTTATAGGTTCGTGAGTCAACCAGTGGCCAAGTCTTACATCCCGACGAAGTAAAAATCTGTGAAAGTGAGTTATAGTCCCACTTTTAAAATCTAATATTTTTGGGATGAGAATACATGCAGGTTTTATAAATGATTTACAAAATAGACACAAGTACGTGAAACTACATTCTATGGTTGAATTATCGGAATCGAATATGCCCCTTTTTATTAAGTCTGGTAATCTAAGAATTAGGGAATAGACACCCTAATTGACGCGAATCCTAAAGATAGATCTATTGGGCCTAACAAACCCCATCCAAAGTACCGGATGCTTTAGTACTTCGAAATTTATATCATATCTGAAGGGTGTCTCGGAATGATGGGGATATTCTTATATATGCATCTTGTTAATGTCGGTTACCAGGTGTTCACCATATGAATGACTTTTATCTCTATGTATGGGATGTGTATTGAAATATGAAATCTTGTGGTCTATTATTATGATTTGATATATATAGGTTAAACCTATAACTCACCAACATTTTTGTTGACGTTTTAAGCATGTTTATTCTTAGGAGATTATTAAGAGCTTCCGCTGTCGCATACTTAAATAAGGACGAGATTTGGAGTCCATGCTTGTATGATATTGTGTAAAAATTGCATTCAAGAAACTTATTTTGTTGTAACATATTTGTATTGTAAACCATTATGTAATGGTCGTGTGTAAACAGGATATTTTAGATTATCATTATTTGATAATCTACGTAAAGCTTTTTAAACCTTTATTGATGAAATAAAGGTTATGGTTTGTTTTAAAATGAATGCAGTCTTTGATAATCTACAATATTTTTACAAATTTACAATACCGCTATTTTACATATAGCATGAAATATAGCACACAATAACTTTGATACAAAACAGTTGTGACAACAATCCTAGTTAATACGCAAGTCGTTCAGCAAAGGCAATAAAAACACGTAATTCATAAGTCCAGAAACAAGTCATGTATTCTGGTTTTACTAAGACTACTTCCCATCCTTGGTCTTGTGGAACATAACCGTTGTGGCCGTTGACAAGACATCATGTTGTAATGTCGTCAAAGGGACGAGGGTTTCGTAATGCCCAACAGCCCCATAACAATCTAAAAACCTTGTTTCTTACCCCAACTACTGAATCCGTCACTTGTGGGAAAGTTTTATTTAATAGTTGTAATCCGATGTTCTTTTTCTCACTTTGGTGAGAAGCGAACATCACTAACCCGTAAGCATAACATGCTTCTTTATGTTGCATGTTAGAAGCTCTTTCTAACTCACGAAGTCCTACGTTGGGATATGTTGAGTCAAAATAGGTTCTTAACCCGTAGCGTAAAATTGCATTTGGGTTTTCAGCATTTAACGCTTTAAAGAAAACACGGCGTAACTTACGGTGTCCCCAATGTGATATACCCCATATTTCAAATGAAATCCTTTTATAAACTAAGGCATGCCTGGAACGTTCTTCAAATGTTCTACAAACTAATTTTGCCGTAAATAATTGTGACGACGAATTCTGACCGACTTTAGACAAGATTTCATCAATCATGTCCCCGGGTAGGTCTTCTAAAATTTTTGGTTGTCTATCCTTAACGTCCATTGTGTTTTTATACTGTAAAAATGACGAGAATTAGATTCGTAAAAGATAATAATACAAGCAATTTTCACATACAACAAGAAAAGTACAAGCACACTTATTTTACATATTTTACACCTCATGATTACAACTCTTTATTCCGACTCACTAGTTTCTTCCTCTTCGGACCTGTTTCGTTTTGCTAATTTTCTAGGGATATATGATGTTCCTCTAAAACGAGCCGTTGTTTTCACAAATGGTTTAGAAAAACCTAGTGGCTTAGAGGTTCCCGGTTTATTGTTACAACTTAAGAAATACGGGTGTTGACGATACATATAAAGTTCATCGGGGTTGGAATCAGGTTTCTCTATTTTGATGCCCTTTCCCTTATTATTTTCTTTTGCTTTTTCAAATTGGGTCGAGGTAATTTCTATAACATCATCGGAATCCTCATCGGGATCCGATTCATCGAAAAATTGGTAATCTTCCCAATATTTTGCTTTCTCGGCGGGAACACCATTGACCATTATTAATTTTGGTACATTAGTTGAGGGTTTTCTTTTATTTGTCTGTTTTTCAGTGGTTCCTAAAATTTCCCCCTCCGAAACCTCTTCTTCCGGTTCCTCCTCTTCCGGTTCCTCCTCTTCCGGTTCCTCTTCTTCCGTTTCCTCTTTGGGAATTTGTGAATCTTCCCAAAATATATTCGACTCTTCATTATTATTAGGTGAGTCAATGGGATTTGTACTAGAGGTAGACATCTATCACACATTATCAAATACGTTAAGATATTAATATATCACATAATATTTACATGTTAAATATATATAGTTTTCAACAAAAAGTGTTAAGCAATCGTTTTTAAAGAAAAATATACGGTCGAACTCCAGACTCACTAATGCATCCTACATACTCGATAAGACACACTAATGTAAATTTCTGGTTCTCTAAGACCAACGCTCGGATACCAACTGAAATGTCCCGTTCATATTGATTTATAAACGTTCCATATTAATTGATTTCGTTGCGAGGTTTTAACCTCTATATGAGACATTTTTCAAAGACTGCATTCGATTTTAAAACAAACCATAACCTTTATTTTATCGATAAAGGTTTAAAAATATTACGACGATTATCAAATAATGATAATCTAAAATATAGCGTTTTCACACAATTATTACATAATGGTTTACAATAATATTACACATCAATTTAAGTCTTCGAATGCAGTTTTTAAACAATATTATACAAGCATGCTGATGACGTGACCCATCCTAATCCATCCGGACGAAGTCCATATCGATTATAAACGATTCACAACAGTTGATTACATCGTGAGGTACTTGACCTCTATATGATACATTTTAAAAACATTGCATTCGTTTTTGAAAAGACAATCTTTCATTTACATCGAAAGTTGACGGCATGCATACCGGTTTATAATATATCTAACTATAATTGACTTAATAATAATCTTGATGAACTCAACGAATCGAATGCAACGTCTTTTGAAATATGTCATGAATGACTCCAAGTAATATCTTTAAAATGAGCAATTGCACAGCGGAAGACTTCTTTCATACCTGAGAATAAACATGCTTTAAAGTGTCAACCAAAAGGTTGGTGAGTTCATTAGTTTATCATAAACATTCATTTCCATCATTTTAATAGACCACAAGATTTTCATTTCTCATAAATGTACGTCCCATGCATAGAGACAAAAATATCATTCATATGGATTGAACACCTGGTAACCGACATTAACAAGATGCATATAAGAATATCCCCTATCATTTCGGGAAATCCTTCGGACATGATAAAAACGAATTCGAAGTACTAAAGCATCCAATACTTTGGATGGGGTTTGTTAGGCCCAATAGATCTATCTTTAGGAATCGCGTCAATTAGTAGATCGGTTTACTAATTCTTAGGCTACCAAGCAAAAGGGGCATATTCGGCTTCGATCATTCAACCATATAATGTAGTTTCGATTACTTGTGTCTATTTCGTAAAATATTTATAAAAATTGCGCATGTATTCTCAGCCCAAAAATATAAAGGGTAAAAAGGCAAATGAAACTCATAATACTGTATTTTGTAGTAAAAATACATATGACGGCATTAAACAACTGAACAATACAGGGTTGGCCTCGAATTCACGAACCTATATCATTTGTATATATATTAATACACATAATCATAATCGAATAAGTTTATATATATATATATATATATATATATATATATATATATATATATATATATATATATATATATATATATATATATATATATATATATATATATATATATATATATATATATATATATATAATTTACTAATTATATCATTTTTATATTAATAATATTTATACGTCTCATATATTCATTTTGTATATAAAACTAGTAAGGTTGTTATATGTATTAAATGTATTTTTATATATGTATATATCATTGGTTTGTTAAAAATAGTAATTTTAGTAATACTACGATTATCTTAAAATTGAGAAAAATGATAATAATCATAATACTTAATATTACTAAATAAGGTATTATTGTTAATGATTATATTAATGATATTAATAATGATAGTTATAATAATAACTGTAAAATATTAATTTATCGATTAATGATACTTATAATAATGATTTTATTAATTACCTATTAGTAATACTCATGATAATATAAATAATATTACTTATAATGATAATAATCATAATAATGACTATGGTACTTATAATGATAATTATAATACTAATAATAGTTATAATTTTAGTAATAATAATAATAATATTGATAATAATAATAACCATAATTTCTACAGTAATAATACTTTTACTAATAATAATATTAGTGCTATTAATAATACTTGTGATACTCTTAATACTGATAATAATAATAATAATAATACTCATAATCATAACAATACTAATAATTCTTATACTAGTAATAAAATGATAAAGTTACATATTTAAACGATGATAATAATATTAGTTATAACATTAATAATATTTGTAATCATATTTGTAATTATAATCATAATAATAATAAATGATAATCAATACTTAGCTTAGTAGTAATAATAATAATAATAATAATAATAATAATAATAATAATAATAATAATAATAATAATAATAATAATAATAATCATAATTGTAATGATACTAATAATAATTGATAACTAAAACTTATATTACTAATTATAATAACAAGGATAATAATAATACAAGTATTACTATCAATAATTAATAATAACAATAATAATAACAATAATAATAATGATAATAATTTTAAAAGAAATAAAGGGTCTACCTTAAAAAGCACCAAAAAAAATATCAAACCGCCCATGCCGGGACTCGAACCCGCGACCTTCCGTATACCCAACATGCCACCAAACCAACAGAACTACCTCACTTATCTGTTTTATCTCTAATCCTAATTCTATTAAACCCGTTTTATTCTGCTTATCTTCATCTCCTTCATCCATTGAAATTAGATCGAACCAGGGGTTAAAATTAACAAAAAAAAAAAAATGAGTTGCGTTATTAGTTTTAGAAAAAAAATAGATTCAAAATCACGTAACTAATGCTTAATTGAATTCGAAATAATTAAAAAATATATATATAAAAAGCTGCTGTGCAGCGTATGAACACAAAAAAAAAAAAATTTGCTTTTGATTTTGAACGCGTTTTAGTTATAGATTTCTACATGAAATATCTTTAACACCATCTATAGAATGTACGAGTATCATCAATTGAACCTCAATTGTACCAGATTACTCGAATTCGTTCCAAGAACAATGTTTGACTTTTGGAAACCAACACTTTGACTCGTGAATTCAAACTCAATTTGAAAAATTAGAAGTTCAAAATTTGCAGGAAGTTTACTTAGATAATTCCTAACGTTTCTACATT
Organism: Rutidosis leptorrhynchoides; assembly: GCF_046630445.1. Classification (NCBI taxonomy): domain Eukaryota; kingdom Viridiplantae; phylum Streptophyta; class Magnoliopsida; order Asterales; family Asteraceae; genus Rutidosis; species Rutidosis leptorrhynchoides. The sequence goes on along the minus strand of NC_092342.1, from coordinate 39,728,489 downwards.
TATGGATTTTTAAAATTGATTCGTAATTGAAGTATGACTAAAAAGTGTTTGAACAGAGATGTTATTCGAGCTATAAAAAAAATATTTTACTTTAATAAAAACAACAATCACGGGCAGTTTTGATTTGATAATGGCTGTGTAAAGATGAATGGTTTTCTCCAATAGTGGGATTAAATTGTTTGCTTTATACAGAAAATTGATTCTGCGGATATAACAAATCAGAAAAAGAGAACAAGCAAAAAAAAATATAAAAATAATTTAACAGATAACGACTGGTAACAGCTTTGTACCAACTCGTGAATTAATTTCCAATAATCACATTTAAGAGTACCAATCACATACAGTTAGACAAGGATGTAACACTGCATTCGGTTTTAATATCGTACAAATGATTTTATTTACTTTTATTAATTAATAATTATAATTATATTTATAATAATAATACACTTCATTTTATAAATAATAATAGAAATCTATTGTATTATCAATTATATTATTATTAAAGATAATGAATATAATATCTTTAAAATTCATAATAATAATATTATTTATCATAATATAATATAATACTAATAATAATGCTAATAGTATTAATATTAATAATAATATTATAACAAATTATGTATATCAAATTCGTACCTATAGATTATGTATTTAAATTATTATCACTAGTATTGACCTTTATATTAGAAGTAGTAACAATATTATTTTAACGACTATAGTTATACTTGTATTATATATATATATATACACATGTATTATTACTTATGTAATATTTATTATTCATATAATATATCATATAAAATATAATAACTTTTATTGATTAATTATTATTTCTAATACATATATATATATATATATATATATATATATATATATATATATATATATATATATATATATATATATATATATATATATATATATATATATATATATATATTACAATATATTAGAAATCTTATATATTTATATATAGATTCACTTCTCATGATTACTTAATGATTCTGTTTTATTATCTTATATATTAACTCAAGTGATTATATTATATTTTATTAATTCAAAATATTATACATATACATTTTTATTTATATATATATATATATATATATATACATATATACATACAGCTGTTCGTGAATCGTCAAGGATGGTCAAAGATTTAAGTGTATCCATGTAAACAGTTCAAATATTTTTAGATGCAATTAAATAGACTTTGCTTATCATGTCGAATTCATAATAAATTAATTTTAAATTTGGTCGGAAATTCCCAGGTTGTCACAGTACCTACCCGTTAAAGAAATTTCGTCCCAAAATTTGAGTGAGGTCATCATGACTAACAATAGAAATGTTTTCATGACGAATATGAGTCGATAAATTGAGTTTTATTACTATAGAGTAATATGAATAAGACAATTCGATTACTCGAAGAGTACGATTGAAGCTATCACTAAATGGTGAAATGAGAAAGACTAGTTTCATCATAACTTTTGACTAGTCATGGTTGAATTTAGAAAATAAGATGTATCTTAACTTTTGACGTTGTCTTGGTTGAATTCCGAAATTCAAGGGATTTAAAGAAAATCTTCGAAATCTAAAAGATTTGATTCTTCAACGAATAAGGAAATTAAGATCTCTATAATTAGATACGGTGATCTGCCTCGATTACTCTATCTGATATTTCCATTATAAATTAAACTCTTCCGTTCCATCATATCTCACTATTCCCATACTTTCTTTCTTAGTTCATACATCCAAAAGATTGTGAAAATGCTTAATCTAGTTCTAATACTTGATATTTTTCTAATTATCATTTCCGTCATCCTTCTTTCCAATCTTCCGCTAGAGAAATCTGTTTACTTCTACTATTACCTTGGGTGATACTATTCTTAATTATACAGTGTCTTTATATTGCTATTCTTATTAATATCCATGGTTTGTGACCTCCGTGTTGTTTTTGGGCTTTATATTTTCTCTTATATTTTGGATCTCTTTGCCTTTTTATTATCCTCTCGACCTCTAGTATAGCGAGTAACGGTCCAGAATTCGTAAGTATGGAATTTTGAATGAACTTAATGTTCTAAACAAGAAAGAACGAAATCACACGATTTGATTTTTCATATTACCAGAATCACTAAGAATAGAACTATCAAGAATATACTTTCTTGATATGTTCAGAAGTTAAGCAGAATGAAAGAGTTATGTAACATGGCACATGATGACGTTATGATCTGTGAATCATCACGTTCTATTTAAAAAACTCAGCATGACTTACTGTAATATAATCACGTTGATCAAGTGTCATTATATTATACTAACTCATGCATCAGTTTCCAACATTACGTCAATAACATTCATATTTTAAATTCGAATTTTTCATAATTTTAGAAACTAAAACAGTTTCCTTTTATGATAAATCACGAATAGTGTGGAGAGATAATTAATATCGGACGAGAATTTTTATGAAGATATCTTCTGAAATATTGAAGATATTTATAGGGAAAGATACGATGATATCTTAGAATTTCAGAATCAAATTGTGATGAAGAAATTCATTCACGATGATTTAGAGTGGTTAAGGAGTAAGGTATTCGCTAAAGATTTCATCAGAAACAGAATCATCTGGATTCTTTATGTACAAGTTTAGTCCTTGTAATTTGTTCAGAGTCACCTTCATGGTTTGTTCAATCCGGTTTCCAGTTCCAACTTTTTTTTAGCTTTGCCAACATACTATTCTTTATCTTTATACCTTCGATGGTTAAGGTCATGTACAGTTTTTACTGCTGTATTCAGCTTGTACAGTTTTTGCTGCTGTATTCAGCTTGTGCAGTATTTGCTGCTGTATTCAGCTTTTTCAGAATTTGGAGTATTGATTTGTAGACTGGGTGCTTTTCAAAATTTCAGAGTGGAAGATCATAATTCTAAGAGATAAGGATTATATGTATACTTATAACTGTTGATGTGGACATGCTGCAAGATTTCAAAATACTGATTGCTAATTCCCGGTAGTTGGTATTGTAATTCTCGTTATAAGATGTAAATGAGTAAATGATAGGGTTTCACTGAATATAGTGATTTTTCGGAAAGTCAAAGATCAACGGGGTTGTTGGTAAATTTACTGCTAATGTGATGAGATATAAACGGTTTCCTGGTATCGGTGACGAAAGACAACTTATATATCAGGGTTATAATAAGCTAATCCGAGTGAAAAGTCGAAGTTGACTTGTTGGAGCTGTGACAAAATTGGCTAATTTGGAAAGGGATTGCAAAGTTATTTTGGGTAATAATAACACTAAAGGAATTAACACTGCTATGTGTTAAACGTTTACTCAGTTTCCTAGAGTTTTCAGGTGCATAACTATATGCATAAATCTTTTCTCTCGTAGATGAAGTGAGGTTGGTTCACCCTCTCGATTGAGGTGTTTTCAAGATTCGTGAAAGGTTTGAACGCGGATTGTAATCGTCAAGATTCAATGAGGTTTAAGACGGAATCAAGTGGCAAACTTGGAGAATTGTTTAGTTTCATATGTTATAATCAATATTTTAATTCATTTTAATTGTCCAATGTTGGTAGTCCACAGTTAGCAGTCCACAGTCACTAACTCAATAATTCATATATAGTTTATAATATTCGAATTAATTAATACGTATCGTGACCCGTGTACATGTCTCAGACTCGATCACAACTCAAAGTATATATATTATTATAGAATCAACCTCAACCCTGTATAGAGAACTCGATCATTACTGCATATAGAGTGTCTATGGTTATTCCAAATAATATATATATATATATATATATATGCGTCGATATGATATGTCAAAACCTTGTATACGTGTCCCGATATTTAAAGTGCGTAAAATAAATACAGAAATTAAGTGACGATAAATAAAATGCGTAAAGTAAATAACAGAAATTAAATGACGATAAATAAAATTGCGATAATTAAATTGCGATAAATAAACTGCGATAAATAAAATGTAATCAGTTAGCTAGGAATAGTTAGCTAGGATTTTGTTAGCGTGGATTCTTAACAAAATTTTCTCATGGTTAATTTGTTTGTTTCTAACAAATTTTTATTTTTTGTCCAATGTTTTCTTTATTATGCCACTTGTTGGATTCTGATAGATCAAAATCCAAATATAAAAATGAATGAAAATGGTTACTCTGTGGTGAACGGATTCGTATAGCTGTGGGTGTAAGTAGGATAGTAAATGACTGTTGAATCAGATTCGAAGAATGTACAGTGTAACTGTTTAATGTGGAATCTAAATATTCCTCGGGTATTACCTACCCGTTAAAATATTTTCACCATTAATAGTTTGTACAAAAGAATTTTCAATTACAATCTTTATGAAAATATATATACATATATATTTTCTTCAGATGTAATTATGGATTTAATGAGTCAATTTGATATTAAACTCATTTGATTTTCGGTTTAAGCTAGAATAAATAATCTCTAAAACTTTTAGAAACCACATATTCTTCGCAGAATATTTCTTCAATGAAGTTATGAATTAATACTTCACCGTTCATTTTTGTTGGTACTTCTTGGTATCTATGGTTCGTATGACGTTGATGTTCGTGTGATAGATTGTGAAGTTGAGGTTTGCGATGCAGTTATTGTTGGTGGTACTGGTTATGCTGATGGTGCTGCTGCTGTTTTTGTAACCTTTGCACCATATTCTCCAAAGCCACTACCCGAGCGCGAAGCTCGTTGACTTCTTCTATTACACCGGGGTAATTGTCGGTTCGAACGAGCGGATAAATATGATCTAGAATTTGGCATGGTATATAATCGTGACGAGATACTCTGGAAATGAGAGAGAAAATGGTGTTTCGGACAGTTTATCCGCTCGTTCGAACCGACAATTACCCCGGTGTAATAGAAGAAGTCAACGAGCTTCGCGCTCGGGTAGTGGCTTTGAAGAATATGGTGCAAAGGTTACAAATACCAGCAGCAGCACCATCAGCATAACCAGTACCACCAACAATAACTGCATCACAAACCTCAACTTCACAATCTGTCACACGAACATCAACGTCATACGCACCATAGATACCAAGGAGTACCAAGAGGGCAATGTGGTGGATGAAAAGGATCACCTTCTTCTTGTCTCCAATGATTGAGGAGGCTACGAACCCAGCCCCAATTCATCCAGAATAGATGATGGCTAATCGGTTGATCCATTCCGGTTACACTGCTTTTGGAGCTCGAGTGAAAATTTATATCAAGATAGTTATCGGAATCCAAAGAACTTGAACTGGTTGCAGAATTCATCCTGCGCGGTTAGGTAAAGGATTTTATAAAATGATTTTTGGATATCGGATGATATTCTAATTACATAGAATAACTATGTATAGTACAGAAGATCCCGTAGATTATGGAGGAAATTAAGGAAACGTGTCAGACAAAGTCTACAGTAACAGATACATTAAGATATGGATTAGCAGACACGCTAAGATATAAATTTTGTCTATACACTATTCATGCAGTCAAAGCAGTAAAACGTGTCTAGACTAAGAATAATGAGCAGTTAATTTCCTAAGGATGATAAGCAGATGATTTCCGACAAAAATGATAAGCAAAACTTTTGACATGCAGACACGGTCGAAGTCCAGACTCACTAATGCATCCTAACGACTATCAGTTAGGCACACAAATGCAAGACCTGGTTCGCTAAGACCACCGCTCTGATACCAACTAACGTGACCCATCCTAATCCATCCGGACGAAGTCCATATCAATTATAAACGATTCACAACAGTTGATTACATCGCGAGGTACTTGACCTCTATATGATACATTTTAAAAATATTGCATTCGTTTTTGAAAAGACAATCTTTCATTTACATTGAAAGTTGACGGCATGCATACCATTTTATAATATATCTAACTATAATTTACTTAATAATAATCTTGATGAACTCAACGACTCGAATGCAACGTCTTTTGAAATATATCATGAACGACTCCAAGTAATATCTTTAAAATGAGCAATTGTACAGCGGAAGACTTCTTTCATACCTGAGAATAAACATGCTTTAAAGTGTCAACCAAAAGGTTAGTGAGTTCATTAGTTTATCATAAACATTCATTTCCATCATTTTAATAGACCACAAGATTTTCATTTCTCATAAATGTACGTCCCATGCATAGAGACAAAAATATCATTCATATGGATTGAACACCTGGTAACCGACATTAACAAGATGCATATAAGAATATCCCCTATCATTCCGGGAAATCCTTCGGACATGATAAAAATGAATTCGAAGTACTAAAGAATCCGGTACTTTCGATGGGGTTTGTTAGGCCCAATAGATCTATCTTTAGGATTCGCGTCAATTAGTAGATCGGTTTACTAATTATTAGGCTACCAAGCAAAAGGGGCATATTCAGCTTTGATCATTCAACCATATAATGTAGTTTCGATTACTTGTGTCTATTTCGTAAAACATTTATAAAAATTGCGCATGTATTCTCAGCCCAAAAATATAAAGGGTAAAAAGGCAAATGAAACTCATAATACTGTATTTTGTAGTAAAAATACATATGACGGTATTAAACAACTGAACAATGCAGGGTTGGCCTCGGATTCACGAACCTATATCATTTGTATATATATTAATACACATAATCATAATCGAATAAGTTTATATATATATATATATATATATATATATATATATATATATATATATATATATATATATATATATATATATATATATAATTTACTAATTATATCATTTTTATATTAATAATATTTATATGTCTCATATATTCATTTTGTATATAAAACTAGTAAGGTTGTTATATGTATTAAATGTATTTTTTATATATGTATATATCATTGGTTTGTTAAAAATAGTAATTTTAGTAATACTACGATTATCTTAATATTGATAAATATGATAATAATCATAATACTTAATATTACTAAATAAGGTATTATTGTTAATGATTATATTAATGATATTAATAATGATAGTTATAATAATAACTGTAAAATATTAATTTATCGATTAATGATACTTATAATAATGATTTTAGTAATTACCTATTAGTAATACTCATGATAATATAAATAATATTACTTATAACGATAATAATCATAATAATGACTATGGTACTTATAATGATAATTATAATACTAATAATAGTTATAATTTTAGTAATAATAATAATAATATTGATAATAATAATAACCATAATTTCTACAGTAATAATACTTTTACTAATAATAATATTAGTGCTATTAATAATACTTGTGATACTCTTAATACCGATAATAATAATAATACTCATAATCATAACAATACTAATAATACTTATACTAGTAATAAAATGATAAAGTTACATATTTAAACGATGATAATAATATTAGTTATAACATTAATAATATTTGTAATCATATTTGTAATTATAATCATAAAAATAATAAATGATAATCAATACTTAGCTTAGTAATAATAATAATAATAATAATAATAATAATAATAATAATAATAATAATAATAATAATAATAATAATAATAATAATAATAATCATAATTGTAATGATAATAATAATAATTGATAACTAAAACTTATATTACTAATTATAATAACAAGGATAATTATAATACAAGTATTACTATCAATAATTAATAATAACAATAATAATAACAATAATAATAATGATAATAATTTTAAAAGAAATAAAGGGACTACCTTAAAAAGCTCCAAAAAAATATCAAACCGCCCATGCCGGGACTCGAACCCGCGACCTTCCGTATACCCAACACGCCACCAAACCAACAGAACTGCCTCACTTATCTGTTTTATCTCTAATCCTAATTCTATTAAACCCATTTTATTCTGCTTATCTTCATCTCCTTCATCCATTGAAATTAGATCGAACCAGGGGTTAAAGTTAACAAAAAAAAATGAGTTGCGTTATTAGTGTTAGAAAAAAAAATAGATTCAAAATCACGTAACTAATGCTTAATTGAATTCGAAATAATTAAAAATATATATATATAAAAAGCTGCTGTGCAGCGTATGAACACAAAAAAAAAAAATTTTGATTTTGATTTTGAACGCGTTTTAGTTATAGATTTCTACATAAAATATCTTTAACACCATCTATAGAATGTACGAGTATCATCAATTGAACCTCAAATGTACCAGATTACTCGAATTCGTTCCAAGAACAATGTTTGACTTTTGGAAACCAACACTTTGACTCGTGAATTCAAACTCAATTTGAAAAATTAGAAGTTCAAACTTTGCAGGAAGTTTACTTAGATAATTCCTAATGTTTCTACATTTATGGATTTTTAAAATTGATTCGTAATTGAAGTATGACTAAAAAGTGTTTGAACAGAGATGTTATTCGAGCTGTAAAAAAAAATATTTTGCTTTAACAAAAATCAACAATCACGGGCAATTTTGATTTGATAATGGTTGTGTAAAGATGAATGGTTTTCTCCAATAGTGGGATTAAATTGTTTGCTTTATACAGAAAATTGATTTTGCGGATATAACAAATCAGAAGAAGAGAACAAGCAAAAAAAATATAAAAATAATTTAACAGATAATGACTGGTAACAGCTTTATACCAACTCGTGAATTAATTTCCAATAATCAGGTTTAAGAGTACCAATCACATGTAGTTAGACAAGGATGTAACACTGCATTTGGTTTTAATATCGTACAAATGATTTTATTTACTTTTATTAATTAATAATTATAATTATAATAATAATACACTTCATTTTATAAATAATAATAGAAATCTATTATATTATCAATTATATTATTATTAAAGATAATGAATATAATATGTTTAAAATTAATAATAATAATAATAATAATAATAATATTATTTATCATAATATAATACTAATACTATTAATAATGCTAATAGTATTAATATTAATAATAATATTATAACAAATTATGTACATCCAATTCGTACTTATAGATTATGTATTTAAATTATTATCACTAGTATTTGAAAGGACCCGTCCTAATCCATCTGGACGAAGTCCATATCGATTACAAACGATTCACAATAGTTGATTACATCGCGAGGTACTTGACCTCTATATGATACATTTTACAAACATTGCATTCATTTTTAAAAGACAAAACTTTCATTACATCTAAAGTTGACGGTATGCATAACATTTCATAATATATCTAAACTATAAATGACATGATAATAATCTTGATGAAATCGACGACTCGAATGCAACGTCTTTTGAAATATGTCATGAATGACTCCAAGTAATGTCTCTAAAATGAGCAAATGCACAGCGGAAGATTTCTTTCATACCTGAGAATAAACATACTTTCAAGTGTCAACCAAAAGGTTGGTGAGTTCATTAGTTTAACATAAATAATCATTTTATAATTTTAATAGACCACAAGATTTCATATTTCCATTTCTCATAAACATACATCCCATGCATAGAGACAAAAATATCATTCATATGGATTGAACACCTGGTAACCGACATTCACAATATGTATATAAGAATATCCCCATCATTCCGGGATCCTCCTTCGGACATGATATAATTTCGAAGTACTAAAGCATCCAGTACTTTGGATGGGGCTTGTTGGGCCCGATAGATCTATCTTTAGAGTTCGCGTCAATTAGGGTGTCTGTTCCCTAATTCTTAGATTACCAGACTTAATAAAAAGGGGCATATTCAGTTTCGATCATTCAACCATAGAACGTAATTTCGATTACTTGTGTCTATTTCGTAAAACAGTTATAAAAGTTGCGCATCTATTCTCAGCCCAAAAATATAAAGGGTAAAAAGGCAAATGAAACTCACCTAATGTATTTTGTAGTAAAAATACACATGACGACATTAAACAACTGAACATAGCAGGGTTGGCCTTGGATTCACGAACCTATATCAGTTGTGTATTCATTAATATATATAATCATAATTGAATAAATGTATATATTATTATTAGTGATATAATTTTTATATTAATAGCTTATATATTTCATTATTTAATTAAATGTTTTCATTTTGTATATAAAAATATTAATATGGTTAAGTTATGGATAATAAATATACTTTTAGTAATATTTATATTAATATTAATAATAACAGTATTCATTAATGATAATCATATTAATGAAAAAGATAGCATTAAAATTAATACTTCTGTCCATATTAATACTACTAAATATTATAAAATAATACAAGTACTAATATTAATGAAAATAATAATAATTTTTATCATTCTCATGATATTAATAATATTTATAATCATATTGGTACTACTAATATTAATATTAAGGATGTTACTAATAATACTTCTAATAATATTAATACTGATAAAATACAAGTATTAATGATAACAATATCTAACTTTATTAATGATAACATTAATGATAGTATTAATATTAATAATAATGATAATAATAATTATGAATATGATAATGATACTAATTTTAATGATCAATATAACAAGTTGTATAATGATAGTAATATTAAAATTTACATTACTTAATGTTACAACTTAGTACTAACAAAAAAATAATAATAATGATAGTAGTCATTTTATTAGTATTAACATAATATTAACAATAACAACATTTAATAATAACTTTAATAATAATAATAATAACAATACTAATATAAAAAAATAAATAAATAAAGAGAAAGCTACCTCCTAAGCCTTTCATAAAAAGAAATGCCCCAAGCAAGGCTCGAACCCATGACCCCTCGAATACCCGCTAACGCCTTAACCAACTGAGCTACTGCCCATAATCTGTTTTATCTTGTCACTCTAATTTATTTAGCCCGTATACATTTCTGTCTATATTTCTTCCCCACCTTCATCAATTCAATCGACCAAAAAAAATTTCCAATACAATCAGTTATTTAAACTTAGTTAAATTATTCAATAGGAATATAATTAATCACTGATATAGTATTAATAGATACTGAAAGGATCGAAATAAATAAATAAATAAATAAATAAATAAAAATCAAACCTGTTGTTATCGTAGAAGTAAAAAAAAAAAAATTAATCATCAACTTCAAAATCTAGGACGTTTTAGACAAAGTTTTTCACATGAATTGTGTTTCAATTTGCTCCTGTAAACTTTCTCCATTACCAATTTCAACAGATACATCATACAGCAATCGAATTTTTGGATGAACAACTCAGTTAACTTTTTAGAAATTACGGTTTGACTCTAAAATTCGTAATCAAGAGAAAAAATTAAAAGTTAAGATTTTTCCAGATATGTTGAACGGAAGATTTATAACATGACTACATTTATACATTTTAAAATCTTAGTCGAATTTGAAGAATTGATGGAAGGGTTCAAGAACAGAGGATATTTAGTTTATTTCTAAAACTTTCGATTTAAAAAATCATGAATTGAAGTGAATTGAGGGTCGCATGACTACTGCACGAATTTGTGTAATACTTATATTCAATTCCGAATTTGTTTCGTGGGGATTAAAGGTCGACATGGATTAATTCGATAGTACAGAAAACAAATTAAAATAACTATCTGATAAAGACACTAAACAAATTTTGGATTTAACTGTTATTTAAAGTCGACGGGATTAAAGTTAGAGACAGAGACAAATTGATGATACAGTCTGATGAAAACGTGAAATGACATTAAATTCCTAATTTTATTCGCATGATATAATCCAGTTTATAAATAATCAATAATTAATAATTATAATTATAATTATAATAATAATTTAAATAATATTACTACTGTTTTCCTAAAAACATATTACTGTAAATGTTTGCATATATATATATATATATATATATATATATATATATATATATATATATATATATATATATATATATATATATATATATATATATATTATATACATGTGTATATCTATCTCTATATATGTGATGACCCGGGAATTTTCGACCAAATTTAAACTTAATCTTTATATATTTCTGATACGATAAGCATAGTCTGTTAGAATGAGTCTCAAAACTTTTGAACTAGTATATAAAATCATTTAACCCTTGACCTTTCCCGACGATTCGCGAACCTTTAAATTGTATACACAAATGTATATATATAAATGATTATATATGTAAATAACTATATATATAATAAATTAGATATATTAATGAACTATATTTATTTATTTATTTATTTTATTAAAGATAACTTAAAACAACTAAAACTTGTAATTTTAAATATATAGAGTATATTGAATATAAATGATTTCGAATATAATTTGTCAATGATAACAAAGTATTAAATGTATAATGTTATACTCTGAGATTATTTGTTCAATACATATAATCAATATATTTATTTACTTGATATTTAAAACATAATTATATATAGTACTTTGAATATATAACCATTACTATATATATTGTTAAAATGTATAAATATTAAGCATATATAATATATATATTATTAAATTATTAAATATTACATAATTAATAAATGTATTATAAATATATGTAATTACCAGTTAAATTATAGTTATTAGGTTAATGTTATTATTATTACTTTAATTATTATCATTAAAATAAATATCGATAGTAATAATATCAGTATTATGGATATTATTATTTTGACATAAAATTAGAAACATGTAACTTGTTATATCTTTATCATTATTAGGTGTTATATTTATTAAAGTATATAAAAATTTAATATTCATTATTAGATAATATGTATTATATAATTATATTATATAATCTATAATATGTAAATACTAATATATTATATATAGTTGTTATAATAATTTTGTTATTATCTTTAAATATTAATACTAGTGTTATTAATATCCTTATTTCAAAAATATAATATATGGATATAAAATTTGATATATATATATATATATATATATATATATATATATATATATATATATATATATATATATATATATATATATATATATATAAAAAAAAATATTACCATTAATATTATTATTATTATTGAAATTATTATTATCATTACTACTAATAATTGTTATTATCGGTATTATATTATTTAATAACGAAAAAAAAATGAAAAACAAAATTATAATTGTTAATATATATTTATATGCGTGAGTTTCATTTGCTCCCTTTTACTCTTTATGTTTTTGGGCTGAGAATACATGCAAATGCTTTATTAACTGTTTTACAATATTTATATGCGTGAGTTTCATTTGCCTTTTTTACCCTTTATATTTTTGGGCTGAGAATACATGCGTTGCTTTTATAACTGTTTTACGAAATAGACACTAGTAAATGAAACTACATTCTATGGTTGGATTATTAAACCGAATATGCCCCTTTTTATTAAGTCTGGTAATCTAAGAATTAGGGAACAGACACCCTAAAATTGACGCGAATCCTAAGGATAGATCTATCGAGCCCAACAAGCCCCATCCAAAGTACCGGATGCTTTAGTACTTCGAAATTTATATCATGTCCGAAGGAGGATCCTGGAATGATGGGGATATTCTTATATGCATATTGTGAATGTCGGTTACCAGGTGTTCAATCCATATGAATGATATTTTTGTCTCTATGCATAGGACGTATGTTTATGAGAAATGGAAATATGAAATCTTGTGTCTATTAAAATTATGAAATGATTATTTATGCTAAACTAATGAACTCACCAACCTTTTGGTTGACACTTGAAAGCATGTTTATTCTCAGGTACGAAAGAAATCTTCCGCTGTGCATTTGATCATTCTAAAGATATTACTTGGAGTCATTCATGACATATTTCAAAAAACGTTGCATTCGAGTCGTTGAGTTTATCAAGATCATTATTAAGTCAATTATAGTTGGATATATTATGAAATGGTATGCATGTCTGTCAACTTTAGATGAAATGAAAGATTGTCTTTTCAAAACGAATGCAATGTTTGTAAAATGTATCATATAGAGGTCAAGTACCTCGCGATGAAATCAACTGTTGTGAATCATTTATAATCGATATGGACTTCGTCCGGATGGATTAGGACGGGTCCTTTCAGTTGGTATCAGAGCGATGGTCTTAGCGAACCATGTCTGCATTAGTGTGTCTAACTGATAAGTCGTTATGATGCATTAGTGAGTCTGGACTTCGACTGTGTCTGCATGTCAAAAGTTTTGCTTATCATTTTGTGTCAAAAATTACCTGCTTATCATTCATAGAGAATCATTTGCTTATCATTCTTAGTCTAGACACGTTTTACTGCATTGACTGCATGAATAGTGTATAGGAAAAATTCATATCTTAGCGTATCTGCTACTTCATATCTTAGCGTATCTGTTACTGTAACTTTACCTGACAACTTCCGTAGATTCCTCCGTAACTTATGGGATTTTAGTATTATATATGCATATGTAAACTATGTATTGCAGGGTACTAATCTACATTCTATAATTTATTTCTTATCGAAAATCCTTCATCTGATCGTACGAGATGAATCCTGCAACCAGTTCTAGTCCCTCAGATTCCGATAGCTATTCCGATAGTTATTCTGACAGCTATTCCGACATAGATGTTCAACTAAGCTCCGAAAACAGCATCATCGGCATGAATCAACCAATCAGTCATTATCAATTCATCTGATGGGTTCGTAGTCGACTTAATTAATGGAAACGCACAGAAGGCAATCCCTTCCACCAACCGAATTCACCTCTTGACAATGAACCTGAAGCGTTTACCGGCGAACCTGTTCGTGACACCATTTTCAGTCTCATTTCTAGGGTAACTCGACAAGATTATATTCTATCCACAATTCTGAACCTTATTCATCCACTCGTTCTGACCGACAATCATCCTGGAGTAATAAGTCAACGAACTTCGCGCTCGAATAATCAATTCAGAGAATATGGTGCAAAATGTACCAGCTTCAGCAACATCACCGGCACCAACAGTACAATCAATAACAACACCAGTACCATCAACAATCCATGCTTCAATATCATCATCTGTACTTTGAGTATGATCTTCGTTCTACGTATCGTTCTACCTCATTTATCTTCGTTCGACATGGCGAATATGTAATCTCTAAAGTTTTAGAGATTATTTATTCTAGTTCCAACCGAAAAGCAAATGAGTTTAATATCATATTAACTCATTAAATCCATGAATACATCTGAAAAAAATATATATGTATATATGTTTTCATAAAGATTGTAATTAAAAATTCTCTTGTACAAACTGTTAATGGTGAAAATATTTTAACGGGTAGGTAATACCCGAGGACTATTTAAATTTCACATTAATAAGTTACATTGTACGTTCTTCGAATATGTTTCAACAGTCATATACTATCCTAATTACATCCACCGATATACAAATCCGTTCACCACAGAATAACCATATTCATCCAATTACATATTTGAATTTTGACCTATCAGAATCCAACAAGTGGCATAATGAAGAAAACATTTGATAAAATAAAATTTGTTAGAAATAGACTAATTAACTATGAGGAATTTTGTTAAGAATCCACACTAACTGTTCCTAGCTAACTGTTCCTAGCTAACTGATTACATTTTTATTTATCGCAATTTATTTATCGCAATTTATTTATCGCAATTTTAATTCTCGTAATTTTATTTATCGTCATTAAATTTCTGTTATTTACTTTACGCACTTTATTTATCGTCATTTATTTTCTGTTATTTATTTTACGCACTTTAAATATCGGGACGCGTATACAAGGTTTTGACATATCATAACGACGCATCTATATATATTATTTGGAATCACCATAGACACTCTATATGCAGTAATGATCGAGTTCTCTATACAAGGTTGAGGTTGATTCTACAATAATATATATAGTTTGAGTTGTGATCGAGTCTGAGACGTATACGGGTCACGACAAGTATTAATTAATTTGAATATTATATATTAAACTATACATAAATTATTGAATTTCTAATTGTGGACTATCGACTGTGGACTACCAACATTGGACAATTAAAATGAATTAAAATATTGATTATAACATATGAAACTAAACAATTATCCAAGTTTGCCACTTGATTCCGTCTTAAACCTCATTGAATCTTGACGATTACAATCTGCGATTCAAACCTTTCATGATTCTTGAAAAAACACCTCAATCGAGAGGATGAACCAACCTCACTACACCTACGGAAGAAAAAGATTGATACATATAGTTATGCATCTGAAAACACTCGGAACCTGAGTAAATGTTTAAACCGTATCTGTACTAGCTCTTTTGGCATTGTTATTACCAAAAATAACATTGCAATTCCTTTTCAAAATAGCGAATTTTGTCACAGCTCCAGCAAGTCAACTTCGACTTTTCAGTTGGACAAGCCTTATTATAATCTTGATTTATAAGCTTGCCTTTCGTCATCGTTACCGGGGAACTATTTATATTCCACCGCATTAACAGAAATTTATCATCAACTTCATTACTCATCGACTTAAGTTCTCCGAAGAATCATTATATTTGTTCGTTAAAACCATATCATATACTCATCCGCATCTTGTAACGAGAACTGCCATACCAATTACCGGGAATCAGCAATCAGTATTTTGAAATCTCACAGCATGTCTACATCAATAGTTATATATATACATATAACAATTATCTCCTAGAATTACGATCTTCAATTCTGAAATTTTGAAAAGGCACCCAGTTTACGAATCGATACTCTGAATGTTGAAAAAAAAAAAAACTGAATGAAGCAGCAGAAACTGTAGGCAACCGTAAACAACCTTAGTCGTCAGAAATTTGATGGTAAAGAATAATATGTTGGAAAAGCTCCGAAACTTTGGAACTGGAAAATGGATAGAGTTAACCATGAAGGAGACCAAGGACAAATACAAGGACCATACCCTATATTCAAAGAATCCAGATAATTTTGGATCCGTTGAAATCTTTAGAGAATATCTCGCTCCGAAGTCATGTTAAAACCTTGCGAAAAAATCTTTCTCCATCAACCATCGAACTTAGAAATTCCAAAATATCCTCATCAATATCTTCGATATTTCTGAGGATATTTTCATAAATATTCTCGTCCGAAATTATATACCTCTTCGTGCTTCCTGTGTATCGTTATAGTGGAAACATTCAATAGAAAATTTAGTACCGAAAAACAGATTATGCGAAACTATGAAGAAAGCCGTGGACAAATCACAAAGAATAAGTTTGACTTCAAAGAATTCAAATGATTCAATGTCTGCTAAAGTCTTTAGTGAATATCTTGCTCATTACTCTAAACCCTTGCAGACAATAGTTTCTATCATCCTCTGATCTTAGATACTCCGAGATATTATCGTATCTTTCATTATAAATATCCTCCATATTCCTGGAGATATTTTTATAATTATTCTTATCCAAAATCATTAATCTCTTCGTGCTATCAGTATTACATCATATAGAAACTGTTAGTTTCTATATTCTGTAAACTTTCGAGCTTAAATATGAATGTTATTGAAGTAATGTTGGGAACTGATGCATGAGTTAGTATAATATAATGACACTTGATCAACGTGATTATATTACAGTAAGTCATGCTGAGTTTCTAATGGGACGTGATGATTCACAGATCATAACGTCATCATGTGCCATGTTACATAATTCTGTCATTCTGCTTAACTTCTGAACATATCAAGAAAGTATATTCTTGATAGTTCTATTCTCAGTGAATCTGGTAATTTGACAAATCAAATCGTGCTATTACGTTCCTTCTTATTTAGAACATTAATAATGTTCATTCTGAAACTTATATCTGCGAATTCTGGACCATTACAAGAGATGCCAAATCGCCAGAAGAAGAAACGAAGGGACAAAGCTCTGAAATAGAAATTGGAGTATAAATCGCAGCAAATAGGAGGGAGTATTAACTGTGGATGACAATGATTATAGGAACCAGAAAGGGGGGACATTGAAATATAAGGAGAGATATAAAGCCCGATAACAACGCATAAATTACAAACCGTGTATATCAATGTTTATCGCAACATAAAGACACGGGAGAATTAAAAGCACTATAACCCCAAGAGCAAGGTAGAAGTAAGCAGATTCCTCCGGTGGAAGTTGGAAAAGGAGAATGATTGTTGCAAAAGTAAGGATAAGGACAAGGATCAGAACTGGATTAAGCATTTTCAAAATTTTTTTTTTTTTTTTGATGTATGAACTAAGAAAGAAAGTATAGGAATGGTGAGAATAATGGGACGGAAGAGTTTAATTTATAATGGAAATATCAGACAGAGTAATCGAGGCAGATCATCGTATTTAATTATAGAGATCTTAATTTCCTTACTCGCCGAAGAATCAAATCTTTCAGATTTCGAAGATTTTCGTTAAATTCCTTGAATTTCGGAATTCAATCGCAACTACGTCACAAGTTATGGAAAATCTTCATTTCTTCATCTCGATCTTTTGTGAAAATTTCATTCATACGCTTCGATTAATCGAATCATTATATCCATATTATTCAATGATAATAAAACTCTATTTATCAACTCATATTCGTCATGAAAACATTTTTATTGTTAACCATGACCATCTTACTCAAATTTCGGGACGAAATTTCTTTAACGGGTAGGTACTGTGATGACCCGGGAATTTTCGACCAAATTTAAACTTAATCTTTATATATTTCCGATACGATAAGCATAGTCTGTTAGAATGAGTCTTAAAACTTTTGAACTAGTATATAAAATCATTTAACCCTTGACCTTTCCCGACGATTCACGAACCTTTAAATTGTAAACACAAATGTATATATATAAATGATTATATATGTAAATAACTATATATATAATAAATTAGATATATTAATGAACTATATTTATTTATTTATTTATTTATTTATTTTATTAAAGATAACTTAAAACAACTAAAACTTGTAATTTTAAATATATAGAGTATATTGAATATAAATGATTTCGAATATAATTTGTCAATGATAACAAAGTATTAAATGTATAATGTTATACTCTAAGATTATTTGTTCAATACATATAATCAATATATTTATTTACTTGATATTTAAAACATAATTATATATAGTACTTTGAATATATAACCATTACTATATATATTGTTAAAATGTATAAATATTAAGCATATATAATATATATATCATAAAATTATTAAATATTACATAATTAATAAATGTATTATAAATATATGTAATTACCAGTTAAATTATAGTTATTAGGTTAATGTTATTATTATTACTTTTATTATTATTATTAAAATAAATATCGATAGTAATAATATCAGTATTATGGATATTATTATTTTGACATAAAATTAGAAACATGTAACTTGTTATATCTTTATCATTATTAGGTATTATATTTATTAAAGTATATAAAAATTTAATATTCATTATTAGATAATATGTATTATATAATTATATTATATAATCTATAATATGTAAATACTAATATATTATATATAGTTGTTATAATAATTTTGTTATTATCTTTAAATATTAATACTAGTGTTATTAATATCCTTATTTCAAAAATATAATATATGGATATAAAATTTGATATATATATAAATATTACCATTAATATTATTATTATTGAAATTATTATTATCATTACTACTAATAATTGTTATTATCGGTATTATATTATTTATTAACAAAAAAAATGAAAAAAAAATTATAATTGTTAATATATATTTATATGCGTGAGTTTCATTTGCTCCATTTTATTCTTTATGTTTTTGGGCTGAGAATACATGCAAATGCTTTATTAACCGTTTTACAATATTTATATGCGTGAGTTTCATTTGCCTTTTTTACCCTTTATATTTTTGGGCTGAGAATACATGCGCTGCTTTTATAACTGTTTTACGAAATAGACACTAGTAAATGAAACTACATTTTATGGTTGGATTATTAAACCGAATATGCCCCTTTTTATTAAGTCTGGTAATCTAAGAATTAGGGAACAGACACCCTAATTGACGCGAATCCTAAGGATAGATCTATCGAGCCCAACAAGCCCCATCCAAAGTACCTGATGCTTTAGTACTTCGAAATTTATATCATGTCCGAAGGAGGATCCCAGAATGATGGGGATATTCTTATATGCATATTGTGAATGTCGGTTACCAGGTGTTCAATCCATATGAATGATATTTTTGTCTCTATGCATGGGACGTATGTTTATGAGAAATGGAAATATGAAATCTTGTGGTCTATTAAAATTATGAAATGATTATTTATGCTAAACTAATGAACTCACCAACCTTTTGGTTGACACTTGAAAGCATGTTTATTCTCAGGTACGAAAGAAATCTTCCGCTGTGCATTTGATCATTCTAAAGATATTACTTGGAGTCATTCATGACATATTTCAAAAAACGTTGCATTCGAGTCGTTGAGTTTATTAAGATCATTATTAAGTCAATTATAGTTGGATATATTATGAAATGGTATGCATGTCTGTCAACTTTAGATGAAATGAAAGATTGTCTTTTCAAAACGAATGCAATGTTTGTAAAATGTATCATATAGAGGTCAAGTACCTCGCGATGAAATCAACTGTTGTGAATTGTTTATAATTGATATGGACTTCGTCCGGATGGATTAGGACGGGTCCTTTCAATATATGTATATTTATATATTTATTTTTTTATAGATTATAATTAATATTAATAACAAATATAACTAGAATAATAATACTGTTAATAATCATAATAATTATATTTAAAATTTATTATTAGTTATGATGATATTAACAATGATAATAACAATATTGTTAACATAACACTACTTATAATATTATCAATGATACTTAAAATATTATTAGTTATAAGGATATTAATATTATTAATGATATTTATAATAATAATAATATAGTAACTTATACTTATCAAATTTTATTCATGTTATATCTCATATTAGAATTAGTAATACTAATAAAATAAATATTAATATCAATATTAATATTAGTAATAATAATGGAAATAATAATAATAACATTGATATATCATTTATATTTTAACTTGTAATTACAAATAATATATTAACTTTACACTATATTATATAATAATATTTATTAAATATTATATATCACAATATATTAATAATTATTATTAGAATTCATATAGACTCATAATATTATATATGTAAAATGGTAATTTATTTATTCTATTTATTATTTCACATTTTTAATTCCTAAGGTTTAAAGTATACATTATGGATTATATATGTCCATATATTTATATTTACATGTACCTATTTATTTACAAAGTAAAGTTCGTGAATCGTCGGGAATAGTCAAAGGTCAAATGATTCCATATAAATAGTTCAAAGTTTTTTAGACTCCACATTACAGATTTTGCTTATCGTGTCGAAATCAAATAAGATTCAAGTTTAAATTTGGTCGGAAATTCCCGGGTCATCACAGTATTGACCTTTATATTAGAAGTAGTAACAATATTATTTTAACGACTATAGTTATACTTGTATTATATATATACATATATTATTACTTATGTAATATTTATTATTCATATAATAACTTTTATTGATTAATTATTATTTCTAAGATATATATATATATATATATATATATATATATATATATATATATATATATATATATATATATATATATATATATATATATATATATATTACAATATATTAGAAATCATATATATTTATATATAGATTCACTTCTCATGATTACTTAATGATTCTATTTTATTATCTTATATATTAACTCAAGTGATTATATTATATTTTATTAATTCAAAATATTATACATATACATTTTTATTTATATATATATACATATATACATACAGCTGTTCATGAATCATCGAGGATGGTCAAAGATTTAAGTGTATCCATGTAAACAGTTCAAAGATTTTGAGATGCAATTAAATAGACTTTGCTTATCATATCGAATTCATAATAAATTAATTTTAAATTTGGTCGGAAATTCCCGGGTTGTCACTGCTGACTCCAACTCTTGTCCATAAATTAGCATGCAACAGCAAAAGCTCTTAATAATCACCTGAGAATAAACATGCTTTAAACGTCAACAAAATGTTGGTGAGTTATAGGTTTAACCTATATATTTATCAAGTCGTAATAATAGACCACAAGATTTCATATTCCCATTTCTCATAAACAACATGCAATCTGCATAAAAATCATTCATAGGATGAACACCTGATAACCGACCTTAACAGGATGCATATAGAATATCCCCATCATTCCGGGACTCTCATCGGACATGATAAATCGAAGTACTAAAGCATCCGTAACTCGGATAAGGCTTGTTGGGCCAAATAGATCTATCTTTAGGATTCGCGTCAATTGGTGGCAATTATAATACACACCAATTGTGACAACCCGGAAATTTTTGACCAAATTTAAACTTTATCTTTAATTGATTTAACGTTTCCGACACGATAAGAAAAGTCTGTAAAACCGAATCTCAAAATTTTTGAACTATTCAAGTACCCTTCGGTTGTTCTCAACTATTCGCGAACCATTATATGTAAATAGATACATATATATACTATAACTTGAAAACGTTACAAAGTTTTAATTATTTAATACCGTACATTAAACTTATTGGTTTAAATATTTATTTGAATATATATGATAAGTTGGAATATTAATTGTATGAATAACTTGCGACATATATTTAAAACGTGTTTATGAATGTTGAAAATATATATTAACTTGGTCATAAAACAATTTGTTATTATATATATATCAACAAATAGTGAGGCAATGATTTATAGAAGTAAATGACCAAAATACTCGAAAGTTTATGATATACTTTGAGTGGTATAGTTTAGGGATAATTTAAGGCTATATTTTGACAAAGGTACGAGTCACAAAATGTAAAATACAAGTATTCTCAGCGTACGAAAGGACATTTGAAAAACCAGAACCAGGACATAAGTCGAGTGATGACGTACGACTTATCAGAAAAAAAATTACAAGTCAACTATGCATGTGAATTTAATATAATACATAATTAATTATATAAATTAAATATATTATATATATAATATAAAATTATGTCGACAAACAAGAAGTTAAAAATTTGTGGGGCTGTCCCAGGGTGCCATGCGATCGCATGTCCTTGAAACACAAATCCCATGCGATCGCATTGGGGTACTTTTTCAGAAAAGGTTCTATAAATTGCGCGATTTTTGGCTCAGCTGAATCTATCTCTCTTTCTCTAGTATTATTACTCCGTAATATTTATTTAATTTATTTTATTATTATTATTATTATTATTATTATTATTATTATTATTATTATTATTATTATAATTATTATTATTATTATTATTATTATTTATATTATTAAGATTAATATTATTATTAATCTTATTATTATTAGTATTATTAATTATGTATTATACATAAAATACTACGAAGAGGTCATGAGTGGGTTACTTTCAAAATGGGTTTTCAAGCGGGATAGAGCTAAGGAAATTATGGGTAATGTTCGGGGGTATATTTATGAATCAAACCTAGTGTTTATCATCTCCGTTACGTCTACGTACTTTTCTAAAATATTGAATCACAATATTGATACCTAAGCATTTATATTTTATCTTTTATATAATAATAGTGTATCAATGTCTAGTGCTCGAGTATATATATTTATACAAGCTTGTATGCTAAATTTCATCATTAAACAGTTTATGATGAATCACGAATTAAATACATATATTACTGGTAAAAGGTATATGATATACATGTTTTTGGAAAGCTGGCGAAAAATCAATAACTTTTCATTTAGACACCGAATAGTTTCGATGAACGGATTAAAAGATATGATCAACTGAATTATGATTGACGTTAATTGAAATTGCTTTTGAATCTGCAATTAAGATTTAAACAACTTGTTTACGAGATTGATAAAATGGATTTTTTGAATATTACCAACCGAGTAAATGAATCCTTATATAAGGTACATCTCGTTTTGTTGAACTTTTGTCAAAATTGACTTTTTGAAATGACTTTTGATAACTTTTGTATGTCGATCTCGAGCATTAGGATTATGATACACTATGACCAGACCTAGCTTGATAAACATTTATTGACCAACATATGTTCTCTAGGTTGAGATCTACGATTAATTGGTAATCCGAGTTTCGGTCACATTTTGGTGAACAACTTTATATGCTGCTAAGGTGAGTTTCATTGCTCCCTTTTTAATTGCTTTTGCAATCTATATTTTTGGGCTGAGAATACATGCACTTTATTTTAAACGCAATGGATACAAGTACATACTAAATTCTACACCGAACTTGAACCGAAAATCCCTTAGCTTTGGTAACTAGTAACTGCCAGTTATAAGAACTGGTGGGCGCGAGTAGTTATATATGGATCCATAGGGCTTGACATCCCCGTCTGTTCCAGGTATAGAAACCTGATAATGCTAAAAACAAACATATATTTCATAGCATTATTCCTCAAGAAAGACAAGCTTTTAGTTGCAATTGTTCTATTTACAAGTGATATTCGTTTAAATAATAAAAGGTGAAGACAAAAGACAGATTCGACGAATTGAAGACGCAAACGACCAAAAAGCTCAAAAGTACAAAAGACAATCAAAGAGGTTCCAATTATTGATAAGAAACGTCTCGAAAATTACAAGAGTACAAGATTCAAAACGCAAAGTACAAAATATAAAATTGTACGCAAGGACGTTCGAAAATCCGGAACCGGGACATGAGTCAACTCTCAACGCTCGACGCAACGAACTAAAAATTACAAGTCAACTATGCACATAAATATAATATAATATTTAAATAATTCTTATAATTATTTAATATATTATATTTATTTATAAATCCGTCGGTAAACAAGGAGCCAAACTTGTGTGAGCTGTAAAAGCAAACTCCGCGACTCGCGGAGTTTGAAGGTAAAAAATGCCGCGAGTCGCGGAGCCCTAAATTCTGAAACTCCCTATAAAGCTCGCGCATTCTGATCGTAAAAATCATCTTTTTTTCTTCTTCTCTCATAAACGTATTATATATATATATATATATATATATATATATATATATTATAATTTTAATTTTAATTTTAATTTTAATTTTAATTTTAATTCTAATAATAAGGGTATGTTAGCGAATGTTGTAAGGGTGTAAGTCGAAATTCTGTCCGTGTAACGCTACGCTATTTTTAATCATTGTAAGTTATGTTCAACCTTTTTACATTAATGTCTCGTAGCTAAGTTATTATTATGCTTATTTAAACGAAGTAATCATGATGTTGGGCTAATTACTAAAATTGGGTAATTGGGTTTTGTACCATAATTGGGGTTTGGATAAAAGAACGACACTTGTGGAAATTAGACTATGGGTTATTAATGGGTTTTATATTAATTAAACAATACCTTGTTAATTTAATATACAAACTTATAATTCGACGTATTTATATATAACCACATACGCTTGACTGGGTACGGTGGGCAGGATATCTATAAATACCAATAATTATTCATTTTACCGGATACGGAACTGGATTAATAGTTAATAGACTTGTTGAAACAGGGGTGAATTACATTCAAGGGTAATTCGTGTAATTGTTAACAAAGTAGTAAAACCTTGGTTTACACGCAGTCGATAACCTGGTGTATTCATTAAACAAAGTATTAAAACCTTGTTACAATTCGAATCCCCAATTAGTTGGAATATTTGACTTCGGGAATAAGAATAATTTGACGAAGGCTTTCGCTCTTTATATTTATGACTGATGGACTATTATGGACAAATCCGTATGGACATATTAAATAATCCAGGACAAAGGACAATTAACCCATGGGGATAAAACTAAAATCAACACGTCAAACATCATGATTACGGAAGTTTAAATAAGCATAATTCTTTTATTTCATATTTAATTTCCTTTATTTTATATTTAATTGCACTTCTAATTATCGCATTTTTTATTGTTATTGTATTTAATTGCACTTTTAATTATCGTACTTTTTAATTATCGCAAGTTTATTTTATCGTATTTTTATTAATCGCAATTTCATTATCGTTATTTACTTTACACTTTAATTTAAGTCTTGTATTTATTTTTAATATTTTACATTTGGTTTTAACTGTGACTAAAGTTTTAAAATCGACAAACCGGTCATTAAACGGTAAAAACCCCCTTTATAATAATAATATTACTTATATATATATTTGTATTTTTATAAAAGTAAACTAATATAGCGTTAAGCTTTGTTTAAAAAGATTCCCTGTGGAACGAACCGGACTTACTAAAAACTACACTACTGTACGATTAGGTACACTGCCATCCTGTTACGTATATCCATTCTCTATAAGTGTTGTAGCAAGGTTTAAGTATATCCATTCTCTAAATAAATAAATATCTTGTGTAAAATTGTATCGTATTTAATAGTATTTCCTGCAAAAATATAAGCTATTTTATATACTACTCTGCTAAAACATTAAGTATTTTTTTCGCCGCTGCCGGGGAACTCTTAAACGCCGGAAGCGCAACGCTAATATAAAAAAAAAGATTTTTAGTTTACTTTTATTAAAATTCGTTTTTATAAAAATACGTTTTAAATATTCGAAAATTTAAAAAGAAAAACAAAAATATAAATATTTTTAGGAGTTTGATAAATATTTAAGTTTTATAAAGTTTCTTTAGTTTGTAAAAATATAAGTTTTATTTAATTTATTTTATAAATATATTTTATAAATTTAAAACCGAAAAAAATATATATATATATATATATATAAATCTAGCTTTAAGATTTTTATTTATAAAATTATAAAGTAATTCTATTTTTATTTAAGTTTTTAAAAATATAAGTTTTTTATTATATAAATATTGTGATATAAACAGAAAATATAAAACAGAAAATAAAAATAAAAAAAAATAAAAACGCGTAAAATTTAAACTGTTCCAGAGTTGAATTTTGGAACCCCGCGAGTCGCGGGGTTTGCTGCTTGAAATACCGCAACTCGCGGAGCTGCTCTGACGCGCTGACAGAACCCTAATTCAGCATTAATTACGGGTAATTATTAATTATTATAATTATTAACCCTAATTATTATTATTATTATTATTAGTTTTATTTTAAGTTACTTTTTATTTAATTTATATTTTAGTTAAATTAGTTTAATTAAATTGTAAAATTAATAGTTTCAATAAATAAATAATATAAAAATAATATTTTTATAAAATTTGTACTTTTTACAACTTTTTGTATATTTTTATATTTTGTCCCTTTTTAATCGTTTTAGCGTAATATTCGTATTTTTAGCTCATATTTAGTTTTAAACTTAGTTTTTACCATAGTTATTTTTACTTCTAGATTTTTAGGCTTTGCCGTAGAATTCCTTAAGTGCTTTTTCTTTAGACTAAGATTTAGGTGCTTTAGAATTTTGCGACGCCTTTTTAAGTTTTAGTTTCTTTTTAAGTTATTTCCATTTGGGATTTAGTTTTTCCTGTAAGCTTTAATATTTTTAGACACCTTTTACCTATGTATCAATTATCATTCCAATTAGTAATCTCAATTTGCGATTATAATTTTAAGTTAGTTGTAGTAATATGGTTAGGTTAGTCAAGTATTTTTAAGTTTTATAAGTTTCTTTTATTTTTCCGTCGCCTTTTATCTTTCTTTCTTATTTTTCTTTTTCGATCTTTTTTCGACGAACTCTTTTTCTTTCTTATTTCTCGCTATTCTAGTTTTAGGACATAGATTTTTATTCTACTTCTTATCTAAATTTCTTAAAATTACGAAAATTTATTTTAAGTGGTTAAATTGATAGACATCAAAATTTTCTGGTTCGTAGTAATAGTTGGATTTGTACGTGGACCGGGTTATTGGAGCCAAACAGTCCTCAATTATATTGAGACCAAACGAATCCTGCCCCTCTGCTGCATCTTTTGGCTATTCGAAACGTGGGCAAAATCAGAAAAGTCTATTGATTGGATAACTTATTATAATTTTTCTTTCCTTTTTAAAACTAATAGGATATTCAGTAAATGCACCGAGCAAGACGTTCACCACCTTTTGTACGTTCACCACCTGTAACTAGATCAAGACATTTAGCAAATATTACTGCCGTTGATTTTTCTTTAGAATCGTCATCCAGTCGACCAAGTACTCCAGTTCAAATTTCCGATAATCCATTTTTTGAACCCGACCTCACAATTGAGAATCCGAAGAATATTCAGGAACGATTCGTAGATCCTGAACCACTAAACTTTCCTCCGGAACCACCAATCATTCAAACAGAGATTGTTGAGGAACGAACCATTAAATCAGAATCCTCTAGTGATTCCGATTCAACAAATTCAATTATGGAGAATCTAGAACCTTTAAGTATGGAAGACCGAATGAGAGCTAAACGCACTGGCCAAGGTCACGCAATTACTCATCCAGACATTAATGCGCCAGATTATGAAATCAAAGGACAAATTCTACACATGGTGACTAATCAATGCCAATTTAGTGGTGCGCCGAAGGAAGATCCAAATGAACATCTACGTACCTTTAATAGGATCTGCACACTATTTAAAATAAGAGAAGTGGAGGATGAACAGATATATCTCATGTTATTTCCCTGGACTTTAAAGGGAGAAGCCAAAGATTAGTTGGAATCGTTACCTGAAGGGGCGATTGATACATGGGACGTTTTAGTTGAAAAATTTCTTAAACAATTCTTTCCTGCATCTAAAGCCGTAAGACTTCAAGCAGAAATTGTTACGTTTACACAGAAGCCGAATGAAACTCTATATGAGGCATGGACTAGATATGGAAAGTTATTAAGAGGATGTCCGCAACATGGTTTAGACACCTGTCAAATAGTACAAATATTCTACCAAGGATGCGACATCACTACAAGGAAAGACATAGATATAGCAGCTGGTGGTTCTATTATGAAGAAAACCGAAACTGATGCTTACAAAATTATTGATAACACTGCTTCCCACTCACATGAGTGGCACCAAGAAAAAGATATCGTTAGATCATCTAAAGCAGCTAGAGCCGATTCTAGCCATGACTTAGATTCCATTTCCGCAAAGATAGATGCTGTGGAGAGACGAATGGAAAATATGACTAAAGATATTCACTCAATACGAATTAGTTGTGAGCAGTGTGGAGGACCACATTTGACAAAAGATTGTCTCAGTATTGAATTAACAATGGAAAAAAGAGAGAATATTTCATACATAAACCAAAGGCCTGGAAATAATTATCAGAATAATTATCAACCGCCAAGACCGATTTACAATCAAAACCAGAATTATAACAGAAATATTCCATACAACAACCAACAAGGTCCTAGCAATCAACAAGTATCCAATAATAATTACAATCACCAAAGACCTAATTTTCAAAACAAACCACCACAACAAACCGATGATAAAAAGCCGAATTTAGAAGATATGATGACGAAGCTAGTTGAAACTCAAACGCAGTTTTTCACATCTCAAAAACAAACTAATGAACAAAATGCTCAAGCATTTAGAAATCAACAAGCTTCTATTCAAAATCTGGAACAAGAAGTAAGTAACCTAGCAAGGTTAATAGGTGAAAGAAAACCGGGAAGTCTACCTAGTGATACAAATGCTAACCCCCGGAATGAAACAGCTAAAGCCATTACCACAAGAAGTGGTACAACACTTAAACCACCTGAAATACCTGTAACTTCTGATGAAGCTATTCCTACTCCACAAGAACCACAACCTGATCAAGATAAGGAAAAAGAACCGGTAGTTGAAAAGGTTAATGAAGATAACACAGTTAAGGCTAAACCTTATGTTAAACCATACCAACCACCACTTCCTTACCCGAGTAAAATGAAGAAAGAGAAACTTGAAGCCGAGCAATCCAAATTCTTGGATATGTTTAAACAGATAAATGTAAATCTTCCTTTCATTGATGTGATTTCAGGAATGCCTAGATATGCTAAATTCTTGAAAGATCTAATCTCAAATAGAAAGAA
The DNA here is from genome assembly GCF_046630445.1 of Rutidosis leptorrhynchoides. Lineage (NCBI taxonomy): Eukaryota > Viridiplantae > Streptophyta > Magnoliopsida > Asterales > Asteraceae > Rutidosis > Rutidosis leptorrhynchoides. The sequence continues at coordinate 39,698,543 of NC_092342.1, read as the reverse complement.
AATGGAAGAACTCTCGACTGTTACCATGAATGCTAATTGTTCAGCAGTGCTGTTGAATAAGATACCAGAAAAATTATCTGATCCAGGAAGTTTCACAATTCCATGTTTTCTGGGTAGTCTTAGTTCAATAGAAGCATTGGCAGACTTAGGTGCTAGTATAAATTTAATGCCGTATTCACTATACGCTAAACTAGACCTTGGAGAATTGAAACCAACCAGAATAAGCATACAACTAGCCGATCGATCAATAAAATATCCTAGAGGGATAATGGAGAACATGCTAGTTAAAGTTGGTACTTTAGTATTTCCAGTAGATTTTGTTGTTTTGGACATGGAAGAAGATTCTCAAGTTCCTCTCATATTAGGAAGACCATTCTTAAACACGGCTAAAGCAATAATAGACGTGTTCGGTAAGAAACTGACCCTAAGTATAGAGGATGAGAGTGTTGTAGTGACCCGAACTTTTCCATGTTTATATATATATTAATTGAGATTGATATTTACATGATTAAATGTTTCCAACATGTTAAGCAATTAAACTTGTTAAGACTTGATTAATTGAAATATGTTTCATATAGACAATTGACCACCCAAGTTGACCGGCGATTCACGAACGTTAAAACTTGTAAAAATGACATGACGATATATATATGGATATACATATGGTTAACATGAGATTATGATAAGTAAGTATCTCCATAAGTATATTAATAATGAGTTACATACATATAAACAAGACTACTAACTTAAGGATTTCGAAACGAGACATATATGTAACGATTATCGTTGTAACGACATTTAAATGAATATATATCATATTAAGATATATTAATATATCATAATATCATGATAATATAATAATTTAAAATCTCATTTGATATTATAAACATTGGGTTAACAACATTTAACAAGATCGTTAACCTAAAGGTTTCAAAACAACACTTACATGTAACGACTAACGATGACTTAACGACTCAGTTAAAATGTATATACATGTAGTGTTTTAATATGTATTTATAGACTTTTGAAAGACTTCAATACACTTATCAAAATACTTCTACTTAACAAAAATGCTTACAATTACATCCTCGTTCAGTTTCATCAACAATTCTACTCGTATGCACCCGTATTCATACTCGTACAATACACAGCTTTTAGATGTATGTACTATTAGTATATACACTCCAATGATCAGCTCTTAGCAGCCCATGTGAGTCACCTAACACATGTGGGAACCATCATTTGGCAACTAGCATGAAATATCTCATAAAATTACAAAAATATGAGTAATCATTCATGACTTATTTACATGAAAACAAAATAACATATCCTTTATATCTAATCCATACACCAACGACCAAAAACACCTACAAACACTTTTATTCTTCAATTTTCTTCATCTAATTGATATCTCTCAAGTTCTATCTTCAAGTTCTAAGTGTTCTTCATAAATTCCAAAAGTTCTAGTTTCATAAAATCAAGAATACTTTCAAGTTTGCTAGCTCACTTCCAATCTTGTAAGGTGATCATCCAACCTCAAGAAATCTTTGTTTCTTACAGTAGGTTATCATTCTAATACAAGGTAATAATCATATTCAAACTTTGGTTCAATTTCTATAACTATAACAATCTTATTTCAAGTGATGATCTTACTTGAACTTGTTTTCGTGTCATGATTCTGCTTCAAGAACTTCGAGCCATCCAAGGATCCATTGAAGCTAGATCCATTTTTCTCTTTTCCAGTAGGTTTATCCAAGGAAGTTAAGGTAGGAATGATGTTCATAACATCATTCGATTCATACATATAAAGCTATCTTATTCGAAGGTTTAAACTTGTAATCACTAGAACATAGTTTAGTTAATTCTAAACTTGTTCGCAAACAAAAATTAATCCTTCTAACTTGACTTTTAAAATCAACTAAACACATGTTCTATATCTATATGATATGCTAACTTAATGATTTAAAACTTGGAAACACGAAAAACACCGTAAAACCGGATTTACGCCGTCGTAGTAACACCGCGGGCTGTTTTGGGTTAGTTAATTAAAAACTATGATAAACTTTGATTTAAAAGTTGTTATTCTGAGAAGATGATTTTTATTATAAACATGAAACTATATCCAAAAATTATGGTTAAACTCAAAGTGGAAGTATGTTTTCTAAAATGGTCATCTAGACGTCGTTCTTTCGACTGAAATGACTACCTTTACAAAAATGACTTGTAACTTATTTTTCCGACTAGAAACCTATACTTTTTATGTTTAGATTCATAAAATAGAGTTCAATATGAAACCATAGCAATTTGATTCACTCAAAACGGATTTAAAATGAAGAAGTTATGGGTAAAACAAGATTGGATAATTTTTCTCATTTTAGCTACGTGAAAATTGGTAACAAATCTATTCCAACCATAACTTAATCAACTTGTATTATATATTATGTAATCTTGAGATACCATAGACACGTATACAATATTTCGACCTATCATGTCGACACATCTATATATATTTCGGAACAACCATAGACACTCTATATGTGAATGTTGGAGTTAGCTATACAGGGTTGAGGTTGATTCCAAAATATATATAGTTTGAGTTGTGATCAATACTGAGATACGTATACACTGGGTCGTGGATTGATTCAAGATAATATTTATCGATTTATTTCTGTACATCTAACTGTGGACAACTAACGAGGACAGCTGACTTAATAAACTTAAAACATCAAAATATATTAAAAGTGTTGTAAATATATTTTGAACATACTTTGATATATATGTATATATTGTTATAGGTTCGTGAATCAACCAGTGGCCAAGTCTTACTTCCCGACGAAGTAAAAATCTGTGAAAGTGAGTTATAGTCCCAGTTTTAAAATCTAATATTTTTGGGATGAGAATACATGCAGGTTTTATAAATGATTTACAAAGTAGACACAAGTACGTGAAACTACATTCTATGGTTGAATTATCGAAATCGAATATGCCCCTTTTTATTAAGTCTGGTAATCTAAGAATTAGGGAACAGACACCCTAATTGACGCGAATCCTAAAGATAGATCTATTGGGCCTAACAAACCCCATCCAAAGTACCGGATACTTTAGTACTTCGAAATTTATATCATATCCGAAGGGTGTCCCGGAATGATGGGGATATTCTTATATATGCATCTTGTTAATGTCGGTTACCAGGTGTTCACCATATGAATGATTTTTATCTCTATGTATGGGATGTGTATTGAAATATGAAATCTTGTGGTCTATTGTTACGATTTGATATATATATGTTAAACCTATAACTCACCAACATTTTTGTTGACGTTTAAAGCATGTTTATTCTCAGGTGAATATTAAGAGCTTCCGCTGTTGCATACTAAAATAAGGACAAGATTTGGAGTCCATGTTTGTATGATATTGTGTAAAAACTGCATTCAAGAAACTGATTTCGATGTAACATATTTGTATTGTAAACCATTATGTAATGGTCGTGTGTAAACAGGATATTTTAGATTATCATTATTTGATAATCTACGTAAAGCTTTTTAAACCTTTATTTATGAAATAAAGGTTATGGTTGGTTTTAAAAATGAATGCAGTCTTTGAAAAACGTCTCATATAGAGGTCAAAACCTCGCAACGAAATCAATTAATATGGAACGTTTTTAATCAATAAGAACGGGACATTTCAGTTGGTATCCGAGCGTTGGTCTTAGAGAACCAGAATTTTGCATTAGTGTGTCTTATCGAGTTTGTTAGGATGCATTAGTGAATCTGGACTTCGACCGTGTTTACTTGAAAAATGATTGCTTAACAAATTTTGTTGGAAACTATATATTTTTAACATGTGAATATTATGTGATATATTAATCTCTTAACGTGTTTGATATTATGTGATAGATGTCTACCTCTAGAACAAGTCCCATTGACTCACCTAATAATAATGAAGAGTCAAATGTAAATTGGAATGATTCGTGGACTGATTCACCAGTTCCCGAAGAGGAACCGGAAGAAGAGTCGGAACCGGAAGAAGAATCGGAACCGGAAGAAGAATCGGAACCGGATGAAGAAATAGAACCGGTGGGGGAAATAATAAAACGGTTAAGTAAAAGAAAATCCTCAACCAACCGACCAAGGTTAATTATGGTCAATGGTGTTTCCGCCAAGGAAGCAAAATATTGGGAGGATTACCAATTCTTCGATGAATCGGATTCCGACGAGAATTCCGATGATGTTATAGAAATTACCCCAACTGAATTTAAAAAGGCAAAACAAAATAATAAGGGAAAGGGCATAAAAATAGAGAAATCTAATTCCAACTCCGATGAACTTTATATGTATCGTCAACCCCCGAAGTCCTTAAGTTGTAACAATGACCCGGGAACCTCTAAACCACCAGGTTTTACTAAACCAATGTGGAAAATTACGGCTCGTATTAGGGGAACATCATATATCCCTAGAAACTTGGCAAAACGAACCAAAACCGAAGAAGAAGAAACGAGCGAGTCGGAATAAGATAGTTGTATTCGTGTGGTGTAATATATGTAATATAGTGTGCTTATGCTTTATGATATATGTAAAAATTGATTGTATTAATAAGTATTTTTTTATGAATCTAACTCTTGTCTATTTTACAGTTTAAAAACACAAAATGGATAGACAACCCAATATTTTAAGAGACCTACCCGGAGACATGATTGATGAAATCTTGTCTAGAGTCGGTCAGAATTCTTCGGCACAACTATTTAAGGCGAGATCAGTTTGTAAGACATTCGAAGAACGTTCCAAGAATGCCTTGGTTTATAAAAGGCTTTCGTTCGAAAGATGGGGGATATCACATTGGGAAATCCATAAGTTACGATGTGTTTACTTTGACGCATATATTGCGGGGAACCCAAATGCTATTTTACGCAATGGGTTAAGAAATTATTTTGACTCAATATATCCGAATATTGGACTTCGTGATTTAGAAAAAGCGGCTAACATGCAACATAAAGAAGCATGTTATGCTTACGGATTAGTAATGTTCGCTTCTCACCAAAGTGAGAACAAGAACATCGGGCTACAACTATTAAACAAAACGTTCCCACAAGTGACGGAGTCGGTAATTGGGGTAAGAAATGAGGTTTTTAGATTGTTACGGGACTGTTGGACATTACGTAACCCTCGCCCCTTTGACGACGTTACAACACGCTGTCTTATCAACGGCCATAACGGTTATGTTCCACAAGACCAAGGATGGAAAGTAATCCTAGTAAAACCAGAATGCATGACTTGTTTCTGGACGTATGAATTACGTGTCTTTATTGCCTTTGCTGAACGACTTGTATACTAGCTAGAATTATCTTCACAACCATCTTGTATCAAATTTATTGTGTGCTATATTTCATGCTATATGTAAAATAAGCGGTATTGTAAGTTTGTAAAATATTGTGTAAAAGTTTGAACGCGAAATATTATTATAATCAGTTTTTCATATAGAATTGTAGTAGTTGAATTGTATATTAGCTACTAAGTATGAACTTAACGGGTAGGTACTACCCGAATTTAAACTTATAAAACGCTAATATGAAGAAAAAGCTTTTATAAATGAGTTCATATTATGCTACGAAATACTATTAACTACTCTTAATATTCTGTATGATTAACTTGTTCCATTTGACTATTTTGAAGGAAATGGCACCGACTACTCGACACACCGTGAATATGAATGAAGAGGAATTCCGTACTTTTCTAGCTTCAAACATAGCCGCAGTACAGGCTGCGCTACATACCAACAATAACCTTGGATCTAGTAGTACAGGAAATCGTGTAGGATGCACCTACAAAGAATTTACTGCCTGCAAACCTTTGGAATTTGATGGAACCGAAGGACCGATCGGATTGAAACGGTGGACCGAGAAGGTCGAATCGGTGTTTGCCATAAGTAAGTGTACTGAAGAGGACAAAGTGAAGTACGCTACGCATACCTTCACAGGTTCTGCGTTAACATGGTGGAATACCTATCTAGAGCAAGTGGGACAAGACGATGCGTACGCACTACCGTGGTCAGCATTCAAGCACTTGATGAACGAGAAGTACCGTCCCAGAACCGAGGTCAATAAGCTCAAGACAAAACTTAGAGGGTTACGAACCCAAGGATTTGATATTACCACGTACGAAAGACGATTCACAGAATTGTGCCTATTGTGTCCGGGAGCATTCGAAGAAGAGGAAGAGAAGATCGACGCGTTTGTGAAAGGATTACCGGAAAGAATCCAAGAAGATATAAGTTCACACGAGCCCGCCTCCATACAACAAGCATGTAGAATGGCTCACAAACTAGTGAACCATATTGAAGAAAGAATTAAAGAACAGACTGCTGAAGAGGCCAATGTGAAGCAAGTCAAAAGAAAGTGGTAGGAAAACGGTGATAAGAATCACCAATACAACAACAGCAGCAATTACAACAATAATCGCAACAATTATCCCAACAATCGCAACATCAATCGCAACTACAACAAACGGCCCAACAACAACAACAATAACAACAACAATAGCAACAGCAACTACAACAATCATCTCAACAACAATAATAACCGCAACAACAACAACAATCAGAAGCAGCTATGCCAAAGGTGTGAAAAGTATCACTCGGGGTTCTGCACCAAATTTTGCAACAAGTGTAAAAGAAATGGTCATAGCGCGGCGAAGTGTGAGGTCTACGGACCAGGGGTTAATAGAACGAAAGGAACAAATGGTGTCAGAACGAGTAATGGCGGAGCAAGTAGTGTCGGAGCAAGTTATGCCAATGTAGTTTGTTATAAATGTGGAAAACCGGGCCACATTATTAGAAATTGCCCGAACCAGGAGAACACGAATGGACAAGGCCGCGGAAGAGTTTTCAATATTAATGCGGCAGAGGCACAAGAAGACCCGGAGCTTGTTACGGGTACGTTTCTTATTGACAATAAATCTGCTTACGTTTTATTTGATTCGGGTGCGGATAGAAGCTATATGAGTAGAGATTTTTGTGCTAAATTAAGTTGTCCATTGACGCCTTTGGATAGTAAATTTTTACTCGAATTAGCAAATGGTAAATTAATTTCAGCAGATAATATATGTCGGAATCGAGAAATTAAACTGTTAGCGAAACATTTAAGATTGATTTGATACCAGTAGAGTTAGGGAGTTTTGATGTGATAATCGGTATGGACTGGTTGAAAGAAGTGAAAGCAGAGATCGTTTGTTACAAAAATGCAATTCGCATTATACGAGAAAAAGGAAAACCCTTAATGGTGTACGGAGAAAAGGGCAACACGAAGCTACATCTTATTAGTAATTTAAAGGCACAAAAACTAATAAGAAAAGGTTGCTATGCTGTTCTAGCACACGTCGAGAAAGTACAAACTGAAGAAAAGAGCATCAATGATGTTCCCATTGCAAAAGAATTTCCCGATGTATTTCCGAAAGAATTACCGGGATTACCCCCACATCGATCCGTTGAATTTCAAATAGATCTTGTACCAGGAGCTGCACCAATAGCTCGTGCTCCTTACAGACTCACACCCAGCGAGATGAAAGAACTGCAAAGCCAATTACAAGAACTTTTAGAGCGTGGTTTCATTCGACCAAGCACATCACTTTGGGGAGCTCCTGTTTTGTTTGTCAAGAAGAAAGATGGTACATTCAGGTTGTGTATCGACTACCGAGAGTTGAACAAACTTACCATCAAGAACCGCTACCCACTACCGAGAATCGACGACTTATTTGATCAACTACAAGGCTCGTCTGTTTATTCAAAGATTGACTTACGTTCCGGGTATCATCAAATGCGGGTGAAAGAAGATGATATTCCAAAGACTGCTTTCAGAACACGTTACGGTCATTACGAGTTTATGGTCATGCCGTTTGGTTTAACTAATGCACCAGCTGTGTTCATGGACCTTATGAACCGAGTGTGTGGACCATACCTTGACAAGTTTGTCATTGTTTTCATTGATGACATACTTATTTACTCAAAGAATGACCAAGAACACGGTGAACATTTGAGAAAGGTGTTAGAAGTATTGAGGAAAGAAGAATTGTACGCTAAGTTTTCAAAGTGTGCATTTTGGTTGGAAGAAGTTCAATTCCTCGGTCACATAGTGAACAAAGAAGGTATTAAGGTGGATCCGGCAAAGATAGAAACGGTTGAAAAGTGGGAAACCCTGAAAACTTCGAAACATATACGCCAGTTTTTAAGACTAGCTGGTTACTACAGAAGGTTCATCCAAGATTTTTCCAGAATAGCAAAACCCTTGACTGCATTAACGCATAAAGGGAAGAAATTTGAATGGAATGATGAACAAGAGAAAGCGTTTCAGTTATTGAAGAAAAAGCTAACTACGGCACCTATATTGTCATTGCCTGAAGGGAATGATGATTTTATGATTTATTGTGACGCATCAAAGCAAGGTCTCGGTTGTGTATTAATGCAACGAACGAAGGTGATTGCTTATGCGTCTAGACAATTGAAGATTCATGAACAAAATTATACGACGCATGATTTGGAATTAGGAGCGGTTGTTTTTGCATTAAAGACTTGGAGGCACTACTTATATGGGGTCAAAAGTATTATATATACCGACCACAAAAGTCTTCAACACATATTTAATCAGAAACAACTGAATATGAGGCAGCGTAGGTGGATTGAATTATTGAATGATTACGACTTTGAGATTCGTTACCACCCGGGGAAGGCAAATGTGGTAGCCGATGCCTTGAGCAGGATGGATAGAGAACCCATTCGAGTAAAATCTATGAATATAATGATTCATAATAACCTTACTACTAAATAAAGGAGGCGCAACAAGGAGTTTTAAAAAAGGGAAATTTAAAGGATGAAATACCCAAAGGATCGGAGAAGCATCTTAATATTCGGGAAGACGGAACCCGGTATAGGGCTGAAAGGATTTGGGTACCAAAATTTGGAGATATGAGAGAAATGGTACTTAGAGAAGCTCATAAAACCAGATACTCAATACATCCTGGAACGGGGAAGATGTACAAGGATCTCAAGAAACATTTTTGGTGGCCGAGTATGAAAGCCGATGTTGCTAAATACGTAGGAGAATGTTTGACGTGTTCTAAGGTCAAAGCTGAGCATCAGAAACCATCAGGTCTACTTCAACAACCCAAAATCCCGGAATGGAAATGGGAAAACATTACCATGGATTTCATCACTAAATTGCCAAGGACTGCAAGTGGTTATGATAATATTTGGGTAATAGTTGATCGTCTCACCAAGTCAGCACACTTCCTGCCAATAAGAGAAGATGACAAAATGGAGAAGTTAGCACGACTGTATTTGAAGGAAGTCGTCTCCAGACATGGAATACCAATCTCTATTATCTCTGATAGAGATGGCAGATTTATTTCAAGATTCTGGCAGACATTACAGCAAGCATTAGGAACTCGTCTAGACATGAGTACTGCCTATCATCCACAAACTAATGGGCAGAGCGAAAGGACGATACAAACGCTTGAATACATGCTACGAGCATGTGTTATTGATTTCGGAAATAGTTGGGATCGACATCTACCGTTAACAGAATTTTCCTACAACAACAGCTACCATTCAAGCATTGAGATGGCACCGTTTGAAGCACTTTATGGTAGAAAGTGCAGGTCTCCGATTTGTTGGAGTGAAGTGGGGGATAGACAGATTACGGGTCCGGAGATTATACAAGAAACTACCGAGAAGATCATCCAAATTCAACAACGGTTGAAAACCGCCCAAAGTCGACAAAAGAGCTACGCTGACATTAAAAGAAAAGATATAGAATTTGAAATTGGAGAGATGGTCATGCTTAAAGTTGCACCTTGGAAAGGCGTTATTCGATTTGGTAAACGAGGGAAATTAAATCCAAGGTATATTGGACCATTCAAGATTATTGATCGTGTCGGACCAGTAGCTTACCGACTTGAGTTACCTCAACAACTCGCGACTGTACATAACACTTTCCACGTCTCGAATTTGAAGAAATGTTTTGCTAAAGAAGATCTCACTATTCCGTTAGATGAAATCCAAATCAACGAAAAACTCCAATTCATCGAAGAACCCGTCGAAATAATGGATCGTGAGGTTAAAAGACTTAAGCAAAACAAGATACCAATTGTTAAGGTTCGATGGAATGCTCGTAGAGGACCCGAGTTCACCTGGGAGCGTGAAGATCAGATGAAAAAGAAATACCCGCATCTATTTCCAGAAGATTCGTCAACACCTTCAACAGCTTAAAATTTCGGGACGAAATTTATTTAACGGGTAGGTACTGTAGTGACCCGAACTTTTCCATGTTTATATATATATTAATTGAGATTGATATTTACATGATTAAATGTTTCCAACATGTTAAGCAATTAAACTTGTTAAGACTTGATTAATTGAAATATGTTTCATATAGACAATTGACCACCCAAGTTGACCGGCGATTCACGAACGTTAAAACTTGTAAAAATGACATGACGATATATATATGGATATACATATGGTTAACATGAGATTATGATAAGTAAGTATCTCCATAAGTATATTAATAATGAGTTACATACATATAAACAAGACTACTAACTTAAGGATTTCGAAACGAGACATATATGTAACGATTATCGTTGTAACGACATTTAAATGAATATATATCATATTAAGATATATTAATATATCATAATATCATGATAATATAATAATTTAAAATCTCATTTGATATTATAAACATTGGGTTAACAACATTTAACAAGATCGTTAACCTAAAGGTTTCAAAACAACACTTACATGTAACGACTAACGATGACTTAACGACTCAGTTAAAATGTATATACATGTAGTGTTTTAATATGTATTTATACACTTTTGAAAGACTTCAATACACTTATCAAAATACTTCTACTTAACAAAAATGCTTACAATTACATCCTCGTTCAGTTTCATCAACAATTCTACTCGTATGCACCCGTATTCATACTCGTACAATACACAGCTTTTAGATGTATGTACTATTGGTATATACACTCCAATGATCAGCTCTTAGCAGCCCATGTGAGTCACCTAACACATGTGGGAACCATCATTTGGCAACTAGCATGAAATATCTCATAAAATTACAAAAATATGAGTAATCATTCATGACTTATTTACATGAAAACAAAATAACATATCCTTTATATCTAATCCATACACCAACGACCAAAAACACCTACAAACACTTTCATTCTTCAATTTTCTTCATCTAATTGATCTCTCTCAAGTTCTATCTTCAAGTTCTAAGTGTTCTTCATAAATTCCAAAAGTTCTAGTTTCATAAAATCAAGAATACTTTCAAGTTTGCTAGCTCACTTCCAATCTTGTAAGGTGAGCATCCAACCTCAAGAAATCTTTGTTTCTTACAGTAGGTTATCATTCTAATACAAGGTAATAATCATATTCAAACTTTGGTTCAATTTCTATAACTATAACAATCTTATTTCAAGTGATGATCTTACTTGAACTTGTTTTCGTGTCATGATTCTGCTTCAAGAACTTCGAGCCATCCAAGGATCCATTGAAGCTAGATCCATTTTTCTCTTTTCCAGTAGGTTTATCCAAGGAACTTAAGGTAGGAATGATGTTCATAACATCATTCGATTCATACATATAAAGCTATCTTATTCGAAGGTTTAAACTTGTAATCACTAGAACATAGTTTAGTTAATTCTAAACTTGTTCGCAAACAAAAGTTAATCCTTCTAACTTGACTTTTAAAATCAACTAAACACATTTTCTATATCTATATGATATGCTAACTTAATGATTTAAAACCTGGAAACACGAAAAACACCGTAAAACCGGATTTACGCCGTCGTAGTAACACCGCGGGCTGTTTTGGGTTAGTTAATTAAAAACTATGATAAACTTTGATTTAAAAGTTGTTATTCTGAGAAGATGATTTTTATTATAAACATGAAACTATATCCAAAAATTATGGTTAAACTCAAAGTGTAAGTATGTTTTCTAAAATGGTCATCTAGACGTCGTTCTTTCGACTGAAATGACTACCTTTACAAAAATGACTTGTAACTTATTTTTCCGACTAGAAACCTATACTTTTTATGTTTAGATTCATAAAATAGAGTTCAATATGAAACCATAGCAATTTGATTCACTCAAAACGGATTTAAAATGAAGAAGTTATGGGTGAAACAAGATTGGATAATTTTTCTCATTTTAGCTACGTGAAAATTGGTAACAAATCTATTCCAACCATAACTTAATCAACTTGTATTATATATTATGTAATCTTGAGATACCATAGACACGTATACAATATTTCGACCTATCATGTCGACACATCTATATATATTTCGGAACAACCATAGACACTCTATATGTGAATGTTGGAGTTAGCTATACCGGGTTGAGGTTGATTCCAAAATATATATAGTTTGAGTTGTGATCAATACTGAGATACGTATACACTGGGTCGTGGATTGATTCAAGATAATATTTATCGATTTATTTCTGTACATCTAACTGTGGACAACTAACGAGGACAGCTGACTTAATAAACTTAAAACATCAAAATATATTAAAAGTGTTGTAAATATATTTTGAACATACTTTGATATATATGTATATATTGTTATAGGTTCGTGAATCAACCAGTGGCCAAGTCTTACTTCCCGACGAAGTAAAAATCTGTGAAAGTGAGTTATAGTCCCAGTTTTAAAATCTAATATTTTTGGGATGAGAATACATGCAGGTTTTATAAATGATTTACAAAGTAGACACAAGTACGTGAAACTACATTCTATGGTTGAATTATCGAAATCGAATATGCCCCTTTTTATTAAGTCTGGTAATCTAAGAATTAGGGAACAGACACCCTAATTGACGCGAATCCTAAAGATAGATCTATTGGGCCTAACAAACCCCATCCAAAGTACCGGATGCTTTAGTACTTCGAAATTTATATCATATCCGAAGGGTGTCCCGGAATGATGGGGATATTCTTATATATGCATATTGTTAATGTCGGTTACCAGGTGTTCACCATATGAATGATTTTTATCTCTATGTATGGGATGTGTATTGAAATATGAAATCTTGTGGTCTATTGTTACGATTTGATATATATAGGTTAAACCTATAACTCACCAACATTTTTGTTGACGTTTAAAGCATGTTTATTCTCAGGTGAATATTAAGAGCTTCCGCTGTTGCATACTAAAATAAGGACAAGATTTGGAGTCCATGTTTGTATGATATTGTGTAGAAACTGCATTCAAGAAACTGATTTCGATGTAACATATTTGTATTGTAAACCATTATGTAATGGTCGTGTGTAAACAGGATATTTTAGATTATCATTATTTGATAATCTACGTAAAGCTTTTTAAACCTTTATTTATGAAATAAAGGTTATGGTTGGTTTTAAAAATGAATGCAGTCTTTGAAAAATGTCTCATATAGAGGTCAAAACCTCGCAACGAAATCAATTAATATGGAACGTTTTTAATCAATAAGAACGGGACATTTCAAGTGTTACCTTTTCAGTTGATAGAGCAATGCAACAACCACAATCTGCAGATGATACATGTTATTATATTCAAACTATAGATGCACATGCAGAATTATTAGAAGAATTTCCAGAATTACAAGGAACAGGAGAATGTTCTTTAGGAGAAGGTAATGAACCAATTGATGAAGCTGAAATGTTAGCTACACTTATAGCTAATGGATATGAACCAACAACAGAAGAAATTCAAATGCTAAAAGAAGAAGACAGATATCGATACAAATCATCGATAGAAGAACCTCCGAAATTAGAGTTAAAGCCACTTCCAAACCATTTGGAATACGCTTATTTACATGGTGAATCTGAATTACCTGTAATAATATCGTCTTCTCTTACTGAAAATGAGAAATCACAACTCATTTCTGTGTTGAAAGCTCATAAACCAGCCATTGCATGGAAGATTCATGATATTAAAGGAATAAGTCCTTCGTATTGCACACATAAAATCCTTATGGAAGAAGGTCATAAAATGTATGTGCAACGCCAACGAAGACTAAATCCTAATATGTAAGATGTAGTTAAAAAAGAAATTATTAAACTGCTAGATGCAGGTTTGATATATCCAATTTCTGATAGTCCAGGGGTAACCCCAGTTCAATGCGTGCCTAAGAAGGGTGGCATGACTGTCATTACAAATGAGAAAAATGAGCTTATTCCTAATAGGACCGTAACAGGATGGCGTGTATGTATTGATTATAGAAAATTAAATGACGCCACCAGAAAAGATCACTTTCCCTTACCTTTCATTGATCAAATGTTGGAAAGATTAGCCGGAAATAGTTATTATTGTTTTCTAGATGGATTTTCCGGATATTTTCAAATTCCAATAGCACCAGAAGATCAAGAGAAAACCACATTCACGTGCCCTTATGGTACTTTTGCTTACAAACGCATGCCATTTGGACTTTGCAACGCCCCTGCAACCTTTCAAAGGTGTATGATGGCGATTTTTCATGACATGATAGAAGAATGCATGGAAGTTTTCATGGATGACTTTTCAGTCTTCGGTGATACATTTGAATCATGTCTAGTTAATCTGGAACGAATGCTTATTAGATGCGAACAATCAAATCTAGTACTTAATTGGGAGAAATGCCATTTCATGGTTAAAGAAGGCATCGTTCTTGGTCATAAAATTTCAAAAGAAGGAATTGAAGTGGATAGAGCTAAAGTAGATGTAATTGCTAAACTTCCACATCCCACCAATGTTAGAGGAGTTAGGAGTTTTCTAGGGCATGCCGGTTTTTACCGAAGTTTCATAAAAGATTTTTCTAAAATTGCCACTCCTATGAATAAACTTCTAGAAAAGGATGCTCCATTCATCTTTTCAGATGAGTGTATCAAATCTTTTAATATTCTTAAAGAAAAACTCACTAATGCGTCGATCATGATAACACCAAATTGGAATCTACCATTTGAACTAATGTGCGATGCAAGTGATTTTGCAATGGGAGCCGTTTTAGGACAAATGATTGAAAAATGATTTCAACCTATATATTATGCTAGTAAGACGTTACAAGGAGCACAAACGAACTATACAACTACTGAAAAAGAACTCCTTGCTATTGTTTTTGCTTTTGACAAATTTCGATCATATCTCGTTCTAGCAAAAACGGTGGTCAATACCGACCATTCTGCTCTTAGATACCTATTTTCAAAACAAGATGCTAAACCAAGATTAATCCGTTGGATCTTACTCTTACAAGAGTTTGATATTGAAATCCGAGATAAAAGAGGAGCAGAAAATCTCGCCGCTGATCATCTTTCTCGTCTTGAAAATCCCGAATTAGAAGTTCTAAATGAATCGGCCATACAAGACAACTTTCCTGATGAATATCTGTTGAAGATAGATTATAAAGAAATTCCATGGTTTACAGACTATGCAAACTACTTAGTTTGTGGATTTCTTGAAAAAGGATTATCGTACCAAAGACGAAAGAAATTCTTCAGTGATATAAAACACTATTTTTGGGAAGATCCACATTTGTTTAAAAGTTGTCCCGATGGAATAATACGCCGATGTGTATTTGGAGATGAAGCCAGTAAAATATTAAACCATTGTCACACAGGACCAACTGGAGGGCATTATGGGCCTCAACTAACAGCAAGAAAAGTTTATGATGCTGGATTCTATTGGCCTACAATTTACAAAGACGCACACCTTCTTTGCAAATCCTGTGATGCTTGTCAAAGGGCCGGAAAAATAAGTCAACGTGATGAAATGCCACAAAATGTCATCCAAGTATGTGAAGTATTTGACATTTGGGGTATTGACTTTATGGGTCCATTTCCAAAATCTCATAATAATCTATATATACTCGTAGCCATTGATTATGTATCTAAATGGGCGGAAGCACAAGCTCTCCCAACTAACGATGCACGAGTTGTAGTCAACTTTTTAAAACGTCTTTTTGCAAGGTTTGGAACACCGAAAGCTTTAGTAAGTGATCGGGGTACTCATTTCTGTAATAATCAACTTGAGAAAGTTCTTAAAAGATATGGAGTAACTCATAAAATCTCCACCGCATATCATCCACAAACAAGTGGACAAGTTGAAAATACCAACCGAGCTTTAAAACGTATTCTAGAGAAAATCGTAGGATCAAATTCGAAGGAATGGTCCATTAAATTGGAGGATGCACTCTGGGCTTTTAGAACAGCCTACAAAACTCCAATTGGAACCACACCTTTTAGACTTGTTTATGGAAAAGCATGTCATCTTCCAGTAGAAATTGAACACAAAGCATTTTGGGCTTTGAAGACATGTAATCTTGATTTACATGAAGCTGGACGTCTACGATTAAGTCAACTAAACGAATTAGAAGAATTAAGACATGAAGCATACGAAAATTCGTTAATCTATAAGGAAAGAACGAAGAAATGGCATGATAAAAGAATCAGAAGTTCAAAAGAATTTAAAGAAGGAGACAGAGTTCTTCTTTTCAATTCACGATTCAAGCTATTTCCTGGAAAATTGAAATCAAGATGGTCTGGACCATTCATAGTCAAAAGAGTTTTCCCATACGGAATGATAGAATTAATAAATTCAAATGGGATTGAATTTAAAGTTAATGGTCACAGAGTTAAACATTACATACATGGTCCGATGGAAGTTGACAATGAAGTTAATCACAATTTCGACACCACAGCTAACTAAGTGTGGGGAGAATCAAGTCTTTAAAGGATAATATGTATTTCTATTAGAGTTAGATTGTCTGTTTTCGTGTAGTTCTCGAAAATGGAACCCGAATGCTCTTTCCCTAGCAGACCCTAAAGAACTAGTCTTCTCCCCCCATTCTGAATTTTTATTTTTTAGGTTTTTACGAAATGAAGACTGCCTGTGAAATAAACCATGGTCTAATGCTACATGCTTTGATCACTAAACGTAATAATGACACACTACCGAGTGAAATAGTATCAGTAATCAGCGAAAGAATGGACGGAGTTAGAAAAGAATCCAGATGCGAAGATAATAAGTTACAATTTGGTAAAGGAAAATCAAAATCCGCAGCAAAAAGAAGAGCACGACACCTAGAAAGATGTCACAAATGCGGAAAATGGTCACATGGAGGTAAATGTTCAAATAATCAAACCTATTCAAATACCGAATTTGTTACTTTATGCAGAGACGGACCGTTCATATGTTTAGAAGAAAAGACACTGAATGCTCGAGGTTACGCCTATGTAGCTATGGAAAATTAATTAAACCGACTATCTTATGAATGGGATAGATCATATAACTAAGAAATCTATTTCACAGGTAAGTCTGTACAGTTTTTATTTTATTTTTTTTTTATTTTTAACCTTTTGATAATAACCGCTAATTTGTTCGCTAAAAAGTATTAAATTGGTATTGAATAAAATTAGGTTTGGCGACCGAAATTATTGATATCATTCAAAAATTTATTACATCACTGCGAAATTTAACGTTTATTCTTAAGGTATAAATATCTTTAATCAATCAACCCAAAATATTTCAAAAATTCGTCATGAGTTAAATTAGGTCTTGGAACCGAAATTACTTTACTGAAAAGAGGGGCGCATATTTTTGATAATATTTGATTGATTAAAGTGGGATAAAAAGCCAAAAAGATTTTTAATTTTATTTTTACCATATTTTTAAAATTAATATATAAATCTTAAATTAATATTGTAAACTTTGTAAAAACAATATATTTAAAATTTGTAAAAATTAATATAAGTTTGGTGTGAATTTCTAATATGAATTTTTAAAATTAAGTTTGGTGTGAATTTTTAATTTTTAAAATATGAATTTTATTTTTATGCATTTTAAATTTTAAGTTTGGTGAGAACTTTTAATATTAATTTTGTATTTTTAAGTTAAATTGTGTGAATTTAAAAACAAAAATTTACTTTATCTCATTAAGTTAAAAATATGATTTTTAAAATTCGTCGTAAGTTGAAGACTAGGTCGTTGAACCGAAATTGCTTTACCCGAGGGAGGGACGAGAACTTTTATTATCATTATTTTTAATCTTATTGAATTAAAGTATGCCAAAAAACATTAAAAAAAAAAAAACCCAAAAATCTTAGCTTTTAAAACAATCGCTACAAAAAGACAAATTTTAAAATTTTGTCGAAGAACGGACTAGGACATCGATCCGAAACAACCTCGTCCTAAATAACAAGGGAAACAAAATTTTAAAATTAATTACTCAATTGTTTTAATTAGTATAAGATATATAAAATAAAATAAAAAAACCAAACTCCGCGACTCGCGGAGTTTGAAGGCTTAAACCCCGCGACTCGCGGGAGGATCGAATTACAGAAAAAAATATAAGAGCTGGAACAGCTCAGTCCACAACCCACAACACAAAACACAGCGAAAAACTGCCGAAAATACACGAAAATACACCCCCAAAATCACAATTTTTAACCGTTAATCATCAAATCTTTTGCTAAAATCATGTTGAGAAGGATGCTATCAAGGAATTACTCAAGAAAAACTGTAAATTTCTACACCTAAACACCATTTAATCCGAAAATTAGTGTTCTTGAGCAATTTTTTTCCCAATTTGATTTTGATGCTTTTTAGTGTAATTATGCTTAAATTGTTTATGTATTATGCTTATATAACCTAGATTGATGCTATTTAACATGATTAGAAGTCTTAAACTTCAAATTTTGAGTAATCTAGGGTTTGTGTTCTTGAGCAAATTTGGGGCTTTTTGATATAAACAGGTTATGGCCGATTTTTGTCATCAATTCTTGCTAAATTAAGTAGTGTAACATGTTTAGGTAGTTAAATGATCCAAACTTTGAGCCTAAACATGATTTTGAGAATTAAAGTGGACTTTTTCAAGTCTAAAAATTCATGAACTTGATTTTTGAGAGATAATGCCATTTGAAACTTGTTTAATTGCTAGTAATGATTATTTTGACATGTTATTTGAGTTGAATGCTTATGAACTTGGCGTACATTTTCGTATATGCTTATTTGAAAAAATGTAGATTTGATGAAAATCTGAAAATGAGCTTAAGTTTGATATAAATTGATCATGTCATTGTAATTATTTTGATTGATGATTTTGCTGACACTAATGCATATTTGGATGCACAAAAATTGTGTTTGATGTGTTTTGCAGACTGAAAGGGGTGAATCTTCATCCCAAGCTCGCAATGCTCCTGCTGATAATGCGGAACAACAGGAGGTGGATAGCTACTACAAGCAAGATATACCGCATCCAGTCATGAAATTTTCTGATATGCACTTGGAAGATTTGCACACGAACCTGAGATTTGACAGACTTTGGATAGATTATCCAAAATACCAAAGGGGTTTGCATACTCTTCATTCTAAAGTTGTTGAGGTACCTAGGGTCATAGAATGGGGACCCTTAGAAGCTGTAGAATTGGCCGGGCCAATTAGGGAATTACTTGTACAGAGGTATGGTAATTCTACTTTTAATGACTGGGTACGTTTATTCACCATGCGTAGACCTGTATATAAAGTATGGTGTGAAGAATTGTTGTGTAGTATAGAATTAAATGATCGGGTAGCTAGTTTAACCAATCGATCTTTTATTAGATTTTTGTTAGGAGGTTCGATGCGCCACATGTCTTTACTAGACATAGCTCAGGCTTTACGTATATATACGCCTGAGGAGTTAGCATCTGCCAATTGTAGAGGGTTGATACTAAATGGTAGAAAGATAGATGAAAATTTTGATACACACGGTGTATGGAGTCAAATGACAAGCCATCACCGATTCAAAGGGGGAAATTACTCTTATTTGGATATAGATAGAGCTGAATTAAGAGTGATTCATAGGTTTTTAGCTAATTCGATTACACAAAGAGGTAAGAACAAGGAAAAGGTAAATGAACAGGATTTGTTTTAACATATGTGTATTCGAGACCCACAAAGCGCTGTAAGTATACCGTATTGTGTGGGTTATTATTTATCAGCTATGGTTTGGGGGATGAGACCGCATAGCATAATAGGAGGTGGTATTTTTATTACTTTGATTGCTGAATATCTCGGTGTGGATATAAGTCGGGGGGGATTATTAGTCGAAGAACCAGAACCCCGCGATACTATAGGTTTAAATGTATACCATGGTGCGAAAGTTTTGAAGAGGCGAAATAACGCCGCAGTACAATACCATGGTAGACATCCACAGGTTTAGAGAAACCAACAGCAAGGTAATGTAGGAGGGGGAAATGAGATGCAAGAAATGCAAAGGTTTATAGCTGCACAAGAGTACGAAAATGCTAGACAGAGAGCATTTGAAGATTGGCAAGTTCATCAAAACCAAATCATAGCTTATTGCCAACATATAGGTAGAAACTATATTCCTACTCCGAAACCCATATTCCCTCCCTGGTCTATAGAGATGCAACCACCGTATCCTACGTATAACCCTGCCGAAGCATTCTATAGCACCTATGGTTATGCTTGGAACCCCTATTGGTATCAGTATCATCCCTAGTCTACTTAGTTTTATTTATTTTGTAATTTGTAATGTTGATACGTTTAATACTTATGTTAATATTGTAATAATTTTTATAATTTTCTAACTTTTATTCTTAGATTTTAATAATTTTTGAACGTGGGGTAATATACCAAACTTCAAAAATATGTATATATGTTTGCAGTTTATCTTATGTACACAATAGGGTAAAACAACGCATTTTCAAAGACTGGCATTAAGTTCAGCAAAAGCAACTAATTTTGACGACAAGATGCAAAATATATGTGAAATAACAACAAGACGGAATGAACAAATGATGTGCACCATTTATCATTCAGCAAACAAACGCCAATATAATTGGAAACTTTGGTAAAAATTTAATCATTTTCACACAAATCACCCTCAATAATTTAAATTGTTACTGATTTCTTGCAAATGAGGGCATTGCAAGATCTTAAGTGTGGGAAGGGGTTAAATTCTTTCGGATTTTATAATTTCTATCTTAAACACTTGGTTACCATTAAAAATACTAGTAAAGCAGTAGTTGTATTAGAATCTAGTGCTCTCTGATAATAAAGAACAGCCCTAGTCTTATATACTGACTACCCAATTCTAGTAAAAATTTTCAAAATTTTCAATTAAATGAACTCAAAATCATGTTTATACATATTTATGAACGATAAAACTAGATTTTAACACCGAAATTATTGTAACCTCGGAAAGGACATAAATTGAGAAACAAACCAAAATGTTAAAATTCATTTAAAATGGAATAGAGGACGATAAAAAGGAAAATAAAAGCCAAGTATCTTAAACATATGTCACATATATCTGTACCAAATAACTGAAAATACTTTTGCTTTGGACTAAACTAAACTGTTTTACCCGATGAAAGAAAAGAAGAGATGGATCTACACGATGAATCAATTCCATCATTAAAAGGAAGTAAAGTCTTCCGAAAAAGAAACGCGCTTCTTGATTTAGGTCAAGAAGTTGTCGTCCAGACCAGCTGTAGGTTAACGAAAAACCTAGAAAAGTCATCACTAAAATCAGCAGGAAATCCACGGACCTCAGCATTAAACAGGGTCGCCAAGTGGTCAGATTTATCCTAACCATGAGAAGGATTTATCTCGTATAATGGGGGGGCACCATGCAAATTAGCTTGATAAGACTAATGAATCAGATCCCCAGAAAGGATAATCTCCTTAAAGATTAAAAATCAGCTTTTAATCCTGATATTACTCAATCCTTGAGATTGACCTTAAAGATTGAGAATTACAAACTCATGAAATTCAATGATATCTAAACTCGAGCTTGAACGAGAAAATATTTTGATCAAAATTACAAACCGATTTGTTTTCTGAAAACCCTATTTTCAATGCGTTCATTACCATTGAACGTAAAATCCTAGGAATTCACCTGGAATTCATTAGGTCACCTGAACTAAATCGGGTGTCAACCGTAAGAACGGTGGTTGCATAGTGGTCAAAGACAGGACCTTGTGCCAGACCGAAAAATTATAAGGGTGAGCTTTACTATTGCTCCTGCCAAGGATAGTAATTGCGTCCGACACGTTATAGACCATAATTAAAAGCATGTCAGGGGACATTGCCTTAACAGTTGCTTGTTCAATGCTTTCCTTTACAACCGGATGGTAGTTTACCGAAAGGTAATATACGGGACAAGTAAACTGGATGTGTTGCTTTCCAAATACAAGGTTAGCAAGTGGGTGACACAAAACCATAAGTTTTGAGCTAAAATTCTCAAATCTGAAACCCACCAAACCCACAAAAATATTTTGCAAACACCGGTAAAGGGTTATTCCGGAAAACTTATCTAGGGTAAAAACTAGATTTAATTTTCAAAAGATCAAATTTTTTCATAAAGATCTAATTTCCTTAATGGATCTAAATTTTTATAGTCATGTGGGACTGTAAACCATATCGTTACTACCATTGTTTATACCGCCGTATAGAAATCACTGATGTACAAAGTGTGAAGAATAAAGAAGTGATTCTAGTATTTCAAGACGATATTGCTTGAGGACAAGCAACGCTCAAGTGTGGGAATATTTGATAATGCTAAAAACGAACATATATTTCATAGCATTATTCCTCAAGAAAGACAAGCTTTTAGTTGCAATTGTTCTATTTACAAGTGATATTCGTTTAAATAATAAAAGGTGAAGACAAAAGACAGATTCGACGAATTGAAGACGCAAACGACCAAAAAGCTCAAAAGTACAAAAGACAATCAAAGAGGTTCCAATTATTGATAAGAAACGTCTCGAAAATTACAAGAGTACAAGATTCAAAACGCAAAGTACAAAATATAAAATTGTACGCAAGGACGTTCGAAAATCCGGAACCGGGACATGAGTCAACTCTCAACGCTCGACGCAACGGACTAAAAATTACAAGTCAACTATGCACATAAATATAATATAATATTTAAATAATTCTTATAATTATTTAATATATTATATTTATTTATAAATCCGTCGGTAAACAAAGAGCCAAACTTGTGTGAGCTGTAAAAGCAAACTCCGCGACTCGCGGAGTTTGAAGGCAAAAAATGCCGCGAGTCGCGGAGCCCCAAATTCTGAAACTCCCTATAAAGCTCGCGCATTCTGATCGTAAAAATCATCTTTTTTTCTTCTTCTCTCATAAACGTATTATATATATATATTATAATTTTAATTTTAATTTTAATTTTAATTTTAATTCTAATAATAAGGGTATGTTAGCGAATGTTGTAAGGGTGTAAGTCGAAATTCTGTCCGTGTAACGCTACGCTATTTTTAATCATTGTAAGTTATGTTCAACCTTTTTACATTAATGTCTCGTAGCTAAGTTATTATTATGCTTATTTAAACGAAGTAATCATGATGTTGGGCTAATTACTAAAATTGGGTAATTGGGCTTTGTACCATAATTGGGGTTTGGATAAAAGAACGACACTTGTGGAAATTAGACTATGGGTTATTAATGGGTTTTATATTAATTAAACAATACCTTATTAATTTAATATACAAACTTATAATTCGACGTATTTATATATAACCACATACGCTTGACTGGGTACGGTGGGCGGGATATCTATAAATACCAATAATTATTCATTTTACCGGATACGGAACTGGATTAATAGTTAATAGACTTGTTGAAACAGGGGTGAATTACATTCAAGGGTAATTGGTGTAATTGTTAACAAAGTAGTAAAACCTTGGTTTACACGCAGTCGATAACCTGGTGTATTCATTAAACAAAGTATTAAAACCTTGTTACAATTCGAATCCCCAATTAGTTGGAATATTTGACTTCGGGAATAAGAATAATTTGACGAAGGCTTTCGCTCTTTATATTTATGACTGATGGACTATTATGGACAAATCCGTATGGACATATTAAATAATTCAGGACAAAGGACAATTAACCCATGGGCATAAAACTAAAATCAACACGTCAAACATCATGATTACGGAAGTTTAAATAAGCATAATTCTTTTATTTCATATTTAATTTCCTTTATTTTATATTTAATTGCACTTCTAATTATCGCATTTTTTATTGTTATTGTATTTAATTGCACTTTTAATTATCGTACTTTTTAATTATCGCAAGTTTATTTTATCGCATTTTTATTAATCGCAATTTCATTATCGTTATTTACTTTACACTTTAATTTAAGTCTTGTATTTATTTTTAATATTTTACATTTGGTTTTAACTGCGACTAAATTTTTAAAATTGACAAACCGGTCATTAAACGGTAAAAACCCCCCCTTTATAATAATAATATTACTTATATATATATTTGTATTTTTATAAAAGTAAACTAATATAGCGTTAAGCTTTGTTTAAAAAGATTCCCTATGGAACGAACCGGACTTACTAAAAACTACACTACTGTACGATTAGGTACACTGCCTATAAGTGTTGTAGCAAGGTTTAAGTATATCCATTCTCTAAATAAATAAATATCTTGTGTAAAATTGTATCGTCTTTAATAGTATTTCCTGCAAAAATATAAGCTATTTTATATACTACTCTGCTAAAACATCAAAACCCTAGCCTGAACTATAAAACAGACGTATGCTATTTGAGTTTAGTACACGTTGGTTTGCGTGTATTGTACATGTTGGTTGCATGTATGTTAAAACAGGGGTACTTATTATAACGTTAAAGCTTAGCTACCAGGGTGCTCAAACATGTAGAATATTTTGATAAACGTTTCTGGATGAAACAACTGAAATCTTGTGATCCACTTTTATATACAGATTATGCGAAACACTAAAACTATGAACTCACCAACCTTTGTGTTGACACTTGTTAGCATGTTTATTCTCAGGTTCCCTAGAAGTCTTTCGCTGTTTGCTTATATGTTAGACAAGCTAGGTGCATGGAGTCTTACATGGCATATTTTTCAAGGAAACGTTGCATTCACCAAATCATCACCATGTATCTTATTTTGAATGCATTGTCAACGAAAGTACTGTTGTAAACTATTATTTATGGTGATTGTCTATATGTAGAAATCATCAGATGTCGAAAACCTTTGATTTAAATATTCATTTATGGTGTGCCTTTTTAAAAGAATGCAATGTTTACAAAACGTATCATATAGAGGTCAAATACCTCGCAATGAAATCGATGAATGACGTGTTCGTCCATATGGATTTGGAGCGATCGTCACAGTTGGTATCAGAGCGTTGGTCCTAGTGAACCAGGTCTTGCATAAGTGTGTCTAACTGATAGTTGTTAGGATGCATTCGTAAGTCTGGACTTCGACTGTGTCTGCATGTCAAAAGTTTTGCTTATCATTTCTTGTCGGAAATTACATGCTTATCATTCTTAAGTCTAGACACGTTTTCCTGCATTTATTGCATAAATAGTGTATAGACAAAAATTCATATCTTAGCGTATCTGTTACTGTAAATTTTTCCTGACATCTTCCGAAAATTCCTCCGTGATTTATGGAATTTTGGTATTATATATACATATATAAATTATGTATTGAAGAGTACCAATCTAAATTCTATAATCTATTTCATATCAAAAATCATCTCTCTAATTATACAAGATGGATACCGTATCTAGTTCAAATTCCTTAAACTCCGACAGCTATTTCGATATGGATATTCACCTGAATTCCGAAGACAGTGTAACCGGAATGGATCAACCAATCAGCCATCATCTATTCTGGATGAATTGGCGATGGGTTCGTAGCCTACTTAATTATTGGAGACAAGAAGAAGGCGATCCCTTCCATCCACCACATTGCCCTCTTGGCGAAGAACCTAAAGCACTTACCGGCGAATCTGTTCATAATACCATTTTCTCTCTCATCTCCAGAATATCTCATCATGATCATATACTCTCTCAAATTCTGGATCTTATTCATCCGCTCGTCCGAACCGCCAATCATCCCGGTGTAGTAGAAGAAGTCAACGAGCTTCGCGCTCGGGTAGTGGCTTTGGAGAATATGGTGCAAAGGTTACAAGCACCAGCAGAAACACCGGCATCAACAGTACCACCGACAACAACACCAACAGTACCATTACCACCACCAACAACATCCGCACCGCAAGCCTCAACATCACAATATGTACCTTGAACATCAACGTCATACGCATCGTAGTTACCAAGAAATACCAGCAACAATAACCGATGAAGTATTAACTCATTTCCCCTGAAGAAATTTTATGTATATTTAATATATATGAATTTTGAAATCAAAATAAATCTTTTCGTACTAAGATATTACGTGTGAATCTTAACTGGTAGGTACTACTCGGTTAGTTCATATTACTAATATGCAATGATGTACATCCTTCCTTAACAACTTAACCATTGTTAACTACAATCTCTGTTTCAACTTAATGAATTCCATTTCATAATAAACCAAGTGTATTATTCAATTACATAATTGATTTTACATTTTCATTTTCGATGTACTCGAAACTTTCCAGAAAACATCATCTGTGCCTTGTAAGGTTCACAAAGATTCCACAAGCATCAACATCCCTCATCGAGAAATAAGAATAAATAATGAAGTATCGATTACATTAGCGAAATACTCCGCAAAGATTATGTAATCTTTAATATTTTAGAGTTTAATCATTTCTAAGTCAAGCCAAAAATCAAATGAGCTTCATATGATATTAACTCATTAAATCTATATTAGATCTAAAGAAAATATACATACATATATTTTCATAAAGACGGTAATAAAAATTATTTTATACAAAGTATTAATTGTGAAATCTTTAACGGGTAGGTACTACTCGAGAAATATTTAAGTTCACAATTAATATGTTACACTGTACATTCTTCAATTTTGATTCAAAAATCATTAACTATCCTCACTATCTTCACAATGATACACAATCATTTCATACAAATTCAATCACATATTCTGATATCGACGTATCAGAATCCAAGCCATAACTCTGAACCGGTGACATCATTCTTAGATCTCTACATCTTTCAAAGCTATACTTTAACTTTAAAACTGTGAAAGATCCTTTAGCATTGTTATTACCGAAAATAATCTTGCAATCCCTGTTCAAAGTATCCAGTTTTACCACACTTCCAACCAGTCAACTTCAACTTTTCAGATTAGCCTTATTATAACCTTGATATATACGTTTTTGTTACTGGGGAACCTTTCATGTTCCACCACATTAGCAGTAAATTTACCAACAACTTCATTGATCTTTGACCTTCCAAAAAATCCTTATACTCATTGAAACCGTATCATGTACTCATCCACATCTTGTAACGTCAATTGACATACTAACTATCGGGAATTAGCAATCAGTATTTTAAAATCTTGTAGCACGTCTACGCCAACAGTTATATGTGTACATATAACATCTACCTCCTGGACTTACATACTTCGAATGTGAAGTTTTCGAAAAATACCTCAAACTACGAAACTAGTTCTCCGAATTTTGGAAAAATGTTGATGAAGCAGCAAAAACTGTAAACGACCTTAACAGTCAAAAGTTTGATGATAAAGAATAGTATGGTGGTAAAGCCGAGAAAAAGAGAAGGTTTGGAACTGGAAAACGGATTGAGCAGACCATGAAGGAGGCTGTGGACAAATCACAAAGACGAAATCTACCTTCAAAGAATCCAAATGATTCAGTGTCTGCTGAAACCATTAGTAAGAACCTTACTTCTTATTCTAAACCTTCACAGACAGATTTTCCGCATCATCCTCTGATATTAGAAATTCTAAGATATCATCATATCTTCCATTATAAATATCCTCCATATTTCTGAAGATATTTTCATAACTATTCTTATCTGAAATCATTTATCTCTTCACGCTATCTTTGTTACATCATAAAAGAAACTATTTTAGTTTCTAAAATCTGAAAAATTCGAAAAATGGATGTTTTGAAGTAATGTTGGGAACTGAAGCATGAATTAATATAATATAATGACACTTGATCAACGTGATTATATTACAGTAAGTCATGCTGAGTTTCTAATGGAACGTGATAAAGGTTCATAGATCATACCCTCATCATGATCCATGTTACATAACTCTTTCATTCTATTTAACCTCTAAACATATCAAGAAAATATTTTTCTTGATGATTCGGTCTTTTTCGGATATTCTGGTAATTTGACAAGTCAGATTGTGCCATTACCGTTTCTTTCTTAGAACATTAACTATGTTCATTTCAAAATCCATACCTACGAATTTTGGACTATTATTCGCTTGACTTAAAGTCGGGAAGAGTAAACGAAATCATGAAGCTCCGAAATATAATGGAAAATATAAAGCCCAAAAATAATCCCGAAATTACAAACCGTGTATATCGATGCGTATAGCAATATAAAGACACGGGAGAATGAAAAACACTATAACCCCAAGGTAATAGTAGAAGAAAATAACCTCCTCTGGTGGTAGATGAAAAAGAAGAATGAAGGATACGATAGCCAAGAAAATATCAAGAATCAGAACTGGATTAAGCATTTTCACAATCTATTAAGAAGTATGAAATAAGAAAGAAGATTATAGGAGTGGTGAAAATAAATGAAACGGAAGAGGTCAATTTATAGCAAAATATCAGACATAGCAATCGAGGCAGATTATGCATTTAATCAAAGGAAATCCTAATTTCTTTAAATTCCGAAGAATTAAATCTTATTTAAATTATGAAGATTTTCTATTCCTTAAATTCCGGAAATCAATCGTTACTACATCAAGAGATAAGACGAATCTCTATTCTCCATTTCACTCTATTACGATAACTTCTCTCATACGCTTTGAGTAATCGGATTGTTTTATCCGTATTATTCAATGGTGAAAAAAAAAATTCTATTTACCAACTCATATTCGTCATGAAAACATTTTTATTGTTAGCCATGACGACCTCACTCAAATTTCGGGACGAAATTTCTTTAACGGGTAGGTACTGTGACAACCCGGAAATTTTTGACCAAATTTAAACTTTATCTTTAAATGATTTAACGTTTCCGACACGATAAGCAAAGTCTGTAAAACAGAATCTCAAAATTTTCGAACTATTCAAGTACCCTTCGGTTGTTCTCAACGATTCGCGAACCATTATATATAAATAGATACATATATATACTATGACTTGAAAACGTAACAAAGTTTTAATTATTTAATACCGTACATTAAACTTATTGGTTTAAATATTTATTTGAATATATATGATAAGTTGGAATATTAATTGTATGAATAACTTGCGACATATATTTAAAACGTGTTTATGAATGTTGAAAATATATATTAACTTGGTCATAAAACAATTTGTTATTATATATATATCAACAAATAGCGAGGCAATGATTTATAGAAGTAAATGACCAAAATACTCGAAAGTTTATGATATACTTTGAGTGGTATAGTTTAGGGATAATTTAAGGCTATATTTTGACAAAGGTACGAGTCACAAAACGTAAAATACAAGTATTCTCAGCGTACGAAAGGACATTTGAAAAACCAGAACCAGGACATAAGTCGAGTGATGACGTACGACTTATCAGAAAAAAAAAATTACAAGTCAACTATGCATGTGAATTTAATATAATATATAATTAATTATATAAATTAAATATATTATATATATAATATAAAATTATGTCGACAAACAAGAAGTTAAAAATTTGTGAGCTGTCCCAGGGTGCCATGCGATCGCATGGCCTTGAAACACAAATCCCATGCGATCGCATTGGGGTACTTTTTCAGAAAAGGTTCTATAAATTGCGCGATTTTTGGCTCAGCTGAATCTATCTCTCTTTCTCTAGTATTATTACTCCGTAATATTTATTTAATTTATTTTATTATTATTATTATTATTATTATTATTATTATTATTATTATTATTATTATTATTATTATTATTATTATTATTATTATTATTATTATTATTTATATTATTAAGATTAATATTATTATTAATCTTATTATTATTAGTATTATTAATTATGTATTATACATAAAATACTACGACGAGGTCATGAGTGGGTTACTTTCAAAATGGGTTTTCAAGCGGGATAGAGCTAAGGAAATTATGGGTAATGTTCGGGGGTATATTTATGAATCAAACCTAGTGTTTATCATCTCCGTTACGTGTACGTACTTTTCTAAAATATTGAATCACAATATTGATACCTAAGCATTTATATTTTATCTTTTATATAATAATAGTGTATCAATGTCTAGTGCTCGAGTATATATATTTATACAAGCTTGTATGCTAAATTTCGTCGTTAAACGGTTTATAATGAATCACGAATTAAATACATATATTACTGGTAAAAGGTATATGATATACATGTTTTTGGAAAGCTGGCGAAAAATCAATAACTTTTCATTTAGACACCGAATAGTTTCGATGAACGGATTAAAAGATATGATCAACTGAATTATGATTGACGTTAATTAAAATTGCTTTTGAATCTGCAATTAAGATTTAAACAACTTGTTTACGAGATTGATAAAATGGATTTTTTGAATATTACCAACCGAGTAAATGAATCCTTATATAAGGTACATCTCGTTTTGTTGAACTTTTATCAAAATTGACTTTTTGAAATGACTTTTGATAACTTTTGTATGTCGATCTCGAGCATTAGGATTATGATACACTATGACCAGACCTAGTTTGATAAACATTTATTGACCAACATATGTTCTCTAGGTTGAGATCTACGATTAATTGGTAATCCGAGTTTCGGTCACATTTTGGTGAACAACTTTATATGCTGCTAAGGTGAGTTTCATTGCTCCCTTTTTAATTGCTTTTGCAATCTATATTTTTGGGCTGAGAATACATGCACTTTATTTTAAACGCAATGGATACAAGTACATACTAAATTCTACACCGAACTTGAACCGAAAATCCCTTAGCTTTGGTAACTAGTAACTGCCAGTTATAAGAACTGGTGGGCGCGAGTAGTTATATATGGATCCATAGGGCTTGACATCCCCGTCTGTTCCAGGTATAGAAACCCTAGCCTGAACTATAAAACAGACGTATGCTATTTGAGTTTAGTACACGTTGGTTTGCGTGTATTGTACATGTTGGTTGCATGTATGTTAAAACAGGGGTACTTATTATAACGTTAAAGCTTAGTTACCAGGGTGCTCAATCTTGTAGAATATTTTGATAAACGTTTCTGGATGAAACAACTGAAATCTTGTGATCCACTTTTATATACAGATTATGCGAAACACTAAAACTATGAACTCACCAACCTTTGTGTTGACACTTGTTAGCATGTTTATTCTCAGGTTCCCTAGAAGTCTTCCGTTGTTTGCTTATATGTTAGACAAGCTTGGTGCATGGAGTCTTACATGGCATATTTTTCAAGGAAACGTTGCATTCACCAAATCATCACCATGTATCTTATTTTGAATGCATTGTCAACGGAAGTACTGTTGTAAACTATTATTTATGGTGATTGTCTATATGTAGAAATCATCAGATGTCGAAAACCTTTGATTTAAATATTCATTTATGGTGTACCTTTTTAAAAGAATGCAATGTTTACAAAACGTATCATATAGAGGTCAAATACCTCGCAATGAAATCGATGAATGACGTGTTCGTCCATATGGATTTGGTGCGATCGTCACAGTTGGTATCAGAGCGTTGGTCCTAGTGAACCAGGTCTTGCATAAGTGTGTCTAACTGATAGTTGTTAGGATGCATTCGTAAGTCTGGACTTCGACTGTGTCTGCATGTCAAAAGTTTTGCTTATCATTTCTTGTCGGAAATTACATGCTTATCATTCTTAAGTCTA
Organism: Rutidosis leptorrhynchoides; assembly: GCF_046630445.1. NCBI lineage: Eukaryota > Viridiplantae > Streptophyta > Magnoliopsida > Asterales > Asteraceae > Rutidosis > Rutidosis leptorrhynchoides. The sequence continues at coordinate 39,666,748 of NC_092342.1, read as the reverse complement.
GACACGTTTTCCTGCATTTATTGCATAAATAGTGTATAGACAAAAATTCATATCTTAGCGTATCTGTTACTGTAAATTTTTCCTGACATCTTCCGAAAATTCCTCCGTGATTTATGGAATTTTGGTATTATATATACATATATAAATTATGTATTGAAGAGTACCAATCTAAATTCTATAATCTATTTCATATCAAAAATCATCTCTCTAATTATACAAGATGGATACCGTATCTAGTTCAAATTCCTTAAACTCCGACAGCTATTCCGATATGGATATTCACCTGAATTCCGAAGACAGTGTAACCGGAATGGATCAACCAATCAGCCATCATCTATTCTGGATGAATTGGGGATGGGTTCGTAGCCTACTTAATTATTGGATACAAGAAGAAGGCGATCCCTTCCATCCACCACATTGCCCTCTTGGCGAAGAACCTAAAGCACTTACCGGCGAACCTGTTCGTAATACCATTTTCTCTCTCATCTCCAGAATATCTCATCATGATCATATACTCTCTCAAATTCTGGATCTTATTCATCCGCTCGTCCGAACCGCCAATCATCCTGGTGTAGTAGAAGAAGTCAACGAGCTTCGCGCTCGGGTAGTGGCTTTGGAGAATATGGTGCAAAGGTTACAAGCACCAGCAGAAACACCGGCATCAACAGTACCACCGACAACAACACCAACAGTACCATTACCACCACCAACAACATCCGCACCGCAAGCCTCAACTGAAAGGACCCGTCCTAATCCATCTGGACTAAGTCCATATCAATTATAAACGATTCACAACAGTTGATTACATCGCGAGGTACTTGACCTCTATATGATACATTTTACAAACATTGCATTCGTTTTGAAAAGACAATCTTTCATTACATCTAAAGTTGACAGACATGCATACCACTTCATAATATATCCAACTAGAATTGACTTAATAATGATCTTGATAAACTCAACGACTCGAATGCAACGTCTTTTGAAATATGTCATGAATGACTCCAAGTAATATCTTTAAAATTATCAAATGTACAGCGGAAGATTTCTTTCGTACCTGAGAATAAACATGCTTTCAAGTGTCAACCAAAAGGTTGGTGAGTTCATTAATTTAGCATGAATAATCATTTCATAATTTTAATAGACCACAAGATTTCATTTTCAGTTCTCATTAACATACGTCCCATGCATAGAGACAAAAGTATCATTCATATGGATTGAACACCTGGTAACCGACATTCACAATATGTATATAAGAATATCCCCATCATTCCGGGATCCTCCTTCGGACATGATATAAATTTCGAAGTACTAAAGCATCCAGTACTTTGGATGGGGCTTGTTGGGCCTGATAGATCTATCTTTAGAGTTCGCGTCAATTAGGGTGTCTGTTCCCTAATTCTTAGATTACCAGACTATATAAAAAGGGGCATATTCGATTTCGATCATTCAAGCATATAATGTAGTTTCAATCACTTGTGTCCATTTCGTAAAACATTTATAAAAAACAGCGCATGCATTCTCAGTCCCAAAAATATATATTGCAAAAGCATTTAAAAAGGGATTAATGAAACTCACTGTACTGTATTTTGTAGTAAAAATACATATGACGACATTGAACAATGCAGGGTAGGCCTCGGATTCACGAACCTATATTATTTGTATATATATTAAAACATATACTCGTAATCGAATAAATACATTTATTATTAATGATGTATTTGTTATAATAATAATTTATAAGTTTCATTATTTATTTATATATTTTTATTTTATATATATAGAGATATTAATATAGTTGTAATAATAATAATAATCTTGATAACAATGATAACTCTAAATATTAATCATAATACGTAAAAATGATAAAATTATATTTTAAATGATAATAATAATATTAGTAACAACAATAATAATACTAATAATCATATTTGTAATCATAATTATGATATTAATAATAAATGATAACTAATACATGTTTTAGTAGTACTAATAAGGATAATAACTATAATACTTATATTAATAACAATTAATAATAATAATCATAATAATAATAATTAATAATAATAATAATGATGATAATAGAATAGAAGTGTATACCCTTAAAATAGCTTCCCTAAAAAGATTGTCCCATACGAGACTCGAACCCGTGACCTCTCGTTAAACACAAACACTCCTAACCATCGAGCTACGCGTTACTTTTCTGTTTAATGTTCAACCGAAATTTATTCAACCCATTATTATGTTTCATCTTCTTCATTCACCTTCATCCTTCATCATCATCATCATCATCGATTATTATAAAACAGAAAACATGAATTATCATAATCATCTTCATTTTCACGAGTCATTATCATAAACTCGTCTTCCTATATCATCATTAATTACATCCTAATTCATTAATCATTTAACCTCACCAACATCATAATCCTAACCGTATCATATTCGCGTTAATCATTCTCGTTATATCCTCATCATAGAATCAACACCATACTCTTCTTCATAAATTTACATAAAATCACAAAGCATAATTATAACCTTCTCAACCTTCACATATTAAACTCTAATTGAAACAGCAATTACTGAAGCAAGAACGCGTGTAACTTCTACCTGTTTGAGCAACAGTAACTTCGAAATAACCCAATGAATCGAAATAAAACAAAAACAGTAGACTATTCATCGTCTTCTTCTTATTTTTCCCATCACTGTTCATCTGGGTTTCGATTGTTTATTTGGATTTTGTTTGAAACAGCTCGTTGCAATAACAATGGGTGTCAATGGAGGTTGTTTAAGGGTCTGTGAAAAGAGAATATAAACAGAAGTATTACAGCAGCATACCGGCTGCAGTAATCATCGCGAAAAAAAAATAATAAATGTTGATAATTGTGATGGGTTTTACGGCTGCTACAGCAGCGGATTTCGGTGGTGGTGGTGGTGGTGGTGGTTAAGGTGGTTCTCGGTTGACAGAGACAGGAAAACAAGAAAAAGAAGAAAGGTGGTGGATCGTGGGGTGGTTTTGATGATGGTTTGGGTGAGTTACGATGACAACAATAAACCATAATAGTGGATCGGTTTCAAAAGAAAAACATAAAAAGTTCGAGTATAGCTACCAGTCGCAAATGGGTGTTGAGTGGCATCCACTGGTGATTCTTGCAGTGTTTTTATGCATATATCTATATGCATATGCGTTAAGTGTATATGTATATTTAATATACATAATAGATAGATAGTGGTTGATGAAAAACAAAAAGCAAACAGTAATCTAAATTAATAATTTACAAACAGTGTAGCAGTAGAAATAAGAAATGATGAAGATGGATTGTTGGTCTTGATTTGCTCGACAGAAAGAAAGAGTTGGTGGTGTGATTGGAATTGATTGTGGTGATGCTTGTATTAGTGCACAAGTGGGCATATAAATCTAAAACATTAGTTGTCATAATATGAAGTAATAATACAAACATTTTAACATATGCAACAATATGGATGGCTTTAAATCACTTTAATCACGGGCCAATTTAGAATACATATACACTAATATTAATAATTTATTTAGTAATATTAATAAACGTGGATTAAATATTAGTCGCATATGTTGTGTATTATAGACTATCGACATCCTATTTTATTTTACGAATTAATATATCGTGCACCATTGTTAATTAGTGGCGGATAAAAGTCTTCATAAAAATTTCAATTTTTAAATTAACTATATTCATGTATTTTGGTCATTATGGTATAAAATTCGATCCTTAAATTGTTAACTAAAAATTACATCAACTGTCCCTCTCATTTCTGGGTAAAATATAAAAAAAATGTTAAAACTTAATAACTAGGTCCTAAATATATTTTTAATAAGCCTAAAATTTATAGAATTCATTTTCGTGTCACCGTTTATTTTAAAATAATATTAGTTCGTATTATACTCATGTAATATCCATAGAATGGCAATTGAGTGTAATAGTCAATTACTAAATAGATTCAAAATCACAAAATATATATTTAATATACTTATTTATATATATATATATGTTTAAAAATAATAATTATCATAATATCATTTTTATTTTATTTTACATAATTACTTTTAATAAGAACAACATATAATATTTCAAATTATATTTTCATTTATGATAATTTATATATACACACACACACACACAACTATTTACAATTAATTGTTCGTGAATCGTCGGAAGCGGTCGAAGGGTAATTGCATATATGAACATAGTTCCAAAATTTTCGAGACTCAACACTATAGACTTTGCTTATCGCGTCAGAATCATAGTAAGGTTAAGTTTGAAATTTAGTCGGAAATTCCCGGGTCATCACAGTACCTACCCGTTAAAGAAATTTCGTCCCGAAATTTGAGTGTGGTGGTCATGGCTAACAATAAAAATATTTTCATGATGAATATGAGTCAATAATTAAAGTTTTATCACTATCAGGTGATTTGAATAAAGCAACTCAATTATTCGAAGCGTACGAGTGAAATTATCACAAAAGATTGAAATAGGATAAGTAAAGATTCGTCTTAACTTTTGACAGAGTCAGGGTTGAAATAAAAAAAAATATAATAATAAGATGCGTCTTAACTTTTGACACTGTCTTGGTTGAATTCCGGAATTCAAGGGATATAAAGAAAATCTTTGAAAATCTATAAGATCTGTTTCTTCGAGATTTAACGCAATTAGGATCTCTTTAATTAAATGCGACGATTTATCCCGATTACTACATCTGATATTTCCATTATAAATTTAACTTTTCCGTTTCATTAGTTTTCACCACTTCTATACTCAATTTCCCAAATCCAAAAGATTGTGAAAATGTTTAATCCAATTCTAATCCTTGTCCTTATCTTGACTGTCGTAACAATCATTCTCCTTTTCCAACTTCCACAGGATGAATCTGTTTATTTCTACTATGCTCTAGGGATTATTGTATTTATAATCCTCCCGTGTCTTTATATTGCTATACGCACTGATATTCACAGTTTGTAATTTCGGTGTTGTTGTTGGGCTCTATATTCTCCTTTATATTTCAATGTTCCTATTCCTGTCTCCTATAATCACTGTCATCCACCGTTAATACTCCCTCCTTTTTGCTGTGATTTATACTCCAATTTCTATTTTGGAGTTTTGTCTCTTCGTTTCTTCTTCTTGCGATTGGGCATCTCTTGTAATGATCCAGAATTCGTAGATATAAACTTCGGAATGAACATTGTTAATGTTCTAAGAAAGAAATCGTAATGGCACGATTTGATTTAACAAATTACCAGAATATCCGGGAAATATAGAACTATCAAGAAAAATATGTTCTTGATATGTTTATAGATTAGACATAACGTAAGAGTCGTGTAACATAGCACATGATGACGGTATGTTCTGTAAATCATCACATTCCATTAGAAACTCAGCATGACTTACTGTAATATAATCACGTTGATCAAGTGTCATTATATTATACTAACTCATGCATCAGTTCCCAACACTACTTCAAAACATTCGTATTTTAAACTCGAAATTTTACAGAATATAGAAACTAACAGTTTCTATATGATGTAACACTGATAGCACGAAGAGATTAATGATTTCAGATAAGAATAGCTATGAAAATATCTTCAAAAATATGGAGGATATTTATAATGAAAGATACGATGATATTTTGGAATTTCTAATATCGATAGGTGATGAAGAAGATTTATCCGTAAGGGTTTAGATTTGGAAGGAAGGTATTCACTAAAGATTTCATCAGAAATAGAATCATTTGGATTCTTTGAAGTCAAACTTATTCTTTGTGATTTGTCCACGGCTTCCTTCATAGTTTCGCATAATCCGCTTTTCGGTACTAAATTTTCTATTGAGTGTTTTCAATACTCCATTCTTTATCGTCAAACTTTCGACGGTTAAGGTCGTTTACGATTTTCTACAGTTTCTGCTGCTTCATTCAACTTTTTCAAAGTTCAATGTATTAATTCGTAGGCTGGGTGCTTTTCAAAATTTCAGAATGGAAGATCATTATTCTAAAAGATAAATGTTATACATATAACTGTTGATGTAGATATGCTGTGAGTTTTCAAAGTACTGATTGCCGATTCCTCTACATTTACTGCTACCATATTTGAATCATTGGTTATCGATCCGAGGTGATTTCAAGAAAATTGTGTTTTTAGATGATTAAACGCTGACGGTAATATGGTGGAATATAAAAAGTTTCCCGGTAACAATAAAAGAACATACATATAAATCAAGGTGATAATAAGGTTGTTTCGAACGAAAAGTTGAAGTTGATTTGCTGAAGCTGTGACAAAATTGGCTACTTTGAAAAGGGATCGCAAAGTTATTTTTGCTAATAAATGCCAAAGGATCTGACGCGGCTACGTGTTAAACTTTTACTCAGTTGCCGATAGTTTCTCAGGTGCATAACTATATACATAAATCTTTTCTTCCGTAGATGAAGTGCGGTTGATTCATCCTATCGATTGAGGTATTTTCAAGAATCATGAAAGGTTTGAACGCAGATTGTAATCGTCAAGATACTAATGAAGTTTAGAATGAAATCAAGTGGCAAACTTGAAGAATTGTTTAGTTTCATATGTTATAATCAATATTTTAATTCATTTTAATTGTCCAACGTTGATAGTCCTCAGTTGATAGTCCACAGTTAGCAGTGTACAAGTAATAATTCATATATAGTTTACTATATAATATTCGAATTAATTAATACGTATCGTGACCCGTGTACATGTCTCAGACTCGATCACAACTCAAAGTATATATATTATTATAGAATCAACCTCAACCCTGTATAGAAAACTCGATCATTACTGCATATAGAGTGTCTATGGTGATTCCAAATAATATATATAGATGTGTCGATATGATATGTCAAAACCTTGTATACGTGTTCCGATATTTAAAGTGCGTAAAATAAATAACAGAAATTAAATGACGATAAATAAAGTGCATAAAGTAATAACAGAAATTAAATGACAATAAATAAAATTGCAAGAATATAAATTGCGTTAATTAAATTGCAATAAATAAAATGTAATACGGAATTAACAGTTAGCTAGGAACAGTTAGCTAGGATTTTTATTAGCGTGGTTTCTTAATAAAATTTAATATTGTTAATTAGTCTGTTTCTAATCAATTTTTATTGTGTCCATTATTTCTTCATTATGCCACTTGTTGGATTCTGATAGGTCAAAATCCAAATATGAAATTGAATTTGAATGAAAATAGTTATTATTTGATGAACGGATACGTATCTGGGTGGTTGTAAATAGGATAGTATATGACTGTTGAAACAGATTCGAAGAATGTACAGTGTAACTTATTAATGTGAAATCTAAATATTTCTCGGGTATTACCTACCCGTTAAAATATTTTCACCATTAACAGTTTGTACAAAAGAATTTTTTTTTTTAATTACAATCTTTGTGAAAATATACTTACATATATATTTTCTTCAGATGTAATCATGGATTTAATGAGTTAATATGATATTAATCTCATTTGCTTTTTGGTTTGAGCTAGAATATATAATCTCTAAGACTTTAGAGATTACATAATCGCCATGAAGAACGAAGATAATTGATGTAGATCGATACTTAGAACGGTGATTATACTCGAGGTACAGAATGAGATGTTGAGGCATGTGATGTTGAAACTTGGGTTGTTGGTAGTACTGTTGGTGCCGGTGATGTTGCTGAAGCTGGTACGTTTTGCACAATATTTTTTAAGGCTATTACTCGAGCACGAAGTTTACTGACTTCTTGTATTACTCCGGGATGATTGTCGGTCGAAACTAGTGGATGAATATGGTTTAGAATTGTGGATAGAATATAATTGTGACGAGATACCCTGGAAAAGAGAGAAAAATGGTGTCTCGAATAGGTTCGCCGGTAAGTGCTTCAGGTTCATCGTCAAGAGGGTAATTTGGTTGGTGGGTGGAAAGGATCGCCTTCCTCTCGTCTCCATCGGTTAAGTCGACTACGAACCCATCAGATGAATTGGGGATGATTGATTGGTTGATTCATTCTGGTGACGTTGCCTCCGGAGCTTAGGTGAACATCCATGTCAGAATAGCTGTCAGAATAACTATCGGATTAGCTATCAAAGTCTGAGGGGCTCGAACTGGTTGAGGGATTCATCTCGTAGGATCAGATGAAGTATTTTCGATAAGAAACAGATTATAGGATGTAGATTAGTACCCTGCAATACATAATTCACATATGCATATACAATACTAAAATCCCATATGTTACGGAGGAATCTACGGAAGTTGTCAGACAAAGTCTACAGTACAAGATATGCTAAGATATGAATTAGCAGATACGCTAAGATACGAATTTTGTCTATACACTATTCATGCAATCATTGCAGTAAGATGTGTCTAGACTAAGAATGATAAGCAGGTAATTTCCTAATGATGATAAATAGATGATTTCCGACAAAAATGATAAGCAAAACTTTTGACATGCAAACACGGTCGAAGTCCAGACTCACTAATGCATCCTAACGACTATCAGTTAGACTCACTAATGCAAGACCTGGTTCGCTAAGACCACCGCTCTGATACCAACTGAAAGGACCCATCCTAATCCATCTGGACTAAGTCCATATCAATTATAAACGATTCACAACAGTTGATTACATCGCGAGGTACTTGACCTCTATATGATACATTTTACAAACATTGCATTCGTTTTGAAAAGACAATCTTTCATTACATCTAAAGTTGACAGACATGCATACCACTTCATAATATATCCAACTAGAATTGACTTAATAATGATCTTGATAAACTCAACGACTCGAATGCAACGTCTTTTGAAATATGTCATGAATGACTCCAAGTAATATCTTTAAAATGATCAAATGCACAGCGGAAGATTTCTTTCGTACCTGAGAATAAACATGCTTTCAAGTGTCAACCAAAAGGTTGGTGAGTTCATTAGTTTAGCACGAATAATCATTTCATAATTTTAATAGACAACAAGATTTCATTTTCAGTTCTCATAAACATACGTCCCATGCATAGAGACAAAAGTATCATTCATATGGATTAAACACCTGGTAACCGACATTCACAATATGTATATAAGAATATCCCCATCATTCCGGGATCCTCCTTCGGACATGATATAAATTTCGAAGTACTAAAGCATCCGGTACTTTGGATGGGGCTTGTTGGGCCCTATAGATCTATCTTTAGAGTTCGCGTCAATTAGGGTGTCTGTTCCCTAATTCTTAGATTACCAGACTATATTAAAAGGGGCATATTCGATTTCGATCATTCAACCATATAATGTAGTTTCAATCACTTGTGTCCATTTCGTAAAACATTTATAAAAAACAGCGCATGCATTCTCAGTCCCAAAAATATATATTGCAAAAGCATTTAAAAAGGGATTAATGAAACTCACTGTACTGTATTTTGTAGTAAAAATACATATGACGACATTGAACAATGCAGGGTAGGCCTCGGATTCACGAACCTATATTATTTGTATATATATTAAAACATATACTCGTAATCGAATAAATACATTTATTATTAATGATGTATTTGTTATAATAATAATTTATAAGTTTCATTATTTATTTATATATTTTTATTTTATATATATAGAGATATTAATATAGTTGTAATAATAATAATAATCTTGATAACAATGATAACTCTAAATATTAATCATAATACGTAAAAATGATAAAATTATATTTTAAATGATAATAATAATATTAGTAACAACAATAATAATACTAATAATCATATTTGTAATCATAATTATGATATTAATAATAAATGATAACTAATACATATTTTAGTAGTACTAATAAGGATAATAACTATAATACTTATATTAATAACAATTAATAATAATAATCATAATAATAATTAATAATAATAATAATGATGATAATAGAATAGAAGTGTATACCCTTAAAATAGCTTCCCTAAAAAGATTGTCCCATACGAGACTCGAACCCGTGACCTCTCGTTAAACACAAACACTCCTAAACATCGAGCTACGTGTTACTTTTCTGTTTAATGTTCAACCGAAATTTATTCAACCCATTATTATGTTTCATCTTCTTCATTCACCTTCATCCTTCATCATCAACATCATCATCGATTATTATAAAACAGAAAACATGAATTATCATAATCATCTTCATTTTCACGAGTCATTATCATAAACTCGTCTTCCTATATCATCATTAATTACATCCTAATTCGTTAATCATTTAACCTCACCAACATCATAATCCTAACCGTATCATATTCGCGTTAATCATTCTCGTTATATCCTCATCATAGAATCAACACCATACTCTTCTTCATAAATTCACATAAAATCACAAAGCATAATTATAACCTTCTCAACCTTCACATATTAAACTCTAATTGAAACAGCAATTACTGAAGCAAGAACGCATGTAACTTCTACCTGTTTGAGCAACAGTAACTTCGAAATAACCCAATGAATCGAAATAAAACAAAAACAGTAGACTATTCATCGTCTTCTTCTTATTTTTCCCATCACTGTTCATCTGGGTTTCGATTGTTTATTTGGATTTTGTTTGAAACAGCTCGTAGCAATAACAATGGGTGTCAATGGAGGTTGTTTAAGGGTCTGTGAAAAGAGAATATAAACAGAAGTATTACAGCAGCATACCGGCTGCAGTAATCATCGCGAAAAAAAAATAATAAATGTTGATAATTGTGATGGGTTTTACGGCTGCTACAGCAGCGGCTTTCGGTGGTGGTGGTGGTGGTGGTGGTTAAGGTGGTTCTCGGTTGACAGAGACAGGAAAACAAGAAAAAGAAGAAAGGTGGTGGATCGTGGGGTGGTTTTGATGATGGTTCGGGTGAGTTACGATGACAACAATAAACCATAATAGTGGATCGGTTTCAAAAGAAAAACATAAAAAGTTCGAGTATAGCTACCAGTTGCAAATGGGTGTTGAGTGGCATCCAATGGTGATTCTTGCAGTGTTTTTATGCATATATCTATATGCATATGCGTTAAGTGTATATGTATATTTAATATACATAATAGATAGATAGTGGTTGATGAAAAACAAAAAGCAAACAGTAATCTAAATTAATAATTTACAAACAGTGTAGCAGTAGAAATAAGAAATGATGAAGATGGATTGTTGGTCTTGATTTGCTCGACAGAAAGAAAGAGTTGGTGGTGTGATTGGAATTGATTGTGGTGATGCTTGTATTAGTGCACAAGTGGGCATATAAATCTAAAACATTAGTTGTCATAATATGAAGTAATAATACAAACATTTTAACATATGCAACAATATGGATGGCTTTAAATCACTTTAATCACGGGCCAATTTAGAATACATATACACTAATATTAATAATTTATTTAGTAATATTAATAAACGTGGATTAAATATTAGTCGCATATGTTGTGTATTATAGACTATCGACATCCTATTTTATTTTACGAATTAATATATCGTGCACCATTGTTAATTAGTGGCGGATAAAAGTCTTCATAAAAATTTCAATTTTTAAATTAACTATATTCATGTATTTTGGTCATTATGGTATAAAATTCGATCCTTAAATTGTTAACTAAAAATTACATCAACTGTCCCTCTCATTTCTGGGTAAAATATAAAAAAAAATGTTAAAACTTAATAACTAGGTCCTAAATATATTTTTAATAAGCCTAAAATTTATAGAATTCATTTTCGTGTCACCGTTTATTTTAAAATAATATTAGTTCGTATTATACTCATGTAATATCCATAGAATGGCAATTGAGTGTAATAGTCAATTACTAAATAGATTCAAAATCACAAAATATATATTTAATATACTTATTTATATATATAGATATGTTTAAAAATAATAATTATCATAATATCATTTTTATTTTATTTTACATAATTACTTTTAATAACAACAACATATAATATTTCAAATTATATTTTCATTTATGATTATTTATACACACACACACACACACACAACTATTTACAATTAATTGTTCGTGAATCGTCGGAAGCGGTTGAAGGGTAATTGCATATATGAACATAGTTCCAAAATTTTCGAGACTCAACACTATAGACTTTGCTTATCGTGTCAGAATCATAGTAAGGTTAAGTTTGAAATTTAGTCGGAAATTCCCGGGTCATCACATCAACATCACAATATGTACCTTGAACATCAACGTCATATGCATCGTAGTTACCAAGAAATACCAGCAACAATAACCGATGAAGTATTAACTCATTTCCCCTGAAGAAATTTTATGTATATTTAATATATATGAATTTTGAAATCAAAATAAATCTTTTCGTACTAAGATATTACGTGTGAATCTTAACTGGTAGGTACTACTCGGTTAGTTCATATTACTAATATGCAATGATGTACATCCTTCCTTAACAACTTAACCATTGTTAACTACAATCTCTGTTTCAACTTAATGAATTCCATTTCATAATAAACCAAGTGTATTATTCAATTACATAATTGATTTTACATTTTCATTTTCGATGTACTCGAAACTTTCCAGAAAACATCATCTGTGCCTTGTAAGGTTCACAAAGATTCCACAAGCATCAACATCCTTCATCGAGAAATAAGAATAAATAATGAAGTATCGATTACATTAGCGAAATACTCCGCAAAGATTATGTAATCTTTAATATTTTAGAGTTTAATCATTTCTAAGTCAAGCCGAAAATCAAATGAGCTTCATATGATATTAACTCATTAAATCTATATTAGATCTGAAGAAAATATACATACATATATTTTCATAAAGACGGTAATAAAAATTATTTTATACAAAGTATTAGTTGTGAAATATTTAACGGGTAGGTACTACTCGAGAAATATTTAAGTTCACAATTAATATGTTACACTGTACATTCTTCAATTTTGATTCAAAAATCATTAACTATCCTCACTATCTTCACAATGATACACAATCATTTCATACAAATTCAATCACATATTCTGATATCGACGTATCAGAATCCAAGCCATAACTCTGAACCGGTGACATCATTCTTAGATCTCTACATCTTTCAAAGCTATACTTTAACTTTAAAACTGTGAAAGATCCTTTAGCATTGTTATTACCGAAAATAATCTTGCAATCCCTGTTCAAAGTATCCAGTTTTACCACACTTCCAACCAGTCAACTTCAACTTTTCAGATTAGCCTTATTATAACCTTGATATATACGTTTTTGTTACTGAGGAACCTTTCATGTTCCACCACATTAGCAGTAAATTTACCAACAACTTCATTGATCTTTGACCTTCCGAAAAATCCTTATACTCATTGAAACCGTATCATGTACTCATCCACATCTTGTAACGTCAATTGACATACTAACTATCGGGAATTAGTAATCAGTATTTTGAAATCTTGTAGCACGTCTACGCCAACAGTTATATGTGTACATATAACGTCTACCTCCTGGACTTACATACTTCGAATGTGAAGTTTTCGAAAAATACCTCAAACTACGAAACTAGTTCTCCGAATTTTGGAAAAATGTTGATGAAGCAGCAAAAACTGTAAACGACCTTAACAGTCAAAAGTTTGATGATAAAGAATAGTATGGTGGTAAAGCTGAGAAAAAGAGAAGGTTTGGAACTGGAAAACGGATTGAGCAGACCATGAAGGAGGCTGTGGACAAATCACAAAGACGAAATCTACCTTCAAAGAATCCAAATGATTCAGTGTCTGCTGAAACCATTAGTAAGAACCTTACTTCTTATTCTAAACCTTCACAGACAGATTTTCCGCATCATCCTCTGATATTAGAAATTCTAAGATATCATCGTATCTTCCATTATAAATATCCTCCATATTTCTGAAGATATTTTCATAACTATTCTTATCTGAAATCATTTATCTCTTCACGCTATCTTTGTTACATCATAAAAGAAACTATTTTAGTTTCTAAAATCTGAAAAATTCGAAAAATGGATGTTTTGAAGTAATGTTGGGAACTGAAGCATGAATTAATATAATATAATGACACTTGATCAACGTGATTATATTACAGTAAGTCATGCTGAGTTTCTAATGGAACGTGATAAAGGTTCACAGATCATACCCTCATCATGAACCATGTTACATAACTCTTTCATTCTATTTAACCTCTAAACATATCAAGAAAATATTTTTCTTGATGATTCGGTCTTTTTCGGATATTCAGGTAATTTGACAAGTCAGATTGTACCATTACCGTTTCTTTCTTAGAACATTAACTATGTTCATTTCAAAATCCATACCTACAAATTTTGGACTATTATTCGCTTGACTTAAAGTCGGGAAGAGTAAACGAAATCATGAAGCTCCGAAATATAATGGAAAATATAAAGCCCAAAAATAATCCTGAAATTACAAACCGTGTATATCGATGCGTATAGCAATATAAAGACACGGGAGAATGAAAAACACTATAACCCCAAGGTAATAGTAGAAGAAAATAACCTCCTCTGGTGGTAGATGAAAAAGAAGAATGAAGGATACGATAGCCAAGAAAATATCAAGAATCAGAACTGGATTAAGCATTTTCACAATCTATTAAGAAGTATGAAATAAGAAAGAAGATTATAGGAGTGGTGAAAATAAATGAAACGGAAGAGGTCAATTTATAGCAAAATATCAGACATAGCAATCGAGGCAGATTATGCATTTAATCAAAGGAAATCCTAATTTCCTTAAATTCCGAAGAATTAAAACTTATTTAAATTATGAAGATTTTCTATTCCTTAAATTCCGGAAATCAATCGTTACTACATCAAGAGATAAGACGAATCTCTATTCTCCATTTCACTCTATTACGATAACTTCTCTCATACGCTTTGAGTAATCGGATTGTTTTATCCGTATTATTCAATGGTGAAAAAAAAATTCTATTTACCAACTCATATTCGTCATGAAAACATTTTTATTGTTAGCCATGACGACCTCACTCAAATTTCGGGACGAAATTTCTTTAACGGGTAGGTACTGTGACAACCCGGAAATTTTTGACCAAATTTAAACTTTATCTTTAAATGATTTAACGTTTTCGACACGATAAGCAAAGTCTGTAAAACCGAATCTCAAAATTTTTGAACTATTCAAGTACCCTTCGGTTGTTCTCAACGATTCGCGAACCATTATATGTAAATAGATACATATATATACTATGACTTGAAAACGTAACAAAGTTTTAATTATTTAATACCGTACATTAAACTTATTGGTTTAAATATTTATTTGAATATATATGATAAGTTGGAATATTAATTGTATGAATAACTTGCGACATATATTTAAAACGTGTTTATGAATGTTGAAAATATATATTAACTTGGTCATAAAACAATTTGTTATTATATATATATATCAACAAATAGCGAGGCAATGATTTATAGAAGTAAATGACCAAAATACTCGAAAGTTTATGATATACTTTGAGTGGTATAGTTTAGGGATAATTTAAGGCTATATTTTGACAAAGGTACGAGTCACAAAACGTAAAATACAAGTATTCTCAGCGTACGAAAGGACATTTGAAAAACCAGAACCAGGACATAAGTCGAGTGATGACGTACGACTTATCAGAAAAAAAAAATTACAAGTCAACTATGCATGTGAATTTAATATAATATATAATTAATTATATAAATTAAATATATTATATATATAATATAAAATTATGTCGACAAACAAGAAGTTAAAAATTTGTGAGCTGTCCTAGGGTGCCATGCGATTGCATGGCCTTGAAACACAAATCCCATGCGATCGCATTGGGGTACTTTTTCAGAAAAGGTTCTATAAATTGCGCGATTTTTGGCTCAGCTAAATCTATCTCTCTTTCTCTAGTATTATTACTCCGTAATATTTATTTAATTTATTTTATTATTATTATTATTATTATTATTATTATTATTATTATTATTATTATTATTATTATTATTATTATTTATATTATTAAGATTAATATTATTATTAATCTTATTATTATTAGTATTATTAATTATGTATTATACATAAAATACTACGACGAGGTCATGAGTGGGTTACTTTCAAAATGGGTTTTCAAGCGGGATAGAGCTAAGGAAATTATGGGTAATGTTCGGGGGTATATTTATGAATCAAACCTAGTGTTTATCATCTCCGTTACGTCTACGTACTTTTCTAAAATATTGAATCACAATATTGATACCTAAGCATTTATATTTTATATTTTATATAATAATAGTGTATCAATGTCTAGTGCTCGAGTATATATATTTATACAAGCTTGTATGCTAAATTTCGTCGTTAAACAGTTTATGATGAATCACGAATTAAATACATATATTACTGGTAAAAGGTATATGATATACATATTTTTGGAAAGCTGGCGAAAAATCAATAACTTTTCATTTAGACACCGAATAGTTTCGATGAACGGATTAAAAGATATGATCAACTGAATTATGATTGACGTTAATTGAAATTGCTTTTGAATCTGCAATTAAGATTTAAACAACTTGTTTACGAGATTGATAAAATGGATTTTTTGAATATTACCAACCGAGTAAATGAATCCTTATATAAGGTACATCTCGTTTTGTTGAACTTTTGTCAAAATTGACTTTTTGAAATGACTTTTGATAACTTTTGTATGTCGATCTAGAGCATTAGGATTATGATACACTATGACCAGACCTAGTTTGATAAACATTTATTGACCAACATATGTTCTCTAGGTTGAGATCTACGATTAATTGGTAATCCGAGTTTCGGTCACATTTTGGTGAACAACTTTATATGCTGCTAAGGTGAGTTTCATTGCTCCCTTTTTAATTGCTTTTGCAATCAATATTTTTGGGCTGGGAATACATGCACTTTATTTTAAACGCAATGGATACAAGTACATACTAAATTCTACACCGAACTTGAACCGAAAATCCCTTAGCTTTGGTAACTAGTAACTGCCAGTTATAAGAACTGGTGGGCGCGAGTAGTTATATATGGATCCATAGGGCTTGACATCCCCGTATGTTCCAGGTATAGAAACCCTAGCCTGAACTATAAAACAGACGTATGCTATTTGAGTTTAGTACACGTTGGTTGCATGTATGTTAAAACAGGGGTACTTATTATAACGTTAAAGCTTAGTTACCAGGGTGCTCAATCTTGTAGAATATTTTGATAAACGTTTCTGGATGAAACAACTGAAATCTTGTGATCCACTTTTATATACAGATTATGCGAAACACTAAAACTATGAACTCACCAACCTTTGTGTTGACACTTGTTAGCATGTTTATTCTCAGGTTCCCTAGAAGTCTTCTGTTGTTTGCTTATATGTTAGACAAGCTATGTTCATGGAGTCTTACATGGCATATTTTTCAAGGAAACGTTGCATTCACCAAATCATCACCATGTATCTTATTTTGAATGCATTGTCAACGGAAGTACTGTTGTAAACTATTATTTATGGTGATTGTCTATATGTAGAAATCATCAGATTTCGAAAACCTTTAATTTAAATATTCATTTATGGTGTACCTTTTTAAAAGAATGCAATGTTTACAAAACGTATCATATAGAGGTCAAATACCTCACAATGAAATCGATGAATGACGTGTTCGTCCATATGGATTTGGAGCGATCGTCACACCAATTCTTAGGCTACCAAGCTAAAAAGGGGCATATTCGGTTCGATAATTCAACATAGAATGTAATTTTGATCACTTGTGTCTATTTTGTAAAACATTTATAAAACTGCATGTATTCTCATCCCAAAAATAAAAGATTTTAAAAGTGGGACTATAACTCACTTTCACAGATTTTTTCTTCGTTGGAAATAAGACTTGGCCACTGGTCGATTCACGAACCTATAACAAATATGTACATATATATCAAAGTATGATTTAAATATATTCACAACATTTTTTATTACATTTTTATGATTTAAGTTTGTTAAGTTAGCAGTCCTCGTTAGTAACCTACAACTAGTTGTCCACAGTTAGATGTGCTGAAATAAATCAATATATATTATCTCGAATCAATCCACGACCTAGTGTATACAAGTCTCAGGCTAGATCACAACTCAAAGTATATATATTATTTTGGAATCAATCTCAGCCCTGTATAGCTAACTCAAACATTACTGCATATAGAGTGTCTATGGTTGTTCCGAAATATATATATATATATATATATATATATATATATATATATATATATATATATATATATATATATATAATGGGTCGATATGATATGTCAAAACATTGCATACGTGTCTATGGTATCCCAAGATTTCATAATATGTATAATACAATATAAATTAGTTAGAATATGTTTAGTCTAGATTTGTTACAAAATTTTCGTAGCTAAAACTAGCAAATTTATCTAATTTTGTTTTACCCGTCATTTCTTCGTTTCAAATCCGTTTTGAGTGATTTAAGTTGCTATGGTTTCATAATGAACTGAAATGTATGAAACTAAACAGAAAAAGTATAAGTTTATAGTCGAAAATACAGGTTACAAGTCATTTTTTAAAGAGATAGTCATTTCCGTCGAAAGAACGACATCGTGATGACCATTTTGAAAAACATACTTTCACTTTGTGTTTAACCATGATTTTTGGATATAGTATCATGTTCATATGTATTATAATTTTTCCAGAAAACAAACTTCCAATTCAAAGATTAAGATAGTTTTTATTTTTCTAACCCAAAACAGCCTCCGGTTTTACTACGACGACGTATGTCCGGTTTTACGGTGTTCTTTGTGTTTCCAGGTTTTAAATCATTAAGTTAGCATATTATGTAGATATAGAACATGTGTTTAGTTGATTTTAAAAGTAAAGTTAGAAGGATTAACTTTGTTTGCGAACAAGTTTAGAATTAACTAAACTATGTTCTAGTGATTACAAGTTTAAATCTTCGATTAAGATAGCTTTATATGTATGAATCGAATGATGTTATGAACATCATTACTACCTCAAGTTTTGTGGATAAACCTACTGGAAAAGAGAAAAATAGATCTAGCTTCAAAGGATCCTTGGATGGCTTGAAAGTTCTTGAAGTAGAATCATGACACGAAAACAAGTTCAAGTAAGATTTCCACTCGAAATAAGATTGTTATAGTTATAGAAATTGAATCAAAGTTTGAGTATGAGTATTACCTTGAATTAGAAAGATATCTTACTGTAAATAAGAAAGATTTCTTGAGATTGGATGATCACTTGAAATGGATTTGCAAGATTGGAACTAAGCTAGCAAGTTTGAAAGATTTCTTGAAGTGTTCTTGAATGGTTGTTTTTATGATGATTAAAGCTTGTAATTGAAGCTAAAAGATGGTGAAGATGCTTGGAGATGATCAAGTATGATGTTAGGAGTATTTTGAGAGAGAATTTGGAGTGTAAGTATGAGAAAATGGAATGAAAAAATATGGTGAAATCATAAAAACGGGATTACTTGTTATAAAGAAAAAAAAAGATCCTTAAGTTTGTTTTTAGCTCATTAGTCATACAAATTGTTAAATAATGGTTCCACATGTTTTTGACTCTAAGATGGCTGCTAAGAATGAATGATTAAAGGTGTATATACCAATAGTAAATACATCTAGAAGCTGTGTATTGTACGAGTACGAATACGGGTACATACGAGTAGAATTGTTGATGAAAATGAATGAGAATGTAATTGTGAGCATTTTTGCTAAGTAGAAGTACTTTGATATGTGTCTTGAAGTCTTTCAAAAGTGTAGTAATACATATTAATACACTACATGTATATACATTTTAACTGAGTCGTTAAGTCACCGTTAGTCGTTACATGTATGTGTTGTTTTGAAACCTTTAAGTTAACGATCTTGTTAAATGTAATTAATCCATTGTTATAATACTTAAATAAGATGTTAAATTGTTATGTTATCATAATAACATGGTGTATAAATATATCTTAACATCATATATATATATATATATATATATATATATATATATATATATATATATATATATATATATATATATATATATATATATGTTAAAATACTATTACAACGATAATCGTTACATATATGTCTCGTTTCGAAATCCTTAAGTTAGTAGTCTTGTTTTTACATATGTAGTTCATTGTTAACACACTTAATGATTTACTTAATTATCATTTTTTCATGTTAAATATAGTGTAACAATATCTTAATATGATACATATGTATTTAGTAAGACGTTGTTATAACGATAATCGTTATATATATCATTTTCGAGTTTCTTAAATCAATAATCTCATTTGTTTGTATATAACTCATTGTTAACATATTTATGGAGATACCTACTTATCATAATCTCATTTTAACCATATATATATTCATTTATATAACATCATGTAGTTTTTACAAGTTTTTAACGTTCGTGAATCGCCGGTCAACTTGGGTGGTCAATTGTCTATATGAAACTCATTTCAAATAATCAAGTCTTAACAAGTTTGATTGCTTATCATGTTGGAAATATTTAATCATGTAAATATCAATCTCATTTAATATATATAAACATGGAAAAGTTCGGGTCACTACAATAATTTCGCTGAATGTGTGCGGTTTTAATCAAGATGGTAAATTCGGTCGGGGGGGGGGGGGGGGGGGGGGGTAAAAAATTTATGTTTGTCAGAGAAACCTTCTATCCTAGTTTTGCAAGAAACTAAAAGTAAAACGCTGAGCGAAAGTTGGGTGAGATCAATCTGGCATTTCAAATAATTTTGGATTTGTTCAAAAACAATAAGTGGGGTTTCGGGTGGGTTTCTAATTATTTGGGATGCTGACTGTTTCATTGTAGAGGAAACAACAGGCTGTGATTTCTTTATAGGAATTAGTGGGAAGTGGAACATCTCGGGGCAAAAAACATATGTATGAATGTTTACGGCCACATACAGACGAGGAAAAAATTAAAATGTAAGAGAAATTAGACAACCTAATTTTCGACATCGATTTACAGTGGGTCATTTGTGGGGACTTTAACGAGGTTAGGAAACAATCGGAAAGAAAGAACTGTCATTTTATTGAAAGCAGGGCAAAGCATTTCAACGATTTCATAAATGATAATTGTCTCATAGATGTACCATTGGGATGTAGGAAGTTCACGAGGATTAGTGGTAACGGGTGTAAATTTAGCAAACTAGATAGATTCCTAGTTTCGCAAAATTTCTTTCAATCTTAGAATAATCTTTCTGCTATTGTTTTAGATCGTAATATCTCGGATCATTGCCTAATTGTGTTAAAAAATTGTCAGAATGATTTTGGGCCTAAACCAATTAAGATCTTCGATGATTGGTTTGAACTACATGGTGTGGAATCGGTAATTAATCAAGTGTGGGAATTGGAAATCAATTATAATAGAAAGGATCGAATTTTTATGCAAAAACTTAAAAGGGTAAAACATGACATGATACAATGAAGCTCTTCTAGCTACGGGAACTTAGAGTCTGATATTAAGAAGTTGAAAAATGATGTTAGTTTTTGGGAACTTGTTGCTGAGGGTAGAGATTTAAATGAAGAAGAAAGAAAACAAAGGTTGATCTCGAGAAAGGAAATGTTTGAAAAATGAAAAGATTAAGACAAACATGCTAAGACAGCAAGCAAGAGTTCGATGGGCAATCAATGGAGACAAAAATTCCAAGTACTTTCATTCTGTTATTAAGAGGAATTATAATAGATGCACCTAACAATAAATGGGGTGTGGAATGAAAACCCGGAAGATCTTAAAAAGGCAGCCTACACTCACTTCAAAAAGCTGTTCGAGCAGCCTACGCTTGACAGGCCGAGCTTATCTAATTTAAGATATAATGTTCTGTCAAACAAGGAGGCATGTAGACTTGAGGAAAAAATTTCAGAAGCAGAAATTTGGATGGCGGTCAACGAATGTGCTAACAATTAAGTTCCGGGACCAGACGGGTTTAAATTTCTATTTTATAAAAAATATTGGTGCTTGATAAAAAAGGATCTTGTAGAAAGTGTCGAATGGTTTTGGAGGACCAGGGAGACCTCGTTCGGTTGTAATGCTTCTTTCGTATCGTTAATTCCGAAGAATCCAAATCCGAATGTCTTAACCGAATAATGGCCCATTAGTCTCATCAGGAGCTTTTACAAAGTAATTGCAAAAGTCTTGTCAAATCGACTCAGAAAAGTGGTTCCAAAGTTGGTGGGTGGTGAGCAAAGTGTGTTTCTTAAAAAGAGGTTCTTTCTTGATGGCGTCTTAATTGCAAACGAAACATTGAACTATTTAAAGAGCAAACACCTTAAAAGCTTCATTTTCAAATTTGATTTCGAAAAGGCCTTTGATACTCTTAATTGGTCTTTTCTACTTGAGGTTATGACTAGCATGGGATTTAGGGATAAGTGGAAAAATTGGATGATAAGTGGAAAAATTGGATACTTTCTTGTCTCAATTCGGCTTCGGTCTCGATTTTGATCAACGGGTCTCCGACAAAAGAATTTAGGCTAGAAATGGGAGTACGACAAGGTGACCCACTTTCTCCATTTTTATTTATTCTTGCGACCGAGGGGCTAAACATCTTAACCAAATCGGCTCATGAAAAAGGCTACTTTAAGGGTGTGGAAGTGGGGAAAGACAGAGTTAACATAACACATTTACAGTACGCGGATGACACAATGTTTTTTTGAAATTAGAGTAAAGGTAACATCAAAAACTTAATGAAAATTCTATTATGGTTCGAACTTGCATCTAGGCTCCGAGTGAACTTCCAAATAAGCATGATTTACGGAGTGGGTGTACAAGACGATGTGGTTCAGAATATGGCAACACGTTTCAACTGTCAGGTGAGGAAAATGCCACTTACATATCTCGGGCTAACAATTAGGTCTAATATGAAAAAATCAAAATATTGGAAGCCGGTCATTGAAAAATTCAAGTCGTGTTTATCGGATTGGAAAGCAAGAACGATTTCTTTTGGTGGACGGCTGACACTTGTGAAATCGGTTTTGAATAGTCTTTCATTGTATTATTGCTCTATCTATCGTGCCCCGTCGTGCATCATTAAAGAATTAAAGCATGTGAGGAGAACCTTCTTTTGGGGTGGGAATAATAACGTTAAAAAAATGTCTTGGTTCGGGTGGGATAATGATAGGTCAAATCATGTTGAGATTGAGAGAAATGATAAGATAAAGAGAGATTCGGTATGTAAGCATGAGACTCGGTATTAGAGAGAATCGGTACAATTACATTCCACAGCTTCTAGAACTCGGTTACAATGCAATGGCTATCTAATTAGGACTACTTAGGTTCCTTATATAGCCCTCTTCTAAGGAACCTTCATTTAAGCTTATTTTCACATTAACACTATACAACTTCAGGGTCCTAACAATCTCCCCCTTAGTGTTAAATGTGAACTTTACAACATAATCCTATTTTGAAACATCTAAAGGAACTTTGTTCCTCTGAAGTGAACTTTAGATTTGAATCCCTTGAGATTCTCATATCTTCGTATATTCACTCTTGTTTTGAGATGACTTTTTAATCTTGTGAGAATGTATTTGACAATCTCAATATCTTCAGTTAAATAGCAGTTATTGTTCAATCTCCATCTCATGTACTTGAAAGCATACATCAACGTTCCGTCTGAGTATCTTCTGAAATCTGAGACTCTGGTGAAGATCTTTGTATAGTGAGAATTGACAAATACAAACCCATATGGACAGTCGCTCACTTCAAGTAAGGACATGTATCTTAGCTCTTCAATCACTTGATTTGGTGGTTTGATTCCGAGCTTTTTGTGTCCATATTCCAATCCCAACTGAAAATCATGAACTGACATCCATCTCATCGAATCAAGAATAAACCTGTAGACTGCCTTCATTGCAGTAGCATGATAAATTGTTGCAGATTCATTCAAGTTAATCAGATAGTTGTAAATGAAAATAATGTCATCCATCTTCAGTTTATCAAAATCCGCTTCTGAGAATTGATAATCCTCATCATCCATTCTTGTAACTTGAAACAATGGCATCTTCACTCCATCCTTATTAATCATCAAAATCTTATTTATGCTTTTAATCTCTGAACTCCGCTGAATTTGAAGTTTCTCTTCATTCTTCAATTTGAATTTGTCACGAACACTCAGATAAGCTTTGAGAAATTCTGGTTTATTATGATATTTCCATGCACCCAGAACACTCATTGATGCAGAAAGGACGAGATCAGAATCACCATAAATTCTATATGCTTGTTGTTCAATGAATGGTGAACGAAGAATATTTTTCTCTTCATCCTCACTCAGTTGGTAATTTGCATCACGTTCAAGAACAATCTCTGCAATTTGAAAAGGAACATTCAAATCGGGAGGAGTCGTGGTATCTTCTTTGCCATTAGAGAAAATCTCCTTTTCGAAGTGTATTCCAAATTCGTCAGTTGGAGATGTCAAATTAACAAATTGATGATCATTGAATTCATTGGCGACACTCGATGACCCTTTCAAAATATCTTCAATGTTGTCAAAGTTTTGATTGTCCTCTTGAGTTAACTTTTTCTCTGATAGATCAGCTGAATCCATAATCATTAACATTCCTGAGACACCCTCTCTCTGACTTTCCGATTCATCTAGAAAACTTTCACACTGAATTTCTTCAATTTCATCACTGGAATCAGATATATCAACAACATCTTTATCCTTCTGCTGACTAGATGTACCAGCTTCATAAGTTGATCTTTGAAAAACACTGGACCAATAACCACCTTGTCTATTCTCCCCCTCATGAAGATTGTCGGCATCGAAATCATCATGATCAGGCATGTGAATTGGTCCAGGTGACTTGCATGGAGATAAAGGATACACTATCCTTGCTTGCTCAAGATAAATCATCATAGTTTCGTGAACTTCATCAAGATCAGTTCGTTTAGAAAACTCAGCAAGATAGAGCTCCTCCACCTCATTGTCAGAGAGATACTATAATCCATATCTATTTGAACTTCGAGAAGGTGACCCAATTGGTGAAACAACAGTGTAACCATGAATAAAAGCAGCATCAGCAGCAACTGTTGAAGGCGATGTCGGTGGAAGTGTTTGAGTTGCTGTAAGGGCAGGTAAGGATGATTGTGCGATATTATTCTTATATGTAGGGCTGTACATACTACTAGTCAGATTCGTGATATCCCCTTCTGATGGAGGTTGGGTAACAACCGGAGTTGTCACTGGCGAAGTTTCTTTCGAAGCATCCGCCTCCATGACTTTGGTCTCATGGGACTCTGACAGAGTAGTAGAACTACCCATCTGTTTAGTTCTCGCAGAGATATTGCTATCCCCGACTCCTGAAATCATTGATATACCATGAGGTGGCACATCTCTTTCAGTTAAAGACTCTTCCTCCAGACCCTGAGATTCAGAATTCGGAAGAGAAGTGGTTTGAACCAATGGATCACTTTCATGAACCAAGGGAACAGTCTGCTGGAAGTCTGATAAATATCCCGAAGGATTGTCATGTTGACTCATTTCCATGGGACGCGGCAGATCTTCCTCATCAAGATAAGCCGGACCTCGAGACCCTGTTGTACGTTGAAGTACAGGAGGATTTCCAGCCGATACGCAGGGTGCCTTTTCAAGATTTTTCGGCTCCCCTTCAGTTGTTCTGGACTTCAATGATTGAGTTTCCTCAATCGATTGAGTCAACGCAGACTTTACTGCAGAGGAAGACTTTACTTCCTTAGATGCCGAAGCACCTTGCTTTGTAGGATTTATCATTAAGTCCTGTTTAGATTGGATGGGATTAGAGGTCGTTTTACCATCCGTGCGTTTAGATCTCTTGCCTACCGAAGCTTGCGCTTCATTTAGCGTAGGGCTTACTGTTATTCTTGAATGTGATACGGAGATGGGTGAGGGTGACCTAATTGGCTCTAGGTCTTGGTCCGTATCACCACTGGTTGGAGTAACTGTTTGGCAGACGATGGGTGTCGAAGTCCTAGATCTAGTTACTCGTTGGGTTGGCGGAGTCTGAATCATCTCATCAGGCATGTATCGAGTTCTCTTAGGAGAATGTTCAGGAGATGATTCAGATGCTGTTGCTGAAGTGTCACTGCTTACTTCGGGTGTTGTGGAAAGGGTTGGTTCAATCCTAGTTGGACTAGGTTCCCTGATCCTCACGGGTTAAGCTTGGTGTTCTACCCTAGATCGTTTGAGGTTCACCCTAAGTGGAGGATTAGCTGGCCCGGGTGGTTGAACTACAGGTTCCTCTACAACCTCTGGGGCTGGAACCACGGCAGGTTCAACTTGTTCTTGTTGTACCGGGTTCGGAAGAGGTATTCCTACAGCCTGAAAATAAGAACGCATACGAGCGTCTTGGGGTTCAGCTAGCCTCACTAGCCAATTTGGAATTGGCGCAGTGAATTGATTATCAGACACCATAGGGGTGTTCATCTTCAGCTCTCCAAACCTTTTCATCTGTAATCCATGTGTACCTGGTACAAAGATATTTGCATTTCTGCAAGCATTGATAGCATCATGGATAAAGATACAGAAAAACCTTTCGCAAGGGATGTATGAACCCCTTGGCTTTTCAACATATGCCTGAACCAAATCCCATATAAGTTCTGCATAATCAGGATTCTCTACTCTTGTGAATGAGTAGAAAAGTTTGAGCATCGGCACAGTTAAGCTATCAGATCCACTTCTTGTCATCAATAAGCATCTGTTGATGATTGAGAAGATCACATACCGCCTTGAGTGCAGATATTTCTTCTGAAACTTAGCTGGTGGAACATTAGTAGCTCCAACAGGAGCATTCTGTACAAGAGGAAGTCTGAATATCCTCCTGAAGTCTGCTTTTGTGATACTACCGAATATCCAAGTCTGTTTCTGGCACACTAACTGTTTCTGGCTGGTTCGCCCTGTGGATTAGTAGCATTTGGTTGTGTGGCCTCCACAAATCTGATTGATCTGTTAAGAATATCCAAGTCTGTTTCTGGCACACTAACTGTGGAGCTCAAGCAGGCCATAAAGTATGCCTCTCTAGAATTGCAGTCCAATATTTGCATGGAATATTGGTTTCAGAGTTGATAAAGTGATTGTTCGCCATTTAGCTGTATAAATAAGAAATAGAAGACCACAAGATATTTAACAAAAAGCATATATCTCTATTCTTATTTGCCTTTGAAATCCTTTTTATATTTTTAAATTTTAAGATTTTTATGGTTTTTCAAATATAAAAGTCTTTTATTCTCAAATATGAACAAATAATTGACAACCATGACATTCATATGATATTCATCTTAGTACAAAATCATCATGCAAAGTCAATTATATAACATAAGGAATCAAAACAACACTTAGTCAATTTCAGCACAATTCAAGCAGATTCGGTAGTTATGAAAACTTTAGATTCTGTAACCAAATAAGCTTGAGTTTTCATATTAGAAAAATATAGAATAAACATGTTAAGTGTTTGAAGATAAAAATCAGAAAATTTCAAGGTACCAAATTTCAGACTCGGTATCAAGAAGGAAAACCAGATTCGGTATCTTCAACAATTAACAGAAAGTCACTCAAACATGCATGTTCTATCACATATCATGTAATTTCACAACCATGATCAAACAACCATTCAATTACAAGCATATTAACATGTTAATTGTATGAACAAATTCGGTATCAAGATAAGAACACATTCGGTAGATACAGAATCCATCAAATAAGCAATTAAACATGTAATCACGCTCGGTCAAATGATAGATCAGTCAATTTAACTCATATTAGACAAGATTTCATGCTGATTTTCCAAATCAATTGAGTTTAATCAAAGATTAATTGAAATCGACTCAGACTCGGTATAATCAACAAGATTTCAAAAATTAAAGATCATAATCCAGTTATTTTGAACTTTTCTGATTGATAAAAACATAATTATCTCAGATCTACAATA
Source organism: Rutidosis leptorrhynchoides (assembly GCF_046630445.1). Lineage (NCBI taxonomy): Eukaryota > Viridiplantae > Streptophyta > Magnoliopsida > Asterales > Asteraceae > Rutidosis > Rutidosis leptorrhynchoides. The sequence continues at coordinate 39,638,827 of NC_092342.1, read as the reverse complement.
ATATATCTTAAACATTGATTAAAATGAACAATTACCAAGAATTTGAAGAAACAGGATGACGGACTCAGTAGAATTAGGCAGATTCGGTATAATCAACAGACTCGGTAGGTAATTAATAACAGTAAGAGTAATGTTTGACTTTGACTCTCCTTTTATAGATACCGAAGATAAAATACCGAATGGGTTTTACAGAATGGGCCTAATATACCGAATCCAGTCCAATTTTTCAAAACATAAACAATTTAACTCCAAATCTTGACAAATTGATTTTTCCTCTTGAAATTCATTTCAATCTTTTCATGAAAAACAATTCTGAGACAATTTTTTTGAAAACTTTGAACTTACCGAATCTGTACAGTTGGTTGTCAGACTCGGTAAAATGCTAAAAATAGCATTTATTCAGTAAAAATTTAAATATTTTTGGATTTTATCTTTTCCAATTTTTATGAATTTTTCAAAATAAGATTTGTACTTAAAAGAACTTTGAATTTTATACAAAGTACAAATCTCTAGTGATACCAATTGTTGACACGGGTTGCATACTGAGATGTATACAAGCCATAGTGAATTATTTCAGATAAAAACAAAGAAATTTTGAATTCACTTTTGAAAAACAATATTTTTGAATAATTTTCTCATTTTCTCCCTTTTTCTTCCCCTCAAAATGTGATATACAAGAAAGTAAATCAACATTTTGATTATGTTCCCAAGAAAATGAATCAACTCCCCCTTGAAATAGGATATCAATGAGTTACCTCCCCCTTGCGTAATCATTGAACAAATGTACCTAGGAAGTTATCATTAATCTAAAGGCAGTCCCTTAAAGAAAAATTATCTAAAGCACTGAAACTTAGTTGCTCCCCCTAGAAAGTATCTACTCCCCCTAAACACAAGATCCCAAAAATAAGTCCCAACAGATCTAAGGAATATCAAGCACTATACTCTACCATGCCAATATCTTTGATCAAGAATTTTAGCCGAAGTTCAGCTAAAGGTTTAGTGAACATGTCAGCTAATTGCACTTTAGTAGGCACAAAGTATAATTCTACATTCCCTTTCTCTACATGGTCCTTAATGAAATGATAACGAATATCTATGTGTTTAGTTTTAGAATGCTGAACCGGGTTGCTTGTTATTGAAATAGCACTTTATGAATCACAATAGATCGGGGTCTTAGAAATCTTAAAGCCATAGTTCAAGAGTTGAGTTTGCATCCACAAAACTTGTGAACAACAGTGAGCTGCAGCAATGTACTCAGACTCAGCTGTTGATAAAGACACACAGTTCTGCTTTTTGGATAACCAACCAACTAGCCTATTCCCCAACATCTGAATTGATCCAGATGTGCTTTTTTTATCAACATGGCAACCACCATGATCCGCATCAGTATAAGCAGTGAAATTGAAATCGGATCCATGAGGATACCAGATCCCAAGGTTAGGTGTACCTTTAAGGTATTGAAAAATCCTAACAAGCGCTTTGGAGTGAGATTTCTTAGGGTTGGACTGAAAGCGGGCACAGACAGTTACGGAAAGTGTAATGTCTGGTCGACTTGCAGTCAGATACATTAAAGAACCAACCATGCTTCGATAAAGCGTAATATCAAAGGGTTCCCCATTAGTATCAGCATCCAGTAAAGTCCTCATTGGCGTTGTCATTGATTTTAAAGCAGTCATTTTAAAACATTTTAGCATATCATTGATATACTTTGTTTGACTGATAAAAATCTCATTTGGTAATTGTTTTACTTGTAACCCCAAGAAGAAAGTTAACTGGTCAAGCATGCTCATTTCGAATTTGCTGGCCATAAGGTCACCAAATTCTTTGCATAAGGCTGGGGACGTGGAACCAAAAATAATATCATCAACGTAAATTTTAACCAAGAGAATGTGACCGTGGTTTTTACGGATGAATAGCGTTGTATCAATCGTTCCACGAGAGAAGCCATTGTCCAACAAATACTTTATTAAGGTCTCGTACCATGCACGCGGTGCTTGCTTCAGACCGTATAAAGCTTTCTCCAAGTAGTAAATGTGGTTTGGATGAATGGGATCGACAAAGCTCTCTGGTTGATCAACATAGACTTCCTCTTGAAGATAACCATTCAGAAAAGCAGTTTTGACATCCATTTGAAACACCGTGAACTTCATATGAGAAGCAAATGCAAGGAAAAGACGAATTGCCTCAACCCTAGCAACCGGAGCAAACATTTTGTCATAATCAATGCCTTCTTGTTGTCAATATCCTTTGGCCATAAGACGTGCCTTGTTTCGAACCACAATTCCATCAGAATCTTTCTTGTTCTTGAAAATCCACTTTACCCCTATTGGTCGTTGACCCGTTGGTCTTGGAATGAATCGTCATACTTTCAATCGTTCAAATTTATTGATCTCGTCTTGCATTGCAACTACCCAGTATGGATCTAGTAAAGCTTGAGCAACCGTTGTTGGTTCAATCTTACTAAGAAAGGCTGTGAATAGACACATATTCTGAGTAGCCCTTCGAGTTGACACTGGAGCAGATACGTCACCAATAATAAGATCTATTGGATGACTTTTAGTCCATCGGGTGTGTGGAAGAGGTTGTACATCAGTGGTATCCATTGAAACATCAACCGTTGTTGACGTTGAGCCTTGATCCACTGGATCTGATGTAACATTATCTAATGGATTCAATAGAGTTTCTGGAGAAACAGCTGGAGTTGTATCAACTGATGAATCTTGAATTGGTTCAAGATTATCAGTAACAGGAGGTTGGAGGGAGGATAAAGAAGCAATAGGTGAATCAGTTGGTGTTGAATCTTCATCAAAAAGACTTTGAAGAGTCTCCACAGTAGTTAACTGTGATGGTGTAACCAGTACGGCTTGAACATTTGAATCCCGTTGAGGAGTATAAAGACTATCAAACAAGATATCCAGTTCCTCTGATGTAACCGTAGGAATACCCTTCTTCGAGAAAATTGAGTTTTGCGCGGAAGAAGTAATATCCAGGTTAGGATCGGGTTTTGAACTGAGTTGTTCAAAAGCCATTCCCGAAAATTCTTCGAACTTGACGTTAATGCTCTCTTTAATCATCTTTGTCCGCTTATGATAAACACGATAAGCAACTTTGTTCGAGGAATAACCAAGAAATATGGCCTGATCGCCATGAGGATCAAACTTTCCGAGGCTGTCAAAATCGTTAAGCACATAGCATATACAACCAAAAACACGGAAATATTTGACATTCGGGCGTCTACCATATAATAACTCATATAGAGTTTTATCAAAACGTTTGTTTACAATACAACGATTTTGGGTATAGCATGCAGTTGAAATGGCCTCCCCCCACATTTTTGGAGGTAATTTGGAGTAGGCAAGCATCGTTCGTGCTGCTTCGCACAACGTACGATTACGTCGTTCGACTACTCCATATTGTTGGGGGGTCCGAGCAGCAGAGAACTGATGTTCAATGCCTTTGTCTTTCAAATAACTATCAAGCGGGTCATTCTTAAATTCCGTCCCATTATCAGTTCTGATGCTCTTAAAAGAGCGTTGAATCTTTTTAATGAATTCAATGATAATGGCGGGGGTTTCTGACTTAGTTCGCAAAAGAAAAATCCATGTAAACCTGGTTTAGTCATCAACAATGACAAGCACATGTTTCTTGCCACCGAGGCTATAAATACGCATGGGTCCACATAAGTCCATATGCAATAATTGCAAAGATGATGAAGTACTGGGGTTTTGCTTAAGCGGATGATTAGTCCGTTTCAGCTTACCCATCACACATGATGGACACACATGATGCTTATCATATTGAAAGGTTGGAATACCATCAACTAAATCTTTAGAGACTAGTCGATTGATACCCTTGTAATTCAGGTGTGACATCCGATAATGCCATAACCATGAATTTTCTTTGGTAGAACGAGTGGTCAAACACATGGTTGCATGTGATGGTGCATCATTGAGGTCAATAGTATATAGTGAAGCACAACGTTTACCAACAAGAAGATCATTCCCTCCGGTAGATTGCACCGAGCATTGTCAACGTTCAAACAAAACTTTGAGATCTCCATCGCAGAATTGGCTCACACTAAATAAATTGCACCCCAAACCCTCAACATATGAAACTCGTTTGATTGTTATGTCATTTTGCATAAAATCTCCGTAACCCGTTATTGTTGCAATCTCATCATTTCCGAATGTAACCGTTCCTAGGAATTTGTCAATGAAGTTGACAAGCAAGGATTTATCGCCCGTCATGTGTCGAGAACAACCGGAATCGATATACCAAACACAGACGTCGAAACCCTGTAAATGTGAATTTCCTAGAGTTTAGGTACCCAAAGTTTTTTGGGTCCTTTTCGGTTAGTACCAACAATAAACTTTGGATTAACAACAAACTTTGGATCAATGATGAAATAATCACGTAAAGCATCATGCAGTTTAGACAATAAAGCATCATTTAAAACCACATTACATGAAGTATCATACGCAATATCAATCTTTACATCGTTATCAGAAGTCTTAACACACAATTTATTCCAAGTAGATGTTTTGTTTACAGACGAAAATTGAAAAACATGAGATGATTTCCTAGGCCGACTAGCAGATTGCTTTGGTTTGGTTGCTACTTTCTTAGTCGTGGACTTAGGAACCCATACAGATTTGTAATTCATGTTTGGATTATGACCTGTGACACGAAAAACACCTTTGTTAGTTAGACGTCTAAACTTTTCAGTTGACACATGAGATGACTGATTTTGCAGAATTTCCAATTTGATTGTACGTTCTTTTGCATCATACTCACTTAAATCAAGTTTAGAACTTGTGTGTGTTGTGGACTTAACTGATTTCTTTAAAAGACTCTCTTTTGAAGTTTTTGTCATAGGAATCATAGGAATCTTTTCAGTTAACACAGAACCATTTGGAGAATGAACCTTTTTAACAATATACTAAGTTGTAGAAACAACTTTCGAACCATGATTGCCAAATTGAGAACGTAGAGGATTTTTAAGAATAGTAATGGGTTTTACATCCTTAGATGTTGTTGTTCCCTTCCCCTTCTTAGTAATCCCACCAGTACATTCAAGCACATTGGTTGCAACATTAGACGTTTGCTTAAGTGTGTTAGCCTGTTTCATTTGAATTATCTTTTGTTTTAAGCTTTTAATCTCAAGACATAATTCTTCAGCAGAAACTATCACTTCACCCTCTTTAAAAGCATAAGTACATTCTTTCTTAGGCAGTGAAGGCAATTTATCACACAAAGTAAGCATTTGTTCTAATGATTGGCACTTAAGTTGCAAGTCAATATTCTCCTGTTCAAGTTGAGCTACTATACGATTCAAATTACGTACAGCAGGCAAATGCAAGTAATAATCATGCAAAGGATCAAGTTGACTTTCAAAATCTATCAAAGGTTCAATGTTCGGTTCATCCTGAGGTTCTACTTTATCATCTAAAGAATTTTGACCTAGAGAATCTGTCTCAAAGAAGACAGTTAGTTCATGTGCTAGGTCTACACAGAAAACATCATCTGGACATACAGGTAAAGTTGGTAGAATTGGTTTCACATCAAAAATTGGTTCATCAAACACCTCATCTATTGCAGTAATGCTAGAACTAGGTTTGTTAAACACTTCATTCTCAAGCATTAAAATGTATTTCTCTAGCATGAGTATTGGGATATAAACCAGTCTACGCTTAGGCACATAATCTTCACGTTGCATGTTCTTTTCAGTTTCAACAAGATTTTTCAAGAAATCGGGATTCGATTTACCTATCTTAGCATTGATTTTTTCATACATTAAGCTAATTTGATGGTATTTCCTAGATTTACGATTTACAATAATATCATCAAAATCAGCATCAGAAGCATGTACAAAATGCGATGGTAAACCAGCTTGACAATAATCAGAATGATATAATCCTGGAATCTTTTTGGAAGCATCTTCCAAAATTTTCGGATCTTCATAACCCAACCCCCACTTTTCACCATGAATCGTTTTTGGTCTATTCATGAAAATTGTTTGTTTTGAAAGTTCCATATCCATGATAGCTTTGGATTGCTCTGTTCGATAGAGTTTTTCCTCATATCGAGCAAGTTGTGCTTTCATTTGAAAAGATTCTTTTGACAATAAAGAAATTTCAGTGTTCTTTTCAATTATGGTGTTTTCCAATTGAACGATTTTCTTGTTTAGTTTTGAAAGTGTGGGTTCATGTTGGTTTTTCAAATCAGAAAGATATTTTTCTAAAAATTGAACTTTTTCTGCAAGTCGTTCCGATTTTAACCGATAATCAGTTCTTTCAACTTTAATTGGATGAATTGTCTTTTTCAGATCTTCCAACTCAGTTTCCTTAGAGTTGAGTTGGAGAGTCAATTGTTGCACATCCGTTTGCAATTTGGATGAGGAAGGTCTGGTCTCATTCATTTTGATTTTATCTTTTAAAACTTTGTTTTCAGATTTTAAGCCTTTGACTTCTTTTGACATTGAGACCAGATTCTTCATCAAGTCATTTTGCATTTTTATAAAATTAGGTGAGATTTCAGATGATTGTACCTCATCATCATCGGATGTTGAGTCAGAATTCTCCATTGCTTCCTTAGCTTTGATGAGCTTTGTCACCTTGCAAATATTTGCATGTTCCACCTCTGAATCTGAATCGTCAGTCCAGTTAAACCAAGTATCATCAACCGGTTTTAGCTCTCCCCCAGTTTTCACAATCTTAGCCATCAACATTTTCTTCTTGTAGTAAGCTGCGTCCTTCTTCTTAGGCATCTTGCACTCACGAGAGTAATGACCAGCTTTGCCACAATTGAAACAAATTGAATCTTCCTTCTTGGAATCATCAGCACGTTGTTGTTTAGATTGATCAGCTTTCTTGTAGTACGAGGAAGATGACGAGTTTTTGCGTTGATTGCTTGATTTGCCTTTAAACTTGTGTTTGTTCAAGGCTTTTGTGAACATGGCTGCCATCTTGACTAATTCAAGATGAGAATCATCAACATCAGAAAGATTCAAATCTTCTGAATCAGTTGATTCTTCAACAAGCACTTTCTTGGACAAGCTTTTGGAAGACGTCAACGATTTGCTCTTCTTTTTGGCAATTAGGGCAAGTGGATCGCCCGGAGAAGACTCTTTCCTTCCTTCTTGAAGTTTAGACACTTCAGGTTGGTAATGCATAAGAACTCCAACAAGCTCATGAATAGTCAACTTGTCAATCTCTTTAGTAGATCGAACAATGGTTCCATAAGGAAGCCAATCAGCATTGAGCTTTTTGAGAAACTTCATGTTGACTTCAGCATTTACTTTTATGATCTTGCACCTTTTCAACTCACTGAGAACACCATTGAAATGACGATAGGTATCCTTGAGTGGTTCATCAGTTTCCTGCTTGAAATCTTCATAGAATCCCAGAGCCTTATTCAATTTAGTAACGTCTGACATGTCATAACCTTCTTGATGTCGTTTGATCTCATCCCATATATCTTTTTCTGTTGTGTTGCTATCAACATTTTCAAACAATTCATACGGGATAGCTTGCATAACAATATTCTTTGCCTCTATGTCACCCTGAGCTCTCTCACGGTTATCACCAGAAAGTTCATAGACTGGAATTGGCATACCAGTATCCGGATGATAATCAACAACTGGACCATCTCTCAGAGAAGCCCAAATGTGTTTTGCTTTCTCACCCTTATAGTCTATGTACTGAGTGATACGGTGAAGCCACTGAGTGTATTTGCCATCAAACAACACTGGAGGACGGGAATCTGATCCAATGATCAAAGTATCTTGAGTAGACATCTTGAAAATGAGGTAGATTCGGTAAAGATTCTGTATTACACAAATCTAAGATGAAAAATTACAACAATCTGATCAGAATGTCAGATTCTGTAACAGATTCAGTACTGTAGCAGATTCGGTAAAGTAGCAGATTCGGTAAAGATTCTGTATATCAGATTCTGTAAAAGAAACTGATCAGAAATACAAGAGACACACCCAGATTCAGTATAGATTCGGTAATCACAAGAATTGTAGCCTGTAACTGTAACATCCCGCGTTTTTCCGTTAAATTTATTTTTAACACCGTCTTTTTTTTTAAATAATATCTTTCGCTATTTAAATTCTCAATTTCCGTTGACTAACGTTTATAATATTCTCGTTATTTAATTATAACATCACTCGTCTACTCGAGCGTTTTTAAAATATTTCGTTTGGTTAATTCCCGCACCCGCTTTGAAACTCGAGGGACCGGAGTTGCCAAATGGGCAAACTAGTTGACTAGGTCAACTAGTCAACCCATTTTCTCCACCATTCAATCCCTCCATCTCTCTCTCTTTCTTTCTTTTTTTCTCTCAAGAACACAAACATAATTCATCATCTAAATTCGGATCGGGAAGCAAACTTCAAAACAAATTACATATTTGGAATCCTCTCTTCATCCTCTACAATTTGATACCAACTTCATCTCGTTTGGGTAACATTTCTAAAACTCTAGATTTCTCTAAATTCGTGTTTTTGACTTGAAATGGTGTTAGTTAGTGTCTATGGCTCGTGTATAACATGAATATATGTTTTGTTTGCTCGATTTGTTGTTTTTGGAGTAACTAGCATGAACTTGAAATGGGTTTGCTTAATCCTTGATTTTGGATGAGTTAATGTTGTTAGATTGTTAAAGTGCATGTTTTAATTGTGTTACTAGTATCACTAGCTTCGTTTTGATGCGTAGGTTGATTAAGAAAACTTCAAAAACATGAATATTGATTTTGTGATGTTTGACTAGGGTTTGATAGTTCTTGACATGAACTTTTGATGCTTGAATGCCATGGAATGTTAATTGTATTCCTTGTCAAAAGAGCTTTCCAATGATATAAGATGCGTATTCTAAGTGTTTACGGTTTGCGTTTTGTGCTAAATTGAATTTTGGATCAAGACTTGAACTTTTGAAACTGACCAGGCACCAGACCACGTTATTTGTCGCGCCGCGGAGCAATTTGTCGCGCCGTGGCCCAAAGGGTGATTTTAGAACATGTTTTTCAGGCTTTCTGACCTTCAAAATAGGCATTTGTCGCGCCGCGGAGCAATTTGTCGCGCCGCGACAATTGCCTGTTTCATCCGAACTTCAGCAAACTTGTTTTGGCCATAACTTTTTGACCGTAACTCCGTTTTCGATGAATCAAATATCGTTGGAAACGTAATAAGATTTCCTTTCTAATGGTAAGGTTTTGAAATGTCAACTCAAACTTTATTACAATCGTTCTAACATGCTTTTATACTTGATTCTTGCATGAAACTTGACAACGTGATTCACATGCTATACTATTCGAGTCGTAACGAGCCATAGGACTAATTGAACACATTTCACCCGACCTTGTGTCGTAACCGGTTAATTGATACAACTTACTTGTTTAGGTCAAGGCTAAGCAACATTCATGCACACGTTTACTTTGTGAAGTACATTTATACTCGTGCACTCGAGGTGAGATCATAGTCCCACCTTTGCAAATACTTTTATACTTTTAAATCGTGGGCTGAGAAACATATACTTTATATACATTTATACGGTTTATACTTTCATACTTTGGATACAAATGCGAATACAAGAGCAAAGATACAGACGAGTTAGAACAAAAGTCCTCAATCCAATTATCATTAGTTCCACTTGCAGGGTGTAAGTGTAAGCGAGTGATTATGTTGTGTGGCCATACGGGTTTAACGAACCCTCATTCAGACGGTTCGCTACCGTTAGTGGATGAAATATAATTTCAACGTGCATAGTGTATGTTCTAACACTATATTCAAAATTCAGAGGGAAGATTCAGTTAAGCTTTGGTAATTGGGTGCTCGTAATACAAACTACATTCTTCGGAATAAATACGATTTGGATAATCATCTATACAAACTATTGTGGTTCAAAGTATACTTTTACAAATACATTTATGATCTCACCAACGTTTTTCGTTGACAGTTTTCTACATGTTTTCTCAGGTTCATACATGGCTATTTGATACATGCTTCCGCGTACATTCATACTTGCTTGGGGTCAAGCATACATGCATACACTCTGATTTCTTGCTTGGGGTCAAGCATACATACATACATACGCTAGGGATAGCACCTTTGGATTCAAACATATTGTTTACATACTTACGCTATTTATAGCAACTGTGTTTTTCAACTTATATTATGTCGCAAGTTATTTCATTTATACTTTATGACTTTTGTAAACTTAGACTTGCTGTCGAATGGTTTTGTAAACTAAACTTGCAAGTCTTGTGCCTTTCAAATGAATGCGACATAATTTTGGTCAAACGAGTCTCATATAGGGACTACGACCACGCAACGGGACCTAAGTTAACGGCGCCGTCAATAACGGTTTTGGTCGGGTCGTTACAGATGGTATCAGAGCCAGGTTGTAGGGAACTAGGACGTGCATTAGTGTGTCTAACAGAGTCGTTAGGACGCATTAGTGAGTCTAGACTACAACCGGATAGTTAGCATTTGCATTCTGACATACATTTGCTATAGATAGCACTTACTTGACTACTTGTGCATTATACTCGAATCATTCTTAGGCAAACTTCTTAATGGTACCAAGTTTTCATCATACGAACTCGTATTCTGCAACTTTCTGGTAACACGCGTAAATTCAGGATTCATACCCGTATGGATGACGACGACTTCATTAGTCACACTTGTTAGGGAACTCTGTCTCCCGGATTGTTATTTGCCACCGTTTCAACTTACTATCGGTTTCCCACTGGTGTTTCTTACTATCTACTTTTGGTGTTACTACCATCACTACTCTAGGTGAGTATCGTCATCAACAATTACCACTACGGTTGCGTGCTACTCGTTACTCTTTTCATACCTGAATACCTTATTGTCTGACTCGAACCACATTGACGTGGACAATCATTTATACACTTCCCTCGGGGAACGCTTGTTTATAGTTGCACTAATTCTTTCGATTTAATACGAGTCACGTTTGAGACGTCGTTACATTTTGTTCATTTTAGATTTTCGCGATGACACGAACTTGAATCTATAGAGTGATGTGGGGATGGAGGTATGAGTTAGCGTAATATAACGACACTCGATCAACGTGGTTATATTACGGTAAGACATACCAAAGTTCTAGTGACACGTGATGGTGGTTAGACTCGATCAACCTAAACACCACCATGTGCCATGTACATGACTTCATCTTTTCATGTTTGGACATCCGAAAACTCCGAGAATATTGATAACAACCATACCGGGGACACCCCTTCGACTTTTGTCGAACTGTACTTATGCTTCCGAATGAATTACCGATTCCTCTCGACTTCAACCGTATGTTACACGTGTATACTATCTCGTCCTCGCACAGTCTTATTGACTAATTACAATTTACTCGTTATGCTCGCACCGAGGCGGAAACTTCTCTCTCATCACACTCGTAATTCCGGTTCAGGAAATCTTTATTTTAAACTTTCAATGGAGGGAGGGACTCTCCACGTAATACTAGTATTCACCTCGAGGGTGAATAGTTCCGACGAACGTTTTTGGAAACTGATAAATCTTTCGCGACGCGAATTTTCTTGAGAAACTTGTCCTAACAAACTTGTTCAAATATACCTTACGGAATGTACTCCGTTTCGGACCGAGATCCTCGTTTCACTTCTAGATTTTGGAGTGCCTCACAAAAAGCCTCGGGACCGCGTTTAGACATGAGTACCGCGTACCATCCACAACCCGACGGACCGAACAAACATACGATTTAAGTCTTGAAAACCATAATACGAATTCGTGTAATCAACTTCAAATTTTCTTGAGAAACGTCTTTGCCTTTAATCAAATCCTCGTACCGCAATGATTTTCATTCGAGTTTTAACGTCACACCCTTTGAAACCACATGTGATCGGAAACGTCATTCTCCTTTGTCGAACCAAGTAAACGATGATCAATTCACCGGGCCCGAGTTTATTCGTGTACAACCGAGAAAATTTATTCATATTCAAGCAAGACCCAACGCGACTCGTGATCACCAAGAACTATACCGATGTTAGACGTAAACCTTTCGAATTCCAATTGGGTAACCACAAATTCTTAGAGTCACACCTTGATAAGTGCAACCCGTTTCGGAAAACGTAGAAAGCTAAATCCGCGATGTTTTGATCCTTTTGAAATCTTGGGGTGTTTTGGACCCGTTGCTAGCCGTTTGGATTTTCCGACTCATTTTGAGTCTCCGTTTATCCTACATTCGACGTATCAGCTTAAAGACGTGTTTTGCGAAACAAGAACTTGTTATCTCCTTTGATGAACTCACTATCGACGATAACCCTCACTTCCTAGGAGGACCGGTTGAAACCATGAATCATGGAAGCCAAACCTTAAAACAACATATGATCCCGACCGTCAAAATTCGTGGAAATACTCAAGGACGTACCTTCACTTATTCGTAGAATTGGCAACACAAAATCTCGAGGAAGATTCAACAACTACTACTTCCAACTAAATTTCGGGACGAAATTTCTTTTGAGGTGTGGATAATGTAACATCCCGCGTTTTTCCGTTAAATTTATTTTTAACACCGTCTTTTTTTTTAAATAATATCTTTCGCTATTTAAATTCTCAATTTCCGTTGACTAACGTTTATAATATTCTCGTTATTTAATTATAACATCACTCGTCTACTCGAGCGTTTTTAAAATATTTCGTTTGGTTAATTCCCGCACCCGCTTTGAAACTCGAGGGACCGGAGTTGCCAAATGGGCAAACTAGTTGACTAGGTCAACTAGTCAACCCATTTTCTCCACCATTCAATCCCTCCATCTCTCTCTCTTTCTTTCTTTTTTTCTCTCAAGAACACAAACATAATTCATCATCTAAATTCGGATCGGGAAGCAAACTTCAAAACAAATTACATATTTGGAATCCTCTCTTCATCCTCTACAATTTGATACCAACTTCATCTCGTTTGGGTAACATTTCTAAAACTCTAGATTTCTCTAAATTCGTGTTTTTGACTTGAAATGGTGTTAGTTAGTGTCTATGGCTCGTGTATAACATGAATATATGTTTTGTTTGCTCGATTTGTTGTTTTTGGAGTAACTAGCATGAACTTGAAATGGGTTTGCTTAATCCTTGATTTTGGATGAGTTAATGTTGTTAGATTGTTAAAGTGCATGTTTTAATTGTGTTACTAGTATCACTAGCTTCGTTTTGATGCGTAGGTTGATTAAGAAAACTTCAAAAACATGAATATTGATTTTGTGATGTTTGACTAGGGTTTGATAGTTCTTGACATGAACTTTTGATGCTTGAATGCCATGGAATGTTAATTGTATTCCTTGTCAAAAGAGCTTTCCAATGATATAAGATGCGTATTCTAAGTGTTTACGGTTTGCGTTTTGTGCTAAATTGAATTTTGGATCAAGACTTGAACTTTTGAAACTGACCAGGCACCAGACCACGTTATTTGTCGCGCCGCGGAGCAATTTGTCGCGCCGTGGCCCAAAGGGTGATTTTAGAACATGTTTTTCAGGCTTTCTGACCTTCAAAATAGGCATTTGTCGCGCCGCGGAGCAATTTGTCGCGCCGCGACAATTGCCTGTTTCATCCGAACTTCAGCAAACTTGTTTTGGCCATAACTTTTTGACCGTAACTCCGTTTTCGATGAATCAAATATCGTTGGAAACGTAATAAGATTTCCTTTCTAATGGTAAGGTTTTGAAATGTCAACTCAAACTTTATTACAATCGTTCTAACATGCTTTTATACTTGATTCTTGCATGAAACTTGACAACGTGATTCACATGCTATACTATTCGAGTCGTAACGAGCCATAGGACTAATTGAACACATTTCACCCGACCTTGTGTCGTAACCGGTTAATTGATACAACTTACTTGTTTAGGTCAAGGCTAAGCAACATTCATGCACACGTTTACTTTGTGAAGTACATTTATACTCGTGCACTCGAGGTGAGATCATAGTCCCACCTTTGCAAATACTTTTATACTTTTAAATCGTGGGCTGAGAAACATATACTTTTGATGTGCTGGATCGTAACCTTTATTTATGAACGGATTTGAGTTGTTTTGTTACACGAATTGATTTATTATATATGTGGTATTTTATTGATTTTAGGTTGATTTCACACATATATATAGGCAACTAGTCCTATCCGTGTAGTTTAGATTGTTGGTAAATCCGATTCGTTCCACAGGGAGATGGAGTGTTTAATGGTTTTCTTTTTTAATAGTCTTTGATGTCAAACTTAATTAAAGTGGGGTTTTGGATTAGGCAATTTATAGTAACAGTAAAAGAAAATAACTTAACTAATTTACTAAATAAAATAAAATTACAATATGACGAGAATTATCTTAAAATGATACTAAATGAAATTATACTAATTATGATGCATTAATTATGTTACTAAATGGTAATTAGTAAAATAGTAATTTTTAATAAAACTATATGTTTAGATTTTTGTTTTAAGCAATTATTATATAAACTTAATTAATTTAACTAAAATGCATTTTTAATAAAAATAATACAAATTAAAAGGAATTTAATTAATTTACTAATTATTAACTAATTACAATTTATGAACTTATAATAGTTAATGCTAATTTTAGGATTAAAACATATATTTAAGTCTTTTATATTAATTAAAACTAATTATATAATAAATAACCTAATTATAATAATTAAAATACTTAATAACCTAAATATATAATATAAATTAATTAAAACCCTAATTTTAGCCTACGGTTCACTGTAGCCGTGTTTTACTCTTACACGATTCGTGTGAGGCTACACGATTCGTGTAAGGCTAAAATTATGTGACAAAATACTGTTCGAAAAATAAATGTTTTAATGTAATTTTATATATTTTAAAAATAGTATTCGTAAATAATAATGATAAAACTTTTATAAGAAGTATAAATAAGGTAAAATGGGAGTGTTTACTTAATTGTGTCACCCCTAGGTCCATGGATTGTCTTAAGTTTTACGCCCTATTAAAATGTTCTAGTATCAAACTTTACATTTTTCTCTCGAATAAATATAAAGTTACAACTTAACTAAATAAAATCTAATTTTCATCGGATTCTTTTTAGAAAGCTACTAATTCCTAAGTATTTAAATTGAGACCTAGCCTAGTTTTGACCTTCGCCAATTACCTAAATTATAACGGTTTCCCTTTTTATAATTTCACCTTCATATAATTTATTGATATCACCCAAACCACCGAAGTTTATTTCTAAATTGGTGTCAATAACTTATCCATAAATTCGTCTAGATCATTTTTAATGTTGAAGCTTAATTTAGGTAAATAAATATAACTTTCGTTATTTAAATTTACTAGATTAAGTGGCAAGAGTTAAATACCTAATTATATAAAAATGGTTCTTTTAACTAGGCTCAAAATTAAAAATACTAAAGTTACATTTTAACTTTACTAATGGTAACAATCCATTTCACTAGGGGCTCTACATTTAAGCAAACACTAGGGAAATTTAGCTATCCATTACACTAGGGGAGACATAAAAATATAGATATGCAAGCATAATAACAACACTAATTTTAACAGAGTAAACTTACTAAAATATCTTCACTTGCATTAACTTCAAATGGTAGAAAAAATTACAATAATAACACCCCTTTCACGCGTACAATAACACCCTTTATCACGAACAATACCCCCTTAATAATTGAAACTATTCTAATATTGAACCTTGAAATTTACTGATACAAGTAATAAAATTGACAATAGTAATTGTGTATATTAAATGATATGTAATATTCTCTCTGTCTTTGTATCTCTGAACGTACTCCTTTTATAAACATGAAAGTTGGTCAAAAAGACTTGTTGAAATCCTGCTGTCTTCAATTGAGTCAAAAGAAATGTTTAAAAACCAAAAAGCAGCCGACCTTCTGGATATCCGAACAGTGACTTTGGCCTAACATTACACGATTCGTGTAGACCTACACTATTCGTGTAAGAGTAAATATTCTACACTATTCGTGTAGACCTACACTATTCGTGTAAGAGTAAATATTCTACACTATTCGTGTAGACCTACACTATTCGTGTAAGAGTAAATATTCTACACTATTCGTGTAGACCTACACTATTCGTGTAAGAGTAAACAGCAATTTTCTTTATTTTTCTTTTTCGTTCGTTCTCTGTTGATCCCGTGTTGACGTGTTCTGACTTGGCACTTTACATTTGAACTCTTTTCTTTATCTATCTTGTACTTTTATTCGGATAAACGTTTCTTGATATAAATCTGGTTAAAACTATCGTTTTATCGTCGAATCTTCAAATAGTAAGCTCTTATCCACTTTTGTCGTTTTTCTCGTGAAATGTGCATTGAATGTCTTTGTAGATGATAAAAACCTATGAAATATAAGTGATATTGCGTCGAATAATATGTATGTTTAGAGCAATATCAAAATACCCCACACTAGAACGTTGCTTGTCCTCAAGCAATTGCATCCTTTAACAGAGTTAGAACATTATATATCTTTCTTATCGAACATTTAGATCACACCACACAGACTACACGAAATGAAACACACGCTATATGAAATATATTACACAACACAGTATTTATTGGATCACACGCACACGAAACGAAATTTTGACAACAGAAACAAATATGAAACTCGTGATTAGGGTTTAAAAATTTGGATCCTTAGGGAAAATTGGACCTTGTGAAAACGTTTTATGATTTTATAAAATGTCAGGCTAGTTTTTACACTAGACACGTTTTCCGGTTTTAACCTCAAATTCCGGTTGAGGGTAACTGAAAACCGAAGTCTCAGTCGGCGATTAGCAAGCTATTCGCCCCCATGATTGTAGTATCATGGAACTTGAAGCCGAATGTCCAAAAAATGGTTTTACACAAATATAATTCATAAAATAGCATAAGTTTTAGAACAAAATTATATCGTGTCCAAATATCATCGGTGAACCATGAGTTTGCACACCTCAATTTGTTATGGCATATGTATGTTGACCGCGGTCAAACATAGATGCAGTTGATCTTTACGGAGATCATCCATCTGGGGATTAGATTCATTAGTCTTAAAAGCTAATTTGCATTGTGCCCCCCCATTGTACGGGACATATCCTTCTCATGGTTAGGATAAGTCTGACCACCAAAAACCCTGTTTGATGCTGAGGTTAGGTGGATTTCCAGCCGATTTTAGGGATGACTTTACAAGATTTTTCGTCAACCTACAGCTGTTCTGGACTACATCTTCTAACATACGTTAGCAAGTGTGTTAATTTGAAAGACTTTACTTCCTTACGGGATGGACTTGATTCATCCTCTATTACTCGTGATAATGGAATATTCAGGTTTATACGTTCCTTAGCAATGATATCTGCAATAAACTTCAAAGAAACATGTGATAAATGGTTCTCAATATAAGGATTTATAAATTTTTGTTATAAATGGTTTTCTTTTATAAGTTTTAAACAAATAAACTTATGTATTTTTAATGTATGGAGACAACAATTTCGGTTTTTACACCTGATCTTTAATTGCTCGTAGTTACCTTAAAAATTGATTAGATACATTTGTTTAATAGTCTTTGATTTCAAATTTTCATAAAAACCAATAACTTATTAGTTCTCGAGAATTTATATATTCCCACCCCACACTTAAGATTATGTAATGCCCTCATTACATAAAATCAGATAATAATGTATAAATTTGAGAGGACAAAAAGTGTAGAGTATTTGGAACTTCCTTTGTTAACCGATTTGGATTTTCAAATTGTTTTACCTATGATCATATCCAATGTTTGTATCACAATGTAATTTGATGTTTCGTTTCGTCTAATTGCATTTTCGTCTGTACCTGTCAAAACCATGTTAAAAACACACAAAATATGGGGTTTTAATTCAATCGTACAACACATTTTTTTACCCCACACTATATTTTCTTGTTAATATATAAAAAATAAAAATATAATAAGTTTCAATACACACCAAAAAATTATGTTATTACAAACTAAATTTTTTTTTTTTTACTTTTTTCATTTTATATTTTTTTATATAACTTATAATCAATTAAATTTAAAATATCTTTTATAAATTTATATTTGTAACGGAAATTCGGTTGTTATACCTGATCTTAATCCGTTTATAAATTTTTAAATTCAATTTATAAAATTCAATTCATTAAAAGTTAAAGTTTTAATATTTTTCGAAAACAAATTTAAAATAAAATAAGAACACTCTATTTTTGTGTTAAAAAGATTAACATTTTTAAATTTTAAAACAAGTATATGAGAAATACAAATAAAAAGGAATTTAAAATAAAAACGAGACACACGAATGGGACTATTTACAATTTGTGAAGTTTATTAGCGAGTCGTTCACGCGACTCCACCCTAATTTTAACTAACGTCGGGGTGATAAACATCACCCTTCTTTACTCCAATAGAACCATTACTGCAACCATTCTTACCACTAATTTTTGATAATAACCAAGAGTCCGAAAATCTTGACTCTTCAACCAGTTTTTTCAACTTATATTTCTCAAGTTTTGATAGGTTTGAAATCAATCTCTCTCTCAAATGTTTATCTTTTTTCGACATAGCATTTCTAATCCTACCATATAACTTCTTCATGGTTTTCTCAACAACACTATCATTGGGCGGTTTACTATCTAGTTTCTCCTCATCACCCTCCCCACACTTAGCTTGTTGACTAATGGGTTTGACATTGTCAACAATATTCACTGAAACTATCGGTGTGGGTGGTGGGTTCATACTAAACTCAGTTTGATAGGTTGCACTCTTGCCTCTATCCTTCAAAACTAGTTTTCCTGTTTTCCAATCTGTTAAAGCACATGCAGTTGCTAAGAATGGTCTACCTAAAATAATATGTACAAACTTATCTTCTTTCATGTCTACAACTACAAAGTCAGCTAGAAACTCAAGTTCACCTGTTTTTACTACTAAGTTTTCAGCAATCCCTATAGGTTTATTAACCGACTGATCAATGAATCTAATGCCTGAATTGGTGGGTTTAAGTTCACCTAAGTTCAAATGCGAGTAAATGGAATAAGGCATGAGATTTATACTTGCACCTGAGTCAGCTAATGATCTAAGAATTTCAGATTCATTAAGCTTACAAGGTACTATGAACGGTCCAGGATCACCTAACTTAGGTGGCAATTCATTCTTTTTCACAATAGCAGCACATTCTGCTTTAAGAAACGCAGATGATGCCTGCTCACACACTCCTTCTTTTGCCTTCAAATCATTCAAGAATTTCCCATAGTTTGGCATACCTGCAATAACATCAACCAAAGGTACATTTACACAAATATTATCCGTATTTAAAGGCTTACAATGAGTCTCCTTTGGTTTTTCGGATAAAAGTGCATGCGGGTATGGAATGGGTTCTTTATAGTCTTCCACTTTAGGTGCTTGCTTCACCGTATCTTTCACTTCTTCCTTGATCACCTTCAAATCATCATCAACCCTAAATTCGGAAGGCTTGGTGGTTTCTATTTTCTGCACTTCTGCATGATTTCCCGACATCAGCCTCATCAAATAATCAGCATACTCGGGAGTTATGTCACCAACTCTGATCTCTTCATTTTCACATGTTATAATTTTCATACTTTCAACTCGGGTACCATCAATCTCTTGATAAGGAGTGTAATCCGCCATATTTGATAAATCAGAAAATATAAACTCATCACACTCTTCATCATCATCTTCACACCCAAGAGTAAAAATAGGACTATGCTCCGGTGTCTTGAAACTTGCTTCATCCTCACAGAAACTATAAATAGCATTCACTTGTGAATATGCTGGAGCTTGAGGATCCTTCTTCTTTAGTATAACCGGAGGATTACTTGCACTTGGTGGTCTCTCTGCTAGTAACTGTGAGATTCTTCCAACATCTCTTTCTAAAATCTGAATCGTGGCTTGTTGATTTCGGATTTGCTGAGTTTGAAGTTCCGCATTTTGCTCGTGATTAACCATAAAATCTCTTAAGAGATCTTCTAAACCAGATTTCCTCTCGGGTTGAGGTTGCATAATTGCTAATGGTTGTGGTTGCATGAGTGTTAGTGGTTGTGGTTGATTGTGTTGGAAATTATTTTGATAATTTCGTTGAGGTTGATTTCGGTTATTATAACCTGGCGGCGGATTTCTTTGATTTTGATTTGGGAAATTCCGGTTGTTTTGGTAACCTGGATTTCCTCCTTGATAGTTATTGTTATTTTGATAGTTATTATTTGATCCTGAAGGTCCTCCTGCTTGATAGCTATTAATAGGAGGATATTTTCGATTGTTTGCTTCTATAGCTGGAAAATCGCTAAAGTTCATTTCACCTTTTCGTAAGTAACCTAAGAAATTTGCTTGCTCTTCCATTGTACTTTGATCACAATCTCTAGTAAGATGGGGACCTTGGCATAGTTCACATCCTACTCTAATAGAATGCATTTCCTTGGTTACTTTCTCGATTTGCCTTGCTTGATTTGCTATTTGAACTTTTAAAGAAGCAATTTCATCATTACTTTTAATACTAGCAACATTTGATGATCTAGAAAATTCTATTTCTTGATGCCAGTTATGAGAATGGGACGCTAAATCAGCAATGATTGTATGAGCGTCTTCAGGTGTTTTCTTCATAACTGAACCTCCGGCTGCAACATCTATATCTTTTCTAGTTGCAACATTGACTCCTTTATAAAATACACAGACTTTTTGGAATGTACTCAACCCGTGTTGAGGACATATTCGAAGCATTTTATTGAATCGAGTCCAAGCTTCATAAAGAGTTTCAATAGGTTTTTGTTTAAAGTGATTTATATCACTTTGTAATTTTGCTGCTTTTGAAGCCGGAAAGAATTCTGACAAAAATTTGTCCATCATATCATTCCAGTCTTCAATATAGCCTTCAGGTAATGAGTCTAGCCAATCTCTAGCTTCATCTTTTAATGACCATGGAAATATTTTTAAACATGCGACATCATCGGTGACATCCTTAATTTTGAATAGTTTGCAAATGCTTACAAACTTACGAAGATGCTCGTTAGCATCCTCGTTTGGAGCTCCACCGAATTGGCATGTATTAGTTACCATGTGTAAAAATTGACCTTTTATTTCAAAGCCATCAGTCATCGGGGGTTGTATGATTGCGTGGCCTTGACCTTTTCTTGTGGCCTTCATTAATGCTTCCATTGTTAGGTTTGTTTCAGTCATTTTATCTTCTTCTTTAATAATTGGCTCTATGATTGGTTGAATAATTGGTTCAGAGTCGGATTCTAATGAAAGTGACTCTAAATTTTTAGCAAGAGTATCTACGTCTTGAGCTCTTAAGCGTTCGTGAAGTTTTCTTTCGGGTTCAGGATGTGAAGGTGTTAATTCAGCGTTGGATGAACGTAAGTTCATACATTAATTTCTTTTATGAAATCACAACACTGAAGGTTTATCTAGGGTTACCTATTTGTTTCTTTTTGTTGTTTTTGTCCTTTATTAATTCTTTAAGATTCCGGATTAAGTTTAACGAGTTTAGGTTTGAACGGATCATACAATTTGGGAAATTGTACAAAGAATTAAAGGATTTATTCAAAAACTTTGAACTTTCTTGGAAATGAATTTCCTCGAGAGGATCGAATAACATAAAAACAATGATAAAAACCTTTAAACAAACAGATTATCCTTCTGATTTTTGCCCACGTTTCGAATAGCCAAAAGATGCAGCAGAGGGGCAGGATCCTTCAAAGACCAATAAAATTGGTGATCCAACAACCCGGTCCACGTACAAATCCAACTATTACTACGAACCAGAAAAATTATCTATTTATTTAACTGCCAACTCCCCGGCAGCGGCGCCAAAAAGTTGATGTGCTGGATCGTAACCTTTATTTATGAACGGATTTGAGTTGTTTTGTTACACGAATTGATTTATTATATATGTGGTATTTTATTGATTTTAGGTTGATTTCACACATATATATAGGCAACTAGTCCTATCCGTGTAGTTTAGATTGTTGGTAAATCCGATTCGTTCCACAGGGAGATGGAGTGTTTAATGGTTTTCTTTTTTAATAGTCTTTGATGTCAAACTTAATTAAAGTGGGGTTTTGGATTAGGCAATTTATAGTAACAGTAAAAGAAAATAACTTAACTAATTTACTAAATAAAATAAAATTACAATATGACGAGAATTATCTTAAAATGATACTAAATGAAATTATACTAATTATGATGCATTAATTATGTTACTAAATGGTAATTAGTAAAATAGTAATTTTTAATAAAACTATATGTTTAGATTTTTGTTTTAAGCAATTATTATATAAACTTAATTAATTTAACTAAAATGCATTTTTAATAAAAATAATACAAATTAAAAGGAATTTAATTAATTTACTAATTATTAACTAATTACAATTTATGAACTTATAATAGTTAATGCTAATTTTAGGATTAAAACATATATTTAAGTCTTTTATATTAATTAAAACTAATTATATAATAAATAACCTAATTATAATAATTAAAATACTTAATAACCTAAATATATAATATAAATTAATTAAAACCCTAATTTTAGCCTACGGTTCACTGTAGCCGTGTTTTACTCTTACACGATTCGTGTGAGGCTACACGATTCGTGTAAGGCTAAAATTATGTGACAAAATACTGTTCGAAAAATAAATGTTTTAATGTAATTTTATATATTTTAAAAATAGTATTCGTAAATAATAATGATAAAACTTTTATAAGAAGTATAAATAAGGTAAAATGGGAGTGTTTACTTAATTGTGTCACCCCTAGGTCCATGGATTGTCTTAAGTTTTACGCCCTATTAAAATGTTCTAGTATCAAACTTTACATTTTTCTCTCGAATAAATATAAAGTTACAACTTAACTAAATAAAATCTAATTTTCATCGGATTCTTTTTAGAAAGCTACTAATTCCTAAGTATTTAAATTGAGACCTAGCCTAGTTTTGACCTTCGCCAATTACCTAAATTATAACGGTTTCCCTTTTTATAATTTCACCTTCATATAATTTATTGATATCACCCAAACCACCGAAGTTTATTTCTAAATTGGTGTCAATAACTTATCCATAAATTCGTCTAGATCATTTTTAATGTTGAAGCTTAATTTAGGTAAATAAATATAACTTTCGTTATTTAAATTTACTAGATTAAGTGGCAAGAGTTAAATACCTAATTACATAAAAATGGTTCTTTTAACTAGGCTCAAAATTAAAAATACTAAAGTTACATTTTAACTTTACTAATGGTAACAATCCATTTCACTAGGGGCTCTACATTTAAGCAAACACTAGGGAAATTTAGCTATCCATTACACTAGGGGAGACATAAAAATATAGATATGCAAGCATAATAACAACACTAATTTTAACAGAGTAAACTTACTAAAATATCTTCACTTGCATTAACTTCAAATGGTAGAAAAAATTACAATAATAACACCCCTTTCACGCGTACAATAACACCCTTTATCACGAACAATACCCCCTTAATAATTGAAACTATTCTAATATTGAACCTTGAAATTTACTGATACAAGTAATAAAATTGACAATAGTAATTGTGTATATTAAATGATATGTAATATTCTCTCTGTCTTTGTATCTCTGAACGTACTCCTTTTATAAACATGAAAGTTGGTCAAAAAGACTTGTTGAAATCCTGCTGTCTTCAATTGAGTCAAAAGAAATGTTTAAAAACCAAAAAGCAGCCGACCTTCTGGATATCCGAACAGTGACTTTGGCCTAACATTACACGATTCGTGTAGACCTACACTATTCGTGTAAGAGTAAATATTCTACACTATTCGTGTAGACCTACACTATTCGTGTAAGAGTAAATATTCTACACTATTCGTGTAGACCTACACTATTCGTGTAAGAGTAAATATTCTACACTATTCGTGTAGACCTACACTATTCGTGTAAGAGTAAACAGCAATTTTCTTTATTTTTCTTTTTCGTTCGTTCTCTGTTGATCCCGTGTTGACGTGTTCTGACTTGGCACTTTACATTTGAACTCTTTTCTTTATCTATCTTGTACTTTTATTCGGATAAACGTTTCTTGATAAAAATCTGGTTAAAACTATCGTTTTATCGTCGAATCTTCAAATAGTAAGCTCTTATCCACTTTTGTCGTTTTTCTCGTGAAATGTGCATTGAATGTCTTTGTAGATGATAAAAACCTATGAAATATAAGTGATATTGCGTCGAATAATATGTATGTTTAGAGCAATATCAACTTTATATACATTTATACGGTTTATACTTTCATACTTTGGATACAAATGCGAATACAAGAGCAAAGATACAGACGAGTTAGAACAAAAGTCCTCAATCCAATTATCATTAGTTCCACTTGCAGGGTGTAAGTGTAAGCGAGTGATTATGTTGTGTGGCCATACGGGTTTAACGAACCCTCATTCAGACGGTTCGCTACCGTTAGTGGATGAAATATAATTTCAACGTGCATAGTGTATGTTCTAACACTATATTCAAAATTCAGAGGGAAGATTCAGTTAAGCTTTGGTAATTGGGTGCTCGTAATACAAACTACATTCTTCGGAATAAATACGATTTGGATAATCATCTATACAAACTATTGTGGTTCAAAGTATACTTTTACAAATACATTTATGATCTCACCAACGTTTTTCGTTGACAGTTTTCTACATGTTTTCTCAGGTTCATACATGGCTATTTGATACATGCTTCCGCGTGCATTCATACTTGCTTGGGGTCAAGCATACATGCATACACTCTGATTTCTTGCTTGGGGTCAAGCATACATACATACATACGCTAGGGATAGCACCTTTGGATTCAAACATATTGTTTACATACTTACGCTATTTATAGCAACTGTGTTTTTCAACTTATATTATGTCGCAAGTTATTTCATTTATACTTTATGACTTTTGTAAACTTAGACTTGCTGTCGAATGGTTTTGTAAACTAAACTTGCAAGTCTTGTGCCTTTCAAATGAATGCGACATAATTTTGGTCAAACGAGTCTCATATAGGGACTACGACCACGCAACGGGACCTAAGTTAACGGCGCCGTCCATAACGGTTTTGGTCGGGTCGTTACAGATGGTATCAGAGCCAGGTTGTAGGGAACTAGGACGTGCATTAGTGTGTCTAACAGAGTCGTTAGGACGCATTAGTGAGTCTAGACTACAACCGGATAGTTAGCATTTGCATTCTGACATACATTTGCTATAGATAGCACTTACTTGACTACTTGTGCATTATACTCGAATCATTCTTAGGCAAACTTCTTAATGGTACCAAGTTTTCATCATACGAACTCGTATTCTGCAACTTTCTGGTAACACGCGTAAATTCAGGATTCATACCCGTATGGATGACGACGACTTCATTAGTCACACTTGTTAGGGAACTCTGTCTCCCGGATTGTTATTTGCCACCGTTTCAACTTACTATCGGTTTCCCACTGGTGTTTCTTACTATCTACTTTTGGTGTTACTACCATCACTACTCTAGGTGAGTATCGTCATCAACAATTACCACTACGGTTGCGTGCTACTCGTTACTCTTTTCATACCTGAATACCTTATTGTCTGACTCGAACCACATTGACGTGGACAATCATTTATACACTTCCCTCGGGGAACGCTTGTTTATAGTTGCACTAATTCTTTCGATTTAATACGAGTCACGTTTGAGACGTCGTTACATTTTGTTCATTTTAGATTTTCGCGATGACACGAACTTGAATCTATAGAGTGATGTGGGGATGGAGGTATGAGTTAGCGTAATATAACGACACTCGATCAACGTGGTTATATTACGGTAAGACATACCAAAGTTCTAGTGACACGTGATGGTGGTTAGACTCGATCAACCTAAACACCACCATGTGCCATGTACATGACTTCATCTTTTCATGTTTGGACATCCGAAAACTCCGAGAATATTGATAACAACCATACCGGGGACACCCCTTCGACTTTTGTCGAACTGTACTTATGCTTCCGAATGAATTACCGATTCCTCTCGACTTCAACCGTATGTTACACGTGTATACTATCTCGTCCTCGCACAGTCTTATTGACTAATTACAATTTACTCGTTATGCTCGCACCGAGGCGGAAACTTCTCTCTCATCACACTCGTAATTCCGGTTCAGGAAATCTTTATTTTAAACTTTCAATGGAGGGAGGGACTCTCCACGTAATACTAGTATTCACCTCGAGGGTGAATAGTTCCGACGAACGTTTTTGGAAACTGATAAATCTTTCGCGACGCGAATTTTCTTGAGAAACTTGTCCTAACAAACTTGTTCAAATATACCTTACGGAATGTACTCCGTTTCGGACCGAGATCCTCGTTTCACTTCTAGATTTTGGAGTGCCTCACAAAAAGCCTCGGGACCGCGTTTAGACATGAGTACCGCGTACCATCCACAACCCGACGGACCGAACAAACATACGATTTAAGTCTTGAAAACCATAATACGAATTCGTGTAATCAACTTCAAATTTTCTTGAGAAACGTCTTTGCCTTTAATCAAATCCTCGTACCGCAATGATTTTCATTCGAGTTTTAACGTCACACCCTTTGAAACCACATGTGATCGGAAACGTCATTCTCCTTTGTCGAACCAAGTAAACGATGATCAATTCACCGGGCCCGAGTTTATTCGTGTACAACCGAGAAAATTTATTCATATTCAAGCAAGACCCAACGCGACTCGTGATCACCAAGAACTATACCGATGTTAGACGTAAACCTTTCGAATTCCAATTGGGTAACCGCAAATTCTTAGAGTCACACCTTGATAAGTGCAACCCGTTTCGGAAAACGTAGAAAGCTAAATCCGCGATGTTTTGATCCTTTTGAAATCTTGGGGTGTTTTGGACCCGTTGCTAGCCGTTTGGATTTTCCGACTCATTTTGAGTCTCCGTTTATCCTACATTCGACGTATCAGCTTAAAGACGTGTTTTGCGAAACAAGAACTTGTTATCTCCTTTGATGAACTCACTATCGACGATAACCCTCACTTCCTAGGAGGACCGGTTGAAACCATGAATCATGGAAGCCAAACCTTAAAACAACATATGATCCCGACCGTCAAAATTCGTGGAAATACTCAAGGACGTACCTTCACTTATTCGTAGAATTGGCAACACAAAATCTCGAGGAAGATTCAACAACTACTACTTCCAACTAAATTTCGGGACGAAATTTCTTTTGAGGTGTGGATAATGTAACATCCCGCGTTTTTCCGTTAAATTTATTTTTAACACCGTCTTTTTTTTTAAATAATATCTTTCGCTATTTAAATTCTCAATTTCCGTTGACTAACGTTTATAATATTCTCGTTATTTAATTATAACATCACTCGTCTACTCGAGCGTTTTTAAAATATTTCGTTTGGTTAATTCCCGCACCCGCTTTGAAACTCGAGGGACCGGAGTTGCCAAATGGGCAAACTAGTTGACTAGGTCAACTAGTCAACCCATTTTCTCCACCATTCAATCCCTCCATCTCTCTCTCTTTCTTTCTTTTTTTCTCTCAAGAACACAAACATAATTCATCATCTAAATTCGGATCGGGAAGCAAACTTCAAAACAAATTACATATTTGGAATCCTCTCTTCATCCTCTACAATTTGATACCAACTTCATCTCGTTTGGGTAACATTTCTAAAACTCTAGATTTCTCTAAATTCGTGTTTTTGACTTGAAATGGTGTTAGTTAGTGTCTATGGCTCGTGTATAACATGAATATATGTTTTGTTTGCTCGATTTGTTGTTTTTGGAGTAACTAGCATGAACTTGAAATGGGTTTGCTTAATCCTTGATTTTGGATGAGTTAATGTTGTTAGATTGTTAAAGTGCATGTTTTAATTGTGTTACTAGTATCACTAGCTTCGTTTTGATGCGTAGGTTGATTAAGAAAACTTCAAAAACATGAATATTGATTTTGTGATGTTTGACTAGGGTTTGATAGTTCTTGACATGAACTTTTGATGCTTGAATGCCATGGAATGTTAATTGTATTCCTTGTCAAAAGAGCTTTCCAATGATATAAGATGCGTATTCTAAGTGTTTACGGTTTGCGTTTTGTGCTAAATTGAATTTTGGATCAAGACTTGAACTTTTGAAACTGACCAGGCACCAGACCACGTTATTTGTCGCGCCGCGGAGCAATTTGTCGCGCCGTGGCCCAAAGGGTGATTTTAGAACATGTTTTTCAGGCTTTCTGACCTTCAAAATAGGCATTTGTCGCGCCGCGGAGCAATTTGTCGCGCCGCGACAATTGCCTGTTTCATCCGAACTTCAGCAAACTTGTTTTGGCCATAACTTTTTGACCGTAACTCCGTTTTCGATGAATCAAATATCGTTGGAAACGTAATAAGATTTCCTTTCTAATGGTAAGGTTTTGAAATGTCAACTCAAACTTTATTGCAATCGTTCTAACATGCTTTTATACTTGATTCTTGCATGAAACTTGACAACGTGATTCACATGCTATACTATTCGAGTCGTAACGAGCCATAGGACTAATTGAAC
Organism: Rutidosis leptorrhynchoides; assembly: GCF_046630445.1. Lineage (NCBI taxonomy): Eukaryota > Viridiplantae > Streptophyta > Magnoliopsida > Asterales > Asteraceae > Rutidosis > Rutidosis leptorrhynchoides. Next base: position 39,610,257 of record NC_092342.1, on the reverse strand, counting down.
ACATTTCACCCGACCTTGTGTCGTAACCGGTTAATTGATACAACTTACTTGTTTAGGTCAAGGCTAAGCAACATTCATGCACACGTTTACTTTGTGAAGTACATTTATACTCGTGCACTCGAGGTGAGATCATAGTCCCACCTTTGCAAATACTTTTATACTTTTAAATCGTGGGCTGAGAAACATATACTTTATATACATTTATACGGTTTATACTTTCATACTTTGGATACAAATGCGAATACAAGAGCAAAGATACAGACGAGTTAGAACAAAAGTCCTCAATCCAATTATCATTAGTTCCACTTGCAGGGTGTAAGTGTAAGCGAGTGATTATGTTGTGTGGCCATACGGGTTTAACGAACCCTCATTCAGACGGTTCGCTACCGTTAGTGGATGAAATATAATTTCAACGTGCATAGTGTATGTTCTAACACTATATTCAAAATTCAGAGGGAAGATTCAGTTAAGCTTTGGTAATTGGGTGCTCGTAATACAAACTACATTCTTCGGAATAAATACGATTTGGATAATCATCTATACAAACTATTGTGGTTCAAAGTATACTTTTACAAATACATTTATGATCTCACCAACGTTTTTCGTTGACAGTTTTCTACATGTTTTCTCAGGTTCATACATGGCTATTTGATACATGCTTCCGCGTACATTCATACTTGCTTGGGGTCAAGCATACATGCATACACTCTGATTTCTTGCTTGGGGTCAAGCATACATACATACATACGCTAGGGATAGCACCTTTGGATTCAAACATATTGTTTACATACTTACGCTATTTATAGCAACTGTGTTTTTCAACTTATATTATGTCGCAAGTTATTTCATTTATACTTTATGACTTTTGTAAACTTAGACTTGCTGTCGAATGGTTTTGTAAACTAAACTTGCAAGTCTTGTGCCTTTCAAATGAATGCGACATAATTTTGGTCAAACGAGTCTCATATAGGGACTACGACCACGCAACGGGACCTAAGTTAACGGCGCCGTCAATAACGGTTTTGGTCGGGTCGTTACAGTAACCACTTAAAATAATGGATTAAGTGATACAGAAACTCAGATTCTGTATTTGATTCGGTAGTCAGATTCTGTATGAATTTGAAGTTCAAACTCAATTCAATCCTTTTGAATTAGATTCTGTAACCTTGATGCACAAGGAAACACGTTAGTATCACATAAAATATCAAAGATACCGAAAGTATAGGATACCGAATGTCAACTGTAGCAGTTGACAATACCGAGTCTAAGTTTAAGATTTAGAAATATGACAGAATCCTTTCTCAAACCACACTAATTAGCTGCGTATAATCAAACCGAATGTGATAGAATCACAATCACACCACAATCTGCAACACTTAAGATGAATTTAAGTAATGAAGCAGACTCGGTATGACAGTTACGATACCGAGTGTTGATCAAATCTTCAAAACTTAATGAATTGAAGAAATTGAACCGCCAAAAATGTGATTTAACACCTCACGAACACAACTGAATCCTTAAATCTTCACAAAAATCCAGAATCAAGCTTGAATTAAGCAATACCGAGAGTTTTAGCCACAAACTCTAAAAATCAACTTGATTCTCCATAATTGAAGTTAAAAAGCTGTAATGATGATCGAAACTCTTTCTAAAATACCTAATGCACCTTTGCTGAACTTATCACAAGAATCTGAACGTCAGATTATCAAATTCGATGATACCGAATGTGATTCAAAATACCGAGAGTAATCAGATTCTGTAATCTACAATCTCTGGATCGATATAGTGATGTAGAATCACTTCCTGGAAGCTCTGATACCAAATGATAGGTCAGATCATGTTGAGATTGAGAGAAATGATAAGATAAAGAGAGATTCGGTATGTAAGCATGAGACTCGGTATTAGAGAGAATCGGTACAATTACATTCCACAGCTTCTAGAACTCGGTTACAATGCAATGGCTATCTAATTAGGACTACTTAGGTTCCCTATATAGCCCTCTTCTAAGGAACCTTCATTTAAGCTTATTTTCACATTAACACTATACAACTTCGAGGTCCTAACAGATAAAGTGTCATTACCTTTTGACGAGGGATGTCTTAATATTGGATCTCTAAATTGTAAAAACCTTGCTTTATTAGGAAAATGGAGATGGCGGTTTCACACCGAATCGGATTCATTATGGGCCAAAGTCATTATGAGCTTATACGGTCGGAATGGTGAATTCAATGTTGATACCTCACATCGTCATTTTTCTTCGCATTCTACGTGGAAAGATGTTATTTTTGCAGGGAAAAAGATTGACAGCATGGGAATCCCATTCAGCTCTTCTTTCGTTAAAACAATCGGGAATGGATCAAGAACACTTTTTTGGGAAGACGTATGGATCGGAGGTGAAAGGCTTCGAGACAGATTCAACATATTGTATCAATTGGAAGGTTCAAAAACAGCAACGGTCCAAGAACGAGTGTTAAGAAGCAGTTCACAGGTCACAGGTCTTTGGAATTGGATTCGTTCTCCTTCGGGTAGCACACTTGATGAATTGGCAGCACTTACAAACATGATCAATTGTTACGAGTTTGGAAATGAGGAGGAGGATTCGTGGAAATGGAACATGGTATCGAGCGAAAATTTACTACAAAGCAACTCAACGTGAAAATCGAAGAAAAGGTTAACGAAGGCAACTCGTTGCATATCGAAACCCAATTAAACAACTTGGTTAAAAAAAATCGAAATATTTGTATGGAGGGCAAGGCTTAGAAGATTGGCGGTTCGCTTGGAGCTAGACAATCGAGATCTGGATCTTAATTCGGTATTATGTCCTCTATGCAATGATGTTGTCGAGTCGGTGGAACACTCTTTAATCTTATGTAAGCACGTGTTCGAAGTTTGGGAAAGGGTCCACAAATGGTGGAGTTTCACTCATGTGTCAAACATATGCATAAGTGAAATCTTTCTTAGAAGATCTACACACTCGCTATCATCGCTTCAATCAAAAGTCTGGCAAGCGGTGGAATGAGTTACCGGGTATTGCATTTGAAAAAATCGGAATCAAAAAGTGTTTAAAAATAAATCTTGAAACGGTCTGATGGCTCTTAATGAAATTCAAGTAAAATCCTTCGAGTGGATATCGAGAAGAATCAAAGGGAGATCTATCGATTGGTTATCATGGCTATCAAACCCGATGTCGTGTCTATAATTATGCGTCTAGTTGTTTCATGTTTTAAGTGTTGATGTATTAAGGATGTTGCCTTGACATCCCTGTTGTGTCTGCTTGTTTGGATTCTGGCCACTTAAGGCTCACGAAATGTAATTCTTATTTTTAGTAATAAAATTTGCCTTTTAAAAAAAAAAAAAAAAAAAAAAATTCCTTTTAAATGTGCATCTAATATACAAAGAAATAGATAAAATAAAAAAATAAATAAAAAGTAAGAGTAAAATATAAAACAATATAAGTATAGTATAATTATAGATTTATTTAAACTACGTATTACTTTTTGTGAACAAACCAAGAGAATAAATAATTAGAATAAATGTTACAAGATAAAGATATTAGTATCCAACATAAAAAGGGTTGTCAATAATATCATAAAATTTATTTATTACGCTAAGTAGTAGTAATTTCACCGTTATAATAAACGAGTTATAAATTATAAGAAATAAATAAGTATAAATAGAAAGTTTTAAAATGAATTTATAAACACGTTTCCTAAGAGATAAGGGCAAAGCACTAATAAGTACTCGTAATACGGAGTACTACATAATCCAAGAACCGTCGTTTATAGTTATTTATTCAAGTGTCTTCCACAACCTCAAATTACTCCAAAGCAAATATTCCCACACACACACTTGCAAGTTGTATGCACGTAAGTTTAAAATTAATTTACTACTAAGTTTAAAAATTGATATGGCGTCAAAGTTGATAATGTTAGTGTCAATTACTACCTTCTACCTTCGTATACGTCTTTTGAAACCCCTTTTCTATCAACAAACAATAATATTACAAACACCACAACACGAGAATAGCTCTGACTTCTTATACATCGTATGCCAAGCATAAAATAGCAAAACAAGAATAGCCAAATCGAAAACATCGATTGTATATCCATCCTCTAATACGGTTTTTAAAGTATGTGAAGATATACTAACAACTTCTTAAATATTTACATTGGTATTTCATTCAAGCAATATTAGATATTTATTGAAATTTATTTATAACACATAAAGAAAACATACAACCCAACCATGACCACAAACAAAATGGGTTACATATATAGACCATCATGCACCATTGGATCATTTAGTAGGTTGCTTCACATAGCTTCCCATCCTCACCACAATCCCATCAATATCGCGAACATAACCAACTTTCTGGCCCCACTCTTTTTCCTCTGGTTTGCTCACTCCGTCCGCACCATTCTCCACCGCCCTCTACATCCAACAATTTCACAAAATTTTCTTTAAAATCTATCACGGGTACCATTTTAATATGGAATTTGCTAAACAAAGACAAAGCCTTTCAAGTTGTTGATAAAGTGCATAAACTCATTGTACATAGCGGTTATATGATAAAATTTAGTGTCTGCGATAGAGTACAATACATGTATGCACTAAGGCGGTCATTAAAAAAATTACAGTAGATTAGATAAATATAACTAAGGTGAGTTTGATAGAAACTTCTAATTAAGTAAATAGCTAAGAATAGTGAACGGGAATTAATTTATGAGTTTAACAACTATTTTAATGAATTTTTTATATACTAATTTACAAATAAATAAAATATTAGCAAAACAAAAAGTAGTGGTGACTATGAAATGGAGACGTACGATCTGTTTCTCATTTTCTTTTTAATGTATGAAATTGTGATTTGAGATTCTCTCGAAATACAAAATAGTTTTTAATATTTTTTAAAAGCGATTAGGGAGTCACTGACACGGCCCAAGTCACTCACCCGAACATATCCATGTCACGTGTCCCAAAAGGGTCCCGCACACAAAATGTAACGCAACCAACTGAGAAAACCACGAGAAATCACGACGTAGCCTCAATATACCACTGAGCAAGGCGCACTTAGGGATGACATCGGGTCGGGTTTGGGTCGGGTTTAGTTAATCCCGGACCCGAACCTGATTAAGAAATCCCTCCCCAAACCCGGTCCGAAACCCATCGGGTCTCCATTTACTTACATACTATCGGGTTTAGAGTTTCCTCACGGATAAACGGGTATACCCGATTAGTCATTATATATCCATTTTTCAATAAGTTATCAAATCAAAATATCGAAAAATAACTTAACTACTTCATGTTTAAAATATTATAAAATATCAAATACATAAAAAAATTGATTGAAAAGTTTCTAAAATACTCAAATACACAAAGTATATATATATAATATCACATCTCGAAAACTTGTCGAAAACTTGGCGTATATGATTATATTAAATAAAATTATACTCGTTTTCAAAACAAATAAGAGAAATCTTTCATATATTAACAATATAATACTAATACTAAAATTTTTAATAAAGATTATTATTAAAATTTCTTGGGCCGGGTATACGGGTATACGGGTTGGGTATAGGTTCGGGTAAACGGGTTTTATCCAAAACCATACCCGAACCCGGAATTTTTTTTTGTAACCATCCACATACCCAACCCATAGGTCAAACCCGGCCCGACTATAACGGGTTTCGAGTTTCTCTACCGGGTACGTGTCATTTTGCCATCCCTAGGCATCCCTAGGCGCAGTAGTATATTTTTTGTCTACAACGAGACTCAAACTATAACCTCTGAGTCTGCTTAATACTTCTACTTCTAGGCGAGAAACCATTTGGTTCATGTTAATTAAAATGTGAGTGAAAAAACTAAATAAAAAATTATAATAATTATCCCCTAAATTTTCTTCCCTACACAATGACACGAACTACATAACTTGACCTATCAAACTTCTTGTGCGTATTCTAATCCATAAAATTGAGTTGTTTAGTTTTATAAGGACATTTAGGAATAACAAGCATTAAACGTGTGTGTAAACCGATTAATGTTGACTTAATTATATATACCGGTTATGGTTATTAAAAAGTATCAAATCAAAACTGGTAGTATCAAACACACAAAACACCTTGTATGCAGCATCGACGTCCTCATAAACAAAGCAAATCTCGAGTTGATTCCTTCGAGTTTTGGATCGCTGTTCTTGAACCTCGCCTGTTAGATCATCCGTCTCGTGTTGATGTACCGGCGTAAACGCAATTGTTGTTTGTCCACTTTCTAGTTCCCCCCACCTAAAATAAAAATTAAATTCTATTTGTTGTCTCATATAAATACCAAAAATTGAATAAAATATAAAAGTTATAGATTGATTTAATTTATTTACCTATGGGAGTCGTCTAAACGACGAACAGAGGCACCAAAAGCCTTGCCGTAAAACTCGACCGATTTCGCAACATCTTTCACGTAAACAACCGTGTATCCAAACGCCGGGGTTAATTTTGACGCCATTTTGGATCGTATTCTTGAGTTTTTTTTGTGTGTTTGTTTGTTGATTTAAATTGCAATTGGTGTTAGAGAAAGATATAGAAAATGAGAGGTGGGAATTTTAATGAAAGAATGAGAGGTTTTTTGATCATGAGGTGCAGGAGGGACACGTGGCGGACTTTATGTTTTTTCTTTTACACGTGGCAGTTAGCACGTAATAATTTGATGATGATGAGGAGGAGTGAATCTGTGATCGTAACTGGGCTGTAATTTCGCTCATGATCTGGGCTTGCGTATACATCAAGCCTTGATCCAATAACAACAAGCTACCTTTTTTTTTTTTTTACATTTTGGGCTTTTCTAATTATCAGCTTTGTTCGCTTAAATTTATTTTTGTTAGGACATAAGAATGAGATGTGTATGGTATTATTATTATTACTCCGTATAATTTTACATTACAAAATACATAAAGAAGAAAAGGAGTACTAGGTCGCGTTTCTTTTAAATGAATGAATACTAGTGAATGTGGTCAAAGCATGGTTGGGGTGTTAGGCTGTTAGCTTTACAATAATGGATCCGAGGTAACAAAATTTTTTTTTTTTTTTTTTTTTTGAAAGGCAAGCTTGCATCAGTCCGGACCGAAGCCTAGTCATCATTTGCACACACACACGCGCTTTCGGGCAGGAAACCCGAACCACACTCTGAGGATCCGACCCTTAAACCATCCCGAGGGGCAGGCGGGCCGGACCTTAGTCCCGGAGCGGGTCGGTAAAACCTTCCCTTTGGGCCACCTTCAAGGAATATATTTCAATTCCTAGAGCGGGTGACGAGGTTCGAACCCGAGACCTCTAGCCCTGCGAGTACACACGTGTAACCGCGGTACCGCTGGACCGAAGATCCGTTGGTTCCGAGGTAACAAAATTAATCCTACGAATTTAGAAATTAAGTAAATTATGAGGATCCTCATGTGATTTTCATATAATGAGTAATTTACAATAACATGTTTTATTGACGTATTGGTGCGCGACGATTGTCCGTGTAGTTTTCATAAAAAAATTACAGAATTATATTGATCGTAAAAGTGCACAATGTTCATACTCCCACTAACGAGCTTTGAAATTTCTAATAAGTCTGGTTATGTGATCGTCCTTCCCATTAACTAGATGTAAATGTGAAATTCAGATGGTCCTTTCCGCTAACAAGTGAAAATGATGGTCGCGTTGGTAGATATTCAGTTGTATGTTGAAGGGTATAATGGAACTCTCTTGAATACTTTTTCAACATTGAGGGCCTTTTGTCTTTATAAACCATGCAAATGATGGTCTTTTAGGATTTGAGTGTTAACCGACATCTTCACAAAGGGTCTTCACAAAGGGTCTACCGTTTGCATTGTTTGACGAGTTCAGATCTAGTTTGAGCGTCCAGAGTACTCCCACTCCAACTGCGGCGGGATGTTAACCTTCATTATTTAGCCCATGTATTGTATGTGTTAGGCTTAGCTCATTTGTTCTTGTTAGGGTTTTAGCCTATTTATAGGCACAAGTTATGTTCAACATACTCATTCATAATAATACGATATTAAGTTAACATTTGGGTGTTATCGTTAAATCGTGTTTGTTAAACTATCATGTAAGATTGTTGTAATTACTACATTCTTGCTAGTTTTATTTATATTTATAAAATTATTGCCTTCCGAAAAAACAAAATTATGCAATGGGGGCGTTTTGACCAATTTCCCATCTTATTTTGCTTACTCGAACATATTTTACCTAATTGGTAAGCTTATTAGATATGAACTTTACATAGCTTTTGAACACATAACACATATTATCAGTCTTTTTAATCTTTGAATCGAGCTTAAAGCCTTAAATCATCCCAAGCTCATCCATCTATCAAATAGACTGCGATAATACCTAGTCTGAGTTGAATCTTGTACTATCAAGAGTGCCGAGCTTCACTTATGGCATTTTCGACTAATAAAGTAACATTCAACCATTTTAATCACACAGTAATAAGTAAAAGAGCTATAATCCAAAGTAAAAACATGACTTATGGATAAAGGATGTGTTTATATCAGCTTCAAATTCATAACTGTAAACTTGTCCTAAACATTGTATCAACAATGCGTCAATGCTTAACATTTTCGAAAATCCAGAAACGAACAACGGATGAACCAAAGCGAAATACATTTATCTAATCGAACTTGAATCGAATCAAACTAAACACTCAAAGATACTATCAAAAGTCGAATCAAACACATCAAGTCAATTCAACTGAATTTTACACTACTATATCACATCTAATCTTTTTTTAGAAGGGCAGTATTATCATCACTCACAGAGGACTTAACCATTTTCGCGATCATATGCCACCAACTCACACGTTAGAAGGAAACTCCCCACACACCATCGCGCAATGCGTAGCCTGTGTACTTTGGGGGTTAAACCAAGCGGCTTACGGTATGCACCTTATCACCACAATAGAACCTGAAGAAAACCTCCCCCAACGAACCTGCACCGAATTTTTCATGGATACAAGCCCGTAAACAACATGAGTGTGGCCACATCTATCTAATATGATCTATCTAATCATAGGTTTATTTTCTAAGTACAACTGATTACATTTCTTTTCTATACTAACACAAACCTCCATCAAAAACAACCATGAATCAACCTAACCGCCAAAACTGCCCCGGTCAGCTTTCGGCACCGTTACGGTTAACTTCCTCCCAGCAACAACCGCAGTCACTAATTCCGGCCGTGTAAGGTCCCGAATTCTATACCTCCACACATCAACCTTCAATTTCTCCAACAACAAATCCACATCTCTACCGTGATTAACAACAACTTTCGTCACACCAGGATGAATCTTCACGACATGAACCCTAACTTTTCCGGCGAATTCGTTGTTATTGATGTTCGCTACAAATCGAATGCAATCGAATTTGTCTTCGATGAACACGTCAGCGTTTGATCGGAGAGGAAGCTCGAGAACCTGACTGAATACGTGTGGGAGTCTAAGAAGCTTTTTTTGTTGAATTGTAGGCATCGGAAATGAAGTTGAAGTTGAAGTTGAATTTGAATTGTGATTGTTAATTTCAAAAGATGATAATGATGATTGTGATTGGGAGAATAATTGTAGTAGTAGTAGATTGAGGAGAATAGATACCGTGAAAATGGTGGGTCGATTGGTAAAGGAAATTGGAATCATTGAATCACATCAATTCAACTCTATTTCATCAAAGATGCTGTCGAACCCTTGCCCTATGTTTCGCGTTTGTTACCGTATATCAATTCAACCCGCTTTGAGTTAATTAAAACAATTGATCCCTAAAATTTACTTAAAATTATATAAGTAGTCTTTTCTCTACAAAACTATACCGATAATCCCCTATTCCCTATAATTTATAAATAAAATGCGCAACAATAATTCTAAATATAACTTCAGTTTAATTTATTTCATTAATTAATTAATGAATTAATTGGCAGTACGTTTTGAAACAACCATTTGTATTATTAACTCTTTAACTTATTTAACTATATATAGATCTCTCGTCAAAATTAATAGGGTTTGGCTAATGAGTGCCCCAAAGGCACAAGTTATGAATGATTAATTACACTCGAAATTTCTATTTATAAGTCAAATGTTATTTAATAAAATCATTCATTTTTCATTTACACATGGAGTATTAATTATAATTCATGTTAATTTTAGAAAATAACTAGTAAAGTGGGCCCGTGCGATGCCGCGGGACCTTTGGGGTGCGTTTTCATAGTTAACGAATCGTTATTTATTTACAGAAATAAAAACGTTTTGCCACGGGTGTTTTTAGATACACATATTTATTATTCAGTGTACCTAATGACCTATGTGTTTTTAACGGCAGGAAGATTGTGTAAAAAAAAAAAGGAAACAAAATTATCGATATGATGTAGTTAGGTAGAAGAGTTTATTATAGATGTGTGTATGTATTGAATATAGTCCGACGTACTTAGATTTTTTTTAGAAGTGTCCATTTCGCGTATAGTTAGTCCCGTTGTGTTCGTTATTTTTTTTTCGAGTTGAACGGTGGGTTCGAAAAAATTTAACGCGAGGCGAGCGGGAAGATATGTCCCGTTGAGTATTGAATATAGTCCGAGGTATTTAGCGTTTTTTTAGAAGTGTCCGTTTCTCGTGTAGTTAGTCCCGTTGTGTTCGCTTGATTTTTTTGAGTTGAACGGTGGGTTCGGAAAAAATTAACGCGAGGCGAGCGAAAAGATATGTCCCGTTGAAAATATGGGTGAAGTTTAATTAAGATTTTTAAATAAAATATTAATTTTACACTTTATACCCTTAGTTTAAGGGTTTGTGGTGTAAATTGGCACATTTTTTAAGGGTTGATTTGTTTTTTTTTTCCTTTTTGTTCTTCTTGTCGTTTCGACCAATAATTGGGTGGGGGTGGGGTAAAACAACCAAGAAACTTGTAGCCATTAGCAGGTATGGGTAATGGGCAATACATCATGGTGGTTAACGTGTCCTCTTAGCGCACTCATTAGCTTTTTCCAAATAAATTAATAACTAGTATAAAAACCAATTAATAACTAGTATAAAAATCGTGAATTCATGGGTTTGTTAAAATCATAATTACTTATAAACATAATTATAAAATAATATGATTACTTGAGATAACAATTTTAGAAGACATTAATTTAATCTATGTAATGATTACTTAAAAATGTAATTTTGATTTATTTGTGCTAAAGTATATAATATAACCTGAGATATAAAGTATGAAATCAAATTTACACAACTATACCATACCATACCATCCAAAACTTCACAAGTCTAAACAAAATACAACTTTTAAAATACCCTTTCATTCAAAAATACTGTATCCTTCAACATTGACCATCAAAAGTCAAGCGTTATATACCACATTTAAATCTTCAACTCATCAGTAACCCATTCACTCATTATGTCTAGAACTACAACAATAAAAAAAAGTGTAGATCAATTACATAATTCAATTAACTTTGATAGTTAGATATTTAATTCAATTAAGCAACAAACTTCATAATCAATACCCAGTAGCATAATGGAGCTGCATGCCTAATCAAAAGAAAGAAAAACTATGAAGTTAACACACTCAAATTGTTGGGGAGAAAAAAATGACTACAAACGTTAGAAGGAAACATGTTGAAATGAAACAAATAAAATGACTATACTCGAGTTTCATAACATAATTGCATCAAGTCCGTTATGTGGTATGGGTGTAGTTCAAGGTCTCTTATCAGATTTGCATCAATTTCTGATAATACATGACAAAGTTTTACTCAATGCTATAACTCAAAAAGTGACTAAAGATTCATAATGAGTACTAAATATATTTCAACATGTATAAGAAAAAGTTCGTGAAGAAACTTAAATAAGGATAAAGTAGTAGAACAACCTTTCTTTCCACCAAATCAAAGAAACATTAAGATGAACAACCTTCATTCGAAAGATGAAGATCCAGGATTCACATTTATATATCATCTGCAACCACAATTAAACATACATTTTTAAGAAACAGGAAGATGAAAATGTTTAAGGAATAAAACAACAACAACAATAACTCTAACCTAAAAAACTTGCCACAATAAAAAAGAAAAGAAAAAAAGAAAAATATATTCGGTTATTAGTGCAAGGTGCAGCATTAAAGTAGGAAAACTCAAACATCGAGTACACATGACAGTCTCTGCAAGCATCGAGCACAAAAGATAGTCTTCGATAGCATCGAGTACCAAATGTAGATTTTTGTTAAAGTGTCAATTAGAACCATATCATGTAAATCTTCTTATTGGCATTCCATCGAACATCTTTCCTGCATTCGTACAATTTAAATTGTTGAATGTTGTTGTGAGGGTCTTATTGTTTGGTAGTCAACAATCAAAAAAGAAACAATCTTTATGATCTTAATCAGTGTTGTAAAAGTCGGCCGACTTGGCCGACGCGTCGGCCGATGCGTCGTTTTTTTGGGTTCTCCGTCCCGTTTTTTCTAAAAACGACTCAAAAGATGGTCAAAGCTAAAAGTTCAGTCAAAGACGGTCAAAGTTGGTCAAAAACGGTCTAAATCATTCAAATTTTTGTCAAGATGTGATATGTTTTAAAATTAGGGTACATTTTTATTTTTTGAGCCTCTTTTCTCTGTGTCCTTACTGATTATGTACTCGGTAACATTAATTAAGTTTGATTGTATTTAATTTCAAATTCTTATTTAAGAAAGTTATGGTACAAAATCAACTATTTTATACATATATAAATATATATTTAAGAAATTATCAATAAAGTCAACATTGGTCAACGACCGATGCGTCCCCGATGCGTCCCCGACTCGGCCGACGCGTCCTTTTTAGGTCTCGACCGATGCGTCCCCGACTCGCGACTTTTACAACCTTGATCTTAATTATAAAAATGAAAAAATCAGCAATGGACCCACTGCTAGAACTAATTTGCCTATAATTCATACGGAGTATTTAAAATGGTATGAAAAAATACAAAAAAGTCTGTACAAACCTTTAATCATCAAAATAAACACATGTTGAACATCCTTCAAACTTTACAGATAATTAGCTTTCATATACTTTCAAATCCAAAGTTAATAAGAAAACAAAAACCTTAAATCTTTTCCCTGTACATAAAAAATACCAAAAAAATTAAATCAGAGTTTTTTGAAAAATACCACATTTAAATTCACAAATAATAGAAACAAAACAACGATTGAATAGATTCATTTTATTGCAGTGAAACATCAAGAAATTTAAACTACAGTACTAATATGAAAAAGAATAACATCAACCTGAAAAAAAGGAAATTGCACACGAAGATCAGCAAAATAGATACATATTAGAGAAATCAAAACGAATAAATAATTTGTATGATACGTTTTTCAACAATAAAGATTTAGGTTACCTGATGTAGTAATAATCAATGTAATGGAGATCGATTAAGAAAAAAGGAGGAGAACTGATGCGGTGGTTTTAGATTAGGGTTACACTTTTAAGCAATATAAACACGGGTTAAAGAGAAAAAAAAAAAATGCTTTTTTATTGTTAATTTTTAAAAAAATTAATTAATTAAAATAATTAGGATTAATGACATCATCTAAGTAATCTAGATTTTTTCCTTTTTATTTTTGATTTTTTCTTAACAAAGGAATTATCTTAATAATGGCATCATCATTATAGGATTTTAATAGAAACTATAGATTAATGAGGGTGAATTTTTTTCTCGAAAAACATGAAATAAATAAATAAGTAGATTTAATTTATTTAGTCATTAATTATATGAGTGATATCGCCTTAAGGGCTAAGATTTTTTTTTTCTTTTTAATTTTTTCTTAACAAAAAAATTAGCCTAATAATGAAATAATCATTATAGGATTTTAAAAGAAACTATAGATATATTAGAGAATAGCTAGATACTATTCATCACAATTTTTTCATTTCAAAAGGATTTTTTACGTAATTTTATTTCGATTCTTTACTACAATTAATTTAGTAGTGTGTTATTTTTAACTAGTTTGATCCTGTTACGTACCATACACGCTCCCTAATTTTAACGATGTTTCGTATCATTCTTTTATCTAACTGAAGGTGATCCTCACACATCACTTTTTTATTCATCTACACTAATTTACTATTATATTCTTAATTATATTTAAAATAATAATATAAGTTTAACTTATAGATTAATTTAGGGTATAACTGTGAATTTATAAAGAAAAGAATTGTAGATCCGTCGCTAATCAAAAAGTTTCTACAACTTCCAACTAGTTTTAGCTCCGAACCCATATCTGAGCCCTAGCCGTAGCCCGTAGGCCTGACAAATCACTCCGCCATCTTTACATTACAGCGACGAATGATCAAGTAAGTTAACCTTATCATTACAATTCCAACATATTATTTTTTTTTATATTATTTGTAACTTGTATCTTTTGATTTCTTTAATGTAATGATATTTTATTTTATTTTTTCAAAAAGAGCTTTACGGTCTTTGGTTTCAACTTTGTAACTTTAGTCCTTAGGGTTGTAAAATGTTGTACGACACATCCCATTTCACATACCCTTTTGTTTTCACGTACTTTTGTGATTTGACCTTTGTCACATACTGGAATGTCTGGAATTGCGCTTTAAGGAGGAGACCAAAAATTATTATACTTGATTCATGAAGGTGAGAAGTTATTATCAATTATTATCAATGCAATAATAGTAGAAGGTGAAATTAGTTTGTCATTCATGCTTGTCATATTAAAAGAATAAATAAATTGAGGTTGAAATAGTTGTAAGACGAATTATATACATTAATTGACTAATATCTCGATTTACAAACTACAAAAGGTCCTAGTGATGAGTTGTTTACAAAATCATGATTGCAAAGATTTGTGTATATAAATCATAGCGCGCCCAAACGAGAAGCAAGATCTGTGAATCTGTCTTCACTACACGGAATTGTAAGGCCACCCATTGGATGGTTGTACACTTGTACCCGAACTCTTCCTCTGCTTGATGTAGTAATTCTTGAAACATAGGTTGATTTAATAGTGATACTGGTACTACAAATCTTGTTTTTTCATGTTCCCCAACATAAACAGCAAAATGGCCTTTTGGGATGTCTATAGATGTTGTTGTGTTGCTTCCGTTTGAGAATGATCGTCTGAGAATTTTCTTTGCTTGAATAATTTTTGGCATACGAATGGCCATTTTATAAACTAAAAAGACTGATAAAGAGCGAATAATTTTAAGTATTACTTGTTGGTAGAAATTAAGATGTTGTAGAGGATTGTTAAGGAAGTTGTGGTTGTGTTGTGCATATTGAGCGGTTTATATATAGGTCTATCGAGGCTTCTATTGTAGAAAGAAAAACTCACATGGTTATGTAGAAAAACTCATATGGTTCTGTGACTCTGTCTACTGGCTTGCAAGAAAGAACAAATATTGAAAGATACAGCCATAAATTATAGTATATGTTTGTGTGGATTATAATCTTTACTCAAAAAAGTAAAAAGGATAGTTGTGAAATTGTATGGTCAGAGTTATTAACACAATAAGTAGTGAATAATTTAGAGTATTAAATCAGATGGTATTGTCTTGATGTTTGAGGTACAAGATTTCTTACAATACGATTATTATAGTCCATATATATTTTGGGTAATTATGGTTAATGTTTTCAGGTCTCCTGAGTTTATAAATATGGATGATACTGGAGATTTGTGTTTGGATAGAATCAGTTCCCTTCCTGGACCCATAATAGACACTATCCTATCTCTTTTACCGATCAAAGATGCAGTCAGTACAAGTGTCCTCTCGAGGGAATGGAGGTACAATTGGACTACAATTCCCGTGCTCTGTTTTTACAACAACGAGTTCAAAGGATCAACAGCTGCTGCTGCTGCTGGTACAGATCTACTATCCATTCTGTACCAATCTTTTGAGCTCCCATGTCAAGGAGTTCAGATGATTAAGATGTTCAAGTTCTTTAGTGTGATTAAAGAATGTTTGAAGATGCATCATGGGCCGTTACTCAAGTTCCATCTTTTTGCAAATGCAGAGAAAGATTGCTTTGAGCTTGACAAAATCATACGTCTTGTGTCAAGGAGGGGAGATACTGTTAAGCTCTTTGAGCTTAACTTGAATGAAAACAGCATGTATAGGCTACCGTCGTCTCTCTTCGCGTTGCACCAGTTAACGAATCTCTGCCTCGCTTATGGTTGTATATACCATCAACCAACAACCTTTAATGGATTTCCTAGATTGACATACTTATTTTTGTTCCATGTAAAGATCTATACAAAAACGCTTCTACATCTACTATCCAGTTGTCCTTTACTTGAGATCCTCAGTCTGGTAAGTAAATAAAAATTTCTTTTTGACTATAATATTCGTTCAGATTAATTTTCATGACTTATTAAAATGTTGTAAGTTGTTGCAGTATCTAAAAGAAGATGATATTCTCGGTAATGACAAATCCTCCATTACGGACCTAATTGAGTGCTTGCCTGCTATTCAAACTCTGCGTACTGTCGGCTCTTTTTTTCGTGTAAGTTAATTACGGTTTTTACATGATGATATGTAGTTTTGTTATTACTTTTTAAAATGTGTATTACTTTGCCTAATTGTTCTTTGTTTTGATTAGCCTATCATTCAAGTGTTTTTCCGTAAACTCGCTTCCACAAGAGCTTCCAATCTCGTTAGTCGGCCTTGAAAATTTGCATATAAAGGACATGTGTTTCCTTGACTCCGGTGGGCTGCCTTCGTTTTTCCGTCTAATCCAATGCTCCCCGAATTTGAAGATACTCACTCTCATTTCATATGTAAGTCAATTAAGTCCATCTTCAATTTTATGTTTTCAAATTCATGCCAAAGTATATTGATGTATGAAATATTTATTATATTTACGGTAGGACCTACCTGGTGGAAATGAACCGATCACACTTAAGAAGTATTCAAATATTTGGTTGAAGAACCTGAGTGAATTTGAGATTTATGGAACCATCGACTTCGACTTAAAGATTCATTTGGAATTTGCACAACTAATTATGGCCAAGTCCCCCATGCTCAAGATGGTTGGCATATGGCTTTGTGAGGATGTTACTGATGATGAATTGTCATATATATCAAGACTACTGCTAAACTCCCCACGTGCATCAGGTTCGGCAAAAAATGGCTTAAAAATCATCGAAAAATCTTAAAATGACAGAAAAATTTCATGCATTTCTTAGTTAACATTATGTACATTGTTTTAAATTTTTTTAATACAGGTCGAGTTGCGTGGTTTACATATTTCCTATGATTTTTTTAGTTTTTTTTGGGTAAAGGGTTTTACCCGGTAAATATTATTAAAAATAATAATAAGAATACAAATAGGAACAAACGACCACAAACATGTTTTGAGGCCTCACAGACGACCATAGACGAAACCACAGACCAAGCTAGACCCTACAAACAGAGCTAGGACTAGCAAAAACAAAAAGAACTACCGCACCATCTAAACAAAGACACGGGCTACAACCAGCCCGCCTTCATTCCAAACGGAGTCGATGCCTTAGTCACATTTTTCCCTGCCATAAACTCAGCCGTTTCATCTTTATCAGATTCAACATCGCTTGACTCATCTATTAAGGTATATAAGTCATTATTTAGAGCTCCAAACGAATTTTGGACCTTCATTTGCGAACCAATACTCGTCCCACCTATAGACCTTCTTTTATCTTCCTGAACTACCTTCGAACCCTTCTGCAGGCCTATATCAGGCTCCTTTTGTGCCACACTCTTCTTGGGCCGATAAACCAAATTATGCTTCCCTTTTCCCACATTAAATCTATCTGTCTGCCTTCTTGATTTATCGTGACCCATCTTTTTCTCTTTTGCTTGCACTATCTGAAAGCCCTCACTATCCACAATTTCCGTGCCCAGTGGTGGAGTAGTATTTTTAGTGCTATTTTTTGGGCATTGGACGTCTTGATGACCAAACACTTTGCATCCTGAGCAACGTGGAGGACTCCACTCATACTCTATCGATACTGTATCCACTGTGCTTTTTTCACCATTAACTCCAGGGGTTGCTACATTAAGCTTTGATATCAACTCATGTTTGTCATTACTTCAATCATAGTCCGGGCATAGTTTGGGCGACCCCATGCCTCAGCACACATGGTACTTGTATAAGAATCAAACGAATCCCAATCTTTGATGCAATCATACTAAGCCCATCGGCTGTGTATCCAGTTAACGGAACATCATGAAGTTTAACCCAGACAGGGACCTTCGTTAAATCTTCTTTAGTTAAGGAAACATTCGCCGACCACTTATTAAGAATAATCGGAACCGTTCTAATCATCCAAGGGCCATTTTCAATAACATCCCGCATCCCCTTTAACGTGGCAAATTTGAAAAAGAAAAAACCTTTAGAATTCATCATGGTCTTCTCAATCCCATATTTTCCCCACGCATTCATAACATAGTTCTTAACAACGGGATACACGACTCGTTTCCCCACAATATCCATATAGCGTGTTGCTATATCGATCAATCGCCTCCATTACAGATGATACTGGAAGCTCCACATCAACTCCATCGTCTAAGTTTTTCGTGTTTTGCATTAAGCGAAAATTGACCTTATTAGAGTTGACGGTACCAGCTGTTGCTTTTAAATAAGAAACTTGTGGGGGGTGATCTTGGGAAGATGCATGTGTTTGTTTACCAATCTCACCATTAGCCCCACCATCACTCTGATGTTCCTTCCTACCCACTAGATCATGATCATTAGTGGTGTTAGCTTGTTCATGCGCATCATCAGAATTAATTTCCACATAGACATGATCATACTTGGTATTCTTCTGTTCTTGCACATCCTCCATTGAGGAGGTTTTTGAGCCTTGATCCTCAAGACCATCAACTGTATTAATTGAAAGACTAGTTGTGTTTACACCTTGTACCTTCGCATTCTGACCCATATTAACCGAAGCCTTAACTGGACTACCTCTCAAATCTGGGAACTCATACTCATTTAAAACCGCCTTTTCAGCATCGACAATCGGATCAAGCGAATAACCCTCATCATCTAAAGCAACAGGTGTGATGCCCCGTACAAAACCATCGTGTACGAATCATCAACAACAGGATCATTACAAGGTCAAATACTATATGCTGTTTCAAAAAGAGTTTGCATTCATGATAAAAGGTGACGTTTTAACCAATGTCAAATGTTTAACATCCGAAGGTATGCTTCTACGAATAGCAAGCAAGAATAATAGTACGTGACCCATAGGTCGTTACAAATACATTGTTCAAAAATAACATTGTTTGAATGCAAATTAAACGTTTCATACCGCATGACATCTCTAATAAGCGCAGCGGGTGTCTACAAAGCATGACAACTACAGCGGAAGCAAGCAAACCTTAAGCACCTGAGAAAAATATGCTTAAAAACGTCAACACAAAGGTTGGTGAGCTATAGTTTAAGTATAACATTAATGTAAGGTAGGCCACGAGATTTCAGTGCTTCAACAGCGTTTCAAAACAGTATGAAAAGTATATGTATAACCGTGGGCACTTGGTAACTAACTTAACGTAAATAACACCCCCTAAAAGTACACTTGGCGAGTGCGTAAGTTTACGAAGTATTAAACACCCGTTAAATGCTAGCGCTACTAGCCCGGGTGGGGATGTCAAACCCTATGGATCCATATATAAGATTCGCGTTCACCGGTTCAAAGACCAATGACTAAATGTTACCGAGCTAAGGGGAAAGTTTATGCCGTTGTATAACCCACACATATATAAAGTTTAAGTACTCGTTCCTAGTATGTAAAACGTAAAATGCGCATGTATTCTCAGTTCCCAAAATAGTTAAAGTAAAAAAAGGATGCTATAACTCACAGTGGAAAGTAGTAAAAGTCATTACGCAGGAATAGTAAGCAGGTGGTTGGTTCGAAAGGTCCTCAACCTAAGTCAAAAGTTACTAAGTCAGTAAATTGTTCCCAAAGGTTTAAAAGTATGTAAATTAGGTCTTAAGTACCATCATCATTCATCATTAAACAAAAAGTGTAAAGTAAGTTTTATTCAAGAATAGAGTTTGAAATAAAGGCTTACTTCGTTCAGTCGCCGAGACCTTTATACAAGCTGAAATGGGGTGAGACCAGTGGCCATGGCTCCGTATATGAGTCCCCTAGAGGCTGACCAATTTCCAGAACCAAACTCGTCTTCGTTTGAACGTGGTGACGGTTTAAGTGCGAGTAGGTCAGAATTTTCAGCACAACGTTAATAGGGTGTAGTGACTTTCGGGAGGCCATAGATCCTAAACCGTAACTCGGATTAAGACAAGGTCTAAAGGGAAAATCATCTAATCGAACCGAACTAACTGAAAATAAACTTTCCAGTAGCCCAGGTAGTCTGATCAGTTCCAGAAATAGTAAGTAAAGGTGTTCCAGTGGGTTCTTGGTGCTTGATGCTCATCACGGTTCTCATCCTTGATGCGTATAGCTTCAAGTGTACAACTCGTTGATGGGTTTGCATATTCTTAACCAAGGTTTGACCATCATAATACTAGTGTAAGTCTAAGATATGTAGCACAACTCACTTAAGAGTTGTATGTAGTTTGATGAACCAAAGTTACATCAAGATCTTAGATCCGACACATACATGAGTTCTACTAGTAATATTAAGCAAACTAAATAATCAAGATCTTAAGTTGTAGAACTTAGGTCTTAGCTAGATCTTAAAGATCCTAGACTATAAAGTCTAGATCTAGTGTTCTTAAGTTAGATCCTAAGTTACAAAACTTGGATCTACACTTTAATGAAACCATAAGTTATGAAACTTAGATTTTCAACTTGAAAAATGTATGTAAGCTTGTAAGCTTGTAAGCTCTTATTTACAACAAAATTAGAAGACCATAAGTTATATAAACTTAGATCCAACATAAGTATATGAAGTTATAACTAGAAAGTTATACTTCCATGTTCTTGAACTTATAAAGTTAACTTTTAGTTTCAAGAAATATGAGATCAAGATTAACTAGTAATACTTGACCAAATTAACAACATCACAACTTTAAAGTACATAAAATGAAGAGATAAACTAAATCTACAAGTAATAAGTTCATGGTTGTTCATACTTAGAAAGATTCAAGCCAAAGCTTTGATCTTTTAAGAAAGTAAACCTTAAGTTTACAAACATGAACACAAGTATGATTTTAAAACTCATGAACTTTCTTTTTAACAATTTTTATGGAAGAATCAAACTATAAACTTAATCTTCCTTGGTTCTTGTTTGTTCTTGTATAAACAAGATAATATGAAGAACAAACTAGAAAGTTTGATTCTTACAACTAGTAAGTAAACAACAACAAAGAACAAGTAAGTAAACAAGTAATATGATGATGAATGGTGATGGCTTGGATGGAAGAAAAAGAGAGAAAACAAAGCTTGATACTTAAAATATTTGAGAGAAAGTTGAGAGAAAATGTAAGTATGTGTGTGTGAAGAAATGAGGACGTAATACTTGTAAATAAGTAATCAAAATTTGAAAATGGAACCCTCTCCCCTCTCCACAAAAGCCGATGGCCAAAGGGCCAAATGGGGCAAGTCAAGACTCAACTTTCTAACATGGGGAGATGGTGTTAGCTTAGAGTGGTAATAGAGTTAAATGGTGTTGGAAAATGGTGTAAGTATACTTGTAACTAGATTCCTCATGACTAATTGATCCTTGTTCTTAATCTTAATAATTCATTAGCTTAATGATGGGCTAACTAGTACATTAAGTGTGTAGGGTGGGCTTCCAAGTCCATGTTCCAATAATAAAAGCCCAAGTCCAAGTAAGTATGCAATTAAATAAATAAGGCCAAGTAATTAACTAGTTACATTAGTTAATTAAAAAATGATCAATATTAATTAATCATGAATGTAAATAATATTCGAAAATATTATTCGTGTAAAGTACGTGTGTCACAAAGACAAGTTGGGCCATGAAAAGTTAAATACGGTAACAAGTAACACGTATAAGAACACGTTTAATAAAACGCAAGCATTAATAATAAATTATTAATAATTAAACGTTAGAAAATCCAGGGTCGTTACATTACCCACCTGTTAAAGAAAATTTCGTCCCGAAATTTTAAGCTGAGGTAGATGGAGGAGTCGGGAAAAGGTGAGGATACTTCTGCATCATTTGATCCTCTCGTTCCCAGGTAAACTCAAGTCCTCGTTTGGCATTCCATCGTACTCGAATGATCGGAATCTTGTTGTGTTTCAAAGTTTTGACCTCACGGTCCATAATTTCGATAGGCTCTTCCACGAAGTGGAGTTTGCCATCAATTGTAAGTTCCTCCAATGGTATGACATGTTCCGGTTCAGCAAGACACTTCTTCAAATTCGATACATGAAAGGTAGGATGAACTGAGCTCAATTGAGTCAGAAGATCCAGACGGTAAGCAACGGGTCCAACACGTTCCAAGATTTCAAAAGGACCAATGTATCGCGGGTTGAGCTTCCCACGTTTTCCAAAACGGATCACATGTAACACCGGCAAAAAAAAAAAATTTAAACACAGCGGAAGACTTTATTAATAAACACAGTATAGGTCGCGTCATTACATTAATCTGAGTAATTAAGTTTAGGTTTACACAACGGTGTTACGTTATTACAAAACATGATTTAAACAAAAGTCCACATCAGAGTAGGGTTGTCAAACATGTCTTCTGCAACAGCATCCATCCCGACTAGCAGTACCTAAACCTGTGAGGGGAGAATATGTGGGGGATTAGCGCACCGCTAAGTGAATGGAATCTATCTAACAGATATAGCTTAAGTCACACACAAGCTATATACTAACAACAACACATGCTAACTACTAACTAGCATACAATAAGACAATACAAGGATTGGCGGCTTGTACGAGCACACGACTCCTAGCTGATCGAACTTGAGTCTACCGATAGTCCCTGCTACTCAATTTACAGTATAGTTATCCAGATGCAGGTGATGCATCGTTCGCACTATACTCCACAATTAGTAGTCTATGGACCCAACCTCCCCTAGGCACGGTTGACCTCATACGGACTCTAACCTCTCCCAGGCACGGTCTCGAGTCCCTAGTCTCCCTAGGCCCGACTGGTGCCATTCACACAGTGTACACATAAATCGCATACAACATAAGGCATACTATATTATTCTAACATGGAAATTTCTACACTATGCATGGTAAAAGAGTCAACCACAGTAGCATGATATGCTACTTAAACTCTATCCGGAGATAGACCCACTCACCAATTACCAGCAACTGCTCAGTTATTATTTCTGAGCTTCCTCCTTGTCCTTATAACCTGAGAACAACACAAACAAAGTTAATATACATATCCAATAAATAATATAATCATTTCATATGATTAACTAGGTCATAACACCATATATTCATAATTTTATGAGTCTACATCATGACTCCACTCAATAATGGCATACAGGTGCGTGCAAAACACGACATACACACTAAAACTCCTTTTCCGGCCCAAAAACAGTTTGATCTAGTTTCTTAAAAGTTCACCATTGAAAAGTATTCTTTATTATGATTCTAATGATAGTTTATTCATCAAAAACAGAGTTACATTTTGAAAGTTACGCCCGTTTCAATTTCATAAAAGGCACTGTAGCAAAATAGTGACACTGTAGCAACTCGGTACTGTAGCAATAGTAACACTGTAGTAACTCAGGGGCTGTAGCAAATAGTGACACTGTAGCAACTCGGGCACTGTAGCAATAGCGACACTGTAGCAACTCGGTACTGTAGCAAATAGTGACACTGTAGCAACTCGGGTACTGTAGCAAATACTGTAGCAAAATGTTCGCTGATTTCGAACATTTTTCGCCCAAAACTCGATTTTTGAGCGATTTTGATCAAATTTTAAGCACATGGAAGCTCCTAAACATATATACAACCTATTTCTAACATCTATTGAGCATCATAAACACATATAATCAAGAATCAAGCATCAAAATGCATAAAACCCATATGAACTCAAAACCCATTTTGTGCAAGAATTAATACATGAATCTATGATATGCATACCTTATATTGATCACGAAAGCACAAGGAATATATCTCTAGCTTCAATTAATCCAAAGGCTCACAAAATCAAATTAGGGTTTATGTGTGTGTTTGTGTATGCGTTCGTGTGTGTGTTTGATGAAATGAGAAATGGATAGAACTATCCAGATACATACACTTAAATGAGTTACAAACTCATACCCCATATCACACAGGTATTTACCAGTTATCTTATCTGATAACCTTTCGTATCTCCTTAGGCGGTCCTAACGGAGTCCAAATTAAATAAACCAACCTGTTCTGGGACCCTTATCACAAACTGGTCACAACACAATTATAATAAAACACTAATAAAATAATTAAAATAAAAGCACTTAAGACTAAGCACAAACCCTAAGGGCAAAATAGGCAACTTACAACTAGCCCGGGTTTCAGTCTGTTACAAATCCACCCCCTTAAGAAGATTCCGTCCTCGGAATCTGGTCTTGGTCAAACAAATGAGGGTAGCGTTTTCTCATCAACCCTTCCGTTTCCCACGTAAGATTATAACCTAAACTGTGTTTCCACTCAATCAACACCATCGGAATCTCTTTCTTTCTCAACTTAGTCACCTTTTGGTCAACCACACGGACCGGCTCTTCCACCAATTTCTTATTCAAATCGACCCTTAAATCTTCTAAAGGAAGAAGTTGTGTTTCATCATCGACTTTACACTTACGAAGATAACATACGTTGAATGTATTATGAATACCAGCTAACTCTGGAGGAAGATCTAACACCACAGTCTGATCATTCAACACTTCACTGATCGGAAATGGACCAATAAATCTCGGTGCTAACTTACCACGTTTACCGAATCTGATAACCCCTTTCCATGGAGAAACTTTCAGATACACTCGTTCACCCACATTAAAGGTTACTGGACGTCTACGCGGATCAGCATACATTTTCTGCCTATCTCTAGCGGCTTTCAACTTTTCTCTCGCAATTGCAACTTTTTCGGCTGTCATTTGAACAATTTCGGGACCTGCAAACTGTTTATCCCCGGTTTCTAACCAACAAGTCGGAGTTCTGCAACGATGACCGTATAACATTTCATAGGGCGGCATCCCTATACTCAAATGATATGAATTATTATACGCGAATTCGACCAACGACAAATGTGTATCCCACGAACCACCGTATTCTAACACACAAGCCCTTAACATATCCTCCAAAGTCTGTATCGTTCTTTCACCCTGACCGTCTGTCTGAGGATGATAAGCTGTACTTAAATTTACACGTGTACCGAGATTTTGTTGAAGACTATTCCAGAAATTCGACACAAATCTAGAATCCCTGTCTGAAATAATCGATAACGGCACACCATGTCGACTAACTATCTCTTTCATATACAATTCAGGTAACTCACTTAATGAAGCTGTTTCACGAGTAGCAAGAAAATGAGCACTTTTAGTTAGACGATCCACTATTACCCAAATCATATCATGTCTTTTCTGAGTTCGAGGTAATTTGGTCACAAAATCCATCGTTATATGTTCCCATTTCCACTCTGGAATCTGTAACTGACGTAACGAACCATAAGGTTTCTGATGTTCTGCCTTTACTTGAGCACATATATGACACTTTTCGACATAACGGGCGATATCTGATTTCATTGTTGGCCACCAATACATTGTTTTCAAATCATGATACATCTTATTACTACCTGGATGTACTGTCAATCTGGATTTGTGAGCTTCCGTCATGATTAAATCCCTCAAATCTCCAAGCTTAGGCACCCAAACACGATTGTTTAAGGTCTTTAGTCCACGTGAGTCATCAATTAAGTCCACTTTTTGTTTGGTCATTTGTTCAGATTTAATATGTTCGTCCTCTAAAGCACATGCCTGAATGGTTTTTAAGTTGTTAATCAAATCTGAAGTTATATTCAAACGAAGAAATTTCACATTTTCACTTGACTTTTTACGACTTAGCGCATCTGCAACCACATTTGCCTTACCCGGATGGTATTTAATTTCACAATTGTAATCTTTGATCAACTCTTGCCATCGTCTCTGACGCATATTCAATTCTTTATGTGAGAAGATATACTGCAAACTCTTGTGATCTGTACATATAACACAATGGGTTCCATACAAATAGTGTCTCCACAGTTTCAAAGCAAACACTACTGCAGCCATTTCAAGATCATGCACTGGATAATTCTTCTCATGAACTTTCAACTGTCGCGAGGCGTAAGCGATTACTTTATCTCTTTGCATTAATACACAACCCAACCCAGCAAATGACGCATCACAGTATACCACGAAGTCGTCTGAACCTTCTGGTAAAGCTAATACTGGTGCCTGACACAGTACCTGTTTCAAAATCTGAAAAGCCTTTTCCTGTTCATCAGTCCATCGAAAGACTACATCTTTACGAGTCAACTTAGTCAACAGACCCGCTATTTTCGAGAAATCCTTGATAAATCTGCGATAATAACCAGCTAATCCCAGAAAACTCTCAATCTCAGTCGGAGTCTTCAGAGAATTCCAATTCATTACCGCTTCTATCTTTGTCGGATCAACTTTTATACCCTCGGCACAAATCACATGACCCAAAAACTGCACTTCACGTAACCAAAATTCACACTTTGAAAATTTTTCAAATAGTTGTTCACGTTTCAACAAGTTCAAAACCTGTCTCAGATGTTCAGCATGTTCACTTTCGGTCTTTGAATACACTAGTATATCGTCTATAAACACAATCACAAACTTATCTAAGAACGGACGACACACTCTATTCATTTGATCCATGAAGATTGCTGGCGCATTCGTCAACCCAAACGGCATGACAAGAAATTCATAATGACCATACCTTGTTCTGAACGCTGTTTTCGATATATCTGATTCAGCAACACGAACCTGATGATATCCAGATCGTAAGTCTATCTTAGAAAAGAATGAAGCACCTTGTAACTGATCGAACAAATCGTCTATTCGAGGTAACGGATACTTATTCTTCACTGTTCTTTTGTTCAATTCACGATAATCAATACACATATGCATTGACCCATCTTTCTTTTTAACAAATAATACCGGAGCACCCCACGGTGAAGAACTCGGTCGGATAAACCCACGATCTAATAGTTCTTGAATCTGTGACATCATTTCACGAATTTCAGACGGCGCTAATCGGTATGGAGCTTTTGCAACTGGAGTTGTTCCAGGAACCAACTCAATCTTATATTCGACTTCCCTTACTGGCGGCAGACCTGGTAACTCATCTGGGAACACTTCGGAAAATTCTGATACTACCGGAATATCAGCCACTGTTTTTTTTCTTCGCATCAATTACATATGCAAGAAATGATTCACAACCCTTTCCCATCGACTTTTTCGCTTTCATCATGGTTATCAACAGAAGATTATACCCGCTCCGCTCCCCTCGGGCCACAACACGGGTTCCATCGGTTGAACGAAAGGTAATCATTTTCTTATTGCACTTAATATTAGCCCTAAGCGAGCTCAACCAATCCATTCCTAGTACTACATCAAAGCTAGGAATAGGTAACACTAAACAAGTCACAGGGAAAGACTTCCCTTCGATCTCTATACAAACCCCAGTCACATAGGTTGTGACGGGTGTGGTCTTACCATCGACTACTTCTACACTAACCGGCTTGGGTAACACAGTAGCTGGTAAATTCAACTTAGCACAGAAATCTAGGGACATAAAACACCTATTGGCACCACAATCAAACAATACGCAAGCAGGTATTGAGTTGATTAGAAACATATCGGTGATCACTTCGTCGGTTGCCACAGCATTCTCAACCGACATCTGAAAAGCTCTAGCCTCTACTATTGAAGGGTTCTTCCTCTTCTACCCACTCGAGGCAGTGGACCCTCCAGTTGATGCTGAACGCGCCCCTGACCCTGCCCCGGAACTACCACTCTTCGACGGACAACTAATTGCACGATGCCCTGGTTTGTGACAACTCCAACACACACTATTCGGATACGGGCATGCTGAAGACTCATGCCCAATAACACCACACTTTAAGCATCTTCTTGTAGCCTCAGAACACTGACCACTGTGAGAAGATCGATACGTGTGACACCAATTCCCTTTACCTGATCCAGATCCAGTACTACTCTGACCACTTTTACCCTTCGATTTAAACCCACTAGACTTCTTGGATTTAGATCCTGATTGACCAGATACTTGCCCACCTTGTTGTAGCACATTACCAAACATTCTGTCTCTGGCGGCCTGAACATCACTTTCTACCATCTTAGCCATCACAACAGCTTGAGACAATGATGTAGCTGTTCTAACAAAAGTTCTGTACTCACGCAGAATGATATTAACAAAATGCTGGATACGAGACGCTTCGTCTGGCACCCATTGTTGTACAAACCTCAGTTTATCCATAAACTTCTCTACTACCTCATCGATCGTCATTTGAGGTGTCATCTTCATTTCAAGAAACTCAGTCTTGATTCGGTTCATATCAAACGGATTACAATACTGTTCACACACTTTCCCATAAAACTGCTCCCATGTGATCATACTCACTTGCTCTTTCAGTATACTGGAAATCAAAGAATCCCACCAAATCATAGCCCTACCTTTCAACAGTCTACTAGCATATGTTACCTTTAACTCGGATTCACACTGACACGCTTCAAATACCCTTTCAACTTCTCGCAACCAATTGAGAGTTACAGTCGGATCAGTATTTCCAGAGAACTCGGAGGGTTTGCAATCACGAAAATTTATATAAGTACACCTTTTGGATGGTTGCAAGTAAGGTTGTTGGAACATTTGCATTTGGTATGGATTCATCATCATGGGATTTTGGTAAGTAAAGGTGTTTTGTGGTGGCATATAATATTGGTTAGGTATTTGATTCTGAAACTGGTTCTGGGGCACATTAGGTATCGTTTGGGATTGCGCTGTTGGGAATCCAGGTGGTGTATCATCATTTCCATAATGCCTCGCCAATTCAAGCTCATTAATTTTATCCTCAGCCTCTTTTAGCTTGCTTTCTAACTGAAGGATGTAACTACTCTGATCATCATCCGACTCAACACCCTCTTCTGGTGCTATGAATGTTCCGGGGTTGGAGGGGCCAGTTGCGTTTCTATCAGCCATACCTGTCCTACAAAACATCTCACACAAAAGATTAGTGGATAACAGTTAGTTCAATCACAACTAACACACGTATATCCTATTTTCCACTTAGCCCCTACTCCCACAGACATGTTTGACTTGCCTCAGGGTTTGGGAACAAAATACGTGCACGTATTTGCTGCCAAACCATGCTCTGATACCAACTTGTAACACCGGCAAAAAATTTTTTTAAACACAGCGGAAGACTTTATTAATAAACACAGTATAGGTCGTGTCATTACATTAATCTGAGTAATTAAGTTTAGATTTACACAACGGTGTTACGTTATTACAAAACATGATTTAAACAAAAGTCCACATCAGAGTAGGGTTGTCAAACATGTCTTCTGCAACAGCACCCATCCCGACTAGCAGTACCTAAACCTGCAAGGGGAGAATGTGTGGGGGATTAGCGCACCGCTAAGTGAATGGAATCTATCTTACAGATATAGCTTAAGTCACACACAAGCTATATACTAACAACAACACATGCTAACTACCAACTAGCATACAATAAGACAATACGAGGATCGGCGGCTTGTACAAGCACACGACTCCTAGCTGATCGAACTTGAGTCTACCGAT
Source organism: Rutidosis leptorrhynchoides (assembly GCF_046630445.1). Classification (NCBI taxonomy): domain Eukaryota; kingdom Viridiplantae; phylum Streptophyta; class Magnoliopsida; order Asterales; family Asteraceae; genus Rutidosis; species Rutidosis leptorrhynchoides. Next base: position 39,580,477 of record NC_092342.1, on the reverse strand, counting down.
AGTCCCTGCTACTCAATTCACAGTATAGTTATCCAGATGCAGGTGATGCATCGTTCGCACTATACTCCACAATTAGTAGTCTATGGACCCAACCTCCCCTAGGCACGGTTGACCTCATACGGACTCTAACCTCTCCCAGGCACGGTCTCGAGTCCCCAGTCTCCCTAGGCCCGACTGGTGCCATTCACACAGTGTACATGATGTTATGCGAGGTGTATATAAAATAGCTTATAAATTTTACAAGAAAATACTATTAAATACGATACAGTTTTACACAAGATATTTATTTATTTATAGAATGGATATACTTAAACCTTGCTACAACACTTATAGGCAGTGTACCTAATCGTACAGTAGTGTAGTTTTTAGTAAGTCCGGTTCGTTCCACAGGGAAAAAAAATCTTTAAACAAAGCTTAATGCTATATTAGTTTTATTTTATAAAAATACAAATATATATATATAAGTAATATTATTATTATAAAAGGGGGGTTTTTACCGTTTAATGACCGGTTTGTCAATTTTAAAACTTTAGTCGCAGTTAAAACCTAATGTAAAATAATAAAAATAAATATAACTTAATTTAAAGCGTAAAGTAAATAACAATAATGAAATTTCGATAAATAAAAGTGCGATGAAATAAAATACAATAACAATAAATAAAAGTGCGATAATTAGAAGTGCAATTAAATATAAAATAAAGGAAATTAAATATGAAATAAAAGAATTATGCTTATTTAAACTTCCGTAATCATGATGTTTGACGTGTTGATTTTAGTTTTATTCCCATGGGTTAATTGTTCTTTGTCCTGGATTATTTAATATGTCCATACGGATTTGTCGATAATAGTCCATCAGTCATAAATATAAAGAGCGAAATCCTTCGTCAAATTATTCTTATTCCCGAAGTCAAATATTCCAACAAATTGGGGATTCGAATTGTAACAAGGTTTTAATACTTTGTTTAATGAATACACCAGGTTATCGACTACGTGTAAACCAAGGTTTTACTACTTTGTTAATAATTACACCAATTACCTTTGAATGTAATTCACCCCTATTTCAACAAGTCTATTAACTATTAATCCAGTTCCGTGTCCGGTAAAATGAATAATTATTGGTATTTATAGATATCCCGCCCACCGTACCCAGTCAAGTGTATGTGGTTATATATAAATACGTCGAATTATAAGTTTGTATATTAAATTAACAAGGTATTGTTTAGTTAATATAAAACCCATTAATAGCCCATAGTCTAATTTCCACAAGTGTCGTTCTTTTATCCAAACCCCAATTATGGTACAAAGTCCAATTGCCCAATTTTAGTAATTAGCCCAACATCATGATTACTTCGGTATTAAATAAGCATAATAATAACTTAGCTACGAGACATTAATGAAAATAATATAAACATAACTTACAATGATTAAAAATAGCGTAGCGTTACACGGACAGAATTTCGACTTACACCCTTACAACATTCGCTAACATACCCTTATTATTAGGATTTAAAATTAAAATTAAAATATAAATTATATATATATATATATATATATATATTTACGTATATATTGAGAGAGAGATAGATTATGGATATTTTTTACGTCGAATTGCGCTGGCTTTTATAGGGATTTTCAAACTTTGGGGCTCCGCGACTCGCGGCCCTTTTCTTCTTCAAACTCCGCAACTCGCGGAGTTCGTAAAACCAGCTCACACCATTTTGTCTTTTAATTTGCCGACGTTTTTTTAAATATAATATAATATATATATATATATATATATATATATATATATATATATATATATATATATATATATATATATATATATATATTAATTTTAAGAATTAATTATATATTATATTATATTTATGTGCATAGTTGACTTGTAATTTTTAGTCCATTGCGTCGAGCGTTGAGAGTTGACTCATGTCCCGGTTCCGGATTTTCAAACGTCCTTGCGTACAATTTAATATCTTGTACTTTGCGTTTTGAATCTTGTACTCTTGTAATTTCGAGACGTTTCTTATCAATAATTGGAACCTCTTTGATTGTATTTTGTACTTTTGAGCTTTTTGGTCGTTTGCGTCTTCAATTCTTCGAATCTGTCTTTTGTCTTCACTTTTTATTATTTAACCGAATATCACTTGTAAATAGGACAATTGCAACTAAAAGTTTGTCTTTCTTGAGGAATAATGCTATGAAATATATGTTCGTTTTTAGTATTATCAAATATTCCCATACTTGAGTGTTGCTTGTCCTCAAGCAATATAGTCTTTGAAATACTAGAATCACTTCTTTATTCTTCACACTGTGTACATTGGCGATTTCTTTATGGCGGTATAAACAATGGTAGTAACGACGTGGTTTACAGTCCCACATGACTATAAAAATTTAGATCCTTTAAGGAAATTGGATCTTTATGAAAATATTTGATCTTTTGAAAATTAAATCTAGCTTTTACCCTAGATAAGTTTTCCGGAATAACCCTTCACCGGTGTTTGCAAATTGTTTTTGTGGGTTTGGTGAGTTTCAGATTTGAAAATTTTAGCTCAAAACTTGCGGTTTTGTGTCACCCAATTGCTAACCTTGTATTGGGAAAGCAACACGTCCAGTATACTTGCTCCATATATTACCTTTCGGTAAACTACCGTCCGGTTGTAAAGGAAAGCGTTGAACAAGCAACTGTTAAGGCAATGTCCCCTGACATGCTTTTGTTCATGGTCTAAAACGTGTCGGATGCTATTACTATCCTTTGTAGGAGAAATAGTAAAGATCATCCTATAATTTTTCTGGTCTGGCACAAGGTCCTGTCTTCGACCATGGTATGCAACCACCATTCTTACGGTTGACACCCGATTTGGTTCAGGTGACCTAATGAATTCCAGTTGAATTCCTCGGATTTTACGTTCAATGGTAATGAACGCATTGAAAATAGGTTTTCAGAAAACAAATCGGTTTTAATTTTGATCAAAATATTTTCTCGTTCAAGCTCGAGTTTAGATATCATTGAATTCCATGAGTTTGAATTCTCAATCTTTAAGGTCAATCTCAAGGATTGAGTAATATCAGTCTTAAAAGCTGATTTTTGATCTTTAAGGAGATTATCCTTTCTGGAGATCTGATTCATTAGTCTTATCCAGCTAATTTGCACGTCGTACTCCCCATTTTACGAGATAAATTGACATAACCCGACCTTAACCATAAGGACGAATACAATAACATATGAATTCATCGCGAGGTATTGACCTCTATATGCGACATTTTTCAAAAACTGCATTCGTTTTTACAATACAAACCATAGCTTTTATTACAAATACAAGGTTTAAACAACTTAATAATGATTATCGTTTAGCGATAATCTTAGACTTACAAACTTTACATGTGATAATAACAATACGACTTCCAACATATTTTACATTACAAATCCTCCGATATGCAGTTTTATTTTTGACACATATATGCATACTCAAGATCTTGCTTAAATTCAACATGTTGCAGCGGAAGCTTTTAGTTATCACCTGAGAATAAACATGCTTAAAACGTCAACATAAAGTTGGTGATATATAGGTTTAATGCCGGCAGCGTTATAAATATGGACCACAAGATTTCATATATAAACGTTTTAATAAAAATATTCTAAGTTGTTGAGCACTTGATAACCATACTTAACATTTAATCAACGTCGCATATTCCCTTTATTATGAAATCTTACTACACCGTACCAAGTGTAGTTACCGAAATGAAGTACTGTGCAACCGTTGAATACTGGTCGTCCAGTCCGGTTGGGGTTGTCAGGCCCGATAGATCTATCAACAGGATTCACGTTTACAATACCTCATGTAAATAATAGTTACCAAGTTACAGGGAAGTATGCCAGTGGTACAACTCAACGTAGAATATATATTTTTAATCACTTGTGTCCATAATGTAAATCATAAAATGCATGTATTCTCATCCCGAAATATTTAGAGTTTAAAAGTGGGACTATATACTCACTTTTGCCTTGAAGGTATTTATCACGACTTGGTCTCCGATAGATATCACGAACCAAACCATATATATAATATATCAACATATTTTCTTTTTAAGTAATCGTTATATATATATACTTTTAATACTTTTAATATTTTCTTAGTCCGTAGTTAGCAGTCCGATGTTAGTGGTCCACAATTAGTTGCTTAAATAAAATAAATAAAGACCCCATCGTATTCATATTGATCAGAATTAATCTCGACCCAGGGTACCATGTTGTCAAGTGACGTGTTGCGTACATAAAGTACCGTGTTGTCAAATGACGTGTTGCGTACAATCATGAGGTCTTATGATTAATCTTCTCGTGTTGTTTACGGGTGGTCCTGAAATATATAAAATCAAATCATAAGTAAATATATATGAAATATCATATTAATTAGAAATATATGATTAATTTAATTTTTCTCCAAATATTTTCGTAGCTAAACTAGCTTCGGATACCCGATCTTGTTTTAGTCGTAGTTTCTTCATTACAACTCCATTTTTGTTGGTTCAACTTGCCACTTCCTTGGATTGAGTTAAATTTTAAGAATATGAACTGAAAATACCTTAGGTTGTATTCAAAATCACAGGTTATAGGTCAAACTTTGGTGAAACTTATGAAAGTGATCATTTTCCATCATAAAAACAACATTTAATGATCATTTTTCTAAAAATACTTACACTTTGAGTTAAACCATGAAATTTTTATGTGTTAACATATTCATAAGAAATATCATTTTTCCAGAATATGAACTTCCAATTCAAAGCTTAAGATGGTTTTTAATTATCCAACCCAAAACAGCCCCCGGTTGCACTCCGACGACGTAGATTCAGTTTTTAAGGTGTTCTTTGTAAAACCAAGTTATATCTTTTTAAGTTAGTATATAATTATGATATATTACAGGTCTTGAAGTGTTTTAAAAGTTAAGTTAGAAGGATCTATTTAGTTTGCAAACAAGTTTGAAATCATTCAAACTATGTTCTTGTTAAAATTTTACAACACAAAATAAGATAGCTATATAAATATGAATCGAATAAGGTTATGAACAAGGTTACTACCTCAAGTTACTTGGACAAAGTTACTGTAAAATATGAGAAAAATCTTAGAACCAAAAGAGTGGTGGAGTTGGATCAAAAGGTTGGAAGTAAACTTGTATTTTTGGAAGGATTGTTGAAGTGTTCTTGAATGGATTTTCTTATGATGATTAAGAGTTGTTTTTGAAGCTAGATCTTCATGGTTATTTGCTGAGATTGTGAAGAACACTTAAGGTTCCTAAGAGTGTGTTTTTGATTAGAGAAAATGTGTAGTAAAATTGAAAATGGAATGGAGTATAAATGGTGGTGAAAAGATGTATAAATTTGTAATATTGTGCAAAAGTCTTGTAATATGCCAAATTAATTAATCATGCATGCTAAGATCCAAAATTGGCTGACTCATGGCTGCTAATAAAGTGATTGTGATGTGTATATACTAATAGTAAATACGTATAGGAGCTGGGTATGATACGAGTACATATACTCTAGGTATACGTGTAGAAATTTTGAGGAAACGGAACGAGAATTCAAATATAGCTATCTTTTGTAAATATACTTATATTGTTTTATGTATATAAGCCCTTTAAAAGTGATTAAATACATATTTATACGATACTTGTATAAGTATTATAGGTTAAAGGTATATATGTCAAATAACGTTACGTATAGTTATCATTTTGAAAACTTAAGTTAGTAGTCTCAAAGTATACTTATAACTTATTGTTATTAGTACACAATGAGATGTTAAACCATTCTTAGATCATGTTAAATATATATAAATACATATATATACACAAACGTATAATTATCATTTGTTATATAGTTCGTGATATCATCGGTCAAATTGGACGGTCAAACGTTGTGTAAAACTCTTTTTAAAAACATAAATCTCAACAATTTAGATTGCTTATCATGTTGGTAAGGTTTAATTTATGTAAATATTAATCTCATAGGTATAAAATGATCGGAAAAATCCGGGTCGTTACATAAATCCTTCTCATGGTTAGGATAAATCTGACCACTTGGCGACCCTGTTTTATGCTGAGGTCCGTGGATTTCCTGCTGATTTTAGAGATGACTTTTCTAGATTTTTCGTCAACCTACAGCTGGTCTGGACGACAACTTCATGACCTAAATCAAGAAGCGCGTTTCTTTTTCGGAAGACTTTACTTCCTTTTAATGATGGAATTAATTCATCGTGTAGATCCATCTTTCTTACAGTAAATCGGGTAAAACTTTTTAGTTTAGTCCAAAGCAAAAGTATTTTGTATCTTTAAAAATATGTGACATATGTTTAAAATAACTTGGTAAATTTTCCCACACTTGGCTTTTATTTTCCTTTTTATTGTCCTCTATTCCATTTTAAATGAATTCTAACATTTTGGTTTATTTCTCAATTTATGTCCTTTCCGAGGTAACAATAATTTCGATGTTAACACCTAGTTTTATCGTTCATAAATATGTATAAACATGATTTTGAGTTCATTTAATTGAAAATTTTAAAAAAATTTACTAGAATTGGGTAGTCAGTATATAAGACTAGGGCTGTTCTTTATTATCAGAGAGCACTAGATTCTAATACAACTACTGCTTTACTAGTATTTCTAATGGTAACCAAGTGTATAAAGTAAAAATTTTAAAAATCCGAAAGAATTTAACCCCTTCCCACACTTAAGATCTTGCAATGCCCTCATTTACAAGAAATCAGAAACAATTTAAATTGTTGAGGGTGATTAGCGTAGAAAAATGATTAAATTTTACCAAAGTTTCTAAACATATTGTTGTTTGAGTTGAATGATAAATGGTGCACATCATTTGTTCATTCTGTCTTGTTGTTATTTCACATATATTTTGCATCTTGTCGTTAAAATTAGTTGCTTTTGCTGAACTTAATGCCAGTCTTTGAAAATGCATTGTTTTACCCTGTTGTGTACATAAGATAAACTGCAAACATATATACATATTTTTGAAGTTTGGTATATTACCCCACATTCAAAAATTATTAAAAATCTAATAATAATAAAAGTTAGAAAATTATAAAAACTATTACAATATCAACATAAGTGCTAAATGTAGTAACATTACAAAAATAAAATAAATAAAACTAAATAAACTAGGATTGTTACTAATACCAGTAGGGGTTCCATGCATAACCATATGTGTTATAAAATGCTTCAGCTGGGTTATAAGTAGGATACGGTGGTTGCATCTCTATAGACCAGGGAGGAAATATGGGCGTTGGAGTAGGAATATAGTTTCTACCTACATGTTGGCAATGAGCTATGATTTGGTTTTGATGAACTTGCCAATCTTCAAATGCTCGATGTCTAGCATTTTCATACTCTTGTGAAGCTATAAACCTTTGCATTTCTGTCATTTCATTTCCCCCTCCCACATTACCTGGCTGTTGATTTCTCTCAACCTGTGGATGTCTTCCATTATATCTTACTGCGGCGTTATTTCGCCTCTTCAAAACTTTAGCACCATGATATACATTTAAACCAATTGTATCGTGGGGTTCTAGTTCTTCGATTAATAATCCTCCTGACTTATATCCACATTGAGATACTCAGCAATTAATGTAATAAATATACCACCTCCTATTATACTGTGCGGTCTCATCCTCCTAACCATAGTTGATAAATAATAACCCACACAATAAGGTATACTTACAGCGCTTTGTGGGTCTCGAATACACATGTGGTAAAACAAATCCTGTTCATTTACCTTTTCTTTATTTTTACCTCGCTGTGTAATCGAGTTCGCTAGAAACCTGTGAATTACTCTTAATTCAGCTCTATCTATATCCAAATAAGAGTAATTTCCCACTTTAAATTGGTGATGGCTAGTCATTTGACTCCGTACACCATGCGTATCAAAATTTTCATCAATCTTCCTACCATTCAATATCAACCCTCGACAATCGGCAGATGCTAGCTCCTCAGGCGTATATATACATAAGGCCTGAGCCATGTATAGTAGAGACATGTGGCGCATCGAACCTCCTAACAAAAATCTAATAAAAGATCGATCGGTTAAACTAGCTACCCGATCATTTATTTCTATACTACACAATAATTCTTCACACCATACTTTATATACAGGTCTACGCATGTTGAATAAACGTACCCAGTCGTTAAAAGTAGAATTACCATACCTCTGTATAAGTAATTCTTTAATTGGCTCGGCCAATTCTGTAGCTTCTAATGGTCCCCATTCTATTACCCTAGGTACTTCAATAGATTTAGAATGAAGAGTGTGCAAGCCCTTTTGGTATTTTGGATAATCTATCCAATGTCTGTCAAATCTCAAGTTCGGGTGCAAATTTTCCACGTGCATATCTGAAAATGTCATAACTGGATGAGGTATATCTTATTTGTAATAGCTATCAACATCCTGTTGTTCCGCATTCTCAGGAGGAGCATTCCGAGCTTGGGATGAAGATTCACCCCTTTCAGTCTGCAAAACACATCAAACACAATTTTTGTGCATCCAAATATGCATTAGTGTCAGCAAAATCATCAATCAAAATAATTACAATGACATGTTCAATTTATATCAAACTTATGCTCATTTTCATATTTTTATCAAATCAACACTTTTTCAAATAAGCATATACGAAAATGTTCGCCAAGTTCATAAGCATTCAACTCAAATAACATGTCAAAATAATCATTATTAGCAATTAAACAAGTTTCAAATGGCATTATCTCTCAAAAATCAAGTTCATGAATTTTAGACTTGAAAAAGTCCACTTTAATTCTCAAAAACCATGTTTAGGCTCAAAGTTTGGATCATTTAACTATCTAAACATGTTACACTACTTAATTTAGCAACAATTCATGACAAAAATCGACCATAACCTGTTTATATCAAAAAGCCCCAAATTGCACAAGAACACAAACCCTAGATTACTCAAAATTTGAAGTTTAAGGCTTCTAATCATGTTAAATAGTATCAATCTAGGTTATACAAGCATAATACATAAGCAATTTAAGCATAATTACACTAAAAAGTATCAAAATCAAATTGGGTATAAAATTGCTCAAGAACACTAATTTTCGGATTAAATGGTGTTTAGGTGTAGAAATTTACCATTTTCCTTGAGTAATTCCTTGATAGCATCCTTCTCAACATGATTTTAGTAAAAAATGTGATGAAAAATGGTGAAAAATTGTGAATTTCGGAGGTTTTTGTGTGTGTTTTTCGGGTGTTTTTTTCGCAGTTTTTGTGGATGGGGAAGGATACTGATCTGTTTCATGCGTTATATTTTTTTTTCTGTATTTTTTTGTCCTCCGCGACTTGCGGCATTTAACCTTTACAAACTCCGCGAGTCGCGGCCCTTTTTTTTTTATATAATCTTTAACTTATAAAACAATTAAGTAATTAATTTTAAAATTTTGTTTCCCTTATTATTTAGGACGAGGTAGTTTCGGATCGATGTCCTAGTCCGTCCCTCGACAAAATTTTAAAATTTGTCTATTTAAAGCGCGATTTTTTAAAAGCAAAGATTTTTGGGTTTTTTAATGTTTTTGGCATACTTTAATTCAATAAGATTAAAAATAATGATAATAAAAGTTCTCGTCCCTCCCTCGGGTAAAGCAATTTCGGTTCAACGACCTTGTCTTCAACTCACGACGAATTTTAAAAATCATATTTTTAACTTAGCGAAATAAAGTAAATTTTTGTTTTTATAATCACACCAAACTTAAATTTAAAATGCATAAAATTAAAAATTCATATTTTAAAAATTAAAAAAATTCACACCAAACTTAAATTAAATTTTGTTTTTATACATACAAACTTATATTAAAAATATTAATTTTTTTCAAATATTTACAATTTTAAATATATATTAATTTTAAAAACATGGTAAAAATAAAATTAAAAATCTTTTTGGCTTTTATCCCACTTTAATCAATCAAATATTATCAAAAATATGCGCACCTCTTTTCTGTAAAGTAATTTCGGTTCCATGACCTAATTTAACTCATGACGAATTTTTGAAATATTTTGAGTTGATTGATTAAAGATATTTATACCTTAAGAATAAACATTAAATTTCGCAGTGATGTAATAAATTTTTTAATGATATCAATAATTTCGGTCGCAAGACCTAATTTCATCGAATACCAATTTAATACTTTATAGCGAACAAATTAGCGTTTATTATCAAAAGGTTAAAAATAAAAATAAAAATAAAAATAAAAACTGTACAGACTTACCTGTGAAATATATTTATTAGTGATATGCTCTAGCCCACTCATAAGATAGTCGGACTAATTGATTTTCCATGGCTACATAGGCGTAACCTCGAGCATTTAATGTTTTTTTCTTCTAAACATATGAACGGTCCATCTCTGCATAAAGTAACAAATTCGGTGTTTGAATAGGTTTGATTATTTGAACATTTACCTTCGTGTGACCATTTTTCGCATTTGTGACATTTTTCAAGGTGTCGTGCTCTTCTTTTCGCTGCGGATTTTGATTTTCCTTTACCAAATTGTAACTTATTATCTTCGCATCTGGATTCTTTTCTTACTCCGTCCAATTTACCTCTGATTAATGATACTATTTCACTCGGAAGTGTGTCATTATTACGTTTAGTGATCAAAGCGTGTAGCATTAGACCATGGTTTAGTTCACAGGAAGTCTTCATTTCGTAAAAACCTAAAAAAAATAAAAATTCATAATGGGGGGGGAAGACTAGTTCTTTAGGGTCTGCTAGGGAAAGACCATTCGGGTTCCATTTTCGAGAACTACACGAAAACAGAAAATCTAACTCTAACAGAAATACATATTATCCTTTAAAAGACTTGATTCTCCCCACACTTAGTTAGCTGTGGTATCGAAATTGTGATTAACTTCGTTGTCAACTTCCATCGGACCATGTATGTAATGTTTAACTCTGTGACCATTAACCTTAAATTCAATCTCATTTGAATTTATTAATTCTATCGTTCCGTATGGGAAAACTCTTTTGACTATGAATGGTCCAGACCATCTTGATTTCAATTTTCCAGGAAATAGCTTGAATCTTGAATTGAAAAGAAGAACTCTGTCTCCTTCTTTGAATTCTTTTGAACTTCTGATTCTTTTATCATGTCATTTCTTCATTCTTTCCTTATAGATTAAGGAATTTTCATATGCTTCATGTCTTAATTCTTCTAATTCGTTTAATTGACTTAACCGTAGATGTCCGGCTTCATGTAAATCAAGATTACATGTCTTAAAAGCCCAAAATGCTTTGTGTTCAATTTCTACTGGAAGATGACATGATTTTCCATAAACGAGTCTAAAAGGTGTGGTTCCAATTGGAGTTTTGTAGGCTGTTCTAAAAGCCCAGAGTGCATCCTCCAATTTTATGGACCATTCCTTCGGATTTGATCCTACGGTTTTCTCTAAAATACGTTTTAAAGCTCGGTTGGTATTTTCAACTTGTCCACTTGTTTGTGGATGATATGCAGTGGAGATTTTATGAGTTACTCCATATCTTTTGAGAACTTTCTCAAGTTGATTATTACAGAAATGAGTACCCCGATCACTTATTAAAGCTTTCGGTGTTCCAAACCTTGCAAAAAGACGTTTTAAAAAGTTGACTACAACTCGTGCATCGTTAGTTGGGAGAGCTTGTGCTTCCGCCAATTTAGATACATAATCAATGGCTACGAGAATGTATAGATTATTATGAGATTTTGGAAATGGACCCATAAAGTCAATACCCCAAATGTCAAATACTTCACATACTTGAATGACATTTTGTGGTATTTCATCACGTTGACTTATTTTTCCGGCCCTTTGACAAGCATCACAGGATTAGCAAAGAAGGTGTGCGTCTTTGTAAATTGTAGGCCAATAGAATCCAGCATCGTAAACTTTTCTTGCTGTGAGTTGAGGCCCATAATGCCCTCCTGTTGGTCCTGTGTGACAATGGTTTAAGATTTTACTAGCTTCATCTCCGAATACACATCGGCGTATTATTCCATCGGGACAACTTTTAAACAAATGTGGATCTTCCCAGAAATAGTGTTTTATATCACTAAAGAATTTCTTTCGTTTTTGGTACGACAATCCTTTTTCAAGGAATCCACATACTAAGTAGTTTGCATAGTCTGCAAACCATGGAATTTCATTATAATCTATCTTCAATAGATATTCATCAGGAAAGTTGTCTTGTATGGCCGATTCATTTAGAACTTCTAATTCGGGATTTTCAAGAAGAGAAAGATGATCAGCGGCGAGATTTTCTGCTCCTCTTTTATCTCGGATTTCAATATCAAACTCTTGTAATAGTAAGATCCAACGGATTAATCGTGGTTTAGCATCTTGTTTCGAAAATAGGTATCTAAGAGCAGAATGGTCGGTATAGACCACCGTTTTTGCTAGAACGAGATATGAACTAAATTTGTCAAAAGCAAAGACAATAGCAAGGAGTTATTTTTCAGTAGTTGTGTAATTCGTTTGTGCTCCTTGTAATGTCTTACTAGCATAATATATAGGTTGAAATCGTTTTTCAATCCTTTGTCCTAAAACGGCTCCTATTGCAAAATCACTTGCATCGCACATTAGTTCGAATGGTAGATTCCAATTTGGTGTTATCATGATCGGCGCATTAGTGAGTTTCTCTTTAATAATATTAAAAGATTTGATACATTCATCTGAAAAGATGAATGGAGTATCCTTTTCTAGGAGTTTATTCATAGGAGTGGCAATTTTAGAAAAATCTTTTATAAAACGTCGGTAAAAACCGGCATGCCCTAGAAAACTCCTAACTCCTCTAACATTGGTGGGATGTGGAAGTTTAGCAATTACATCTACTTTAGCTCTATCCACTTCAATTCCTTCCTTTGAAATTTTATGTCCAAGAACGATGCCTTCTTTAACCATGAAATGGCATTTCTCCCAATTAAGTACTAGATTTGATTGTTCGCATCTAATAAGCATTCGTTCAAGATTAATTAGACATGATTCAAATGTATCACCGAAGACTGAAAAGTCATCCATGAAAACTTCCATGCATTCTTCTATCATGTCGTGAAAAATCGCCATCATGCACCTTTGAAAGGTTGCAGGGGCGTTGCAAAGTCCAAATGGCATGCGTTTGTAAGCAAAAGTACCATAAGGGCACGTGAATGTGATTTTCTCTTGGTCTTCGGGTGCTATTGGAATTTGAAAATATCCGAAAAAACCATCTAGAAAACAATAGTAACTATTTTCGGCTAATCTTTCCAACATTTGATCAATGAAAGGTAAGGGAAAGTGATTTTTTCTGGTGGCGTCATTTAATTTTCTATAATCAATACACACACGCCATCTTGTTACAGTCCTAGTAGGAATAAGCTCATTTTTCTCATTTGTAATGACAGTCATGCCACCCTTCTTAGGCACGCATTGAACTGGGCTTACCCATGGACTATCAGAGATTGGATAAATTAAACCTGCATCAAGTAGTTTAATAATTTCTTTCTTAACTACATCTTGCATATTAGGATTTAGTCTTCGTTGGCGTTGCACATACGTTTTATGACCTTCTTCCATAAGGATTTTATGTGTGCAATACGAAGGACTTATTCCTTTAATATCATTAATCTTCCATGCAATGGCTGGTTTATGAGCTTTCAACACAGAAATGAGTTGTGATTTCTCATTTTCAGTAAGAGAAGACGATATTATTACAGGTAATTCAGATTCACCATGTAAATAAGCGTATTCCAAATGGTTTGGAAGTGGCTTTAACTCTAATGTCGGTGGTTCTTCTATCGATGATTTATATCGATATCTGTCTTCTTCTTTTAGCATTTGAATTTCTTCTGTTATTGGTTCATATCCATTAGCCATTAGTGTAGCTAACATTTCAGCTTCATCAATTGGTTCAGTACCTTCTCCTAAAGAACATTCTCCTGTTCCTTGTAATTCTGGAAATTCTTCTAACAATTCTGCATGTGAATCTATAGTTTAAATATAATAACATGTATCATCTGCAGATTGCGGTTGTTGCATTGCTCTATCAACTGAAAAGGTAACACTCTCATCCTCTATACTTAGGGTCAGTTTCTTACCAAACACGTCTATCATTGCTTTAGCTGTGTTTAAGAATGGTCTTCCTAATATGAGAGGAACTTGAGAATCTTCTTCCATGTCCAGAACAACAAAATATACTGGAAATACTAAAGTACCAACTTTAACTAGCATGTTCTCCATTATCCCTCTAGGATATTTTATTGATCGATCAGCTAGTTGTATGTTTATTCTTGTTGGTTTCAATTCTCCAAGGTCTAGTTTAGCGTATAGTGAATACGGCATTAAATTTATACTAGCACCTAAATCTGCCAATGCTTCTATTGAACTAAGACTTCCCAGAAAACATGGAATTATGAAACTTCCTGGATCAGATAGTTTTTCTGGTATCTTATTCAACAGCACTGCTGAACAATTAGCATTCATAGTAACAGCCGAGAGTTCTTCCATTTTCTTTCTATTTGTGATCAGATCTTTCAGAAATTTAGCATATCTAGGCATTCCTGAAATTACATCAATGAAAGGAAGATTTACATTTATCTGTTTAAACATATCCAAGAATTTGGATTGCTCGGCTTCAAGTTTCTCTTTTTTCATTTTACTCGGGTAAGGAAGTGGTGGTTGGTATGGTTTAACATAAGGTTTAGCCTTAACTATGTTATCTTCATTAACCTTTTCAACTACCGGTTCTTTTTCCTTATCTTATTCAGGTTGTGGTTCTTGTAGAGTAGGAATAGCTTCATCAGAAATTTCAGGTATTTCAGGTGGTTTAAGTGTAATACCACTTCTTGTGGTAATGGCTTTAGTTGTTTCATTCCGGGGGTTAGCATTTGTATCACTAGGTAAACTTCCCGATTTTCTTTCACCTATTAACCTTGCTAGGTTACTTACTTCTTGTTCCAGATTTTGAATAGAAGCTTGTTGATTTCTAAATGCTTGAGCATTTTGTTCATTAGTTTGTTTCTGAGATGTGAAAAACTGCGTTTGAGTTTCAACTAGCTTCGTCATCATATCTTCTAAATTCGGCTTTTTATCATCAGTTTGTGGTGGTTTGTTTTGAAAATTAGGTCTTTGCTGGTTGTAAGTATTATTGGATACTTGTTGATTGCTAGGACCTTGTTGGTTGTTGTATGGAATATTTCGGTTATAGTTCTTGTTTTGATTGTAAATTGGTCTTGGCGGTTGATAATTATTCTGATAATTATTTCCAGGCCTTTGGTTTATGTATGAAATATTCTCTCTTTGTTCCATTGTTAGTTCAATACTGAGACAATCTTTTATCAAATGTGGTCCTCCACACTGCTCACAACTAATTCGTATTGGGTGAATATCCTTAGTCATCTTTTCCATTCGTCTCTCGACAGCATCTATCTTTGCGGAAATGGAATCTAAGTCATGGCTAGAATCGGCTCTAGCTGCTTTAGATGATCTAACGATATCTTTTTCTTGGTGCCACTCATGTGAGTGGGAAGCAGTGTTATCAATAATTTTGTAAGCATCAGTTTCAGTTTTCTTCATAATAGAACCACCAGCTACAATATCGATGTCTTTCCTTGTAGTGATGTCGCATCCTTGGTAGAATATTTGTACTATTTGACAGGTGTCTAAACCATGTTGCGGACATCCTCTTAATAACTTTCCAAATCTAGTCCACGCCTCATATAGAGTTTCATTCGGTTTCTGTGTGAACGTAACAATTTCTCCTTGAAGTCTTACGGCTTTAGATGCAGGAAAGAATTGTTTAAGAAATTTTTCAACTAAAACGTCACATGTGTCAATCGCCCCTTCAGGTAACGATTCCAACCAATCTTTGGCTTCTCCCTTTAAAGTCCAGGGAAATAACATGAGATATATCTGTTCATCCTCTACTTCTCTTATTTTAAATAGTGTGCAGATCCTATTAAAGGTATGAAGATGTTCATTTGAATCTTCCTTCGGCGCACCACTAAATTGGCATTGATTAGTCACCATATGTAGAATTTGTCCTTTGATTTCATAATCTGGCGCATTAATGTCTGGATGAGTAATTGCGTGACCTTGGCCAGTGCGTTTAGCTCTCATTCGGTCTTCCATACTTAAAGGCTCTGTTACTTCCATAATTGAATTTGTTGAATCTGAATCACTAGAGGATTCTGATTTAATGAATCGTTCCTCAACAATCTCTGTTTGAATGATTGGTGGTTCCGGAGGAAAAATTAATGGTTCAGGATCTATGAATTGTCTCTGAATATTCTCCGGATTCTCAATTGTGAGGTCGGGTTCAAAAAATGGATTATCGGAAATTTGAATTGGAATACTTGGTCGACTGGATGACGATTCTAAAGAAAAATCAACGACGGTAATATTAGCTAGATGTCTTGATCGAGTTACAGGTGGTGAACGTACAAAAGGTGGTGAACGTCTTGCTCGGTGCATTCACTGAATATCCTATTAGTTTTTAAAAGGAAAGAAAAATTATATAAGTTATCCAATTAATAGAATTTTCTGATTTTTCCCACGTTTCGAATAGCCAAAAGATGCAGCAGAGGGGCAGGATTCGTTTGCTCTCAATATAATTGAGGACTGTTTGGCTCCAATAACCCGGTCCACGTACAAATCCAACTATTACTATGAACCAGAAAATTTTGATGTCTATCAATTTAACCACTTAAAATAAATTTTTGTAATTTTAAGAAATTTAGATAAGAAGTAGAATAAAAATCTATGTCCTAAAAACTAGAATTGCGAGAAATAAGAAAGAAAAAGAGCTCGTCGAAAAAGGTCGAAAAAGAAAAGGGTTGAAAAATAAAAGGCGTCGAAAAATAAGAAAGAAAAAGAGTGACTTATAAAAGTTTAAAATACTCGACTAACCCAACCTTATTACTATCACTAACTTAAAATTAAAATTTCAAATTGAGATTACTAATTGGAGTGATAATTGATACATAGGTAAAAGCCGTCGAAAAATAAAATAAGAAAGTAGCGCGTTGAAACTTAAAAAGGAACTAAAAACTAAAATTTAAAAGTTGCGTCTAAAAAATATTAAGCTTACAAGTAAAATTATATCCCAAATGACAATAACTTAAAAAGGTATTAAAACTTAAAAAGGCGTCGCAAAATTCTAAAGCACCTAAATCTTAGTCTAAAGAAAAAGCACTTAAGGGATTTTACGGCAAAGCCTAAAAATCTAGAAATAAAAGTAACTATGGCAAAAACTATATTTAAAACTAAATACGAGCGAAAAATACAAATATTACGCTAAAACAAATAAAAAGGGACAAAATATAAAAATATACTAAAAGTTGCAAAAAGTTCAATTTTTATAAAAATATTATTTTTATATTATTTATTTTTATAAAACTATTAATTTAATAAAACTAATCAAAACTAAATAAAACAAAATAAACTAATTAAAACTAAATATTATAATAATAATACCCTAATTAGGGTTTAAGATTAATAATAATAATAATTATCCCGTAATTAATGCTGTTAGGGTTTCTGTGTCACCCATGTCAGACGGCTCCGCGAGTCGCGGTGCTTCGTGGCTACAAAAGCAGCAAGTCGCGGGGTTTGAAATTTCAGTTGACAGGCTGGTTTCGTTCGACAGGTTTAATTTTATTTATATATATATTTTTTTTATTTTCTGTTTTTAATTTAATTAATATATTAAATAAAAGTTATATTTTAAAAACTAAATTAGAAATAAAATATTTTAAAAATCTTAAAATAGATTTATATATATATATATATATATATATATATATATATATATATATATATATATATATATATATATTTTCGGTTTTGATTTTATATTTTAAATAAACACAAAATATTTAAATAAAACTTATATTTTTATAAAATAAAAATAAAGAAACTTTACAAAACTTAAATATTTAACAAACTCATAAAAATATTTATATTTTTATTTTTTCTTTTTATGTTTTCGAATATTTAAAACGTATTTTTACAAAAGCGTATTTTTATAAAAGTAAACTAAAAATAAAAATCTTTTTTTTTCTTCTTATATATTAGCGTTGCGCTTCAGGCTTTTAAGCCAGATTTTAAGTTCCCCGGCAGCGGCGCCAAAAATACTTGATGTTATGCGAGGTGTATATAAAATAGCTTATAAATTTTACAAGAAAATACTATTAAATACGATACAATTTAACACAAGATATTTATTTATTTATAGAATGGATATACTTAAACCTTGCTACAACACTTATAGGCAGTGTACCTAATCGTACAGTAGTGTAGTTTTTAGTAAGTCCGGTTCGTTCCACAGGGAAAAAAAATCTTTAAACAAAGCTTAACGCTATATTAGTTTTATTTTAAAAAAATACAAATATATATAAGTAATATTATTATTATAAAAGGGGGGTTTTTTACCGTTTAATGACCGGTTTGTCGATTTTAAAACTTTAGTCGCAGTTAAAACCTAATGTAAAATAATAAAAATAAATATAACTTAATTTAAAGCGTAAAGTAAATAACAATAATGAAATTCCGATAAATAAAAGTGCGATGAAATAAAATACAATAACAATAAATAAAAGTGCGATAATTAGAAGTGCAATTAAATATAAAATAAAGGAAATTCAATATGAAATAAAAGAATTATGCTTATTTAAACTTCCGTAATCATGATGTTTGACGTGTTGATTTTAGTTTTATTCTCATGGGTTAATTATTCTTTGTCCTGGATTATTTAATATGTCCATACGGATTTGTCCATAATAGTCCATCAGTCATAAATATAAAGAGCGAAAGCCTTCATCAAATTATTCTTATTTCCGAAGTCAAATATTCCAACTAATTGGGGATTCGAATTGTAACAAGGTTTTAATACTTTGTTTAATGAATACACCAGGTTATCGACTGCGTGTAAACCAGGGTTTTACTACTTTGTTAACAATTACACCAATTACCCTTGAATGTAATTCACCCCTGTTTCAACAAGTCTATTAACTATTAATCCAGTTCCGTGTCCGGTAAAATGAATAATTATTGGTATTTATAGATATCCCGCCCACCGTACCCAGTCAAGCATATGTGGTTATATATAAATACGTCGAATTATAAGTTTGTATATTAAATTAACAAGGTATTGTTTAGTTAATATAAAACCCATTAATAGCCCATAGTCTAATTTCCACAAGTGTCGTTCTTTTATCCAAACCCCAATTATGGTACAAAGCCCAATTACCCAATTTTAGTAACTAGCCCAACATCATGATTACTTCGGTATTAAATAAGCATAATAATAACTTAGCTACGAGACATTAATGAAAATAATATAAACATAACTTACAATGATTAAAAATAGCGTAGCGTTACACGGACAGAATTTTGACTTACACCCTTACAACATTCGCTAACATACCCTTATTATTAGGATTTAAAATTAAAATTAAAATTAAAATATAAATTATATATATATATATATATATATATATATATATATATATATATATATATATATATATATATATATTTACGTATATATTGAGAGAGAGATAGATTATGGATATTTTTTACGTCGAATTGCGCTGGCTTTTATAGGGATTTTCAAACTTTGGGGCTCCGCGACTCGCGGCCCTTTTCTTCTTCAAACTCCGCAACTCACGGAGTTCGTAAAACCAGCTCACACCATTTTGTCTTTTAATTTGCCGACGTTTTTTAAATATAATATAATATATATATTAATTTTAAGAATTAATTATATATTATATTATATTTATGTTCATAGTTGACTTGTAATTTTTAGTCCGTTGCGTCGAGCGTTGAGAGTTGACTCATGTCCCGGTTCCGGATTTTCGAACGTCCTTGCGTACAATTTAATATCTTGTACTTTGCATTTTGAATCTTGTACTCTTGTAATTTCGAGACGTTTCTTATCAATAATTGGAACCTCTTTGATTGTATTTTGTACTTTTGAGCTTTTTGGTCGTTTGCGTCTTCAATTCGTCGAATCTGTCTTTTGTCTTCACTTTTTATTATTTAACCGAATATCACTTGTAAATAGGACAATTGCAACTAAAAGTTTGTCTTTCTTTACGGCGGTATAAACAATGGTAGTAACGATGTGGTTTACAGTCCCACATGACTATAAAAATTTAGATCCTTTAAGGAAATTGGATCTTTATGAAAATATTTGATCTTTTGAAAATTAAATCTAGCTTTTACCCTAGATAAGTTTTCCGAAATAACCCTTCACCGGTGTTTGCAAATTGTTTTTGTGGGTTTGGTGGGTTTCAGATTTGAAAATTTTAGCTCAAAACTTGCGGTAATGAACGCATTGAAAATAGGTTTTCAGAAAACAAATCGGTTTTAATTTTGATCAAAATATTTTCTCGTTCAAGCTCGAGTTTAGATATCATTGAATTCCATGAGTTTGAATTCTCAATCTTTAAGGTCAATCTCAAGGATTGAGTAATATCAGTCTTAAAAGCTGATTTTTGATCTTTAAGGAGATTATCCTTTCTGGGGAACTGTAGTAACTCGGGTGCTGTAGCAAATAGTGGCATTGTAGCAACTCGGGCACTGTAGTAAATAGTGACCCTGTAGCAACTCGGTACTGTAGCAAATAGTGACACCGTAGCAACTCGGGCACTGTAGCAAATATTGTAGCAAAATACTGTAGCAACTGGGTTTCGAACAAGTTAGCTGATTTCGAACATTTTTCGCCCAAAACTCGATTTTTGAGTGATTTTGATCAAATTTTAAGCACATAGAAGCTACTAAACATATATACAACCTATTTCTAACATCTATTGAGCATCACAAACACATATAATCAAGAATCAAGCATCAAAATGCATAAAACCCATATGAACCCAAAACCCATTTTGAGCAAGAATTAATACATGAATCTATGATATGCATACCTTATATTGATCACGAAATCACAAGGAATATATCTCTAGCTTCAATTAATCCAAAGGCTCACAAAATCAAATTAGGGTTTATGTGTGTGTTTGTGTATGCGTTCGTGTGTGTGTTTGATGAAATGAGAAATGGATAGAACTATCCAGATACATACACTTAAATGAGTTACAAACTCATACCCCATATCACACAGGTATTTACCAGTTATCTTATCTGATAACCTTTCGTATCTCCTTAGGCGGTCCTAACGGAGTCCAAATTAAATAAACCAACCTGTTCTGGGACCCTTGTCACAAACTGGTCACAACACAATTATAATAAAACACTAATAAAATAATTAAAATAAAAGCACTTAAGACTAAGCACAAACCCTAAGGGCAAAATAGACAACTTACAACTAGCCCGAGTTTCAGTCTGTTACATCACACCTTTTCAAAGCGCGGCCTTTAACATTACTCGGCCACCCACGTTGAATTCAAAGTCCTTACGTTTAAGGTATGCATAACTCTTTTGGCGATCACGGGCCGTCTTGAGTCTCGCTTGAATTTGGACAATCTTCTCAGTTGTTTCATGGACTATCTCGGGTCCGGTGATTTGCGTTTCGCCTACTTCGGCCCAACAAATATGGGATCAGCACTTGTGGCCATACAACGCTTCAAAAGGTGTGGCATTAATACTCGAATGATAACTGTTGTTGTAAGAGAATTCGGCTAGCGGAAAATGCCTTTCCCAAGCCTTTCCAAAATCAATAACACAAGCACGCAACATGTCCTCCAAAGTCTGAATTGTGCGTTCGCTTTGTCCGTCGGTCTGTGGGTGATACGCAGTACTCATGTCGAGACGGGTTCCCAAGGCTTCTTGCAAAGAACGCCAAAATCTGGAAGCAAAACGGGGATCGCGATCTGAGATGATCGATAAGGGCACACCATGACGAGATACAACCTCTTTTATGTATAGTTGAGCGAGTCTTTCCATCGTATCCATTTCCTTCATGGCTAAAAAGTGTGCAGATTTGGTAAGACGGTCAACGATAACCCAGATGGTATCGTATCTGCCCACCGTCTTTGGTAACTTCGTAATGAAATTCATTGTTATCCTTTCCTACTTCCATTGCGGGATTTCCGGTTGTTAAAGTAATCCAGAGGGCCTCTGATGCTCGGCCTTAAATTTCGAGCAAGTTAAACACTTACCAACATAAGTTGTAACATCCTTCTTAAGATTAGGCCACCAATACTGTTCCTTAAGATAGTGGTACATTTTACCGGCTCCTGGATGAATTGAATATCTCGACTTGTAGGCTTCATCTAATATAAGGTTTCGTAGATCTCCATAACGGGGTACCCAAATTCTTTCGGCATAGCATCGGAGTCCAGTCTCCTTAACTTCGAATCGAGAGACGAGAATGTTCAAGTATTCATGAAATATATTCTCCTCCTTGAGAGCCTCATCTTAGGCTGCTCGGATCTGGCTATTGAGGTTCGAATGAATGGTGATGTTCAATGCCCGAACACAAAGAGGTGCATCCTCTCCTTTCGGCTCAAAGCGTCAGCTACAACATTGGCCTTTCCAGGGTGATAACAAAGTTCACAATCATAGTCGTTCAGCGTCTCGATCCATCGACGCTGTCTCATATTCAGTTGCTTCTGACCAAAGATGTGTTAGAAGCTTTTATGATCGGTGAAAATAGTGCTCTTTGTTCCATAAAGGTAGTGTCTCCACAGTTTTAATGCAAAGACAACGGCTCCAAGCTCGAGATAGTGCGTTGTGTAATTTTGCTAGTGAATCTTCAGTTGTCGGGAGGCGTAAGCGATAACCTTCGTTCGTTGCATCAGTACACAACCAAAACCACTTTTCGAAGCATCGCAATAAACGACGAAATCGTCACTGCCTTCAGGAAGTGATAAGATGGGTGCGGTGGTTAACTTCTTTTTCAAGGTTTGAAATGCTGATTCCTGTTCTGGTTCCCAAATGAACTTCTTCCCTTTGTGAGTCAGCGCGGTCAAAGGATGCGCAATCAGAGAGAAACCTTCAATAAATCTTCGGTAGTAACCGGCGAGGCCTAAAAATTGGCGGATGTGAGTCGGAGTAGTGGGGTTTCCCACTTGCTGATAGCTTCGATCTTTGCGGGATCAACTTTGATACCCTGGTCGCTCACAACATGACCCAGAAATTGGAGTTCCTTCAACCAAAACTCACACTTGGAGAATTTTGCATAAAGTTGCTCTTGTCTCAAGAGTTCCAACACTAGACGAAGTTGTTGCTCATGTTCTTCTTCGCTTTTGGAGTAGATGAGGATATCATCAATGAAGACGATAACGAACTTATCCAGGTATGGCTTGCAGACACGATTCATGAGTTCTATAAATACAGCAGGTGCGTTGGTTAAACCGAATGGCATCACGAGAAACTCATAATGACCATAACGAGTCCTGAATGCAGTCTTCATCACATCGCTCTCTTTCACCCTCAACTGGTGATAGCCGGATCGCAAATCGATCTTAGAGTAAACGCTCGATCCTTGTAGTTGATCAAAAAGATCGTCAATTCGGGGAAGCGGATACCGATTCTTAATCGTCAATTTGTTGAGTTCGCGGTAGTCGATACACATGCGGAATGATCCGTCCTTCTTCTTCAAAAATAAAACAAGTGCGCCCCAAGGCGAGAAACTTGGTTGGATAAATCCACGGTCTAGCAGTTCTTGTAATTGGCTCTGCAACTCTTGCATCTCGGAAGGTGCGAGTCGATAAGGTGCGCGAGCTACAGGTGCAGCTCCTGGCACTAAATCGATCTGAAACTCTACTGCTCTCGGTGGCGGTAATCCAGACAATTCCTCTGGAAAGACATCGGAAAATTCGTTCACAATTCGTACGTCATCCACGCTCTTCACCTCTGTTTCTAACGTTTTCACATGTGCCAAAACAGCAAGACATCCTTTCTTCATGATCTTTTGTGCCTTCATGCAACTAATGAGATTCAGTTTCGAGCTACATCTCTCTCCGTAAATAATCAGTGACTCACCATTTCCGAGCGGTATACGAAGAGCTTTATCTCCACAGATAATGTCAGCCCTTACCTTGGTCAACCAGTCCATACCGACAATAACATCAAAGCTTCCCAACTGAATGGGTATCAAGTCAATCTCGAAATCCACACCAGCTATGTTGATAATAGCTCCTCGGCTAACTTGGTAAACTTTCTCAAGTTTTCCATTGGCTACCTCTACAAGCATACTCTCCTTTAAAGGAACTAACGACCAATTTATATTAGAGCAAAAGTGTCTACATACATAACTTCTATCGGCACCAGTATCAAATAGGACAGAAGTTAATAGATTATTGATAGTGAATATAAATGTGACCAAGTCGGGGTTCTCACGAGCATCCCTTGCATTTACATTGAAAGCTCGTCCACGCGGTGGTCCGCCGTCCTTTCGTTTGTTAGGACACTCATTTCTGAAGTGGCCCGTCTGTCCGCATTCACAGCACTTTCTCGGTCCAGTAGGGTTCAGCTTCCCAGTCATGGTGGTGATCTTGCAGTCCTTGCCAATATGCCCGGTCCTTTTGCACTTTTCACAGACAACATTACAGTACCCGGTATGGTGCTTGTAGCACCTCTTGCACTGTGGCAGACTACACTTGTAGTTGGAGTTCGAGTTGGTGTTCGGATTGGGGTTCCTCCCATCGTTGTGCCTCTTTGCGGGGGTTTGATCATAGGCTCTCCCCTTGTTGTTGTCCCATTTACGCTTATCACTACTACCCGCTTCGGACTTTGCCTTTTCTGGTTCATCACTGATAATTTGGTTCATTAAGGTGTGCGCCATGCGCATTGCTTTCGGGATGTTTGGTGGCTTAGATGAGGTGACATTCCCCTTAATGGACTTGGGAAGTCCCCACAAGTACCTTTCCATGCGCTTAAACTCCAGGGTAAGCATGGTAGGACACATCAGGGCTAATTCCAGATACCTACGGTTGTAACCATCGAGATCGTTTCCCACAACCTTCAACTGCCCAAGCTCAATCTCCATTTTTTGGATCTATGTCCTAGGGCAATACTCTTCAATCATCCCCTTTGAATTCCTCCCATGAGGTAGCATACGCCTCATCAATACCCTTTGCTTGAGCTAGTGTGTTCCACCAGGTTAGTGCGCCGTCTGACAGCGCACACGAGGCATACTTGGTTTTGTTCGTCTCTGAGCAGTTACTAACACGGAACACGGATTTTAATTTCTCAAACCACCTAGTTAGCCCAACTGGCCCCTCAGTACCGCTAAAGTTGTGGGGTTTGCAGCTTTGGAATTCCTTGTAAGTACACTCATTACGAATGGGCTGGTTAACTGGTGGGGCTTGGGTGTTCATTTCTGCTAAAGCTGCGGCTACTCGTTTAGTGATCATTTCTTCGATTTGTGCTGCTGTGGGTGTTGATCTTCCGTTGGCCATTGATGTTCTAAACAAAAATTTTGACTCAAGTCAAAATCCAGCATTCAATATATAATAATACAGTATATGGTAACCAACATGGAATCAACACATCACATGTTAATTAAGTAACGCAAATAGATTCAGATACCACAAAATCATCACACTGTAACGTAAATGGAACATCGTACAAAAATTAAGCAACGCAAAGTCCATTCATTAATAATAAGTTGCATACATCCGCATAGGTTCGTACAATATATAAGTAATACATGAAACTACAAATGAGATTACATAATGAAATCTAATACAAATGTCCTATGGTGATGGTGGGTGTAGGATGTCCATTACATGGGACATCTGTTCCTCGAGCTCAGTGACCCGAGCACGGAGGATCTCCACTTCCCTCGTCAGTTCCTCGACAGAGGGAGATGGTGGGACAGGCGGTGCTGATGGTGCAGGTGGTGCTGGTGGTGCGGGTGGTGCAGACGGTCCGGCACCAGAAGTAGATGCTGCGTATCGAGGATCCTTACATATGAATGGATCAGCAGGATACGGCACAAGCCGCTTACGGGCGGTAACTCTAGTCCTCAGTCCATGTGCGTTAACGGACGATCTCCCTCCGTTAACCCCAGGAATAACAGTATCGTCGAAATGATACCGCTTTTTTGGCGGGGTAGAGGGTGGCTGCACGGGTGCTTCCTCGGGATCCTCGTAGGAATCCTCGTCACTGGAGTCATTGGAGGATGAGTCGTCGGATGATGAGTCATCGGAATCATCTGGGGGTGGCTGCACCGGTGGCTCTGCTCGGCCAGCTATCATCAATCAGTATATGAAAGGAGGGATCGGCACGAGACGTCCATCAGGAAGGCGTCGGCACCAATGGTTATGCTCATTACGGAACGGACCTTCCCCAAGTTCCGCGGGAATCACAACACCACCGGAATGGTGATGTGGCTCCGAGGGTCCTGGGGCAAGTGGAGCTGGAATCTCCTGTAGGTCCTCAGCTCCGTCAGAGGTGACCACTGGGTCGGGTGCATGGCTACTGGCTCCAGAGAATGAAGTGCCAGAGTCACTGGAAGGTGTCGACGACGGGATCTGAGAATCGGCAACAATGGCAGGTGAGGTGGCGGATGAGTCTAAGTCGCTCTCCAAAATGATAACGGGCGGGATATCCGACATCTGAGCAAGGAAAAATAACTTTTTCCATGTCAGTAAGTCATAAAGCAAGCACGTATTAGGTAAAGTAACTACGACAGTCTAGATCATGTATAGTAGTAAATAGCATGGCAATAATAACGAATCGTACTGAAGTAGCATGCAATCGAAAGCAAATAGTAGCATGCAGTAGTGAAAGCATGTAGCAGTATACGGCATATACCAGTAAAAGTAAGCAGCAGCATGCAGTAAGTTCCGCAGAAACAAGTAAACTAGCAAGTTGTAGATTAGTCCTATTAGTGAATCCTACTCGGGTCGGTCCAGACTCACTAATGCAACCTAATTCCCTACAACCAATGCTCTGATACCAAATGTGATGCCCCGTACAAAACCATCGTGTACAAATCATCAACAACAGGATCATTACAAGGTCAAATACTATATGCTGTTTCAAAAAGAGTTTGCATTCATGATAAAAGGTGACGTTTTAACCAACGTCAAATGTTTAACATCTGAAGGTATGCTTCTACGAATAGCAAGCAAGAATAATAGTACGTGACCCATAGGTCATTACAAATACATTGTTTCAAAAATAACATTGTTTGAATGCAAATTAAACGTTTCATGCGGTGACATCTCTAATAAGCGCAGCGGGTGTCTACAAAGCATGACAACTACAGCGGAAGCAAGCAAACCTTAAGCACCTGAGAAAAAAAATGCTTAAAAATGTCAACACAAAGGTTGGTGAGCTATAGTTTAAGTATAACAGTAATGTAAGGTAGGCCACGAGATTTCAGTGCTTCAACAGCGTTTCAAAACAGTATGAAAAGTATATGTATAACCGTGGGCACTTGGTAACTAACTTAACGTAAATAACACCCCCTAAAAGTACATTGGCGAGTGCGTAAGTTTACGAAGTATTAAACACCCGTTAAATGCTAGCGCTACTAGCCCGGGTGGGGATTTCAAACCCTATGGATCCATATCTAAGATTCGCGTTCACCGGTTCAAAGACCAATGACTAAACGTTACCGAGCTAAGGGGAAAGTTTATGCCGTTGTATAACCCACACATATATAAAGTTTAAGTACTCGTTCCTAGTATGTAAAATGTAAAATGCGCATGTATTCTCAGTTGCCAAAATAGTTAAAGTAAAAAGGGATGCTATAACTCACAGTGGAAAATAGTAAAAGTCGATACGCGGGAATAGTAAGCAGGTGGTTGGTCCGAAAGGTCCTCAACCTAAGTCAAAAGTTACTAAGTCAGTAAATCATTCCCAAAGGTTTAAAAGTATGTAAATTAGGTCTTAAGTACCATCATCATTCATCATTAAACAAAAAGTGTAAAGTAAGTTTTATTCAAGAATAGAGTTTGAAATAAAGGCTTACTTCGTTCTGTTGCCACGACCTTTATACAAACTAAAATGGGGTGAGACCAGTGGTTATGGCTCCATATATGAGTCCCCTAGAGGCTGACCAATTTTCAGAACCAAACTCGTCTTCGTTTGACCGTGGTGACGGTTTAAGTGCGAGTAGGTCAGAATTTTCAGCACAACGTTAATAGGGTGTAGTGACTTTCGGGAGGCCATAGATCCTAAACCGTAACTCGGATTAAGACAAGGTCTAAAGGGAAAATCATCTACTCGAACCGAAATAACTGAAAATAAACTTTCCAGTAGCCCAGGTAGTCTGATCAGTTCCAGAAATAGTAAGTAAAGGTGTTCCGGTGGGTTCTTGGTGCTTGATGCTCATCACGGTTCTCATCCTTGATGCGTATAGCTTCAAGTGTACAACTCGTTGATGGGTTTGCATATTCTTAACCAAGGTTTGACCATCATAATACTAGTGTAAGTCTAAGATATGTAGCACAACTCACTTAAGAGTTGTATGTAGTTTGATGAACCAAAGTTACATCAAGATCTTAGATCCGACACATACATGAGTTCTACTAGTAATATTAAGCAAACTAAATAATCAAGATCTTAAGTTGTAGAACTTAGCTCTTAGCTAGATCTTAAAGATCCTAGACTAGAAAGTCTAGATCTAGTGTTCTTAAGTTAGATCCTAAGTTACAAAACTTGGATCTACACTTTAATGAAACCATAAGTTATGAAACTTAGATTTTCAACTTGAAAAATATATGTAAGCTTGTAAGCTCTTATTTACAACAAAATTAGAAGACCATAAGTTATATAAATTTAGATCCAACATAAGTATATGAAGTTATAACTAGAAAGTTATACTTCCATGTTCTTGAACTTATAAAGTTAACTTTTAGTTTCAAGAATTATGAGATCAAGATTAACTAGTAATACTTGACCAAATTAACATCACAACTTTAAAGTACATAAAATGAAGAGATAAATTAAATCTACAAGTAATAAGTTCATGGTTGTTCATACTTAGAAAGATTCAAGCCAAGGCTTTGATCTTTTAAGAAAGTAAACCTTAAGTTTACAAACATGAACACAAGTATGATTTTAAAACTCATGAACTTTCTTTTTAACAAGTTTTATGGAATAATCAAACTATAAACTTGATCTTCCTTGGTTCTTGTTTGTTCTTGTATAAACAAGATAATATGAAGAACAAACTAGAAAGTTTGATTCTTACAACTAGTAAGTAAACAACAACAAAGAACAAGTAAGTAAACAAGTAATATGATGATGAATGGTGGCGGCTTGGATGGAAGAAAAAGAGAGAAACAAAGCTTGATACTTACAATATTTGAGAGAAAGTTGAGAGAAAATGTAAGTATGTGTGTGTGAAGAAATGAGGACGTAATACTTGTAAATAAGTAATCAAAATTTGAAAATGGAACCCTCTCCCCTCTCCACAAAAGCCGACGGCCAAAGGGCCAAATGGGGCAAGTCAAGACTCAACTTTCTAAGATGGGGAGATGGTGTTAGCTTAGAGTGGTAATAAAGTTAAATGGTGTTGGAAAATGGTGTAAGTATACTTGTAACTAGATTCCTCATGACTAATTGATACTTGTTCTTAGTCTTAATAATTCATTAGCTTAATGATGGGCTAACTAGTCCATTAAGTGTGTAGGATGGGCTTCCAAGTCCATGTTCCAATAATAAAAGCCCAAGTCCAAGTAAGTATGCAATTAAATAAATAAGGCCCAAGTAATTAACTAGTTACATTAGTTAATTAAAAATGATCAATATTAATTAATCACGAATGTAAATAATATTCGAAAATATTATTCGTGTAAAGTACGTGCGTCACAAAGACAAATCGGGCCATGAAAAGTTAAATACGGTAACAAGTAACACGTATAAGAACACGTTTAATAAAACGCAAACATTAATAATAAATTATTAATAATTAAACGTTGAAAAATCCAGGGTCGTTACAACAGGCGACCCATTTAGATCAAGAGTGCCACTTATATCAACATGCGTATTCAATCGTTGATGATCAACATCGGTGTCATTTGGCTTAGAGATCGAATCATCACTATCAGAGGAGTCTGTCGGATCAACTACCCCAATCGTTCGACTACGAAAAACCTTAGGTTCAACAACAAGATTAGGTTTCTTCTTCTTTTTAGTATTACCAGCCGAGCTTTTCCCCATAACTAATTACCCACGATCGCAAGCCAGGAGAATGAAAATAACGATGAAAGAACGTACTGAAAACAATAGAAATTGGACGGAAAACTTACGAAGATGATAACTCACATGAGGCGCCGAAGGTCGCCCAAAAAGCTCGGAGCATATTAGTCTAGGGTTATGATTTTTTTTAGTTGAATTTGGTGTTGTAAATTTGGATGGCCTACAAAATCGTTATAAAATAAAGGAAAACAAAATCATAAACTTGGTGGCGCCCACTTCGTTGGGCCAAAAAATTTAGGCGGAAAAAACAAAGTTTCTTAAAAAAAAAAAGACAAAATAGTTGACGTCATGCCGACGTCAGCATGACGTCATGCCGACGTCAGCATGACGTCAGCGAATTACTGTAGACACCGACAAAATGGGGTTAGCTCTTATACTTTATTGTAATTTATTCATTTAACCCTTAAAACTTCCGATATTTTTAAAAAGAACGTAAGCCAAAAGGCTGGTTAGGTAACAAAGTTACTCGGAATCTCATGATTGAGTCATTATTTTGTGTTATTATTTTACCCTTCAAGTTGGATGGTATTACAATTTTAGCCTAATTCAACAATTATAATAGTTTCTTAGTTAACATTATGTACATTGTTTTAAATTTTTTTGAATACAGGTCGAGTTGCGTGGTTTACATATTTCCTATGATTTTTTTAATTGAATTTGGTGTTGTAAATTTGGATGGCCTACAAAATTGTTATCAAATATAGGAAAACAAAATCATAAAGTTGGTGGCGCCCACTTCGTTGGGCCAAAAAATTTAGGCGGAAAAAACAAAGTTTCTTAAAAAAAAAAAAAAAAAAAAACACAAAATAGTTGACGTCATGCGACGTCAGCATGACGTCATGCCGACGTCAGCGAATTACTACACCGACAAAATGGGGTTGGCTCTTATACTTTATTGTAATTTATTCATTTAACCCTTAAAACTTCTGATATTTTTAAAAAGAGGGTAAGCCAAAAGACTGGTTAGGTAACAAAGTTATTGGGAATCTCATGGTTGAGTCATTATTTTGTGTTATTATTTTACCCTTCAAGTTGGATGGTATTACATATTTAGCCTAATTCAACAGTTGTAATAGTTTCTTAGTTAACATTATGTACATTGTTTTAAATTTTTTTGAATACATGTCGAGTTGCGTGGTTTGCATATTTCCTATGATTTTTTTAGTTGAATTTGGTGTTGTAAATTTGGATGGCCTACAAAATTGTTATCAAATATAGGAAAACAAAATCATAAAGTTGGTGGCGCCCACTTCGTTGGGCAAAAAAATTTGGGCGGAAAAAACAAAGTTTCTTAAAAAAAAAAAAAAAGACAAAATAGTTGACGTCATGCCGGCGTCAGCAAGACGTCAGCGAATTACTGTAGACACCGACAAAATGGGGTTGGCTCTTATACTTTATTGTAATTTATTCATTTAACCCTTAAAACTTCCGATATTTTTAAAAAGAGGGTAAGCCAAAAGGTTGGTTAGGTAACAAAGTTATTGGGAATCTCATGATTGAGTCATTATTTTGTGTTATTATTTTACTCTTCAAGTTGGATGATATTACATATTTAGCCTAATTCAACAGTTGTAATAGTTTCTTAGTTAACATTATGTACATTGTTTTAAATTTTTTTGAATACATGTCGAGTTGCGTGGTTTACATATTTCCAATGATTTTTTTAGTTGAATTTAGTGTTGTAAATTTGGATGGCCTACAAAATTGTTATCAAATATAGGAAAACAAAATCATAAACTTGGTGGTGCGCACTTCGTTGGGCCAAAAAATTTAGGCGGAAAAAACAAAGTTTCTTAAAAAAAAAAAAAAAAAAAAAAAAAAAAAAAAAAAAAACTTACGCCATGCCGACGTCAGCATAATTACTGTAGACACCGACAAAATGGGGTTGGCTCTTATACTTTATTGTAATTTATTCATTTAACCCTTAAAACTTTCGATATTTTTAAAAAGAGGGTAAGCCAAATGGCTGGTTAGGTAGCAAAGTTATTGAGAATCACATGATTGAGTCATTATTTTGTGTTATTACTTTACCCTTCAAGTTGAATGGTATTATAATTTTTATCCTAATTCAACAGTTGTAATAGTAAATTCTCTAATTGAATATATATATATATATATATATATATATATATATATATATATATAATGTACGGTTAATTAATACTAGCCTTAATAGCCCGTGCGTTGCACGGTTGATTTAAAAGTATTATCAATAACTTACAATATATTTAGTAACGTATGTTTCATAAACATCGTTAGTGATAAAAAAAAATATCAATGTTATTCATGTAAATGTTTTCCTATGGACAATTAAAGGTACATTGACAATTAAACGTTAAATAAATAGCAGGTACATTGAAAATTATTCATGTAAACGTTGTCACTAACGTTACTTCCGAAATCAATAGCAGAATATGTCATTTCAAAGAAGAGCAATAATTCTTCACCTACATAGAATTACATGAAATTAAATATTAGGAAATATTAGTGGTAGTTGTTTCAAAGTTCATAGCATAATTAGTTTAGTGAAATAAATAATAAATTAGCATGATTGATCGAACCAGTTTCTATATGTGTTGTAGAACCTCTTACCTCCTTGTAGTCTACATTCTTAGTAGTCTTTGATATTTCATTATCCTTGTTTAAAATGAGGACCTTTAGTCCTTTTTCGATGTAACTCTTGATAGTTCCATAAAGCTCACCGTGACTATAAACTGCTTTGGAAGGAATAAACCAACATGCGTGAGGCTGGCCTTGCCTTTTATTTATTGTCATTGCGAAGCAAACAGATATTGGGTACTGTCGTCTCTGAAATCTGAATGAAATTCTCGTATCGGATGGAACAATTAACATTCGTGGAATAGTAGTAATTATAACCTGCTCATTATATACCTGGTTGTAAGCAATAGTAACTCGCACCTTCATCTGTAGCCATATTTACTTTGTTATTATAGAAACTTTATGAAGTCATCATAGTTAGTTCGATTAAACCGTACGCTTGATAACATTTCAACAATATAAGTAGAGTAATTTAGTAGCCCATATGTACAATTTTTTTTTTACGGAGAATGCAAATCTCTATGGGCAGTAACCTTGTTTGCTAATTTTTACTAATTTTTATTTAATTGACCCATTTGAGTTAAATGGTCAAGCCTACAATGACTAATTCACAAGTAAATGGGTCACAAAACAAATGCACAAAAATTTGTTGTCATAACAATTAGTCAATATATAGAGCAAATTAGGAACTTTAATGATTGAAGCATATTGTAGTTGTTAAGCATCTCAGAACCTTTATACCAAATTTTCATACTTGTCAATTGTTTTCACTTGACCAACTTAAGATAAATACATAAGCCTATATTTATTAATTCACAAGTAAATGGGTCATAGACCACATTTACATAAAATATGATTCGTGGTCTAAAGATTTGATCATATCTAAAGATTTGATTCAGAGTACGTATAGTACAATAACAAAAATAATCATGTCTAACTTAATTTGTTTATAATATTCTCAGTTTAAGTTGTTTTGACTAACCTAATTTCAAGATTCACATTTATAATATTAACCTTCAAATGTCCTAAATATAATAATGTATTTTTTGAGTGGCACCAAGTTGCAAAATTTATATTTAAACTCACATTTTAACTTAAAAAAATAATAATCCATAAGTTAAAATTTAGCCCATTCTAAACGCTTTTGAGCCCATGATCTCAAGTTCAACACATACATTAGCTACAACCGAAACCAAAATTAAAGTATAAACTCACCTCATGATAACCAAGTGGTAAGCTGCAAACTGGCTGAAACACAGTAAGACATCCCTCAACCGGTGCCAATGGCAAGTGTTCAGACCACATTCACAAAATGCACATACCAATATATACTACTACTAATTAATGGTATTCATATATATTAAAGTAACTTCATAGATGGATTACATGAGGAATATTTATAAGATACTTACCCACAAAATTAGATCTCAAATAACAAATCAAAAATGAAAGTGAAAAACATAAGAAAATAAAATAGTAAATATAAATAAAATGGAATTTAAGTTACGCTGAGAAAAAGTACCTTTGACAATTTTGACAATCTGCAATACATCTTGTAGTCCAAAATATTTGACTACGAAAACATCTTCCATTGCAGCAAATTTAGCAGCAGACTCATCCACATCCAAGATCACTATCAACTAAGCAATAGAAAGTCATGCAAGTAATTTATTAACATTTTTTATCAATCAATATACAACTCTCAATATATTAACAACATAACTAATTCCTTCTAATAATTAGGTTTTATGACTGAGATGGTAAATTTAACCCAACAATTGAGATGGCAACGTTTTAAATGTATCTTTGCAGCTCTTGGCTTGGCTCTGACCCACTGAAATATGGCGTTTTCAAGTTTACAAAGATAAAAAAATGATATAGAACTTCTTTTGAGTTCTTAAAAATCAAATATCTTTCACTTGAAATGGACAAAAAAGAGCTTCATTAGTTAGACATGCGATTCATCGTCATGTGCAAATATGAAATCTATTGCTATGTAACATAAATAAATGCTTACGGTGGGAGATTTATGTTCATCTTCATTAGTTAAAGAAATCGTGG
The DNA here is from genome assembly GCF_046630445.1 of Rutidosis leptorrhynchoides. Taxonomy (NCBI): domain Eukaryota; kingdom Viridiplantae; phylum Streptophyta; class Magnoliopsida; order Asterales; family Asteraceae; genus Rutidosis; species Rutidosis leptorrhynchoides. The sequence continues at coordinate 39,545,722 of NC_092342.1, read as the reverse complement.
CACGCCCAGAAAAGGACCACTAAATTTTCAACCGAACATTGACAATATGTTCATGGATAAAATCAGTAGCAATATGAAAAGTATTACAATAGTTGTTTGAGGTCAAGTGCGATCGACCCGAAAACAAAAAGCTAAATTCAGCCATGACCTATATTTCATGATGACCTAACTTAACAAACCATGCTCATAATGCTGCTAGTCCAGATCAACACATGGAGTGATATGATAGATAAATTCTGTTTATAAAATTCCAAAATGATACCAAGTTTATCAAGCCCATTCATGATCAACACATATTTATATTTATATAACCATACACACACAAAGACATATCATAGATAAAACATAATGATACAAAGGATATCACTTTATTACCACCATGGTCTGTGAGAAACCAAACCAGAAGGCCACCATGAGTTTTACTTCTAAAAGATGTATCGTCAGTGAAATTGTTGCAAGCTCTATTAGCCTTTCTATAAACAAAATAATTAATCAATGTCCCACCTTATTAAGGAATATATCATAATTAGCAATTAGGGTTTCGTATGAAAGTTTAAAAATTTGAAGTGATGTCACCTCCAAAGTTATACTACACTAACAGAATTCATACACAACGATAAACCAAACACAAATATCCAAATTTAACTTGTCCATTCTCGCAATTTAACCTTTCAGATCGAAATTTAACTCATAATTATTACCTAATATGAGTAATAAAATCATAATGCTCAAACTTTAACTTAGTCAAACCGGTCAAACAACACAAATAAGATGATGAAGCGTAAAGGTTGAAATTTCAATAAATTCCAGTAATATTTAATAATCGTGAAATTAAGTTTAAACCTTATGGTCATAGTTCAACGCAAGTCAAAAATTGTCTAAAAATTAAAATATCACAGATCAATCGTAAGAAATTAAAGTAATGCAAACAAAATCAAAGGAGAAATAAAATAGCTTAATTTATGAGTAGTAATACATGATAATTTGACCGATTCAAAGGAGAAACTTTGATGAAAACCAAAATCCTTAATTAATCTACCAATCAACTCATCATATAACAAATCGAAATCAAACTACAAAGATACCTCACGGCCGATGTTTTAAGATGATGAACATGGCGGCGATTTTGGACTGGCGATGTCGTCGTCTTCCTCGTCATGCCCGTCACCGGAGATGTTTCTGGCGGTTTCGAGAATCTGTCGTTAATATATATTATTTATATGGTTTTGTAGAGAATAAGGTTACGGATTAAATGGTGGTAGTTACGTCAACTAATACCGCTGAATGAAGGCATAATCGACGGTGAAAAGGATTTGGTGGTTTTCATTTTGGAAGAGAGAGAGAGAGGGGGAACGGTTTGGGGAGTAGAATATGAAGGAGACGGGTTATTAATTTTTAATTCACCAATTAATTTTGGAGTGCAATTGCACAGATGTCAAGTTCTCAACAAAAGTTTTAGAACAGGCTGTAGGCTATAGGATAGGTAGCCACGTGGCAAATGTATACAATTTATTATAGGTTATAGATTATAGATTTGTTTGAAGTTTTTAATTGTAATTACTACGAGTAATTTTTTGTACATGTTGTAATAAGAAAATCCATATTTTTTCCCGTAAATATTCACCAATCACCAAAGCCTCCATCTTTTTCGTTAACGGTGTCGTTTCTGCCGCCAACACTATGAATCTTATTAACCGTGACGGTCTGATTCACATATCTGGTAATTAGTAATTGGTAATCAGATTATGCAATTTCTTTCCGAATAAAATTAATTACGATTATTATTGACCTAGGCTAGGGTTAACTATTCTCTTGAAGATTTGAATTTCAGTTTAATGGATTTTGATTCTCAATTTTGAGTTTTATAATCAAATGCTCGGATTAGAAGAATGTCGCCAACATTTGCCGTAACGCCCAAAAGCTCTGCTTATTTCTTCGCTCTTACGCAAGAGATCGATAAAAAGCTTCATAAGGTTTGTGAATACACATCAATCAATTTCTATTTTATTTGATCGTATGTTTCATTTCCGTTGATCTGTTGATATGAATTTTTGAATTTGTCAATTGCACCTTTTATTTTATTATATTGTATGAATTTTTTCAGGCAATAGCTTCACCGAATCAGAGACGCGATTTATTACAAGCATTGTTTGCTGATATAGCTTTGGAAGTTGATGATCGAGCCAGAGGTACTGAAATTATAATTATAATTTATAACTGTAATAATCTATAATTTATCAATATTAAAAAATACATGCAAGAGGTAATTGTGGATAAACATATTGATGATATTTAGGTTGGTGACATGATATTGTTGTAGTTATTGTTAAGCTTAATTTGATTACGTTTGAATTGTGTAGATACTTCATTTAATTACTTATACTAGTCATTGCTAATTATTCAAAAGAGGGGATTGCTGTTTGTCAACCTACTTTCATGTTCGAAACTTTAGGAAATAAGCATATGTCATATCATTTGCTAACATAATATTGCTTTTGGTAACCTAACACCTAGAAAATGGTAGGTAATGGTTTTGCATCATAGAAGTTAAATTTTATAAAGTTCGTTTATGACAACCAATACCATAGTTTATGACAGTTTATAAATTTGCATAAATATCCGATCTTGTTGATACTACCATATCTAATACCATCGTTTATGACAGTTTATGAATTTCCATTTATACGTTTGGTTTTCGTTATGACATATATATTTAGTGGTTGGGGCCCTCAGTTCTTTGCAAGAGGTCTCAGGTTCGAATCCTATCTAGAACGAATATTTAGTAGTGGCTAGGGATGGGTTGGAAACAGCCAGGGAGTAATCTTGTTGGGCTGTGTACATCAGAGTATGGGTTGGATTACTCGCCCTTCCGGGTAGCCCGAACATGGAAAACCTCCTACATAAATAGAAAAATATATATTTGGTACTATAATAATATTATAGAACACATACCCTTTTCTTTCGTGCTCCTTTTTCATGTTTTCTTGATTGTTCAAATTTGAAACCATTCATTATTAAGGTGTTATATAAACATATGAAAAGAGAAGAAAACTTGGAGGTGCAATAGTGCAACATCTAAACTGTCATTTATGGACATTATTCTGTTACATTGTTTGCCAAGCCTTTATTTTGTTCTTAAATGTCTCTAATGTCCATGCAATGGATTTGGAACAGATATAATTCTTGGCAGAGAAGATAATGCCGCTTCTGATTCATGTATAGAAGTTAAGGTTCCAATATGCTTTTATGATGTCCTTGCTAATCATTTTTCTTTGGAACCTGAAAACGGGAAACCAATTCTTGCTTTGATTGTTCAACTTTGGAGCCAGCCATTTGCCTCTCATATTTTTGCCCTTCTCTTCCATAAATGGGTACGTAATATATGCACATTGCTAGGCCGCTACTTTGTTATACAATTTATTATGTAGAATTAATGATGCTTTGATAACATTATTCAACTTTATTAAGTCAGGAGACTAATCAAATACTTGTATAATCACCAATAATTCATGCAAAAAGTATAAATGTAGTAATTGTTATTTAGATGTCCATTTAGGAAATTTCTTTGAATCATTCCGGTGTTCAATTCTTACCGCACTAAATCATATTGGCACATCCTTTGTTGAGTTAGCATGTACTCCATACATGTTTTCTTGAGACACTGTCATTATCGATATACTATCAAAAATCTGGGAATTTTCAGTTGTCCTCAACCATTGATTGTTTGTTCCAAATTTTCACAATGTATCTGAATTAAAGTAGAAGAAATATTTTACTTTGGATACGTCTAAAGTAACTTATTTATGCTCATCTTGCAGTTATTTGAAGTCGAACTTGATAGCGTAGATGTCCTCCTTCGTTACTCATCAGCTCTTGTGCAAGGTGCTACAAACGTCTTTTGGTAAGTTGTTTGCATGATAGTTTCTCATTACGTTTACTTGATGGCTTGATGTTGCTTATTGATTACCTACAAATATAAAAAGTTGGGATAATAAGATAATACTTATTTAATTCTGTCAACTTTGTATTATTTTTTGTAGGATTGATGTCCAGACAAATACGAAACACTTCCAGAGTCTTTTCTCGGTGTGAGGGCTTCTAGTTTATACGATTTCTGTAACATGTCTTATGAGACCTATTCAGTGACACTATCTTATATTTGGTTTCAGTATCTTCTTTTGGATGTTGCATTGGAACCCGAAAGGTTGAAGAAAATCCCTTTGCAGGTAAGAATATTTCCGTTTAATACTATAAAGAGGTGAAGTAAAAGTCTCTCAAATTAGGTTAAAAAGGGGTAGTTAAGTAAGATATCATATAATTAAAAGAAGAACCTTTTAATTAAAACATTACAAGACTAATAATTTCGACTTCAAATTGCAATATCACTTAATCAATTCCAAAACACAAATCCAAGCATGCCCTTAGTATGTACAGAGTCGATTATGATTTAAAGTATGAGTATCTTACAGTAAAGAATGCATTGTATTTTGACAAAAATAATCCTATCCTCATGATTTGCAGGCACAGCGAGATCTATTTAATCTACTTTCAAGATTCATATTCCTTTATAATCTAGGTGCTTTTTAGTGTCTACAAATTCACTTCATTATCAACTGAAATTGTGCATTAACATGTATGTGACCTCAATGTTTGTTACAGTTGACAAAATCGAAAGCTTTTTAAAGAATTTTCCAGTGTTTCCAAATGCTTTCTTAGTAGGGGGTCCCGCAGACATGTTTGTTATTGAACTATCTGATCAGGTACCACCATGTAATTACCTTTTCATGAATATATGATGTTTAACCGAAGTTTTAACGTGCTATATATGAAATTGTTTATTGGGCAGCTTCAAAAATTGAAAGTGGAACCCGTTTTGTTACATTATCTCTCCCACATTAAAGTTCTTCAGGGTCTTGAGTTGAGAATGACTACAAGCACCAGACTTAAGACATGTTTGTACAGCTTCACGTCTCCTGGTGGTCCGATGTATCCAACACGAGCTGTTCGCCATGCAGCCTGGGATGCTCTCGATTTTCTTTTCCCGGTGAGTAAAATAACTTGGTCAAACTCGGTCAAAACTGGTCAAACTGGGCCAAAACTTGGAATATCCTGAAAAATAGCCAAAACTCGGGATTACTTTGAAGGTAAAATATCGTTCAAAAGCACGAATTTTTCTCCGATCTACTGGGGCTTATACAAAATATAAAAGAATGGGTCAAATGGGTATCGGATCCTAAAGTTCAATAAATAGAGACAGGTCTAATGGGTCTTGTGAATGGGTCAAATGGGTCGCGCATAACAAGTTTCATCCGTCAATCATTTATGAAAGCATTAATGGATATATCAATATCAATTATTATTATATTAAAATTTTATTATATATATATATATATAATAAATAATAAATAATAACTAAAACAATATAATGAATGTAAAGAATCAAATATAAAAGTATATGACCCGTTTGGACATATTTGACCCATTTAACCAATTACCCGTTTCGACTTGTTACCCAAACTTGACCCAACCTGACCCTTTTTGACCCGTTTAAAATTTTTACCCATTTCAACCCAAAACCGTTTCGAGTGGTTACCCAAATCGACCCATCCTGACCTGTTTGCCAGGTATAATTACAGTGATGCTAATAGGCAAATGATGCAAGCTTTACTGTTGTAACAAATCTCAAATCTCAACTTATACCCCGACTTATATGCAATTTAAAACGTTTAATTGACAGTTTGAATGTTATGGAATTTCAATGTGTTTTTATGTCAACTTTCAACATTTTAATTACATAGTTATTTGTACTTTTGATTCAGGTGGGACGGTATCCTCGACATATCATTAGTCTGTTTTTTCGGTTAATGTATCCATGGTACTGGCCATCTTCATGTTGGAACTTTGTCTTGTCATGCATTCAAGCAATATTTTATTCCATCTTGAAGCTCATCTTTCCCCGCCGTATGTTAAGGGACCCACATCAGTCTTAGTCATGGCGAGCCAATATACAGACAACATGTAAAGATGATATCAGATTACTCTTTGTGGCTCGAAGCAGCCAGCTAACTTGTGTTTATATATTCACTGGAATCACTCACTGATCACGCACGCCTTTTTGGCTGAACATTAAGTTTTATATTATATGCTAGGTAGCCTTCTTAAAAGATGAGGGTTTATGTACATTTTTTATGCAGTACTCAATTTTAAATTTAATCTGGTAGCTTTTGAGTTACTAGCGTTTACTCTACAGTGCAGTTGTATATCGTATTATTATGGTAGAATAATGTGTTCAGTTGTCAGTAGAGTTGTAATAGTACAAGTAAATTAAGAAATACATCACTATCTTCAAGCTTGGTACCAAACTGCCCATAAAATGTTTTGTATAAAGAATAAGTTGTTAATATTTTCATTTGATTAGTTCTAAGGCTTTTATATTACGTCATTTTTAATCGTGCTAAGAGTGGTGCCAACAGTTGAGCTAGTGATGAGCTCGCTCTCCTGTACATGAATGGCACCACCTTTTTCCTGAACGTGTGTTGCTTACTTCGTGATACTGCTCGTGATGCCATGTCGTGAGATTGAGGTTGTGGTTTTTTGGTGTTTTACTGTTTTAGGCATATTTTGGGTGATTTTTGGACTGAGTTTTGTGGCTTGTTGTGGTTTTTTTATCTTTTTGGTTTTCAATTTTGTCTAGGTTGATATAGGGACTTCAATGGTGTTTGATCGATGCTTTTAGGTAGTGGTAGGAGTTAGGGGTGTTTCAATTGTTAAGTGGTAGGAGTTGGGGGTGTTTCAATTGTTGTGTTCATGTTTAGGTTTTTTAATAAGTTTACATCGCTCGGTCGGTACGACTACTCTGTGGTGGCTTTCCTTTACTTGCTTGTTTCATCTCTGGTTCTGTGCATCTCAATGTTTTTCCTTCGACACATGGCCTTAGTTTCTTGATTCATTTGCTTGGTGGGTTTGTCTCCTTCTTCAGCGACTACGTACATCCACAAACATGTTTTGTCCTTGGTCATACCTCTTGAGTGGCGAAGTGAGAAGTCTTTGTTGCAGGTTCCTATCCGTCGGGTTTAAGTGATGTGGGTTTGACTTGTCCCACTCTCTTCGAGTCCAGGTGTTCGCCCCAAATTCTGTGTAGGTGTTTCGTGGATCGATATTGAAGTGTTTCGGGCTTTTACAGTTAGTTATTTGAGATATATGAGATGTCTTTCGGTCTTATCACATTGTCACATTTTCGCCATCAAATACAAGTCGTTGACTTATTTTTGATGAACCTTTTGGTTGGTTTAGCGAGAATATATACTATTGATGTTTTAAGGGTTAGAGTTTTTTATAAAGGAAATTAAATGAAAGGAAAGGGAATGAAGGGGAGGGATTTCAAAATCCATTCAATTTGGAAGGAAAAGATGAAGAGTGAAATACTCATTTATTCCCTTCTCTTTCTTTCCTGTCAAAGTTAGGGAATGCATTTGTGTTTTTGATTTACTTCTAAATCAATTACTTTCTTTTCAAATAACAGCTCTGAAACAGAGCCTAATAGTTACAACGGTTTGATTGATGTTTGTGTTTGTGTTTGTGTTCGTATGTGTGCAAGTAATAGAGTCTAGTTCACTAGTAATTCAAATATCGTACTCGGTATAATATTATCAGTTTGGTAACTCACGATTATTTGATTTATTTATTAATTTTAATTTATGTTATTTGAAATGAAACCATAAAAAAAAAAAAAAAAAAAAAATGTATAGTAACATTAACAAATAGTTCAAGCACACTTCTCTATCAGTCATCTCTTGTTCAACTCCCTCAATCGCAGCTGCATATTCACCCAAAATGAAAAACATCCACCGCCACCGTCACTTCCGGCCACTTCACCACCGTAATCCACCCGCCCCATCTCCTTCATACCACCACCAGCATTTCAACAACGACGAAACTCTAATTTCTACTCTCACCAACATTCTCCACAATCACAAAACCTGGAATTCATCACTCAACAACACATTCATTTCAAACAACTTAAAACCTCATCACATCGAACAGGTACTTATCAATACTATAAATGATCCAAAATTAGCTTTACGTTTCTTCAATTTCTTAGGTCTTCATAAAAACTTCAATCACTCAACGACGTCGTTTTGTATATTAATTCACTCACTAGTTCAGTTCAATTACCTATGGCCTGCATCTTCCTTAATTCAAACATTGTTGCTACGAACGTCTAATCCGCGTGTTTTGTTTGATTTTTATTATAATACTTATGTGAATGTGAATTTGAATTTTGATAAGAGCTTAGGGTTTGATTTGTTAATTAATGCTTATCTGCAAAGCAAAAAAGTATTAGATTCGTTTGTGATTGTTAACTTGATGAAGGAGAGGAATTTAATGCCTGAAATTAGGACTGTGAGTGATGTGTTTAATGGATTGATTAGGATTCGACGGTTCGATTTAGTGTTGAGGTTTTTCGATGAGATGATGGAAATTGGTGTTAGAGGGAATGCTTATGTGCATACTGCTGTGATCAGATGTTTGTGTGAGGTGAAGAATTTTGATAAAGCTAAAGAAATGATACAGCAATTAGAATGTGATGAGAACGAAGTTAACATCGTTATGTATAATGTGTTGATTCATGGACTTTGTAAAGGCCAAAAGATGGAAGAAGCCATGGCGATTAAGGAATCGTTAGGTTCGAAGGGTTTGAAAGCTGATGTAGTGACTTATAGTAGTTTAGTTATGGGATTTTGTCGGTTACAACAATTTGTAAAAGGTAGAATTTTAGTTAATGAAATGGTGGAGATGGAATTTGTACCGAATGAGGCGGTTGTTTCGAGTTTAGTTGATGGGTTGAGAAGAAGTGGGGATGTAATTAGTGCTTATAATTTGATTCAAGATTTAGGGCGTATTGGAGCGGGGCCAAGTTTATTTGTGTATAACGCGTTGATTAATTCTTTATGTAGAGAGGGAAATGTGGTTGAAGCGGATATACTTTTTAGAAACACGGGTTCTTATGGTTTAACCACTAATGATATTACTTACTCGATTATAATTGATTCGTTGTGCAAAAGAGGGAAACTTGATTATGCGCGTGTTTTACTTGATGAAATGAATAATGCGGGAATACGAGCGTCTGTTTATCCGTATAATTCAATGATAAGTGGATATTGTAAGTTAGGGAAGCTTAGGATAGCAGAGTCTATATTTGAGGAAATGGTTTGTGTAGGTTTAAGTCCTACTGTCATAACATATACTATCTTAATAGACGGGTATTGCAAACACGAAAACGTGCATAAGGCGTTGAGGCTTTATCATGAGATGACGGGAAAAATGATATTTCCAAACACGTATACGTTTACTGCTTTGATCTCGGGACTTTGTCTTGCAAATATGATGGCTGAAGCTAATGATTTGTTTCATGAAATGATGGAAAAAGGTGTCATGCCTAATGAGATAACCTATAATGTGATGATCGACGGTTTATGTCGTGAAGGTAACACAGATAAAGCGTTTGAATTGCTTAATGACATGGTGGAAAAGGGTCTTAAACCAGATACATATACCTTCAGATCTTTAATAAGTGGTCTTTGTTTGATTAATAAAGTTTCTGAAGCTAAAGAATTTGTAAATAACCTCAACGAGCAAAATCACAAGCTGAATGAGATGTGTTATAGCGCTTTATTGCAAGGTTATTATGAAAATGGACGTCTCGATGATGCATATAATGCCTGCAACGATATGATGAAGAATGGGATTAATATAGACCTCGTTTGTTATTCTGTGCTTATAAATGGAACCGCTAAACAAGGTGATGTTGTTAAATTAGTATACTTTTTGAAAGAAATGCATGATCGAGGATTAAAGCCTGATAATGTTTTATATACAATCTTGATTGATGCTTTTGGCAAAGCAGGAGATCTTGATAAATCAATGGGGTATTGGGATATAATGATCGGTGAAGGGTGTAACCCGAACGTTGTTACATACACTGTAATTATCGACTGTTTATGTAAATTAGGATTTTTCGATAAAGCTGAGATATTGTGCAAGGAGATGCTTGTTAATGGCGTAATTCCAAATCATGTTACGTATGGTTGCTTTCTTGATTGCCTTACGAACGAAGGGCATATGCAAAAAGCATTAGTCCTTCACAATGTAATGCTTAAAGGGTCTTTAGCGAACACCGTAACATACAATATATTAATCCGGGGTTTTTGTAAAATGGGTAAATTTCAAGAAGCTACTGATGCGTTGTTCGAGATGTACGATAATGGCATCTTACCTGATTTAATAAGTTATTCGACCATTATTAGTGAATATTGTAAAGTTGGTGATCTCCATGAAGCAATAAAGTTATGGGACTTGATGATCGATAGGGGTTTAAAACCTGATCTAGTGGCTTACAATTCTATAATACAAGGTTGTCGTGTTACTGGAGAATTGATCAAGGCAGATGAATTTCGTGATGACATGATAAAAAGAGGATTGAAGCCAAGTCAAAGTCAAACTTTATAGCTGTTGTGATTCAGTTTGGTGCTACGTTAGTTAACTGATCAAGTTTAAGAATATGTGTCAGAAGAAGTAGAACGTTATGCGATTCAGTTTGGGCTGCTCCAATATCACCATCAAGATACCCTTGGTGAGTTTGTCTGATTATTGCAGTTAACAACACTTTTTGAAATTTGAATTTATGTATATATTCTCCTCATTTTGGTGTCTACCTTTGGTGACTAAATTGTTTTCTTATTTTTTTTTTTTTTTTTAAATCATTATCTTCATATGACAGGAGTTGAGGAACGGGCTAATTCCTGAAGTGTTTTCTATTGACTCCTTGAGATCCTATATTCCTATTGTCCATTAAAAAGGTAAAGGCGCTTGTGACTGTATCTCAATCGGTAGATCAAGTTATTCGATTTTATGCTAATCTAAGTTTTATTTTATTTGGTCTTTAAACCATTGTCGTCATCTCAGCATGGACAGTTATCATAATTCCCGGGAATGTTTTGTGGTTCAAAGTCATTTTTTAGAAGAAAAAAGCATGGAAACACTGTTGATCTTTTGACCGAAGGTAAGATCCTAGAAACTCGTATTTTCAAGACTTTATATTCTGCTTATTGAGGTTGATAGTATGACATGGTTTATACAAATTACTCATTGTCTAGCTTTGTAAATTAGCAGTTGAATGAGTACTTAGAACTTACCTTCATCACATAAGTTTTTTAGTAGAGGTGGAAAATGTGGGCTAGGTAGTTTGTCATATTTGGTTCGGATCATAATAAATAAAGCTGAGTTGACTCGTCAATACTTCTTGTCTTTTGTTTACATTTTTTTAAATAATTATCATATTACTAGTTTAATAAAATATCTGTCTTACTATGATACATAATGAATAGGAATTTAGAAGCATCTAATACACTTTGGATGTATTTCGACCCCCTTGACAAGTTTTCTTTATAGATATATATTATTATACTTGCCTGACCCATTACCAATAATATACAACCCGAAATCCCGAATATATTTGTGTGGAGTGTTGTAAATCTCATTATTTCTCCCTGAGATCTCGTTTTTGGAAGGCATCCAAGATGAGATGACCATCTCGCAAGATTTCTCGGTCAATGGGGTCAAACTTTGTCAATGCCACGATTTTTCGGATTTTCAAGTAAAATCTCGTAATTTTCGCTCATTTATCAGATTTCTGGTAGAATCTCGTAAAAATGTATATAAATATACATATATTTATATTTATATTCAAAAAACTAAAAGGTAAACGTCCGATATCTTCCCGAGATGCCGAGATCTCCCAAAAAATGTCCCAAAAAATGTCCAAACGAGATCTCCTATCAACTTGAGTTGAGTTCTCAAACCTTGTTTGTGTGTGTGTGTGTGTGTGTGTGTGGGTGTGGGTGGGTGGGTGGTTTGGAATCGTTTTCTCTAGTTTATAAGGTAATGCTCCTTTGGTTATTACACATAAAAGAAATAGTTTGAGCCTAGTTTAGAATTTAGAATTTAGTTAAAAAGAAAGTAACTAATAATGTGCATTGGAGGATCCTTATGTGTTAACTCGTAATTTTGTGTGTGCCGATCAAAACCAAACAATCAGAATTGTGGTTTTCGGATTCATATGCAACTGGAACTTCAGTTTTTGATAAAGTTTCTAGTGTGTGATTGAGCGCATTTGTTTAGTTTATAACTCTGGTTCTATAATGATTTGTTATATATGCTACATCAGGTGCCATGTGAATGCTCATCTCGAACTACACCAACGCTTTCATCTCATCTACACTGCATGCATATGTGTTTGATTTTGGCCTCAAGTGGGCTTCATTAACAGCATGCTCTCTGCAGTTTGCGACAGATGAGTAATTTTGCCTTCAATTTGGGGAATTGGAGCAGAGGCTAATCAACTAATCTATATTTCCTTGATGCAACTTTATTGGTTGAATTCTTCCCACCTAAAAACGGTAGCTGCCTTGTTGCATCCGACTCAGGAAGACCCAATTTAGAGAAGTTGGTTACATCTTTTAAACCAATAGTATTTTTATTTGATCGTTCAATCTAATGTCTAAAGAGTCACTTAGCTATATCCCCGTCAACCGCAAATGTATGCCATTCGTTAATTCTTATATATGTTTTTTGACTTAAGAACCTGCTTTATTCAGTTGAACTCGTTTTGGGTACTCAGCTGTTTAAAATGGATATTTTCTTTATATATATTTTATCGAGTTATCGAGATCTAATGGTGATGTTGCCCGAGGATCCTTCCTCTTGGTACTTTGTTAATAAACAAACATGGCTGAAAAGAATGTGAGCTCTCATAAGTCTAAACTGTCGAACTTTAGTACGAATCCAGACGCTATTTTGAGACTATTGAAATTAGAGAATATAACAGCCAATAACAAGAACTTCCAATTACTCAGTTTGCATCGATTCGGTATGAACATATGGTATTATGGTACATCTTATGACACAGATAAGTTCTGCTAATTTGAGTGTATGTGATTGGATTAGGCTGCAGAGGAAATGTATATATGCTAATCTATGCTGAAAATAATTGAAAGGAGAAGTTCATAAGCATTAAGCAATGAAACAATATAATCAACGGCAAGAAAATTTAAAATGCTAAAAATTACACACTTTGCAACTTGTTACTTATAAACTACTTAAGGCTACAACAAAAGGTTTCGTGGTGTAGTTGGTTATCACGTCAGTCTAACACACTGAAGGTCTCCGGTTCGAACCCGGGCGAAGCCATTTTTATAAAAACGTTTATAGAGTAGTTTCTATATGTTGAATAATTATTTACTTATTACCTTACTAATATAACTAAAACGTTTATAGAGTAGTTTCTATATGTTGAATAATTATTTACTTATTACTATTCGCTTTTTCAATTTTCACAAACTTAACCCCTTTACTTTTATTAAAATAAAAATCGAACCCCCACTTTATACTATTCGTTTTTTCAATTTTCACAAACTTAACCCTTTACTTTTATTAAAATACAAATCGAACCCCACAAACTTAGCCCTTTTACTTTTATTAAAACACAAATCGAACCCCACAAACTTAACCCCTTTACTTTTATTAAAATACAAATCGAACCCCCACTTTATACATATATTCTAAATTATTGTTAATCTCATCACTAACACCAAAAATACTAAATAATAACACTCACCACGCTTTACCGACTTGTACACTGCGCTCAAACAGTAGGACTCACATAGGCCACTACTGTGCTAATTTTTTTTTTTCCTCCAACGATAAAAGACGCAACTTTCGTAAAAGGAACAACCCTTCAATGCTACCAAAAGATGTCCAAAAACATTCTTTTTTACAAAATAGATCAACTAACTTTTTAAAAAAAAATAAAACCCGAATGCTAAAAGAAGCAACTTTCACAAAAGGAACAACCCTTCAATATTAGATGTCGAAAAAAATTCTTTTTTAAAAAATAGATCAAGACTTTTTTTTTTTAACTCGCATTCAAAACGGAGCCCCCGGCGCAAAGCGACGGCTCCACAACTAGTTTGTACCAAAATACATCTAGCTAAATGCAAGCTTCTAAGTTGAATACTTCACTAACAAAGTTACCTTGTAGCTTTTAAAAACTGACACACTCATATATATTGTCTATGTTATAATTTAGTAGTTTATAACTACTTGTAATACCTATTTTGAAGAAATATGAAACAAGAAAGAAGATAGTAGATTCTTATTCAAGAATGGTGTCACTACTGATTACAATCGATAACATACTTATAGTACAATAATTCACTGTGCAGTTAGGTGGAACAGTAATATCCGTGATTCACCAAATATATTGATTCACCAAATTTTACTTTATCAAAAGTGTCGGCCACTACACCATGACACTTGACTTATAACACTCCCCCTTGGACGACAATTTTATTTCACTAGAGATCAACTACAAGTTATTGCCTCGTTAAAAACCTTGCTAAAGAAAAACCCAGTGGGATAAAAACTTTAGCCAAGGGAAAAAGAGTGCAGCATAGAGTTGACTCCCCCTCAAGTAGACATCGCTGAGTCGTCACATCTTTTGATCTTGCCTCATGCCAATATTGTGAACATGTGTTCTGAAAACAGTAGTTGACAGTGTTTTGGTATAAAGATCTGCATAGTTGTTGATTGAACGTATCTCATTTTAATCTGGTTGTCTTTTATAAGATCTTGAGTATATAAGAAGAATCTACGAGGTATGTGTTTTGTTCAGTCACTTTTGATATATCCTTCTTTCATCTGTGCTATGCAAGCTGTATTATCTTCATAGATAGTTGTTGAACTTTTATCGCGTTCTAGTCCACAAGAATCAATAATGAGTTGTGTCATTGATCTTAACCAAAAACATTCCCGAGTGGCTTCATGTAATGCAATCACTTCGGCATAATTTGATGATGTTGCAACAAGTATTTGTTTTTGAGAACGCCATGATTTTGTGGTACCTCCATTTAGAAATACATATCGAGTTTGACATTTATCTTTATGAGGATTTGATGAATGACCTGCATATACATAATCAACCAAATCTTGTTTTGAAGCGTTAGAATAAAATAATTTTAAATCGGCAGTTCCTCAAGGGTATCAAAATATGTGTTTGATCCCGTTCCATTGTCATTTGGTAGAAGTTGAGCTGAATCTTGCCAACAAATTAACTGCAAGAGAAATGTCAGGTCTTGTACAATTTATAAGATACATAAGAACCTCAATTGCACTAAAATATGGAACTTCCGATCTGTTAAGATTTTCATGATCTTCGCAGGGATGAAATAGATCAGTGTCAATATCGAGTGATCTAACAACAATGAGTTTGTCTTTAAAAAAATGTTTTAAAATCTTTTCGGTATAAGTTGTTTGATGTACATGTAAACCATTAGGCATATGCTCAATTTGCAATCCAAGGTAATACTTGGTTTTTTTCAAGATCTTTCATTTCAAAATAATTCTTTAGAAGTTGAATGATTTCATAGATCTTTTTATTTGTTCATATGATGTTAAAAACATTGACATAAATAACTACGATATATATCCGATCATTGTTTTTCATAATAAAAACACATGTGCAAATAAGTTTATATGTATACACTTTTCTTATCAAGTAATCACTTAATCAGTTATACCACATACGTCCCGATTGTATAGACCCATATAAAAATCTTTGTGATTTAATAGAATACATTCCCTTGGGTTTTGTATTAGATGCTTATGATACCTTAAACCCTTCAGGTATATTCATGTATATCACTATCAAGTTGTAACGACCCTGGAATTTCCAACATTTATTTATTAATAATTATTATTATTAATACGTGTGATTAAACGAATGTACGTTATTACATTTACATGTTGCCATGATTGCCCGAACTTGACTTTAATGGCCCGAAACGTCTTTGTGACACCCGGAACTTTCACGAATAATATTTTTAGATATTATTTACATTCATGATTAAATTTATTAATCATTTTAATTAACTAAGGCTATTAGTTAGTTACTTGGGCTTTAATTGGTTTAACTTGTGATTTATTTGAACTTGGACTTTGTTAGTGTAATGGACTCATGTTATTGGACTTCCAAGCCCACCCTACATTATTAATGGACTTAGTTAGCCCATGTCCTACACTTGTAAGTATCAATTAGATGGAGACTACTTAGTTTAATACTTGAAGGAATCTAGTTGCACACCTTCCCCATGCATGCACCCTTAATATCCACACTTTTAAGCTTTAGCATCTAAGTAACCATTGAACACTTCTCCCTCCCCCCAAAAATCTGCTGCAGCCGTGATTTGGTGTGTGCTCAAGAGGGATTCAAATCTTTTTTTTTTGACTACTTCATTCACTAGTTTCATTTACACTTCACACACATTACTTGCATCTTATTTTCTCTCTTTACTTTCTCTCTTTTCTCTTCATACTTGTAAGTATTATGAAGTTCTTTTCTCTTCTTCTTTCTTTACAAAACCAAACCTAAAGCACTCTTAATCATCATCATCATTTGTTGTTGTCGTTTGATACTTGTCTTGTTAGTTACTTATTAGTTGTTATTAATTACTTACTTTGTAGTTACTTGTTACTTAATTACTAGCTTTCAAGAATCAAACTCACTAGTTTGATTCTTCATAATATCTTGTATTTTCAAGAACATACAAGAACAAACTACCTAGTTATGTTCTACATACATTATGTCAAAAGATTTAAAGTTCTTGTGTTGTAACTTATACTTGAAGTACATGAAGTGAACTTAATGTTTACTTTCTAAATCTTTAAAGTATGAAACTCATGAACTTATTTACTTGATTATTTAGTTTTACTTGCACTTTAATTTTATGATTTTGGTTGTTATTGGTCAAGTACTACAAGTTAGTCTTGATCTCATATCTCTTGGAACTTAAAGTTAACTTAAAAGTTCAAGAACATATAAATGAGTTTCCTTTAAAAATAACTTTGTATACTTATGCTTGATCTAGACTTTTGGGTCTTGGATCTTCAAGATCTAACTAAAGAACTATGTTCTACATCTTAAGATCTTGATTAGTTAGTTTACTTTCAAGTTTGTAACTTGTTATTGGCTTTAAAGTTCATGTAGGTGTTAGATCTAAGACTTTGATGTAACTTTGGTTCATCAAACTTCATACAACTCTTAAGTGAGTTGTGCTTCATGTCTTAGACTTGCACTAGGGTTATGATGGTCAAGACTTGGTTAAGATGATGTAGATACATCAATGAGTTGTACACTTGAAGCTATATGCATCAAGAACGAGAACCATGATGAACATCAAGCACCAAGACCACCGGAACCCACTTAAACTTACTGTTTCTATCCAAAACCTTCTGACCTGATGTTTCTGTAACAGACCAGTAGACCTGGGCTGTTCTAACCTTTATTTTTAGATAGAACTTTTCGAGTAGATAATTTTTCATATAGGACTCATCTTAATCCGAGTTACGGTTTAGGATTTATGGCCCTCCGATCGTCACTATGTCCTTTAACGTTGTGCAGAAATTTCTGACCTACTCGTACTTAGACCGTCGCCACGGTCAAACCAAGACGAGTTTGCTTCTGTAAATTTTACCACACTTAAGGGACTCATAGACGGAGCCATGGCCATTGGTATCACCTTAATTCAGTAAGGGTAGAGGCCGTGGTGACTGACTGAAGTCAGACTTTGTTTTAAACTACTTTCATAAACGAAACCTACCTTACGCCTTTTGTTTAATGATGAATGATGATGACCCTTAAGACCTTAAATACATACTTTTAAACCTATTAAGACAATATACTGACTTAGTACTATTTGCCTTAGGTTGAGGACCTTCGGACCGATTACTTGCATACCTTTTCCGAACCGACTTTACGACTACATTATCATTGTGAGTTATAGCATTCCCTTTTTACTTTAACTTATTTTGGGAACTGAGAATACATGCGGATTTTATGTTTTACATACTAGGCACGAGTACTTAAACTTTATATATGTGTGGGTTATATAACGGCAGAAATATTCCCTTTAGCTCGGTAACGTTTAGTCATTGGTTTTTGAACCGTGAACGCGAATCTTAGATATGGATCCATAGGGTTTGGCATCCCCACTCGGGCTAGTAGCGCTAGCATTTAACGAGGGTTTAATACTTCGTAGACATACGCACTTGCCAAGTGTACTTTCAGGGGGTATAAACGTTAAGTTAGTTACCAAGTGCCCACGGTTAACATATACTTTATCATACTGTTTTGAAACGCTCTTTGTAGCACTGAAATCTCGTAGCCTACCTTACATACTGTTATACTTAAACTATAGCTCACCAACCTTTGTGTTGACGTTTTTAAGCATGTATTTCTCAGGTGCTTGAGGTTGCTTCCGCTGTGTACTAGTCGTGCTGTAGAACCCGCTGCTTAGAGTTGTCCACGCATGAACTACTTTACTTTGCATTCAAACATTCGTATTTTTGAACTATGACTTGTAACGACCATTGTGGTCACATACACTTATTATTTGCTTCTACTTAGTGAAGAATGCTTTCGAAATGTAAAACATTTGATGTCGGTTATGACATCACCTTTTTATCGTGAATGCAACTTCTTTAATTACAGCATATAGTACTTAACCTTGTAATGATCCTGTTGTTGATGATTCGTACACGATGGTTTTGTACGGGGCATCACATTTGGTATCAGAGCATTGGTTGTAGGGAATTAGGTTGCATTAGTGAGTCTAAGACCGACCCGAGTAGGATTCACTAATAGGACTAATCTACAACTTGCTAGTTTACGTGTTTCTGCTGAACTTACTGCATGCTGCTGCTTACTGTTACTGCTATATGCCATATGCTACTACATGATTTCACTACTGCATGATGCTACTTGCTTTCGATTGCATGCTACTTTCATACGAATTACTGTTATTTCCATGCTAGTTACCGTTATACATGATTTAAACTGTTGGCCTATTATTTGCTTGCTTTATGACATACTGACATGGAAAATTTATTTTTCCTTGTTCAGATGTCGGATGTTTCACCTGCTGGCATTTCGGGCAGTATAGACTCAGACCCCGTCGCCCTACCTACTGCTACACCTGCTGCTACTACTGCCGATACACCGGCCCCGACACCCACTGATCTCGGCACTTCTACTTCCGGAGCTGGTACTAGTGCACCTGCCCCAGTGTCTGCTCCCGGACCCTCGAGGTCACAGCCCCGCATTGGTGGTATTGAGATCCCCGTGGAGTTCGGGGAAGGGCCGTTTCGTAACCACATGCGCACGCCTTGCCGACGCACTCCCGACGGACGTTTAGTCGTGATTCCGCTAGGCAGACACAGACAGATGTTGGCCGCCTTCGAACGCTTCGGATTACCAGCTCAGCCACCAGTGTCACCACCACACGATTCGGATGACTCATCATCCGCCAATTCTTCATCATCAGACGACTCCAGCGATGATGAGGATCCTGCTGATAGACCTATTCAGGCACCCTCCACCCCGCCAAAGAAGCGGTACCGTTTCGACGGCACCGTCATTCCAGGGGTGAATGGAGGTCGTGCTTTTACTGACGCATTTGGCTATCGTCGTAGGGTTACTACTCGTAAACGAGTTGTGCCATACCCTGCCGACCCACAGATACGTAAGGTTCCCCGTTACGTATTGACTATTCCTGGAACCGTACCACCTAGATTTAGATACGGATCACTTACATCTAGGGACGTACCGTCTACATCCGGAGCCGGACCATCTACATCAGCACCACCGGCACCATCCGCACCACCCGCCCCACCTGCACCGCCTGCCCCACCAGCTCCCTCTAACGAGGAACTGATGAGGGAGATTGAGACTCTCCGAGCTCGAGTCACTGAGCTCGAGGAGCAGTTGGCTCGAGGAGCAGTTCACCCGCCTTCACCGTAGGACCTTGTATTTAGATTTCATGATGTAATCTAGATATAGTTTCATGTATTTCATATGTATTGTACGAACTTATTCAGATGTATGAAACTTATTATTATTAATGAATGGAACTTTGCGTTATTTAATTCTTGCACGATGTTCTATTTACATTGCTGTACGATGATTCTGTGGTATTTATACCTAGATGCATTATTTAATAACATGTGATGTTTTGATTCCATGTTGGTCACTATATACTGTATTATTACTACTTGCATACTGGATTTTGACTTGAGTCAAAAATTTTGTTTAGAATACCATGGCTAACGGAAGATCCACACCTACCGCCGCCCAGATTGAGGACATGATCAACGAACGGGTCGCTGCAGCCCTAGCAGAAAGAAATCTCGAAGCTCCACCGCCACCACCACCGGTTATTCCACCCGTTCGAAATGGGTGTACATACAAGGAATTCCAGAGCTGCAAACCGCATAACTTCAGCGGCACCGAGGGACCAGTTGGTCTCACCAGATGGTTCAAGAAACTTGAATCAGTATTCCGAGTTAGCAACTGTTCGGAGGACAATAAGACCAAGTTTGCATCTTGCACGCTATCTGACGGCGCGCTAACGTGGTGGAACACGTTAGCTCAAGCGAAAGGTATCGATGAGGCGTATGCTATGCCATGGGAGGAATTTAAGGCGGCTATGATTGATGAGTATTGTCCGAGAACCGAAATTCAGAAGATGGAAATTGAATTCAAGCAGTTGAAGGCCGTAGGGAACGACCTTAACAGTTACAATCGTAGGTTTTTGGAGTTAGCACTGATGTGTCCGACCATGGTCACCCCCGAATTTAAGCGCTTGGATAAATACTTCTCGGGACTTCCTAAGTCCATCAAGGGTAATGTTACCTCATCCAAACCACCGAATGTTCCCGAAGCAATGCGCATGGCGCATACTCTCCTGAATCAAATCATCCTTGACGAGCCGGAGAAGGCTAAGTTTGAAGCCGGTAGTAGTGAAAAGAGGAAATGGGACAACAACCATAACAACCACAACAACCACAACAACAACAACAACAACAACAACAACAGGGGGAGAAACTACGATCAAACCCCCGCCAAGAGGCACAACAACGGTGGAAACCCTAATCCCAACAACAACACCAACACCAACCCGAACTACAAAGGAACCCTACCACAATGCAAGAGGTGTTACAAACACCATACTGGATATTGCAATGTTGTCTGTGAGAAGTGTCAACGGGCTGGGCATATCGGGAAAGACTGCAAGGTCACCACTTTGAATGGGAAGCCGAATACCAATGGGCCGAAGAAGTGTTATGAATGCGGGCAGACGGGCCATTTCAGAAATGCGTGCCCAAACAAGCGAAAAGACGGAGGACCACCCCGTGGTAGAGCTTTTAATGTTAATGCAAGAGATGCACGCGATAACCCCGACTTGGTGACAGGTATATTCAAAATCAACAATCTTTTAGCTTCTGTCTTGTTCGATACTGGTGCGGATAGAAGTTATGTATGTAGACATTTTTGCGATAAGATTAATTGGTCATTAGTCCCGTTAAAAGAGAGTATGCATGTCGAGGTCGCCAACGGTAAACTTGAAAAAGTTGACCATATTAGTCGTGGAGCTATTATCAACATAGCTGGTGCAGATTTCGAAATTGATTTGATACCTATCAAACTGGGAAGTTTTGACGTGATCGTCGGTATGGATTGGTTGAGCAAGATAAAGGCCGATATTATCTGTGGAGATAAAGCACTTCGCATACCACAAGGAGATGGCGAACCACTGGTTATCTATGGAGAGAGATGTACCTCGAAGTTGAACCTCATTAGTTGCGTGAAAGCGCAAAAGATTATGAAGAAGGGACGTTTTGCTGTCCTAGCACATGTGAAAGTGGTAGAAACTGAGGTGAAGAGCGTGAACGACATTCGAATTGTGAACGAATTTTCCGATGTCTTCCCAGAGGAATTGCCTGGATTGCCGCCGCAGAGAGCTGTAGAGTTTCAGATTGATTTAGTGCCAGGAGCTGCACCTATAGCTCGCGCACCTTATAGACTCGCACCTTCCGAGATGCAAGAATTACAGAGTCAACTACAAGAACTACTTGATCGAGGATTTATTCAACCAAGCTTCTCGCCTTGGGGCGCACCTGTGTTGTTTGTGAAGAAGAAGGATGGATCCTTCCGTATGTGTATCGACTACCGTGAGCTCAACAAATTGACAATCAAGAATCGGTATCCTCTTCCACGAATTGACGATCTTTTTGATCAACTACAAGGATCGAGCGTTTATTCAAAGATCGATTTGCGATCCGGATATCACCAGCTGAGGGTGAAGGAAAGTGACGTGATGAAAACTGCATTCAGGACCCGTTATGGTCATTATGAGTTTCTCGTGATGCCATTCGGCTTAACAAATGCACCTGCCGTGTTCATGGACCTCATGAATCGTGTCTGCAAGCCTTACTTGGACAAGTTTGTTATCGTCTTCATAGATGATATCCTCATCTACTCTAAGAGCGAAGAAGAACATGAGCAACACCTTCGATTAGTGCTTGAACTCTTAAGACAAGAGCAACTTTACGCCAAATTCTCCAAGTGTGAATTTTGGTTGAAGGAAGTACAATTTTTTGGTCATGTTGTAAGCGACTAGGGTATCAAAGTTGATCCCGCCAAGATTGAAGCCATCAGCAAGTGGGAGACCCCCACTACTCCGACGCATATTCGCCAATTCCTAGGTCTCGCCAGTTATTACCGAAGATTCATCGAAGGATTTTCTCTGATTGCACGTCCTTTGACCGCGCTGACTCACAAGGGCAAGAAGTTCATTTGGGAACCCGCACACGAATCAGCATTCCAAACTTTGAAGAAGAAGTTAACCTTCGCACCTATCATATCACTTCCTGAAGGTAGTGATGACTTTGTTGTTTATTGTGATGCATCGAAGAGTGGTTTTGGTTGTGTACTGATGCAACGATCAAAGGTTATTGCCTATGCCTCCCGCCAATTGAAGATTCACGAGCGGAACTACACTACGCATGATCTTGAACTTGGAGCCGTTGTCTTTGCGCTCAAATTGTGGAGACATTATTTGTATGGAACTAAGAGCACTATTTTCACCGATCACAAGAGTCTCCAGCACATCTTTGATCAGAAGCAACTGAATATGAGACAACGTCGATGGATCGAGACGCTCAACGACTACGATTGTGAACTCCGTTATCACCCTGGCAAGTCCAATGTTGTAGCTGATGCTTTAAGCCGAAAAGAGAGGACGGCACCTCTCCGTGTTAGGGCTCTGAACATCACCATCCATTCGAACCTCAACAACCAGATCAGAGTAGCCCAAGATGAGGCTCTCAAAGAGGAGAACATATCTCACGAACATTTGAACATACTTGTCTCTCGATTCGAGGTTAGGGAGTCTGGACTCCGATGTTATGCCGAAAGAATTTGGGTACCTTATTATTTAGATCTACGAAACCTGATACTTGATGAAGCACACAAATCGAGATATTCGATTCACCCCGGCGCGGGCAAGATGTACCACGACCTTAAAGAACAGTATTGGTGGCCGAATCTTAAGAAGGACGTTGCGACTTATGTTGGTAAGTGTTTGACTTGCTCGAAGGTTAAAGCCGAGCATCAGAGACCTTCTGGTTTACTTCAACAACCGAAAATCCCACAATGGAAGTGGGAAAGGATAACAATGGACTTCATTACTAAGCTGCCGAAGACGGTGGGCGGATACGATACCATTTGGGTTATTGTTGACCGCCTCACCAAATCTGCACACTTCCTAGCGATGAAGGAAACAGATACAATGGAGAGACTTGCTCAGTTATACATCAAAGAGGTTATATCTCGTCATGGTGTACCTTTATCGATCATCTCCGATCGCGATCCCCGTTTTGCTTCTAGATTTTGGCGTTCTTTGCAAGAAGCCATGGGAACTCGTCTTGACATGAGTACTGCTTATCATCCTCAGACTGACGGGAAAAGTGAACGAACGATTCAGACCTTGGAGGACATGCTGCGTGCATGTGTCATTGATTTTGGAAAGGCCTGGGAAAAGCATTTGCCACTCGCCGAATTCTCGTACACCAACAGTTATCACTCTAGCATTAATGCTGCACCTTTTGAAGCATTGTATGGCCGTAAGTGCCGATCTCCTATTTGTTGGGCCGAAGTAGGAGAAAAACAAATCACCGGACCCGAGGTAGTCCACGAAACGACGGAGAAGATTGCTCAGATTCAAGCTAGACTTAAGACTGCCCGTGACCGCCAAAAGAGTTATGCCGATCTTAACGTAAGGACTTTGAATTTAATGTTGGTGATCGTGTAATGTTGAAGGTTGCACCTTGGAAAGGTGTGATCCGTTTTGGAAAACGTGGAAAGTTGAACCCACGATACATTGGTCCTTTCGAGATCTTGGAACGTGTTGGACCAGTTGCATATCGTTTGGATCTACCAGCACAATTGAGCTCAGTTCATCCTACCTTCCATGTATCGAACTTGAAGAAGTGTCTTGCTGCACCCGAACTTATCATACCATTGGAAGAACTTACTATTGACGACAAACTCCACTTTGTGGAGGAACCTGTTGAAATTATGGATCGTGAGATCAAAACTTTGAAACGCAACAAGATTCCGATTGTACGGGTACGATGGAATGCCAAACGAGGACCTGAGTTTACTTGGGAACGAGAGGATCAAATGATGCGAAAGTATCCTCACCTTTTCCCGACTCCTCCATCTACCTCAGCTTAAATTTCGGGACGAAATTTTCTTTAACAGGTGGGTAATGTAACGACCCTGGAATTTCCAACATTTATTTATTAATAATTATTATTATTAATACGTGTGATTAAACGAATGTACGTTATTACATTTACATGTTGCCATGATTGCCCGAACTTGACTTTAATGGCCCGAAACGTCTTTGTGACACCCGGAACTTTCACGAATAATATTTTTAGATATTATTTACATTCATGATTAAATTTATTAATCATTTTAATTAACTAAGGCTATTAGTTAGTTACTTGGGCTTTAATTGGTTTAACTTGTGATTTATTTGAACTTGGGCTTTGTTAGTGTAATGGACTCATGTTATTGGACTTCCAAGCCCACCCTACATTATTAATGGACTTAGTTAGCCCATGTCCTACACTTGTAAGTATCAATTAGATGGAGACTACTTAGTTTAATACTTGAAGGAATCTAGTTGCACACCTTCCCCATGCATGCACCCTTAATATCCACACTTTTAAGCTTTAGCATCTAAGTAACCATTGAACACTTCTCCCTCCCCCCAAAAATCTGCTGCATCCGTGATTTGGTGTGTACTCAAGAGGGATTCAAATCTTTTTTTTTTTTGACTACTTCATTCACTAGTTTCATTTACACTTCACACACACATTACTTGCATCTTATTTTCTCTCTTTACTTTCTCTCTTTTCTCTTCATACTTGTAAGTATTATGAAGTTCTTTTCTCTTCTTCTTTCTTTACAAAACCAAACCTAAAGCACTCTTAATCACCATCATCATTTGTTGTTGTTTGATACTTGTCTTGTTAGTTACTTATTAGTTGTTATTAATTACTTACTTTGTAGTTACTTGTTACTTAATTACTAGCTTTCAAGAATCAAACTCACTAGTTTGATTCTTCATAATATCTTGTATTTTCAAGAACATACAAGAACAAACTACCTAGTTATGTTCTACATACATTATGTCAAAAGATTTAAAGTTCTTGTGTTGTAACTTATACTTGAAGTACATGAAGTGAACTTAATGTTTACTTTCTAAATCTTTAAAGTATGAAACTCATGAACTTATTTACTTGATTATTTAGTTTTACTTGCACTTTAATTTTATGATTTTGGTTGTTGTTGGTCAAGTACTACAAGTTAGCCTTGATCTCATATCTCTTGGAACTTAAAGTTAACTTAAAAGTTCAAGAACATATAAATGAGTTTCCTTTAAAAATAACTTTGTATACTTATGCTTGATCTAGACTTTTGGGTCTTGGATCTTCAAGATCTAACTAAAGAACTATGTTCTACATCTTAAGATCTTGATTAGTTAGTTTACTTTCAAGTTTGTAACTTGTTATTGGCTTTAAAGTTCATGTAGGTGTTAGATCTAAGACTTTGATGTAACTTTGGTTCATCAAACTTCATACAACTCTTAAGTGAGTTGTGCTTCATGTCTTAGACTTGCACTAGGGTTATGATGGTCAAGACTTGGTTAAGATGATGTAGATACATAAATTAGTTGTACACTTGAAGCTATATGCATCAAGGACGAGAACCATGATGAACATCAAGCACCAAGACCACCGGAACCCACTTAAACTTACTGTTTCTGTCCAAAACCTACTGACCTGATGTTTCTGTAACAGACCAGTAGACCTGGGCTGTTCTAACCTTTATTTTTAGATAGAACTTTTCGAGTAGATAACTTTTCATTTAGGACTCGTCTTAATCCGAGTAACGGTTTAGGATTTATGGCCCTCCGATCGTCACTATGTCCTTTAACGTTGTGCAGAAATTTCTGACCTACTCGCACTTAGACCGTCGCCACGGTCAAACCAAGACGAGTTTGCTTCTGTAAATTTTACCACACTTAAGGGACTCATATACGGAGCCATGGCCACTAGTCTCACCTTAATTCAGTAAGGGTAGAGGCCGTGGTGACTGACTGAAATCAGACTTTGTTTTAAACTACTTTCATAAACGAAACCTACCTTACGCCTTTTGTTTAATGATGAATGATGATGACCCTTAAGACTTTAAATACATACTTTTAAACCTATTAATACAATATACTGACTTAGTACTATTTACCTTAGGTTGAGGACCTTCGGACCGATTACTTGCATACCTTTTTCCGAACCGACTTTACGACTACATTATCATTGTGAGTTATAGCATTCCCTTTTTACTTTAACTTATTTTGGGAACTGAGAATACATGCGGATTTTATGTTTTACATACTAGGCACGAGTACTTAAACTTTATATATGTGTGGGTTATATAACGGCAGAAATATTCCCTTTAGCTCGGTAACGTTTAGTCATTGGTTTTTGAACCGTGAACGCGAATCTTAGATATGGATCCATAGGGTTTGACATCCCCACTCGGGCTAGTAGCGCTAGCATTTAACGAGTGTTTAATACTTCGTAGACATACGCACTTGCCAAGTGTACTTTCAGGGGGTATAAACGTTAAGTTAGTTACCAAGTGCCCACGGTTAACATATACTTTATCATACTGTTTTAAAACGCTCTTTGTAGCACTGAAATCTCGTGGCCTACCTTACATACTGTTATACTTAAACTATAGCTCACCAACCTTTGTGTTGACATTTTTAAGCATGTATTTCTCAGGTGCTTGAGGTTGCTTCCGCTGTGTACTAGTCGTGCTGTAGAACCCGCTGCTTAGAGTTGTCCACGCATGAACTACTTTACTTTGCATTCAAACATTCGTACTTTTGAACTATGACTTGTAACGACCATTGTGGTCACATACACTTATTATTTGCTTCTACTTAGTGAAGCATGCTTTCGAAATGTAAAACATTTGATGTCGGTTATGACATCACCTTTTTATCGTGAATGCAACTTCTTTAATTACAGCATATAGTACTTAACCTTGTAATAATCCTGTTGTTGATGATTCGTACACGATGGTTTTGTACGGGGCATCACACAAGTGATCCATACAGATAAGTAGTTACAACATCCATGAGATGCATTTAAGTAACTACCAGGTTGATTAAGTATCTAATAAGTAATTGTATCCATTATAGGAGGATAAGTTTTCCTCATAATTCATTTTCGGTCTTTGTGGGAAATCTTGAATTACAAGTCTAGTTTTGCCTTGTAACTTCATTTGCACATTTTTTTTTCGGATAAAAATTCATTTATATCTCATACGTTTCACATCTTTAAAAGTGATAACGATTGATCCGAAAACTTTTCTTTTATTTAGCGATTCTAATTCAGCTCGTATTGCTCCTTTCCATTGAGCTCAATCATGTCTATTATGATATTCAATGACAGATTTTGATTCTAGATCATCATCTTTATTCATGATGTCATTGTAATATTATATGAAAATATCTCATCAAGATTTTTCATTTCATTTCGGTTCCATAATATTGCATAATTTATCGCAATTTATGTATTTACATTTATCAATATCCTCTGCAGAAGGAATATTGATTTGTGGTTCTTCTTGAACACTTTCTTTTACCTCGTTATCAGCTGATTTTATTTTTAGAGGATTTTTTATCTTCGGAACCAATTGATCTTCCACGTTTGATGCGTGGCAAAGACTCAACAGTGACATTATTGCCAGCTTTTGGAATTTCAGTTCGAGCTGGAGCATTTACTGCTGGTATATATGATTTAGTCACTCTTTTTTATATCTGTAAATGCATCAGGTAATTGATTTACAAGTTCTTGCATATGCATTATTTTTTGAACTTTCATTTCGCATTCTTTTGTGCGAGGATAAGATACCTTAATTGATGTTCATACCATGAAATATCAAAATGGTCCACATGATGGATGAATTGGTCCATATATATCCTTTTCACCATATACGCTTTTTAATCATATGTGCTGCGCTTTTCATCATATGCGCTTTTCATCATATGCGCTTTCAATCCTATGCACTGCGCTTTTCATCATATGCGCTTTTCATCGTATGCGCTTTTAATCATATGCGCTGCGCTTTTAATCATATGCGCTGCGCTTTTCATCACATGCGCTGCGCTTTTCATCATATGCGCTTTTCATCATATGCGCTTTTAATCATATGCGCTGCGCTTTTAATCATATGCGCTGCGCTTTTCATCATATGCGCTTTTCATCATATGCGCTTTTAATCATATGCGCTGCGCTTTTCATCATATGCGCTTTTTATCATATGCGATTTTCATCATATGCGCTTTTAATCATAGGTATTTCTCATTTCCGGTTATCATTGACTGATAATCATATCCATTATGATATATATCAGAGAAACTTAACAAATTTCTCTTTGATTTGGGAGAAAACAAAGAAATGTTTATCAGAAAATTCGTACCATTTGGTAATATGATTTCATTCCTTATATCAAGTTTGCAAGAACTGATATAGTATTTATAATTCCTTCATTTAATTTAAATCAATGAAATATTTCTTAGATTTGATCATAGTGTGTATGTTACCACTATCTGCAATACATAGGTCTTTACCATTTAATTGATGTTGTATTCCACCAGGATTCATACTAAAACTTCAAATAAGATAAGCAAATAATGAGTTATATTTTAGCAAGATAATCAAATTATATTACCATACGATATTTTGTAGTAAAAATATGCATACGACGAAACTGAACAATGCAGGGTTTGCTTCGGATTCACGAACCTTAAGGAAATAGCTAAAAATATAGTGTCGCAGCTCGGGCTCGAACTCACGACCTCTCGTTAACCCACAACACCCTTAACCACTCGTCTATTCTTGTTTTTCTTAAATTACACGAATCTAATATCTAATAAACCAATATTTCTGTTTCCTTCTTCTAAACCTATCCATCATCATCTAACACCAAAATCATCATAATATTTATCATAATCACGATCATATTATCATAATCATATCTTCATTTTATTTCCATCATCGTAACATCAAGACTGTATCACCCTCATTCATTTATATTGCCATCGGTTTTATCATTTAACTTCATTGTCCACTATTTATTGTTTTCCCCATAACCATGTTATTCATCTTATAAACACAAAATGATTTGTTACAAGCCTACTTATCATAACCCAATACTTGATAGGCCCAAGATGCAAAACTCTTATAGCCCATTAATCGTAACCATAGACCCGGTAACAACTAACATAGAAGGTGTCCGTGTTACTTTGGGTTTTGTTTGTCAAAAATCAACTAAATTTAATAGTATACTGTAGACGAAATGTTGATCACCAAATTGTACAAGTGGGGTTACCACTTTAGTAATTGTCGGCCATCAAGGTAAAGAACAATGCACCAATCGTTTTTTTTTTTTTACCGAATAGGAAAAGAAAAAGTAGGCAACATTATCATTATTATAATTCCTTTGGTCATAGTTCACCACCTTTCAAAAATATAATTGTGGTGTTTCTATTTTCTTTAATGTCAAGTGGGGTTAAAAGTTGGTATAAGTTGGTCACTAGTTCCTTGCTCCACATGCTCACATGCTAGCTGTATTCTTGTCCATGATATAAACTTTGATATAAATAAAGAAAGGTATATGGGATTTCGGTGGATTAATATATAAATGAGTAGGTGTCATAGTATTGCAAGTGGGGTGTCATTGTAATCAATTATATAGAACTATATAAGAATTAAATCAAACGTGCAATTAACATATTTTAATAAAATGAATTTAGCAGCCTTTCATTTAGCTATATGTGCCGACACTTCTTACTGAAACCTAATCATAGCAAGTGGGGAACTCTTATATAATAAAAAAAATTCGGTGATGATAATTCAATTTATTCAAACGTGATTAATTAAACAAAGCTCAAATTTCTTTATCAAGTGGGGTTATTGGGTGGGTATATGTCGACCACAAAGAGTAGAAAGTTCTCGTAAAAATAGCTTACCCTATGTGTTGGTTTCTATGTTTTTAAATGGTGTTCTTGTTTCAATTATAAAACTGAAATAGAAAGCTAATGGGTTTCGATGGTCTTGGTTGAGGTGGTTAATATGGTTCTCGAGTTAGAATTGTAGAAAGAGAGAGATGAAATAATGGTTCATTACATTTAGTCATATAGCAACAGGAGCTGTAGTAGTGACCGAATTGATGATGGTTTTTGGTTGGTTTTTGACTGCAACATGGTGAGGGTTTTGAATGATATTTAAACTGTGAAACAAGAACAGAAGAGTAGCAGGGTTGTGACTTTGTGATTGTGACAACCCGTAAA
Source organism: Rutidosis leptorrhynchoides (assembly GCF_046630445.1). NCBI lineage: Eukaryota > Viridiplantae > Streptophyta > Magnoliopsida > Asterales > Asteraceae > Rutidosis > Rutidosis leptorrhynchoides. Next base: position 39,514,832 of record NC_092342.1, on the reverse strand, counting down.
TTTCCGGCAAAATTTAAACAAAAATCTTTATATGATTTCATTTAACCTCGACTAATTCCGACGATTCACGAACAATTATTTGTAAATAATTACGCATTAATTTGATATATTAATATTATTATTATTAATATCCTTTTTAAACAAGATATCAATAATTAATATCTTTATTATCAGTATTGTTATTATGAATAAAAAAAATATTGAGAAATATTCTTGGAAAAGTAATAAATCAATTTGTTTATTTTAAAAAAATATATATAAAAAATCCTTAAAATAAATGATTTTTTTTAATAAAATAAATAAATAAATAAATAAATAAATTACTTTTTAATTAAAAATTATAATGGAAAACTACTTTTATTATTTTATTTTGTGCATTATCCCATGACCTAACATTTAATACTTTTGAATTTTAAAATCCCATTAAAAATTAAAATATTTCTTTTTCTTTTAATTATTTTATTCTTTTTACCTAATTTTTTCAAGTATAAATACCCCTCATTTCTCATTCAAACTCACACCAAAATTTCTCTCATTCTTTCTTTGAAGAATTACTACTAGTAAGTATTTTTTTCTTACTTTTTACTTTTTACTATTTACTTTGGTTTATTATTTTTTTTACCGAAACATGTAAATGATGTTATAAATTATATGCAATTAAAATTAAAATAAATAACATGTTATAATTAGTAATATATGTTACTAAAAATTATAAAAGTATTTTTATGAATTAATATATAGGAGTTATAATTAAAATCGAATTAATGAATATAGGAGTTATAATTAAAATCGAATTAATGAATATATATGTATATACGCACCTAACGTGAAGGTTATAATTAAAGATAGCGTACAAAGACTACAAACATCACCGCTACTTGTGGCCTAGGGTGATCCTTGTTACCATTATGGGACGCTTGTGGATCTCGAATGCCAAGACTTAGATTCTGGTCAAGAGATCCTGGGCCGCTCGGTAACAATAGATCATTCGAGTGACTTGCATGTTAGCGACGAAGTTTGGGCGAGATTGTACAACATCTTTGTTAAGAATTATAACCCGAACATTTTTAAACTAGAAGCTTACTATAAGTGGAAGTTTTTCATAAATAGTAGGTTTCCAAAAATAGAAACTTTTGAGAAATAGGAACTTTTCTTGAAAACCGTCACTGTCAATATAGTTGCTATATTAATAAACATACTTTATGTCAAGTTAGACATTAACTAATCAAACGTTATACCTCAAGGTTGATATCCAGATCACTTACTTGCTTTACTTTCCTTCTTGCGTGGAATACTTCAACTGCTATTTAATGTGAGTTTTCATAGCTCCCTTTTTATCTATATTTTTGGTCTGAGAATACATGCGCAACTTTTATAACTGTTTTATACGTTAGACACAAGTACCAACTATTAAACTGTGATATGTTGGGCTATGACCAGCAAGTCCCCAACCGACAAGTATAAACGATAACTTGTACGGGGCAAACTTGAAATTCTAGTCTAAATATCAGTACCAACTATTAAACTATGCTATACCCGGCTATGTCCGACTAAGTCCCTACAGTGATATTTTAAATTGATGTGGCATTCTTAATTATTGGGGATAGGCCTATCGGGAGTAACGTCCCCGATACATTTGACTAAGTCTTTGTATTACTTGATAATGAAATTAAACGACAAGGACAGAACAACTTGTCATGGTGCAAACAACGTTTAGTCTAAATATCATGCACTGGCTTAACTTTTGATCCTGTGGGAGATCAACTTTACAAACTAAATCTTGTGGTCTAACACTATTACTGAAATCATTATTTATGACAAACCTATGAACTCATTCAACCTCGTGTTGACTTTTTAAGCATGTTTATTCTCAGGTACTTAAATATTGCTTCTGTTGTATATCTACTGTGTAGAGACCCGTCCTAATCTATCCGGACGAAGTCCATATTGATTATAAACGATTCACAACAGTTGATTATATTGTTAGGTACTTGACCTCTATATGATACATTTTACAAACATTGCATTCATTTTTGAAAAGACAATCTTTCATTACATCGAAAGTTGACGACATGTATACCATTTCATAATATATCTTACTATAATTGACTTATTAATAATCTTGATGAACTCAACGACTCAAATGCAACGTCTTTTGAAATATGTCATGAATGACTTCAAGTAATATCTCTAAGATGAGCAAATGCACAGCGGAAGATTTCTTTCGTACCTGAGAATAAACATGCTTTCAAGTGTCAACCAAAAGGTTGGTGAGTTCAATAGTTTAACATAATTAATCATTTCATAATTTTTATAGACCACAAGATTTCATATTCCTATTTCTCATAAACATACGTCCCATGCATAGAGACAAAAATATCATTCATATAGATTGAACACCTGGTAACCGACATTCACAATATGCATATAAGAATATCCCCATCATTCCGGGATCCTCCTTCGGACATGATATAAATTTCGAAGTACTAAAGCATCCGGTACTTTGGATGGGGCTTGTTGGGCCCGATAGATCTATCTCTAGAGTTCGCGTCAATTAGGGTGTCTGTTCCCTAATTCTTGGATTACCAGACTTAATAAAAAGGGGCATATTCGGTTTAATAATCCAGCCATAGAATGTAGTTTTAAGTACTTGTGTCTGTTTCGTCAAACATTTATAAAAGCAGCGCATGTATTCTTTGTCCCAAAAATATATATTGCAAAAGCATTTAAAAAGGGAGCAAATGAAACTCACCATACTGTATTTTGTAGTAAAAATATTCATATGACGATACTGGATAATGCAGGGTTGGCCTCGGATTCACGAACCTATATCATTTATATATATATATATTAACACATATAATGGTAATCGAACAATTTATGTATTATTAATGTATTAATTGTTACTTTAGTTATGTTTTTCATTAATAACCTAATTAATTACACTTATTAATATTTATTGTAAAAATATTAATATAGTTACGTTATATGTAGTAAATATGATTTTATATAACTAATAGTTATTCGATAAAATAATATTGACAATAGTAGATAAAAGGTGTTTCATCCTATAATAATAATAATAATAATAATAATAATAATAATAATAATAATAATAATAATAATAATAATAATAATAATAATAATAATAATAATAATAATAATAATAATAATAATAATAATAATAATAATAATAATAATAATAATAATAATAATAATAATAATAATAGTTATAATAATAATGATAAAAATGATACTTTTAATAATAATGATAGAAAAATGATAATTTTAATATTTTTAGCAATAAGAATGATATTAAAAATATTAGTAATAATAATAACTTTAATAACTATAATAATAATACTTTTACTAATAATGATAATAATAATAATGATATTAATAATAATAATACTTATTTTAATAATAATAATGATATTAATAATAATAATAATAATGCTAATAATAACTATTAATCATAATAATTTTAATGATAATACTAATAATAATACTCATTTTAATACTAGTACTAATTATAGTTATGATAACAGTAATAATATTCTTATAATCATATTAATTGTGATGATAGTAATATTAATAAGTGTAATGTATATATTTGTATTTGTATAATAATAATAATAATAATTAAAATAAGAGAAGACTACCTTAACATCTTAAAAGAAATAAATGCCATAGCCCGGATTCGAACCCACGACCTCTTGTTTAACACAACCACCCATAATCCAATGAACCATGCGTTTGTTTTTGGTATCAACTTTTGTAATTATTGTTTTAATATGTATTGACAATTTATCATTTATCATCATCATCGCCTTGTGACATTCATTGTCATTATTTTTATCTATTATCATCATATTCCCACGAAGACAAACTGGTACCAGTCCAAAACGTCTAGGCCTAATATACATCAGCCCAACAGAAACTCCATAAGCCCAAATTACATCGGCCCAACATAGAACACGGCCAAGTAACCATTACTAGAGGATTACGGCCCAACTGGTTTTGCAGTTTATGGTTCTAACCGTATAACAGTGGAAGTAAAAAAAAAAATTATAGTACCATCATCTAACACCTCATCATTGTGTCATCATCCATTATTTTCCATGTGACCTCGTTCATGGTTGAACCCGAAATAGATGACAGAACTTAATAGCAGCGTTAACTGATTATTTTGGGTTGTGGGATTCGA